>NC_136477.1:7002344-8407755 GCF_902686455.1 Sciurus vulgaris
ATGGAGGAAGGAAGCTCTGTATAGAAGGAAAAGAGGGATGGGAGGGGTGGGGGGAAGGGAAAAAATTACAGAATGAATCAAACAACATTACTCTATGTAAATTTATGATTACACAAATGGTATGCCTTTACGCCATGTAGAAACAGAGAAACAACATGTATCCCATTTGTTTACAATAAAATAAAGAAAAAGTAAAGCCCCCCCCCAAAAAAAATAAAATAAAATGTCCATTGGTTGGAAAAATGAAAAATAAATTGTAATATAAAATGTCATTGGGACAAAGTAAGGAAGTGGGGTTAATGAGCAAGGGAAAATCATACCCACACTAAGAAGTGATTAAACACATTATTTTTCAAAATAAGAAAAGGCCATGTAATATACATGGAGTTACTGTGTTTTTAAAATGTTTTTGTTAGCACCTTGTAGTTATACATGACTTTGGGGTTCATTTAGACACAGTTATACATGCACGGGACATGATTTGCTCCATTTCATTCCCCAGGTCTCCATCTGTACTGCAAGCACAGATAAGTAATGTGTGTCAAGTTCACTATAGTGATTTCTTTTGTATACATTTCATATTATGGATATGGAAAATGAATAAGTATTACTTACTTTTCAACAATAATAATGCAAGCAAGGCAGTATCTTTTAATTCGATGGTGAATGCTCCACACTTGGTTCTTTATTGTTTTGATCTGTCTTTTGGGTATCTGAGATGTTCTTATAATTAAAAGGTTCATATCTATGATCATTCAAAATCTAAAGTTTTTATCATTCTTTGGATGTCTTGTTATGAAAAATCAGTTTTCTCTTCTAATTTTTAAACTATTTCAGTTACCCTTGTAGTTCTGATGTATTTGTTTTGATTTCAAGACACTTTATTGCACGTACCTGAGAAGCAAACAGGAATTTCATGAGCTTCTGTTCAGTTGTTCCCTCTTCTGGCTTCTCTCTCTGTGCAAGCTGGCTAGCGGGCCTTTCAGCACCCTGATGCTCCCCTGATGGTTTTGGTTATCAAGTAAGGATAACCTGTTTTTCTTCTGCATTTGTTCCCCTCATCTCTTCCTTCTGTAATGACCCGTGCCAGGTGTCCTCATTTTGTTCGTGCCAGGAGCAAAACACGACAGAAATACCAGGAGTGTCTTGGATCTCAGGCAGTGTTGTTGAAGATATGTTTTCTCACTACTCATCCTGGCAATATTCCTATTAGGAATTATAGAGGTTCCCAAAAATACAAATAAGGAGCCTGACACTTCTTGCAGAACTCAGCAAATTTCCTTCTTTACCAAACAAGCACTGAAGTCAGGATGAAAGCCCCATCACTCTGAGTTAAAGTCCTGTTTTTCATCTATTGTATTTATTTTATTTTATTTGTTCTTTTTAATTATACATGACAATAGAATGTATTTTGACATACCATATGTACATGGAGTTGAAATCTTGATGAAAGTTGCTATTATTGATTTAGGTGTAATATTGTCTGTTTATTCATTTACTGTTCATTTAAGGATTGGAGAAGTCTCAGGGAAAAGCCACATTTTATTTGCTTTTTAATTCCTATGAGGTGGATCAAGTAGAAAAGGAGGTTGTATTAAAGAATAAACAGTCAGATAGTTGGAGAGTCGAAGTGAGAAAGACAGGAGGTTGAGAGGGAAGGGAGCAGGTCACAGGAGCTGAGAAGATTGTAACTCTACTCACCTCACCATGCAGACACCATGCTTTCCTAATAAGGAATTGAGTGCATCCATTATCTGTCTCCTCACATCTATCTATCCCATCAGTCTCTCCAACAGCACGGAATCAGAAAACCAAGTGGGCACAGTAGAATTTCTTCTCCTGGGCCTCTCAGACGACCCAGATCTCAGCCCCTCCTCTTTGGACTGTTCCTGTCTATGTACCTGGTCACTGTTCTTCGGAACCTGCTCATCATCCTGGCCATCTCCTCTGACTCCCACCTCCACATCCCCATGTACTTCTTCCTCTCCAACCTGTCCTTCACTGACATCTGTTTCATCTCTACCACTGTCCCCAAGATGCTGGTGAACATCCAGAGACAGAGTAAGATCATCAGTTACACAGACTGCCTGAGCCAGGTTTGCTTTGGTGTGGGTTTTGCTGGATTGGAAAACTTTCTCCTTGCAGCAATGGCTTATGACCGTTACGTGGCCATCTGTCATCCACTCAGGTACTCAGTCATCATGAATCTCCGCCTCTGTGTCCTGCTAATTCTGTTGCCCTTGATCATCAGTGTTGTGTATGCCCTGCTCCAAAGTTTGATGCTGCTGAGGCTGTCCTTCTGCACTGACCTGGAGATCCCTCACTTCTTCTGTGAACTTGTTCAGGTCATCAAGCTGGTCTGTTCTGACACCCTTCTCAATAACATCCTAGTATATGTGATGACAAGCATACTGGGTGGTCTTCCTCTCTTGGGGATTGTTGTTTCTTATATTAAAATTGTCTCCTCTATTCTGCAAATGCCATCAGCTGGCAGAAAGTCTAAAGCCTTTTCCACCTGTGGGTCTCATCTCTCAGTGGTCTCCTTGTTCTATGGGACAGGTTTTGGAGTGTATATTAGCTCTGCAGGTACAGATTTACCCAGAAAAAGTGCAATAGCCTCAGTGATGTATTCTGTGGTTCCTCCAATGTTGAACCCTTTTATTTACAGCCTGAGGAACAGGGACATGAAGAAGGCCTTAATGAAACTCAATCAAATGTCTACCTGTGATTAGTTCCGTGCTTTGTGCTTTGACTTCTAAAATGAATCAACATCCGGGAACACTGGATGATCCAAACAGTTTTCTCCTACCACTAAGGTCTTATCTGCAATGCTTAGCTCCTCTTCTGATCTGGGTATTTCTGCTTAGAATGGAAACTGACTTGGGTCTCCAGTAGTTTTGGATTCTTGGCAACTCTTGTGAACTTTTTGAGCTTAATTTTGTGGTCAGCTTCCACAGAGGCAGAACATAAGCAAAGGGCTCTTGCTATTGAGATTTTGGGGTATTTCTCAGGAGAATGTGAGTGACAGTAGTGTGGCAGGACAAAGGTTGGAGCTAAGTAAGCATTTCAGCACAGTAGGAGCCATTGTTTGAGCCTCTACCTTAACCCAGGGGCTGAGCAATCACATAACTTCCCCAAATTATTGCAAACATAGTTTCTGATTTATAACCCATGATGTTCTGAACTTTGTCTCCAAGGCTGATAATCACCCTGCCAGTTTCTGTTGAGCTGTGATAATTCTGCACATGAAACAGGAGCTATGCAGTGTCAGTCAACAGTGACAGCAGGTGGCAATCAGCTCAGTGGTTATCAACATGCTACTTATGTAGTAAAATAGCACTCACTAACCTTGACTTCCTCTTCCATGAATTTGGCCTAAATTCTGCATTATGGAATTTGACATAATGATGGAATGTTTGAATTTCATGAGTGAGGAGGGCTGTAGCTCACATCATATGAAACACTATTAACTGACTTCTCTCAAACAGTGAAGCTGGTCATCCTGAGTCAGTTGAAGTTCACACGATGCACATCCAGGCACAGCACAGCATGCCTCATTCACTCTCCCACCTGTTGTTTTCATCCTTGCTCTGCCCCTCTGGTCACTGAAGGAGTTACAGGGTTCATATACCTAGATCTTCCAGAAAATTGAAAACAGGTTTTTTTTTCCTTAGGTTTTGTTTCAGTAGAAAGCCAAACATTTCATGGATTTATTTAGAAAACATCCTTTCACATAGCACAGTCCAGAGTCAGGGCCCTTGCTCAATTGTAAACTAATTGCTGTGAGGATATTGGGGCTGTATTCTGGGGTCCCTGCAATGACAAACCCACCCATTCATCTACAGTTCATGAAACAGAACATAAAGGTCACCCTTAAACTCATTAATGCACAAATCAAAACAATAATGATAATATGAATAATAATAATTAATAATAGTAGAAAGGAGATCAATAGTAGAAGAAGCAGATCAGGATGAGGAATAAAAGCTAAGAAACCTAATCATATTATATTATGTGCATGTATGAATATGGCATGATAAGTCTTGCTACTACGTATTATTATAATGAACCAATAAAAACAATGGGACACTCATCAGAACATCTTCTGCTCTGTTGTTATTGGGTCATCTGATTTGTTCTTTGGCTTCTTATTGACTGCTTTCATCTATATCCATGGATGAGTGTAATGCTCAGTCAGCTGGGCTGCTATTGCAAAACACCATTCCTGGCTGGGTTCAACAGTGGACATTTATTTCTCCAAGGACTGGGCATTGCAAATCCCAAGATGCGGGTTTGAGAAGATTCAGACCCTGGTGATGGCTCTTCTTGTCGTTTGCACATTGCTATCTCTTTGTTTTGTCTTCTCTTAGCAGAGACAGAATTTCTACTCTCTTCCTCTTGCTATGAAGGCATGAATTGGCAAAGCTCTATGACTTCATAAAATCCTAATTAATTTAACAACTCACACCTCCCAATGCTATCAAACTTGGGAACAAATATAAATGATCAGAAAAGTACCTACTTGTTGTAAAATACATTCGTGATTAAGAACAAAAAAGATTTCAGAGTTTTTTTTATCACCACAGCAAACTTAGTTTTGGTTACAATGTTCTACGTTCATTAAAGGATGTGATATTGGAACAGGGAGAGATACAACAATGCTATTGTTCAGGAAAGAGATCCCTGGAAGCATCAACTTGTAAATGAACAGCTTATTTCTGAATTAACCTCACAGCAAACAGATGGGTTATTTAGTCATAAGTGCTTAAAAAATGAATATGATTCCTGTATCTCATCTAAGGTGAAATAAATTTCATGTGGTTTGAGTCTAATTTGCTAAAGGAAAAATTCAGAATCATTTATTGAGGAAAGTAGGAGTTTTAAAATCCAGACCTCCTGAGCACAGACCATGAGGCTAAGTATTTACAAATTAAACTCCGTGGAAGCTGTGTTCTGTGGCCAGCTAGTGAATAGCATGAATACCATGAAGCACAAGGAAAACTAGACTCTCCTAAAAAAATAATTGCAGTATTATATATGTAGGTATGCTATACATATATAGGATGGGTACTCCACTTCAGTAAAGAACAATTATGAATTGCCTTTTTGAGATAGATGAGGAATTCAGTGGATATATCATGGATTCATCAAAAGACAAAAATAGATAATATGTGCAAGGAATCTGAGCCTCTTAATGACAGAAACAAATTAATTGCCTGCATTTTGTACCCTTTAAATTATCAAGGTAGTGTAAATACTGAAGCATAATAAAGAAAATCAGGAATATTTATTGAGAAGGTACATTGATGCATAGTTTCTTTGAACTATGCAAAAATGAAAAACCACTTGACCACAACCCACAATTCCACCCCTCTGTAAAACCACCTTTTATTTCCTTCTTTAGACTTGCAAGAGAATGCTGCAATGACTTTATTTACAAGAGAAGAAAATAGATAAAAAATTTTGTCACTATCAAAAAATATTCCTCAGTTTTAATGTCAGCCTAATGGGTATAATCTTATGGAATATTTGGAATAAGAGAGTAACTGCTGTACCCAAGAACATGATGGATGCTGAAGTAACTTGATGAGAATAACAAGAGACAAGGAATCAGTCTTCTGTTATTTAAGTTTAAATTTATACATGTGAAATGAAAGCACTTTTATGTTATGAATAATACAATTATAGTTGCCTTGGGGACACAAATGCACCAGAGGTTTATGGGAATGCCAACTGGGTAAAGGAAAAACAATGAATACTGACCACATCAATCCACTTATGACCTGCATGGTTACCACATGATCTTTTCTGTGTCCTCTCCCTTCTGGAATCATTGATTACCTGAGACCCACCCAGATCATCCACTTAATAATCTTTCTCCACAGATCCCCTATTGGCGGGGACTGTTTCCGCTATGCTGCTTGACAAGATCCTAGCATGGGGAAGGGTTTGGCAAGGCCACCATTCCAGGAATTGCTGCTGTCATCTCTCCTAGGAATTGGGTGATCTTTTTCGTAATCATCATATTTATAACTATGCAAGTGCAAATCATATTCTCTGATTTTTGTGATAAGAATTTAACCTCAATGAGTCTGAAAAGGTTGGGGGAGGATAAGGAATGCTTTAAAAATGTACTGCATCACACATATAAGTCTGAAGGTACAGAGTTTGAGGAATTCTTCAAGAAACTATAGTTGCAGGAATTGCTTGCTCTTGTGCTGACCACATCTACCCCAGTTAATGATTTACCAGTAAAAGGGCCTGACAAACAAAACAGGCAACCTGTCCCCAGAGTGAAAGAACCACGCATTAGCTTACAAGATTGGGGGACATTTGTGGTACCCACCTAGAGGGAACCAAGTGAGTAAGCATAAGGACCCACCTCCCACAGATCCACCTCTTCCCCATACAGGAGTGTACAATGAAAATGGTAAATGAATAATTATTATTAATGGTAAATGGACAAATGTCCAATGTTTGACCTTCCTTCAAAGGCTTGGACGTAAAGGGCCAACCTGGAAATGTACGACTGAAGAGCAAAGAAACAGCACACACAAACAACTAGAAAGATATTATCTTAAGATCAAATGCCCTCATTGCATGTTAACTGGTTATGAGTAGTTTATGCTGGCTTAAGTCTCACATATGTACTACAATAGGTAGAGGATAAATCAATGACATAAAAATAATAGGATAAAATTAGGTACTCACACTGATTGGCAACAAAATAACCTAACTTAGTTTTAACAGAGCTTGTTTAGGTAATATAGTAGACCTTTAAGGTTAAATGAAAACATGATAACATGAGCTAAAGATTAGTGCATATTTTATTTAGCAGTTCAGTAAAATTAGCTTAAAACAAAATAGAGTCATTATGCTAACAATAGGTCTGACACCAAAGGGTAAACAAATCCATTAGGGTGAAAAAGGGAAATATCTTTCACTGTAATATGCTTATGTGAGTAATTTTAAGTAAATAAAATAAGTTGACCTTAATGTACCCACTATGTGTGAAAGTGTGACTAATGACAAATCTTGTGGTAATTTCCCTATAACGTGTGTCTTATTTAATCCTGCTTTACTTAATACTATAAAAGAAGAGCTAAAATAAATCTGAGCAGCACTTGCTTCAAGTTGCTCCAGGGGTTCTTGTCGTTCCTTGGCACTGACTCCGCCCATCCTTCAGGGACCCTGTGAGTTGCTGGGGCTGGCTTCCAGCACCCTACTGCAAACAAGTGCCTTGTACCAATTTGTTATGTAAGTTATTCACGAGTGACTGAGGCAGCAGCTCTATATCATAGGGCCACAAAATGCACCAGAGAGATGTGGTCTGCTTCACTCATGGAAAGGTTACCACCTGTGGACCAATGGAAAGACACATGGATTCCTATCTCTGAAATCATGTCCAGATGTGACACCTGACCTCAGTTTGTTCTGCAATAACCTGGGGACCAAGAGAACAAGTCCCAGGATGAGGTCCCCTCATAGAGGAGGGAATGTAGTATCACTCTGTTCTAGCACATTCTCTGCCATTGAGTCATTGTAATGAACCTTGTATTATTAATCAAGCTCATTAATATTAGGTTTTCTTTTCCTTATTAGGACTCAAGATATCTTCACTGATGAGCTTCACTGTCCCATCACACCAATGAAATCATCTAGTTATGCAGATTTCATCAACAATGAAAATGATTGTGGTAGATGCTAGTGTTACCTTAGATGTGCATGGTTTGCCAGTACCAGGTCTCAGTGTGTATTTCTCAGGTCATGAATGCTTAATCCTTTGCTTCACAGTAGTATTACCCAAGAATGTACCTCTATTGCTCCTAAACACATAAGCAGGCAAACACTATTTGTAAAGTATGATGATAACTATGCTTAAATATTTTCCTAATATCTCCAACCTCACATTGCCTTCTTCTGAGCAGGCAAAAATGTTTAAATTGGAGTCTCTTCCACAGGTTCTGCATCTATGGAAGTCAAACCAGGAAGCATTATTTGGAGAATAGAAATTATGGGTCAAAGAACAGAGAGCAGAAGAAAAACAAAGTTAGGTTCCAGCCAAGGTAAAATGCACCTAGTCATTACTTGGTAATTGTAGTGTACTATGGTGGAAGGAGGTTAAAGTACTCTGGTTCAAAAAGAAAGTCATCAATTAAATATTCTTTATGAACCCAAATTCAAATCATGAAACATTATAGTAAAGATGCTGTCCTACTAATGAGTTTCCTCAAGGCTTCTTTCATATCCCTGTTCCTCAGGCTGTAGATAAAGGGGTTCAGCATTTGAGGAACCACAGAGTACATCACTGAAGCCACTGCAGTCTTCCTGGGGGAGTCAGAGACTTCATTGCTAATATACACCCCAAAAGCTGCCCCATAGAACAAGGAGACAACAGATAGGTGAGACCCACAGGTGGAAAAGGCTTTGTGCTTTCCTTCAGGTGATGGCATTCTCACGACAGAGGACACAATGTGAGTATAAGAGAAAATGATGCCAGAGAGAGGAAGACCACCGAATATGCAAGCTGCAATATATATAAGGATGTTATCAATGAGGGTGTCAGAACAGGAGAGCTTAATCATCTGAGCAAGTTCACAGAAGAAGTGAGGGATCTGCAGGTCTGTGCAGAAGGACAACCGCAGCAGCATCAGACTGTGCAGCAGGGCATCCACAAAGCTGATGCACAAAGAGAAGAGAATCATAAGAACACAGAGGTGCAGATTCATGATGACTGAGTACCTGAGTGGGTGGCAGATGGCCACATAACGGTCGTAAGCCATCGCTGCTAGGAGGAAGTTTTCCATTCCAACAAAAACCAGGGCAAAGTAGACCTGGGTGAGGCAGCTTGTGTAACTGATGGTCTTACTCTGTCTTTGGATGTTCACCAGCATCTTGGGGACTGTGATGGTGCTTAAAGATATGTCAGTAAAAGACAGGTGGGAGAGAAAGAAATACATAGGGGTGTGGAGGTGGGAGTCAGAGCTGATGACGAGGATGATGAGCAGGTTGCCCAGGACAGTGACCAGGTACATGGACAGGAACAGTCCAAAGACAATGGGCTGCAATGCTGGATCGTCTGTCAGGCCAAGTAGTAGGAATTCTGAAACTGCTGTTTGGTTTCTGGGTTCCATGTTGTTGGTGAATCTCAAGGAAAAGGTGGGGTGAAAAATAATTATACATATGAACAGCATTAGCAACATTATTTGGGAAGATGATAGCAATGCGAATTCTTGATCCCTCCATTGGACTCACTGCTGATAAACCCTGTGGATGAAGATTGGCATTCTAAGTTTCAAAAAGCCCCCTGGGTGGCTTTGATATGTGCTGAATTCTGAGAACCATTTATTAGAAAATAAGCTGTATCATTAATACTGTGAACCCAAATGAATGTTCAAACATCTTCCTCTGCTACTTTCTCCTTCCTTCCCTGTCCACTCACTTCTTTCTCTCACCTCATTTATTGAAATGTTTGTTTTACTGAACACCAACAGTTGCATCTACTGAGTTAGGTGCTGAGAATAAAGCAATGTGTAAGACATGACTTTTCAATTAGAATTAGTCTGTACCTTCAAGCAAACAGTAAGACAGGCATGACCATGTTACATCTGTCCTCTTGAGCCAGGGTTCACCTACTTTGCTTTCTCTCGGAATCCTTTTGGTATCCTCTGATTCTCTTGCCAAACTGCTGCTGTGTTAGTCCACACTGCCACCTCATTCTACCCATGAAGACCCTTAAGTAAGGGGAGGTCATACTGGGATGTGGGGTATGTGATGAGTGCTTGGCTAAGACCAGGACCCAGCTCAGGTCATCTGACTGAAGGGTTGACTCTCCACTAAGCTGTGCTAATGACTGAAGAGCACAGAAAAAGCATTCCGAAATAAGCACTCATATCTCATAATCTACCATTGTAATTTTAACATTTCTTCCTGTGAAAAGCCTCCTTCAAGGATTGGCCACCTGTACCATTAGTCATGTCTATGGCTAGCATCCATCCAGGTGGGCAGAAGACTGCCTTTATACCTGAAGCTCAGAAGACTCGCCCATGGAATTGCAGGTCTTCTCCTTTGCAAATAATTCTATGAGAATTTAGACATGTCTCTTCATGAGATTCCTGGTCTCTTTCTAATTGTTTTTTTTTTTTTTTTTTTTTTTTTTGCCTTAAGGTAAAGAAAGCTTGAAGTTCATAGACTCCTAAGAAAAGCAGTAAGACTACATACAAATTGTTGTTCTCTGGAAAACAGAGACCAGATAACACAGACTTATATTTATTAGGTCCTTTTAGGAGTATCAGGTTGCTGAATCAGGTTTAGGATAAAGAGAAATGCTGTTGTGGAAAGTTGGTCATGTAGAAGCAGGAAACCAATCTTCTTTTGTGTTACATTTGGGATGAAATGAATAACAACTTAAATGAATTGAACAATAATGGATTTAGATACATGAATCACACCTAACTTCATTTGCAGTGCTTTAACTAAGGGACTGCCTGGTACCTGGTTGACTTCAAGAGAAAGGATGCTCAGTGCCTCATATGGGTATTCGTGATGGATGGTGCATGCTCAGGAAGTGCAGACAGATTGAGTCAGCAGGTCCTGGTCAAGAAGGATCACATCTCTAGGAGGAGGCTCCTGTGCTGCTTCTCCACTGGGGCAGGGCTGTGGGGTGCGGTGGCCACAAGCTGACTCTATGCAGTCTCTGTACCCCTGGGGCTCAATATCCAAAGCTCCTTGTTAGACTAACAATTTTACTGCCCTGCTGATCCCTGGGGTGCATAACCTTAAAGACCAAAGAAATCAGAAGACAGGCTTTTAGACTGGCAGGTCCCCTGACCCCAGAATCCAGGAGCAGATCACCCAATTCTCTCCACCTATTCTCCTCTCCTCCACTTATGGTACCTTGCCTGCAAGACCCGTGAGGTTTCTTGTAAACCCCAAATATCCATTTACCAACAAAGAAAAATGGAGCTGTTTCATATCAAGGAGCCTGATTCTCTTTTAGGTGTGAAAACAGAGCTTGTGCATGTGGGTATTACAAATCTGATTACAAACACAACCAAGAGGTTATAATCAAACAAATACTCAGAGGTATCTCTTCAATGTCATTAATGATTCCTGATCCTTGATTTTTATATTCAATATGTTGTCCAGAATATTCCAATCTAGTTTTTTGGTCACTGATATTTGTAGTAAGTACAGACAAGCATACAGTTTTTTATGGACATTTTGTAAAATCTTTTCCAATTGCATCACAAAGTATATTTTAAACACATTAATTGACTGAGATGAAATTATGCAGGAGAAGAAGTCAGAAAACCTGACCGAGGAGTAGAGACCTGACTGGGGACCGTGAGGACAACTGCAGCCCTGTCAGAGGGGACTCCAGACAGATTTAAGGAAACATTGGTGGGGAAGAATTGGGGAGAGGAAATATAGAGACCAGCTTTGGGAATGTTTTTATAAATGGAGAAGAGAATGAGGCTGTAGCTGGAGCAGGATGAGTGGTCTAGAGGCCACTTCCATTTTATTAAGGGCAGTGCGATATAGAATTACATTGAGGACATCAGACCTCACAGGTGACCTACACCTCCATCTGCTGTGACCTCTAAGTACCACATTAGGATCATTGAAGTGTCACCAAGACTCCTTCACTCGATTGACAATGTCCACCTGAAAAAAGGCAGACAGGCCATCTTTAGCTCTCAGTGTCTCCACTGCTCTGACCACATAGGTCCTACCTACCAAGTGGCAGTGTACAGAAAGGACCCACAATCTGGACCAGCACACGTGATTCCTCAAACCTTAGGGTCATGAATATTATTATTATTATTACCAGGGATTGAAACCAGGGACATTTACCTAGTGAGACATAGCCCCAGCCGTATTTGAATTTTAATTTTGACACAGGGACTCTCTCAGTCTATTGAGGCCTCCCTAAGTTGCTGAGACTGGCTTTGAACTTGTGATCCTCCTACCTCAGTCTCCCAGTGCTGGGATTACAGGTGGGTGCCAGTGCACCTGGGCCATGAGTATTACTTTGAGGAGGCATTCATTTTAGTGATTTTTTAAAGATTCAGCCTGTATTTGTTGAAGTGATATATTGCCTACATTTTTTTTCAAAGCAGAGGAATGAGAGGAAAAATAACATGAAGGATTTGAGCCACTTGCAAAAACAACAGCAATTGTTAGTATTACTTAACCTGATACCTGAGAGGGAAAGCACCACCTCTCCATACAAGTGCCTCTGCAGCTGGTGAGGAGAGCATTGAAGGAGTTTGCAAGAGGGGAAATGGACACCTGGACACTCAACACCTCTTAGCGTTGAGGTGTTTTAAATATTGAAGCTCATTATACAGCAGGGGCTCACTTGTTGAGAGTGCAATCCTTGCGCTGCAAGGCCATTGGCATGATTGATTTAGGACTTGAGACATTTGAGAAAGTCTTCTTCTTTCCCAACCTGATGCTGACTGCTCCCTCATCCTGAGATTTCCTGGTGGTGTGGTCTTCTGCATCCACCTTTCTGTTCATGTCTGTCCTGAGGGACTTTCTCACAGGGACACACCTTTGCATATACAGGATTCTTGTCTTTTCTCCTTCGGTAGCTTTAGAGTCACAATGACCTTTACACACAGTGTCAGGAATACCAACACACTGTTCAACTCAAAAACAAAACATAGATGTAGAAGACATTTACAGTCTGTAGTATTTAGTGATAAGTTGTATACATAGATATTGTTATAACTATTTTTTTCACAGTTACACATGATTCAAATGTATTCATGTGAGTCACAGGTACAGTTTTAAGTAACTATAACCTAATGCTATAATTTGTACTTATAATAAATAACAAAAATAGAACAGGTGACACTAAATAGACAATAGAATTTCACTATTAAGTTTTCATTCAAAGTGATATCAGATATAATTTATGATTTTATACATACACATATAAACACATTAAGACACAAATACACACAAACATGTGGAAGATCCGAGACCCAAATTTTGGGTTTCTGTTATCAATTTGATTGCAGAAAATTGCCAAGTATCAGAAAGCCATTAACCCAGGGTGCAAAGAACCCTTGTGATTGTGACTAAAAACAAATGACTTGTTTGTTACCACACTAACATTACTTTTATCTGGGCACCGTGGCTCATGGTGGCACAGGCCTGTAATCCCACTGGTTTGAAAGAATGAGGCAGGAGGATCATAAGTTCAAAGCCAGCCTCAGCAATTTAGTGAGACCCAAAGCAAATTATTTAGAGTCAGGGTCTCTAAAGAAAAAGAATAAAAAGGGCTGGGGATATGACTAGTGACTGAGCACCTCTGGATTTAATCCCAATACCAAAAATTAAATAAGAAAAATAAAATTAGTTTTATCAGACTGAGGTGCAACAGTAATAAAGAGCTGTGAAATTAGGAAAGAAGAAAATACAATCCTAATATACAAAAAAGTGTAAGGAAACACATTAACTCATAAATGAATTCATTATTCATAGCTGGATTGGCATTGTAGTGAACAGATAGAGCATTTAATAGAAGTGTAAGGAAATTAAAAAGAAAAAGATGCCTGTCTCACTGCAAAGGCAACAATAAATTTTAGTTGGTCTCTGCCTCAATTACAAATGGCAAGACTAAAAATCCCTTAGTGATGCTATGTATTCTTTCAGGGCTAAGACCTGTTGAATACAGACCCAGAGACAAAACATTGCAAAATTGAACTCTATACTGAGTGCCTGGGGGCGCCTACTAACCACCATGAAGGGCAGGCAAAAGTAGACACTATCCTGCAGAAAAAAATCTGCAGTATGTATTTAAAGACAAAGCGCTGTTATTCCAATTGCATGCATGATATTATGAATCAACAACAGATCTGCAGCTTGATGGACAAATCACACACTTGTATTTCTTAAGAGAGGAATTCTTGGGCCCATAATTCAGGAAAAGAATTATAACCTCCTCTTAGAAAACTGTAAGTAAATAGTTACACTCATTGAATTGTCAGAGTAAATGAGAGTTTGAGTAATGATGTGACACTCCAGAATATGCCAGGGTAGGGTAAGTTGGTTCAACTCTCTGAAACTACCCAAAGGTGAAAACTGTTCTGCTACGTCAGTACTTCCACACCAAGTGCAGACGTTGTATTTACAGGATTGCAAGGGTGCTGGCTGCAGGGGCATCCGGAATTCCATCCATTGCTTGACAAAGATCCTCTGGAGGATGTTTGCAAAGGCTCATTCTAAAAGGAATTGCTGGATGTTTTGCTCCAGAGCATGGTGTTTTTTTCTGCTGTGTTTTTCTGATAATATATTACTCATTTCAGACTGAACAGATTGCTTATGGGGACGAGGGGAATACAACAAAAATTCCAGAAAATATTACCTACAATCTGAAAGACAATGGGTCTTTACCGCTAACAAAGTTAAAAATAATTTTGTAACCATGCAATGAGTCCCTGAAAGCCTCTGGAGAAAATAGATGTAGATCTGCCTTTGTCTCCAACAGGCTGGTTAAATCCTAAGATGGTTTTGTTTATGTGTGGTGGTGGGGTAAGAGAATAAATTTTCACAACATTCCTTCCTTCCTACAAAGAATATGTCACCCCTATAATAAACGATGGTACACAATAACCATTGCAACCGCTGCCCTCCTGTAGCCCTTAACTCAGCAATTTATATTAACCAGATGGACCTATTAGAGATGGTCACATGAGATTACTTACCTATTGCTTTTACTGCGAGAATAATAAGAATAGTCTTAGGTCACATAGAGTTTATAAATTAAGGAAATAAACATTGTATTAGCTCATTGACGTAGTTAGATATTCTTAAAACAATTGTGATTAGGTAAGGATAATCTGTAAGGTTACTGTTTTCTGCCTATGCTTTGGAAACTTCTTTAATATTAACTACAAGACTGCCATCATAGCCTGAAGAAAAATGTATATAAACCCAGCCTTCCCCAGAATAAAGTGGGATTGATTGCACCAGAACTAGAGTCTGTGTCTTTCATTCTCCATCCATCGCTGATGCTGTCTCCCTGTGCCCCGTTTACCTGTGTGGAACCCATGGACTCCTGCTAGGTGTCGACCCCGGCTGCTGGCCATGTGTGCCTGGACATTATCACTGAGCTACGCCCCCAGACCTAAAACACTTTTTCATATATTTTGGGAGGTATGGTTGGGAATATTTAAAATATTTATCCAAATAGCAGAAAAATGGATGCCACACTTGGTTCCTCCTCAGAAATGCTTCATGTTTAATGTTACCACATGTAACATACAAAATATAGAGCACACAAATCAAGAAATAACTTCTGAAACCAATGAAAAGATCATTTCTGGAGCACAAGCATGAGACTTGCAAGAAGAAATGGAATTCATTAGGTGGTATGTTGTTTAGGGATGTCTACAAGGGTGATAAATACGTATTGCATTGCTATAAAAATGACAGCTTTTTAGGGCAAAACTGATCCACTACTGGCAATCAAATACTGACTTTATCAAACCAATTCCCGTCTCTGCAGTCACCATGCCCCCTCTGTATTCTGTCTTCTCCACTTCTGTCCTAAGAAGAGACATGGGATGACCTTGAGATCCCACCCAGATGATCCACCAAGTGCTCCTCCTCTGCCAAACCCCTTCTCCCATACAAGCAGCATTCACCATTTCTGCCACACATTGATCACACTTTTTCAGGACAGGATGTTGACATAGTTTGAAGACCACCATCCAGTCCACCTCAGAGATGCAAGTCTTTGGTACATGGAGAGTTCCCTGCTCAAGACACCCAGGAGTGGGTGCGCGATTGTTGCCTGTGGCATCAGGTCCATGTATGGCAACTGCATTTGCACTATCACCTGGAGAAGGGGAGGAGACCAGTGCAGGGCAGAGGCCACTTCATGGGGGACTGAATGAATGAAGTTCTGATCTCTGTGTTATTGTATTTCCTACCTCTCATATCTTTGGAATGAAGGGTATTTCTCCTTATTATCAGAGCACAATATCGTCCATCTTCATTAATGGAGTTCAAGCATGTCGCAGTCATCTCAAAACAGTGACCTGATCCATCATGCCATTTCTATAGATGACATTGAAAATGGTTGATGCTATTTTTGCCCCAGAAGTATATGGATGCCAGTAACAGATCCCAGGATGTGAATGTCCAAACCTTTGCTCGCTTTAGGTCTGATACACAGATGAGATTCCAATGGCTCCAGCTGTATGATCAGTGGAAACAATTCTCTTAATATGACCGAGCAATGCTTAAAGACCACCCTTATCCTGCCATCTTTCACTAACTTGCTTTCTTCTGGGATTTCAGCACAAGGAAAATTCTAAGACTAGAATCCTTGCTTCAGAGTCTGTCTCTGTGGAACCCAAGCAACAAAATTATATTTGGGGTGAGAAATTATGTGTCAAACATCGCAGAGCTATACTAAAAGCAATGACAGGTTTCAAGACAAACTAAAATCCACCTGGCCATTATGGTATTTCATTAATTTAGAAGAATATAATGACAGATGAATCAGGAATTATGGCTCATCACAAATGTTGTCACTGTTAATTATTCTAGAAACCCAGTTCAAAAGAGGGCAAAGGACATGTCATAGAACAGCTATCCAACTGACGATTTTCTTCAAGGCTTCCTTCATGTCCCTGTTCCTCAAACCGTAGATAAATGGGTTCATCAATTGAGGGGCCACTGTGTACATCACTGAAGCCACTGCAGTCTTCCTGGGGGAGTCAGAAACTGCAGAGCTAATGTAAACCCCAAAAGCTGTCCCATAGAACAAGGAGACAACAGACAGGTGAGACCCACAGGTGGAAAAGGCTTTATGCTTCCCTCCTGATGAGGGCATTCTCAAGATAGAGGACACAATGTGAACGTAAGAGAAAATGATTCCAGAGAAGGGAACACCACCAAATATGCAGGCCACTACATATATCAGGATGTTATCAGTGAAGTTATCAGAACAAGACAGCTTGATAATCTGAGCAAGTTCACAGAAGAAGTGGGGGATCTCCAGGTTTGTGCAGAAAGACAGGCGCAGCACCATCAGACTGTGCAGCAGGCCATCCATGAGGCTAATGAACAAGGAAAACAAGGTCAGCAGTCCACACAGGCAGGGGTTCATGATGTCTATGTACCTGAGTGGATGGCAGATGGCCACATAGCGGTCATAGGCCATCACTGCAAGTAGACAATTTTCCAAGCCACCAAAAACCAAGACAAAGCAGACCTGGGTGAGGCAGCCTGTGTAGGTGATGCTCTGACTCTGTGTTAGGATGTTCACCAGCATCTTTGGGATTGTGCTTGAACTTAAACAGATATCAGTGAAGGAAAGATTGGCAAGAAAGAAGTACATGGGTGTGTGGAGGTGGGAGTCCGAGTTGACAAGCAGGATGATGAGCAGGTTCCCCAGGATGGTGACCAGGTACATGGACAGGAACAGGTTGAAAATGAGGAGCTGAAGTGCTGGGTCCTCTGTCAGTCCCAGGAGGAGGAATTCTGAAACAGTTGTTTGATTTCTACTTTCCATCTTGGTGATGAATCTGAAGGAAAAGAATGAGTGAAAAGATAAAGAAATATATGGACCATCAGTAGCAGTGTATCATTGAAATGTGTTAGAAAATTCCTCCTTGAACACCTTGTTATTGTTGCTTCTGCAGAATGCAATTTTCATAACACATCTGTACTCACTTCCAGAGAATTACTTCGGGGGTCTTATGCTCCCTTTTTGGCTAGAACAGGAGTGAGGTTGTGCATCCTATACATGTACTAAAGATGGACGTGGTGTCCTCCAGAAGCAGAGACACACTCAGTGAGTGACTGGGATCTTGATCAGAAGGATTGTCTCTGGGAGGAGGTTCAGATGCTTCTTCCTGACTGGGGCAGGGCTGTTTAGTGCCATCAAATGCCAGCTCCTATTGTCTCTCTCTCCCTGGGGGCTCAAAATGCAAGGTCCTCATTAAACTAACTATTTTACTGTCATTCTAATCCCAGGAGTGCATGTCCTAAAAGACCAAGACTTGGGAGGTGAGGAGTTCAGGACAGCCGATTTCCTGACCCCAAGGTCAGGTGTTCCCTTGTTTCTGTTCATCTCCATTTGAAGACCTTGCACATGTAACACACACCACAACTATGATAAAGTCCAGTGTTCCTTTAAGTTACAAACTAAGGCACATCTATCTATAAAATTATCTACTAAACTTTATCTCAAAGTCTGTTTCCTATTTTAAGTGTGAGAATGTCTCGTGTATGTGTGTGTAAATAGTGTCATTTTAAATGTTATCTAGATCTTACAAAATACAGACGACACTCAGGCATATCTTTTCTTAACTCTAATTGTATTAATTAAACCTTAATTTTTGCTTTTCATGTTTAGCACAGATGATTATAATCTGTTTTCAATTATCATGGCTAATGACTAAAAACAGAGATAGGTCCATGACTCTTTGTTCAGAATTCGAAAATATGTTCTTCAATACTGTCACAATAGTTTCAGTAGTTGTCTTCCCTAAAGGAGACTGTGAGTTGAAATTATCATTCTTCATGTTTAATGAAGAGATATGTTAATTATTTACAAAATCATTAAAAGAAAGAACTATGCATATGTGTCCATGAACTCAGCACATCTGTTTAGATTTTTGACATCATTCAAGGTGTGAAAGTGGTGTTCATGTTAGTGTTCACCTTATAGATTTTTAAACTAAAGGGCTTCAGTTTGTTCATGTATTATCAGCACATTTTACATCATGTTAACTTGTTACACATAAATCTATAATTCCAAGTAGATTGGATGGTTTTTGACAAGATGGCATGTATATACACCTGTGTGTGTGTGTATGTGTGTATATATACATGTTGGTATATATACACACCCAGGGGCACTCAGTCACTGAGTCACATTCCCGCCTTATTTTGAGACAGATTCTCACTAAGTTGCTTAGGTCCTCAGTAAATTTCTGAGACTGGCCTTGAACTTGTGTTCCTCCTACTTCAGCCTTCTGAGTTTCTGGGATTACAGGTTTATAATTGTGTGCCACTGTGTCTGGTGCATTGTGATATCTTTCTTCACCATTTTAGCCCCATCAATGTCTAACACACACGAGTCATAGTTAAAAATAACAAAGACATCATTGGGATTACAAAACCGTCAATTTTTTCTGTGCACCACAGAAGGAGAACAGCAAATATAAAAAGAGAATAATGTTCTTCAGGTAC
Source organism: Sciurus vulgaris (assembly GCF_902686455.1). Taxonomy (NCBI): domain Eukaryota; kingdom Metazoa; phylum Chordata; class Mammalia; order Rodentia; family Sciuridae; genus Sciurus; species Sciurus vulgaris. The sequence goes on from NC_136477.1 coordinate 7,021,569, forward strand.
CAGTAAAGAACATGACACAATTTTCCAAATGGGTAGAAGCCAACTGCTCCATGGATTTATCCCCATAAGAAAGAAGTATTTCCTCTTTCTAGATATTGCAAACGTGGTGTTCTAGAGGACAAGTTGCTAAGGGCAGAGATAGAGATTTTTGCTCAAGATGTATGGGTGAGCTCAAGAATCAAGCATTACCAGACCCATGGCTGTGAGCCTATAACCTTATAGTTGCAGAAAAATCTCCAAGGAAGAACAGAGCCAAACTCAGTAATGACTTGTGGATGAGTTTTTAACGTGATGTTCTTCATATCTTCAAACATCCAAACTCATTAAACAGATTTCTGGAGTAGAGACCTGACTGATGATGGGTGAGGCATACGTGGCCCCACCAGATAAAACATCTGTTTGCATTTGTATTGATCGATTGACACATTATAGTTATACATAATATTGGAGTTCATTTTGGTGTAATTATGTAAGCATGGACTATAATTTGCTCCATTTCAGTCCTCAGTACTTTCTCTTTCCCTCCCCACCATCTAATCTCTCTTCCCCTTCCTCTACGCTACTGGTCTTCCTTCTACTCATTTATAGTTTTTCAAATTTGTGCTTCATAGATACACTTAAAGTTGAAATTTACTGTGGTATATTCATTTATTTACATAGCATAAATTGGTCTATTTAATTCCACAGTTCTTCCCATTCCCCATCCCTCCTTCCTCCTACTCAATCCCCTTCCTCCTCCTCAATCCTCTTCCTCTACTCCACTGGCCTCTCTTCTGTTTTCATGGGTTTCCTTCTCTTTCCCTCTTTCTTTGCTCTAGCAACAGCATATGAGAGAAAACATTCTTGCCTCTCTGAGTCTGACTTATTTCACTCAGCATGATGCTGTCCAGTTACATCCACTTACCAGCAAGTGACATCATTTCATTTTTCTTTATGGCTAAGTAAGACTCCATTGTGTGCATGTATGATGTTTTCTTACTGCAATCATTGATTGAGGGACATCTAGGCTGTTCTCATAAACTGGCTACAGGGAATTGCGTTGCTCTAAACATTGTTACGCATATATCACTGTAGTATGCTAATTTTAGTTCTTTTGGATACGTACCATGGAGTGGGATAGCTGGGTCATGTGGTGATTCCCTTTCTAGTCTTTTGAGGAATCTCCATACCACATTTCAGAGTGGTTGTAGTAATTCATAGTCCCCCCAACAACATATAAGTGAACCATTCCCCCATTTCCTTACCAGCATTTGTTATTATTTGCATTTTGATAATTGTTACCCTAACTGGAGTGAGATGAAATCTTAATATAGTTTGGATTTGCATCTTTCTGATTGCTAAGAGAGATGAACATTTTTTCATATACTTGTTGAGCATTTGCATTTCTTCTCTTGAGAAATGTCTCTGCTCATGTCCATCAAAAGCACCATTGACATGGACACCCTTCGTCTGTACTAGCTTCTGCTTCTCCTTCAGTAGGTGCCTTTAGAGTCACAACCATACTCATAAATTAAATCAAGAAATCTGACATCACAGTTCAAGTTGAAATAAGATGTATGAATATATCAACATTTAAATAAAGTGATAAAGCAGAGTGTACCATAATAATGCAACCCTACAGGGTTCATTCCATGTATTTCTCTGTAAAATTTGAATTTGGCTCTGAACATTAGAAACAGAATGTTTCTAATAGAGTCTCTGTAATCAAAATGCACTAAGCATTTAACAAATATCTCACTTCTCTTTTAGAATTTCACTACCAAGTTTTCCAGATTTCGTAGTATTGGTTCATGTGTGTGTTATCAACATTGTTACAGAAAATTCCAAACTAATAGAAAAAGAGTTAATTTATGGTATAAAGCACCATTGTGATTGTATGTAAAAATCCTGAGGGCATATTTGTTAACCCAGCAAACTAGATTTGATTGATTGATGTGTTGATATCATTAAGACAGGAGATATTGTTGCAAGAACATATACAGTAATCTTATTGTTTGAAAAGAGAGTCCATCAACCCATCAATGAAAGACTTCTTTACTGCTGAATTGGCATTACAGAGAATGGATGAACTATTTCATAAAACATGCTAAAATGAAAATAAATTTGGATACCTTTCTCTTATCAAAGCCAGAAATACATTTCAGATGAATTCAGTCTCAATTTCAAAAGGAAAGACTATGAATTATTTGTTCAGTGTCAAGGCTTATCGAGTATAGATGCAGAGGGAAAATACTGACAAATTGAATCATGCTAAAACTAAGCACTTTTGGACATCCATGATACAGTAAAAAGCAGATAGCAATGGAGGCACTCTCTTAAAGAACAAATATTTAATACTAGTTAATAATTTTTCTTATTTATTTAATTTATTTATTATTTATTATTAACATACTTATTTATTAATATTCAATATTACAAACAAGAATTGCTATTCCAAATGCAAAAATAACTTGTAAATTAAGAAAAGAAAGTTTAAGGCAATGGAAATATCATAAACATTTATTTAACAAGATAGGAAACTAAATGGCTTATAATATGTAAGACTCTCTGTTTAATAATAGGAAGGTATATTAATTAATATGTTACAGCCATTAGTTTGTCAATGTAATTAAAGTATTCTGCAAGTGATGTGAAACACAAGAAATATCTAATTAGAAGTTAAATTCATTAAATCATTTAGAAATACTCTTTGTCGACCCCAAGAACTATATAAAATAGCCAGTAAATGTACCCTGTATGTCAAAATGTATTTTATTTCCTTTGGAAGATATGAAAGAAAATATTCACACAATAGAAGAAAAATAGATACTCAAATTACATCTACATCAAAAAATGCCCCTTATCTTCAAGGTTCAATATGCAACTCAGACACAGAGCTCTGAAAATAGATAAATAATTGCTAAATAATTAGATAACAGTGGATTTGATGTACACACAATGACCAGAAGAACATGACATGTGATTAGCCCATTGGTTAGCAAGGGTGGGCATTGGCACATGATTTCTATTGTCTAAACATACTGTCTCTGCTTGTGTTCCACAGAGGCAGAGCCTAAAGCAGAGTTTCTAGTTTTAGCAATTTTTTGGTGGTGTACCCACAGAGAAGGCAAGGTCAAAAAGAAACAAATTTATGTAGCGACATGTACAGGGATATCTGCAAGGGTGATAAAAATGCACTAGAGTGGAAGTCACAATTTTGAAGGTTAAATAGTGATCAAACACTGGAGATCAGTACTGGCAGGATCAATAGTTTCCATCTCCTTGGATACAATACCTCCCACTTTTCTCTGTGTCTTCTCCACTTCTATCTTATAAAGAAATGTCACTGGGCTCAGGGAAACCCAGGTAAACCAGGATAATTTTCTCTTCTGCAAATTCTCTTTCCCTCATTATTACATAAAGTCACATTCCCTCATTTACCACAATGAGCACAGCCAGTGGTACAGGATCTGGGTGTGCATAGAGGGCTCTCATTCAGTCCTCTAGAGAGCTGCAGTCTGGTAGATCCACAGAAAAAGGACCAAGAGGAGGACTACCAGTGTTCTACTCTGGCATCATGTCCAAATATGACACATGAGGTTGTTTCTATCACCTGGGTTCCTGAGGGAGAACCAGCCCTGAGAACAACTCACCTTAGGGAGGAATGAGTGAAGCCCTGCAGTCTGTCCCTGTAGAGTCTCTGCTCAGATGTCTTTGGTGTGAAAGGTAACTCTCTGTCATTTCAGTTTATTGACATTGGATTTCTTGTTCTTATTAGGACTGAAGTCATCTTCCTTGTGAGTTTCAAAGATCTTATATTCATTTCAAAATATGGATATGAAATGAAACCATTTTAATTATAGAAATTGAAATTTAATATGGTAGATGCTGTTACTACCTGAGAAAGATATTTTCTGCCAGTAATTTGTCTCAGTAATTGCTTTATGTAATTCCTTTATCTCGCATTAGAACTAAGTCTAAGGAGGAAATTCACTCGACCCTAATTAAGTGACCATGTATAAACTATTCCCTAGGAATGGCCACCATTGGGTTTGTAATCCTTGGCCTGTCCACTACGTCTAACTTGCCTCTTCTGAGGAAGCACCAGATTTTTTTTCTAAAACTCTGAACACTGATGTAGGCTTTTCTTCCATGTAACCTGAATAAATAAATGGTATTAAGAGAACTGAAATCATGCATCTAACATTACAGAGATACACATAAAGCAAAGTGAGGTTATCAAGCAAGTAACAACATACTCAGTCATGTTATCTCGTTATTTTAGAGGTGGACCTCTAAAAGAATGTAAGTGACAGGAAAATCAGAATTCTGGACCACGAGTAATCCTGTTGCTTTTTGATTTACCCAAGAAACCCAACTATGAAGAAAATGACTCATTAAAGATGATCTATTATCCTTCCAGGGAGCTTCCTCAAGGTCCCCTTCATGTCCCTGTTCCTCAGGCTGTAGATAAAGGGGTTCAGCACTTGAGGGACCACAGTGTACATCACTGAAGCCACTGCAGTCTTTCTGGGGGAGTCAGTAAACACAGAGGTAATGTACACCCCGAAAGCTGTCCCATAGAACAAGAAGACAACAGACAGGTGAGACCCACAGGTGGAAAAGGCTCTCTGCTTTCCTCCTGATGATGACATTTTTAAAACAGAGGAAACAATGTGAACATAAGAAAAAATTATTCCAGAGAAAGGAATACCAACAAATATGCAAGCTGCCAGATATATCAGGATGTTGTGAATAAAGGTATCGGAACAGGCCAGCTTGATAATCTGAGCAAGTTCACAGAAGAAATGGGGGATCTCCAGGTCCGTGCAGAAGGACAGCCTCAGCACCATCAGACTGTGAAGCAGAGCATCCACAGTGCTAATCAACAAGGAAAACAAGGTCAGCAGTCCACACAGGCAGGGGTTCATGATGACCGTGTACCTGAGAGGATGGCAGATGGCAACATAGCGGTCATAGGCCATCACTGCAAGCAGACAATTTTCTAAGACAGTAAAAACCAAGACAAAACAGAGCTGGGAGATGCAGTCTTTATAAGTGATGCTCTGATTCCGGGTCTGGAGGTCCACCAGCATCTTTGGAATCATGCTTGTGCTTAAACAGATGTCATTAAAGGAGAGATTGGAGAGAAAGAAGTACATGGGAGTGTGGAGGTGGGAGTCAGAGCTGACAGCCAGGATGATGAGCAGGTTCCCCAGGATGGTGACCAAGTACATGGACAGGAACAGGCTGAAGACTAGGGGCTGTAGGGCTGGGTCATCTGTCAGTCCCAGGAGAAGGAATTCTGAAACAGCCGTGTGGTTTCTAGTTTCTAAGTTGTTGACAAACCTTATGAAATTGATGGGGTAAAATGTAAAAATTAATGGACCAGCAAGAGCAGTATCACCTGAGAACATGTTAGGACCATGCAGGTAGACCTCCAGCACTATTTCTATGTAAATTTCTATTAAGCAACCCAGTTTGAGGTAATTGGTTATTATAGTCCTAGCAACTAATATACTCACCAAAACTTGCTCAACACCGCACAAAAATACAAATATATTTCAGAATATTTTTATGTCATTATTTTTAAAATGCAGATTTCTGGTGTGGGGCAACAGTGAAATCTCCTTGAGGAGAGTGAGACTGGAAGTCCGAAGCCTGAGGGTTATCAGTTCAAACATGTGGGGGAATTTGTCAAGGAGATGACAGTTAACAGGAGCCACCTGGGGAGACTGGTTCTCATCACTCTTGTTGTCCTGTCCTCACTGCTTCCCCAGGACGATATTCTCATAAAACACCGGCTCACCTTACCAAATCATTGACTAAAGCTCCGTGCCCCCTGCTTGGATTTAAGAGAATGGTGTTGAACATCTACCTAATGTTTTTTGTAGTACTTGGGATGGAACCCAGGGCCTCACATGGGCTATGTACATGCTGTACCATCGAGGCACATCCATAGCCCATCTTACCTGAATGCTGAAGATGTAAGATCCATCCTCAGGAAATGCAGACTGATTTAAATGAATGGATGAGATCCTGGTCAGGAAGGTTCATCTCTGGGAGGAGGCTCAGATGGTGCTTCCTGGTTGGGGAAGGACTTTTGAGGGAGGTGGTCACAGGCGACTCCTACAGTCTCTTGTCCCTGGGGCTCAATATCCAAAGCTCCTCATTAGATGTTATCTCACTATTCTTCTAATCTCAGGAGTGCTTGTCCTTCAAGACCAAGACTTTGGATGTGAGGAGATCAAGATGGCTGATTCCTGACCCCACAGGCCAGGTGTCCACCATTCATTTCCCTCCATTGTTTCTTCTCATCTCCATTTCCGAGTCCTTAAACATGCAACACAGAGCACTTCTTATAAATTCCAGTGTTGCTTTTAAATGATGAACTATGCCATCTCTACTTATTTCATGAAATCTGGAAGCCTGGTTCCTATTTGAGGCATGATAATATGTCTGATAAATGTAGGTCTAAATATTGTCATTCTAAAAGTTATCTAAATATTATAAAATACAGACACTCAGGGATGACTTTTCTTTGTTACCTTTGATGGTAATTTTTTGCTTTTTTATTGAACATAGAGGATTATAGTCTATTTTCTAGGATCACTGCTGATGGTCAAAATTATAGGCAGAATCACGACTCTTTATTTAGAATTTGACAAACACGTTCTTCAATTTTATCACAGTAGTTTCAGTAGTTTTCTTCACATACAGAAAGGGTAGTTGAATTTTTGGTTCTTCATTTTTATGTGAAATTCTAATTCAAGATACAAAACCACCAAAAGGCAGTGTGTCCATATATTTAGCACATTGTGTTGGACATCACCCATCACTTAATGGAGTTGGTGTTTTGTGTTGGTATTTATTTTAAAACCTTCCACATTTAGTGATTTCTCTGTCATCATATGTTTATCAAATTATTTACACTTTACCTCTTTCCATGTGAAATTATATTTCATTGAATATATTATTTGCAATTTTTGAAGAGATGGATTGTGGTGGTTCTCTTCAACATCTCAACTCTATTTATTTAAAAAGGGTAAAGAGTAGAAAAAATGTAATAGATCTTCAATGGTGTTTTGTTTAATTTTTAAGAGAAACTCATATATTGGAGGCTACCAGAAATGACCCCATCAAGTCAGAAAAATATGATACAGAAGAGGGATGTGGGAATTTCTAGAACTATGTTGTAGAGTGAACGAGTTCTACACAAGTTTGAAGTGCTGAAATTAACTAGGAGCACACATTTCTCTCAATAAAACACAGAAAGCAACTAGTCTTGGAAACAAAATGTAATTTAAATTTTATAAGTAATACAACATTCCATGGAACATCACCAGACTCACAAAATTTATACAGTTCTTCCTAATATTCAGGGGAGATGATCAATTGATTTCAACATTAAAGGGTGATTTCAGGAAATATAGGGAAGGAATATGCTCTATATCATCCAGATCCTGGATGATGAATGCAGAAAAATTTAATACATGAAAGGAAACCAAAATGTACTTTGACTGCAAAATTGCTGGCAGAATGACAGAAATAGGATAATTTGTGCAAGGACCACCAATATCCTCTGACCTGACTGGGAATTATGGAGTGAAATGCACCTTCACCTTCTGGTATGTCCCCAAGAAGAGCAAGCGAGTCAGGTTTTCAAACTGCATAGTTTGGCCATGGATGTAATTTGGGAGGAGGAAGTAATCTTGGTTGCAGTCCATATCTTCTTTTATTTATTTATTTATTTATTGGTGCCAGGATTTGAACCTAGGGGCGTTTAACTCCTGAGCCACATCCCCAGCCCTTTTTTATTTTTTAATTTTGGAACAGGGTCTTGCTAAATTGCTCAGGGCCTCGCTAAATTGCCAAGGCTGGCTTTGTACCCTCAATCCTTCTGCCTCAGTCTCCCAAGCTGCCGGGATTATAGACATGCACCACCAAACTCAGTCCAGTCAATCTCTGCTACCAATGCATTCCCAGAATGGATCTGAGAGCCAAGTGCTGACTGCCAGCAGCCCTCAGCTGCTGTGGTGATAAGTCCAACTCTCCTGACAGGAGATCCAGATGGCACCTCACATGTCATCATGCTTGTTTCCCTTGTTTATTGTCTATTTCTCCTCTCATGGATGACTCAGGATGTCATGAATGAGGGCTCTTGACAGATGGGCTTGATGATCTGAGTGAGTATGTAGAAGTGAGGATCTCCAGGTCTGTGCAGAAGGGAATTCATGGCACCATCTGACACATCAGGTCATCTACAATGTGTTGAACAGAGAGGACTGAATCAGCAGGACTCAGAGGGGCAGGAGTTCATGGTAACCATTTATTCCATGGGGTGACTGACAGTCATGAAACTATTACAGGACATGACTGCAAGGGAAATTTTCTAAGACAGTATAAACCAAGACAAAGCATGGCTGGGAGAGAAATTGTGCTTAAGTGATGCTCAGGTCCTGTGCTCTGATTCCCAGGATCTTTGGTATTGTGCTTGTGCTTAAATAGATGCCAGTCAAGTATGGGAGGGAGAGGATGAAGCTCAGCTGGGTGTGATGAAGGGTGTCTTCCTGTACAGTATTAAAGAAATTTTCACTGCGTTCTGTGAGTTGCTGTTTAATAATTTTCATAAATACCTTTCATCACAGTCTGACTTAGCATGAGCTACTCCTCAAATATATTACAAGAAAGCAATGTATTTATTCTTGTTTTATTTTCTTTTGGACTCCTAACATAGATTTCCTGGAATCTATAGAATATTTGTGTGTGTACAAGAGTTTCTCTGTCCTGTGAACTGTGCAAAACCCTGTCTACCTACTCATTAAAAATAATTTCTTGCTGGTGTATTATCAAGGTCTTTGTTTTGTAAGTTTTATTTTATCTTTAAAGGCACAATTGTACATTTTACTGGGTGCATTCTGATAGTTTATCACATGTGTACAATGTATAATGACTGAATGATTCATAGGTGGAATCTAAAATGTTGATCTCAGAAGTAGAGAGTAGAATGTGGTTACCAGCATCTAGGAATGGCAGGGAGGAGGGAGATGTGAGAAAGTGTCAGTGAACAGGTGCCAGGTTTCAGGTGTCAGGAGGAGTAAGTTCTGGTGCTCTATTGCACAGTGTGGTGACTGGTCAGTAATGCTACATGCTATATTTCATAGTGGGATCTTTGAAAGCAGGGAGCGTGTATTACCATATGTATAATTGTTTTTAAATTCATCTTGCAGCTGTTCATTTTCGGAGAGCAAAATGGATGTTTAGTCACTATACATTGTGTAGATTTAATTTGAAAATACAGCATAATTTAAAACTTTTTTTCTTATTCTGGACTTTTTAACAAAGATGCTTAGAAAAAAGATTATAAAATTTTAGAAATAAGATTGGTGTGTTGCGGGCATGTGAAAGAAAAAAATTTGATAAAAGGACTTCTATGTTTTTATGTTGAATTTAAAAAAAATTTAAACAAAATATTTTCCATGTAAACTTTTAAGATTGTATTTGTCTATGGGTAAATGCAGAGAAACCACAGATAAAGAGGGGCTACTGTACTTTCATCAAATGTGAAATGGTGGATATGATAATTTACTTGATTATAATAATCATTTCACATGGCATACTTTAAATGAATGCAATAAAAGTAAATGAAAGGTTACTTACATACATAAAAGATAATTAAAATTTAATATCATCATGTATATTGCAAAATATACAGCATGGAAAAATCAACTCTTGACACACAATAACACCAGTAAATCTTAAATACATGAGGGCAAATAAAAGAAGGCACAGTTCAGAAGTTGCAATTCAAATTTTGGCACTGAGGATTGAACCCAGAGCTGCTCTTCCATTGAGGTACACCCCCAGCCCTTTTAAATTTTTATTTTGGGACAGGGTCTCACCAAGTAGCCCCAGCTGGCCTTGAATGTTTGCAAAGCTCCTGCCCAGCCTCCTCACTTGCTGGTATTACAATTGTGTGCCACTGTACATGGCAGAATTAAACTTTAACAAGGTAAAATTATGTGTCATATCTTAAGCCAAATGGTGAAATGCTGGAAACAGGAAAAAATGACTAACAAACAATTGAATTCTGGATAGTGGACACCCTGGGAGAGGTGTCGTGTCAGAATATGCAACTGCAGGCAGCCCAGAGTTTGAGTGAACTCACGGAGAAGGAGTTGAAGCTGATTCCAGGGAGCTGTGCCTGGAGGTCCCTAAGTAACTCTAATTTATTCAAGATGATCATCTTGTTGGAGCAAAGTCCCAGCGCATTTTTTTCTTGTTTGAGATAGAGCCATTCTTATGGATAGAAATCAAAAATTTCATAGCCATGTCAAATCTGTGAGTGTACGACTGAGCTGGATTTCACAAATGAGAAGTCAAGGACAGTGGGTGCTCTGGGTGCTGTGCAGGCAGAGTATTTATCAGCCTCTGGGCTGTGTGCCCAGAAAGGGTTAATGGACAGGAATGCATAGCTGCAGTGTTCTGTGGAGGATTATCTCACCTCAATAGATTCGTGTCCAGATAATCAGCCATCACAGCCCTGGTGATAAAGCTCAGAATGTAATAAGGCTATTAAACTGGGAATAACTTCAGGAAGTAGGACTCTACATGGACTGAGGTGAAATTTAGTCCTTCAGCTATGCCCAGATCTTTCTTTCACTCCTTTGCCCTATATGACCTGCTGTCATTAACCATCACCTGAGAAATACCTGCAAATCATTAGAGGAAAATCCTTTGCCTATGTTCTGCTACTATGAAAGATGACCAACAGATCAAGCTTAGAAAGGTCACGGGTGTTTTCAGGAGACTAAAGTTATCTTTCAAATCTAAGTTGAAACACCAGTAGCATAAGGGAGTCTAATCATGGTAGCATAGGAACATGATGGTGGAAGAACTCACAGTTTGGCTTACTCAGTGTTATTTCACATTGACTCATTCTGCAATCACAAGAAAGGAGATGTTCTAATGAGTTTCCTCAAGCCTCCTTCATGTCCCTGTTCCTCAGGCTGTAGATAAAGGGGTTCAGCATTTGAGGGACCACCGTGTACATCAATGAAGCTGTTGCAGTCTTTCTGGTTGAATCAGTAAATGCTGAGCTAATGTACACCCCAAAAGCTGTCCCATAGAACAAGGAAACGACAGACAGGTGAGACCCACAGGTGGAAAAGGCTTTATGCTTTCCCCCAGAGGATGGCATTCTCAGAATGGAGGAGACTATTTTAACATAAGTGTAAATAATTCCAAGGAGAGGAACACCACCCAACATGCTAGTCACTACATATACCAGGATGTTATTAACGAGGGTATCAGAATAGGCCAGTTTGATGACCTGATCAAGTTCACAGAAGAAGTGGGTGACCTCCAGGTCTCTGCAGAAGGACAGCTGCGGCATCATCAGACTGTGTAGCAGGCCATCTGCAATGCTGATGGTCAAGGACAACAGGATCAGCAGGACACACAAGTGGGGATTCATGATGACTGAGTAGCTGAGTGGATGGCAGATGGCCACATAACAGTCATAAGCCATTGCTACAAGGAGAAAGTTTTCCATTCCAGCAAAAACCAGGACAAAGCAGACCTGGATGAGGCAGCCTGTGTAACTGATGGCCTTGCTCTGTCTCTGGATGTTCATCAGCATCCTAGGGACTGTGGTGGTGCTGAAGCAGATGTCAGTGAAGGACAGGTTGGAGCAGAAGAAGTACATGGGGGTGCGGAGGTGGGAGTTGGAGCAGATGGCCAGGATGATGAGTAGGGTCCCAAGCACTGTGACTAGGTACATGGACAGAAACAGGCCAAAGAGGATGGGTTGCAGGTCAGGATCATCTGAGAGACACAGGAGGAGGAATTCTACTGCACCAGTGTGGTTTTCTGATTTCATGTTGCTGAGGAGAAAAGAAAAGATGATGGAACAGAGTGGGTATGCCAGGGTCTGTTATTTTGAAAAGCTTTCAGGTAAACTTTGTGAAGGGAGGATTGCTAGTCTCTGTCTCTCTCTCTCTGTCTCTCTCTGTCTCTCTCTCTCTCTCTCTCTCTTTCTCTCTCTCTCTCATTCTCCTCCTCTCGTTTTCTTTAAACTTTTTTTTCTTCCTGTCCTACTCTCTACTACACTACTTGATTGTCTGGAATTTTTATTGGAATGCCCTCTCTTTTCCACATTGTACTAATGACTAGAAATAAAAGAGAATGTGATATATCAGTCTTAATCCTAACATTTCTTAAGCCTCAAACCATCAGAAAAATCAAAATCAAACTACATTAACTTTTAGGTAACAAAAACAGAGTTAGTCAGGACTTTCAGGTAGACACATGCAAGTTAGACTCTGGCTTCAGTGCTTGGTTCACAACCAGTGAAACACTTTCCACTGTGTGAGAAGCCTCAGTCTCTGCATCTGTACAACCAGAGCCATTAAGAGACTCCATGGGAATGTTATGAGGATGCCCAATCAGGAAACCTGCAGGGGAAGGGCTTGATGTGAGACTTTCTTTTTCCCTGTTGATAAGTTATGTTTATTTCTTTTTAAAATTTGTTCTAATTAGTTATCCGTGACACTTAATATTGGTATTGTTACTTGCTTCTGCTGTGGACATGACCAGAGTGCCTGTATCCATCATAGTAAATGAAAAGTGATGGATGGGACAAATGTATAAAGATGAAAGAAGGAGCGTCTTTAGTTGATAACTGCCAATTTCAGGGAAGAATCAGTGTATTAAATCTCCCTGTACCCCAAGAATCTCACACATATGCAGAAGCAGGAAAAGCAAATGATTCAATGAATATCTATCTTATTTAATGTTTATATAACTTATCTCCTGTGCATATAACAATATGACTAGAAATAAAATAAATAAGAGCTGGACGTAGCAACACAAATAGAAAATGGATAAGCGAGAAAATTTTCTTAAAAGACACAAGGAGCATAACAAAATTTAAGTAAGTTTAAAAATAGCATTGACAATAACATTTTAATTTTTTATAAAATATATGAGCTATTCAAAACATCTAGCAATAAACAGCCAAGTATCCACAACTAACCATCAAATGAAAATATAATGCCATGTTTGCATTAAAATATACGTTTATTTTTCTATCTTCAATCACAGGAAGACTGTGTTTATTGTATTCCCTAAGGGAGTCGCTGTACTGCAGTTGACCCCTTGTTCCCCAGGCTTCCAATGCTCTGAGTGATTGCATCCGCAAATCACGTTGCCATCCTGTATCTTAAAGCTTTGCGTGCAGAGTCTGGCATTGTACTAATTGTTCTATTAATATTTTAATCAGCTCTTAGTTTTCGTATATTTTTCTCTGTTTCTTTATCATAATTATCTTACTCCATTCCAATATTTTATTAAATCACTACTTATTTATGCTTTCTCTAACCAAGAGGCATTTCTATTATGCATTTCCTGTGCACACATACACATATGTAAAAATCATAATGCACGAATCAATTTAAAATGGCATATGAGGATGGTTTGAAGTTGTTTGCCTCTGAAAAAGGAAAAAGAAAGGAGGGGAATGTGATGCATATGGTGTATCAATGAACATAGTTTCGTTATTTTAGGAAAAAACCTGTCTAAATCTGGAAGCATGTGTTATGCTCATTTTCTCTGTCATTATGTGCTGTTTGGAGTTTTAAAATTTAAATATTTCATAGAATGCTACAGACAATCATGTATTGTAGAGCAAAGTCTTGGATCTGCCTTACTCTCTGCCTGCTCTCCCCACGAATACTCAAGGACAGGAGACAGCGTCAGCAAAATCCACAGAGGAGCATGAAGAGTGAACACCTCGGAGAAAATCATGACGTCAATGTTCATTTCTTATGAACTTACAATAAAACGCCCGTCAATTAAAATAAATAAATGAGACCTAGATGTAGTAACAAAATTCATGTAACTGCAAAAAAAATATATTACTTAGCAATACATCTACAGCATGGTAAAATTTAACAATCATAATACTACGGATATTAAAAATTTAACTTCTTATAAAGTATTTCCATTATTCAAAGTGCAGTTCAAAGATAAAAACGAACCTCAGCAACTCTGAAAAAATTAAATAAATAAATAAATAAAGATAAACTGAACAAAGACCTGGATATTCACCACTCATCATTAAAGTAAACGTATTGCCATGTTTGACTTAGATATTGTAAAGAAATGAAATAACACATCTTATGTTTGCATATCTTTATCATCTGAGGATCATGCTTTCCCTTCCTCAGGGGAACCACATTACTGAAGTTGATCTTGATTATTTTCCCCATCATTTAAAAAAATTGAGTGAGTCTATCTGTAAACCATGTATTTCTTTTTCTTTTCCTTTTTCCCTCTTAAAAAGTCACACATATCAGTTGTACTTATTAGCAGGATTACATGATGTTTCCAATCATGCATACAGTACGCATGGATCAAACACAACCACCCATTCCCCGCTCCTCCACACGCCTCCCAGTCCCTCTTAATCACTATTCTGTGTTTTAGTTGATAGTTTTCGTTTTCACATATGTCTTGTTCTACCTTTTAAAACCTTACATAGACCATGGCATTTGCCCATGGGTTGTTTATAAACAATATGTTTAATCACTTTTTAATCTTGGTACATTATCTCTGGTTAATTAGCTATAATGATCTTACCTTTTTCTAACATTTTGTTTCGTCACAAACATACACATACAAGAGCACACACAGGCATAGTACACATTGTACAATGCATACATAAACCAACACATGTATACATAACTGTATATATTACACTTACACACATGTACATATGCATAGCCACATGAAATGCAAGCACACTCACAAGTAATTGTATGCAGTGTGTAAAATTTTTAAAAGATCATGTGAAGTCTCATTAAGACCATGCTTGCCTCTGCAAGCAGAGAGAATGGAGAGGGACCTACAGGGCCCATTGCACTTATGTGTGCTCTTTTGTTAGTTAAAGTAAAGAGCTCTGGTGGCTCAGTGTCAAAACAGCCTCATTTTGGAAGAGTGCATACATGTTTATTTGTTGTGTTTCTCTGTGCTGTTCTCCCTTTACAAATTTCAGTACTTCATAGATTAATAGAGAAAATAAGGCAGACCAGTGTGTAGTCTCTTCACATCCTCTCTTCCCCTGAACCCCTGGCTCCGTTCCACTGGTGCCCCTTCTACTGCTATTATAATTAAGTGTTAGTGCATTACAATTATACACAAATTTGGGATTAATTGTGGTATTTTTATACTTGGACTTATCATAATTTGGTTCATTTTCTTCCAGTTCTTCCCCTTCCCCTTTCCTCCACCCTCTCTCCAGATCCCCTTTTTCTACTCCATTGGTCTTCTTTATATTTTCTTGTTTCCTTTTTTAATCCCTTTTATACTCTCTAGCTTCCACATATTAGAGAAAACATTCCATCCTTGATTTTCTGATTCTGGCTTATTTTACTTAGCATGATGTTCTCCAGTTCCATCCATTTTCTACCAAATACCATAATTTCATTCTTCTTTGTGGCTATTTATCAGAATATTATTAAACAGGAAATAGTGTGAGCCAGGTATTTGCTCTACAAAAGGGTATTGTGATCCAGGAAGTAAAAACTAAAAATAAACTGGCATGTACTTTTAACACTTGCCAGATAAATTAAAGAAATGTTTAGGAAATTCTAAAACATCCTTCAAAATGAGCAAGAGCTAATGGATGTTGAGAATTTTAAAAGTCCCTGGACTTTAAGGTTGGAATAAGACATTAGTAGAATGCACCTTACTCAGATATTGGTGCATGACTCAAATGAAACATGGAGATGTGGAGAATCAGTCAGACACCTCACAATTCCAGGTCTGGAATGAGTAAGCAGAAAAAAACCTGTCACTATGGGAAATCACAAGCCGGTAGACTTCTTGTTACCTGGGTGACATCACTGAGGAATGGCATTCAGTTTCTCCCTGGGTATAAAGGAGAAAGATGAATGATCTGTTCTCAGGGAACACAGAGTGACAGTGCAGCACCTGCCTCCTGGGCAGATATGATGGTCCTGAGGCCAGGGCCAGGTGAGCTGTGGTCCCCCTTGGGCAAGGTGTTGAGTGGCTGGTCATGGGCATAAAGTTTGCCATTTCTGTGACACTTGGGGCTTCAATATCCCAAGGTCCTAATTAGTCAAACACTTTTAATCTTATGTAATCATATGGCAACAAACATCTTTAATGAGCAAACCTGACTGATGGAGAGTTTTACTTTGACTGATTCTCCCACATGGAGAGGCTAAGCAGATGCCTTCTTCCCTCTACCTGCTTAGGTTCACCCCCACTTCAAGAAGCTTATTCACCTCAACACATCTCCTTCTGTTAATGGATTGTTTTCTTCCTATTTTTGTATATTTCATGCAACTCCATTCTGATAACAATATTAGAAAAATATGATATTTAAGTCTATAAGTATAGCTCATTTCTACTTGTGAAAATTCATGTGATAAAATAATAAATGTATTATTTCAATAAAATAATAAATACAATAAAATTTCATAGCAATACTATGGATACGATACTATGGATGGCTCATGAACATTTATTCTGTTTATTAATTTCCATATTACATCAAACAGTTACTAATATAGAGATGAAAAAATGTTTACTAATCAAATGAAATCACATACAGAAAGTCCTTTATGTTGTTCACAGCCTTATTGAGGTATGATTGATATACAATAAAATGCATATAATTAAAAGTATAATTTTACTCATTTGTATAAACATGGAGTTCAATATTTAGACATATAGATACATAGATAAGTATCTCTACAATATATACATATATATACATATGCGTATAGATATAAATAGATCTGATAGATTATCAAACTCAACAATGATGTGTCTGTCAACAGCCAAAATTTACTTCTGTCTCTTTGCCCATTTTTTCCATATAAAAATAGATCCCTTGACTTTCACATCCTGGATAAGTATTATATCACTGGAGTTACATCTCCTGTTTTCTTATGTTCCTTTGTAGAATTTGTTTGTTTTTCTTTCATCATACTTATTTTTTGACCCAACAAGTGTCTTAGTTCTACAGTTTTTCACTTATTTTCCTGAGCAGTATTCAATTGTTTGAAAGTTGCATGTGTTGTGTATTCATTCACCTTTCGATAACAATTGGGTTGAGGATCAACAACTCCGTTATGAACATTCATGTATAGAATTTTTTTAGACTTACGTTTTCATTTCTCCTGGGTAAATACTAAGGAGTGAAATGGAATCACCATGAATTAGGTGTATGTTTAACTGGTTCAGAAGGGGCCAAAGCTGTCTTAATAACTATTCTTGCCTGTTCTTTAAATAGTCACACTTATCTTTTCAGATTTGAGAAGTACTTCTTTATAAAGCATATACTTCAGACATCTCTGCAGAGATCCAAACTCAGTAGTTTTAAGGTGAGATCAATGAATCTGAATATAGTGCTCAGGTGACCCACCACATTCTTCACCGTGGACACCAGAGGAGAAACTCTGCTCTGGAAGACACAATGGGAGCTAAGCATGGAGCTGTCCAGGGATTGTGGTGCTGAACTCTTTTCCCTGTGCCCTCCCAACATCTCCTTTCCCAGTGATGGTCTAGCTGGGTTCTCTCTGGATTCTCCTGTGAGATATGAGAATCCCATTGTTTTCATTTTCACACCCACAGAGATGAATCTGACTTATGGAGGGTCTTCCTCTGCTGGTAGAGAATTCATGACCCATAAACCTTCCAGCTTTCATCTTCTTCAGTTTTTTTTTTTTTTTCAGACAGAACATCTACTCCAAAAAGTAAAATCTTTCTCCACAGATATTGGTCTTCTTCATAAAGGCAAATTAAAAGTTTTACATGAAAGCTCCATTGGTCACTTATATATATCCTGGAAATCTAGTTTAAATATGATTACAACTACCTAAAAATATTATTATAGTAAATATTTTCCTTTAGCCTTCCTTTGTGTCTCTGTTTCTCACCTGTAGACAATGGGGTGAGGGACCATAGAATACATCACTGAAACCACTAAAGTCTTCATAGATTAATAAGTATCTAAAAAGCAAAAGTAAATGCCAAAAGGTATTCCACTGAGTAAGAAAACAAGTAAGAGAAGAGACATTTAGGTGGTGTCGCCGCCCGCGGCAACGATCCCGCGGATATTTGTTACCGCCTGCAGCAACTATTTCGTGAGTATTTATCGGAGGTGGACTGGAAACTGAGCTACTTCTATTATATTTTGCTTTATTGAGCTGCTTTCTTGCTTGTTCATTAGTTTATAGAGGAAGAGAGGCTTACTTGCTTCTAGAGGAAGAGAAGATTTTAGAGAAAGATAGGCTTTGCTTGTAGAGGAAAGTTTAGAGAAGGACAGGCTTCTATGCTTATCAGAGATCTATTTCTTCTTAGAGTTCTGCTGCTTCTTCTTAGAGGTAGGCCCCACATCCTGTGAACTAGGTGCTATCTATCTGAGGTGCTTCTTAGTGGTGCATCCCGTGTACTGCGATCTGAGCTGCTTCTTCTCTCTGCTAGCTGCTTCTTCTTGCCCTCTGCCTACTGCCCATTTATATTCCCTCCAGGAGGCGGAGGGTGGGGCCACACCAGTTGAGATCAGGGGAAGAGCCAGCTGCCCTATAACGGCAAATGTCGAATCGGGCAGGCCCAAGCAGGAGCACTCCGGAACCCCTGTGCAAGTGTTGTGTGCGTGGACTTAATTGAATACAGCTAATGATAAATCACATGGGTGTGCTTATATTAATCAAACTCCTCACCGCTGATGTAATCTAAACAACTTCTGGCTAGCTGCCAGGTGCCATCTTGGCATAGTCCACATGGCATAGTCCCCAACGTCTCCTCCCTCCTTATATGAAATGAAAATGAAACTGGCAGGGATTGTGTCTGTCTTAGGTCCTGGGAATCAACATCCTGTCCTTATCCGTCATCAAAGGATACCAAGGCAGGGTTGGCCCTTCTGTCTTAGGTTGGTACAGTGTTTTCCCATGGTTACTCTTCCATGATTACTATTCCAGCATACTAAGCCATATGTTGGGAGATTGTTTCACTTCAAGGGCAGTCATGGCCTATTTTATGATCACATTATGAGCCTGTTGACTGGCTTTGAGGCATTTGTAAATATAGAATAGAATTAACACAAGCATACCCAAGCTTAGTGCTGTAAAACGTAAGAGTCCCCCAAATTTGATAGCAAATTGTGCTAGCCCATCTAATTCTTCTGTGATAAGTCCTCCCAGTTTGAATTCCACCTCAGTGGTATTTATGGTGAGGATTTGTTGTCAAAGCCTTGCTACTAGCTCGTCAAATCTATCTGTCCATTGTATGATCTGTGAAAATAACTGTCTAGAGATGTTCTCATTAGAAGTCACAAAAAGGAAAGGGAGAGCTAGGCACACAGGAGTATATGAAAAAACAATTTGTTTCACCCTCTCTACATATTTCAGTACTAACTCCATTAACCTTTTGATCAGTGCACTTCCCTTTACTTATAGACCCTCCTTATAGGTGAGGCACCAACTTGAGGGATTAGAAAGTGAGTTACACAGGATGAAAATAAGCAGCTTGCCTTATTGAGAAAAAGATGAAAACCATATGAGTGGCTAAATCAGCTTAAGAGGGGCTATGGGTCCAGCCAATTCTAATTTGGGAATTGCCTGAGTGATGCAGTCACTATCAGCAAAAAGATCTGTTACTCCTTAAACTCTACAAGGGCTATGACAGCTGCTTCCATTTCCACCAACTGAGCCGATTTTTGAGATGTCATCTGAATAATAGTATCTTGGTGAGTAACTACTGCAGCAGTACCAATGGAAGAAACATTCAGGGCCTTAGGAAAGGATTGTGTCGAGGAACCACCTGAATTCATGATCTGACATTGTTCCCCTCTAAAGCTCTGTACATTTGTGAGCCTTAAGTCGAAAAGCCCTGTGCCCCGTTTCTTAAGTGATTTGGTAACATCTTGCCCTCAACATCAGCAATCAATTTGCACTCATTAGTCCAGTGTTTTCCTTTCCTACAATTTGGGCAAAGACCTGGAGGTTGAGGCACCTTAGGTTTGTCAATACACTCCAGGATCATATTGATTTTGAGTATCTTTTCAAGCGTATTAGCATTCTCTTATTCAACATTCCTACCAGGAAACCTTGCTACTGCATTTCTTCAAGCTGTTTGAACAGATATTTCTTGCCACTGATCTCTCCAATCCAGATATTGTCCTCCAGATAACACTGCTCTGCATAGCTGTTTCCAATCAGTCATAACTGCCTCTTTAAAGTTTTTCTAATGGTTGATGGTATCCCTATTTTGTTCCTCAAATACGGAAAGGTTCCTCGAATTTTGGGGTTCTTTATATTAGATCTAGCTTTCTCCTACCTTTTTCACTACCACTCAATTCTTCCTCACTTTGTTCTCTCTAAGAGTTCTTTTCTGTAACTCGCATATTTTCTGGTTCTTCACCAGCATTTCCTTCCTCCTCAGAACTTTCCTGTTTTTGGCTACCCCAGCTAACCTCCTCTTTAATCTCTTCCAGCACTTCTTCTCCTTCTTTTAATATATTTTTCACACCTACCTTTTGAATTATCCTTTCAGACTGATTTCGTGATATTTCTGAACCCATCTTTTACTGTACAAAGGCCTCACTAACAGTAGTAAAAGCACACAAACAATACAAAATACACACATTCCAGAGAAATTTATTCATTTACTATAGGAAGTCCTTTTGCTGTCGCTCAGGACAGCCTTCTGTTACATTCCCTCACTAGGGGAGCCTTCCATTAAGCCTTTTTTGCTGTCTTTCAGGACAGCCTCCCATTAAATTGAATTTGACAAATACACAAACAACACAAAATACACACATTTCTGCTCTTCACTGTTGTATCCTTTGTGACCTTTCCTATTATCTCTCGCCCTTAAACTGCTCTGGCCAGAGACTCCTGTGAGGTTCTTACCTTCCCTGCCATACCTATTCCTGGAGGTGAACTTTGAATTTTCCCTTGCCCTATTCCTGTAAGGTTCCTCAGTTTACTTTCCCCACCATTCTGATTTCCTTTTTCCCCGTAAGGTTGTTGCCGATTTCTCTGTTCCATGTACGGTTGTTGCCGATTTCCCTATTCCCCATATGGTTGTTGTGGCTTTCCCTGTCCCCGTACGGGCCACAATTTGTTGCCACCCGCGGTAACAATCCCACGGATATTGGTTACTGCCTGCAGCAACAATTGTGTGGGTATTTATCGGAGGTGGCCTGGAAACTGAGCTCCTTCTATTATCTTTCTCTTTATTGAGCTGCTTTCTCGCCTGTTCATTAGTTTATAGAGGAAGAGAGGCTTACTTGCTTTTAGAGGAAGAGAAGCTTTGAGAGATAGGCTTTGCTTCTAGAGGAAGGTTTAGAGAAAGACAGGCTTCTACACTTATCAGAGATCTATTTCTTGTTAGAGTTCTGCTGCTTCTTCTTAGAGGTAGGCCCCACATCCTGTGAACTAGGTGTTATCTATCTGAGGTGCTTCTTAGTAGTGCATCCCGCTTACTGTGATCTGAGCTGCTTCTTCTCTCTACTAGCTGCTTCTTCTTGCCTTCTGCCTACTGCCTGTTTATATTCCCTCCAGGAGGTGGAGGGCGGGGCCATGCCAGTTGAGATCAGGCGAGGTGCCAGCTGCCCTATCAAAATGGCAAATGTCGAAATGGGCAGGCCCAAGCAGGAGCACTCGGGAACACCTGTGCACACGTTGTGTGTGTTGACTTAATTGAATACGGTCAATGATAAATTACCTGGGTGTGGTTATATTAATCAACCTCTTCACTGCTGATGTGATCAAAACAACTTCTGGCTGGCTGCCAGTCACCATCTTGGCATAGTCCGCATGGCATAGCCCCCAACAGGTAGTAAAAGCTTTGTATATTCTACTAGCTTATGTCAAAAGAGAATGGACAATTTGAGTACATAAGACAAAGATTCAGGATGGGAGATACCATTCAATATGACAAGCTGAAAAGAAAAAAAAAACAGAACAAAATGTTACTGCTCAGGGTATCATAACACTCAAATGTAAAGACCTGTGAAAGTTCACAGAAGTGGAGGATCTCCAGGTCTGTTCAGAGGGACAGGCACAGTACCATCAGACAGAGCAGCATGGGATCCAAGAAGCTAAGAGTCAGAGACCAAGGCATTTTTATAGAGAGTGAGAAGTTCGCTATGAACATACACAGTAGTGAGCAACATATGACCTTATATTGGTCATGGGCCATTGCTGGGATGAGACGGTTTACCATGACAGGAGAAACTGGAACAAGGAAAATCTGAATGAGACAACCTGGGTAGGTGATATTCTGAGTGTGCTTGGATGTTCACCAGCATCCTTGATATTTTGCATGTGTTTAAGCATATTTCAGTAAAGAAGAGGTAGCATGGAGGTTTCGAGATGAGAATCAGAACTTACAACCAGGATGATGAACAGGCTTCCCAAGGCAGCCACTACATCCATGAATAGGAAAAGAGTGAAGAGGAGAAGCTACATTTCTAGATATTTTTCCAGTTCTGTAAGAAGGAATTCTGAAACAGCTTTTTGATTTCTGGGTTCTATGCTACTAATGAATCTAAAGCATATGTGGGCAAAATGACAATAAAGTCCATGAAACTAGCTCATAGCAGTAGCAGCATCACCTGGGACACGTAATGGGTGTAACCTACTCCATTTACTGATAATAATTTCCAGAGATGAGTATCAAAAATCTGTGATTTAACCTCTCTTACACATCATGCTAAAGTTGGGGAATTGATGCTTTACAAACCCTAGTTCATCTATATTGTGAATTCAAGTGAACCTTTAAATCCTTCTCTTTGCTTATCTCTTTTCATCCTTTTTCTCCCTCATTTTCTTCTCAGTACAAACCTATTCATCTTATTTTTTTTGTTCATTATTACCACTCTTACATGTTGTGCCAAATTTTGAAAAGTTAATAAAAAGGCATGGCTTTTTTCTTTCAGAATTATTTTAAACTGTCAAGCAAGCAGAAATACAACAATAGAATCATTTAACCCTGTCTCATCATTATGAAAGTACATTCCCTGAGGTTGTAGGTGGCATATAATTAAAAGGAAAAACATAACAGTGGGAGAAAACATGAAAATCATAGGATTATAAAATTGAGAATAGCAACAATTCGTTGGTGCTTAGAAGAAAGAGGCATGCCTCCATGGTCTTGGTCTTTAATGATATATACTCTTGGGATTAAAATGATAGTAAAATAGCTGATTTAATGAGGAACTTTGGATATTGAGCTCCAGGGATACAGAGACTGCAGGAATCAGCCTGTGAGCACCACAGTCAAAAGTCCCACCCAACCAGGAAGCAGCACCTGAGGTTCCTCCCAGAGATGAGCTTTCCTGACCAGGGTTCCATTGGCTCATTCAGGCTGCCTCCATTTGTTGAGGACACACTTTATGTGTTCAGTATTCAGGTAAGATACTCAACATTATTCTTCTTGAAATCAGTCAGAGAATGCAAGGCCTCTCAGAAAGTACTTTGGAAATGAGGATAGATTTTTTTAAAAATTTTATACTAGGGAAGCAGTGAGGAGAACACATGCATAAGATTTTGAGAAACCTGTACCCCATGCCACTCTTGTCAACTGTCTGTCATCCTCTTAACATCCTGCCATATACATTAAGACTGATACTTATACAGATCCTATTCCTCCAGTCTCATACTTTCCATAAAGACAGATCTTACATCCTCCACAGCAGAAGTCTACCCCTTGTCAAAAATAAGGATTATTGCAAAGGATTCAGACATTTACTTATATTCTTGTGCTGGTGTTGGTCAGGAAGTTTTATGAGTGGACTAGTTGAAAGGGCTAATATATTCAAGTTCCCCAACTGGATAACTTTAAAGAAGAATTATTTTCCCAATGTATAGAGGGGTAATTCTCAGAGACCAGGATGTCCACTGCAGTGTTTCTCTCACACATTCCACATTACATAGATGTTGATGGTCTAATATTTTCTCATCTTTTTGCTACTTCTTTTCCATCAGATTCATCAACATCATGAAATATGGAAACCAAACAACTCATTCAGAATTCCTTCTCCTGGGACTGACGGATAACCCAGCACTGCAGCCCCTCATCTTCAGCGTGTTCCTGTCCATGTACCTGGTCACCATCCTGGGAAACCTGCTCATCATCCTGGCCATCTACTCTGACTCCCACCTCCACACCCCCATGTACTTCTTCCTCTCCAATCTCTCCTTCAATGACATCTGTTTAAGCACCACCACAGTCCCCAAGATGCTGGTGAACATCCAATCACAGGATCAAAGCATATCTTACACAGGTTGCCTCTCTCAGGTCTGCTTTGTCCTGGTTTTTACTATTTTGGAAAATTTTCTCCTTGCAGGGATGGCCTTTGACCGCTATGTGGCCATTTGTCACCCGTTGAGGTATACAGCCATCATGAATCCCCGCCTCTATGTCTCTCTTCTTCAATCCTCTCTGCTCATCAGCACTATGGATGCCTTCCTCCACACTCTGTTGGTACGGCGTCTGTCCTTCTGCAGAAACCTGGAGATCCCCCACTTCTTCTGTGAACTAGCTGAGGTCATTAAGCTGGCCTGTTCTGACACCCTTATTAATAATATCCTGGTATTTGTTGCAGCATGTGTATTTGCTGGTTTTCCTCTTTCTGGGATCATTTTCTCTTACATTCACATTGTGTCCTCTGTCTTGAGAATGCCTCCATCAGAAGGAAAGCATAAAGCCTTTTCCACCTGTGGATCCCATCTGTCTGTTGTCTTCTTGTTTTATGGAACTGGTTTTGGGGTGTACATTAGCTCTGCCGTTGTTGACTCCCCCAGGAAGACTGCAGTGGCTTCAGTGATGTACTCTGTGGTCACTCAGATGCTGAACCCATTTATCTACAGCCTGAGGAACAGGGACATGAAGGAGGCCTTGAGGAAGCTCATTGGTAGGATAGCATTTTCTCCATGAAGTGTTCTTTGCTTTGGACTTTCAGAGAAAGTCAAAGAGCTAGATTTCCTATTGAGCAAGAATGCCTAAGTTTTCTATCACTACATTCTTCTAAATAATAACACATTGAGTAGGTGTATTTTAGCTTTGAATTGAAACCTGACTTTGCTTTATGTCTAGCTCTGTAATTTTTAAAAGAATCTTTTAATTACTTATTTATTTTTAAACTTTTTACAGACTGTATTTTGATTCATTGTACACACATGGGGTACTTCTTTTTGTTTCTATGGTTTTACACAACGTAGATTCATACCATTTGTGTAATCATAAATATTATTTGTTCTAGTTAGTTATCTAAGACTGTAGAATGTATTTATACATTTTGATAGATCATACATAAATGGAGTATAATCTCATATTTTTCTGATTATACATATTGTAGGATCACATCAGTCTTGCAGTCATATATGTACATGAGGCAATACTGTCTGGTTCTCTCTACTATCATTCCTTCCCCTACACCCCTTCCCTTCACTCCAATCTACCTAATAGAAAGTCTATCTCAATAGTAATAGCTTTTAACTTACCCCATTTTAATATCTATAATGTGGCATAATTTCATAATATCAGTGGTTTGAGATGGTGGTGAGATAGTTCAAACTCAGCAAGGAAGTGGTCTTCCGTCTAATAAGGAGAAGAGACTCTACATTTATAGGCTGAAACAATAGAGTTAACTTGTATATCAAGGATGTCTGAATAGAGACAGAAACAGAGACAGAGAGCAGGGCTTCATTCAGCCCTCCTGAATTCACCCAGGAGTTCCTTGAGTTCCCCCAGTATAGTAACAAATTCAGTGTCATATTTGGACATGATGTCAGAGGCAGAAAACTGAGATTCCTTCCACTTGTGCTGACATTTTATATTTCCACGCATGAACTAGACTACATTTCTATGGTGGAGTGGATAGTGGCCCTCCCAATAAGACCAAATTTGGTCCCACTCACTTTTGCTTATTTAATATGACAAGTGGGTGAATAACACCACTATGGTGAAGGGTGAAAGTGATTTTCAGAACAGGAAATTTTCCTGGAATGTCTTAGTGGACCCTAAATGTAAACTCATGTTTCCTTATAAGATATACAAAGGGGAGAAGACACAGAGACAAGTGAGAGGCACTGTAACCCTAGAGATGCACAGTGTACTGATTGCCAGTGTCTGATTATTTCCTCTGCAATACTGAGATTTTCATTGGATTACATGGTTTTGTTTTATTATACAGTCTATGTATTGCCATTTGTTTTTATATGTATATAGAGGTATATCCAAAAATATATATCCATAGGGGTACATGTCTTCTTTTTGACTAGATTTAATTTGTGACTCTAAAGATACCTATTGAAGGGAGGCAGAACCTAGTACAGAAGGAAGCACGTCCATATGTGAGTGGTCTTGTTAGTTATATGGATGTGAGCAGAAAGATGGGAGGGACATGCTGACATTCTCATGGTATCTCAGAATGAGAGATCGGCCAACACCAAGTTAGGAAAAGTAAGGAACTGAGGTGTCTCATGCCTCCAATTACTATCCTAATGACTCTCATACGTTGCAATCATTTCACTCT
Organism: Sciurus vulgaris; assembly: GCF_902686455.1. Lineage (NCBI taxonomy): Eukaryota > Metazoa > Chordata > Mammalia > Rodentia > Sciuridae > Sciurus > Sciurus vulgaris. Next base: position 7,048,126 of record NC_136477.1, read on the forward strand.
CAACAAATGATTTCCGTGATATGAAATTGGATTCACACTTTGAATTCCCTCAACCTTTATACCTGCGGATGTGTCCATGCATACTTTTTCATTCTGTCTCTGAAATCCTCTCTTCTTGTTCTTCCAACCTCAGCAGTAGTCTAGATACTTGTCTTGGGACAGTGTGTCTTTATTATCCTAAAATTCAGCTCAGTATGCAAACACACGTGTTTACTTTTTTCTTAAGGTTTTTCAAATCCCTACATATTATATTCTTTCTCTCCTGTGATTTGAGAAAGAAATTGTGTGCAATATATCACAAGAAATAATGATTCATTCTGATGGGATAATTAAAAGTAATGTGCTAAATAGATGGAGTTGGAAAATATCATGCAAAGTGAAATAAGTCAAACCCAAAAACTAAAAGCAGAATGTTTTCTCTGATATGTGGATCCTAACTCTCAATAAGGAGTGTGGGCTAGGGAAAAATAGAGTTACTTTAGATAAGGTAGAGGGGAGTGAACGGAGAGGAAGGAGTATGGGGATAGAAAAGATAGTAGAGTGAAATAGATCTTTTTACCTCATGTACATATATGACTGTATGACCGATGTGATCCAACAATATGTACCATCAGAAAAATGAGATATTATACTCCATTTATGTATGATCTATCAAAATGCACAAATGTATTGTCCTATCACACATAAATAATTAGAACAAATAAAAATAATTAAAAAATAAATAAAATTAGAAAGCAATGACTCATGAAAATAGAACTCATAACACTACTGTTTTGAGGACACTACTCTAGGTCTATTTTGATGCTTCTACATGCTGTATACTAAGGATGTGTTCAGAGAGCCAGAGACCTTGAAAGCTGAGGCACATCTTTGATGCTCTGTTCAGGAAGATATCAGGATTCCAGTGATGGATTATTACTGACTTCAGTGTGGCCAATCCAGTAGTATCATAGGTCACCTCACATGATGGCAAAGAGTCAACTCCAAAGTATGATATCATGATGACAAATTTCAGGAATTTCTTTTAGAAAAACAAAGATAATGAAAGTATATAATTTGCTGAAAGTATATGGTATATAAATGGATGGAACTAAGTAATGTCGTACTGAGTAATAAAAATCAGACTCTGAAAATCAAGGGTCTCATGTTTTCTCTCATATGTAGGAGTTAGGGGAAAGAAAGGGGGGGATAAAAGGATTTCTTGAAAATGTAAGAGTGCCCAATAGAGTAGAAGAAGGAATGGAGAGGGATGGAGGAGAGGATGGCTTGGGAAGGCACTGGGAATGAAATCTACTAGTTTTTATCTTTCCATGTATCTATGTACACAATGAACCCCATTTTCACATAAACTTTTAAGGCACTAAGGAAAATAAGAAGAATAGGCGTGATATCCTGAGGTAGAGCAAATGGATCAGGGAGAATGAGGAGGGAGGGAGAGGGAACAAGACTGACCCAATTGTGGTACACGCACCTACTAATCCCATTCGATATAAACACAATGAAAAAGGTTTAAGAAAGAAAAGCATACAGTAAACGTATTCTCCTCTTGCTTTACAGCAGACCTCCTTAAGAAAGTCTCTAAAACGACTGCCTCCAGATCATTTCAACCCATGTTTTACTGAGGTCCAGCCAATGAGGCTGTAGCAACATTTGTAATCTGTAGGTTTATGGTGCCCCTTACCAGTCACTGGTAAGGTCTCCACCCCTGTTCACTCCATCGACTTCTGCTGCTCAACAATGTGGACACTGTCACAGATCCATCTGCCCAGTGGATGGTGAACGTGGTTAGATTCTTGTAGGATTTTCTGACACTTTGATGGGCTCCAAGCACACAGACCTGGGTCTAGGCTCTGTTTAACTCTCAAGTTCATCCATATTTCTCAGATAAAGAAGCTCTAGCTCTGTCTTTATCAATGCATCTTCTCCTGGGCATTTCATCCTCATCACCAGGAAATAGAACCTCCTTTCTTCTTTATGGGAATAAATCCAGAGTTCCTTGGCTCCTACCCATTTAACGTGCATTCTCTGAGTTCTTTGATAGTATCTGGAAAACTTTAACTTATTTTTTTTACATTAACTGTTATCTTTGTGGTTCATGGGAAGACTGGCCATTTATTAGCACAGTGATATCTGCACAATTTATCTATGTTTAGTGAGGTTAAAATGGTGAAGAAGGATGCCACCTTCCCCCAAATCTCAAATAATAACCTTGAAAATTCCAAATGCATACAGAATGGGTAAACATGGGGTAAAATGTTTTGAGAACACATGAAGATATTGAAGCTGTAAAGTAAAAGCTTTTAAAACAAACACTTCTGTGGAACACCACCTCTGCTCAGAAAGTGATGGTTAAATTCCTACCACATATGCTGAGCGCATGGACATCAGACCTGACTGCCTTTTGATGATTTGGTACTAAGTTATCACCTCTCTTTATTAAACCTGAGGAAACATAATTTCATCTCACAGTCTCTTTTTGTGAAGAAAACTATGGAAACTATTGTGACAAAATTGGAGGATATATTTTCATATTCTGAACCAGGTGTCATGGTCCTGTCTAGTTTTGGCTTTCAGCAGTGATCATAGAAAATAAATTGAACTCCTCTGTGCTAAGCATAAAGAATAAAAATTAAGGTTTTGTCTACATCCACTATAGTTAAGACTATGTGTATTTGCTTTTATATAATAGTTAGCTAAGATTTTACTGTTTTATTGGTTCTTTTTATTTATTTATTTTTGTTTTGTATTTTTTATTTTACCTTTTTGTGGTTTGTAATAACAACTTGAAGAGCAAGGCATGAACCAATAAGAGAATAAAATAAAATAAAGCAAAATCAAGGGCCAAAATTTGTATATAGATGCTAAGTACTGTAAGAGGTCAACCTTTGAAATCTTTTATTATTTTGTTCTTGTTGCTTTTACAGAATGCATTTTGATCCATTGTACACAAATGGGGAACAACTTTCCAGTTTTATGACTGTGCATGCTGTAATTCATACCATTTGTGTAATCCTACATGTACATAGGGTAAAGATGCCTGTCTCATTCCACCATCTTTCATACCCCATCCCTCCTCCCTCTCATTTCTCTCTACTTAATCTAAAGTTCCTCCACTCTTCTCTCACCACCACCACACGCAATTTTGTGATTCTTTTTGGTTAAACAGAGCATGGGATTCATTTTGGCATAATGATGAAGATGTGGGGTAAAATTAGCTGCAATCCAGTCTCCAGCATATCCCTAATCCCTCCCCTTGTTCTCCTACCCTGTTTCCTTCCCTCTACTCAACCTTTCTCTGTGCTTCTTACTTTCAGTTTTTAAAAACTTGTGTAGTTAGTGTTTTGTGGATTACACGACGATGAGATTCACTGCAGCATATTCGTGGAGGTAGGTGGGAAAGTCAGGTCAGAATCATTTCACTGTGTAGACAACATTTAAAATGACACTATTTACACCCACAGATATGGCACATATTCTCAGACCTCAAACAGGAACCAGGATTCAAGATGTATTTAAATGGATAAAAGTGTCTTAGTGTTCACAGGGACACTGGGATTTCCTATCGAGGTGGAAGCATGACATGTGCAAGGTCTGGGAAGTGGAGAGGAGTAGGAAGAGTGGGGAGAGCTGAATGGTGGACAACTGGCCTCCAGGGTCAGGAAATCAGCTGTACTGAACTCCCCCCATCCACAGTCTTGGTCTTTAAGGACTTGCTCTCCTGGGATGAGAGTAACGGTGAAAAAGCTGCTCTAATGAGGGCCTTTGTTATCGACACCCCAGGGAAACAGCATCAGGATTCAGCATCTGACCTCACTCCACAGCCCTGCCCTGCTCAGGAAGCAGCACCCGAGCCTCCTCCCAGACATGACCTCCCTGACCAAGATCCCCTTTATCTATGTAGTCTGTTTGCACTGCCTGAAAGAGACTTTCCATCTTCAGTATTCAGGTAAGATGTGAAGTATCACTCCTCCTGAAGTCAGAAGGGAGACCTAAAGCCCCCAGTTAACGCTCTAGAAATGAGGGAGGATGTGTTTTGAGAAATTCTTCTTGGGGAGGCAGAGAGAAAGCATTGCCTAAGATGATGAGAAACAAGCCCTGTGCCTTTCATATCAACTGACTGTCACCCCCTGACACATTCTCATTTCTACTTGCTTGAAGTCATACTGTGCAGTGGGATATGTCCCCTTTCATTCAGAGCAGAAATCTTCCCTTTCTCAAAAGTGATGACTGTTACAAAGCACTTCGATATTTCCTCACATTCTTATGTTGGTGTTGGGTGTATTAGTTGGCAAGAATACCATAACCAAATACCACAAACTGGTGGCTTAGCAACAGAATTGATTATCTCACAGTTCTAGATGCTAATGTCCAGAGACCAATGTGGCTACAGAAGTGGTGTTCAAACATATTCCCATAATGTACTGCTTATGCGCACCTATGTAATTACTCCACATCATCGGCAACAGGTTTATCAACATCATGGAAGCTAGAAATGAGACAGCTGTTTCAGAATTCCATCTTCTGGGACTCACAAATGACCCAGCACTTCAGCTCCTCATCTTCAGCCTCTTCCTGTCTGTGTACCTGGTTACCATTCTGGGGAACCTGATCATCATCCTGGCCGTCAGCTCTGATTCCCACCTCCACAAACCCATGTACTTCTTCCTCTCCAACCTGTCCTTCACTGATGTCTGTTTAAGCACAAGCACAATCCCAAAGATGCTGGTGAACATCCTAACACAGAGTCAGAGCATCACCTACACAGGCTGCCTCACCCAGGTCTGCTTTGTCTTGGTTTTTGGTGGCTTGGAAAATTGTCTCCTTGCAGTGATGGCCTATGACCGCTATGTGGCCATCTGCCATCCACTCAGGTACATAGACATCATGAATCCCTGCCTGTGTGGACTGCTGACACTGTTTTCATTGTTGGTTAGCATTGTAGATGGCCTGCTGCACAGTCTGATGGCATTGCGTCTGTCCTTCTGCACAAATCTGGAGATCCCCCACTTCTTCTGTGAACTTGCACAGATTATCAAACTGTCCTGTTCTGATACCCTCATTGACAACATCTTGATATATGTTGCAGTTTGCATATTTGCTGGTGTTCCTCTCTCTGGGATCATTTTCTCTTATGTTCACATTGTGTCCTCTGTCTTTAGAATGCCCTCATCAGAAGGAAAGCTTAAAGCCTTTTCCACCTGTGGGTCTCACCTGTCTGTGGTCTCCTTGTTCTATGGGACAGGATTTGGAGTGTACATTAGCTCTTCAGTGACTGACTCCCCCAGAAATTCTGCTGTGGCTTCAGTGATGTACTCTGTTGTCCCTCAAATGCTGAACCCCCTTATCTACAGCCTGAGGAACAAGGACATGAAGGAGGCCTTGAGAAAAATCCTTGGAAGGACAGTTTCTCATCGATGATATGGGGTCTTTTGTGTAAGTTAAGGTTTCCTGCTTATCTGAAATCCCTGGCTCTTTTGTCACTACTTCTTCTAAAATGTTGAGATCACACAAGGACCACTTGCATTTTAATTTGATTTAAACCTTACTTTTTAGTTGATCTAGCTCTGTGATATTTGACTTAGGCTTTCCATTATCCAACACAATTTCTTTGTTCGGCTTTCACAGAAGCAGAGCCCAAAATAAGGGTTCTAGTTGTAGTACATTTCTTTGTACTGCACCCTCAGAAGTTGGAACATTAGTTAAGGAGAACAGGGAAAGAATAGACAGAAGACAAGTGTGGTCATACCTGCAGAACAGCCACCTTTCAAGCACCTGACCAGGGTCATCATTGTTGCCTTCCACTGGTGATACCACTGTGAGACAGAGGGGTGCAAATTCATAACCCAGGATGCAATTCCTTAGATCTGTACTACTAATCCATATCTGTTTGAGGCAAAATAGCATCAACGTATGCATTGCATTTTCTGTGAAACTGGCAGAATTAAATAATATCAGTGGTTTGAGATGACTGTGATGTAGTTGAACCTCTTAAATGAAGATGACCTCTGTGCTAATAAGAAAAGAATCCTATGCTTATGACAGCTCTAACAATAGAGTGACCTTCCATTCTTAGATCTTCAAAGTATGGGAATGTACTGGGGCAGAGTGTAGAGCTTCATTCAGTTCCTCACAAAGAGGCCTCATCCTAACACCATTTTCATTCCCGTCCCCAGACCATAATGGCATGTGCAACGTCATATCCAGACATAATGCCAGAGGTAATAATCCGAGACCCTGCTACTGGGTGGCTTAACTAGTAAGTTGTGGATCATGGATGAGCCACATTGTACCTCTGAAGTGGGCTGAATGTTGGTCCTTGAAATATCTCCAGATCCCATCCTGCTAACTTGCAATTCACTTATGGGATAAATGGTGACTGTTACTTGTTTGGAAGAAGGGGATTTGCAGGGTAGGATAATTTACCTGATTCAGTGGATGTGCTGTAAATGTCATCCTGTGTTTCCTCATAACAGAAGCAAAGGAGACACAGCAAACAGGGGGGCACTGTGACCAGAGGTGAAGTTGGGCGAGTGGAGTCCCCACTTGATGCCATTGTTTGATCACCTGTGCCCCACAGACTGGTTGTTTTCTTACAGGCTGATGAATTTTTTAAATCAATTCTTTAGACATCCCTCTTATTAAATATATGTCCTAGTATTGAAGTTCAGGTTTAATTAGTGAAAAAGATGACTTCTTGTTAGTGTGATTTTGCTTCAGAAGCAGTCATGGTCTTGGGTGTAGCAGATTCTCTCTGTTTTCAGTGCTCTGTAGTTACATGTTATGTGCAATGACATTAAAATATGGGACATTTCTGGCATTGATGAAATTCTGGTTGCTATTATTTTTTTCTCCTACAATAAAGCTATTTTAACAGTCACCTCTATGTCCTCTGAAGGAGTTAAAAGACAAGTTTGTCCTTGGAATAAAATTATTGGCTATAAAAGAGGAGCTTTTCACCTTGGGTTAGTTCCAAAAAGTTTTAAGTGGTTAAACCTATGTACCCTACTGTTAGATATTTCTGGTGTTCCACATCTTCCCTGAAGTGGTCCTTTACCCTGATAATCTAGTAGGTCCAAAATAGCATTCAATCAATTTATGTTTTTTTCTTATTATGAGATTGGGAGCTATTCTATATATTATGGTCTATTTATTTTCCTTTCTTGTGAGATACATGATATTTCCATTCTTCTGCTTATCATTTTTAATATCTTATTCAAAATAGTCCTTTATGTAATATCACACAGAATTATATATTATATATATATTATTACAAATTATATATAGTATACATAGCCTATGTATGAATGGCAAAAGGATTACTTAGTTGTGTTTTAGTATTCGTAGGTATCTACCCATGCTTAGGTTTAACAGGGTTTTAATTTGTCAGTAAATCCCCTTTGTCTCTGCTCACTAGGTATTGATCTTGAAAAGACTACTTACATCCAGAAAGCATTTTTGTGTTGCCTTTTGCAACTGAAGGTGAAACCACAAGAAATTTATTTTTGTCTTTGATTTCAGGCAGGAACCTAAACTCATTTTTACTACTCAGCACACATTTCATTTGGTAGTCAATCACCACAATGCCAAATCAGCAATAAAGAAACTCTTCATGTATGTGCTGATGTTTTCCTGGCCTCTCTTTCCTGAATAGTGTTAATGTCCTATCCCTAATCTGAAACACATCTTTATGATTGCAGAATACCTGTTGGCTAAAGCTAACTTTGATGTGGTCATAAACCCTACAGCTTTTTAAAACATTTTTTATTAGTCTTAATTAGCTACACATGACAGTAGAGTGCATTTTGATGCATCCTATACAGCTTTTGATTTACAATCATGAAGGTGACTTTCACCAGTTCAACTGCTTTTATTATAGTTTACAAATTTCTACAAATGTGGTGATTTAGGAGGTGATATTGTGGAGGTAATTAGGTTTTTATGAGGTCTTGTGTATAGAGCTACAGGATGGGATTCACTTCTGTGTAAGGAAAAGATACCAGGGTTCCCTCTCTTTGCCCAGAGAAGAGAGAGTCATGTGAAAACCATAAAGATGACCGACTCTTGCTAGTGTTCTAGCACTTCAGTTTTGGACTATGCAAAAGTCAGAAGTCTGAGACTCAGAATTAGAACATCTATTGTTCAACCTACCCAGCCTCTGGTTTTTGTTATAGCAGCCCCCAGTGACTGAGAATCACTTGAGTAGAGACAAAAGCAAAATGTCAGTCTTGAGGCAACCTGATGTGCTATTGGGTTTCTAGTGTCAATGGGCAGATTTATTTTCCTAGCAGCTACTTACTTATTTGTTTAATTATTCATTCAGTCCATCAAATGTTAATGGCAGTGAGTGGAGCCATGCTGTATTCTAGATTCTGATTTAACAGTGCCCTCACTGAAGCAAACCCTAATGCCAGGGGACATCCCTCGATGAGGAAAGAAATTGGCAGTACAACTGACATGTGTGTGGTGGACACTCTGGTGTCACCAGGATCTCCTGTCTGGAGGATAAATTATCACATAGTTTGCAGGAGTGCTGGTGGCAGACAGCACTTGGCTGTAAGCTCTTCCTGGGATGGTATCATGAGGGGGAGACACCCACTGTGCTCAAGTTATGACCTTTCTCAAGGTTGCAACCCCAAACTGATCAAAGCAGAGATTTAAGACCTGGTCCACTGCATGTACCTGGAGACCAGTCTGAAGGTGCATCTCTTATAAAACTCAGCTGTCCATTTGTGGGTGACCCATTCATCTACTTGTCTGCATCTACACCAATATTACGCTGCTTTAATTAGTGTAGATTCATGATTCAGGTGGCATGAATTCTGACTTTACTCTTTCAACTTTTTCAAAATTATTTTGGCTCTTCTAGGTCTTCCATGATCCTTTCAACATGAAATCTCTACCAAAATCCTGCTGGGATTTTCACTGGGATTTTACTGAATCTACATATCAATTTAGGGGTACTTGACATTTTGACATTACTGAGTCTTGAAATCTGTGCATATATTATATGTGTCCATATTTTTAGACTTTCTTTAATTTTCTCTAACAGTTTTTAAAACTGACAGCGTACAAATCCTTCACATATTTTTCAAATCTATGTTTAAGTATTTCATATTTACAAAAAAATTTAAAAACTAATCCAACATCCATACCTGGTTGAAATGAACAAAATCCCCAAACACCCCTCAGTAAAGCAGAAGTAGGCGAAAACTTCCTCACTTTACTATTAATGTTATTACAGTGAATTGCAAATCACAGCAATAGTTATCAATGTGCGATGAAAAAAAATTTTTTTTTTTTACTGGAGATTGAACCAAGGGGATCTGAACCACTGAGCCACACTCTCAGTCCTGTTGTACTTGTTGTTTTGATACAGAGGCTAACCAAGTTGCATAGGGCCTCACCAAGTTGCTGAGGCTGGCTTTGAACTTCTGATCCCCTGTCTCAGCCTCCTGAGTCCCTGGGATTACAGGCGTGCACCATCATGAACCCAGCAATAATGTGTTTTTGAGGATATAATGAGGAATGAGTTGGGGCTGGTTGGCAATGACAGAAATCTTTATTTTATTTGATTCTTCATGTTACAGGGCATGAACCATGCTGCTGAGCTGACTCAGCCACACAATTTTTCTCACTTGATTCTCATAATCACATCAGAAAGAGGATTTTTTTAAATGACACATCTGAAATTACTAGGATCACACAGAATATGTATATCGGATCAGAGTATATATGTACATATATATATATATATAAATATATTTATATATGTATAAAACACATTATATATGTATACATTAAATTATATAATATCTCTTTATACTAATATTTTATATTTATGGATAATATAAATAAATGTTATATACCTACATATCTATCTCCCTCTCTTTTCATATAGTGTATACTTTATCATAATTATATCATACATAATTAAACTTAATAGAATTATAAGCAATACATTATATATGTAATATATGGTACATATAATATATATAACATATGTTATGAACAAATATATACTATATATTACTATGTAATATTACCTACATAATATCTCAATATTTTAATATATGAATTTATAATATATTTATATATTATATATTATGTCATCATATGTTATATATAATATGTTTCATACACATGTTATATATAATATATTTCATATAACCTGAGCACAATGCTCAGAATTATTTTACAATCATATATATACACAGATGTATTGCTGATCCCATACATACCAAACGTTGTACTCCCCAAATGATGGGCAGTCTGTATACTCTCTTGATTGTTCTATGAAATTTCTATTGTTTTCATTCTCAGGCTCACAGAGGACTGTTTTGTTGCTTGTGGAAAACTTATGACCCTTCATCTCACCAGATTCCCCATTCACTTGTGCAACTATGCTTTACATCTAACATCTCCTCCAAGAAGTAAATTATTCCTCCAAGAAAAAGAAGTTTCCTCATGAAGACATATGGATATGTTCAGAGGACAGCCCTGTGGGCACCTGGATGCATTCTAGACACCTGCTATATCTATGACAGCAGTCACCAACACATTGACCTATTAATTTCTTTCTTCAGGGCCTCCTTCATGTCCCTGCTCCTCAGGCTCTAGGTAAAGGGGTTCAGCATCTTCAGAACCACAGAGCACATCACTGAAGCCTCTGCAGTCTTCCTGGGTGAGTCTGTAACTGCAGAAGTAATGTACACCCCAAGATCAGGAAAGCAGCAAGAGGGGAGACCCACAGGTGAATAATGTTTAGGTTTTCTGCCATCAAAGGAGTTTTCAAGAGAGAACAGACACAATAAAACAATGAATAAATAAAAGAGAGAACAGACAATTCAAATACAGGAAAAAATAATCCCACAGAAAGAACTGCCATCCATGTTGTTGGCAACCATAAAATGAACCACAATGTCATTGATCAAGGTGTCAGGTGAGCTTAGTCACCTGAGCAAGCTCACAGAGGAAGTGGGGATCTCAAGGTCTGTGCAGAAGGACAGCTAGAGCAGCACCAGAGTGTGCCATCCACAAGGGGATTTGACAGAGAGAACAGAACTAGCAGGATGCCTAGGCAGGGCTCATGATGACCCTGTACCTCAGGGATGACAAGTGACCACAGTGTAGTCACAGGCCACCACTGCAAGGAGACAATTTTCGAAACCATTAGTGATTGAAAACTTCTTACAAAACTACAAAAATAAAGTCATGAAGTCTAACTTATATTCAGGGAATTTCTTTCCCAGATATTGTAGGTGGCTGATTTTAAAAAAAACTGACAGAGAAGTAAAGTGAAGAACATGTATTCTCAAAAGCACATATAACAATAACAACAATCTATTGACGCTCAGGGGACCAGGCTTACGGGATAGCACTAGCAGCAGGTGTCCTTACAGGAATCTCCCTGCAGAACACGGGCCTCCTTCTGGGAGACACAGGAGTAGCCAGTGGCCATATGAGCACAGATCATTTGGGGCCATGCTGAGACTATGCTCTCAAAAATCCAGCCCCAGAACTTGCTTTGTAAATGAGGAAGATTCTTCCACAGAGGTTGCTCAATGACAAAAACTGCTGAGGAGCTGCAGGAAGGGACAGGAGTGTGTGTGTGTGTAGAACACCTGAGAATTATCACCATGGTTTTATAGAAATGTTGGCTGTGAGATGTCTGTTAGGTATCCACAGGGTTGTCAAGTGGGCAGTTGGCTATGCACTTTGTGAAGTCAAAGAAGACATGTTTTGAGAGACAAAAATTGGGAATGATACCTATCATCTATCTATCTATCTATCTATCTATCTATCTATCTATCTATCTATCTATCATCTATTTTACTACCTATTTAATATCAGTGATAATATGTTAAAAGTACCATACAAATTGCAACCACTTAATGTTAGTTCAATGTTTGGATAAGTGAAATATGAACTTCCTTGTACACCATAAACAATAGTTCTAATATATTCTTTGAAGTCAAAATTGTCTATTGAATATATATTTTATCTCCTTTTAAGAATTTCATCACCACATTTTCAAAACATCCCAGTATTATAACATATGCACATTACAAGTAATAATACAAGACCACAGATATAAACTATGTGTCTAATCTATTAATATTGTTGACAAAAATTGCAAATTTACAGAAAAACAGTTAACCTGGGGCCATGGTACCTTTGTGATTATAACTAAAAAGCCTCTGGGGCTTCTTTGTTGACAGAGGAAACAGTTTTGCTGGCCAGGGAGCTGCAGTCATTAAGGCATGTGATGTTAGTGTAGGGATAGATACAACAATGCCACCGTTTAGAAAGGAGGCCAGGAAACAGAAACACCCAAGTGCACTGCTTCTTTACAGCTGAACTGGTCTCAATGTAAAGGCTGGACTATTTAATGAAATGTGCTCAGTAATGAAGATGAATGTGATTCTTTTCTTGCATCCAGGGAAAATATAAATTCCCCATGGCTTCAGCTTCAAATGGGAAAGGAAAGATGCAAGACTACAAGTACTTAATCAGTCAAAGTAGAAATTTCAATATCAAAAACGACTGAGTACAGGCCCTGAGGAAAATTTTGACAAAATAAACCATATTAAAATGAATTAGAGGGCGACTACTAAATTCCGTGGCAAGGAAGCAACGGGAGGTGTTCTCCTGATGGATGAATTTTCAGTGTACATAGATGAACATAACTGCTAGTACAAGTACACAAAGAACTGTTAGGAATTGATGTTGGAAAGAGAAGAAGCCCAGTGGATATGCCATAAACGCACACATTTCACAAAAGAGAAAAGTGGTCCCTAATAAATGGGATTATTGATTCTTATCTGGAGGGAAATGTAAATTAATTAAATTCTATTTTACACCCACCGAGTTTTCAGTGTAAGAGAATATGACACTAGGGATATCTAATGGAAGGTAGAGTGGGTTGATCCCTTAGGAACTCTCAGTGGAAATACCCAGAGATGAATGGTCAGTCAGTCCACTCAGCCCAAAACTCCATACCCAGAGTACAACTGTTTTATTTCCTTTAGAAGACACAGAGGAGAACACTCAAGAGATTTATTCACTATGGCAGAAATAGATGCCAAAATTTCATTAACATCAGAAGTGCTATTGATTTTAATGTCGCAATGCAAAATGAAAAATATGGGGGATAAAAATGCAGGAATAAAAATGAAGACGTTAAACAGGCCTGTTTGTACCACATTGCCATTAACTAATGGGTACCTGGGAGAATATTTACCTTTGCTCCTACATCATACTTCCATGTTCAGAACTGCTTCAAGTCTTGAAAAAACTGAAACCTCATGGTGTAATTTGTAGAAATGATTTAACTTTAACAAAAGAAAATCATTTTGCTGAAAAGAATGAATGAAAACCTACAAAACAGCATAAATGGTTTTGAAAATAAGGATGTTAGTAATGACAAGAAACAGAATATTTTAAATGTGAACTTTGACAAGGTCAAAAATATGTGTAATAATATCTACATGGTGACAAAAGTTCATTATAGATCTTTGAAAATGACAGGTTCATAGGACAAAAGTTTTCACATTTGGCTGCATCAATCCAATTTCTACCTTCATTGTTACATGACTCTTTCTTTCCTCTTTCTTCTATAATTCAGACTGTTAATATGGAAACATGTCTACAACGAAGATCTACCCAAATAATCCAGGAAAAACTCCTTCTCATCAAACCCTCTCTTCTCAAACAAGTAACAGTACCCAATCATCATGTGTATTAATAAAAACTAGTGGGTCAGGTTCTGGGTGTGTGTTGAGGGTCTCCATTCAGTCTGCACAGAGATTCAGTCTAATCCATGAATATTACAGACCAATTAACCCAGGAATGGCATTCAGTTTATTGTCCCTAGCATCATGTCCAGGTATGACACCTGAATCTGCTGCTATCTCCTGGTGCCCTAGGAAGAATCAAAGCCCAGGAAAAGGACACCTCAAATAGGAATGATGGAAACTCCATCAGATGGAGCATATTAATGGTAGACTTTTCTTTCCTTATTAGGACTGAAGGCACCTCTCATTGATGAATGATCTGAAAGCACTGATAACGTCTAGCTAACTATGCCAACTTCAGAGACTATTATGCTTAACATGGTGGATGCTATTACCAGAAGTTGCTGGTTGGCCCCTAAATACTACATGAGAGGTGAATGGCTACCCCTTTTTCTCATAGTAAAATAAACTCTAGGAAGTCACTCAAATGACACCAACCATATGCTCAGCTGGAAACCTTTTGTAGATAGGATCACAGCTTGGCTCCAATATTATTCTGTCCATTCAGCTTCTCCAACTTGTGTTTCTAAGAGTACACCAAAACAAAACCAGTTAAAATTAGAACTCTGGCTTCAGGTGTTGTTTCTGTGGTACATGAGCAAAGAATGTATACAGGAGAATAGAAATCATGGGTCAAACATCAAAAAACTAGACAAAAAAGAAAGGTCAGGTTTCAAGACAAAATAAAACACATCAGGTTATCAGTTAACCCCCATCACCCTAGAAGAAAGTGGCGACAGAAGATCCAGGCATTCTGATTCAGCAGGAGTCCAGTCCCTGAGACTTTCTCTCGAAACCCAAGTCCAAGGAAATTGATACATCATAGAAGAGAAGTCGTCCTTCCAGTGAGCTTCCTCAAGGCCTCCTTCATGTCCCTGTTCCTCAGGCTGTAGATAAAGGGGTTCAGCATCTGAGGGACCAGAGTGTACATCACTGAAGCCACTGCAGACTTCCTGGGAGAGTCAGTCACTTCAAAGCTAATGTACACCCCAAAACCTGTGCCATAGAACAAGGAGATGACAGACAGGTGAGACCCACAGGTGGAAAAGGCTTTATGCTTTCCTTCTGATGAGGGCATTCTCAAGACAGAGGACATGATGTGAATGTAAGAGAAGACGATTCCAGAGAGAGGAACACCAACAAATATGCAAGATGAAACATATATCAGTATGTTTTCAACTAGGGTGTCAGAACAGGTCAACTTGACAACTTGAGCAAGTTCACAGAAGAAGTGAGGGTTCTCCAGATCTAAGTAGAAGGACAGCCTCAGTACCATCAGACTGTGCAGTAAGCCATGAAAAATACTGATAAGCAAGGTGTTCATGATGAGAAGGACTCAAAGGCAGGGGTTCATGATGACTCTGTACCTCAAGGGATGACAAATGGCCACATAGCGGTCATAGGACATTACCCCAAGGAAAAAAAGTTCTAAAAGTGCAAATACTATGACAAAGCACACCTGGGTTAGGCAGGCTGCATAAGGGATTCTCCGATCCTGTGTTTGGATGCTCAGTAGCATCTTTGGGATTATACATGTGCTTAAGCACATGTCATTAAAGGAGAGACTGCAGAGGAAGAAGTACATGGGGGTGTGGAGGTGGGGGTCAGAGCTGACAGGCAGGATGATGAGCAGGTTCCCCAGGATGGTGACCAGGTACATTGACAGGAAGAGACTGAAGATGATCGACTGCAGTGCTGGGTCATCTGTCAGTCCCAGAAGAAGGAATTCTGAAACAGTGGTTTGGTTTGTGGGTTCCATGTATCTGATGGATTTGATGGAAATGATGGAGTGGATAGATCATAAATTGTGTGAACAGCAGAAGCAGCAGCACTTGGGAAGATGTTAGAAATGGAAAATCTTGGTCTCCATTCCAGAAAGCTTCATGACGCTTGCTGGGCATGAGAACTGTAAGTTAATGCTTTAAGAAATCTTTGAATGCCTGCTGAATTTTGAGAGTCGGTTCAATTTTTATTAAAAAATAAATAAAAAGCTATATATAGCTTGGAAAAGAAGAAATAAAACTGTTCCTATTGCAGAGGGGGAAAAAAAAAGAATCACTTTCTCACAGGTCCTGTGAACTGAAGTGAATATTCATACTTTCATTTGTTACTTTCTCCATCCTTTCCTGTTCCCTTGTTTCCCCCATTTCCATCCCTTCCTTTTATGGAAGTGAAATTGCACTGAACATCAACTGTTTTATTTACTGTGTGAAGAGGGGAGAATGAAACCAAGCATAAGGCATAACTTTTCAATCACAATTATTCCCCACCATTCAAAAAGACAAGAATATAATTTAGAAATCTGTCTTCTAAAGTGATGGTTCCATAACATTGGCGTGCTTCAGAATAACCTGAAATCTCTTTCCAGTTGCAGGTGTGTTCATTCTAGTTAGCGTCGACATTTACCCATGAGGACACTTAGGCAACTGGAGGTTATATCACGGATGTGAGATCCACAGTGAGTGCTTGGCCCAGACTGGGTTTTAGATCAGCTAGTCTGACTGCTAGAATCTTCCTGTATCCAACTCTGTTCCTTCCTCCGAAGAGTACATACCTAAATGGTTACTCAGACAACACAATTTCCCTATGCCACTTCCTGACCTCCCTAGTCTCTCTATCACTTTCAGTGTATGCCCACCTCTATCCACAAAAGTAGTTATTGCAGGAGAATGGCATCCCACCAGGTGGTCCTCAGTAAATGTTAGAAAATATTCTTAAACACTGAAGCTCAGAAGACTCCACCATGGAAAATAAACCATGTTCTTTAGCCATTAACTCTAAGGGAAGCTGGGAAACCTATCTGAGATTATCTCTCATCCTAAGGGAGACCTTCTGTTGGTCAACAGGTGGTAATTTGTTTTTTAAGTATCAGCTAAAGGAGAGGTTAATGAAGTGCAAAGATGTCTGAGAAAAGTGATGAAAATAAGATCTCCTGATACTCAGAAAACAACAGTTTACATGAAAACACATGCTTGTCACACAAGCAGGATCCTACTTGGCAGGCCCCTGTCCAGCAGTGATCTTTTCTTCAATGAGAGACGGAAGTGGCTATGACAGCATTTACCCCTTTGATTAATATTAGTGTCATTAATTAGTCTTATTAATATTCCTGAATGTGACAGTAATTCTAGGACACTCTTTGGGAAGGGCAAAAATCATCAACTCTGAGAGTTTGGTGTGTTCTCTTTGTATAATGGGAACTGCACTGCAGGTTTGTTCATTAATCTAATTGTGAATCATTATCCAATGTACACATGTATCCAAACATCATAATGTACACTTTGAATATATGCAAATTATAGTCACTTATACTTCAATGGAGCTGAAAAATCACTGTGGGAATGTTTACTGATAAAATGTATGTCAAAGTAATGCACCAAGTGTGGCGTTTGACATATGGAATCCTTCAGCTGGCATTCCCTACTGGTTTCTTTCTCTCTCTTTCTTTTTGTTTTTTTTTTTTCCTTCCATCCTTCCTCTCTCCCTCCCTCCCTCCCTCTCTTCCTCCCTCCATCCCTTCCTTCTTCCTTCAAACCTTCCTTCTTTCTGCCATGCACTGCTGCACAAAAGCACTTTTCTTTTCTTAGAGAGAAGATTGCTTCAGGGTGATGGAGGAAGGAATAAAGAGAGAAAGCATCCTCAGCAGCATAAATGCAAAAATCAAGAAAGTATTGGATGTGTTGGAATGCTCTCTGGGAATGTCAGTGGGTAGAAAAATAAGAGGGAAACATCCTCTCCGCCCGTGTTTGTTTGGCAAGGGCATATGATGACATATATAGGAACTAAAATGAATTTAATAATAAATGAATGAGATACATGAGTCACATTTTCAAAGCATTAACTAAGCAGCTTTAGTTACCTGGTTGGCTTCAAAGTTTCACCTTGATATTGACATTGGAAAATCTGTCCTTAGGAAACAGACAGACAGACTGGATGATGGAGTGGAACCCTGGTCATGAAGACTCATCTCAGGAGGAGGCTCAGGTGCTGCTTCCTGGCTGCGGCAGGGCTGTAGAGTGAGGCCTTCACAGGCTGACTCCTGCAGTGTCTGAATCTATCCCTGTCAGTGACATACCTAAAGCCCATCTTCAGATCAGCTGTTTTGCTAACATTCTGATCCCAAGAGTGCAAGTCCATGAAGACCAACTCTGCAGAAATGAGGGATTGGTGTGATTGGTTCCTGACCCCTGAGGCCATGCTTGCTCCACTCAGTTCTCTCCCTTGTTTCTCCTCAGTTGCATTGAATGGCTCTTGCTCACATAAGGTAATGTGTGGCATGTCTCTAATGCATTCCAGGGATCCTTTTCAGTTACAAACAAAGCCATCTCTCTTTTGTTTCCCATCTCCATTTAATTAATAATTTCAAAAAGACTGATTCAATTTTGGTCCTATATGTGTGTGCATAAATAACATTTGTATATATTTGCTAAGATATTGTGCTGGTTAGTTTTTAATTGCTGAAATGAATATCTGAGGTTAATAAACTGACAAAGAAGAAAGATTTACTCTGGTTCATAGTTTCATATGTCTGATTGCATGGCCACTTGGGCTATCACTTTGGGCCAGTGACAACACAGTATATCCTGGAGGGAATTTGTAACAGACTAGGCAGCTAGGAAATGGAGAGAGAAAGACAGACCAGGGGCTGGAGTTATACTATCCCATTTAAGGTCCCAGTTCTCAATGATCTAACGTCCTTCCATTAGTACCCAACTCTGGAAGGTTCTACCACTTCCCAGTACCACCACAGGCTGGTGACTAAATACTTAGTACAGAGGACTTTGTGTGACAACTAAACTATAGCATTTTATGATCACACAGAGTGTATCCCCTTAATAATTTTTGGGCAATTGTTGAACTACATTTTTCCACATAATAGACAAAATGAACTCTAATATATTCTGTTTTATCACTGCTGATTGAAAGGTAATAGAGAGGGCTTTACATCCCTGCAGAGCGTTTTATAAATACCATTTTGTATTCCACCCCAGTAGTTTAAAAATACATTTTTCTTAGGTGAAATTGTAGTTTTTCATTCTTAACTGATGTGTTCATTCACACAGTTCACACAGTCACCAAAAAGCTCTAGTTGCCTCATGTGTCCATACATCAAGTTAGATTTATAGAATAATTTAATAGGAATAGGGGACATCACATGGTGGTGTTATTTTTAAACTATGCTTTATTTAAGGGCTTCAAAATTTTTATGTATTTATCAACTCTAGTTATATTTTGCTAACTCCACATATGAATTCATGTTTTACATGGTATATTTTTTGAAATTTATGGCAAGACAGCATCTTGGTGATTTTCTTCATCATGATAACCCTACTCACATTAAAGTTAGGATTAATAGACACAATGTGCAAACATATTAATTGGATTACAAGCAAGTCAGTGTTCCCGTGTACAACCTGAAGAAAACTATAACGTGTAGATACAAGATACAATTTCCAATACTAAATAAATAAGAAAAATAATAACAAACCCAAACATGAGATGGTAGTGAGAAGAAAACAAAAGACGCTATAGGTTGATCTCTATAAGTAAGAAAGTACTTCTTTTCACCAGGTATCCAGGACATGGTGTGCTAGGAGTTTAGTTTCCAAAAGCAGAAGTGGAGCTTCCTTATGAGGAATATGTGTGAAATTAGGAGTTGAGTTCCATGTAGACCCAGGACTATAGACTTGGAACACATCAAAGTTTCAGGAAAGTCTCTAAAGAAGAACTTAACTGAGCTCACGGTGGGACTGATAGATGAATCTGTGGTGTTCTCCATGTCACTAGGCAGAAGTCAGTAAAGTGAATTCAGGAGCAGAGACCCAAGAGTAATGGATGAGGTAACAACCCTGCCAGATGAGAAATCAGGCCCCAGACCCACTGGACAGAATTCCAAAAGTCATGAGGAGAAGAACTGGGAATGCTGAGAATAGAGATCCCCTTGAAGATTCTAGGGGGAAATGAAGTAGAGTGGTCAGAGTAGTGTCAGGTCTGAGAGTGATTTTTTTTTTGTTTGTTTTTCTTCTCGTGTGGCTGGAAGTTGTACCCCAGGCCTCACCCATCCCAGGTTAGTGTTTCAGAACATGCCAAATCCCCAACATGGATTTATTTTTTTTAACAGAAATTCCTATGCATTTGAAGCCCAGATGACAAACTTTGGAGTGAACCATACACAAGCATCTGAGTTGACCTTTGAGGGTGCCAGATGAGCAATACTGAAAGGTCAGGAAGATGGCACCACTTGTCTCCTGGGAACACCACTGGACGAAAGCCACAAGGCTTGCTTGTGTTATCAATGTCTTCAATTCCCTGTCCACCAAAGTGGTATACAGCACGGGGCAGCCCCAAACAAGACCCACACTGTGGAGCAGACAATAAGCTGTCTGAAGCCTGAGGTGCTCTGAGTGTTATTTAGAAGACACCTTCTTAATGATAACTTAATGATGAACTCGCTATCCTTAAGGTGATATGTTGCATGCATTTTTCTGAATCAGAAGGACTATAGGGGAGAATAAATATACAGGGACTTGAAACAACTGAAGGAAATAGCAGCAAACGGTGTGTCCTAAGCTGAATCTTAGAGGGACACAATGTACCAACACAAGAGTCAAGTTCGCTTATGTCATAGCTGCTAGGGAGGAAGTGGATTCACATGGTACAGAGAAAAAGAACATGGAGCTCGGAACACCTGGGAGCCTCAATGGCCAGTGTAAAGGAGGGACTTAGGAAAACCTGTCCATACAAACAGCTAGTAAAGAATTCCTCACGTGGTGTGGGTGAAGTCCCTCCTATGTGACATTGTTGGGATGGCTGGCTGTGGGACTGACTTTAGGTTGACAAACCCCTTACATTTGCCAGTTTGGCCTTTGCGGATTCCTGACCCTGAGACACCCTGAGTGTGAACTTCTTTGCCCTGCCTGCTTTACTGTCCATACTGACTCAAGTGCCAGTCACACATGGATACCCCTTTTCTCTGCCCTGGGTTATAAGCATCTCCTTCCAGGTGACTTTGAATAACACTAGTCTAAGAAGCAATATTGGGAAGAACTAAAACAGGAATAAAGAGAAACAACATGTTTTAAGGATGTCTATGTGTCTGTCTCCTCAATAATAGAAGTTATAACAGAGAATGTACCCTTCCAAAAATTAAAATTGTTACAAAGGGATCATTTTACATATGGTTCAAATTTGATAATTTTTAATATTATGTTTACCTCTTTCTAAACATTCTCTATAATCAATATGGGCTAAGCATGTATAAGATATATGGTTTATTATCTTTGTATATTTTCACTATCAACCTTATGCAATATCATAACGTTAGCATCAATATATCTATTTTCTAAATATTACAGGTCATCTATTTAAGTTACGGGGTTTGTTATCAATATTCTTGCAGGATATTTAAAGTTAACAGAAACTATGAATACCCGTGTTACAAAGAATCAAAAAAAAAAATTGAAGTTTGTTACCAAAAGCAAACTGCTTTTATAGGGCAGGTGTGTTACCATAATGAAGACATCAACCTTAGTGTAGGGAGACAAGTAATCAATCCTATTGTTGTGACAAGAGAGTCCAGAAGAAAATCAGCACAAGGATGAATAGTTTATTTATCATTGAACTGATAGTAAAAAAAGAAATGTGGATTTTTTTCAACTCAGAAGCAAAAGTTGAAAAAGAACATTTGATGACAATAAACTAAAAGGTAAAACTCTAAATCCTTTTTACTGAAGTAAGTACAGCTTTCATTATCAAGAATGATTGAGTTAAGATGGCAGCCCTTAGGAACACAAGCAATAATGAATGCTGTGGAGGATGTGGGGAAAACGCACACTGTTACTGTTAGTTAGGTTGTAAATTAGCACAACCAAATGGACTTCAGTATAGAGGCTCCTCAAAAGACTAGAACGGAATCGCCAAGCAATTCACTGACACCACTCCTCATTATTTATCCCGAAGAACTGGAGTCACTATTGTGCATACCTGTGTTTACAGCAGCACGATTCATGAACGCCAAATACTGGACCAAGCCTAGGTGTTCATCAGTGAGTGAATGGAGAAAGAAAACATGGTATCTATACACAGTGGAGTTTTAGTCAGTAGTGAAGAAGAATGAAAGCATTGTGTTGAGAGAAATAAGCCAAACTCAGAAAGTCAAGGGTCATATTATTCCTCTTTTATGAAAAGCTGAAGATGGTAAAGGAAATAAACATGGGGGTGGGACTCTCATGAAAAATAAAGGAAGATCTATGAAGAGGAAGGGGACTGGGGAGGGAGCAAGGAAGCTAAAGGGGAAATAATGGGGATGGTATTGACCAAACTATATAGTTTATCATGTGCATGTATGAATATGTAACAGTGAATCCCACTATTATGTATAAATTATAATGCACCAATAAAAATGTGAAGAAATCGATTATTGAGCCCTCAAAATTAGGGAATATTGACATGGGCTGCTTTAAAATTGACCACCTGTGCAAATATTAAATGCTTTAAAGCAGTTGCAAAATAAGGCAGACAAAACAATAATAAATTTTCATCCACATAACGTAAAAATGTTAGAATTTCCAATTAAATGTAGAACTTCTACATGTTGCTCAAAGGACAAGCACCTGAATAGAAATATCTCAAAGACATATTTTCCAAAATGGGAAAAGTAATAGTCTCATATAATATGTATAAAGGCACTCCACCTCATGAAAAGAGAAGTACAAATTAACAAAGCATTATTTTACCTCACCAGATGTGGTGATGTTAAGCACCAGAATCATCCAAAGACAGGCAAGTTAGTTCAGTCACTTAGGAAAACTCATTTCAACTTCCAAAAGGAAAAATGGCACCCTGTATCCAATAAATGCATCCCAAGAATAAAAGTATCTTACATTTCACCAGGAAAAGTTAAGGAGAATATTCAATTCAATTTTCTACACTACTCACCTTTTATCAATGACAGAAAGCATTACTGATTTTTAGTGTCACCCCACATCATGTAAAAGTAGGACTGAAAACCGATGAGCATCTGCTAAACCCAACAACAGGATGGACGGACATCAGTCATGACCTTGAATGTTTATGAAGGACAACAAGAAAATGATGTAGTAAATTCTATGGTCACATATAGAGGGGTGAATTACTATTTATTAGAGTTTCCAAAATAAGACTTTTGAGACATATATGTACCATCAGAAATTGCCTGCATTAATCCAATTTCTGTCTTTCTATTTCTCTTATAAAATATTATGTTATTACAATTCATGCCTACACAGAAAATAAGGAATGAGATCATTTTCAGCAAAAATCCTCTTTCAACAGGAGTAGCATTCCCCCTCTGACCATGTATGTGCATTCAACAAGTGAGGGGAAGACGAGATGGAGATATCAAATGATGTTATCAATTTACAATGCAGTTGTCCCCTGCATAACTCCAAAGTGAATTATAGCATCAGTAGACCAAGGGAAGGACACTGGTTTTCCACATCTGTCACAATATTCCCTCCAGGCTCAATATCTGCATCCTCTGTAACCAGCTTGGGACTCAGGAGAACAAGTCTTTGGAAGAGGCCACCTTGTGTAGGTCTCAGGGAAGCCTTAAACCCTAAAATAGCACATTCCCACTTCTGAAGACTTGTAATGAATGATATTCTCTTTCTTGCCCCAGGTGTTAGAATTGGGGGTTCTTTTTCTTTGAGAATCGACTGCATTTCAAAAAGCCTCCATAGCATGAAACCATCTCAAGTTCCTGAGATAAATCTAATGAAATGAATTTTATAAGTAATGAAACTGAGCAGGGAAGATGCCAATCTGATCACAGGGGATATAGTTCTTCAGGGAAAATCTCGGTAATTAATTGAATATAAAAGATTGGTTCATTTTCTTCATAGTCGGTGAACCAATGAAATGAAATATGTGTGACCCTAACCTGCAGTTAGGTTTAAGGTAGGCTTCATCTATGACCTTGACCTTGTGTTCATCTTTCACTGTCCTGTTCACTTTTTAGAACTCTCCTTCCTGGAGACAAATCCACAAAATTCCAAAATAGCATCCACCAAATTCAGCTCTGCTTGATGGAGTCCAAGCAATGAGGTAGAGGTTGGAGGTTGATATCATTTGTTAAACAGCACAGGACTGATCAAAAGGCAAATACAAGCTTAAAATGCAAGTAGAAATGCAATACACTATCCGCCTCTCACAATCACATGATCAGGGAGAATCTGCTGTACAAACAATCAAAGCTTTGCTTAAGTTTTGAAGGACTGTTCCCCCCTGCAGCTCACTGTTTCCCCCTGCAGGAGAATTTTTCTCCTGAGTCCCTAGCTGGTTACAGAGGATGCAGATATTGAGCCTGGAGGGAATATTGTGACAGATGTAGAAAACCAGTGTCCTTCCCTTGGTCTTAAGTTTTGCAGGACTGTCCCCCCCCTGCAGTTTCATCTTAGAAACATCTTAGGTGTTTTTAAGAGTGTATCAACGCAGAGTTTGCTAAAACTAGAACCCCTCCTTCAGGCTCTGCTCCTGTGAATCCAGAGAAAAGAAATTTTCTGAAGAATTGCATGGGATATCAGAGAACTGGACAAGAAGCCATAACAGGCTCCAAAGAAGTTAAACAGCATCTGGTGATTAGGTTTTCCTGTCACATAAAAGAAGGCAGAGATGGAAGTACTCGGCATTCTGCCTCATCAAAAAACCTCTCTCTGGACTGACTATAGAAACATAGGAACAAAGCAGATTTTACATCATAGTGGAGAAGCTGTCCTGCCAATGAGTTTCCTCAAGGCCTCCTTCATGGCCCTGCTCCTCAGGCTGTAGATAAAGGGTTGAGCATCTGAGGGACCACGGTGTACATCACTGAGGCCACTGCAGTCTTTCTGGGGGAGTCAGTCACTGCAGAGCTGATGTACACCCAAACCTGTGCCATAGTATAAGCAAACTACTGACAGGTGAGACCCCCAGGTGGAAAAGGCCTTATACTTCCCTTGTGATGAAGGCAATCTCAAGACAGAGGACACTATGTGAGAATAAGAGAAAATGATTCCAGAGAGAGGAACACCAGCAAATATGCCAACTGAGATGTATATCAGTATGTTACTGATGATGTTTTCAGAACAGGCCAGCTTGATGACCTGAGCAAGTTCACAGAAGAAGTGGGGGATCTCCAAGTCTGTGCAGAAGGACAGCTGCATCAACAGCAGAGTGTGCAGCAGAGAATCCAGAGTGCTGATAGAGAGACTAACAGCATCAGATCACAGAGGCAGGGCTTCATGATGACTGTGTACCTCAAGGGGTGACAAATGGCCACATAGCGATCATAGGCCATCACTGCAAGGAGAGAATTTTCCAGGACTGCAAAGAGTATGACAGAGCAGACCTGAGAGAGGCAGCCTGTGTAGGTGATGCTCTGATCCTGTGATTGGATGTTCACCAGCATCTTAGGAATTATGCATGTGCTTAAGAAGACATCATTAAAGGACAGGCTGCAGAGGAAGAAGTACATGGGGGTGTGGAGGTAGGGGTCAGAGCTGACAGCCAGAATGATGAGCAGGTTCCCCAGGATGGTGACCAGGTACATGGACAGGAACAGGCTGAAGATGAGGGACTGCAGTGCTGGGTCATCTGTCAGTCCCAAGAGTAGAAATTCTGAAACAGCTGTTTCATTTCTGGGTTTCATGCTGTGAATAAATCTGATAAAAAATTATGGGGTGAAAGAGTCAAAAGTATATAGACAGCACCAGCGGCATTTTGGAAGAATATGAACGTGAACTCTTTGTCCTCGCTCCAGAACCACTGCTTATCCTATTTTGCGACAAGGGCAGCAGTGTTTTAATTAGCCCTCTGGATGACTTTGATATATGCTGAATCTTGAGAACCAATGCATTAAAAAGAAACAAAAAAATCTCATGGATCCTAGTCATGTATTTTTCTGAGTGATATCTGAGGTATCATCATTATTCTGTGCAATTTTAACACTTTCTTCCTGAACAAGGCCTCTAGTGTTTCCCCTGCCTTTAAATACATGTCCATCTTCACTTATGAAATTTGTCACAGTGGGGAGATGGTATTCATCCATTTGTACCTAAGAAAGGACAGGAAAATGTTTGAAGTTCATAAAACTACAAGTACAGTGGTCCTTGTCTCCTTTAGCAATTAATTCTAGGGGAAGCTGAAGAAATCTATTTATAAAATTCTCTGTATTATTCTAAGAGTGTTCTTCCCTTAATTTGGTGAATGGTACACCTTTTCATTTTTAAATAGCTAAATGAGAGAACAAGTATAATGCACAGACATCTAAAATCAATGAGAGAATCTTATAAGGAGGCAGATGCTTCTAAGACAATCATGGTCCAACAAGAAGCATCCTGTAGATCAGTGGTCTCTGGCCCAGGGGGGACAGAAAAAACTGTGAAGGACTTACCTACCACTTGGTGGGATCCTGCTCTCACACACTCTGAATTTGATCCAGACTCCAGCACAGCTCTGTGGATGGACACATCATCCTCTTTGGAGCAGCCTGGGTGTTCTAGTTGTCCAGAGGGAACTCCATGGGGGACATTTTCATCAGCTTGTTTGTGGTCATCATTATGCAGGGTGTACATACATCTGACCCTCACCTTGTACACCTTGTGGTTATACAGAGCTTAGTCCATCCAAATAAGTCATCCTCAGGGAGAAAAATATGATATGGTTTCTCTCATATGTGGAAACTAGAGGGAAAAGTGGGGAAAGGGAGATAAACACCATGAAATTAGAACAGTGACCATTAGTGTTTAGAGAAGGACTGGAAGGAAGAATAAGGGGAAGTTATGGGAGGTACAGGAAGTGAAATTGATCAAACTGAGTTTTTTACATATGTACCACTATAGTACAATGAAACCCACCATCGGTGTCATTGATATGCAACAATAAAAATTAAAATATAAAACGAATTAAATAATGAATGCATTATATACATGAGTCAAACTTCCAAAGGATTAACTAAGTGGATTTCATTACCTTGATGGCTTTAAGAAGAATGTTGCTCAGTATCTCAGTTGGATATTAAAGATGGAAGATGTGTCCTCAGAAAGTGCAGACAGACCAAATGAGTCAGTGGAACCCTCATCAGGAGGGCTCAGTTTGGGGAGGAGGCTCAGGCCTTGTTTTCTAAATGGGGAGGGCTGCTGAGTGAGGTGGCCCAGGGTGACTCCTGCAGTCTCTGTATTGCTGGGCCGCAATATCCTGAGCTCCTCATTAGGCCAACAGTTTCACTCATTCTGATCCCAAGAGTGCACGTCCTTGAAGACCCACTCTACAGAAGCCAGGGATGCGAGGTGGCTGATTCCTGAACCCTGAGGCCACGTCTGCACCACTCAGTGCTCTGCATGTCTCTGCTCAGCTGCACTACACGGGCCCTCATCCCACAATAGGTGGCATCTCTCTAATGAATCCCGGGCTGCTCTTACATATTACATTATGTATTTCATTTGTGCAGTAATGATTTCAGGAAGTCTTATTCCATTTCAGATGAGGAGCGGTATTCTGTAAGTGGGCACCAATAATTTGCTGATTAATATTAGATAAGATATTGCGTCAGTCAGCTTCCTATGGCTTAACCAATACTTCAGATAAATCAGTCCAAATAGAGGAAAGGTTTATTTTGACTCATTTCAGAGGTTTAATTTATCATCATTTCTCCTGTTGGTTTGGGCTGGGATCATGCAGAACATCATAGAGGGAATGTGAGGCAGAGGAGGCCACCAGAAAACAACAACAACAACAAAAAAAAAAAAGAAAAACAAAGGAGAGAGAGGAGGGGGCTTCCCACTACCCTTCAGATGCACAGTCCCCCTGACCTCACTGCCTTCTGCTACATCGCACCTCTGAATGGTCCTAACTCCTCCCAGGAGTTCCACAGTGAAGACTAAACCTTTAACACACTTGCTTTGGTTGTACTGATATCCAAACTATCACATGGTAGAAAGGCAAACACTCAGGGTGTTTCTTCTCCACCATCACTGAGTATTTGTGAACTGTACATTTTCTACCCTACATTTTACAAACATTTCAATATATTTGCGTTGATCATTGCTGATAGTGAAAAACATCAACAGGCTGTCTCTCCAAACTTATGGTTTTATGAACACCATTTTCTTCTCTCTTTTAGCCATCTTAAATATTTTATTTTGTTTTTAATTTTTAAATTTTATTTGTTCTAGTTAGTTGTGCATGACAGTAGAATGCATTTATACATTTTGATAGATCATACAAAAATGTTTCATTACACTTATCTTT
This sequence comes from Sciurus vulgaris, assembly GCF_902686455.1. Classification (NCBI taxonomy): domain Eukaryota; kingdom Metazoa; phylum Chordata; class Mammalia; order Rodentia; family Sciuridae; genus Sciurus; species Sciurus vulgaris. The sequence goes on from NC_136477.1 coordinate 7,076,184, forward strand.
ATATTAGGGGATTGTTAGGTGAAATTATGATTCTGCATTTCTTTTTTGACTCTCAGGTGTTTGTCTGTCTTTCTAAATTGCTGAACATAGCAGTGGGAGTCATTGTGACTTACTAGACATGCATAGACTATGTGATCAATTTCATCTCCAGGTACCTGCCCTGACCCTTCCCTTTACCCTCCCCTGATCCTCCTTCACTACTCTGCTGGTCTCCCTTATATTTTCATGAAGTTTGTTTTTAGCTTTTTTCTTGCCAGTTTCCACCTGTGGAGGAAAACGCACGACCCTTGACTTTCTGTGTCTGGTTCATTTCACCTGACATAAAGCTCCTTACATTTCCTTGCAAATGACATAATTTCATTCTTCTTTATGGCTGTTTAAATTCCATTCTCTGTGTGTGTGTGTGTGTGTGTATGTAACATTTTATTTATCCATTTTGTCCTTCATTTTAAATTTTATTTACTTATTTTTATCTTCAGTGCATTATAGTTATACATTATGATGGGGTTCATTGTGACATTATCATAAGTGTGTGTTACATTGCTTTCTCCATTTTAATCCCCAATACCACTGCCTTACCTGCCTTCCTCCCTCTTCCCTCCTCTGAAGCCCTTCTTCTACTCTATTGATCTTCCTTCTGTTTATTTATTTTTAATTGATGCATTATATTTATATATAAATTTGGAAGGCATGGGGTACATTCGTACATTCACCCAGGATAAGTTGGTCAATGTCATTCTCTGGTTCTTGGTTCCCCACTTCTCCTCAACTGATCCCCTTTCTATTTTTGTGAGATCCTCCTTTTTATTCCTTTTTTCTCTTCAGTTTCCACACGTGAGAGAAAGCTTTTGACCCTTGACTTTCTGAGTCTGGCTTGCTTCACTTATCACATGATCTCCTGTTCCATCCATATATCAGCAATTCCGTTCTTCTTTTTTTAAACATGCAATTCCTTTATTACATTTTCCATCCATAATATATAAAATGGAAGAACTAGTATATGGTCAGAACAACAAAATTTTGGGATCCAAATTGACACATTAGTTTTGGCCAAAAGTAGGTATGATTCCTACTCCTTTGTAGAAATTAATAGAATCGAGACTATTCTTCTTCATGACTGAGTAGAACTCCATTGTGTGTGTATATCACCTTTTCTTTATTCATTCATCTAGGATAGTTCTGTAACTTGACTATTTTGCTGCTATAATCATTGGTAAGTAGGTATTGGCATAGTATGCTGATTTTAATTATTTGGATGACTACTGAGGAATGGGATAGCTGGATCATGTGGTGCCATGTCTATTCTCTTGAAGAATTCCCATACTGCTTCCAAAATGGTTGTACTAACCATTTTGCAGCCCCTTAAAAATATATTAATATACCCTTTCCCCATATCATCACCAGCATTTGCTTATTATTATTTGTATTCTCAATTGTTGCCAATCTGGCAGGAGTGAGATGAAATGAAATCTCAATGTAGATTTGATTATCATTTTCCTGATTCTTAGAGATTTTGAACATTTTTTCATGAATTTGTTGGCTATTTGTGTTTCTTTCTTTGAGAAATCTGTTTATTTTGTTTGCCTATTTACTCATTAGGTTAATTTTTTTAGTGTTTTTTTTTTTCAGATCTTTATGTACTCTACATATTAATCCCCTATCAGAGAAGAAGCTGGCAAAGACCTCTCTTTCCGTAGGCTCTCTCTTAGCGTTATTAGTCATTTCCTAGACTGTGAAGAAGCGTTTTAATTTGATGGCATCCCGCCTATTGATTCTTGGTTTTATTTCTTGAACTTTAGGGATCTTGTTAAGGAAGGTGGTGCCTACACCTATATAATGGAATGTTGACCCTGTGAGAAATTGCTTTGTAATATGAAAACTCAGTTTCAAATTTCAGGGAGTTCCAATTTATACACAAGATCCTAACAAAAACAATATAAATAACTTGCAGAAAAATCAGTAGAGAAGAGGGAGGGGAGCAGAGGGAAAGAAGGGGGAGGGGACATATTGGGAACTGAATTAGAGTAAATTATATTCTATGTGTGATTAAGTCAAAATGTATCCTAATGTTATATATAACTGAAAAGAATCAATAAAAAAATTTCAGGGAATTACATTGGAATTTGCCTTTATTAAAAAGTTGGATTATAATGGTCTATTCACTGTATTATCACTCATGTTTATCTCTTGCATTATTATCTATTTTAATACATACAAGTTATATTTATAAACACATGCATGTTAACATGTATGAATAGACACCCCATACTCTTAATGATAACTATCCATATTGCTTTATATAACTATAGAAACTATCTTCTATATTTTATTTTTGAGAAGAAAGGCAATAGTTTTCCTGAGGTTGTGTTAGTTGGGGCTACAGGAATGGCTGAGGAAGGAGGACTAGGATCCACACAGAAGGCGTGTCCAAGTGTGGAAGGTCCTTGTGATGGACCTGGGCAGAAGGTGAATGGAAGTGAGGGACACAGCCCTGGTAGCTCAGCCATCACCACCCTGGGAAAAGTCAGGAATTGCTCGAACAAATACCAACTAGTGAGGGCCTCATATTCAGCAAGGGACTCCCTTGCTAAGCAGTCAGTGCTAATGAAATGTTTAAAGTTCCTGAAGGGTGACAGCTGTTGAGGTATCAGGCATGCTTTGCTTGAGGCCTATTTGGTGTCAAGGTATATGTGCTGGGTGTATTGTCCTCTCCCACTGCAACAACTGCCTGGACACCAACCCCGGGAGACTCTGCGTTTGTCCTCCGAAGAGATGCTCTAGGACACAGTTACAAATATTGCTACTTCTTCAGGTTTTAAATTCTCTGTATATTTACCTTTCCTTTTATTCCTCTGTTTTGGAAGCAAAATGTGCAACCTGTCACCTTGATTCATAGAGATTGAATCCTCAAGAAATTATTGAAAACAATGTCTCACCAAAACAGTAATCATGAGTCCTAAGACGTTGGGAGCCCAGAGTGTGGGTCTTACTCAGATGCTACCGCTTGGTGGATAGGACCTTTGTGGCCAGAATACTGGAGACCTTGAGAGCTGAGTGTTCCTGTGTGTCTCTATTCAGGTGGAAGTTTCTGGTGACACTTCAGTTTTCCTAACCTAGGACTTCTCAGAGGTCACCTAAAATGGGGGTGTAAGTTCACCAGTGCCCTGAAAAGAAGAGGAAGTGATCTCTAGCCCACTCAGTCTGCTCTAGCTTCAGTCTCTTCTCACTTTGGCAAAACTCCTCAAAGAAGATCTCCCTACTCACCATCCCTCCCAAATTGCTGAGGCTGGCTTTGAACACAAGAACAATCCTTGCAAACAATCTTTCTGTAATCCCTCTGGGATTACAGGTGTGTGCCTCTGTGCCTGGTTCAAATAATGTATCTTTAAAATTTTAAATTCATGTAGAAACAGGAAACAAGTGATAAAACAAGTTGATAGAGAAATATTGATGTCCTTACATATAGAAAGAAGGATTAAAATGGGCACTGACAAGGAACTCCATCTCTGCGTCATAGAGGAAGGTTGAGATCCAACCATACTAAGTGTATGGACACATCTGCCTACTACTAACTTTTGCTGGGTTTGTACTTGAATTAACCATCTTAATCTGAAGAACCTGAATCTTAGATCAGTTTCCTTACGTGAAGAAAAGTGAACTGTGATGACATTGGCAATCTTTAAGGAAGTAGATTAGAATCTGCTAGTGCCCATCAGCAGATGAATGCATCAAGAAATGTGGGACATACACACAATGGAGTTTCACTCAGCCATAAAGAAGAATGAAATCATGGCATTTGCTGGTCAATGAATGGAACTGAGAGTGAAATAGGCCAGACTCAGAAAGAATTTCTCTCATGTGGGGAAGCTAGACCAAAATAAAGGAAAAGGCAAGGGAATCCCAGAAAATAAAAGAGAGACCAGAGGAAGGAGATGCAGATGGAAGGAGAAAGGAGGAGAAAAATGAGGAAATGCAGAATGAAATTGACCAAATTATACTATGTACATATACAAATATATCACAGTGAATTTCACTTTATGTACAGCTATCAAGCACAAATTAAACATAAAAAACTATAAAAAAATAGAAAGAAAGATCAGTAGAATAGAGGATGTAGAACAGGAGGAGAGAGGAGGAAAGAAAAGAAGTTCTCGGGACTTAAGTGGAGCAAATTATAAACCAGGCATGTATGATTGTGTTAATATGAACCCCCATGTTATTTATAACTGACGATAATGCACTAATAAAAACATAACAAAGGCCTCCAGAAAATAAATTAAGGCTCAGGTATCATCAATGACAATAACAGAAACCTCTATTTTTATTTTAAAGACTTTTAGCTCTATTTGTAGTCATGTTATTTATACCTCACGTATGAAGTATATTTCACACTAAAAGCAAATCATGATGTCAAGATTCTTGATATCTTGAATAGATAAAGACATTTGTTTAAAGCTAAAACAGAACTTTGCAACTTATTGGGAAATGCTATGTGCTGTGTTCTCAAGGTGGAGGAGAGTAGAAACGGTGGACAGAATGGGGTGATCTGCCCCTGGCTTCTGGGGTCAGGGGACAAGCAAGCCTAAAAGCCTGTCTTCTGTTTTCTTTGATCTTAAGGTTACGCACCCTAGGGATCAGTAGAGCACTAAAATTGTTAGTCTAACAAGGAGCTTTGGATATTGAGCCCCAAGGGTACTGAAACTGCATAGAGTCAGCTTGTGGCCACCCACCCCACAGCCCTACCCCAGTGGAGAAGCAACACAGAAGCCTCCTCCTAGAGATGTGATCCTTATTGACCAGGACCTGCTGACTCAATCAGTCTGCACTTCCAGAGCACGCATCGTCCATCACCAATACACAGATGAGGCACTGAGCACCCTTCCTCTTGAATTCAACCAGGTAACATGCAATGCCTTAGTTAATTCACTGGAAGTAAGTTTTGGTGAGATTCATATATGTAATTCACATATTATTTAACTCAGTTTAGTTGTTATGTGCTTCATCACATAACCATGGCAAAAGAATATTGGAATGACTGATGATTCTTCACTCACTTTTCTACATGACCAGCACTCCCAGAGGAGAGTTCCTCACATAAATGCATCCCTGATAAGTGCATTTATCATATAGGTTATGTTCTCTTTCTTTTTCCCTCATCTGTCCCTACCCTTTGCTTTTTTCTGAGGAATGAGAGGTGCCAGGTTTAAATATATATGACAGAAAAAAAATAACCCAGTAAGAAATGTCTGTATGAGGGTCCCACATAGTGTTCACTGTGCTGATGGTTTTTGTTCCATTCATTTCTCATCCTCTTTCAATTTTACTGCTTATTGAAGCATAATTATTTTAAAAATCATATTTCAGATACACAGTGTGAGGATCCCATATACTAATGTATTGCAAAATAATCACCACAGTCCAGCTAACCAGCATGACTATGATGCAGTTCCCATTGTCCATGTAGAACATCCAGGCTTCTTGGACAGTTGGAGATTTTTTCCCCTTCGCAGAGCATGTTCTGGAGAATGGATTAGAATTTATCCATGCCCAATATTACTTCTAGTTGTATTTGCTGTTATTGGCAACCTTGTTTCACCCTGTAGACGGACCACTGGTCTACAGGGACACTCCTGGTAGCACCCTAATTATATGTATCTCATAAATATGTGATAATTCTGTGTTATGAGGTCTCTGTTTTCTGAAGAACAGAGAAGCATTTTTATTTCCAACTGTATTCTGAGGAGTTTTTGCACTTCAGTCTTTCTCTCATTTAGTTGCTCTGTTTTAAAAATCCTATGTTCCTATTACCTTAAGAGAAGAATCCCCTTGGGCTGAGATAAAAGCTCATGGATAGAGTTGCCCAGTTCCTATTAGAATTAATGTTAAAGGAGATGAATTGCATTTCCATAGGTCAGTCTTCCAAGCTCCAAATATAGAGGCAAGATTTCAGGTGGACACATGGAACAATGTCACCCAGTAATTTCATGGGGAGAAGTCAAAAAACCTTGAAGGCCAGGGAATGTCTTTAGGCTTTGCTCGCAAAGAAAATACTAAAATTACAAAGGTAAATTAGGAGACCAGAGTGATTATTCAGGAATGCTTGTTCTTGTTACCGAGAATCATTAGCAGAGCTTGGTCAAGATTCAGCTCCTCAGTGAGACATTCTGTGTTTGTCCCAGTCATTGCGAGCACTTGCTGGGACTTGTAGATGGGAATGATGGAGTGAGGTAATGCATCTACAATTTGGCAAGATCTATAAGTGATTTCGAAAGACTCCAAACTTTGTGAACCATGGCTCAAGCAGACAGAGTTAATAATGTCATTGTTATCTCTTTGTTTATTCGAAGCAATAGCAACATTCTGTTTGAAAAGCCTTATCCTTTTAATTATTCTCAGCACTTAGCACAATTTATGGGAAAGAACTGGTACTCAGTGGAGAGCATTTGCTATAAAGAGACTGAAGGGAAAAGGAAGGCCGAGCTAAAAGGAGCCATATGAGGAAGGAGAAGACTAACCATGTGAACAGTCATTTGAGCTCAAGATATAGATGATGAAGTGTTTGTTTTTGCTGAACTGGTTCTCAAAGCTCAGCATACATCAAAACCGTGTGGTGGATTTGTTGAAGCATAGACTGCTGGTCCTCATGCCCAGAATTTATCATCAGTAACTCTGGAGTGGGAACAAGAGTTTATATTTTTAACAACTTTTTATCTGATATTGCCGCTGCCTTCCATTCTTGTTATCGTATTTCAACTGCATCTTATCTTTCAGCTTATTCAACAACATGAAAGCTAGAAACATGTCCGTTTTCTCAGAATTCCTCCTCCTGGGACTGACAGAGGACCCAGCACTGCAGTCCATCATCTTCAGCCTGTTCCTGTCCATGTACCTGGTCACCATCCTGGGGAACCTGCTCATCATCTTGGCTGTCAGCTCTGACTCCCACCTCCACACCCCCATGTACTTCTTCCTCTCCAACCTCTCCTTGGCTGACATCTGTATAAGCACAACCACCATCCCCCAAATGCTGGTGAACATCCAGAGAAAGAGAAAGGCCATTAGTTACACAGGCTGCCTCAGCCAGGTCTGCTTTGTCCTGATTTTTGCTGGATTGGAAAACTTTCTTCTCACAGCAATGGCTTATGACCGTTATGCAGCAATCTGCCATCCCCTTAGGTACACAGCCATCATGAACCCCTGCCTGTGTGTTCTGCTGGTTCTCTTTTCCTTCTCCATCAGCACTGTGGATGCCCTGCTGCACATTCTGATGGTGTTAAGGTTGTCCTTCTGCGCAGACCTGGAGATCCCCCACTTCTTCTGTGAACTTGATCAGGTCATCGTGCTGGCCTGTTCTGATACCCTCATCAATAACATCCTGATATATGTTACAGCTGGAATATTTGCTGGTGTTCCTCTCTTTGGGATCATTTTCTCTTATATCCACATTGTGTCCTCTGTCTTGCGAATGCCCTCATCAGGAGGAATGCATAAGGCCTTTTCCACCTGTGGGTCTCACCTGTCTGTAGTCTCCTTGTTCTATGGGACAATTTTTGGGGTGTACATTAGCTCTGCAGTGACTGACTCACACAGAAATGCTGCAGTGGCTTCAGTGATGTACTCTGTGGTCCCTCAGATGCTAAACCCCTTTATCTACAGCCTGAGGAACAGGGACATGAAGGAGGCCTTGAGGAAGCTCATGGGGAGGATCACTTCTCTTCTATGATGTATCATTTGTTTTGCACTTGGGTTTGTAAAGTACACTTACCAGATTTATGGTGAGCCAGAATACCTGATCCTTCTATCACTACATATTTGTAAAATACCATAATAGGGTGGAAATGTGGCTCAGTGTTGGAGCACTTGCCAAGCTTGCATGACACCCTTGGGTGGATCCCAGCACTGAAAAAAATTGAAACATTAAATTAATGTGATGACTAAATAACATGATGGCTACCTGCATTTTATTTGGCTTGTATCTCTTCTCATCCTTTTGTGCAGCTCTGCAGTAATTGACACAAGACTTCAATTCTCTAAACATAATTTCTTTCGTCTGGTATCACATAATCTAACCCTGTAGCAGAGACTCTGTTTTAGCAATTCATCTGTGCTAATTTCAAAGAAGGTATGTTAGAGAAGGTAAAGAACAGAAAGAAAGTATTTAAACAGAGCTGTGGTTGTATTTAGACCAAACTTCTACCAGATCATGTGAGTAGAGCCACATTCTAGACTTATTGATACTGAAAGGCAAAGGAGTGTGTGCTCACGTCCTCTGAAGTAAACACGGAGACCTGTCACTGCCAAGCCAGTCTTTCCCATGTAGTAATACCATCCACTAGACTCAATTTCGATATCTGTAAAATTGGAGCAATTAGATGACATCGCAGGTTTGACATGATGGTGACATTTCACAAACTCATCAATGAAGGTATTTATGACAGAAATGATTTTCCATTTGACCTTGTTAAAGGTCAAACTTAGGGGAAGAATTCCACATCTTCTTGTTAGTCTCAGCCTTGTGCTTCACAAATCAATCATGCCATTCAACAGTTGTTTATTTACAGCCAGTGCTCTGTATTTGTATATTTTGTGTGATGAGCTAAAAATTAAAAAAGGTTTTGTGATGGTGATGATGTCTGGTAATAATTTTTCTTCTCTTACAATAAATACATTTTAGCATTCTCCATGTGCTCTGAAGGTATTAAAAAGAGTTCCATACTTTGCGTATGATTATTGGATGTTACAGAGTAGGTTTTCACTTTGGGGTACTTCCAATGAGCTTTTCTAAATGGTGAAATCAATTTACCTTACCATTCTTGGAATTCCACATCATCCCATGAAAATAGCCTTGTCCTGATAATCTAATGGGTGTAAAACAGCATTGAATTAATTCCCATTTGTTTTACGAGATTGGCAATCATTTCAAATATTATGGGTCATTTACTTTCCTCTTATTTGAAAAATGTCTATGATATTTCCATTGAGGTTCTTGTTTTTTAATAGACAATTGATTTCTAGTCTGGAGGAATTTTCATGTTTCCTGCCTTGCTTTCACTAATGTGAAGTCCCACCAAAAACGTGTGTTTTATTTTTATCAAAGGTATTCATATGTATTTATTATTAGTTGTCTTCTGGATATTTGCCATTCTAACTGGAGTGATGTGAAATTTCAGTACTGTGTTCATTTGCATTTCCCTGATTGCTAGGAAGCTGCACATTTTTTCATACATTTGCTGACCGTTTGTATTCTTTGAGAACTGTCTTTTTAGTTAGTGTGTCCATTTCTTTTTTTTTTTTATTTTTTTAAATTTTATTGTAAACAAATGGGATACATGTTGCTTCTCTGTTTGTACATGGCACAAAGGCATACCATTTGTGTAATCATAAATTTACATAGAGTAATGTTGTTTGATTCATTCTGTTATTTTTTCCCTTCCCCCCACCCCTCCCACCCCTCTTTTCCCTCTATAGAGTGCTTCCTTCCTCCATACTTGCCCCCTCCCTAACCCTAACACTAACCCTTCCCTCCCCCCATTATGTGTCATCATCCACTTATTAGCGATATCATTCGTCCTTTGGCTTTTTGAGATTGGCTTCTCTCACTTAGCATAATATTCTCCAATTTCCTCCATTTGCCTGCAAATGCCATAATTTTATCATTCTTTATGGCTGAGTAATATTCCATTGTATATATATACCACAGCTTCTTTATCCACTCATCAATTGAAGGACATCTAGGTTGGTTCCACAGTCTGGCTATTGTGAATTGAGCAGCTATGAACATTGATGTGGCTGTATCTCTGTAGTATGCTGATTTTAAGTCCTTTGGGTATAGGCCAAGATTGTGAGAAACTGATGCACCTTAATACTGACAGGTTCCCCTTGTTTGTGCTACTCTCTTTCTTTTACACTACACATCTCCAAAAAGTAAATTATTTATCCACAGCAAAATACATTTTCTCATAAAAACACATTAAATAGTTTACAGGACAGCTCAAGTTGGGCATTCAGATGCATTCTGACCTGTTTCATACGTGATGACAATCACTAGAAAACATTATCCTATTTATTACTTTCTTCAGGGCTTCCTTCATGCCCCCATTCCTCAGTCTGTAAGTAAAGGGCTTCAGCACGTGATAGACCAGAGTGTACATCACTGAAGCCACTGCAGTCTCCCTGGGAGAGTCAGTCACTGCAGAGATAATGTACACCCCAAAAGCTGTCCCACAGAACAAGAAGACAACAGACAGGTGAGACCCACAGGTGGAAAAGGCTTTGTAGTTTCTGCCAGCTGATGGCATCCTCAGAAATGAGCAGACAATTCAAGTATTTGAAAAAATGACCTCAGAGAGAACTATCTCCCATGTTTCGAGGAGAGGGGAATGAACCACAATGTCATTGATGAGGGTGTCAGAACAGGTGAGTTTAATCATCTGAGCAAGTTCACAGAGGCAGCAGGGGATCTTCAGGTCTGTGCGGCACAGCTGCAGTACCACCAGGGTGTGGAGGAGGGCATCCACAGCGCTGATGGACAGAGAGAGCAGGACGAGCAGGGCACACAGGCAGGACTCATGAGGACTCTCTAACTTGGAGGTGACAAATGGTCACATAGTGGTACCAGAACATCACTGCAAGGAGACGATTTTCCAAACCAAAAATGATGGGGACTGAGCTGGCCTGGGAGGCCATTTCTGTGAACGTGATGTTCTCCTCCTGTATTTCAAGTTTTACAATAATCTTTGGAAACATGCTGTGATGAAAGAGATGACAGAGAAGGACTGATTGGAGGGAATAAAATTATACAGAGACAGGAGGGTGGGAGTCAGAGCTGAAGGCCAGGATGATGGGCAGGTTCCCCAGGATGGTGATCAGGCACCTAGACAGGAACAGGCTGAAGGGGGGGGCTGCAGGGTTGGGTCCTCTGTCAGTCCCAGGAGAAGGAATTCTGAAACCATTTCTCTGTTTCTGGGTTTCATGGTACTAAGGAACCCAGTGTAAAGCATGGATGACTCTACAGTAATACAGACAATCCCTTGGTCCAGAGCAGTGGTGGCATGACCTGGGCATTTGTCAGAAATGTTGGTGTTGGAACCCAGTCCTGGACTACTGATCAAAGCTCCAAGGATGAGCTCCATCCATGGCTGAACAAGTTCTCCTACAACGTGGAGAAATGCTTCTCTGGAAAAATACCTCCATGTTGTGAACCCAAGTGATTGTTGAGATCCCTCCTACTGTTTCTCTCTCCTTTCTCTCCCTCCCGTCCCCCTGCACATGCTCATTCTGCCCCTTGGGATGGAGCACCAACTCACACCTTTCCGCAAGTGCTGGAAATGAATGCTAAGATGTGGCTTTATTCTTTCAAAATTACTTTATACCTTCCAACAAAAATATACATGGGTAGACCCATGACATCTACCTCATGGTCAGGAAAGTTCTTACCATAATATTGCAGGTGGCTATGATTCTGGGGAAAAAAATGAAAGGAGAGGGAAAATGAAAGCATGTGTTCCCAAAGCATGTAAGACCATAGCAACAATCTGTCGGTGCTCAGAAGACCCAGGCTCACCTGGTAACATGAGCAGCACGCATCATTACTGGAAACCCCCTGTGGAACACCGTCTCCTTCTGGGAGACACAGGAGTGGCCAGTGACCCTATCAAAGTGTTGTGGAAAATAATATTCCTACAAGACAGCTCCCCAAGAAAAATGGAGGGACAGTGAGATTTGGGAGGAGGGGAAATTAGCCAGGAATTAAACCTCTCCCAGTATCTCCTTTCCCAGTAACAATGGGCCCTAAAGGAAAGGAGCAAATGCTGATTGATGGGCCCTAAACTTTGACCTTCCCCTATCACAAAGTAGTCCTAAATGGACTAATTGAAACTCTGAGAAACTATGGATGCCAGAGAAAGAAAAGCAGTGGCCAAGATTTGAGTTCTTGTCTCTCAGGTTCTGATTTCCTCTCTCCCCAGATAACGAGTTTCAACTTTTTTACAACTACCTTCCTAAGTTAAAGTTCTAGCCTGAATGACTAGCCCCTGACTGTCAAAACGGTAGGTTCGCAGGCTCCAATGACACTACAAACACCTAAACTCCTTCTGTGGGGTGTGGTGGGAGGCAGCTCCATACCCAGCGAATGAGCCCTCCACTCCTGTAGATGCACTTTATTGCAGAATAAAAGAGAAAGCTTGCTGATCCCAGATTTTCTTCCTGTCTCCTGCCTCTGTCATTTGTGGGTCATGAACTTACATATATGAGCAGAAATCATTCAGGGTCATGCTTAGACTCTGCTGTCAATCAAACCCAGTTCCAGCACTTGTTCTGTAAATGAGGAAGATTCTTCCACCCTCTGGGCAGCCACAGAGGCCTCTGCTTTGTAAACCCCCTCCTCCCAGCTGGCTGCAACACAGAGGAATGAATGGGTAGAAAGTGGGCAGCACAGGGCTGGGCATCTGGGGCCTCACAGGGGCATTTCCCATTAGGATTTTTTCCAGGACAAAGACTCCTGGCTTGTTTCATCCTGGCAGGGGAGTGGGCAGTGAGGCAAAATGAGAAAAGAATAGAGAATGTGCTTAGAAATGTGTAATGAAACAGAAAAAATAATAGGAATTGCTATAGTAGTGTGTTAAGTAGTGATGATAAGTAGTATTTGGTATTTGCCTGAACTTGTGAAGGATGGCGGGTGTGTGGCAGGCTGGTACTCCTGATAAATGTCCATATGAACCCTTGTCTATGAGACCAGAACATGACTAGACTAAAATCACTACTTAAATCACTGGACTTTTGGAGCAAATGGAAAGCAGCACCACGACCAGAGGATCCCACATTGCTCTGTCACTTGACTGCCCTGGCCTCTGTCAACACCATCACTGATCAACGATCAACCATCATCACCAATTCTCCACACAAATCACCACAGCTCCAGTGACCACGACTGCCATCCTGAACATCCAGCCTCCAGATCCATCAGAAAATCCTAGGAAAGCGGAGGACATCCGAGGAGCTGAGATTGGCTATGGTGGAGAAGAATCTCTTCATGGCTAAGATTTCTTGGCTAAGAGATCTTGCATTGAGTAAATCCATGGGGATTGGACTGTAGGTGAACAGGAGTATGAATCTTTAATGTATTTGATATTTAATATAATTAGGAATATTAGGTTGACTTGCTATTATTAGGAATGTTAAGGTGAGTGTGTATTGCATGAATAAAATCCACTCATTAGAACCAAACTCCATTCCTCTTTAAATATTGCTGGAGACACAATGTTACTGCATATTTTAGGGGCAATGAATTCCATGTAGTCAAATTTCCCCTAGGAGAGTCACATACAGAGGAAAAAGGACACGGAGCTGATAGAAAAGCATTTGGTAATTCCGGCTATTGGTAAGTAGTGGTATCTTTTAAAAGTTATCGTTGCATTGTTTCTGCTCTTATTATAATCTAAAATGCTTCATTGTTTTATAAAGAGGAGGAGTTACACAGGTGGGTAACCTGCTGAGGCCGTGCGTGTCTGCACTTCCTCCCCTGCATCCTCACAACCAGTAAACAGAGACACCACCAAAGCCACCCATGAGATGCATGGGGGCGGGTGATAAAAAGAACATGAAGCTGACCAGTGCCTGCCTGTCCCCTCTGCCCTCAAGGATGCAAGTGGATGTCAGAAAAATTTGTCACAGTCATCCTATTTGAAAAGAGGATTATGCTCTGGAACAAAATGGGTCTGGCATCATATAGAGAGAGTAGAACAGCAGGTGAAGGGGCTGCACTGAGTGGTTTTATAAAGGTACCAGGGCTGTCACAATGGTGCAGAATAAGAAGAGTCAATGGTCAGGCAGGCTGAGTACAGTGCCCCAGGGAAAGTCTTGTTCAAATGCAAAGACTACAGCAAGAGGCTAATCCCATGAGGTTGACAGGAAGGAACAGGAATGGGCCCCATCATGACCTTTCCTCAAATGTGAAGAAAACTCCATGAATCTAACCTGTAGAGACATTCCCACCTACTGCTTTGTCCCAGAGGCAGGGGGAATGGAAGTGGGAGCGAACCTGATTCTGAGTGAAGGACTCAAATGCAGAGTCTGTGGAACACAGTTATTCTTCAATACCTGTTAACGTGGGTTTTAGTCGAAGTTCATATCCTGAAAATATATAAACTGTTGGTTTAGCACACCAAAATGGGTATGCTATCTTCTCTTCCCACTTAAATAAATCACACTGTTTACTCAGGCCTTCTGTTATTATCCTTGGATTTTTTCCTTCACATTTGTGATACAAGCGCAAAGAAGGAAACTGGTGAGGCCTGTAGCCCGCACAAACTCCCACAGCTAAAAATAAGCAGGAAATCTGATTTCATCCCACACTCTGGTCTCAGCGACAGTTAGACAGGGTTCCCTTGAAAGTCTTGGTCTTCTGCATCTGTCTTCCTCACAGCTTAAACACGATGAAACGATAGTGGATGCCTGCCCTGTTTCCAAAACATTGTCCGAGAGACCTTGGTTTCCATGGCTGACATGACTGTGGAGGGATGTGCGGCATCTCAAAGACGGAATTGAGGACAGGCTGTTAGTGCAGAATAGGATACCTGGTCAAATCGAGGGATGGAGGCCATCAGGTTCTGGGAAGATGGAGACCGCCCCTGGGAGATTGGAATGTCAGTGTCTCCAGAGCCCTTTGGGTCACCAAGGTTACCTGCAGAACAACCCCTCCCAAAATGCTGTAGGCAGGGAATTGCTATTTAAAGCCCCTGGCCCCTACCTGAATCTCTATTTGGTCCTTCCCCCTGCCATCTGCTGCTCACACTTTTCTCTATGTCAGCAGCAACTCCTGGAACCTAGTCATGTAGGCAGGAAGGAGAGAGATAAGGAGGAAAAGAACAGAACAAAGGAAACCCTAATCTCTAAAAGATCCAGGGTGCGCTCACTTTTTGGGATACTGGAATATGAGCCATGGTGCCTTTTTTCCTCCTGGGAGAAGTCTGTGTTATTAAGTTTAAATAAAACCTGCATAGTTTGCCTCCCTTGGAATGCTTCTCTAATGTTTAGACTTCAACATTTGAGGAAGCACAACTCATCACTGGCAAACAGCAGTATCAGTCCCTCCTGGATGTTGGATGGACACAGATCTGTCCCCAGGAAAAACAGAGAGACAAGATTGTAACAGTGGTCACCTCAGGCTTTCATGTAGCCCTTGCTGCTCTGCTCTGAGCCTTATTTTAAAAGTGACATGCTTTTTCTCTCGTCTCCCTCTCCCCCTCACTAACCTGGGAGCAGTGAACAAAATTACTTTCCTTCCCCATCTGAGTTATCTGTCCTTGAGCACATACCCACAACAGGAAGGAGATGTTGCCATAAGGCAACCTTCTGATTGCAGCCAGAATGTCTAGGAAGTAAATGTCTCCCAAATTAACAAGTGAATTTCAACACACCATGATGGTGCACCTGTGTAATGAGACAAGAAAATAATAGAACTTGCTATCATTGTGTTATGCAGTAATAATAAACTGTGTTTGGTATTTGTCTGAACTTAGAAAACTAAAATAAATGCCCCTGGTGAGAAACTTAATGTGTGGCAGGATGACTCTCCTGAACAGTGCTGATATGAAACCTTATCTATGATTTGAGTGGTGGCTCCTAGTCTATCATGTTCTGGTCTCTATAATGAAGACCAGAGCATGACTGGGCTGAAAATTCCTACTTAAACCCCTTGGGTTTTGGAGCAAACTGTCAGCAGCACCATGAGCAGAGGACTCCATGTTGCTGTCTCTTGACTGCCCTGGTTGCTGTCCACTCCATCACTGATTGCTGATGTACTGTTGTCACCGAGGCCAGACAACTAACCACCTTTCCCAAGGACCTGAGAGAGGCTACAGCTGAGAAGAATCCCATCGGTCTTGCTGACTGACTTCTTGGCTAAGAGACTTTGCATTGAGTAAGTCCATGGTGATTGGACGCTATGTGAACAAGGGAATGATCCTCAATGTATTTTTGACTTGCTATTATTAGGAATGTTAAGTTGAGTGTGCATTACATGAATGAAATCCACTTGTTGGAACCAAACCTGATTCCTCTCTCACTTACTGCTTACAACAAACTGGGACCCATGTCAGGGCTCTGCTCTAATGCAGCCTCTAAAGAGCTTCTTTGAAAGGCCCCATTCCTTGGGAGATGGACAGAACCCCAGCCCCTGGGACTGGAGTCTCACGTGCAAAGCAATAAACCTTCCTTTTCCCTTATTTCAAAATCCCATTCTCATTAATAAATTGGCATGAAATGGCATTGGGCACAAGGACCAAACTTACAATAGCATTAATGCCATTTATTTTATAGGACATTTGCATTTAAGAGTCCTATTAGACATCCACATAGGGTCATCCAGATAGCTGGATATACAGACCCAAAAAGGTAGGGTTTCTGTGTGGAGACCAGAGTCTTGGAGTCCTCAGAGTGTAGACGACCTTTAAAGAAATGAGGCACAAGCTACTATAAAGGAGGGAAGAAGGCAGAACAGAGAAGGAGACCGAGCTCTGAGTCTGGAGGGTCACCAGTGATTGCAGTCTGGGGAGGTAAGATGTGCGTCAGAGTGACACTGCTGGTGATGAGAATGCATCAGAGCCAAGTTCTCATACCCAGATGTGAAGATTGAACACCCAAGAAACCAAGGCAAACGTAGAAAGCAAGTTTTGTTTAAAGGATAGAACTGAGTCAGACTTCTCCTCAGAGAAGGGGCCACAGAGCTGGGTATCCAAAGAAGTGGAGGTGTCTTGTCCCTCGTATACATTTTAGATTTTCTTTGTTCTCATGGTCTTCTCCCCTTATCTTGCCTCTCTCCTGTTCCCTTCCTACATATGTAACAAAAGGGTGGGCCAAAAGGTGAAGGTGGAGTGTGTTAGGGCTCTTGACCAAAGTAACTCCCTTACTTGCCCTCCCAAGCATGACCTACCTAGTAGGCCCACGCCAAATTAGTACCTCATCACAGAAAAGATGTCATATAACAGTCACAGGGCCAGACCGGTTATTATTTAACTACTCCATTGTACATGATTCTATAGTTTGGAAGTTTTTCCTACAGGGTGCTGCTCCTTGAAGAGGGGCAGCCTGACAGACTCTCTCTGTCAATAAACCTTGACTTGAACTCAGAGCTGTACCTCTTGTGGATATTTGTACCAGTTACCCTAACAGAGTGATCCAGGCTGGATGGTAGCAGCCCTGGACGCATTAACTGACAACTCCTCCAATACCCTGCAGGGAGGAACAATCCCTTGGGCAGGTTTCCTTAGCAACAGGTTGAAGGAGGACAGGGAAGGGCTTTGGAGATATCAGCGTTTGATTTCCTTTCCTTTCCCACTGGACCTCACCTTCTAGATTGGACCCAATTATTTATTATCTATATCGACTACCTTTTTCCAGCCTTCAAAAGAAGACTCATAAATAATCTACAGTGATGTAGAGAAAATCCAAATAAAATAAGATGCTGAAGAACAAGTGGAGAACAAACACATTCAGAGCTGCTGTCCACAAGATTAAGTGAAGGACCAAAAGTTAAGCCTGGACTGAATGAGGCAGAGAATATTGGTGACTCTTCAGGAGAAATCCTAAGATGTGCAGGGGCAAATTCTGGTTAGACTGACCGCAAAAGAAAATAGTTAAATAAAAATTGGAGAGGGTAAGTATAGAGATTTCTTTAGGGGAGGGTTAGGGATATAGTTCACTGGGAAAGCATGTGGCTAGCATTCACAAGGTCCTGGGTTTAATCCTCAGTAATGCAACAACAACAAAAAAAAAGTGGAAATTTGGGAGAGATATATTATAAGAGAAGCAGAAATACGATTACAGTTTAAGCAGGATGTGAGGTCCATAGATGCATTGTGATTGTCACTGTTGTCTTTAAGATTGGTGGATTCAAACATATTTGGATACTATTGAAAACAACTGATCAAAGGGAGAAATGATACAAGAGGAGGAACAAGGGCATAACCTGACTCATGTCCTGAGGTAGCAGGGGTTGTAGTTCTACTGCACCTTGTTTAGGTGCAAACACAACTTATTCCTTTCTTCTCAAGGAGAAATAGGACACAACTGTCTGGAGAACATAAGGCAAGAAAAGTTTTGAAGGTATACTAACCATTTCACAGACAGTTTTGGCCAAACTTTAAAGGAAGAGTTAATCTCAAACTTAAAAGAAAAATGTTAGGATGTATGAGGGAATGATAATTCTCTGTCTCTATCACTGGCTGAGTTGATCTCAGAAAAATGTGGCAAGAGAAGAAACAGGGAGAAAGTGAAGAGAGATCACCATGACAGTTTTACACCAAAGGAATAGGAAAAATGAGGCTATAGCTAAATAAGATGTGGGTCCATAGAGAATTTTTAAAGATGAATTCAAATACATCAAATACTGTTGGAAATGCACTAATGAAATGGAAAATTAATCATGGAGAAAGGAGTTGACAGAGTCTTCAGAGCTATATTCTACAGTAGGCAAGAATGAGGAGTGCTCTACACAAGTGGAAGTGTTTATTTTGATAAAGTGCATGTAAGATGGTACCAATTCTCTGTCTCACTCTCAAAAAAAGAAAGAAAGAAGAGAAATGAAGAGATGTATATATCTCTATGGCTAGGCAAGTGATCTACCAGGGAGATACATATCCACTCTGCTTCTAGACATTTTTAAGGCCGCCACATGTGGATATCTAAATCACTAAAAATTAACAAAACAAAGAAGAACACTTATGGAAAATTATAGAAAATTAGATCTAGCAAAAGATAAAGAGAAATAAAGCTCTGCCATTTTTTTAAACTGCAGGAATGCAAGGTTGGTTGATTCTCTATGGAACCATATCATTCATTTCTGACCCTTATCAGGTCTATTTCAACTGTTTATTTCTCCATGTAGCTTCTCCTTGTCTTCTTATGTACAAGAGGACAATACAGTGCTGCTGTGTTAGTCAGCTTTTCATGCCTACAACAAAATACCTAAAAAATTCAACTTAAAGGAGAAAGGTTTATTTTGACTCCTATTTTCAGATGTTTCAGTTCCTGGTCAGATGGTTCCATTGCTTTAAGCCTGTAGCCAGAAGGAAACATCAAGGTGGAAGGGTGTGGCAGAGGAAACTATTCACCTCATGGCACAAGGAAAGCAAAGTAAGAGAGTGTATGGGACTGGGGACAGGATGTAGTCCCCAAGGGCGTGTCCCCAAGTGCCTACTCACTTCACCTGGGTCTCATCTCCTAGAGTTCCCAATAGCCAAGTCAAAATAAGAATTCAAATGTAAAAGGCAATAGTGGAAAAGATGAAGGGATTCAAGTGGGAGGGAGGCAGGGTGGGAAAGGGAAGGAATGGATTAAGGAAATTGATGAAACTATGCTAGGTGCATGTGTGAGCATATCAAAATGAATTTCACTTTAAGGCAAAACTAAATCATCAATTGAAAACAGTAAATGAATAGAAGGTACCAGTGGAGTAGAGTAGAGAAAGGGGACTAAAAGGAGGGAGAGAGAGAGAGGGGAAGGGAAGTACTAGACGTTGAAATGGAAAGCAAGTTATATACATTTATGAATACATCAAAATGAACCCTACTATAATCCACTATTAGATATGACTATAGTTCAGTTTTATATATGTATGAGTTATCAAAATGTAAAAATGCATTTCCGTGTTGTGTACCACAAATTAGAACCAATTAAAATTCAAAAATGAGAGAAGAGAATAACAACAACAACAACAAAAAGTCCAAGAAACATCTATCAATGGAACCTTTGGGGTAATACTCATATCCAAACCATGATTTCTGCATATTAATTTCCCTCATTGGTTGTGTTGTTCTCTATTCATGGATGAATATAAGTCTCAGTCAACAGGGCTACTGTTGCAATACAGGCTGGGTATGTGGACCAATGCAGTCAATTTCTGACAGGCTGGAGGTGCAAAGTATAGGTCATGGTGCCAGAAATCTAGGCCCTGGTGATGATCCTCTTGGTAGTTTGCAGGTGGACACCTCATGGGTGTCTTTTCCCTTGGTAGAGAGAGGGAGCTCTGGCACCTCTTCTCTCCTTCCCAGGTTATTCATCCCATCCGTAGTGGTCCATCTGCATGACCTCATATAACCTAATTGCCTGCACATGTTCTCCTCCCAATACCATTGTGTTTGGCTGTGTTTAGGAGAAATGGTAAATTATCAGGAAAGCAGGTAACCTGTGGTGTAGAGACCTTCGTGGTTGTGAACTTTAAAAACCTAGGTCTTGTTTATCCCACTGCAACCTTAACTTTATCCAGTTGATGGGCCATAATCATCAAAACTTGGAACATTGGAGCAGGAAAGGCAAAACAATCCTATTGTTCAGAAAATTGAATTCAGAGAACCAGCAACACATAGATGAACCATTTCTTTATTTCTGAACTGGTTTTCGGCACAATGAGTGGGCTAGCAAAAAAGTGCTAAGAAACAAACTTGATTAATTCCTGTCTTGCATTAGGGTAAAATAAATTGCATGCAGTTTCAGGCTCAATTGCAAAGGGAAAAATAAAATTCTTTTCTAGGGGTTCAATATCAAGACCTAATGAACTCAGACCTAATGAACTCAAAAATACACACAAAGGGAACCATGTCAATGCTGTGCACCTGTGTCCTCGTCTCAATACTAGGAAGTGTGTGAAACAGAGACACATGAGAAAGTAGTTAATTATTAGCATAAATAAAATTTAAAGATTACCAAACTACCTGAAAAAGTTATTCTGAGTCCATTTAAAAATGAAATAAATAGGGAAAGGGGTATGGGGGAGAAGCAAATATTATTACCTCATGTACATCTATGACTGTATGACCGATATGATTCTACAATATTAGAAAAATGAGAGATTCTGCTCTATTTATGTATGATCTATCAAAATGTATGAATATATTCTATTGTCATATACGACTTCTTTGAACAAATAAAATTAATTTTTTTAAATTTATCTTTTAATTTTTTACAGACTGTTTTGATTCATTGTACACAAATGGTGTATATCATTTCATTTCTATGGTTGTACACGATATAGATTCATACCATTCATATAATCATACGTGTTCATTGGGTAATGATGTCTGTCTCATTCCACCATTTTTCATAACCCGCTCCCTCTCATTTCCTTCTACAGAATCTAAAGTTCCCCCATTCTTCTCTCACTCCAAAAATAGATAAACAACTCCATTGAAATGTCATGAGCTAACACAGGAAAAGAGAGAAAATCAAATGCCATATTATTTTAAAAATGGCTATCATACACTTAACAAGAGAAAATTGATTAACTACAATCTGTTTTGCATACATTTTATTGTCAGAATTAACGAAATTTTTGGTGGGAGGCTGGATAACTCCAGGGTGTCTAATGGCAAGGCAAGTCATTCGACCACTGTGGAAAGTTCTGGAAGCCACCAACTCGGCATGCCAGAAACTCCAATCGATTTACAAAACCTCCTTGTATTTCCTTCAGGAGTTGTGAGGGAAATGCACAAAGAGCTTTATCACAATAGCATTTAGAAATAAAGAAATATAAATATAATTATAAAAATAATAGAAATAAAGTTACCAAGATTTCACCAACATCATCACTTTTAACTCACCCTATACCAATTTAAAATGCAGAACTTAAAAATAAAAGGATGCCTGCTCAAACAAAGGAATCGTGATTGATGCTGAAGCACATGGATCATAACAACAAAAGACATGGAGTTAATTCATTAAGGGTGATCTTCGACAATTGAAAAAGCCACACACTTATGTAAAAAATTGCATGGGGCTCTCTCCAGGGGTAATAAAAATGTTTTGAAATCCTGTGAAAAAGCATTTCAAAGGGTGGAATTTGTCAAACGCAGAGTGACAATGCAAGCTCTACCAAATGGTTACAATGCTACCTCCTTTCCTTGGTGTCTTCTCCCCTTCAGTCTGAATTATACAGAAACATGGTCAAACTCTGAATGCACCAAGATAATCCAAGAGAAGACCTTCTTCTGCATATACCCACTCCTATACAGTCAACTTTCACCCATTTATCACATAAGAAAACACCTATTAATGGGATAGGGCCTGGACACATTTTGAAGACCACCATTCAGTCCTCTATGAAAATGGCAGTCTGCTTGATCCAGGAAAGTGAGCTTAATGGACCAAAGAGAGGGCCCTTGGTTTTCTGCCTCTGTCATCAAGTCAGGGTGTGCAGTCACTGCTGGCCTGGAAGAGAGTCATCTGGAATGATCCATCTCTTGAAAGACTGAAGGAAGCACTGCTCTCTGTTGCAGCACAACTCAGATTTCTGAAGCCATTGGGGAAAAAATGGATCTACCAATTTGAGTGTGTTTGTTCTAGAGTTCCTTTACTTGTGAGGACTGAGGACAGATTCACTGGTGATTTTCTCATATTTACTTGATGGGGCATAAGTGCCACGTCTCTGACTCTCAGTGCTGGTAGGTCAGAACACAATTCTACTGGCTCTAACAACATGATCAAGTAGAAGTTATTGACTCTATATAAAATGGCTTTGTTGAATACTTTCTTTTTGTTATTCACCTTCTCTAATTTGTCACCTTCTGACATTTTTGAGGGAATATTTGCTAGGATAGAATGTCTGCTTTAGGCTTAGATTATGTGGCACCAGAGTACAGACTTTTTAGACAACTGAAATCACATGTTGAAATTTACAGAGGCAACAAAATAATAAAAAGTTTTCAAGACACATTAGAAAATGTAGTACAATTAAGATCAGGTACTCTCACTCACTGTGAATCCCAACACTTTGGCTCACTTTAGATATCAAAATTGAAATCAAATGATTTATCATAGATGGGGATCTGTCTTAACCAGGAGTTTCCTCAAGGCCTCCTTCATGACCCTGTTCCTCAGGCTGCAGATAAAGGGGTTCAGCTTTGGAAGGTCCATAGTGTACATCACAGAAGCAACTGCAGTTTTCCTGGGGGAGTCAGTTAATAGAGAACTTATAAAAAGATATTCCATAAAACAAGGAGATAACCGACAGGGGAGACCACGGGTAGAAAGGGCCTTATACTTTCTTTCTGATGAGGGCATTCTCAAGACAGAGGACACAATATGAGTATAAGATAAAATGATTCCAGAGAGGGGAACCCCACCAAATAGGCAAACTGCAAGGTATATCAGTATATAATTGATGAGGGCATCATAACAGTGCAGATGGATGACCTGAGCAAGTTCACAGAAGTGGGGCATCTCCAGGTTTGTGCAGAAGTCATCAGACTGTGCAACAGGCCATACACAATGGTGATGGGCAAGCACAACAGAATAAGCCGGACACAGAAGTGTGGATTCATGATGACCAAATACCTGAGTGGACAGCAGATGGCCACATAGTGGTCATAAGCCATTATATCAAGGAGACTGCTTTCCAATGCAGCAAAAATCAGGACAAAGCCAATCTGCCAGAGGCAGCCTGTGTAACCGATGGTCTTACTCTGTCTCTGGATAGTAAGCAGCATCTTGGGGATTGTGGTGTTGCTGAAATGCATGTCAGTGAAGGACAGGTTGGAGAGGAAAAAGTACATGGGGATGACGAGGTGGGAGTAAGAGCTGACAGTCAGGATCATGAGCAGGTTCCCAAGCACTGTGACCAGGTACATGGACAGGAACAGACTAAAGATGACAGGCTGCAGGGCTGGATCATCTTTCAGTCCCAAGACAAGGAATTCTGAAACAGCTGTTTAGTTTCAAATTTCCATGCTATTGATGAATCTAGCATAAAGGGTGGGTAACTTCACAATATAATGAGAACATCAGCATTTATAATATGTTACCAGGTAATGGTGTTATTGCTGTGGATCCAAGCACCCTTGTAAGATCTTAAAAATTCTGATAATTATAACCCACTCCAGATTTACCACACCTCTGGGGTGAAGATGAATGTTAGATGTTCCGACAGGATCTTTCACTGATTCTAAAATTTGAGAATTGCTACCATATAAAACTCTTCTTTATGTTGAACCAAAGTGAATATTGAACTCTTTCTGTGCTTATTTCTCCTTCCATACTTTCTCTCCCTGAATTTCTTTCCTGTACACACTTATTCTACCAAGTTACTATTGAATAGGTACAGCAGAAAATCAGCATTTGTTAACTCTGGAGAAGGACAAGTGACAGTGTTATAAAATTATTATAGTGTCTCTGTGATCATTATACCTTAAATATTCCATAGTTTTATAAAGGAGAACTGGCAGGCAAGGGAGGTGGTCTACTGTGCCTGTCTAGTTCTCTACTTCTTTCCACAGAGTCCTCACATCTAGTAAACAGAGATGGCACCAAAGCTCTTCTGTACAGAGATGCATGTGGAGGTGATGGGAAGATAAGGTGGAGCTGACCAGCACTTCCCCTGCCCTGCACAAGGATGCAGACACAGGGCTGTCCAGCTACGATGGCCTTTGAATATCCCTAACTGGATGATGGCTCAGTTCATGGTGGTAAGGATGGAGATCCTGATAACTGACTGAATTCTGGATATATATTGGTGGAAAGGACAGCAGGGTTTTCTGAACAATTGTGTACAGGGTATAAAGAAAAAGAGAAATAAGAGATGATACTCAATAACAGGAAATGCTCAGTACATTCAAAAATTTAATTACCATGAACTGTAGCATGGAATATATGCATGAATCGAATATTTTAGAATTAATATCATATTTTAATGGCAATGTTAAATTTGAGATGTCTATTAAGCATCTGTGTGAGGATGGCAAGTGTGCATTTGGATATGCATGTTTTGAATTCAAGGGAACCATTGTTTCAAAATTCATACATTTGGGAATTCTTTTATTTATCTGTACATGTCCACTATTCTTCTATTTGCATATGATCTGTCATCTATCTATCTAATATATTTATACCAATGATAATATATTGAAAATATGTTAAAACTATAACCGCATAAGACTAATTTAACATGTGGTTTGGTTAAATGTTAACTTATTGAGCATATTATAAACAGCGGCTTTAATATATTTGCTCTAGTCAAAATGGGCCATTTAGTAGCTATCTTACTTCCTTTTAGAATTTCACTGCCATGTTTTCCAAACATCACAGTATTATCACATACACTCATTACATAAAATGTAGAGGTCAGAGATTTAAATTAGGGGTCTGGATTGTCAATGTCTTGTCAAATATTTCAAATCAACAGAAAAACAGATAACCCTTTTTGAGTATAACTAAAAAACTTCTAGGGCTTGTACATTACAAGAGAGTTGGTCTGGCTGACTAGTGAGCTCCAAGCCTGCAGACGTGGAAAAAGGGCAGGGATAGAGACAGCAATCCTACTGCCCAGAAAAAAATTCAGAAAACATGAACTCTTAAATGCACTTCTTCTTTTTTATTAATTATTATTTTTTTTTAATTTTTACAGACTGGGTTTTGATTCATCATACACAAATGGGGCACATCTTTTCTTTTCTATTTTTGTGCATGATGTAGATTCATACCATTCATGTAGTCACACATGTACATAGGGTAATGATGTCTGTCTCTTTCCACCATTTTTCATATCCCCACCCCCTATTTCCCACTGTGTGTTTCTTTATTGTGGGATTGGCATTATGGTCAAAGGAAGGACTAATTAATAAATGATGCTTAGTAATAAAAGTGATTGTGATCTCTGTAGCACATCAATGGCACAAACACATTTCACATGGCTTCCACCTTGGCAGGACAGGACAAGACCACAAATCAGCCAAAGGAGGAGTTTCAAGATCAAGAATTACTGAGCACAGACCATGAGGGAAAATACTGAGAAATAAACTACATTAAAATCAAGCACTAGAGGTCATGTGGTACATAGCATAACAGACATGCAAAAGGAGACATTGACCTAAAATAAATACACAATATACCGAAGTATAATGGATCACTACCACAATTACATGAAGAACCATTAGGAATTAACTTCTAACAAGACAAGAAACTCAATGGAAATATTGTAAACACTCATATTTCAGAAGATAGATAGTGTTGCACAGTATGTATAATGACTCTGAATCTCATTGTAAGAGAAAAGTAAACTAATTATACCCACTATATTGTCCTAACAAAAGAAAGTGTTGTGGGGAAGATGTGGAACAACAGGAAAACTTAATGGGATGGTTAAATGGTGCAGGAGATATATTCAGAAAGGCAAAAGAAGCGGAAAGTTTAAATCCATTGTGTGTCCCGTGTGTATATATAGTTCAGTTGAGGTGTCCCTCGAAAACTCACATGTGGCAATAGAAGAATTTTCAGAGGTGAAAAGATTAGATTGTGAGGTGTGACCTAATCAGTGCATTAATTCAGTGAGTGATACGGATTAACTGGGTGCTCATTGTAGGCTGGTGGTGTGTGGCTGAAGGAGTTGGTCTCGGGGGGCATGTGTTTTGTCCCTGGTGAGCAGAGCTCTTCCTGCTTCCTGATACCATCTGCTGAGCTACTGTCCTCTACTGTCCTCTGCCGTTCCCGTACACCATGACATGCTCCACCACCTCTGACCCAGAGCTATGGAGTGGGCATTTATTAATGGACTGAACCTCTGCAACCAAGAATGCCAAGTAAACCTTCCCTCCTAGGTTGTGCTTGTTGGGTCTTTTGTTCACAGCAGAGAAAAATCTGACTAAATAAATGTAATGATTTTACTTTCTTCAGAAGACCTAAATTACAATACTCAGTTTGGTTTATAAAAGCAGCAAGATAGATATTCTTTTCTAGAAATATAAGTAGTATTTCATCAACACTAGAAGTGTTTCTTATCTTTAATGTCACAAAGCATAACTTAAAGATGTAGAGTTTGAAATGAGTCAACAAACATTCACTAGTTAAAAGAAAGCTAGGTACATGTATGATTATGCAAATACATAAAGTATGACTCTACTTTGTGTACAACCAGAGAAATAATAGTTGCACCCCACTTGTGTACCATGAATCAAAATAAAAATAAATAAGTAAATAAAAGAAAAATGTTAAAAAAAAAAAAAAAAAACAGAAAGCTTTCACCAGGACTGTTTTATACCACATTGCCATTGACTATCTGATATCTATGAGAACACATCCCTGCTGAGAGTATTCCCATATTTGGAACTATGTCAAGACTTCAATTTAAAAAACAAAATGTTAAAGGTTGAATTTTCAAAAATGTTTCAACTGAAATAAAACAAACTTTTCCTGAAAAAATAAAAATGAAGGAATAACTGATATACTCAATATGAATAATTGAAAAGAAGGATCACAGTAACAATAAGACATAGATTAAATGTCAAATTTAAATTTTGGCAAGGTCAAAATGAGCACATTTATGTAACAAATTTTACAGGGGTAACTACAGGGGTGATAGAAATTTGTTGAAACTTTATGAAAATGACAGTTTTGTATGTAAAAATGGTCAAGTATTGGCTGCACAAATCCAATTTCTACTTCTGTGGTTGTAGGTCTCCTCCTCTTCTACATTTCCTCTGCTTGTCAGTCTGTCTTATATTGAGAGATGGGGTTACATGGCAGACCTCCCATGTAACACAGGAAAGTCTTTCAGCAAATCCTCTTTTCTCAAATAAGCAATATCATGCAATTTTTAATAAGGAAGTAGAAAATTAGTGTAACAAGTTCTGGGCCTATGCTGAGAGCCACTAGGAAAACTTCTACCAGATGTAGTCTAACTCATCCATGGAAAAGTTACCTATCAATAGACTCAGGAATGGGACTCAGTTTTCTATTTCTAATGTCATGTCAGGTAACATACCCGAATGTGCTGCTCTCACCTGGTGACTGCAGAGGAACCAGTCCTAGGAAGAGCCCACCTTGAGGAGGATGAATGAAAGACGTACTCCACTCTGATACATCCCCTACCTCAGGAATCCTTGCAATGCAAGATAATTCTCATTATTTTTAGGCTTATTGATGTTAGACTTTGCTTTTCCCAAGATGGAAAGCACTTTCAAGGATGAGTTTGAACATTTTCACAACCATCTCAGACCACTGATACCACCTAGTTTTGCCAATTATACCCGATATGACACTGAACTGTATGCCATTATGACTTAGAAGGTTATTCTTGGCCACTGAAGTGGTTAGCTATTTGTTTGCAAGCTACTAATGGTTACTTATTTCCCTTACAGTAAAACTAATTCTAGATGACAATCACGTGGCCCCACCCATATAATCACCTTGCAGTTTACTCTGTAGATATGAACACAGCGATGCTGCACTACACTTCTGGCCTCTTCAGCATCTGGTCTTGAATGGATTGCAACAAATATTACTACAATTAGAATGCCTGCCCCAACATAGCTCCTGTGATGGCACATAAAAAATTGTGTTTAGAGTATTAAAATTAAGTACATTGTATGATAGATAGACGGAAACTAGTCAGAGTTCAATCAGAGGAAAAGTGAACCTGGTCATTACATCATCATTTTTGGACAACGTATTGACAAGGTCCAACCATGCTGGTTCATCAGGGATCCTGTCACTTTGACTTTCTCTAGAAACCCAAGTTCAGAGTAACTGAACCATCATACAATTGATGCTGTCCTGCTGATGAGCTTCCTCAAGGCCTCCTTCATGTCTCTGTTCCTCAGGCTGTAGATAAAGGGGTTCAGCATTTGAGGAACCACAGAGTACATCACTGAAGCCACAGCAGTCTTCCTTAAAGAGTCAGACATGGCAGAACTGATGTACACTGCAAAACCTGTCCCGTAGAACAAGGAGACAACGGAGAGGTGAGACCCACAGGTGGAAAAGGCTTTGTGCTTCCCTTCTGATGAGGGCATTCTCAAGACAGAGGACACAATGTGAATGTAAGAGAAAATGATCCCAGAGAAGGGGATACCACAAAATATGGAAGTTGAAACATATACCATTGTGTTATCAATGATGGTATCAGAACAGGAGAGCTTTATGACTTGAGCAAGTTCACAGAAAAAGTTGGGGATTTCCAGATTTGTGCAGAAGGACAGACGCAGCACCATCAGAGTATGGAACAGGGCAACTGTGATACTAATGAGAAGACAGGAGAGAAATAGCAGGACACAGAGCCGGGGATTCATGATGACTGTGTATATGAGGGGGTGACAAATGGCCACATAGCGGTCATACGCCATCACTGCAAGGAGAAAATTTTCCACAAATGCAAATACTATGACAAAGGCAACCTGGGAGAGGCAGCCTGTGTAAGTGATACTCTGATGCTGTGTTTGAAGGTTCACCAGCATCCTGGGGATTGTGCAAGTGCTCAAACAGATATCATTAAAGGAGAGATTGCAAAGAAAGAAGTACATGGGAGTGTGGAGGTGGGAGTCAGAGCTGACCATCAGTATGATAAGCAGGTTTCCCAGGATGGTGACCAGGTACACAGAGAGAAACAGGCTGAAGATCACTGGCTGCAGTGCTGGGTCATCTGTCAGTCCCAGGAGTAGGAATTGTGAAATGGCTGTTTGGTTATGCGGTTCCATGGTGGTGAAGAATCTGGTGAAAAAGACAGGGGGAGAAGACCTTAAGATGTGTGGACAGCAGCTGCAGTGCTGGGAGATGTTACATATGCAGATCCTTGGTCCCCACTCCAGTCAGACTCCTGAACCACCCTGGGGATGAGGACCCCAAGTCTGCTTCAAGTGCTACAGGTACCTTCAGTGCATGTTGAATTCTGAGAAAGTTTATGGAACAGAAAACATCCCCCAGGGCACTGTGAACTCCAGTGAATATTCAGAAAATTTTCTCTGCCATTTTCTCAGTTAGATCAATTTTCATTCATTCCTGTTTCCCTCCACTCCTTTATTCAAAATATTTACATGGAACACTGATTTTGTTCCACTTTTTGTGCTAAATAGGAGAAAGAAACAAAGCCAAAGGCATATGTTTTCAATCAGCTCTATTCTAAGATGTTATGAAATAGAGGAGAATAAATTTTTGAAATGTTTCTTATAAAGCAATAATTCCCTCATTTTGGCTTGATTCAGAGTCACCTGACAGAGGAGTCAAAGTTCATATGGGTTATTTTTCACCGTCATCTACGTTTATGCATGAGGACACTTGGTAAGCTGAGGCTACAGCATGACTGTGAGATCCACACAGAGGATTGGTCAATCCTGGGTTTCAGCCCAGATATTCTGGCAGCTGAAATGATTCATGAACAATCTCTGTTAATGTGCCTGGATAGTACAGAACTAACATTCCTAGATGATCTCTCAGATCTAATGATTTTTCTGTGCAATTTCAATATTTTCTTCCTGACCAAGGCCACTAGCCTTATCCCTGCCTTTGAAGTATGTCCATTTTTATCCATGAAATTAATAATAGTTTTTGGATGGCATCCATCCAGGTGGACCTGAACAAAGACTAGGAAATGTTTCTATGACATTTGAAGCTCAGAGGACGCCCCACGGAAACATCACCCATCTCCTTCAGCAATTAATTAAACATGAGCATGACACAAGAGACTCTGTGTCTCCTCTTAAGGTAGCTCTATGATTTAGTTGAAAATTAATATATCATTTTAAAGAAATATTTCAGAAAAATGAGAAAAATCTCAGTGAATTGCATAGAAAAACCTGAAAAAATTATGAATACTAAAACAATTTCCTGATATTCAGAAAACGAGCATAAGATAACACAATTATAGGATACCAGACACGTCTCAAGTTGGAGCAGTGTTCTTTTTAGCCAGAGAAGTGCAGGGGACAACTTTCAGCTTTTGGGGTGATGTTGAATCCACACACATTGAATGAAGGTCACAGAAGCTCTAGAACATGCTTTGCAAAAGGGAAGCCCTCAACTCTGAGAGCAACCTGGATGTTGCATTTGTACAAAGGGAAGTGCAGGGAGATGTGTCAATTCATGCCATCGTGGTCGCCATATTGCAATGTATATTCACATCCCACCATCACACTGTACACCTGGAGCACTTACAGCTTTTATTAAACTATCCCCAATGAACATGGAAAACACTGTGGGGATGTTTCATGGTGAGAAATGAGTAGAGCCAATGCACCAGTGTGGGACTGAGATAGGAACTTGAACTTGACTTCCCCTCTGGTTTTGTTTTTACTGCCATGCACCTGCACAGAGCACTCTTCACTCCACAGAAAGAGAATGTGTCAGGGCAATTGAGGAATGAAGACCAAGAAAAGCATCCCCAGCATCATAAATGCAAACATCAGAGAAGTGTGTACTGTGCTGAAATGATCTCTGTGATGGACAGGTAGGAAATCAAGAAGGAACCACCAATTACATCAATATTTTCTTGGCAAGTTGATATGAGAAAATATATAGGAATTAAAATGAATTCAGGAATTACTAAATAAGATAATATGCAGCATTAACTAAGGAAGTGTAATTACCTGGATGGCATCAAGAAGGATCTGGTTCAAAATCTCAACTTGATATGGAAGAAGCAAATGTGTTGTCAGGAAGTACAGGTAGATTAATATTTCAGAGAATCCTGAGGAAGGCTCACCTCTGGGAGGAGCACAGGTGCTATTTCCTGGTTGGAACAGGGCTGCTGAGTGCAGTGGTCCCAGGCTGACTCCTGCAGTCTCTGTATCCCCAGGGTTCAATATCCAAAATGCCTCATTATAGCCACTATTGTACTAACAATCTGATCCCAATAGTGCATATCCTGGAAGACCAACTCTGCAGGAGTGAGGGATTCAGGGTGGCTTATTCCTGACCCCTGAGGCCATATCTGCTCCACTCAGTTCTCTGCACTGTCTCTGCTCAACTCTCTGCATGGACCCTGCTCATGTAACACATGGCAACTTTCTAAAGAATTCCAGGGCTCCTTTTCGGTCACAAACAAAGTCTATTCCATTTAATTAATGTTTTCAGGAAGCTCCATTCCATTTTAGATGTGAAAAATGGATAGGTTTAAATAGTAAATTCATACATATTTGCGAAGACACTGTGATCTTCATCTTCCAATTGCTGGAACAAACTCCCAAGGTCATTCAACTTAAATTAATGCAATTTTCCTCTGGCTCATAGTTCAGTGTTCTGATCCACAGTCCAGTCACTGGCATGTTGCCTCGGGCCTGTGACAGTGTAAGTCATCATTGACATAGTATGTGGCCTTGGGAACCACCAGGAAGTAATAAGAGATAGGGAGGCTAGTGACTTCATGGCCTGCCCCAACAACCCAATTACATTTAACTTTGGTTCACCTGTTGAACGTTCCACCACTTTGAAGAAGCACTGCAGACTGGCCACCAGATCTTTAATGCATGGACATTATGGGCAAACAAAAAAGATCTGACATTGTAAAACTGCACAAACTCTGGGTAATCCAGTTAGTCATCAGGGGTGTTTGCTGAACTATAATGTTTTCCCACATAGTTTTTAAAGATTGTATTATTATTTTATTATATTCCCTTTGTTCAGTGCTGAGAAACCAAATTACAGACTGTATTTTTACTCCCTTTGTCCATCCATGCACAGCATTTTCAGTTCCAATATAGAGGTTTAAATATACATCTTTCTTCACATTAGGGGACTCCGATGTGAAATTTCAGCTCTTGATTTTTAAGTCATTAACTCCTGATATTTCAATTCTACACATACTTCAATGAAATTGACAAGAGTGCCTTAAAACAGGTTGTAAATAATAATATAGACCTTACATGTATATACCCATGTATAACATACCCATTGTTATAAATATCACGTTGTACTAATATCATATAATTTACTAATTATGTCATATTTTATATATCAATGTTATATGCTCTTTAACTTTACAGTTGTGATACTTCTCAGATGATGGGACACAATGAATTTTTTATTTCAACTACAAAGTCACCAAAGGCAGAGCTAACTGATATGTCACTCAGACACTGGATTAGATTCAACCACCATTCAATAGGTGGAGGGCTGGTTCAAGTTCATGTGCTTTTGAAAACTTCTATGTTTAAATGCTCAATATTTTTCCCTCTTTACTGTCTGCATTTATAATATATTAATTCTTGGGACATGAATTTGTAATTTATATGACATGCTACTTCAACTTTATAATAAGACAGCATCATTATGGCATATTTCACATGTTAACCTCATTCTATTTCAGCCATTGGAACAATTGACAAAAGATACCAAGACATCAATAGGGTTTTAAGGAACATCTGTGTTCCCGGGTATACCATACAGAGAACAGTAGCGTGTAAACACAAGATGAAGTTTCCCAGTAGCAAGAAAAGAACCTCAGCAGGAGATGGGGAGTGAGATGAAAGCAAGGGACTCTATGGATTCACGTCCACCAGCAAGAAAGCCCTTCTAACCTCCAGCTTGGAAAACAATATTTTTGGGGGGTTATTTTCCATGGGCAGAAGGAGAGCTTCCTTACTTCACAAATCTTGATGAATTAAGAGGTGAGCTCTGCCTAAACCCAATTCTGTGGACAGAGAACTCATGGAAGTCCCTGAAAATCCCCCAACAAAGACACTAATCACACTCACTGCAGGCTTGGTGAGGAGATTTGACAGTCTCCACGTCACGGGGCACGAGAAGTCAGGAGCTTAATTCAGGAGGAAGACCAGGCTGGCCGTGGAAGAGGGAACTGTGAACCTGGAAATGAACAATCAGAGCAAAGTCCTGCTGATGGACCCAGAAAATTGTGGGAGAAGACTTGGGGGAAGTGGGTCTAGAGTGCTGCACAGGAAGTGTGGCTGTAAAGGGAGAAGAAAAAGAAGTCGCATTCACCAGCAGGACCAGAGTCTGCACACGTTCTGTTTTTTTCTCTTGTTTGGTTGTTTGCATTTTGGAGCAATTTGGAGATATTGAAGATGTTTGAGTTCATGGTGACCTTATACCACCATCTGAAGGGACCTACGAGTAGCAATCCATTGGGATTACTGCAGCATCAGCAAGACACCATCACTTTTCTGCTGAAAGCATCTACCAGAACAAAGCCATAAAGGAGTCCTTTAGCTTTCAGTCTTCAGTTCCCTGAACACATAGGTAGTATACATCCAGTGGCAGCATCAAAACAGGACCTAGAGAATGTGCTTTCCGATCCATTAGTCAAAAGGCCAGTGCCTTGTGGGACAAACCTCAGGAAAATAGGAGAGGAAAAGATTATGGGTAATGAGTATGGAAATCTGCTTTGAGTTGTTTTGCTACACATATGTATGTTTTCAGGTGCTCGGGATGGAACCCAGGGTCTGAAACATGCTAGGCTAGTGCTCAACCACTGAGCTACATCCTCAGCCCCAGAGAGCGATTCTGCAAGAGAAATTCATATCCCTTGAATTCTGAATGATAGACTTTGGAGGGGCCCACATGTCTTCTCAGATGACCTCTGAGAAACACCATATCAGCAACACAGAAGTATCAGTAAGATTCCACCACTTAGTTCTGAGCCCTCCCACCTGCAAACAGCAACAAGGACTACTTCAAGTACCACGGACTTCTGCCCTGTGTCCACACAGGTGGGTTTCACCATCATATGGGACCCACACACAGAGCCCGAGATTGTTTCCTGATGCTTCAGGTGTTATGGCTAATGTTTTGATGAGGAATTCATAGCAATTGTGAATGAACTATAACTACCAATAAAGTGATATGTTGCCCATGTTTTCTCCAAAACAGAGGAAATTAGAGGAAAGAAGAAGGTGCAGGAATTTGAAACAAACAAACAAAAGCAGAAGGAAACACAAGCAGGTTTTTTTTGCCATAAGCTGAATTTTAGGATAAAAGCGACCCAAAGTCCCAGCACAAGTTTCCAGATTGCTTGTAACCCTCTCCTAAGAAACAATGTGAATCCATCCATGTGTAACTAAATTAAAAGCTCACTTTAAGTTTTCCTGTCTTCCCAGTTGACACAGTGAGAACGCAGAGAAAGTACCAAAAATACCCAAAACACTAGAGGGAGATTCTGCTTGTGTCCTTGAATGTTGATCCATTATTTGTGAATATTTTTAACTATTTCTAAACTGTTTTCTGTAATCAATGTGGAGTAACTATGTAATCACATTTCCTTATTGCTGTAGAGTTTTATTCCCAGCCTTCACACTTTCATGGTCTTGGCTTCAATATGCAACATACTTCCAAATACTACATGATGCAGATTTAAATAATGTGTATTTCTTATCAGTATTTTGAAGAAAATTGCAAATCAGCAAAAATGATGTAACTTGTGTTACAGGTAGCTTTGTGATTGTAATATATGGGGTTGGGGATTGTTATGTGCACTTACTTAATTGATGGGGCTTCAATAATGAAGACAGAAGACATAAGTTATTTCAGGGAGAGGTACAGAAAACCTAGGGTTCAGACAAGAGAGTCCAGAGAAATAACAACTCAGGAATGAACACCTTATTTATTGCCAAAATATAATTAAAAAGGTATGTGGATTTCTGTATCACCTCAAATCTGAAAAATAAATTCAAGGAGATTTCATACCTCCAAACTAAAAAGTAAAACTCAATCCTTTGGATTGAAGTAAAAACAGTGTCCAATATCAATACTTATTGAAACCAAATTATTAAGGAATACGTGGACATGCCAATATATATTAAAATGGACCCCTTGTGTGTACCCACTGAATACTGTAACCCTGAAGCTAAGTGTCACAAACACATGAATAACAAATTGACAACAAGATAACTAAAAGGGATTGACATTCTAGTTAAATAGACAACTTTGGCATATTAACACAAAGATAAAGGCCTCAATGGAAATATCTCAAACACATACTTTCAAAAAGGGGGAAAAAGAGGGACTCAAATAAGGCCTGAAAAGATTCTCCACCTCATAAATGGAGAGATTCAAATGAGCAAATCAATAGTACATGTCACCTGATTGCTTGGGAAAAGGACAGTATTTCCTGATGATGTGGAAGACCAGGCTCATCTAATGGCCTGGGAAATGCATTCCACCACATAAGCAAACTTGATGGAACTGCACAGAGGAGTACCTTAACACACTCATAGTCACCAGCCCACCACAAGGCTGGAGCTGGCTCACATTTCCTCCAGGAAGTGTGAATCAAGGTGGAAAAGGAGCCAACTGATGTAGTGAATGGGACAGGCATGAGCACAGGGGTGAGAGCTAGTCATTAGAACAGGCAAAATAAGCACATAAGGTTTTAGACAAATGTGTTAAGCTAATCAAAAACTGTTTGCCTTAGTTCAGTTTCTGGCTCTTCTTGTGCCTTCCTTATAAGAGTATGTGAAATTACATTTAAGGCCCCAGGGAAATAATCTGCATGACATCATTCTCTGCAAATATTTTTTATATGAGTGTCATTCACCCTATTAACACCTAGGTTCCTATTAACAAGTGAGGAGAGTTAGGGTGTGCATGTGTCATTTCAAGAGGCATTTTCTAAGTGCAACAGCACGAAGTCTCTGAAGCCAGAATCCCTCCTTCAGGATCCTCTTCTGTGAAACTCAAGGAAAGAAATTTTGTTTAGAATATAGAAATCATGTGTCAAATGTTAAAAACT
Source organism: Sciurus vulgaris (assembly GCF_902686455.1). Taxonomy (NCBI): domain Eukaryota; kingdom Metazoa; phylum Chordata; class Mammalia; order Rodentia; family Sciuridae; genus Sciurus; species Sciurus vulgaris. The sequence continues at coordinate 7,112,617 of NC_136477.1, forward strand.
AGATAAATAGAAATGTCAGGTTTCAAGCCCAGATACAGTGCACCTGGACATAATTTGATCTCATTGTAAAAATAAAATAGAGTGACAGAAGTGTCAGGCATTTTGGTTCCAAAGGCATCATGTCACTTTCACTTACTCTCAAATCCGAAGTCCATGCAGATGATGTATCACAGCAGAGAACCTACCCTATCCAAAGCTTCCTCAGGGCTTCTTTCATCTCTCTGTTCCGCAGGCTATAGATAAAGGGGTTCAGCATTTGGGGTACCACAGCATACAGTATTGCAAGCACAGCAGAATGACTAGGGGAGTCGCTTAGAGCTGAGCTAACGTACACCACAAAAGCTGTCCCATAGAACAAGGAGACAACAGACAGGTGAGACCCACAGGTGGAAAAGGCTTTATGCTTCCCTCCTGATGAGGGCATTCTCAAGACAGAGGACACGATGCGAACATAAGAGAAAATGATTCCAATGAAAGGAACACCAGCAAATACACACACTGCAACGAGTACTGTAAGGTTATCAATGAGGGTGTCAGAACAGGAGAGCTTGATGACATGAGCAAGTTCACAGAAGAAGTGTGGGATCCCCTGGTCTGAGCTGAAGGTCAGCCACAGCAACAGCAGAGTGTGGAGTAGGGCGTCAGCAACACTAATGAGCAGGGAGACCAGAACCAGCAGGACACACAAGCGGGGATTCATGATGACCCTGTACTGCAGAGGGTGACAAATGGCCACATAGCGGTCATAGGCCATCACTGCCAGAAGAAAATTTCCCATGAGTGCAAAAATTATGACAAAAGAGACCTGGGTGAGGCATCCTGTGTAGGTGATAGTCTGATTCTGGGCTTGGATGTTCACCAACAACTGTGGGATTGTGCATGTGGTATAACCGATGTCATTAAAGGACAGACTGCAGAGGAAGAAGTACATGGGTGTGTGCAAGTGGGGGTCATGGCTGATGGCCAGGATGATGAGCAGATTTCCCAGGACGGTGACCAGGTACATGGACAGGAACAAGCTGAAGATGAAGGGCTGCAGACCTGGGTCCTCTGTCAGTCCCAGGAGAAGAAATTCGGAGATGGCTGTTTCATTTCTGAATTTCATGTTGTTGAAGGTTCTGATGGAAAAGATGGGGAGACAAACCATAGAATGAATGGCCCTTTGCAGAAGACAATGGAAACAAAGGTTTTTGGCCCCAGGCCAATTTGTTTGCTGATTCCCTCTGGTAATGAGAACCAGATATCTGTGCTTCCAACAGACCCTCTGGATGGCTTTCATGTGTGTTGGGTTTTGAGAGTAAGTTAATGAAATGTAGTCATCATGGGCACGTTGAGCTTAAGACAATATTCCAACGTTTTCCTCTGCCACTTCCTCCCCTCTGCTCCTCAGTCATCCCCCTTTCCCCTCAGCTTCCTTCACTGCCTTCAGTTCTTATGAAACACCAACATGGTTTCCTGTCCTGCCCTAAGTGCTGAGCAGGAAGCACAGTGTGAAGCAGGGCTTAGCAGGCAGTTATCCCAGGCCTTCAAGTTAAAGATGAGAATGAAGTTGAGAAATCGATCTTGTAACTTAGGCTTCCTTGGAATCCTATGACACACTTGGGGAACTGCAGTTGTGGAGCTGCGTATCCCCCCCATTGACCCGTGAAGACCCTGAGGTAGGGTGAGCTTAGACCATGGATGTGGGATCCACAGTGTTAGCTGGTCAGAACTGGGTTGGGCTCACGTACACTGACTACTGTGTGGATTCAAGGCCCATCTCTGTGAATGCCTCTGGATGGTGCGGAACTAGCATTCCTCAGGCCTCACTCAGATCTCATCATTGTGCTTTGCAATTCTAATATATCCTGGAGACCAAGGCTCTAGTCTTCTCCTTGCCTTAAAACTTCATCTGTCTGAGCCATGTGAGTGGATGCATGCCTGTAATCCCTGCTCTCAGGAGGCCAAGGCAGCAGAATCGTGAATTTGAGGAAAGTCTGGGCAACATTCCAAGACACTACCTCAAATAAAAAGTATTTCTTCAATTATTAAAAAGCATATTCCATCTCTACCCAGGAAATTATTTATAGTGAGCTGAGTACATCCATCCATGGGAAACTGCACAAAGAAAAGGTCGCATCTATGCTTGAAGCTTAGGAGAGAGACTTCCTCATGGAAACATAGGTCATCTCCCTTAGCAATTACATCTAAAGGGAACTGAGCAACTCTGTCTATGAGATTCTCTATCTCATACTAACGAAATTCAACTATGGAGTTGATAAATGATGTATCAATTTTTTTAAAAGTGAGATAAATGAGTGAAAAATAGAAATATGTAAGCATATAAAAAAGATATGAATATAGAAAAAGAAATCCCTGGTATTCACAAAGTAGGTAACTCAAAGCCATAAAGTAATTTTGAGTCCTATTAGGAGTGTCCATGTACAAAAAATCCTTGTCTACACAGGGAGACAGATGTTTCAGGGACAGCACTTATATTTGTTGTAATAGTGGATTACAGAATCTGACTGTGACCCAAGCCCTAGAACATCAGCCTCTCCCCAGGCTGATGCACCTTGGGAAATGCAAGAAGGAAGAGTTATTACCTTGATGTGGTCATTATTTTGCAGTGTATGGTATTTCCAGCTATCCTAGTGTACACACAGTATGAATGCAATTTTTATCCAATCATACTCAATAACATTGTAAAAAATCTGTGGGAATGATTCATAATGAGAAATTAACAACTTAAAAGTACCTAGTACAGAACTTTCCAAATAGACAGCCTGATACTGACATTTCCTGCTGGTTTCTTCTGTCACTCTCAAGAATCATCATATGCAACATTATGCAGTTTTCAGAAACATGCAATGTAATGGCAAATCAAAATAAGACAACCATAAGGGAACATCCTACTATGATAAATGCAAACATCAGGGAGTATTAGTGTGCTGAAAACTCTCTCTGGCTGAGAGAGTCCACTAGATAAATAAGGAGGCATCACTGACACCAGGGTTCATTTCACATGGTGTATGCTGAGACAGGAAATAAGAGGAATTAATAATAAATGAATTAGGTGAGCTTGAATTTCACTTCCGAAGCCTCAACCAAGGGACTTTTGTTGCCTAGTTGGCTTCATGAGGAATGTTGTTCCACATCTCACCTGGAGACTGAATGGAAGAGTGTCCTCGGGAAATGCAGCAGACTTAGTGAGTCCTAGGTTCCTGAGGAAGGCTCATCTGTGGAAGAGGGCATAGGTCTGCTTGCTGGCTGGGTCAGGGCTGCTGAGTGAGGTGGTCCCAGGCTCACTTCTGCTGTCTCTGTGTCTCAGGGGCTCAATACACAGAGCTCCTCATTAGATCAGCTATTGTACTAACATTCTGATCCCAAGAGTGCACCTCCTTGAAGACCAACTGCAGTAGTGAGGGATTCAGGGTGGCAGGTTCCTGACCCCTGAGGGCATGCCTGCACCACTCAGTTCTCTGCATGTCTCTGCTCAGCTGTACTACATGGACCCTGTTCATGCAACACATGGCAACTCTCTAAAGAATTATAGGGCTCCTTTTCATCTCCAAACAAAGGCCTACCAATTTTACTAACTACTTCAGGAAGCATGATTCTAGTTTTTGGGTAAAGCTATGTTCTGTAGATGTGAGACTACATCAAATAAATATATATTAGCTAAGATATTGTGTTAGAATTCTCTTGCTATAACAAGTATGTTAGATGCAGCATCTTAAAAAGTGGAAAGGTTTGTTTAGGCTGAGGACTTTGGATGTTTCCCTTCACTGTTTCTTCCTCTGTCACTCTGGACTGCAACAGGGCAGTACCTCATGAAGGGAACATTTGGTAGAGGAGAAAGGAAATAAAAAGGGAGAGAGGAGAGTCTGGGGCCCCACCCTCCCTTTAGTTGCCTTGTACTGCAGCCCCTCTGACTGGTACCATCCCCTCCTGTCCTGTTGCAGGCTGGCAACCAAAGTTTCTGTGCATGGGGCATGGCAGGACAGATATCCAAACTATAGGGTTTCAAAAATGAGGAAACTCGGTGGTCCAGGGAGAGAGATCCCGACACCATCACCCTTTCAGTGCTGGGATTGACCCCAGTACTGCACATGCTAGGCAAACACTCTTAACTGTGCTTTACCACAGCCCCACAGGGGCATTTGTACAAGGGAATTCATGTACCTTTGACCTTGGGATGTCAGAACATGGAAGGTGCCATCTGCCATCACATGAGGTGACCTGTGAGCACCAGCACCATGAAAGGAACCCTGAAGTGCCAGCACGATGACATTACAAACCCTCTGAAATTTCTACAAGAGGGCAGCCACAAAGATCCCATGGCTATCAAGGTCTTCAATTCCCCATCCAAATAGGTGGTGTACATCTAGAGGCAAATTCAAAGTTGGGGCCACATTCAGGGGCAGAGAATGGGCTTCCTGAAATCTCATATGTTGACCATTATTTGATAAGGCAGTCTTAACAACTGTAAATTTATGGTTAGATCACAGTCATTAATGTGCAATGTTCCACATGTTATTTCCCAAACAGAAGAATTAGAGGAAAGATGATGTATGCAGGAACTTGCAAAAAGATAAGAAACCATCCTGCAGATTGTGAGTCCTAAGCTGCATCTTAGGGTAAGAGACACACAATGTCCCAGCCCCACTTTCCAGATTGCTTGTGTAGCTGCTGAAGGAGGAGGAGGAGGGGGAGAAGGAGGAGAAAGGGGAGGAGCCCTGCTAGGAAAACAGGGGACACTGAGCTATTTCACCTGGGTGCCTGGGTGAACCTCACATGGAGGGATCCAGCATCCCATCAGCACAGCTAGCTCAGCAGTGACTCCTGTGCAGTGAGCTTCTTGTCCTCCTGATCAGGACCATTGTCTGAGGAAATGGCTAGTCTGACAACTCCTCTCCTTCCCCAATCTGGCATTGTCTTTGCTCTCACTGAGACACTCTTAGTGTGCCACCTTTTACTTCCCATATCTAACTTAACAGCCCGTCCCACAGGGACACTTCCTTTTTCTCTACTGCATTCACCATATCTCAAGCCAGGTAATGTTGAAGGTAATCTTATCCTAAGAAGCAATATCAGAAACAAACCATATGAGAACAAAAGTAAGATAAATTTCATTTTAATGAAATCTTCCTTTTTGCGGTATGAAAAGGTGATAAAGCAGAGAATACCTCCTCCACCAAAAAACGAGATAATTCTAGGTATGATTCAGTGACAGTAAATCATTTTATTAGAAGTTATCTCTTTCTAAAATTTCTGCACAACCAACATGGAAGAAGAATGTAATATGCATATGGTTCATGAAAGGAGGGTTTGGAGATTGTTAACACAAGAAAATAGATTTTAGGAGTCAATTTGTTTCATTAATGAAGACAAAATATATTAGCTCAGGAAGAGATGCAAAAATCTGCTGTTCAAAATAGATAGTTCAGAAAACTAGTGGCACAATGAGGACTTAATTTATTCGTGAATTGGAGGTAAAATGAAATGTGGATTTCTGGATCATTCCAAATTCTAAGTAAATCCAGTAGGTTTGATGCCACTGAAAGTAAAATGAAAAAGGATGTATTTATGAAAATTCACTTTTGGTGTATTTGGCCTATTTTTTTTTCCATCAGCTTTATAGTGTTTAGTGCATGCCCAGGTGTTCAGGTTTAAGATGGTTTCTTTCTATGGCTTTATATTTTTACAAGCTTAAATTGAAGTATGGCATATATACATAAAAAACACCCAGATTGTCAATATTCACACACATTGATGAAATTTACAAAGCAAATTACCCAAGTATTCACCAATTGGACCAAGAAATAGAGTGCTACTCTACCCAGAATCTCTTACTTACCACCTACCAGTCATTTCCTCCTCCTGACAGAAACCGTATGATGACTCCTCTTATTTAGATAAGTTTTGCCTGCTGTTGGACTTTGTGTAAATTGAATCATACAGTATGTGATCTTTTGTGTGGGGCTTTACATGGAGGAAAGGTCTTCTGATTGTCAACATGTTCTTTAATGACTTGGTCTTTATGATAAAGGGATGAATTTCCAGATACATAAAGAGCTGTTATACGTTGACAAAAAGACATATACCTCAATGGAAATATCCCAACCAATCATTTCCCAAGGAGAAGAAAAGGAATGACTTGTATAAGAGATGTGAAGAACACCACTTCATTAAAAGAGAAATATAAATTAGCAAAACATTAACCTCCAGCATCAGACTGCATAAATGAAAATGTATTGTGACAATTTGGAGCATCAGAATCACCAAATGGGCAGGTAAGTTTGATGGAAATGCACAAAAGAGGTTATCGACACCCTTGTAGCCAGTGAACCCACCACAAGATCGAAACTACCTTACAATTCCTCCAGCAATTGTGAAACAGGCTAGACCATCATCTTTATTCACAATAACAGAATAACTACCCAACTTTTATCAACATCAGGAAGAAACCCTGTGATTCATTGTTACCTGAGGTCATGTAAAATAGGACTGAAAATGAATGAGCACCTGCTAAACCCAACAGCAGGATGGAGTCTCAGATGATCAGTGATGAAATGAAAAGGAGCACCCAGAGATCAGTCACAGCCTCGAAAACATGTCAAGGTATAAATGAAGTCAACTGATATAATAAATTGAAGGCATTTATTAAAGGGTGGGTAAATATTCATTGGAGTCCTCCAAAATAATATTTTGTGAGAAAAATATGGAAATATATGCAAACAAGTACTGCTTGAATTTATAAACTTTCTGTCTTCTCTGTGTATTCTTAAGGTGTTATGCAATTACAGTTTGGCCATACAGGTTATCAGGGATAAGTTTATCCTAGGCAAAATTTGTCTTGTAAAATGAATAATATTCACCCTTTTCATATATGCTCATATTAACAAGAGAGGGATTAGGAAATAATATGATTTCCAGGGTCTCAGCTCAACTCATGGCACAGCTGTCTTCTGTGTGTCTCCACAGAAACTTGGTCATAGAGAGACCAAGGGAAGGGTGACCAGTTGAGTGTCTCTGGGACCATATGTCCAGAAACAGCACCTGTACCTGCTGTAAATCCCTGGAGAATCTGAGGAGAATAGGTCCTTGGAAGAGGCCCACCCCAAGTAGGACACCATAATGTCTTAATCCCCAGAACTAAGCACCCCCACTTTGAAACGTTGTAATGAACGCTGATTCTCTTTTTTGCTTCAAATGTTAGACTGAGGGATTCCATTTCCTTGAGAACTACTTTCATAATCTCTTGAGATGGTTCCAACATCACAGAACAATCTCCCCCACTCAGATATCTAATTATGTGAATTTTATGAATACCAAAAGAGAGAAGAGTGAATGCTATAGGGACCATACATGGAAACATCTTTCCAGGGAATTACTCATTTATGTCTTCGTCAAGTAGTACATTTCAGCTATCTGACACAGTTCTCAGTTTATCTACCTCTCAGAAGCAAGACACACAGCTTTGACCATGGAATTAGGCTGAACATAGACTCCACATATGTACTTGATCTTGCACAAACTTTCCCTTCCCCTGTCCACCTTATACAATGCTCCTTTCTGAGTTTTATCCATATCTGATCACTAAAATAGAACCAAAACCAAAGCAATGAGGTGAAGGTTAGAGGTTTCATCATTGCCAAACATCACAGAACTGTGCAAAACCAAAGACCAACGTGAAGTTCCAGCAGAAATGCAGATAACTAGCATAGCCTCAGAACACTAGGACCAGGGAAAAACTGCAACGTATCGAAGAACCCAATGATGATTAAATGTTTTCCACCTGCTCACCTTCTCCAGCTTTCTGTTTTCTAAGAGTATGACAGAACTAAAATTTCCCAAAGCAAGAATCATTCTCACAGTCTCTGCTTCTATGAAACTCAAGGAAAGAAACTGATTTTAGAGAACTGAAATCAAGTGTCATAAGTACAGAGCTAGATAAAAAGGAAAGTCAGAGTTCAAGTCAAGTTAATATATATATGGACATTATTTTGTCTCATCAAAATAAATATTTTTAGAGAAAACTTGTGATGGATGTACCAGGCATTCTGGCACAGAAGTAATCCTGACATTTTTTCTTATTCTAGAAATTTAAATCCAAGGTAAATGACACATCATTATAGAGAAATTATTCTATCCTTGAGATTCCTCAAGGCCACCTTCATGTCCCTGTTCCTGAGACTGTAGATAAAGGGGTTCAGAATTTGAGGCACCACAGAGTACATCAAGGAAGACACTGCAGTCTTCTTGGATGAATCAGACACAGCAGAGCTAATGTACACTCCTGCCCCTCTGCCATAGAACAAACAGACAACAGACAGGTGAGACCCACAGGTGGAAAAGGCTTTCTGCTTTCCTCCTGATAAGGGCATTGTCAAGACAGAGGACACAATGTGAATGTAAGAGAAAATGATCCCAGAGAAAGGAACACCAGCAAATACACACACTGCAATAAGTATTATGACGTTATCAGTGAAGGTGTCAGAACAAGAGAGCTTGATAACCTGAGCAAATTCACAGAAGAATTGGGGGACTTCTGGGTTTCTGCAGAAGGACAGTCGCAGCAACAGCAGAGTGTGGAGGAGGGCATCCGTAATACTAACAAGCAGGGAGATCAGAACCAGCAGGATGCTGAGGCAGGGCTTCATGATGACTGTGTACCTCAGGGGGTGACAAATGGCCACACAGCGGTCATAGGCCATCACTGCAAGCAGAAAATTTTCCCAGTATGAAGATAGCATGACAAAGGCAACCTGGGTGAGGCAGCCTGTGTAGGTGATGCTCTGATCCCATGTTAGGATGTTTACCAGCACTTTGGGGATGGTGGTCATGCTTATACAGATGTCATTGAAAGAAAGAGTGCAAAGGAAGAAATACATGGGGGTGTGGAGGTGGAAGTCAGAGTAGATGGCCAGGATGATAAGGAGGTTTCCCAGGAAGGTGACCAGGCACATGGAGAGGAACAGGCTGAAGATGAGGGACTGCAGTCTGGGTCATCTGTCAGTCCCAGGAGAAGGAATTCTGAGATAGCTGTTTGGTTTGTGGGATCCATATTGTTGGTGAATTCTATGGAAAAGATTGGGTAAGAATTGGATTAAATAAATGGTTTCCTAAGCATTAGAACTTAATAATCATGACAGTTCTTGGTACCACTATAGACTTATCTTATGATAATGATAACCTCTGAGTATGTGGAACTGCAAAAATATTCTAACAATCAATCTAGATGATTTTGATAACTCTAAACTTTAGAAACTTGTGCTTTACAAAAAAAGGAAAAACAACAACAACAATAACAAAGAAAAAAAAAAAAACACCAAATCTGCATCTCATGTGATTTGCACTAAGGAGAGTGTTATAATGCATCCCTGGCTTACTGTCTCCCTCCATTCCACTATCCGTCTTCTGCTAACCACAACTCCCTTTTGTGGACAGTTTCTCCCACATACCCAGTGATAAGATTACAACAATTCTTTTCGAATTGTTCCATGCCTTGTACACAAACATAGCATATACATACTCTAGACCTTTGCTCTCTAACACTGTATGCTCATCATCATGAGAAGGATCATCAAACTGTAGATAAGGTAGTTCATGGACCTGTCAGCCCCATGGGCCCAGGAGGACTTGTCATGGACATAATATGCACAGTTGGAGTTTGGCAGAGACAGATTTGTCTGACTGCTGGGTTGGCTGTCATGACCAGTCTCTGGGAATGCCTCTGGATAGTTCAGAACTGTCATTGATAAACAACCTCTCATGTTTCATCCTTTCCTTTTATTACTGAAATAGTTTCTTACTGAACAAATCCCCTGGATTTCCTTAACTCTCAATGTATGTTCCCTTCTATGCATTAGGTTAATGGTAGCTGGTGATAAGCCCCCAGCCAGGTAGTCATGAGCATGCAGTAGTAAGTATTGATTTTAAACCTGAAGTGTAGTAAGACTGTCCCTGGAAACCCAAGCAATCTGCCTCAGAAGTTAATTCTGCATGAAACTCAGTAACTCTTTATGAGGCATTCTTCATCTCATTCTAATGAAATTTCTTCCCTCAAAGTGGTAAGTAGCATATCATAAAATCAAATACTGAGCAAAAGGAAAAAAAAATAAGTGGCAAAAAAATGCATGGATTCCTTCAAAAACACATGGGAAAGTAGTAATTTTTTTATCTTCACATAAGAAAAACAGGCTTTAATGATCCAATTTCTCAAGAGGATGTCCCTTAAGAGAACAGATTTCCCTCTTATGGGAATGATGAAGCTGTGATGTCAATGGCGATTGTTTGATACCATATGAGACTAGCAGCTGGTATGGTGGCACTTGCCTCTGATTGTAGCAACTTGGGAGACTGAGGCAGAAGGATAGCAATTTCAAGGCCAGCCAACACAACTCAGTGAGAACCTGTCTCAAAATAAAAAAATGGATGGTTGGGTGTGTAGCTTGGTGACAGAATACTTGTCTACCAGATGTCATGCCCTGGATGTATATATATATATATATATATATATATTTAGATAAACATACATACATACATATACATACACAAATACTCACACATCTGAATTTATTTCAGTGCCCTGCATTAGCATTATGAAGGCAAACCATGTTCAACTGGACGAGAAGCCTGGGTATTTTATATGATCGAGCTCTCTGGTTGATGTTTTCATTAGCTACAGTGTAGTATGACTTTCATAGTCTACATTTTCCAACCATCACTTTGCGTACACTAAATATGTACAATTGCCGTTTGCACAGTTATATCTCAGTAAAGGTACAAGGAAGCATCATTGAACAGTTTGAATGAAGACAAATGAATGGGGCCAAGCAACCCACAAAGTGCTGGGCAGGTGAGGCTCACACTGACCCTTCCCATTGTGTGTGTGTGTGTGTGTGTGTGTGTGTGTGTGTGTGTGTGTGACTTACAGGAGAAAGATCCCACAAAACTCTTCATCCCATACAAAGACATGGGTTGGGACACTTGGGTGTAGAAGAAAGAAAGAGAGCATTTCTAGCTCAACAAATTCAGATTTCAGAGAATAGTTTGTGTGCTGAAATGACCTTTAAGAATCTTGATTATGTGTAAAAGTAAGAAAGGAAAGAAGCATCCATGATACAAGTATTCATTTGCCCTGGTCACAGATTGATATATAGAGCAATGAAAAGAAAATAATAATACATAAATCAAACACTTGGTTCACAAAACCATGAATTGCTAAAGTAGGAAAAATTATTTACATTAATTCTATAACATGCAAAAATTAAAATTTTCATAACCTATAAAAGTACATAAGTATTCATCATATTTAAAATATGATGAATGATTTAAAGTATAATGAATCAAGAATGGATTGCACTCATTACTCAGCAGTCAATGCACATTTCACACTTGCTTTTTGTATTTTTATTGCAGCAAATCAGTAAATGATAGAGGAATAACTGAATTCCCTTGCTTTATGTACTTGCTGTCACTTAATTTGCTTCTTTCCCCATGGAAACAATCACATAATCTTTATAGACATTATTCTCCAAGAATTTTCATTAAGTCTGGTATTATTCTTCCAGAAGATAGCAGTTGCTTTATGTTGCATTTTTAAAACTTTATGTAAATGGAATCCTATTGTACACTGCATTTACAAGTGTCATTCTTAAGTACTTTATTCATTTTTTCATGTTTTTATTGGTGCATTGTAATTACACTTACCATTAAGATTCATTGTACTGTATTTGTACATGCCGAGGCACTTTATTTTATTGATTAATATTGATATACGCAGTTTTTCCTCTATCTTAAATTCCACTGTTAGGAGGTGATTAGTTTCCTGCAGCTGTCCAGAGAGAACGGTTTCCCAGTATTATGAAGATGATTGAAAATTGTCAAAAATTTGAAGAGAATGTCTTTGGACGTTTAGTCGGCAGCAGAGTCATGGGGACCTGCTTCTCCTCATCCTCTGCCTGCACTTCCCTCACTGCTTCTCTGGGAGAAAACTGGAGCAGGGCCCCTTCCCTGTGTCCAAAGCCTTAACCAAGGGACTTTGAGCTCCCTTGCTGGCTTCCCTGGGAATCACCCAGGACCTCACCTGGATGTGAAGATAGAACCGTGTCTCAGGGTGGAAGACACACTCTGAGTCTGTGGGCTCCAGCTCAGGAAGGACCCTCTCTGGTTGAAGGCACAGCTGCTGCTTCCTGTTTTTCTAGGCCTCTGAGTGAGGTTCTCACTAGCTGACACCTCCAGTCTCTCTGTCCCTTGGGGCTCAATACCCACACCTCCTCATTATACCAGAAATGTTTCTGTCTTTCTGATCCCAGGAGTGCATGTCCATAAAGACCAAATCTCTAGAAGAGGGGAAATCAGGGTGGCTGGTCTCCTGACCCATGAGGCCAGCCGTACATCACCTAGGACACTCTGATGATTCTGCTCACCTGCATTTATGCACCTAGTACATAAAACACATTGAACTTACAAATAAAAACCTACCTTCCACTTTATGTGTTTCTACCCACTATATCATATCAGGAAACCAGATTATTAAATTGTATTTTAATAATGTATATTTGTTCTAATTAGTTATATATCACAGTAGAATGTATTTTGACACATCATACATAAATGGAATATAACTTCTTCTTCTGCTTGTATATGGTGTATAGTTATACTGGTTGTGTAATCACATATGTGAATAGGGTAATAATGTCCTATTAATTCTATTATCCTCTTATCTCCATATCCCCATCTCTCCCTTCACCTCCCTCTGTCTAATCCAAAGTATCTCTATTCTTCCCTAGCCACCAACTCCTTATTGTGAATTAGTATCTGCATATCAAAGAAAATATTTAATCTTTGGTTATTTTGGTTTGACTTATTTTGCTTATCATAATATTCTCCAACTCCATCCATTTACCTGCAAATACCATCATTTCACTTTTCTTTAAGGCTGAGCATTATTCTGTTGTGTATATATACCACATTTTTTTTTATCCATCCGTCTCTTGAAGGGCATTTATGTTGGTTCCATAGCTTAACTATTGTGAATTGTGCTGCTATAAACATTGATGTGACTGTGTTACTGTAGTATGGTGATTTTAAGTCCTTTGTGTATAAACTGAGGAGGGGGATAACTGGGTCAAATGGTGATTCCATTCCAAGTTTTCTGAGGAATCTCCATCCTGTTTTCCATAGTGGTTGTACCAATTTGCAACCCACAAGAAATGTAGGAGTGAACCATTTTCCCCACATCCTCACTAAGATTTATTTTTGCTTGTATTCTTGATCATTACCATCATGACTGGAGTGAGATGAAATCTCAGTGTAGTTTTGATTTGCATTTCTCTAATTGCTAGAGGGCGAACATTTTTCATATATTTGTTGATTAATTCTCTTCTTCAGGGAAGTGTCTTTTCACATCCTTAGCCCATTTGTTGAGTGGGTCATTTTGTGTGTGTGTGTGTGTGTGTGTGTGTGTGTGTGTGTTAAGTTTTTTGAGTTCTCTATATATCCTGGAGATTAATGCTCTGAGGTACATGTAAAGATTTTCTTCTGCTCTGTACGCTCCCTCCTCATGTTATTGATTGTTTCTTTGGCCAAGAAGAAGTTTTTTGGTTTGAATCCATTCCTTTATTGATTCTTTATTTTACTTTTTGTGCTTTAAGGGCCTTGTTAAGGAAGTTAGTTCCTATGATGATGTGGTGAAGATTTGGTCCTACTTTTTCTTCTAGTGGACTTGGGGTGTCTGGCCTAATTCCTAGGTCTCTGATCCACGTGGAATTGACTTTTGTTCATGGTGAGAGATAGGGGTTTTATTTCATTTTGCTACATATGGATTTCCAGTTTTCCTAGCACCATTTGTTGAACAGGCTGTCTTTTCTCCAATGTATATTTTTGGTGCCTTTGTCTAGTAATACCTAAATGTATTTTTGTTGTTTTTCTCTGTGTCTGCTTTTCTGTACCAGTAGTCTATGTGCCTGTTTTGATGCCAATACCATGCTGTTTATATTACTCTAGGTCTGTTGGAGGTCTGGGGTTGTGATGACCCCTGCTTCACTTTTTGTGCTAAGGATTCCTTTGGCTATTCTGAGTCTCTTATTTTTCCAATGAATTTCATGATTGCTTTTTCTATTTCTATAAATATTGTTATTGGGATTTTAATATGGATTACATTAAATCTGTATAACACTTTTGGTAGAAAGACCATTTCGACAATGTTAATTCTTCCTATCCAAGAGCATGGGAGATCTTTCTATCTTCTAAGGTCTTCTTCAATTACTTTCTTTAGTGTTCTGTAGTTTTCATTGCAGAGATCTTTCACTTCTTTTGTTAGATTAATTGCCAAGTATTTCATTTTTTTGAGGCTCTTGTGAATGGGGTAATTTACCTAATTTCTCTTGCAGAGGATTCATCATTTACATATAGAAATGCATTTGATTTATGGATATTGATTTTTTATCCTGCTGTTTTGCTGAATTCATTCATTAGTTCTAGAAGTTTTCTGGTGGAATTCTTGGTTATTCTAAATATTGAATCATATCATTAGCAAATAGTGATAGTTTGAGCTGTTCTTTTCCTATTAATATCCCTTTAATTCTTTCTTCTGTGTAATTGCCCGGGCTAATGTTTCAAGGATGCTGTTGAATAAAGGTGTTGAAAGAGGGTATTCTTGTCTTGTTCCAGTTCTTAGAGGGAATGCTTTCTATTTTTCTCCACTTATAATGATGTTGGCCTTGGGTTGAGCAGATATCACTTTTATAATGTTGAGGTATGGTCCTACCATCCCTAGTTTTTCTAACGTTTTGTGCAGGAAGTGGTGTTGTATTTTGTCCAGTCTTTCTCTGCTTCTATTGAGATAATCATATGATTCTTGTCTTAAGTCTCCTGATGTGATGAATCATGTTTATTGATTTCCTATGTTGACTAACCTTGCATCCCCAGGGTGAACCCCACTTGATCATTTTGCTCTGTTGTTTTAATATTTTTTTAATATGGAAATTTTATTACAAGTAGAGGAGAAAGTGTGTGTACTGCTTGTGTCTCTGAGCATATTTTGAAGCCACTGCCCAAGTACGTGATTTCCTTCTAGTACGGTGGACTGTATGAATAGTTTTTTACAAACGTGGGCTTAAATTTGGTTCTCCGTATTTGATACTATGAGCCCCTGAAAAGTATCTGACTCCTGACTCCTTTAAATACACTGATGGGCACATGAGATGCTTCTAACTCTTTTTTTTATACATCTTATGTGTATTTTTTGATGGACATTAACATTTATTTATTTATTATTTATTTATTTATTTATTTATTTATTTATTATTATTGTCTAGTCATATGTATATTCAGATTTTTTTGCCGGTGGTCCAAATGTGTTGTTCCAATTTATGGAATCATCACTGTAAGACATTATTGTAACCTAATGAAATATATAAAAATTAAAAAGAAGAAGGAATAAGGAAGCATCAGTGTCTGAGCAAAAAACTCTATGTAGTTAGATGTGCAGATACTTTGCTTACGCTGCCTGTCCTATTAGGTGGCTTTGCGTATCTCTTAAAACGATGGGGTATATAACTTCTCTGACTTCTAAAGGGTATTTTTGGAAACACTTTTAAATACATATTCAAACACACACATTGTGTGGTGTTCATTATGGATCATCCAAGCATAACAAAATTATAAAAGACAAAAATGAATGGCTGGGCACCCCATTCAACATTACTGAATTCCCAACTTCGCAGTCCTGACTTTAGTTTCTGTCATTGCAACAAATGATACTCATGCACCTGAAGTCAAGTTTGTTGTATGATCTTCTTTCTTTCCATTCTCCAGCTTAATCAGTACACTAATGTGATAAGTATGAGTACCCTGTGATTTTTATTGCATTAGGGCTTATTCCTCTACAAACAATTGTTTCTTCTAATGTAAAAAGTTGTATCTAATAAAGAGAATTATAGTGTGCATATCATTTTATTGGAACTTTCTATGTAATATAGATTTAGCTCATTTTCAGCTTCATTTCTATTTAAATAATTTTAATTACCTTGTGATGCACTGTATTATTATAGCATAATTCTTTTCTCCATTTTTATTTGAATAATATGATGGTGCTATCCTTCCTCCATTTGTGTACAAATGAATCCATGGTGACGTGAAGTCAGGCATTGGGAAACATCCCCTGATCCTGCCTCCTAGAAGGGAAGGAGGAGATTGGGGGGGGTTTGAGGGTTCCTTCTGCACCTGTGTTGCTTGTGGAGGACGCAGGACATGAAGCTGTAACCACACAATGTGCACATTTATAATTCTGGAATAGTGTGAATGGTACTATTTGGAAAATTATTATTATGATTTTGGTACTGAGGATTGAACCCAGAGGTGCTTAACCAGGGAGCCACATTCCAAGACTTTTTTGTATTCTCATTTAGAGACTGAGCATCCCTGAGTTGCTCAAGGCCTCACTAGGTTGCTGAGGCTAGATTAGAACGTGCAATTCTCCTGCCTCAAACTTTCAAGCCATTAGGATTACTGGCATGCACCACTGTGACCAGCTGGAAAATTATTATCACACTCTTCCTGCTGTTCTTACAACATAAAATATTTTGTAGCTTTAGGTAGGAGGAGAGGTATGTGAGGGATGTCATCCTCTGGGTCTACACTTCCTCCCCAGGATCCTCAGTCAGCTATCAGAGATGACACCTAGCTCATACGGATGAAGATCTGGGGGAGATAACAGAAAGTAAGGTGGATCTGATTGACATGTCTCCCTTCCACCTCCACAATTTGCAAGGCAATGACGGATGATCTTGTCACACACATCCTGTTTGCAAAGAGAGGATTTGTGCTCAAGAGGAAAATGGTGGCTGCCACTGTGCACAGAGAGTGGAAGGTCAGCTGCAGGACAGCTGCAGTGATGATGGACAGGCAGGAGGAGCCCCGGGGGCTTGGGGTCCACCATCTTCTGCATGAGTTCTCCTGAGACCTTCCACGGGATGGAAGGTTGGGGACTCGAGACTCATGTCCAAAGCAGTATCTAGGAGACTTAATTACTGAACAGGCATCACTGTAGAAAGATGCTGGTCACCTCCCTTGGGTGTTGGATGAACACAGAGGACCATCCTCTTAGGGGTAGAGGGATCAAGGGGACACTGAGCTCTGTGACAAAGTCGGCCTCTGAAGAACCCTCAGCTCTTGTTTCCTGACTGGCCACAGAATGTGTGCAGTTCCTATGTCCCTGGGGGCTCAGGCTCAAGAGAAAAATGGTGGCTGCCACTGTGCAGACAGAGCAGAAGGCCAGCTGCAGGACAGCTGCACTGAGAGGGTTTTCAAAGCTCCCCAAGAACACGGCTTAGTGATGAAGGACAGGCAGGAGGAGCCCTGGGGGCTTGGGGTCCACCATCTTCTGCATGAGTTCTCCTTACAGCTTCCACGGGATGGAATGGTGGGGGACTCCGGACTCATTTCCAAAGCAGTGTCTAGGAGACTTGAGTTACTGGACAGGCATCATTGTGAAAAGAAGCTGGTCACCTCCCCTGGGTGTTGGATGAACACAGAGTACCATCCTCTTAGGGGTAGAGGGATCAAGGGGACACTGACCTCTGTGACAAAGTCGGCCTCTGAAGAACCCTCAGCTATTGTTTCCTGACTGGCCACAGAATGTGTGCAGTTCCTATGTCCCTGGGGGCTCAGGCTCCAACACCTTCATTAGCAAACATTAAACTTGCTCTTTGACCCTAAGGCAGTTGTAAATCCTTAGGGATCAAGCCTCTAGAGAGACCAGTCGGGAGGCCCAGGCCCTTATTCTGCAGAGCCACATTGCACATCCTCTGTCCCCATCCCTGCTTCCCCACACTTCACTTCTCTCGCACACATGCATGAGCCACCCTTCTCTACCTGGGATCCAGCCTTCCTTTAACTAAAACATTGGCAGTTCTGGAGTCTGATTCTAGTTTTATATTTGAATCATAGGTTTGTTTTTTGCTGTGGGTAAATGAAATATTTTTTAATATAACTAATACATTGCCAAAATGCATTCACAGCAGTTTTACTCTGAAAGTCACTGAATGTTGCATGAATCTTAATCTTTATTCTATGTGTTTAACTCATTAGATTCTCATTTGTGATTTACCAATAGTTATGATTGATCAATAGAGACATATTCTTCAATCCCTTTTAAGAGTTTCATGATGGCTGTTTCAAATATCACCAAAGTTCTAGGGTACATTTTTCACCAAATGAGGGTATCATGGGTTCAAATTATGATTAATTAATAACAGTGCTTTGAGAGATTGTCTCACTGGCAAACAGTGGTGTGCTGGTTTATTGATCCTCCCAGGAGTCACAGTGAGATTTCAGCCACAATGAATACGTGGAGACAGTGTCTGTGGTAGTGGCTGATTACATACATTTTATCACTAGTGAATTGAATATTTTCACATGTTCATCAATATCATTCACTCAATCTAACTCTTTCTCTTGAACTTGTTTTCTTAAATCCATCACCATTTTATATATTATTTCATACACTTGAATCAAGGTAGCATTGTGGTATCGTACTATACTGCTTTACCTCCATTTATTTTAAGCATGTGAAATAATAAAGAAAATATGAAAAGGCATGGATGAGTGTAGAAAATTACAAATAGTCATAAAAACGTGAGCCTATGAACAGGGTACCTTTGGGACTGTAACTAAAAATCTTCATTCCTACAAGGAATGTACTTTAACTGACTTCTGAGGTACCATCTCTAAGACAGATGATATTAGTGCAAGGATAGACAGGACAGTTCTAGGGTTTAGAAAAGGTGCAGAAAACATGAACCCATAAGTGAGCTTCTTCTTTATTTCCAAATTGGCATTGCAGTAAATGATTAAAATGGTGCAAAGTACTGAAAATGATTCTGATTCCATTCTTACATCACAGGTAAAGACAAATCTCATGTGGAACCAGCCTAGACTGGGATATCTAAGGTTATAAAAGTCCTACTGGGGCAAAGTTGAGGTTTCAGTGTCAAAAACTATTAAGGACTGTGATGATATGGAGTCATTAAAAAATATGAAAAGTCAAACATTTGAGAGTCGCTTTTAAATACCACAGAACACATGAAAAATACAGAAATGTGAATGAAGAATTAACTTATAATCTGTACAAAAAGATTTATATTATGATTATATAAAGAGCTAGTAGATGTTAGGAAATATGAAATATTTTGAACACACATATTTCAGTCAGGAGACAATAAACGATCAATATTATGTGAAATGACTCTGAAGCTTGTCAGAGAGTTGTAAAGTAAGTGAGTGATGCTTCATTCACAGCCTTAGATGGTCAGATAAGTGAAACACGTGGGGATGACGTGGAACACCAGGAACATGCCACTGGGAGGGGACAACGGAGGAGTCACTTAGAAAATAACTCTCTGGAGCTTCCCAAAGGAAGAAAGTTACCCTGCTATAGCCAGTGATTCCAACCCAAGTGTGTGACTAAATTTCATTTCTTTCCAAAGACACAGAATATTCAGAATAATATTCAATTTAAGCATCAGATAAAGATACTGATAGGACATCAACATCACAAATACTTATTTTCATTTCTGCAAAACGCAATTTAAAATATGGAGTTTTAAATTGAATAAATAATTGCTGAACACAGCAGAACAGATTTGAAGTCAGACATGGGAATTACAGTAACACATGGAATTCTCCTTAAAAATTTAAAATTTTCCAAGGAAGCATAGAAAATACACTTATGGAATATATAACCCTACAGTGTGATAAAAATACACCACAGTCCTGCAACATGGCAGTTTTCAAGGGCAATAATGGTCAAAAATTGGGTACAACAATGAGATTTCTATCTCCATGGTTACTACTCTTTCTCCTTTTCTCCTACCTTCTCCAATTCCTTCTCTCACAGGAAGCTTGTAATTACACTGAATTCCCACGCACACATCCAAGAAAAGATCCTCATTTCTCAAGTGATTACTATTCATGCATTTATAGAATAAGCTAATCATAAGTTCTTGGGACAGATTCTGGACATACTTTGAGGCCACTATTTACCAACTACAGAGATGCATGTCTGGTAGATTCATGAATAAGGTACATGTCTATTTGTCAACAGACAAACAGGAAGTACACTGAGACTTCTCATGTACTCTGCATCAAGTATTCTCATGTATTCTGCATCAAGTTTAGGAACAATACCTGAATTTGTTGCTACCACCTGGTGTCTTGGAAGGCAAGTAGTCCTAGGAGGAGGCCACCTGTGGACATATAGGAGGAGGACATAAACAAGCCCTACTCTGCCCTGTATACTTCCTATCTTAGAAATCCTTGTAAGAAAAGGTAACATTCTTTGTAGTGAGATCACATTAGTGATAGACTGTACTTATTGCAGTAGGACTGAATGACAGCTTCGTTGATAAGTATCAACTCTCTCCCAATCATCTCAAAAGACTGATATTATCTAATTATGTGAAGTTTATCGGCAGTGAATCTGAGTGTGGTGGACACCGTTTTTATCTCAGAGGAATATGACTTTCAAAGAAATGGTTTTGTATTTACATCTGAGGCTTTGCAAGTCCATCAGTAAGACTACCATGAAAATGAAATTCTCATGGCTTCAATCAAGGAGTTAGATGGAAACTAGTAGCTAATGTCACCATAGATTTGATTAAATATTTTTCTGGCCCTTTCATCCATCACCAACTTTTCTACGTGTGTACAGGAACAAAATTTCCTGAAACCTGTATCCCTCCTATGGGTTCTACTTCTGTGAATATCCAGGAAGGAACTTCTGTTTAAGCAATGGAAATCATGGGTCCAAACAAAAGAGCCACACAAAAAGCAAAATCGGGATTCAAGTCACCTTAAAATGTACCTTCTCATTACATTGTGTCACTATTTTAGATGAAGCTTGTGCCAGAGTATCAGGAATTCACGGCTCCCTAGGAATCCTGTCACTTCAGCTTACTCTAGAATCCAAAATACAAAGCAAATGACTAATCATAAAAGAGAAGCTATCCTACTAATTAGCTTCCTCACAGCTTCCTTTATGTCCTGTTCCTCAGGCTGTAGATGAAGGGGTTCAGCATTGGAGGGACCACAGTGTACATCACTGAGGCCACTGCAGTCTTCCCTGCAGATTCAGTCACTGCAGAGCTAATGTACACCCCCAAAGCTGTCCCACAGAACAAGGAGACAACAGAAAAGTGAGATCCACAGGTGGGAAAGGCTTCATGCTTCCCTTCTGATGATGGAATGCTCAAGATAGAGTACACAATGTGAATATAAGAGAAAATGATTCCAAAGAGAGGAAGAACAGCAAATATGCAAGTTTCAACATATATCAAGATGTTATCAATGTGTGTATCAGAGCAGGCCAGTTTGATGATTGAGGTAGTTCACAGAAGAAGGTGGGGATCTCCAGCAATGTGCAGAAGGACAGCCTCAGTATCATCAGAGTGTCAAACAGGGCATCAACAGTGCTTATGGACAGAGATGTCAGGACCAGTATGACACAGATGCAGAGGTTCATGATGGTTGTATAACTCAGGGGGTGACAAATGGCCACATAGTGGTCATAGGCCATAACTGCAAGGAGAAACTTTTCCAAGACAGCAAAAATTATGACAAAGCAGACCTGGGAGAGGCAGCCTGTGTAAGTGATGCTCTGGACCTGTGTTTGGATATTTAGCAGCATCTTTGGTATGGTGCTTGTAATGAAGCAGATGTCATTGAAGGAGAGACTGCAGAGGAAGAAATACATCAGGGTGTGGAAGTGGGGGTCAGAGCTGATGGCCAGGATGATGAGCAGGTTTCCCAGGATGGTGACCAGGTACATGGACAGGAACAGGCTGAAGATGAGGGGCTGCAGTACTGGATCCTCTGTCAGTCCCAGAAGGAGGAATTCTGTTTGTTTTCTTATTTCCATGTATTAAAGATTCTGATGGAAATGTTGGGGATGAAAAGATAATAAAATGTTTGGATATTGCAGCCTCGTTTCCATTAATGATAGAAATGAAGAGAAACTCTGGGTAATGGACCAGCAAGGAGTCTATGCTTCAGCAAGCCCTCCAAATGACCCTTATGTATGCTGAGTGTTGAGAACCTGTTCGTTATACACCAAACCTTTTCTGTGGCTTGTAGTAGAATCCAGTGAATGTTCAGACTTTTTTCTGTTAGTTCCTTCCTCAGTTCTTCTTCACTTACACTGATTTTGCCTCTACTCTCTTTATATAAAATATTTTTCATGGGCTATTTTTCATTTGCTATTCTGAATGCTTAGAAAGAAACAAGATCAAAGACATGCTATTCAGTCAGAATCATCCTCTGCCTTTAAAAATGTCATGAATGCAGTTTTGAAATCCTTGTCTAATGCAATGGTTCCTTAACCTTAGATCGCTTCAGAATCACCAGGAATCTTTTCAAACTGCAGAAGTGTTAGTTCCTATGATCATCCCCATTGACTCCTGAGGACACCTAGGTAAGGTGAGGTGATGTCATGGATGTGAACTCTGCAGTGGGTGCTTTGTCCAGACTCGGTTTGACCTCTGATTTTCTGAGTGCTGAGTTCACTCTGGACCAAGGTATCTGAATATCTCTGGATAGTACAGAACTAGCACTGTTAAATGATCACTCAGATCTCATAATACCCCGTTGTAATAGTAATATTTTCTTTCTGACCAAAGTTTCTCATCTTTCCCTGGTTTTCGAAGTGTGTCCCTCTCAGCCAGCTGCAGTGCCAGCTGCTTGTTTTCCAGGCTTTGTGGCAGGCTAGGGCAGGAAGCTTGGAGCTTCGAAGCCAGCATGATCAGCACAGCAAGACCCCGTCTTAAACACTCATGTGTCTTAACTGTATTTCAAAAATGCCTTCATCCCTACTCATGAAATTTCTTTAGCAGATGGAGCGTCCATTATGGTGGACTTGAGAAAACACCAAAGTCCTTCTTCCTTGCTTGAAGATGAACAGAGCTGCGTATGGAGGTTAAGTCCTCCTATAGACCAATGGATTCTGAAGGAAGCTTGCAACTCTGCATGTGACATTCTCTCTAATCCTCAGGAGTACTTCCCTTAAGATGGCAGGTGGCATTATTGATTTTTAAAGAAAAAAATTTGGCTAAATAAAAGGAAAACAATAAAATATGAAGACATCTATGAAAACATGAAAATAGAAACATTTTCTTCATCTTCATGAAATGTGAACATAGAAGAAACACACACTTCAAGACAGTCAGTGTCCTGCTGGGAGTGTCCCTGTAGTGCAGTGGCCTTTGTCACAAGGAGAGACAGAAGATGCTGTGACAGAATTTACCTCTCGGTGGGATACTGGTGTCAAGCTCTCTTAATTTGATCTAGATTCCACCACATGCTTTGAAATAGGAACAAATATTCAATTCAAGAGAAGCCTGAATGTTGTATTTCTAAAATTGGAGCTACATGATTGATGTTTCAACTAACATGATTGGGGTTTTAATTTGGTAATGTATACATAGATCCCACCAGCAGATTGAACACTTTGAATCTGTATGGGTTTTATTGAATTACACTTCAAGGAACCTGGAACGAACTTGGGGAATGATTCATGTTGAGAAATGTATAAAACAAAGACACCGGTTACAGTGCTGGCCTCTGGGACCCCAATATTTGTCTCTTGTTTTACTCTCATGGATTATCACAGGTAGCACTATTTATTTCTTGATAGGGAAGGATGTGTCAGGGCAATTGAGGAAAGACAAAGGCAAGAGAACCTTCCGAGTGTGATGAATGCAAATACCTGGGTAGTGATTCTTTTGCTGAAATGACCACTTGGAATGATGGTCTCGTAGAAAAATCGGAAGGAAACTTCAATGTTTTTGTGAGGCATATTTTGAAACATCAGAATAATAGAACTCAATTAAAAAATGAATTCAATAGATACATGACACATGCAAAGCATTAAATATGGGATCTAATTTACCTAGCTGGATTCAAGAATACTGCTTTCAACATCTCAGCTGGATATTGAAGACAGAAGGTGCATCTTCAGGAATTGCAGACAGACCTAATGGTCAGTAGATCCTACTCAGGAAGGTTTGTCTCTGGAAAGAGGCCAGGAGCTGCTTCTTGGCTGGGGCAGGGCTGCTGAGTGAGGTGGTCCCAGGCTGACTTGCAGTCTCTGTGTCCCTGGGGTTCAATATCCAGAGCTCCTCATTAGACCAGCTAGTGTACTGACATTTGGAACCCAAGAGGGCAAGTCCTGAAGAAGGACTCTGCAGAAGTGAGGTTTCAGGGTGGCTGATTCCTGACCCCTGAGGCACGTTTGCTCCACTTTTTCTGCCCAGTTGCTTTGCATGGGTCTTGTTCACTAATTACTACACTTCTGGTAAATTTCAGTGCTCTTTTCAAGTTCTAAACGAAGCTGTCACTTTTTAACTATAGATTTTAGGATGATGGCTTCAATTTTATACATGAAGGTATGTCCTGTATACACGGGCATAAATAATACACTTTAAAATATTATCTGAAGTACTGTGGTAGTTAGCTTTCTGTTGCTGGAACACATACCTGAGAGGTTTATTTTGTCTGATGGCTTCACAGGTGTTGTTTTATGCTGACATGGCCTGTTGCTTTCAGCCAGTGACAATGGGACATCATGGAGAGAGAGCATAGCAGAGGTTCACTCACATCAGCAAGAACATGAAATCAGGGAAAGGGAAGGAATGGAATCTCAATGCCCCCTTCAAGGGCAGTTGCCCTGTCACCAGCTTATTTCCACTGTTTCAATGACCACAGCATCCTCGTCCCTATCATACAACTTGATGGAGTTGTTCCAATGATGAGAAATGGACAGACCAAAGCAGCCAGCACAGTGCTGGACACCTGGGGACCTCATGGTGACATTTGCTGTTGGGAAATTCTGTGTCCTTCCTAGGACAGAAGTGGTCATTTGAGAAAACAGAAATGTAAGAGAAAGAGAAAAGCACTGTAGGATTAGAACTGCAGATTTTAAGGGGGCAGTGGATGTCTTGTGACCAAATAAAGCATAGGCCTCTCTGCAAGTGTTGAAAAGCTACAGGAGAAACCAATTAATTACATAAATTATATTTCTGAGAAGTTTTTAAGTATTTAGCAAACCTGCTCGAGTACTCTGTACCTTTTATGGATTGTTCAGGCATAAGAAAAGGACAGAAAATAATATGGACTGGCTGGGTACCCACCAAATTATTAAATAGACAACTTCATCACCCTCACTTTAAGTATTGTTGTTGAAATCAATAATAGATGCAGACCTGAAGCCTTTTTTTTAAAACCATTTTGCTTCTTGCCTCTCCACAGCAGAACCAAGGCATTATCTTGGTGTACATGATCTCCCCATGACTTTCATGGGCTTTGGTATTATGCTTTCTAAAGTAATTGCATACTTCATGTTAAAACTGCAAATAAACACTATCATCTTGTTCACTTTATTTTATTGTAGATTTCTTTACTTCATATGTATTTTATTTTGAATGTTTTCTTTACTTCATTAATGTTAACTACCAAAGACTGTTACACAATGCTGTGAATGTTTCCACTTTCTATCTGATTGATATTAATGGTGTTTGCCTTTTCCCCATTATAGACTTCATACACAAATAGATACATATGCTATAGGAAACCTTGTTCAGGAAAATCCATCAGGTTGATCTGACATCAGAGAAGTGAAGGAGAGGAGTAAGGGGAAATGTGTAATTGTACCTTCAAAAAATGTACATATATAGGAGAAAGATACATGGAGCTGAGGTAGTACAACCTCAAATTGGTTAAACTGGGAAAGGGTAAGTGATCATAATCATTTTTATAGTCTCTGTGCTGTAGTTTTAATTCAAAATATTCTGTGTTTTCATAAAGAGGAACTGTTAAGACAAAGAAGAAAGCCTGCCGGGTCAGCCTGGCCTGTGCGTCCTTCCACCAGATCCCTCATCACCAGCCCACAGAGAGGACATCACAGTCCTGCAGGGAGGTATGGGAAGAGAGAAAAGGGAAAGCCAACCCACACCTTTCCCCTCTGCCACATAATTGTAATTCTGTTTGAGAGAGGCAGAATTCTTGCTCAAGTACAAAAAGTTTGCTGCCCTTATACAGAGGGAGGAGACTAGCTGAATCGGAATTTCACTGAGGAATTTCATGATGGAGCCAAATAAGCTGTCTCATTGATGGCAGCTGGGAAAGAGCCCTATGGGGACTCAGTTTCCAGCTCCTTCTGCGTGGCTTTTCCTCCCAGCTTCACCAGAATGAAACTGTAGTGGACTAGTGCCTCATCTCCAAAGCCTAGTCTAAGAGACCTGGGGTTACCTGGCTGGTGTCATTGTGGGAAGATGTCTGTCATCTCCCCTGAATGCTGGGTGGACACAGAAGATCTGTCCTCTCAAAGGCAAAGGGACAGAGCAGTGCTGAGCTCTGTGTCACAGACATAATCTCTGAGGGACACTCAGCTATTGTTTGTTTTCTGACTGGTCATGCACAGAGTATTTGTAGTTCCTGTATCCCTCGGCCTCAATTTCCAAAGCTCCTTGTCAGGCCAATGTTACTACTGTTATTTGGATCCTAGGAAATGCAAATCCTCAAGGCCAGTAATCTAGAAGGGAAAGTTAGGATGGCTGAAACCTGCTTTGCCAAGCCAGGGGATTCATTTACCTCTTGGCACCTGTCTATTGGCTTCAATTTCTTTTACCTCGCACACACACATGTCCCCCCTTCTCTCACTCGATTTCAGAGATCAGTTTTAGATAAAAGCAATGGCATATCTGAAGCCTGAAGCTATCTTGAGATGGACCAGCATAGATTCTGTATTATCTAACATTTATAGATATATTTCACTGCATGATAAATATTTCTATAAGAAATGTGTTATTCAATAGTGTTTCATATATATATATATAAAATCTCACAACAATTGAGTCAAAATGGCATTTTTATGTCAGCCTACACTGTCTTGCCCCCATCGACACCAAATGCATAATAGCACAAATATAAAAGTTCCTTTTATAAAGCAAGATACATTTTCATTCATACCACAAAATTAACTGTAAAATAAAGGGTGCTTGGGTTGAAACCAAGGAGTTCAACAGATTTATGTCCATATGCAAGAAATTACCATGTTCAGGCAATAAAGGCTAAAAGTACTAGAAGAACTTAGGTGCTTAAAGGCAAAGTGTTGCTTCAAGGTTAGGGAAGTTCGGGTGAACCGAGATGGCAGACATTGACTGGACTCACGTATGTGGACTTAGAAGAGCTGAACTTAGAAAAGCCACCCAAAAGCAATGGAGCCAAGCCTGTGCTGGCTTCTTGGGTGGATTTATGGTATGCATGGTATTATTAATATTACAAACAGAATTAAAATTAATTGTGAGTGTCAAACTGAATAGTGAATGTAGAGTGTAACTGGGAACCTGAAATAAATTTAAGCATTTGGAGGCATGTAGTATACACATGCAAATACAGACATGTACATGAAGAATAAATTTTCAAAAGATACAAATAAAAATGACTACAATTATAATTACAAAAGAAACATGAGCAATTAAATTTAAGATGGATAAAAAGTTCAATGGAAAAATAACACACACATACGTTTTCATAAGAGAGAATCATGACCCCCATCTATGTAAAGTGACTCTGAACTTAATCAAAAGAGAAATGGAAATAAATTGTTACGTTTCCTACCCATTAGATTGTCAGGATACTATGCTACTTTCTGAGATTTATCCATAACTGATCACTAAAATAGAACCTGAAACCAAAGCAATGAGGTGAAGTTTAGAGATTCCATCATTTGTCAAACACCACAGAACTGTGCAAAACCAAAGACCAACATGAAGTTCCAGCAGAAATGAACTTAGCATAACCTCAGAACCCTAGGATCAGGGGAAAACTGCACCCTACCTGAGAACCCAAAGATGATTAAATGCTTCCTGTTGCTCCCTGTCAGGCAACATGGTCCGATGTACCTCCTCAGGGCCCGCCTGAGGAGAATACGGGGCCAAGAAGGATGATGAGTGTCAGCGGCAAAGGAAACACACCAGAGCCGGGAGGTCTGTCAGCACACAAGGCACAGCAGGAATTAGTTTTCTACCTGCTCAACTTCTCCAAGTTGCCTTTTTCTTAAAAAGTGTGCCAGAACAAAATTTCCCAAAGCAGGAATCACTCACAGTCTCTTCCTCTATGAAACTTGAGGAAATAAATTGTGTTCAGAGAATGAAATCAAGTGTAATTAGTACAGAGCTAGAGAAAAAGTAAAGTCAGTTTTGAAACCAAGTTCTATACGCATGGACATTATTATGTCTCATCATTTAAAAAAAAATTAGCAATGGAAATGTCAGGTGTTCTGGCCCACAAGGTATCCTGTCACTTTGTCTCATTCTAGAAAACCAAATTCAAAGCACTGATATCACTAGAGAGAAACTGTCCTACCCATGAGATTTGTCAAGGCTTCCTTAATGTCCCCATTCCTCAGGCTGTAGAAAAAGGGGTTCAGCATTTGAGGGACCACAGAGTACAACACTGAAGCCACTGCTGTCTGTCTGGATGATGAATCAGTCACTGCAGAGCTAATGTACACTCCTGCACCTGTGCCATAGAACAAGGAGACAACAGACAGGTGAGACCCTAGGTGGAAAAGGCTTTATGCTTTCCTCCTGATGAGGGCATTCTCAAGACAGAGGACACAAATGAATGTAAGAGAAAATGATTCCGGAAAGAAGAATACCAGCAAATACACACATTGCAATAAGTATTATGAGGTTATCAGTGAAGGTGTCAGAACAGGAAAGCTCAATGACCTGAGCAAGTTCACAGAAGAATTGGGGGATCTCCAGCTCTGTGCAGAAGGACAGCCACAGCAATAGCAGAGTGTGGAGGAGGGAGTGCACAATACTAACAAACAAGGAGACCAGAACCAGCAGGACGCAAAGGCAGGGCTTCATGATGACTGTATACCTCAGGGGGTGACAAATGGCCACATAGCAGTCCTAGACCATCATTGCAAGTAGAAAATTTTCCCGATATGCAGAAACTACTACCAAGCCAACCTGTGTAGGTGATGCTTTGATCCTGTCTCAGGATGCTCACCAGCATCTTGGGGATTTTGGTTGTGCTTATGCAGATGTCATTGAAGGAGAGACTGCAGAGAAAGAAGTACATGGGCTTGTGGAGGTGGGAGTCTGAACTGACAGCCTTTATCAGGAGCAGGTTTCCCAGGATGGTGACCAGGTACATGGACAGGAACATGCTGAAGACAAGGGGCTGCAGAGCTGGGTCATCTGTGAATCCCTGGAGAAGGAATTCTGAGACAGCTGTTGGTTTGTGGGTTCCATGTTGCTGGTGAATACTCTAGAAAAGATGGGGTGAAAATTGGATGAAATCAATATTTTCTCAAGAAGTAGCAACGCTGTAACACTGGAACTGGTAGTTATGACAATTCTGGTACTGCTATAGAGCTAGCTGATGATGATGCTCAGCTCTGGGTATGAGGAACTGTGAAATGTATTTTAATAATCAATCTGAATGAATCTAATAACTCTAAACTTTAGAACCCAGTGCTTTTTAAAAAAGAAAAAATAACTCTTCTCCATGCAACTTGCACTAAGAAGAGTATTAAAATGCATTTCTTGCTTACTTTCTCCCTTCATTTCTTTTCTGTAAGCTTCCACTGACTTTGATTCCCTTTCTTGGACACCAAACATTTTTCATACATACCAAGTGAGGAGATTATAACAATGTATAAGAAATTGATTTTCCTTAAGCATTGTTCCATGACTTGTACAGAAAAGAAAGAAGAGTAAACTTAGCATATCCATATTCTAGAGCCATAGTCTCCAACAGTGTATGCTCATAAACATCAGAAGGATCATCAATTACAGATGAGCTAGTTCATGGACCTGTCCACCCCATGGATCCAGGAGCACATGTCATGGACACATCAAGCACACTTAATAATTTGGCAGAGACTCGGTGTGTTTGGCTGCTGTGTTGCTTGTCACGACCTATCTCTGCAGTTGCTCTGAGAGTTCAAAATTGTCATTGCTGAAGGACTCTCGGTTCACCATTGAGTGATGGGTGCTAGCCCTTTTTGACTCACTATACTTTAAGTCGTGCATGCATAGTACAAAATGAATATTTATGTGCATGTGTAGGTTACAAAGATCTTTTAGTTTTTGCATGATTAGAATTTGTCCATATAATTTTTTCCTACTCTAGAAATTTATGCTTTTGTGAACCAGGTTTCTAATTCATGTATCATTTATTTCCTTTTCATTGCTATATATGTGATCCTGTGTCCAGACCAAATGAATACTTGTATCATGGATGCTTCTTTCTTTCCTTCTATTGAACATAATCAAGATTCCCAAAGGTCATTTCAGCACATAAACTATTCCCTGAAATTGGCATTCATTGAGCTACATGTACAAAATAGGGACACTTTATTTGTGAGTACATGAACAAATTGAGACACGTATGGGGGCACTGGCACAATCCACATGGCAGGTGCTGGGATGGGAAGAAGAATGGAGTGGAAACGAAGGTGGCACCTTCTATAAGCTGCACATTTATTTTATTTTATTTTATTTTCATCTGAAAAGATCTGAAAGAGACATAGCAAAACGTCAACATGTCCTATTTCTTGAAGAGGAGTCAGGAGCTCCTGTGTTACGGTTGTTACTGTTGATTACACTAACTGCAGCTCCTGTGGGTCCTTCTGAAAGCAAAACAAAAGGACTAGGAAGCAGCCAGGCGAGTCCTTCTGCATGTCCACCTCCCCCGCAGAGACTCACAACCCCTATTGGAATACGAAGAAACGTAAATTAAGAACCAGCAAAGGGCATAAGAGAGGGACTGAGAGTTACAGGCTAGATTCTGTCCCCATTGAAACACATACAATAAAACTTAACTCTCACTGCCTCAGAACGGGACTGCCTTTGGAGCTGGTTCTGTGAAGAGGTTAGTAAGTTTGAATAAACTCACTCGAGTGAGTTACTCCAATATGACTGGGGACCGTATAAAAGATGAGTTTGGGGCACTGACACACACAGAGGGAGGACCATGTCATGACACTGGGAAAAGACACCAGCTACAAGGTGAGCAGCGACCTCCAGAGGAACAACCCTGACGGCACCCTGACCATTCAAACTCCAGCCTCCTGATGATGGGAAACCGATGTTTTCTTTTTGGTCCCAGGGATTGAATTCAGAAGCTGAACCACTGAGCCACATCCCCAGCAGTTTTTATATTTTCTTTAGAGACAGGGTCACACTAAGTTGCTTAGGGCCTCACTAAGATGCTGAGGTTGGCTTGAACTTGTGATCCTCCATTCTCAGCCTCTCAAGCTGCTGGGATAACAGGCTATATATGCCACACAGCACATGTTAAAAATTAATTACTGTTATTAATTCACCCAGTGTGTGGTGTTTAATTATAGCATCCCCAGCAAGCTACTACCCTGATCAAAACTCACCTAGCTCAACAGAATATCAAACTATTTTAAAGGAGCCTTCATGATTGAGAAGCACTAGATTTCTATTTAGAAGAAAAATTTTTGCTGAAGCTCTATAGGGACAGTCTAGCATTATGTAATGTCCAGCATTACAAAAGATGATTGAAAGTTGTCAAAAATGTGAAGAGAATGTGTCAGAAGGTGGAGTCAGGCAGCAGAGTCCAGGGACCTGCTTCTCCTCATCCTCTGCCTGCACTTCCCTCACTGCTTTCCTGGGAGGAAACTGGAGCAGGGCCCCTGCCCTGTGTCCAAAGCCTTAACCAAGGGACTTTGAGCTCCCTGGCTCCTTCCCTGGGAATCACCCAGGACCTCACCTGGATGTGAAGATAGAACCGTGTCTCAGGGTGGAAGACACACTCTGAGTCTGTGGGCTCCAGCTCAGGAAGGACCCTCTCTGGTTGAAGGCACAGCTGCTGCTTCCTGGTTTTCTAGGCCTCTGAGTGAGGTTCTCACTAGCTGACACCTCCAGTCTCTGTGTCCCTTGGGGCTCAATACCCACAGCTCCTCATTATACCAGAAATGTTACATCCTTCTGATCCCACGAGTGTATGTCCTTAAAGACCAAATCTGTAGAACAGAGGAAATCAGGGTGACTGGTCTCCAGACCCGGGAGGCCAGGTTTACCTCACCCAGTTCTCTGCATTCTTTCTGCTCAACTTCATTTTACGTACCTAGTATAAACACATTGAGCTTCAAAATAAACACCCATCTTCCATTTTATGTGTTTATAACCATTTTATCATATCAGGGAACATACCTGAATTTTACATGTGAAAACTTAGCTTACCTGTATACAAACATACATAATAGAACAGTAAATTTATCTAACACATTATAAAAATACAAACAATCAAGGATAGCTCCTCCTAAGTGTATTAACATTTCTCAGACCTTAATGTTGATTTTAATTTTTAGTCTCTCTTCTGTATCATAACTACAAGTGAATGCCAACATTCTTCCCACTGCTTCTATTTCCTTCCACCCTTTCCTCCCGTGCCCTCACCTGAACTGACTTATTCAGTTCCATGAAAATTAAGCAGTCACTTGGGTACATTTTGTGCCAAGTGCTGAGAAAATAATTTACCAACGTGGCTCTTTTCTTTCAGAACTCTTCTACACCTTCACACAAACAGAAATATTATAATAAACTCACTAGGTTACTCTGGGCCTTACAGAGGATCTTTCCCTTAGATGTTGGGTGGCATATGACTTAGAATGAAATAAACAATCACCACCAAAAAAACACAACTAACTGAATGTAAGAAGAAGATAAAAGCATAAGATCCAGAAATGATGCTTCAGATTTCATCAATCAATATCTTGGTGCTCAGGAGACAGAGACATAGAAGGTAATGTAGCACCAGGTGTCTCACAGGAATGTCCCTGTGGAACATGGATCTCCCTCCTCTGAGAGGCACAGCAGGGAGTCCTTTGGGGTAATTCCCAGGCTCACACATGCTGAATTGAATCTTGCACTGGCTTTGTCAATGGAAAATGATGATTTTACTCTTTGAAGACTCACAGTGTCTTCAACTCTATGGCAGGGGCTTTCATAAAACTCATGAAGTTGTTGAAATGGTGAGAAATGGATGGACCAGAATCCATTGGCACAAGGCTCAAAGTTTGGACCCACTCAGTGACATTTCTTATTGATTTATTATTTTGTCATGAAAAAATGCACCTGGAGTTTTTTCAGACAAGGAAAGAAGTTCTTTGTGGTCAAACTGAGAAAAGAAAACAGTAAGAGAGACCACCACTAGCATTTTAACTGCAGATTTCCTGGGCAGTGAATTTCAAGTGCTCACCCTCCTCATGGGAAACTTGGTCATGTAGATAGGAAAGGAAAGAAATCTCAGTGACATCACTGTTCATCTATCATGGACACTGCAACTAACATGAGTTAGCTGTTAAACAAACGAATATGAATCAGTACAAGAATTGAGAACCTAAATCATGTGACCTAAAGGGTATTCTGTGAGAAACATTTAAACATCTATTCCAACCCACATGTGATGTCTGTTTATTATGTGATGGGCTGACAGATATGACTCCATGAGAATGTTATAGGCCAGACGGTAAGGAAATGACTAAACAGATTCCATTTTGCTCTAAGACTCCATGTCATGTAGGAAAAAAGCTTCTCCCATGGAAACACCCCACCTCTGTACCCATCCTCAGTTACTTAGTGTGACGTGTTTAGCAATACAAAGTGACAATTCTTATGTAATAAAAATTGCTCTCTTTTGATCTCTATTGCTCCTAACCAATGTACCATGTAAAAGGTAATTGTGTGGATGTTAGTAACCATTCTTTAGTTTCTACCTAGGTGACACACTCCTCCTCTCTTGGTGATCTCATGATGTTAGTTTTAATTTTGAATCATATCAACAGATGCTTATGATTGATGTGATTTTTGGCATAATAACCCCTACAACCCTATGTCGGTGCTGTTCTCCCAATAGCCATGTTTTTGGGCATTGTGTGAGACAGTCAGCCATCCAGCTTAATAAAGGCTCTCACATCATAGTCCTGACTCCAGTCACTATGATTTCAGCAAATAATACACATACTCCTAAAGTCATGCTTGTTGTATGACCTTGTTTCTTCTCATTCCCTCACTGTATCGGGACACTAATGTGAAAACTATAAACACCCTGTGGTTTTTATAGTTTTTGGTATTATTCTTCTTAAATAATTGCTTTTTCCATTTTAAAAAAGAGCTGAATATAAACAGGATTATACCGTGCATGCTGTTTCATTGGAACTTTCTATGTAACATAGATTTAATTCATGTTTAGCTTCATTTCTATTTAGCTATATTTAATTACCACAGGGATGAGCTGTATTATTACACCACAATTCATTTCTCTGTTTTTATTTGAAAAAATATGATGGTGTTATCCTTCCTCCATTTGTGTACAAAGGAATCTGTGGTGATGTGAACTCCAGGCACTGGGAAACATTCCCTGATCCTTCCTCTGAGAAGGGACGGAGGGGAAGGGGGGTGTGAGGGCTCCTTCTGCACCTGTGCTGCTTGTGCAGGAAGCAGGACTTGAACCTGTTACCACACAACGTGGACGCTTGTAATTCTGGAACAGGGTTAATGGTGCTATTTGGAAAAATATTATTATTATATTTTGGTACTGAGGATTGAACCTGGGGTGCTAACCACAGAGTCACAAGTTTAGAATTTGATAACTCTAAACTTTAGAAACTTGTGCTTTACAAAAAAAGGAAAAACAACAACAACAAAGAAAAAAAAATACACCAAATCTCTGTCTCATGTGATTTGCACTAAGCAGAGTGTTATAATGCATCCCTGGCTTACTGTCTCTCTCCATTGCTAAACACAACTCCCTTTCGTGGACAGTTTCTTCCACATACTCAGTGATGAGGTTACAACAATTCCTTTATAATTGTTCCATACCTTGTACACAAACATAGCATATACATATTCTAGAGCTTCGCTGTAACACTGTATGCTCATCATCATGAGAAGGATCATCAAACTGTAGATGAGGTAGTTAATTGACCTGTCAGCCCCATGGACCCAGAAGGACTTGTCATGGACACAATATGCACAGTTGGAGTTTGGCAGAGACGGATTTGTCTGACTGCTGGGTTGGCTGTCATGACCAATCTCTGGGAATGCCTCTGGATAGCTCAGAACTGTCATGTATAAACAACCTCTCATGTTTCATCCTTTCCTTTTATTACTGAAATAATTTCTTACTGAACAAATCCCCTGGATTTCCTTAACTCTCAATGTATGTTCCCTTCTATGCATTAGGTTAATGGTAGCTGGTGATAAGCCCTCAGCCAGGTAGTCATGAGCATGCAGTAGTAAGTATTGATTTTAAACCTGAAGTGTAGTAAGACTGTCCCTGGAAACCCAAGCAATCTACCTTAGAAGTTAATTCTGCAAGAAACTCAGTAACTCTTAATGAGGCATTCTTTATCTCATTCTAAGGAAATTTCTTCCCTCAGTGTGGTAAGTAGCATATCATTAAATCAAATACTGAGCAAAAGGAAAAAAAAAAAACAAGTGGCAAAAATTGCATGGATTCCTTCAAAAACACATGGGAAAGTAGGAATTTTTTTACCTTCACAAAAGAAAAACAGGGTTTGATTATCCAATTTCCCAACAGGGATGTCCCTTAAGAGAACAGATTTCCCTCTTATGGGAATGATGAAGCTGTGATGTCAATGGCAATTGTTTGGTACAATATGAGACTAGCAGCTGGTATGGTGGCACTTGCCTCTGATTGTAGCAACTTGGGAGACTGAGGCAGAAGGATAGCAATTTCAAGGCCAGCTTGGGCAACTCAGTGAGAACCTGTCTCAAAATAAAACATTGATGGTAGGGTTTGTAGCTTGGTGACAGAAAACTTGTCTAACAGATGTCATGCCCTGGATTCAATCTCCAGTATATCTATGTAGCTATCTATCTATCTTTCTATCTATCTATCTATCTATCTATGTATATGCATAATGCACATATATGTGTATATACATGCATATATATGCAAGTGTATATGTATGTATGTGTTTGTGTTTATGTATATATATGTAGATAAACAGACATATATACATATACATACACAAATCCTCAAACATCTGAATTTATTTCAGTGCCCTGCATTAGCATTATGAAGGCAAACCATGTTCAACTGGACGAGAAGCCTGGGTATTTTATCTGATCGAGCCGTCTGGTTGATGTTTTCATTAGCTACAGTGTAGTATGACTTTCATAGTCTACATTTTCCAACCATCATTTTGCATACACTAAATATGTACAATTGCTGTTTGCACAGATAGTACAAGGAAGCATTCATTGAACAGTTTGAATGAAGAGAAATGAATGGAGCCAAGCAACCCACAAAGTGCTGGGCAGGTGAGGTTCACACTGACCCTTCCCATTGTGTGTGTGTGTGTGTGTGTGTGTGTGTGTGTGTGTGTGTGACTTACAGGAAAAAGATCCCACAATACTCTTCATTCCATACAAGGACATGGGTTGGGGCACTTGGATGTAGAAGAAAGAAAGAGAGCATTTCTAGCTCAACAAATTCAGATTTCAGAGAATAGTTTGTGTGCTGAAATGACCTTTAAGAATCTTGATTATGTGTAAAAGTAAGAAAGGAAAGAAGCATCCATGATACAAGTATTCATTTGCCCTGGTCACAGATTGACATATAGAGCAATGAAAAGAAAATAATAATATAAATCAAACACTTGGTTCACAAAACCATGAATTGCTAAAATAGGAAAAAATTATTTACGCTAATTCTATAACATGCAAAAATTAAAATTTTCATAACCTATAAAAGTACATAAGTATTCACCATATTTAAAATATGATGAATTATTTAAGGTATAATGAATCAAGAATGGATTGCACTCATTACTCAGCATTCAATGCACATTTCACACTTGCTTTTTGTATTTTTATTGCAGCAAATCAGTAAATGATAGAGGTTGAACTGAATTCCCTTGCTTTATGTACTTGCTGTCACTTAATTTGCTTCTTTCCCCATGGAAACAATCACATAATCTTTATAGACATTATTTCTAAGAATTTTCATTAAGTCTGGAATTATTCTTCCAGAAGATAGCAGTTGCTTCATGTCGCATTTTTAAAACTCTATGTAAACGGAATCCTATTGTACACTGCATTTACAAGTGTCATTCTTAAGTACTTTATTCATTTTTCTTGTTTTTATTGGTGCATTGTAATTACATTTACCATTAGGATTCATTGTACCGTATTTGTACAAGCTGAGGCACTTCATTTTATTGATTAGTATAGATATACGCAGTTTCTCCTCTATCTTAAATTCCACTGTTAGAAAGTGATTAGTTCCCCGGAACTGTCCAGAGAGAGCAGGTGCCCAGTATTATGAAAGATGATTGAAAATTGTCAAAAATTTGAAGAGAATGTGTTAGGACGTGGAGTCGGGCAGCAGAGTCATGTGGACCTGCTTCTTCTCATCCTCTGCCTGCACTTCCCTCACTGTTTCCCTGGGAGGAAACTGGAGCAGAGCCCCTGCCCTGTGTCCAAAGCCTTAACCAAGGGACTTTGAGCTCCCTTGCTGGCTTCCCTGGGAATCACCCAGGACCTCACCTGGATGTGAAGATAGAACCGTGTCTCAGGGTGGAAGACACACTCTGAGTCTGTGGGCTCCAGCTCAGGAAGGACCCTCTCTGGTTGAAGGCACAGCTGCTGCTTCCTGGTTTCCTAGGCCTCTGAGTGAGGTTCTCACTTGCTGACACCTCCAGTCTCTGTGTCCCTTGGGGCTCAATACCCACACCTTCTCATTATACCAGAAATGTTTCTGTCTTTCCCATCCCAGGAGTGCATGTCCATCAAGACCAAATCTCTAGAAGAGAGGAAATCAGGATGGCTACTCTCCTGACACATGAGGCCAGCCCTACATCACCTAGGACACTCCAATGATTCTGCTCACCTGCATTTATGCACCTAGTACATAAAACACATTGAACTTACAAATAAAAACCTACCTTCCACTTTATGTGTTTCCACCCACTTTATCATATCAGGAAACAGGATTAATTAAATTATATTTTAATGATATTTATTTGTTCTAATTAGTTATATATCACAGTAGAATGTATTTTGACACATCATTCATAAATGGAATATGACTTCTCCTTCTTCTGGTTGTATATGGTATATAGTTATACTGGCTGTGTAATCACATATGTGAATAGGGTAATAATGTTCTATTAATTCTACTATCCTCTTATCTCCATATCCCCATCTCTCCCTTCACCTCCCTCTGTCTAATCCATGGTATCTCTATTCTTCCCTAGCCACCAACTCCTTATTGTGAATTAGTATCTGCATATCAAAGAAAATATTTAATCTTTCGTTATTTGGGTT
Source organism: Sciurus vulgaris (assembly GCF_902686455.1). Classification (NCBI taxonomy): domain Eukaryota; kingdom Metazoa; phylum Chordata; class Mammalia; order Rodentia; family Sciuridae; genus Sciurus; species Sciurus vulgaris. The sequence continues at coordinate 7,151,004 of NC_136477.1, forward strand.
TGACTTATTTTGCTTATCATAATATTCTCCAACTCCATCCATTTACCTGCAAATACCATCATTTCACTTTTCTTTAAGGCTGCGCATTATTCTGTTGTGTATATATACCACATTTTTTTTATCCATCCATCTGTTGAAGGGCATCTATGTTGGTTTCATTGCTGAACTATTGTGAATTGTGCTGCTACAAACATTGATGTGGCTCTGTTACTGTAGTGTGCTGATTTTAAGTCCTTTGGGTATAAACGGAGGAGTGGAATAACTGGGTCAAATGGTGATTCCATTCCAAGTTTTCTGAGGAATCTCCATCCTGTTTTCCATAGTGGTTGTACCAATTTGCAACCCACAAGAAATGTAGGAGTGAACTATTTTCCCCACATCCTCACTAACATTTATTGTTGCTTGTATTCTTGTTCATTACCATCTTGAATGGAGTGAGATGAAATCTCAGTGTAGTTTTGATTTGAATTTCTCTGATTGCTAGAGGTTGAACATTTTTCATATATTGTTGATTAATTCTCTTCTTCAGTGAAGTGTCTTTTCATATCCTTAGCCCATTTGTTGTGTGGGTTATTGTGTGTGTGTGTGTGTGTGTGTGTGTGTGTGTGTGTGTGTCTTAAGTTTTTTGAGTTCTCTATATATCCTGGAGATCAATGCTCTGAGGTATAAGTAAACATTTTCTTCTGCTCTGTAGGCTCCCTCTTCATGTTATTGATTGTTTCTTTGGCTGAGAAAAAGTTTTTTGGTTTGAATTCTTCTCCTTTATTGATTCTTGATTTTACTTTTTCTGCTTTAAGGGCCTTGTTAAGGAAGGCAGTTCCTATGGTGATGTGGTGAAGATTTGGTCCTACTTTTTCTTCTAGGGGACTTGGGGTGTCTGGCCTAATTCCTAGGTCCTTGACCCACGTGGAATTGACTTTTGTTCATGGTGAGAGATAGGGGTTTTATTTCATTTTGCTACATATGGATTTCCAGTTTTCCCAGCACCATTTGTTGAACAGGCTATCATTTCTCCAATATAAGTTTTTGGTGCCTTTTTCTAGTAATACCTAACTGTATTTTTGTGTGTTTTTCTCTGTGTCTTCTATTCTGTACCAGTAGTCTATGCGCCTGTTTTGATGCCAATACCATGCTGTTTTTATTACTCTAGGTCTGTAGTATAGTTGGAAGTCTGGGGTTATGATGACCCATGCTTCACTTTTTTTGCTAAGGAATGCTTTGGCTATTCTGAGTCTCTCATTTTTCCAAATGAATTTCATGATTGGTTTTTCTATTTCTATAAATATTGTCATTGGGATTTTAATATTGATTACATTAAATCTGTATAACACTTTTGGTAGAATGACCATTTCGACAATGTTAATTCTTCCTATCTAAGAGCATGGGAGATCTTTCCATCTTCTAAGATCTTCTTCAATTTCTTTCTTTAGTGTTCTGTAGTATTCTTTACAGAGTTCTTTCACTTCTTTTGTAAGATTGATTCCCAAGTATTTCATTTTTTTGAGGCTATTGTGAATGGGGTAATTTACCTAATTTCTCTTGCAGTGGATTCATCATTTATGTATAGAAATGCATTTGATTTATGGATATTGATTTTTCATCCTGCTGTTTTGCTGAATTCATTTATTAGTTCTAGAATTTTTCTGGTGGAATTCTTGGTTATTCCAAATATTGAATCATATCATTAGCAAATAGTGATAGTTTGAGCTGTTTTTTTCCTAATACTATCCCTTTAATTCTTTCTTCTGTGTAATTGCCAGGGCTAGTGTTTCAAGGATGATGTTAAATAAAGGTGTTGAAAGAGCGCATTCTTGTCTTGTTCCAGTTCTTAGAGGGAATGCTTTCTCTTTTTCTCCACTTATAATGATGTTGACCTTGGGTTGAGCAAATATCACTTTTAAAATGTTGAGGTATGTTCCTACTATCCGTAGTTTTTCTACCGTTTTGTGCATGAAGTGGTGCTGTATTTTGTCCAGTGTTTCTCTGCATCTATTGAGATGATCATATGATTCTTGTCTTAAGTCTACTGATATGATAAATCGTGTTTATTGATTTTCTATGTTGACTAACCTTGCATTCCCAGGGTGAACCCCACTTGATCATTTTGCTCTGTTGTTTTAATATTTTTTTAATATAGAAATTTTATTTCTAGTAGAGGAGAAAGTGTGTGTACTGCTTGTGTCTCTGAGCATGTCCTGAAGCTGGTTCTCAAGTACGTGATTTCCTTCTAGTACAGTGGCAGTATGAATAGTTTTTGACAAACCTGGGCTTAAATTTTGGTTCTGCCTATTTGTTACTATGAGCCCCTGAAAAGTATCTGACTACTTTAAATACACTGATGGGCTCATGAGATGTTTGTAAGTCTTTTCTTTTACACATCTTATGTGTTTCTTTTGATGAACATTAACATTTATTTCTGTTAGTTGTCTAGTCATATGTATATTCAGATTTTTTGCCAGTGGTCCAAAAGTGGTTCAAATTTATGTAATCATCACTGTAAGGCATTATTGTAACCTAATGAAATACAAAAAATTAAAAAGGAAGGAATATGGAAGCATAAGTGTCTGAGCAAACAACTCTATGTAGTTAGATGTGCAGATACTTTGCTTAATGCTGCCTGTCCTATTAGGTGGCTTTGCGTATCTCTTAAAATGATGGGTCATATAACTTCTCTGACTTCTAAAGGGTATTTTGAGAAAAACTTTTAAATACATATTCAAACACACATTGTATGGTGTTCATTATGGATCATCCAACATAACAAAATTATAGAAAACAAAAATGAGGGGCCACGTACCCCTTTCAACATTATCAAATTCCCAACTTCGCAGTTCTGACTTTAGTTACTATCATTGCAACAAATGATACTCATGCACCTGAAGTCAAGTTTGTTGTATAATCTCCTTTCTTTCCATACAGCAGCTTAAACAGGACACTAATGAGATAAGTATGATTACCCTGTGATTTTTATTGTATTGGGGCTTATTCTTCTCCAAACAATTGCTTCTTCTAATTTAAAAAGTTGTATCTAATAAAGAGAATTATACTGTGCATACCATTTTATTGGAACTTTCTATGTAATATAGATTTAGCTCATGTTAAGCTTCATTTCTATTTAAATAATTTTAATTACCACAGTGGCGCATAGTATTATTATAGCATAATTCATTTCTTTGTTTTTATTTGAATAATATGATGGTGTTATCCTTCCCCTATTTGTATGCAAATGAATACATGGTGATGTGAAGTCCGGCATTAGGAAACATCCCCTGATCCAGCCCCCAAGAAGGGAAGGAGGAGAGTAGGGGGGTTTGAGGGTTCCTTCTGCACCTGTGCTGATTGTGGAAGAAGCAGGACTTGAAGCTGTAACCACACAATGTGCACATTTGTATTTCTGGAATAGGGTGAATGGTACTATTTGGAAAATTATTATTATGATTTTGGTACTGAGGATTGAACTCAGGGGTGTTTAACCAGGGAGCCACATTCCAAGCCCTTTTTTGTATTCTTATTTAGAGACTGAGCATCCCTGATTTGCTCAAGGCCTCGCTAGGTTGTTGAGGCTGGATTTGAACATGCATACCTCCTGCCTCAACCTCCCAAGCCATTAGTATTATTCACATGCACCACCATGCCCAGCTGGAAAATTATTAGCACACTCTTCCTGCTGTTCTCACACCTTAAAATATTTTGTAGTTTTAGAAAGGAGGACAATATGTGTGGAATGTCATCTCCTGGGTCTACACTTCCTCCCCAGGATCCTCAGTGAGCTACCAGAGATGACACCAAGCTCATCGGGATGAAGATGTGGGGGAGATAACAGAAAGTGATGTGAATCTGAGCGATGTGTCTCCCTTCCACCTCCATAAGGTGCAATGCAATGATGGGCGGTGTTGTCACACATATCCTGTTTGCAAGGAGACGATTTGTGCTCAAGAGGAAAATGGTGGCTGCCGCCATGCAGAGAGAACAGAAGGCCAGCTGCAGGACAGCTGCACTGAGAGGGTTTTCAAAGCTCCCCAAGAACACATCTCAGTGATGACGGATAGGCAGGAGTAGCCCCAGGGACTTGGGGTCCACCATCTTCTACATGAGTTCTCCTGAGAGCTTCCACAGGATGGGATGGTGGGGAACTCCAGACTCATGTCCAAAGCAGTGTCTAGGAGACTGGAGTTACTGGACAGGCATCATTGGGAAAAGAAGATGATCACCTCCCCTAGGTGTTGGATGAACACAGAAGACCATCCTCTTAAGGGCAGATGGATCAAGGGGACACTGAGCTCTGTGACAAAGTCAGCCTCTGAAGGACCCTCAGATATTGTTTCCTGACTGGCCACAGAATGTGTGCAGTTCCTGTGTCCCTGGGGGCTCAGGCTCCAACACCTTCATTAGCAAACATTAAACTTGCTCTTTGACCCTAAGGCAGTTGTAAGTCCTTAGGGACCAAGCCTCTAGAGAGACCAGTCGGGAGGCCCAGGCCCTTACTCTGCAGAGCCAAGTTGCACATCCTGTGTCCCCATCCCTGCTTCCCCACACTTCACCTTTCTCGAACACATGCATGAGCCACCCTTCTCTACCTGGGATCCAGCCTTCCTTTAACTAAAACATTGGCAGTTCTGGATTCTGATTCTAGCTTCATATTTGAATCATAGGTTTGTTCTTGCTGTGGGTAAATGAAATATTTTTTAATATAACTAATACATTGCCAAAATGGATTTAGAACAGTTTTACTCTGAAAGTCACTGAATGTTGCATGAATCTTGATCTTTATTCTATGCACTTAGCTCATAGATTCTCATTTGTAATTTACAATCAATTACGACTGATCAATAGAGACATATACATCAATCCCTTTTAAGAGTTTCATGATTGCTGTTTCAAATATCACCAAAGTTCCAGGGTACATTATTTACCATATGATGATATCATGGGTTCAAATTATGATTAATTATTAACAATACTTTTAGAGATTGCCTCACTAGCAAACAGTGCTGTGCTGGTTTATTGATCCTCCCAGGAGTCACAGTGAGAGTTCAACCACAATGAGTACGTGGAGACAGTGTCTGTGTTAGTGGCTGGTTACAGATATTTTATCACTAGTGAATTGAGTATTTTTGTGTTCATCAATATAGTTCACTCAGTCTTAACTCTTTCTGCATGAACTTTTTTTCTTAAATTCATCACAATTTTGCATATTATTTCATACCCATGAATCAAGGTAGCATTGTGGTATTGTCCTATACTGGTTAACCTCCATTAATTTGAAGCATGTGAATAATTAAGAAAATATGAAAAGGCATGGATGATTGCAGAATATTACAAATAATCAAAAAAAGTGTGATCCTATCAACAGGGTACCTTTGGGATTAAAAAACTTCATTCCTACAAGGAATGTACTTTAACTGACTTGTGAGGTACCATCTCTGAGATAGATGACATTAGTGCAATCATAGACAAGACAGTTCTAGGATTTAGAAAAGGTCAGAAACATGAACCCATAAGTGAGCTGCTTCTTTATTTCCAAATTGGCATTATAGTAAATGGATAGTTTGATTAAAAATGTGCAAAGTACTAAAAATGATTCTGATTCCATTCTCACATCACAGTCAAAAACAAATCTCAGGTGGAATCAGACTAGACTGGGAAAGGCAAGGTTTTAACAGTCCTACTGAGGCAAAGTTGAGGTTTCAGTGTCAAAAACTATTAAGGACTGTAATGATATGGAGTCATTAAAAAATATGAAAAGTCAAACATTTGAGAGCATCTTTTAAATACCACAAAACCCATGAAAAAAGCAGAAACATGAATGAAGAATTAACTTACAATCTGTACAAAAAGATTGATATTATGATTATATAAAGAGCTACTAGATGTTAGGAAATATGAAATATTTTGAACACACATATTTCCGTCGGGAGAAAATAAATGATCAATATTATGTGAAATGACTCTGAAGTTTGTAAGAGAGTTGTAAAGTAAGTAAGTGATGCTTCACAGCCTTAGATGCTCAGGTAAGTGAAACATATGGGGATGATGTGGAATAGCAGGAACATGCCACTGGGAGGGACATGGAGGAGTCACTTAGAAAATAACTCTCTGGAGCTCCCCAAATGTAGGAAGTTAGCCTGCTATAGCTAGTGATTGTGTATTCAGCATCAAGTTGAGGAACAATACCTGAATTTGTTGCTACCACCTGGTGTCTTGAAAGGCAGTAAACCTAAGAGGAGGACACCTGTGGACATATAGGAGGAGGACATAGACAAGTCCTACTCTGTTCTATATGTTTCCTCTCTTAGAAGTCTTTGTGAGAAAAGGTAACACTCTTTGTAGTTAGATCACATTAGAATTAGACTGCACTTATTGCAGTAGGACTGAAAGACAACTTCACTGATAAGTATCAACCCTCTCCAAATCAACTCAAAAGACTGATATTATCTAATTATGTGAAGTTTATAGGCAGTGAATCCGAGTGTGGTGGACACTGATTTTATATCAGAAGAATGTGAATTTCAAAGAAATGGTTTTTGTATTTACATCTGAGGCTTTGCAAGTAAATCAGTAAGACTACTATAAAAATGAAATTCTCATGGCTTCAACCAAACAATTAGATGGAAACTATTAGCTAATGTCACCATAGATTTGATTAAATATTTTTCTGGCCCTTTCATCCATCACCAATTTTTCTAAGTGTGAACAGGAACAAAATTTCCTAAAACCTGTATCCCTCCTATAGGTTCTACTTCTGTGAATATCCAGGAAGGAACTTCTGTTTAAGCAATGGAAATCATGGGTCCAAACAAAAGAGCCACACAAAAAGCAAAATCGGGTTTCCAGTCACCTTGAAATGTACCTTGTCATTACATTGTGTCACGATTTTAGATGAAACTTGGGCCAGAGTATCAGGAATTCACGGTTCCCTAGGAATCTTGTCACTTCAGCTTACACTAGAAAACTAAATACAAAGCAAATGACTAATCATAAAAGAGAAGTTAGCCTACCAATAAGCATCCTCACAGATTTATTCATGTCCTGTTCCTCAGGCTGTAGATGAAGGGGTTCAGCATTGGAGGGACCACAGTGTACATCACTGAGGCCACTACAGTCTTCCCTGCAGATTCAGTCACTGCAGAGCTAATGTACACCCCAAAAACTGTCCCACAGAACAAGGAGAAAACAGACAGGTGAGACCCACAGGTGGAAAAGGCTTTCTGCTTCCCTTCTGATGATGGAATTCTCAAGATAGAGACACAACATGAATATAAGAGAAAATTATTCCAGAGAGAGTAAGACCAGCAAATATGCAAGTTTCAACATATATCAAGATGTTATCAATGTGTGTATCAGAGCAGGCCAGTTTGATGATTGAGGTAGTTCACAGAAGAAGGTGGGGATCTCCAGCACTGTGCAGAAGGACAGCCTCAGTATCATCAGAGTGTCAAACAGGGCATCAACAGTGCTTATGGACAGAGATGTCAGGACCAGAAGGACACAGAGGCAGAGGTTCATGATGGTTGTATAACTCAGGGGGTGACAAATGGCCACATAGTGGTCATAGGCCATAACAGCAAGGAGAAACTTTTCCAAGACAGCAAAAATTATGACAAAGCAGACCTGGGAGAGGCAGCCTGTGTAAGTGATGCTCTGGACCTGTGTTTGGATATTTAGCAGCATCTTTGGTATGTTGCTTGTACTGAAGCAGATGTCATTCAAGGAGAGACTGCAGAGGAAGAAGTACATGGGGGTGTGGAGGTGGGGGTCAGAGCTGACAGCCAGGATGATGAGCAGGTTTCCCAGGATGGTGATCAGGTACATGGACAGGAACAGGCTGAAGATGAGAGGCTGCAGTGGTGGATCCTCTGTCAGTCCCAGAAGGAGGAATTCTGTTTGTTTTCTTATTTCCATGTATTAAAGATTCTGATGGAAATGTTGGGGATGAAAAGATAATAAAATGTTTGGATATTGCAGCCTCGTTTCCATTAATGATAGAAATGAAGAGAAACTCTGGGTAATGGACCAGCAAGGAGTCTATGCTTCAGCAAGCCCTCCAAATGACCCTTATGTATGCTGAGTGTTGAGAACCTGTTCGTTATACACCAAACCTTTTCTGTGGCTTGTAGTAGAATCCAGTGAATGTTCAGACTTTTTTCTGTTAGTTCCTTCCTCAGTTCTTCTTCACTTACACCAATTTTGCCTCTACTCTCTTTATATAAAATATTTTTCATGTGCTATGTTTCATTTGCTATTTTGAGTGCTTAGATAGAAACAAGCTCAAAGAAATGTATTCAGTCAGGATCATCCTCTGCCTTTAAATATGTCATGAATGCAGTTTTGAAATTTTTGTCTAATACAATGGTTCCTTAACCTTAGATTGCTTCAGAATCACCAGGAAGCCTTTTCAAATTGCAGATGTGTTAGTTCCTATGATCACTCCCATTTATTCATGAGGACACCTAGGTAAGGTGAAGTTATGTCATGGATGTGAGGTCTGCAGTGAGCGCTTTGTCCAGACTGGATTTGACCTCCTATTTTCTGAGTGCTGAGTTCACTCTGGACCTAGGTATCTGAATATCTCTGGATAGTACATAACTAGCACTGTTAAATGATCACTCAGATCTCATAATACCCCTTTGTAATCTATTCACTTTATATAATTGTAGTTTTTTTTACTTCATATGTATTTTATTTTGTCTTCTTCACTTCATTAATGTTAACTACCAAAGACTGTTACACAATGCTGTGAATGTATCCATTTTCTATCTGATTGATATTAATGGTGCTTGCCATTTCCCCTTTATAGACTTCATCCACAAATAGATACATATACTATAGGAAACCTTGTACAGGAAAATCCATCAGATTGATCCGACATCAGAGAAGTGAATGAGAGGAGGGAGGGGAAATGTGTAATCGTACCTTCAAAAAATATACATACACAGCATAAAGATACATGAAGCTGAGGTAGTAGAACGTCAAATTGGTTAAACTGTGAAAGGGTAAGTTATCATAATCATTTTTATAGTCTCTGTGCTGTAGTTTTAATTCAAAATATTCTGTGTTTTCATAAAAAGGAACTGTTAAGACAAGGAAGGAAGCCCCCTGTGTCAACCTGCCCTGTGCGTCCTTCCCCCAGGTCCTTCATCGCCAGCACACAGAGAGGACATCACAGTCCTGCAGGGAGGTATGGGAGGAGAGAAAATGGTAGGCAACCCACACTTGTCCCCTCTGCCACCACAATTGTAATTCTGTTTGAGAGAGGCAGAATTCTTGCTCACAACTAAAAGTTTGCTGCTCTTATACAGAGGGAGGAGAGTAGCTGAATCAGAGTTTCACTGAGGAATTTTGTGATGGAGCCAAATAAGCTGTCTCATTGATGGCAGCTGGGAAAGGGCCCTATGGGGACTCAGGTTCCAGCACCTTCTGCGTGGCTTTTCCTCACAGCTTCACCAGGATGAAACTGTAGTGGACTCGTGCCTCATCTCCAAAGCCTAGTCTAAGAGACCTTGGGTTTCCTGCCTGGTGTCATTGTGGGAAGATGTCTGTCATCTCCCCTGAATGCTGGGTGGACACAGAAGATCTGTCCTCTCAAAGGCAAAGGGACAGAGCAGTGCTGAGCTCTGTTCACAGACATAATCTCTGAGGGACACTCAGCTATTGTTTGTTTTCTGACTGGTCATGCACAGAGTATCTGTAATCCCTGTGTCCCTGAGACCTCAATTTCCAAAGCTCCTTGTCAGGCAAATGTTGTTACTGTTATTTGGATCCTAAGGAGATGCAAATCCTTCAAGGTCAGTAATCTAGAGGAAAAGATAGGATAGCTGATCCCTTGCTTTGCCAAGCCAGGGGACTCATCTACCACTTTGTACCTGTATATTGGCTTCCATTTCTTGTCCTTCACACACACACATGTCCCCCCTTCTCTCACTCGATTTCAGAGATCAGTTTTAGATACAAGCAATGGCATGTCTGAAGCCTGAAGCTATCTTGAGATGGACCAGCGTAGTCTTGTATGCGCGTATGCAAATGTATTTACAAATACAGCAAAGGTTGTAAATATGCCAACACTCAGAGGAATTTCTCCCTATAAGTTACTGAATGTTTTCTGATAATTTATCTTCATTCTTGTATTTAGTGCAGCAGATTCTAATGTACTATCTGTAGTCAGTCCTGACAGTGATCAATAGAGATATGTGCATTGTCCCTCTTCAGAGTTTCATCACCACATTTTCAAATTTCAACACAATTGTTTCAGAAAAAAAGATGTTTTTCACATCAGGAGAGCATGAGTTTAACTTATGACTAGATTTTCAATGTAGTTATGAGCAATTATGACAACACTGACCAGGCAGTTTTATGCTGCTTTTCTCCTTCCTCCCAGTCCACATAATGTGATTTCAATCATAAGTAATAAGTGAAGGCAGTATTGTGTGCTAATACTTAGTTAAAATTTGTATCTTAAATGAATTCTGTATTATCTAACATTTATAGGTATATTTCACTGCATGCTAAATCTTTCTATAAGAAATTTTTACTCAATAGTGTTTATATATATATATATGTATGTATATATATACATCTCACAACAATTAAGTGAAAATGGTATTATTATGTCAGCCTAAACTGTCTTGCCCCCATTGACACCAAATGCTTGATAAGACAAATGTAAAAGTTCCTTTTATAAAGTAAGATACATTTTCCTACATACCACAAAATTAACTGTAACATAAAGGGTGCTTGGGTTGAAACCAAGGAGTTCAACAGATTTATGTCCATAAGAAATAAATTACCATGTTCAGGCAATAAAGGCTAAAAGTACTAGAAGAACTTAGGTGCTTAAAGGCAAAGTGTTGCTTCAAGGTTAGGGAAGTTTGGGTGAACAGAGATGGTAGACATTGCCTGGAGTCATGTACGTGAACTTAGAAGAATTGAAAGTTTTAGAAAAGCTGCCCAGAAGCAATGGAGCCAAGCCTGTGCTGGCTTCCTGGCTGGATTGATGGTATGCATTGTATTATTAACATCACAAAGAGAATTAAAATTAATTCCAAGTGGCAAACTGAATAGTGAATATAGACTGTAACTGGGAACCTGAAATAAATCATGTTGAATTTAAGCATTTGTAGGCACATACTATACACATGCAAAAGGAGACATGTACATGAAGAACAAATTTTCAATAAATACAAATAAAAATGACTACAATTACAATTATAAAACAAACATGAGTAATTAATTTTTAAATGGATAAGAAGTTCAGTGGAAAAATAATACACACATATGTTTTCATAAGAGAGAAACCCCTTCTATGTAATTTGAATTTCATCAAAAGAGAAATGGAAATTAATTGTTACATTTCATACCCATTAGAAGGTCAGGAAAAGGAACAAAGTTGTGCCGATAATGTGGAACACCAGAAATACCTCTGGTAAGGTAAAACGGTTCAACCACTTTGGACCTGCCTGAAAGTGAATAGTTACTCTGCTATCATCAATAATTCCACATTGAGTATATAACTCCCTTTCCTTCAGAAGACAAACAGGAATATTTAAACAACTTGATTCACTGTAGCAAAAAATAAAGAAACAAATTTAGAAAAGCTACCCAAACTTCCTCAACACAAGAAGTGGTTCTTATTTTCAATGTCATAATACATAACTCAAAATATGGTGCTTAAAAATGAATAAATAATTGCTAAATATAATGTTCTGAGGAACAGGCTGAGAGTAACAGTAGACATGGAATTCATTTGAACTTTAACAAGGTCAAAGAGAAGCACATTTACGTAATAAATTATACCAGGAGATCTATAGGGGTGACCAAATACACTGTGCAAGTGGCAGTATAGAGAGCAATAGTGATTAATCCCAGCAATTGAGTCCTGGGTGCACTGATGCAATTCCATGGTGACCATGCCTCCCCTTTGCTCATGTCCTCTCCACTTCTGTCTTAATGCCCAACCAGATAATACAGGAGAAACTTCTCAGCAAATCTTATTTTCTCAAACAAGTAATGTTCACCCCATTATCATATAAGTTAATGATGGATTATTAGGACGGAATCTGAACATATTTTTAGGGTCAACATTGAGTTCACTGCAAAGATGCAGTATGGTTGGTCAATAGCAATGTTACTCATCCATTGATCCAAGGAAGAGCACTCGGTTTGGTATTTCTAGAATCAGGTTCAGGTGTAACACCTGAATTTCCTGCTACCAGTTGTTGATCTGAAAGAGTAGTAAGCCTAGGAAAAGACCAACTCATGGAGGAGTGATGGAAGTCGTACATTCTTCAGGTAAATTCCGTACCTCAGAAGTCTCTGTAAGGAAATATAACTTCATTTATCATCAGAGCATACTAATCTTAGACTTTCCTTTTTGGATCAGGACTGAAGGAACCTACATTGGTGGGTTTCACCTATTTCACGATGATCTCAAGTCACTGAGTTCATCTAAGTATGCTGAGTTTGTAGAAGATGATAATCAATGTGCTATTTTTGCCTCAGAAGGTAACAGTTGAAGAGGTCTTGGAATTGCTTTGCAGGCTGGGAATGGCCACCCCTTTGCTTCACAATAGGACTAAAACTAGGAGTTAATGCACACAACCCCAAGCACATGGTCACATGGTGTCTCTTCTCTAGATGGGACCACAGCTCTGCTTCAGTATTTTCCTGGCCCTTTTCCTCCAACTTGCTTTTTCCGAAGAGGGCAAAAATATAATATCTGCTAAAATTAGAACCCTTTTTGCAGGTACTCTTTCTGTGAGAGCAGACAAAGTTCTTGTTTGAAAGAAGTTATGTTTAGATAGTTAAAATTCTGCATCTAATTTCACAAAATGAGATAAAGAGAAAAGCCAGGGTTCAAGTCAAGTTAAAATGAAGCTGGTTATTATGTTACCTTAACATTTTAAAAGACTGCATTAAGAAAACTCAGACATTCTGGTTATCAGGAACCTTGTCGTTGGATTTCTTTTACAAACCAACAAATGGCATATCACAGAAGAGAAACAATTCTTCTGATGTGTTTCTCCAAGGCTTCCTTCATGTCCCGGTTCCTCAGGCCATAGATAAAGGGATTTGACGTTTGATAGACCAGAGTGCACATCACTGAAGCCACTGCAGTCTTCCTGGGGAGTCAGTCACTGCAGAGCTATGAAACCTCAAAACCTGTCCCATAGAACTATGAGACAACAGACAGGTGAGACCCACAGGTGTAAAAGGCTGTATGTGTTCCTTCTCTGATGACATTCTTAAGAAAGAGGACACAATGTGAATCTAAGAGAAGATGATCCCAAAGAAGGGAATGCCAATATATACACAAGATGAAACATGTATCAGGGTGTTATTAATGAGGGTATCAGAACAGGCCAGTTTGATGACCTTAGGCAGTTCACAGAAGTGGAGAATCTCCAGGTCTGTGCAGAAAGACAGCTGCAGCACCATCAGACTGTGCAGCAGGGCATCCACATGCTGATGGATAGTGAGAACCAGCAGGACACACAGATAGGGGATCATGATATCTATGTACCTAAGGGGATGACACATGACCATGTAGCAGTCACAGATCATCACTGCAAGGACACAATTTTCCATGTCAACCAAAACTAAAACAAAGCAGACCTGTGGTGAGGCTGTATATCATGGTGGGATCATCTGGTAAAGCAAAGGTGTTCATGCCTCATGGGTAGGAGTCCAAAAAAAAAAAAAAAAAAAAAGGTGTAGCATCCCACTATTCCCTTCAAGAGCACACCTAAGTGACCCAACTTCTTCCAACTGGGTTCCACCTCTTAAAGTTTCTGGCTCACCTAAAAATCATTTTCTGGGGATCAAGCCTTTATTACATGGGTCATGGAGCACATTTCAAATCAGAATTATAGCAACTGGTGACTCTGAGGAGATCAGTCCTAGGGAAAGTCTACCTCATGTAGAACTCAGGGAAGTCCTAATCCCTGAAATGATGCATTCCCCACATCTGGAGTCATTGCAATGAAGAGTAATTCTCTTCATGGTCTGACCTTATCAGAGGAAGGGTTTCATTTTCTTATGAAAAACAGAAGGTAAACCACAGATAAGTCCAAAATCTCAATTACCTCAAGACATTGATATAATATAACTGTGCAGGTTGTATAAATAATGAAACTGAGTAAGGAGACTGGTAACACTACAACAGAAGGACACGGTTTCCCAGGGAAAGCCTCAGTTGTTATTTAATAGAGTGTGAAATGTCAGTTCTTTGCCACACTGTAGGTCTACATGTGGGATGAGGTCCACCTGGCCCTGACCATGAGCTCATGCAGAAGCTAGTCTGCAGGTACTAACACAGACTTCCTTAAACCCACCCCTGCCCCACCCACCTACTCCAGCATTCTTTTTTTTTTTTTTTTTTTTTTTTTTTTTTTTTTTTTTTTATTGTAAACAAATCCAGCATTCTTTTTTCTGGGACTGATCCTCAGAAATTACTAACATTGAACCACAGACTTGGACTTGGCTTCTATGAAGTCACAGCAACAAAATGGAACCTTGAGATGAAAATCATTTGACAAAATCACATAAGCAGACAAAAATCAGTCAAATTCAAAGTTCAAGTTGAAATGAACTTACACATTACATTTTCTAGTCATCATGGAAGAATGCAGTAGGGGAAGGATACTGCCTCACTACTGCCTCAACAGTATTCCTGTCACTTTAACACATTCTAGAGTCCTAAACCCAAAGCCAATGACAAAGTCACAGCAAAGGTATCCCAGTAATGAGATGTCTCAGGGCTCCCTTCATTTCCCTGTTCCTCAAACTGTAGATAAAAGGGTTCAGCATTTGAGGGACCACACTGTACATCACTGAAGCCACAGCATTCTTAATGGAAGAGTCAGTAACTGAAGAGCTGAGATAAACTCCAAAACCTGTCCCATAGAACAAGGACACAACTGAGAAGTGAGACCCACAGGTGGAAAAAACTTTAGATCTTCCACCCCCTGATGGCATCTTCAAGATAGAGGAGACAATTTGAGAATAAGAGAAAATAATTCCTGAGAGAGGGACACCAAAAAATATGTTACCCACTGAATATATCAGGAGGTTATTGACCAGAGTATCAGAACAGGCAAGATCAATAACTTGAACAAGATCACAGAAGAAGTGAGGAATCTCCAAGGTTGTGCAGAAGGACAGCTGCAGTATCATCAGAGTGTGAAGTAGACCAAATGCAATGCTAGTGAGCAGGGAGACTAGAACCAGCAGGACACAGAGGTAAGGGTTCATGATGGCCATGTACCTCAGGGGGTGACAAATGGCCACGTAGCGGTCATAGGCCATTACTGCAAGGACACAGTTTTCTAAACCACCAAAAATCAAGACAAAGCAGACCTGGGAGAGGCAGCCTGTGTAACTGATGCTCTGATCCTGTGCTTGGATGTTCACCAGCATCTTTGGGATAGTGGTTGTGCCCATACAGATGTCAGCCAAGGATAGGTTGGAGAGGAAGAAGTACATCGGGGTGTGGAGGTGAGGGTCAGAGCTGACAGCCAGGATGATGAGCAGGTTTCCCAGGATGGTGACCAGGTACATGAACAAGAACAGGCTGACGATGAAGGGCTTCAGTGCTGGGTCATTTGTGAGTCCCAGGAGAAGAAATTCTGAAACAACTGTTTGGTTTGTGGGTTCCATATTGTGGAAGAATCTTATGGAAAAGATGAGTGAAAATAAATGAATAGTTTCTGGATGAGCAGAAATGGTATCACCTGGTGAATGGTAGAACTGATAGAAATGATAGAAATGAAAATTCTCAATGCCACTCTGGAGATAATGTTTGGAAAGGTCTGGGAATGATGAGAAATAGTTTTTGTTTTATCATATACTGTAGAAGAATTTGATATGTCTAAATTTTTAAGTGAATGATGATATATGATGGAGGTTGGGAGTTGGGGGTGAGAGAAGTATGTAGGAGCTTTAGATTACATAGACAGAAATGAGAGGGAGGAAGGGGTAGGACTATGAAAAATGGTGAAATGAGACAGACATCATTACTCTTTATACATGTATGATTACCTGAATGGTATGAATCTACATCCTATGTGCAAACATAGATAGGAAAAAATGTATCCCATTTGTTACAATGAATCAAAATGCAATCTGTAAAAATAAACAACCAGTGCTTAAAAAAAATCTGATATACATTTTGTACCTACATGAATATTCAGATCTTTCCTCTGTTCTCTTTCTACCTCCATTCCTCAACCATCTTCTCCTCTAATATCTACATTCGTAAGTAAACACCAACACTTTTTCACACATGTGCCAAGTGGCTAGACTGTAACCAACCATAATACATGGTTGTTCCTTCAGAATTAGTCCATGCATTGAATCAAAAAGAAAGATGAGGACAAACATATCAAATCCATCTTCTAGAGCCATGATTCCTAACTTGGGCATGCCTCAGAATCATACAAACAGCTCACCAAATTACAGGTGAGTTAATTCATACTTCAGCCCCATGGGTCTGTGAGGACATGTACAAAGTACATAGCATTTGACAGGGAGTGGCTCAGCGTTCAAATCATCTGATTGTTCTTAACTAGTCTCTCTGGCAACCCTGCACAGTACAGGATTAGCATTCCAAACTGGTCACTCAGGTCTCACAAATATTCTTTAGAATTGTAGTTGTTTCTTGTTGAAAAAAGTCCAAGCATCCTTCCTTTCAAGGTGTGTCCTCTTGTTCACATTGTTAATTTTAGCAGATAGAGGATGTCTATCCAGGTGGACAAGAGCAAAGTTGAGAAAATGTTGCCTCTGAACTTGGAGCTCCTGAGACTCTCCACTGGAAATTCAAGCAAGTGTGATTGAGCAATTAATTCTCAGAGAAGCTGAGCATGTTGATGACCTTCTCTGCCTCATCCTAAGGAAACTTCTTCCCCTAAGGAGGTACATAATGTGTTGCCATCTGAAATAAGCAAGCAAACAAAAATTGTTAAATGAGAGAATGGAATTCAGAGGCTCTTATGAAAACAGATGGAAGTAAAAACATTTTCTTGCTCTTTAAAAGACAGAGACTTACAACATAACGGACTTGGAGTATCAGGCATCCTAATAGGAGGAGTGTCCCTGGAGAGCAATGGTCTTCCTGTCCGGGAAAGAGAAAAGCAGCTGTGACAGCAACAGTCTACTGGAGTAATGTTAGATTCACACTCAGAATTCGATTCCAGCAGTGACTGTGAGAGTGGGGGAAAATATTCAACTGGATGAGGAGCTGGCTATCCTCATTTGTATGATGGGAACTGCTTCATGGATGTGCTCATTAACTACATTGCAGTAGTCATTGACAGTGTGTATTTCTCCAAATATGACCTTCCACACCTTAAATCTTACAATTTTATACCTCAAAGATGCTAGAGGCTAAAACACTCATGGATATGTCTCAAGAATGAGAAATGAACAGAGAAAAAAATGCCAGCACAGTTCTGGGCAGGTGGGACTCTCATACTGACATCTCCAATCCTGTGTGTGTGTGCCTGTGTGTGCATATGTGCACAGGAATTCCATAAATATCAGAACATGGTGGGCTTTACCAATGGGAAGGAATTGATGGGGTTGGAGTAGTTGAGGAAGGAGAAGGAAACAGAAAATCTTTAGCCAGCAAATGCTAGTTTGAGTAAAGAGTGTGTGTGCTGATGCTATCTCTGGGAATATTTGTTATGTGTAAAGGTAAGGAAAGAAACATTGATGATACCCATATTCATTTGACATGGATATATTATAACATGTATTGTAATGAAATGAATTAAACAATAAAGGATTTAGACACATGCATGGTCACAACTTATGAATACTCAAATAGGTAAAACTTATAGGAATAAATTCTACACCATGATAAAAATTTTAATTTACTTGAAACTATACAGACATGTAAATTTTTAACATGGGTTATTAGTGAATGATAGAAAATACAGAGAATCATTAAGGTTTGGCACCCATCAGTGCACAATGAAAAATTCACCTAGTTCACTCCTCTTGCTTTGCATATTTTTATTAGAAGAACAATCAAGGCATATTTAGTCCATTTCATGTGATTTTGCAAAAAAATTTTTTCCTTCCACAGGGGAACCACCACATTAATTTGTGATAGATGATACTCTTCCACTTTTCATTATGCTTTATTTATTTTTCCACATAACAACTGTATTATGTTGCATTTATGATTCTTGTATACCCAGAGGCCTCTCTATGGGTACCATTGACAACTGGTGTCCCTAGGCAGTTTTCAGATTAAGGCTGATTTGTGTAGATCTCTTTCCTTAATTTTAACTACCAGAGCATTCCACTCTATTTTTGCAACATGATCTTACTTCTACATTCTTTAACTGGTAGGTGTTATGGTTACTACCTATTATTTATGACTACATGTATAGTATGAAACCATGCATGGTGGACATGACCACATTTAAGTTGGCACTCCTCAGGAAGGTGGGGACCAAGGTGGTGAATTCAGTACATTTATTATATTATTTCATTTTTTAAAAGACATGAGATGACAGAACATAATGTTGACATTGGACTTTTGTGGAAAATGGAGTGGTCATGTTTTTGGTGTTGTTAATTGAACTCTCTCTGCTATTCCAATTCAAACTTCTTGGTAGCTCCCAAAAGTGAACATGAGGACTAGAAAACCTCTTGGTGAGCCCCTCTGTGTTTACTCCTCAGACCCCAGAGCCCTAACAGCTCCACTAGAAGGATAGAACAAAGGCTCTCTGTGCATTGAAGAACCAGCAAAGAGAATAAAGGAGGAACGAATTGCTAGGGGCTGAATTTTTTATCCTTAAAATTCAAATGTTGAAATCTTCATCCCCACTTAGAGAAGATGTGACCATATTTGGAGAAAAAATCATTGAAAAGTAAAGTTAACCTGAGGTCATCATGGTGGGCCTAATCCAATATGATCTGTGTGTTCCTAACAGATTAGGACACAGACACTTGCAGAAACAGGGAGAAGACAGCCAGCAACAAGGTGAGGAGAGAAACCTCAGGAGGAACCAACTCTGCTGACACCCTGATCTTCAAACTTCTAGTTTCCACAACTATGAGAATTTAAATCTCTCTTGTTCATCCACCCAGTCTGTGGCACTTTCTTATGGCAGCCCTAGAAAACTGGTATGCAGACAAAAACCCACAGACCACACCAAAAGAATTAAAGAGTAAAAACATTTTTTAAAGAGCCATCATATTAGAGAAGGAACAGATTTCCCTTTACAGGAAAATGGTCCCTGCAGCTGTGCAGAGAGAGCAGGTGCCCAGCAGAATGGGAGCTGCCTGGATGTTGGGGAAACTGTGAAGAGAATGTGTCAGTCAGGCAGCAGTCTCCTGGAACTTGCTTCTCCTCATCCTCTGCCTGTACTTTCCTCACTGCTTCCCCAGGAGGATACTGGAGCAAACACCTGACCTCTTGTCCAAACATTAACTAAGGGACATTGAGCTCAATTGACTTCCGTGATCATGACCCAGCACCTCACCTGGATGAGGAGACAGAAACGTGTTCTCAAATGGAAGATACATTCTGAGTCTGTGGACTCCAGCTCAGGAAGGACCATCTCTGCTTGAAGCCACAGCTGGTGCTTCCTGGTTTTCTGGGCTTCTGAGTGAGGTTCTCACTAGCTGACACCTGCAGTCTCTGTGTCCCTTGGGGCTTAATACCCACAGCTCCTCATTATACCAGAACTGTTACTGTCATCCTGATCCCAGGAGTGCCTGTCCTTAAAAACCAAATCTGTAGAAGAGAGGAAATCAGGATGGCTGGTTTTCTGGCCCATGAGGCCAAGCCTACATCACCCAGTACTCTCCGTTTTTTCTACTCACCTCCATTTCACATACCTTGAATACCAAACACATTGAATTCCCTGATGAATACCCACCTTCCATTTTACATACCTCTATCCATTTCTTCTTATCAGGAAGCCTAATTGAATTCTAGGTGTGAAAATGTAACTTACATATACATAGGCACACACAGTAGAATTGTTAATAGAGCTAAGATGTTGCCAAACTGCTTACAAAGATGTCTCTTCCTAACTATATAAATGTTTCTTGAACCTTAATTTTTGTTACATTTATTTTTACAGAAGATCCTTATATATTTTCATTGACTACCTCTGGCTGCCCTGAAAAGAACGATTGTTTCCTAATTATTATTTATAAATACATTTCCAATATTTTCAATGGATAATTTTCTTCACCTCGGGGGACTGTAAGCTGAAAGTATGGGTCTACATATTTAATGCAGTTCTGAATTCATTCACAATATCACTACCATGCCAGGTAGTGCGCAATTTGTTTTATTAGGCCACCATAAGATGGATGCCAGTTCAGACAAGATTAATACATGGGAGGATAAACCAAAGTACCCTGCCTGCTAAAAAATTATTTAAATGATTTCAGAAAATAAAATCCAGCAAGGAAGGAAAAGGGATAATGGATTCTTTCAAGTTTTTTTTTGCTCCAGAAATGCAAGATTAGTTTGTTGTCTACAGAATCACATCAGTCACCCCTGAAGCCTTGTTGGATCTGCTCTAATGCCAACCTGAGTGAAGCTTCTCCTAACCTATCACTGTACAATCAGTACACTACTTTAATATGTTATTACCCTACTTCCTGATGCATTAGTCAGCATCTAACAGACTATAATTTTTTGGAGCTATTGGGGAAAGAGATTGATACAGAAATTAGTATGCACAGGTATAGTAGGGTGTGTACATGGGTTCTGTTCCTGTGGAAGTAACAGGATGCAAACAAGATTAGGAAAGGGATAAACCAATGAAATTATGTCATTTGCTGGTAAACGGATAGAACCAGAGACTATAATGCTGAGTGAAGCAAGTCAGTCTCACAAAGTCAAGGGTCAAATGTTTTCTCCAATATGTAGAAGTTAGTCTAAATATGGGAGGTCAGGAGAGAAAGACAGTATAAATGTGGAGAAGAATGTTACCAAAAAGAAGAAAAGCTCAAGGGAATACAAGAAGAGGATTGAGGGGAGGGAGAAGGGACAGGATAAGGGGAATATAATGGGATGAATCTGACCTAACTCTTCAATGTGCATATATGAATGTACGCCAGTGAATGTCAGCATTATGTATATCCACAAGGTACTAATTTTAAAAAATGTAAATAAGTAGAAAGATCTGAGCCGAGGAAAGGAGGAGGGGGAGAGAGAAGTGGGAGGCCAGGGTAAGTATGGGGGACTTAATGGCAGCAAACTATACTTCATACATTTATAATCATGTCAAAATAAATCCTAAAGTGATGTATAGCCATTATGAGTCAACAAAAATCGTGGCAAACTCTCTACAATAAATATGCTACAATAATAACAGGAATAATAATAATAATAAAGGGATAAACTGAACTGTGACACTGTCTCAATGTCACCATCCACTGGAATTATGGAGATGAGAGGTACCTTCTGAATTTTCCCAAGTTGTGGCAAGTGGACCTGGTCTTTAAATCCTGCATTGAATAGGCATTGTTTGCAGACATGGGAAGGGACATGGCCTTGAGTCAGTCTCTCCCTTCTGCTGAGGCAGTCCAAGAATGGGCCGACATGAAGGGCCATCTGCCAGCTGTACTCCCAGAGTGGGGTAGTAATCCCATCTTCCCTGACGGCTTCTCCAAGTATACATCAGTGTCCACACCATCTGCCAGCTGTTTCCTTTGTGGAAGAATGGTCCTGAGAACAAGGATTCGTACCAAGTTGTGAAATATCCTCAGTGTCCGGAATAAGGCCTGACTACACTGTGCTTTTTGTTGGTTTTGATGAATGAATGAATGATTAAAATAACTCCCAGGAAAATAATTATTCTCATTACCTCTGGAATTCAAGCAGCACATCACAGTATCTGCCACACTTATCTCTCTGGTGAACTGATTTTTCTCTATTTGTGGGTAAGTGTATTTATCCAGTAGCTGGAGCAGCTTTCACAAAAGATCACGGAGGAGCCAGTTAAACCATAGATATTCATTATCACAGTCGTGGAAAACTCACTGGAACTACCCAAAGGAGGAAGTTTGCCCACTTGTATTCAGTAAACCCACCCCCAAATAAAATCGTCTTACATTTCTTCCAGGAGACAAGAAAGAGAATATTACATCACCTCTAGTCACAATAACAGAAAAATAACTGTCTAAATCTCATTATTATCAAAACAACACTTGCTTTTTATTGTTGCTACATATCATATGAAAATAGGACAGAAAATCAACCATCTTAATCCCAAATATGAGGAAATTTCATAAAGGCAGTGATGAACATGACAACAAAGACCCAGATATCACTCATGACCTTGAACAATATCAAGGTCATCAGCAAATCGATGACAATTATCCTACAGGCAGATAAAAATGGGTGAAAGGAATGCACTGGACTTATACAAAAGAATTTTCTGGAGACACATATACCATATGGGCAATCAAAAACTGGGTGCAGGGCCAGGGACGCAGCCTATCATACATGAGGCCCTGGATTTCCCAGCACTTAGAAAAAACCTGGCAGCATTAATCTCTCTACTCCATCAGTGTTGTAAAACTATGTGGAATTACACTTAAAGCCCTAGCACATAATCTGAAAATAGGTCACTGTCTACACAACTTCCTTTCCAACATGATTAGTGCTCACCCTCTGATCGTATAGGCCCATATGCATGAGTGAGAGGCTTTAGTATAAGGAAGCATCATTTTGAGGGACGCCATTCAACTTAGGACACATGTCTTCTGTGTGACTCCACAGAGAGCATAGAGGGATGGGCACTCAGCTTTCTTCCTCTGGCCCCATGTCCAGGCACAGCATCTGTGTCTGCCGCAACACCTGGGGACTCTGATGAGATACCTCCTGGGAGGAGGCCACCCCATGCAGGACTCAGTGAAGCCCACATGCCTGAAACTACACATTTCTACTTCTGAAGTCTTGGTAATGAACAATAATTCTCTCCATTGTGCCGGGCTTATTAGGGTTTCATTTTCTCTGTGAATTGATAGCTTCCCCGAATCACAAAACCATCTCAAACCACTAAGATAATCTAATTAGGTGGATGTTATCAAAAATGAAACTAAGCAGGGCATATGCTAACATGACCTCTTAACAACACACTTTTTCCTGGAATACCTCAGTAATGATGTAATTGGGTATGAAAGTTCAATTCTCTACCTCACATTTGCTCTATCTGTGAGATGCAGCATATGCAGTCCTATCCATGGGATCAAGTTGAAGACAGTCTCCAGACATGACCTTGACCTCGAGCAAACCTTTCCCCCCCATCCACCTTCTACAACTCTCTGCTCTCTGAGACTGATCCATAAAATATCACAAAAATAAAACTTCCAACTCATATTCTGCTGGATGGAGTCAAAGAAAGGATGTGGAATTTAGAGGCTGAATCATATTGGAAACATCGCAGAACTTCATAAAACCCCAAGACGAGTTTGAAGTCCAAGTAGAAATGCACTTACCTATTATCCTCATGTCCACATGATCTGGGGAAGTGGACTCTATCTCCAACCACAAGGCCACTTCACCATCTCCCAACCCATTCATGACCTCCACCCTCATGACCCTTTTCTAAGTGTGTGCCACAACTAAATCTGAAAAATCCAGGACCTCCCTTTCAGGCTCTGTTTATGTGAAACCCAAAAGGAAAAAATGTGTTCAGGTAATTGAAATCTTGTGCCACGCATTGTAGAGCTAGATGAAAAGAAATTTCAGGTTTCAAGGTAGTATAAAACACCTGTGGTCATGATTGTGTCTCACTATGTTAGTAAAACAGAGTAGTGATGGAAAAGCCAGGCATTCTGGGTCACCAGAAATTCTGTCACATTGATTTACTCTATAAACCCAAGTCCAAAGCATGGACACATCACAGAAAAGAAGCTGTTCTACCCATGAGCTTCCTCAAGGCCTCCTTCACGTCCCTGTTCCTCAGGCTGTAGATGAAGGGGTTCAGCATCTGAGGGACCACAGAGTACATCACTGAGGCCACTGCAGTCTTCCTGGGGGAGTCAATCACTGAAGAGCTAATGTACACCCCAAAAGCTGTCCCATAGAACAAGGAGACGACAGACAGGTGAGATCCACAGGTGGAAAAGGCTTTATGCTTTCCTTCTGATGAGGGCATTCTCAAGACAGAGGACACGATGTGAACGTAAGAGAAAATGATCCCAGAGAAGGGGATACCACCAAATATGAATGATGCAACATATATCAGAATGTTATCAATGAGGGTGTTGGTACAGGAGAGCTTGAGGACCTGAGCAAGTTCACAGAAGAATTGGGGGATTGCTATATCTGTGCAGAAGGACAGCCGCAGCAACAGCAGAGTGTGGGATAGGGCATCCGTGGTACTAATGAACAAAGAGACCAGAACCAGTAGGACACAGAGGCAGGGCTTCATGATGACTGTGTACCTCAGTGGGTGACAAATGGCCACATAGCGGTCATAGGCCATCACTGCAAGGAGAAAATTTTCCAAGACTACAAAAACTATAACAAAGCAGACCTGGGAGAAGCAGCCTATGTAAGTGATGCTCTGGTCCTGTGTTTGGATATTTAGCAGCATCTTTGGGATGGTGCTTGTACTGAAGCAGATGTCATTAAAGGAGAGACTAGAGAGGAAGAAGTACATGGGGGTGTAGAGGTGGGCGTCAGAGCTGACAGCCAGGATGATGAGCAGGTTTCCCAGGATGGTGACCAGGTACACAGAGAGGAAGAGACTGAAGATGAGGGGCTGCAGTACTGGATCCTCTGTCAGTCCCAGGAGAAGGAATTCTGAAACTGCTGTATGGTTTCTGGGTTCCATGTAGTTGTTGAATCTGATAGAAAAGATGTGTGAGAAATAATAAATTTATGGGCAGCAGCAGCACTCGGGAAGTTTATAGCAATAGAGATACTTCGTCCACTCCAAACTTACTGGTGATACACTCCAGGGTTGAGGACCACCAGCAATCTCTCTGAATCATTTATGCATGTTGAATTTTGAAAACCAATTTAAAAAAAAAAATTAAATTTTTTTGAATTAAAGTGATTATTTAGATAGCTCCCTCTGAAAGTGTTTCCCTTCATGTATCCTTACTCATTCCTCTTTTTCTCTCCACATCCTCTATTGAAGTAAAATGTACTGAATAACAACTGTTCCATACATTGTGCTAAGTGCAGAGAATGAACCAAAGCAGAAGGTGTAGGTTTTCAAAATTATTCCATGACAGTAGAAGTAAAAATAAGAATTAATTTTTGGAATCCTTCTAAGGCAATCATTCCCTGGTTTTCTCTTACTTCAGAATCATCTAAAAATATTTTCAAACCAAGGATGTGTTAATTTTTCCTATCATCTCCATTTCCCCATGAGGACACTTAGGTGAGGTTAGGTTATATTATGGATGTGAGATTTACAGTGCATGCTGGCCAAAACTGTGTTGGAGCTCAGATATTCTGACCTGCAGGTTGATTTTTGGGCAATGTCTGAGAACTAGCATTCCTCACTGATCTCATGATTCTCCTGTGCCATTTTAATGATTTCTTCCTCACCAATGCCTTTGGGCTTTCCCTTGATTTTAAATTATGTCAATCACTATCCATGTTATTAGTTGCAGCAGGTGGATGGCAGCCACTCTGTTGGACCTGACTCAAGGGTAGAAAATGTTTCCTCTGCAACTGAAGTTCTGAAGACTCCCCACAGAAATAGATGCCATCTCCTTTAGCAATTAATTCTAAGGAAGTTGGGGAACTCTATCTTTGAGATTCTCTGTCTCATTAAGGGAGATGTGCCCTTAATTTAGTAGGTGTCACATCATTTTTAGAGAAAAAGTAAAATGCATAGACACATAAAAGACAAAAAAAATATATTTCTGATATTCAGAAATCAGAAACTCATAAGATAACATTTGTTAACGATCTTACCAGGAATGTCCCTGTACAGCAGTCTCTGCCTGCAGGATGTGGAGGAGACTGGGCCTGCCAGCACTTACCACTTGGTGCAATAATGCATTCACACACTCTCAATGTCAGTGAATGAACTGAAAGATGGATTACACTTCCAAAGCATTAAGAGACTTTAGATACCTGTTTGGCTTTTGTATGAATGTTGTTTGACATCTCACCTGGCTATTGAAGATGGAAGATGTGTCCACAGGAAATGCAGGCAGACTGAATGAGCCAATGAATCCTGGTCAGGAAGCCTCATCTCTGGGTGGGGCCTCAGGTGCTGCTTTCTGGCTGGGGCAGGGATGCTGAGTGAGGTGCCCCACACTGAATTCTATAGCCTCTGTGTCCCTGGGGCTCAATATCCAGAGCTCCTCATTAGACCAGCTATTTTATAACCATTCTGACCCCAGAGTGCACGTCCTTGAAGACCAGCTCTGCAGGAGTGAGGGATTCAGGGTGGCTGATTCCTGACCCCTGAGGCCATGTCTGCACCACTCAGTGTTCTGCATGTCTCTGCTCAGCTGCACTGCAAGGGCCCTGCTCACACAACAGGTGGCATTTCTCTAAAGAATTACAGGGCTTCTTTAAATGAGAAACAAAGCCATCACACTTTAATTAAAGATTTCAGGATGCCTGATTCAGTTTTAGGTGTAAAGTTATTTCCTGTAACCAGGGGATATGTTTAATGTGTGTGTGAATCATTGTTAATACTTGTTGAACTATAATATTTTTCCCATATTTTGCAAAGATTCTAACATATTTTCATTGATCACTGCTGATTATCAAAATGTAGACAGAGCTGTTACTTCCTGCATAGAGTATAATAAGCACCATTTCAATTCCATCGTAACATTTTCATTACATTTTGCTTTGTATTAGGGAAGCTTGAGGTCAAATTGTGTTTCTTTTTTTTTTTTTAACTGACACTTCAATTACAAGTCAATGAGACTGAGGGCTATAGAGATGTTTCAGACACTCAGTACATTGGGTTAGATTTCATCCATCATGTAATTGGTGGAGTTGACCTTCCAGGTTAGTGTTCATTTTAAACACTTTTATTTTTAAAGACTTTAGCATTTAAATTGAATGATTAATTTGCAAAGTATACATTTTTATTTTGGAAAAAGGCATTTTTTTTCTATTTATTTTTTACTTATTTATTTTTAGATTTATTTTTCCCATATTTTCTTAGGTACATTTTAATTATATGTAACAGTAGGATTGTTGTTACATATTTCCACTTGCACACAATGTAACATCTTCATTTGGTCAATGTCATTCTCTAGTACTTCCCTTTGTGTCCCCACCTCCCTCCTCTAGGGCTTTTCGTCTACTCTGCTGGTCTCCCTTCGATGGAAAAAGTCCTTTAAACACTGGCCTTTCCAAGAATTGATTCAGGCAGAAGCAGCTGGCTTTGAATTACTTAGTCCACTTTCAGATCCTATCAGTGGACTGAACCAGGATTTCCAGAACTCTTTTAAGTTGAAAAAAAAAAGATGGTTTCATGAGACTTCTGTCTATGAGTACAGCCATATCGACTGTAAATAATATAGTTTTGCCTCCTTATTTCCAGAATTTATGCTCTTATTGCTTTTATTATCCGGCTGTAGTGGCTAGTTCTTCCAGAAAGTTATTAAATAATGATGCAGGTGGTCATGCTTATTTTTTCCTTCATCTTAGTATGATCTCTTTTAATGCTTTGCTGGTGAGAATGATTAGCTGGTGATTAGTCCAATATCATTTTTGGACATTAGCCATCCATGTCTATTTTACTATGCCTTTCTTTTAAGTTAGTGTCAGTAATCGATGTTCAACATCCTATTTTCTTCTTTGAAGTATGAATACAAGGAAGCACATTGAAATTGCCTTACATGCCTGGAATACTGTTGTTCCTGGTGTAATTTTAAGTGTATTTTCTGATTATATTTCCTTAGAATGTCTACATGTATATTCATGAGTGTGGTTAATATGCATGTTTCAGTCCGAGAACATGGAATGTCTCCCCTTTACCTGAGCATCTTCTGTGTACTTTCATATAGGAAACGTTTTGTTGTTGCTACTGTTTTTGTTTGGTACTAGGGATTAAACCCAGGAGCACTTAACCACTGAGTCACATCCCCAGTCCTTTTTTATATTTCTTTAGAGACAGGATCTCAATAAGTTGCTTAGGTTCTCAATAAGTTGTTGAGGCTTGCCTTGAGCTTGCAGTCCTCCTGCCTCAGCTTCCCTGACTACTAGGAGTACAAGTATGTGCCACCACGACCTGGTCTTTAAAAGAGGTTTTCAGATTTCTTCATAAAGATCTTATGTGTTTTTGCTTCTGCTAATTTTTAAAACTGCTGTAGCTTTCTTGCCCTTGTGAATGCTTTCTTCCTTTTAAAATTAGATTTTCCAGTGTGTTGTGGCTGGCATACATAGGACAATGCTATTCACTTTTGTAGGTTTTTCTTTTTGCTGGCAAGGGTTCTAAATTCTCTTAACAGTTCTAATAGATTGGGAATGGATATTCCTAGGTAAATGATTATATAACCATAAATAATGACAAATTTAAGGTTTTACTCTCAAAGCTCATAAGTCCTATGCAAAACAATCTAGGAGAGAAAAAATACTTCCAAATTCACTATTCAAACATGTATTATATGAATAATAATGCAATGTACAAATTCTTTCCATATGAATTTGTTATTTATAAGACAATCATTTGAAATATATGAGAAGATAGCATCATAATGACTTTCTTCACCATGTTAACCATATTCACATTAAAAAGAGTAACAATGGTTAAAATACAAAGACCTATATGGGACTATAAGCAAGGTACCATATTCCACAGAAAGAGACCACTAACACTTAAAAGGAAGAATAGGTTTACCTTGTTCCAGAGAGGGGACTCAGATGACATGGTGAGTGAGCTGTTACCAAGGGGATGTGTGGATTCATCTCCATGAGCAAGAATATACTTCTGCCTTGCAGTGACTGAGATTGTAGGATTCTGGGAGATAGTGGCTGAGGGCGGAAGTAGAGCCTGCTTACTTCAGCAACATTGTTGAACTCAAGACTGAGAACTGTCTGGACCCAGGAGGGGAGATATACAACACCTGAAATGCTCAGGACATCTCCAGGAAAGAAGTGAACCAAGTCTGCTGTTGGCTTTGTTTATGGATTTGTGATACTTTCCACATTATGGAGCAGCAGAAGTCAGTAAGCTAAATTCAATGGTAGAGACCAAACTGGTGATGGGTAAGAACAACGGTGAGCCTGCCAATTGAGAAATCACGACAGAACCTCATGGGCAAGAGAGAACCTAGAAAATGCGAGGGGAGAAGAACTGGGAATGCAACTGTAGAGAGTTCTACTGAGAGGTATCGCTGTAAAAGGAGGAGGAGGAGAGAAAGTGACTATAGGAAGAAGGAAGAGCCAAGTCCAAACAGGCAATTTGTTCTTTCTTTTTCCTTTTTTTTTTTTTTTTTGGCTATGCTAGGGATCCAACCCAGGGCCCCACATACAATGGGCAAAACATTTCAAAATTTCATTCTGCTTTCTTTTTAATGAGAGCATAATTCTGATTGAAAAGATGTGCCTTTGATATTTATCACTCACTGCTTACCACAGTGAATGGAAGAGAATGAGCATTCAGTGAAAATTAATTGATATGGTGTGGGGGCACCTGGCTCTCCTTACAGTGCTTGACAGAGTTCCACTGAAGGATGATTGCAAAGACTCATCCTAAAAGGATTGCATGCCAGATGTAGGCCTCCCTAGCTTGGATGTTATTCTGTGGAGTTTTCCTAATAATATATTACTCACTTCAGTCTGGGGATCTTGCTAGAGGTGATGGGAATAATTATACAAATTTCCAGAAAAACATCATGGAGACAAAACACACGTTAACACCCTGTGATGATTAACCTCACAACAGCAGAATGTTTTTATTATGTTAAAAACCAAACACTGCATTTACTGGCACAGCCAGAACCTGTTGGGGCACAGAAACTTATAGATAACAATGTTTCCCCAAGTTCTAAGCACAAAGCACCTCCCACAGTAGCTACTAGATATGGGCCAGCTTATTATATCAATGGCAAGCCGGTGATTAAGTAAGGATAATCTGTAAGTTTACTGTTTTCTCATAATCTTTCAGTAAAAACAATTTCTGCCTATGCTTTGGAAACTTCTTTGATTTTATTAGTCACAAGCCTGTCATCAAAGCCTGAAGAAAAATGTATATAAACCCAGCCTTCCCCAGAATAAAGTGGGAATGATTGCACCAGAACTAGAGTCTGTTTCTTTCATTCTCCATCCATTGCCGACGCTGTCTCCCCCGTACCCCCTTACCAGTGTGGAACCCATGGACCCCTGCTGGGGCTGGACCCCGGCAATATGGGGGTTGAAAGGAAACAGGAAAGAACTAGGGAGGATGGAAAAGGAAAATTAGCAGAGGAAATTTTCTGAATATTCATTTGAGTTCACAGCACCCAGGGGATAGTTTTGGGTTTTATTGAATTTTTGCAAAATTCAGCACACACTGAAGTCATCCAGAGCACTTGTTGATGCACATGACTCATCCCCAGGGTGCATTAGGAATCTGTCTGGAGTGGGGACAAAGGATCTGCATTTCTCACATCCTCCCAGTACTGCCAGCTGCTGTCCACACATCTGATGCTCTTCTCACTGTGCCTTTTCCACAGGATTCATCACCACCATGGAACCCCATAACCAATCTGCCATTTCCGAATTCCTCCTTCTGGGACAGACAGATGATCCAGCACAGCAAATGAACTGTGATTATCATTGTATTTAAGGAAGGTATCAGAATTCTTGCAAGTGACTGTTCTGGGCCCTCAAGTAAAGCTTTTTAATGTGTCTTTATGAGGAAGACCATTGTCTGTTGAGAAATCTATACTTTCATGGGGAGAGACAAGAAGAGAGCAGGCAGGACTAAGGGGTATCACTTTACAACAGCAGGAGAGGAAAGATTGTCCCTAAGTCAGAATCATCTCTCCAGGTGTGGAAGTGGGAACAATGGAATTTTCACAGGAGAAATGGGTGTGATCATCATTGGAGCAGGAGATATTGACTGTGTTCAGACACACAATCTGTGTACTGCCCCCTGCTGACACCATGATGTCTTTTAGAGCAGAGCTTCCTCCATTGGTGTCCACAGAGCACCTGCAGAGACAAGTCACTTCATACCACTGTTCCTGGTGCAGGTCCTTTGATTTTATGCAAGAACTATTGACTTTCATGTTTGGAAAGATGTCTAAGGGACAATTCACTCTTTGAGCTCCTGATGATATCTGAAGTCTGAGAATCATGGTATTAACATTCCAAGATCAAAAGGAACATATAAATACACATGTCAGAAATATGGAAGGTCTTAACTCAATTTTAGTTGTTTAAGTTTCATCTACCAATCCATGAAATCCCAAGTTTTCAATTATATGAATTATTCAATAAAATTTACTTAGATGCATTAAAATCAGATAGAAATCATAACCTAGAACTTATATATCCTTCATCTATATATACACATATATACGAAAATATATGTGGATATATTTTCAAACATTCTAATCATTCACCATTTACTTTTTTCCCAAAGAATGAAAATTGCAGAATTTAAAGAGGTTTTGCTTACTTTATGTCAATTATGCCTCAAAAGAGCTGTTAATAACAAAATTCCTTTTTGCATTTGATTATTCAGATAATATTATTAAAATCCATAAAGGTCAGAAAGAAGTGGTACATTTTTGAGTACTTGACAAAAAAAAACTGAACTCAGAATTCTAGACACAGTGAAAATGCCCTTTAAGGATGACGGTAGGATAAAATGTCTCTTGCCAGCTGACAGGTTAAAGCAAACATTGTTAACATTTTCTCATGGAATTTTTAATTTAAAAGTAATATACAAAATATCTATAAACATAATAGTGGGAAAGCTAAAGGGACTTATATAGTGATAAGGTTTTTGCTTTTTATAGGAAGTGACAAATGATTGACTCTAAGTAGATTATAAAAATTATATACACACACTCATATATAATATCTCTAGAGCAACCTATTTAAAGAAAAATACAAAACATACAAAGAGTCAAAACACAATATATGAAATAAAATGGAATATTAAAGATATGTAGATAACCCAAAAGAAGGCAGGAAAGAGAAAATAGAAATTAAAAAAAGAGGTAACAAGCAGGAACTACATAGGAAAGTGATATTCATAAATCCGGACATATTAATAATTTTATTACATGTAATTATAGTTGAAGAATTCAACATTCCTTTATAAAAAATGTATTTTGGAGAAAAGATAATCTTTTAAACAAACAGTACTGGGAAAACTGGATTTCTATATTTAGAAGAATGAAACTAGATCTGTCTCTCACACTGTACCAAAAATCTGCTCATGATGAATCAAAGAGCCAAGAATTAGACCAGAAATGCTGAAAATGTCCCAATATTCTAACATATTGGTGCAGGGAGTATGCCCTTAATAAGACTCCTGAAGCTCAAGAATAAAATGACATTTCTGGATAGTAAAGTAAACAAGAGAGTGACAAAGATCTTTGTCAACTACTTTTCCAACAGGGGATTAATATCTGGAATTTGTAAAAAATTCAAGAGACTTAACACTAAAAAACAAATAGCCCAATCCATAAATGGGCAAAGGAACTAAACAGATAGTTCTCAAATGAAGCAATATAAATGGCCAAGAGATACATGGGAATGTTCAAATTCCTTAGCTGCCAGGGAAATGCAAATCAAAACTATACTGATATTTAATTTCACTTCAGTTAGAATGACAGTCATCAACAATACAAATAACAATGATTGCTGGTGAGAATGTGAAGAAAAAGATATATCACACATTGTTGGTGGAACTGCAAATTAGTACAACCACTTTGGAAACCAGGATGGAGATTTCTCAAAAGACTAGGAATGGAACCACCATATAACCCTGCTCTCCCATATCTTGAAGTTTTTCTGAAAGAACTGAAATCAGCTTAGTTAGTATAGAAATACATGCATACCAATGTTCACAGCTGTATAATTCACAGTAGCCAAGTTATGGAACCAGCCCATGTATCCATCAACAGAAGAATGGATAAAGAAAACAATACATATTTATATGCAGTGGAGTTTTACTCCATTGAGAATGGAATTATGTAATTTTCTGGTAAATGAATGGAACTGGAGAAGATCATGCTAAGTGAAATAATCCAGGTGCAGGAACTCAAGATTGAATATTTTCTTTCATATGTATGTAGAATATAGAGATGAAAAAGAAAAAAATAAAACAGTGATCCCATGAAAATAGAAGGGAAACAAACAAGGTAGAATAAGGGAATTGAGAGGGAAGGAGTAAGGAAGTGCATGGGAAAAACTAAAGAACAAAATCTACCAAAAAATTATGTTATACCCATGTATGAATATACATCTGCAAAACTATTTTATATAAATATTGTGTGCTAATTTAAATAATAATAATAATAATAATAATAATAATAATAATGGCCCCTCTTCTTTCCCTCTTTTTACATACTGGCTGCTGTGAGTGGACAGGTCCCCTCTGCCATGCTCTCTTTCTATGATGGATTGTGCTGTCACTGAGGGAAAACAACTAGCCAAGTGACCTTGGAATGAAACCTTTGAAACCATGAACCAAAATGAACCTCTATAAAGTACTGGTTGCACCAACAGAGAGATGATTAACAATATCTTAGCTAAAATTTTAAAAAATGTGTTTTTATACCCATGTATATAGAATATAGCTTCACATTTAAAATTAAATCAGTCTTCCTATAATTGTTAACTAAAAAGAGACGGCTTTGTTTATAACTTAAAAGGAATACTGCAATTTATTAGAAGTGTCCCCTGTGTGTGAGCAGGGCCCTTGCAGTGCAGCTGAGCAGAGACATGCAGAGAACTGAGAGGTGCAGACATGGCCTCAGGTGTCAGGAATCAGCCAATCTGGATCCCTCACTTCTGCAGAGTTGGTCTTCAAGGACGTGCACTCTGAGGCCAGAATGGTAGTAAAATAGCTCATCTAATGAGGAGCTCTGGATATTGAGCCCCAGGGACACAGAGACTACAGGAGTTAGCCTTGGAATACCTCACAGAGCAGCCCTGCCCCAGACAGGAAGCAGATCTGGGCCTCCTCTCAGTGATGATCCTTCCTGATCAGCATCCTCTGACTCATTCAGTCTGCCTGCATTTCCTGAAGACACCTCTCCCATCTTCAATATCCTAGTGAGATGTTGAACAACAGTCCTCTTAAATCCAATCAGGTAACTAAAGTCCATATTAGCATACTCCAAGTGTTACCTATATATAAACCTAATTCATTTATTATTACTTCGTTATTGAATTCAATTTAATTCTGGTATGTTTTATCACACGCCCAAACTAGAAGAATATTGGTCTCACTGATATTCCCTTATTTTTCTACATGACCATTGTTTCCAGAAGTTTTTTCAATGTACTCAACACTTCCTTGATATTTGTGGTCTTTCTTTGTCTTTCCTCAGTTGCCCTGGTATATTCTTTCTTTTAGAGGAATGAACAGGGCTACATTTCACAGTCCATGACAGTAAACAGAGACAGAAAATTAGGGTCCCATAGACCAGCTCTGTGATGGGTGTCTTTGTTTTATACACTTCTCAACATGAAATGTGTCTAAGTATTCTCAAGTTCACTAATTTGACATTGAATGAAATCCACATATATTCAAAGTGCTCAATGTGATGGTGGGATCTATGTGTATATTACCAAGTGAAAACCCCAATCGTGTTAGTTAAAATATTAATCCTGTAGTTCCAGTGGTAGAAATAGAACATCCAGGCTTCTCTTGAACTAGATATTTGTTCCTTTCACAAAGCATGTGGTGGAGTCTGGAAGAGATTAAGGGTGCTTGACACCAGTATCCCACCAAGAGGTGAATTCTGTCACAGCATCTTCTGTCTCTTCCTGTGACAAAGGCCACTGTACTACAGGGACACTCCCAGCAGGACCCTGTCTTGTAAGGGTGGGTGTGTTTTCTTATAAGTACACATTTTATGAAGATGAGGAAAATGTTTCTATTTTCATGTTTTCTTCGAAGTTTATATATTTCACTTTTTCCTCTTATTGAGACATTTTTTTTTCTTTACAAATCAGTAATGCCACCTGCCATCTTAAGGGAAGAACTCCCGAGGGTGAGAAAGAACGTCACATGCAGAGTTGCAAGCTTCCCTCAGAATCCATTGTTCTACAGGAGAACTTAACCTCCATAGGCAGGTCTGTTCATCTTCAAGCATGGAGGAAGCATTTGGAGTTTTCTTAGGTCCACTGTAATGGATGCAGTCCATCTGCTACAAGAAATTTCATGAGTAGAGATGAAGGCATTTTTTAAAATATAGTTAAGAAACATGAGTGTTTGAGACTGGGTCTTGCTCTGCTGGCCAGGCTGAGAGGGACACACTTTGAAGGGCAGGGCAAGACTAGAAGTTTTGGTCAGGAAGAAAATATTACTATTACAAAGGGGTATTATGAGATCTGAGTGATCATTTAACAGTGCTAGTTCTGTGCTATTCAGAGGTATTTAGAGAGTTTGGTTCAGAATCAAGGTAACATTGAGAATATCAGGGCTCAAACCCTGACTGGGCCAAGTACTCACTGCAGAGCTCACACCCATGGCATAACCTCACCTTACGTAGGTGTCCTCATGAGTAAATGGGGATGACCATAGGAACAAGCATATATGCAATTTGGAAAGATTGTGATTCTGAAGGAAACCAAAGTTAGGGAGCCATCGCTTTAGAAAAAGACAGATTTCAAACCTGCATTCACGACTTTTTTAAATCAGAGGATGATTCTCACTGAATTGTATGTCTTTGAACTTGTTTCCATGTAAGCACTTAGCACAGCACATGAAACAGATTTTGCATTCACCAGAAATGTTTTATGTAAAGACAGGGGAAGCAAAGGGAACGTGAGTGGAGAAGGACTGGGGAGAAGGAAACACAGAAGAACATCCGAATATTCACTTGATTCCACAACCAATCACAACGGACGTTTTGTGTATAATCGATGGGTTTTCAACACATCAGAGCCATCCAGAGGACTTGCTGAGGCAGAGACCACTGGTCATCACCCCACTTTTCTCTTAATTAACCATCAAGAATCTGCATTTCTGTCATTAACTCAAATGAGACTGCAGCTATCCAAATATTTTATTATCTTTTCACCCCATTTTTTCCATCAGAATCTTCATCAGCAACATGGAATCCAGAAATGATACAGCTATTTCAGTATTCCTCCTTCTGGGACTGACAGAGGACCCAGCACTGCAGCCCCTCATCTTCAGCCTGTTCTTGTCCATGTACCTGGTTACCATCCTGGGAAACCTGCTCATCATCCTGGCCATCAGCTCTGACCCCCAACTCCACACCCCCATGTACTTCTTCCTCTGCAGCCTGTCCTTGAAGGACATCTGCTTCAGTACAAGCACCATCCCAAAGATGCTGCAAAATATCCAAACACAGGACCAGAGCATTACTTACACAGGCTGCCTCTCCCAGGTCTGCTTTGTTATAGTATTTGTAGTCTTGGAAAATTTTCTCCTTGCAGTTATGGCCTATGATCGCTATGTGGCCATTTGTCACCCGCTGAGTTTTACAACTATCAAGACCCCCAATGTCTGTGTCCTGCTGCTTCTCATTGTGGATGCCCTGTTCAACACCCTGATGCTGCTGCGGCTGTCCTTCTGCACAGCCCTGGAGATCCCCACCTTCTTCTGTGAACTTGCTCAGGTTATCAACCTGGCCTGTTCTGACACCCTCATTGATAACAAACTGATATTTGTTGAAACTTGCATATTTGGTGGCTTTCCTCTCTCTGGGATCATTTTCTCGTACATTCACATTGTGTCCTCTGTTTTGAGAATGCCCTCATCAGAAGGGAAACATAAAGCCTTTTCCACCTGTGGGTCCCACCTGTCTGTTGTCTCCTTGTTCTATGGGAGAGGTGCAGGTGTGTACATTAGCTCTGCAGTGATTGACTCCTCCATGAAGACTGCAGTGGCCTCAGTGATGTACACTGTGGTCCCTTCAATGCTGAATCCCTTCATCTACAGCCTGAGGAACAGGGGCATGAAGGAGGCCTTGAGGAAGCTCATCAGTAGGCTGGCTTCCCTTTCATGATTAGTCGTTTGCTTTGTATGTGCTTTCTAGAGTAAGCTGAAGTGACAGGATTCCTAGGGAGCCATGAATGCCTGATATGCTGGCCCAACCTTCATCTTAAATCATGTAATAACAAGGTATGTTTTAAGTTAACATGAAATCTGACTTTGCTTTTTGTGTAGCTCTTTGCTTTGATCCCATTATTTCCTTGTTGGAACACAGTTTCTTTCCTGGACTTCACAGAGGTCCGGCCTTAGGGAGGGGTACTAGTTTTATCAAACTTGGTTCAGGTTCACTCTTACAAAAGTAGGCGAAGGTGAACGGGACAGGAAGGTATTTAAGCAAATCTGTGCTGACATTAGCTAATAGTTTCCAGCTTATTCTTTGATTGTAGCTGTGAGAATTTCATTTTCATATGCCCCTACTCTCTGTCTGATTGATGGACTGTCATAACCTTGGAAGAAATTGAAAGACCAGTTCTGTGCAAAACGTAAACTTCTGAGATAAAAACTGTGTACACCCCAGTCAGATTGTACCTGTCCTCCATGAGGTGACCTTTTCTTAGGGCTACCTGCGTACCAAGACACAGGAGTTGTTCCTGGACGTGATGCTGCAGATAGAAAACCGAGTGCCCTTCCTTGAGTCAATGGACATCTAGCTTTTCCATGAATCTACCAGACTGCATCTCTGTAGTGGCCTAAATAGTGGGCTCAAAGTATGTCCAGATTCTGTCCCAAGAACTTCTGATTAACTTATTCTATAAATGCATGAATATTAACTGTTTGAGAAATGAGGATCTGCTGAGGTGGGTGGGAATTGAATGTAATCACATGCTTCATGAGAGAGGAGGATTTGAAGAAGACACTAGAGAAGAGGATATGTAGTAACCATGGAGATAGAAATCTCATTGATGCACCCAATATTTGATCTTCATTGTCCTAGGAAACTGCCATTTTATAAGACTACAGTGTATTTTATTTACTCTGTAGGGTTATATATTACATAAATATATTTCTTTTTTACTTCTTTGGAAAAATTTAAATTTTATAAGGAAATCCCATGTGTTAGTGTTATTCTCATGACATCCTTCAGTATCAATTATGTTGTGCTCAGGAATTATTCAATTTCAAACTCCAGATTTTTAAATTATGTATTGTGATATTAAAAATAAAAAGCATTTCTTATGTTGATGCTATACTGGTATCTTTATCTGTTATTGTGAATTGAATATTTTTTTGAATATTCTTTGCAAAGAAATAAAATTTAGTTACACACTTGGGGTGGAATCACTGGCTATAGCAAGGTAACTTCCTACTTGGGAAGCTCCAAAGAGATGTAATTCCCACTCCTCCCTTGTACCTTTCCAGTACATGTTCCTGGTGTTCCACATCATCCCCACACCTTTTCACATACCCTGACCAACTAAAGTCTGTGAAGTAGCACTCACTTATTTTACATTTCTCTTATGAATTTCAGAGTCATTTCACATAATATCAATCATTTGTTTTCTCTCTCCTGAAACGTGTGTTTTAAATATTTCACATTTCCAAACATCTAATAGGTCTTTATATGATTTTAATGTCATTCATTCTTATAAAAATTGCAAGTTAATTCTTCATTCATGATTCACCTTTGGCACATGTTTCGCAGTATTTAGAAGATGTCCTCAAATGTTTGCATTGTCATGTCATTTAATGACTCCCTTTCACCCTCACAGTCCCTCTCAATTGTTTGGACACTGAAACCTCTACTTTGCCTCACTAGGATTCACAATATTGCCTTTCCCAATGGAGGCTGGTTCTAAATGAGATTTGTTTTTGCCTTTGATGTGAGAAAGTTATCAAAATCATTTCATTACTTAACACGTTTTAAATCCACTAACCATTTGCTGTAATGCCAATTTGGAAATAAACTTATGGGTTCATGTTTTCTGTGTTCTTTTTTCTAAACATGAGAACTGCTGTGTCTATCTTTGCCCTAATATCATCTGTCTTAGACATGGTTCCTCACAAGTCAGTACATTTCTCATAGAAATGAAATTTTTGAGTTACCATCACAAAGGTACCCTGTCCAGAGCTAACATTTCTTTTGTCTGATTATTTGCAATTTTCTACAATCATTCATGTCTTTTCATATTTCTGTTATTTCTCATGTTTGAACTTACTGAGGATAAAGCATGGTAGGATGATGTAACAATGCCATCTTGATTCATTGGTATGAAATAATGTGCAAAATCAGTATGGATTTAAAAGAAAAGTTAATACCAAATGAGTTAAGATTCTGTGAAATATATTGATGAACACATGAAAATATTCAGTTCACTAATGATAAAATATCTGTAATTAGCCACTAACACAGACACTGTCTCCTCCTATTCATTGTGGTTGAAATCTCACTGTGATTCCTGGGATGATCAATAAACCAGCACAGCACTGTTTTCCAGTTAGGCAATTTCTCAAGGTCTATTAAGAACCAATCATAATTTCAACTCAAGTTCCCCTTATATGGAGAAAAATATAACCTGGTACCATACTTCATATTTGAAATTGCAACTATATAACTCTAAAAAGGGATTGATGAATATGTGTCTATTGATCACTCATAACTAATTGTAAATTATAGACCAGAATCTACTGAATTAAATATATAAAGATTAAGCTTCAGGCAACTTTCATTGACTCTCAGAGTGAAAGCCTTCTAAATACATCTTTGAAATGTAGTAGTTATATTAAAAATGTGCTTCATTTACCCACAGCAAAAAATTATATTCTTTCAACATGAAGCTAGAATCAGACTCCAGAACTTCCATTGTTGTAGCTAAAGAAAGGCTGGATCCCAGGTAGAGAAGGGTGGCTCATGCATGTGTGCAAGATAGATGAAGCATGGGGAAGCAGAGACGGGGACAAAGGATGTGCAATGGGGCTCTGCAGTGTAAGGGCCTGGGCCTCCTTACTGGTCTCTCTAGAGGCTTGGTCCCTAAGGACTTACAGCTGTCTTAGGGTCAAAACGCAAAATCAATGTTTTCTAATGAAGGGTATTGGAGTCTCAGCCCCCAGGGACACAGGAACTGCAAACAGTCAGAAAACAACAGCGAGGGTCCTTCAGAGACCAACTTTGCCACAGAGCTCAGTGACCCACTAGGTCCCTCTCCCCTTAAGAGGACAATCCTATGTGTCCATCTAACACCAAGAGGAGGTGACCAGCATCTTTCTACAGTGATGCCTGTTCAGTAATTAAGTCTCCTAGACACTGCTTTGGATATGAGTCTCGAGTCCCCAACCTTCCATCCCGTGGAAGCTTTCAGGAGAACTCATGCAGAAGATGGTGGACCCCAAGCCCCCAGGGCTCCTCCTGCCTGTCCGTCATCACTGCAGCTGTCCTGCAGCTGACCTTCCACTCTCTGTGCACAGTGGCAGCCACCATTTTGCTCTTGAGCACAAATCCTCTCTTTGCAATCAGGATGTGTGTGACAACACCGTCCGTCATTGCCTTGCAACTGGTGGAGGTGGAAGGAAGACATGTCAATCAGATCCACCTCGCTTTCTGTTATCTCCCCCAGATCTTCATCCGTATGAGCTAGGTGTCATCTCTGGTAGCTGACTGAGGATCCTGGGGAGGAAGTGTAGACCTAGGAGATGACATCCCTCACATACCTGTCCTCCTTTCTAAAACTACAAAATATTTTAAGTTGCAAGAACAACAGAAAGAGTGTGATAATAATTTTCCAGCTGGGCACGGTGATGCACGCCAATAATCCCAGTGGCTTGGATGATTGAGGCAGGAAAATTGCATGTTCAAATCCAGCCTCAGCAGCCTAGCAAGACCCTGAGAAACTCACAGAGGACTTAGGTCGAAACAAAAGTACAAAAAAGGGTGGGGATGTGACTCTGTGGTTAGCACCCTGGGTTCAATCCTCAGTACCAAAATATAATAATAATATTTTTCCAAATAGCACCATTAACCCTGTTCCAGAATTACAAGCGTCCACGTTGTGTGGTAACAGGTTCAAGTCCTGCTTCCTGCACAAGCAGCACAGGTGCAGAAGGAGCCCTCACACCCCCCCCTTCCCCTCCGTCCCTTCTCAGAGGAAGGATCAGGGAATGTTTCCCAGTGCCTGGAGTTCACATCACCACAGATTCCTTTGTACACAAATGGAGGAAGGATAACACCATCATATTTTTTCAAATAAAAACAGAGAAATGAATTGTGGTGTAATAATACAGCTCATCCCTGTGGTAATTAAATATAGCTAAATAGAAATGAAGCTAAACATGAATTAAATCTATGTTACATAGAAAGTTCCAATGAAACAGCATGCACGGTATAATCCTGTTTATATTCAGCTCTTTTTTAAAATGGAAAAAGCAATTATTTAAGAAGAATAATACCAAAAACTATAAAAACCACAGGGTGTTTATAGTTTTCACATTAGTGTCCCGATACAGTGAGGGAATGAGAAGAAACAAGGTCATACAACAAGCATGACTTTAGGAGTATGTGTATTATTTGCTGAAATCATAGTGACTGGAGTCAGGACTATGACGTGAGAGCCTTTATTAAGCTGGATGGCTGACTGTCTCACACAATGCCCAAAAACATGGCTATTGGGAGAACAGCACCGACATAGGGTTGTAGGGGTTATTATGCCAAAAATCACATCAATCATAAGCATCTGTTGATATGATTCAAAATTACAAACTAACATCATGAGATCACCAAGAGAGGAGCAGTGTGTCACCTAGGTAGAAACTAAAGAATGGTTACTAACATCCACACAATTACCTTTTACATGGTACATTGGTTAGGAGCAATAGAGATCAAAAGAGAGCAATTTTTATTACATAAGAATTGTCACTTTGTATTGCTAAACACGTCACACTAAGTAACTGAGGATGGGTACAGAGGTGGGGTGTTCCCATGGGAGAAGCTTATTTCCTACATGACATGGAGTCTTAGAGCAAAATGGAATCTGTTTAGTCGTTTCCTTACAGTCTGGCCTATAACATTCTCATGGAGTCATATCTGTCAGCCCATCACATAATAAACAGACATCACATGTGGGTTGGAATAGATGTTTAAATGTTTCTCACAGAATACCCTTTAGGTCACATGATTTAGGTTTTCAATTCTTGTACTGATTCATATTCGTTTGTATAACAGCTAACTCATGTTAGTTGCAGTGTCCATGATAGATGAACAGTGATGTCACTGAGATTTCTTTCCTTTCCTCTCTACATGACCAAGTTTCCCATGAGGAGGGTGAGCACTTGAAATTCACTGCCCAGGAAATCTGCAGTTAAAATACTAGTGGTGGTCTCTCTTACTGTTTTCTCTTCTCAGTTTGCACCACAAAAAACTTCTTTCCTTGTCTGAAAAAACTCCAGGTGCATTTTTTCATGACAAAATAATAAATCAATAAGAAATGTCACTGAGTGGGTCCAAACTTTGAGCCTTGTGCCAATGGATTCTGGTCCATCCATTTCTCACCATTTCAACAACTTCATGAGTTTTATGAAAGCCCCTGCCATAGAGTTGAAGACACTGTGAGTCTTCAAAGAGTAAAATCATCATTTTCCATTGACTAAGCCAGGGTGCCGGATTCAATTCAGCAAGTGTGAGCCTGGGAATTACCCCAAAGGACTCCCTGCTGTGCCTCTCAGAGGAGGGAGATCCATGTTCCACAGGGACATTCCTGTGAGACACCTGGTGCTACGTTACCTTCTGTGTCTCTGTCTCCTGAGCACCAAGATATTGATTGATGAAATCTGAAGCATCATTTCTGGATCTTATGCTTTTATATTCTTCTTACATTCAGTTAGTTGTGTTTTTTTGGTGGTGATTGTTTATTTCATTCTAAGTCATATGCCACCCAACATCTAAGGGAAAGATCCTCTGTAAGGCCCAGAGTAACCTAGTGAGTTTATTATAATATTTCTGTTTGTGTGAAGGTGTAGAAGAGTTCTGAAAGAAAAGAGCCACGTTGGTAAATTATTTTCTCAGCACTTGGCACAAAATGTACCCAAGTGACTGCTTAATTTTCATGGAACTGAATAAGTCAGTTCAGGTGAGGGCACGGGAGGAAAGGGTGGAAGGAAATAGAAGCAGTGGGAAGAATGTTGGCATTCACTTGTAGTTATGATACAGAAGAGAGACTAAAAA
The DNA here is from genome assembly GCF_902686455.1 of Sciurus vulgaris. Taxonomy (NCBI): domain Eukaryota; kingdom Metazoa; phylum Chordata; class Mammalia; order Rodentia; family Sciuridae; genus Sciurus; species Sciurus vulgaris. The sequence continues at coordinate 7,194,255 of NC_136477.1, forward strand.
TTAAAATCAACATTAAGGTCTGAGAAATGTTAATGCACTTAGGAGGAGCTATCCTTGATTGTTTGTATTTTTATAATGTGTTAGATAAATTTACTGTTCTTTTATGTATGTTTGTGTACAGGTAAGCTAAGTTTTCACATGTAAAATTCAGTTATGTTCCCTGATATGATAAAATGGTTATAAACACATAAAATGGAAGATGGGTGTTTATTTTGAAGCTCAATGTGTTTATACTAGGTACGTAAAATGAAGTTGAGCAGAAAGAATGCAGAGAACTGGGTGAGGTAAACCTGGCCACCCAGGTCTGGAGACCAGCCACCCTGATTTCCTCTGTTCTACAGATTTGGTCTTTAAGGACATGCACTTGTGGGATCAGAAGGATGTAACATTTCTGGTATAATGAGGAGCTGTGGGTATTGAGCCCCAAGGGACACAGAGACTGGAGGTGTCAGCTAGTGAGAACCTCACTCAGAGGTCTAGGAAACCAGGAAGCAGCAGCTGTGCCTTCAACCAAAGAGGGTCCTTCCTGAGCTGGAGCCCACAGACTCAGAGTGTGTCTTCCACCCTGAGACACGGTTCTATCTTCACATCCAGGTGAGGTCCTGGGTGATTCCCAGGGAAGCCAGCAAGGGAGCTCAAAGTCCTTTGGTTGAGGCTTTGGACACAGGGCATGGGCCCTGCTCCAGTTTCCTCCCAGGGAAACAGTGAGGGAAGTGCCGGCAGAGGATGAGGAGAAGCAGGTCCCTGGACTCTGCTGCCTGACTCCACCTTCTGACACATTCTCTTCATATTTTTGACAACTTTCAATCATCTTTTGTAATGCTGGACATTACATAATGCTGGGCTGTCTCTATAGAGCTTCAGCAACCATTTTTCTTCTAAATAGAAATCTAGTGCTTCTCAATCATGAAGGCTCCTTTAAAATAGTTTGATATTCTGTTGAGCTAGGTGAGTTTTGATTAGGGTAGTAGCTTGCTGGGGATGCTATAAATTAAACACCACACACTGGGTGAATTAATAACAGTAATTAATTTTTAACATGTGCTGTGTGGCATATATAGCCTGTTATCCCAGCAGCTTGAGAGGCTGAGAATGGAGGATCACAAGTTCAAGCCAACCTCAGCATCTTAGTGAGGCCCTAAGCAACTTAGTGTGACCCTGTCTCTAAAGAAAATATAAAAACTGCTGGGGATGTGGCTCAGTGGTTCAGCTTCTGAATTCAATCCCTGGGACCAAAAAGAAAACATTGGTTTCTCACCATCAGGAGGCTGGAGTTTGAATGGTCAGGGTGCCAGCAGGGTTGTTCCTCTGGAGGTCTCTGCTCACCTTGTAGCTGGTGTCTTTTCCCAGTGTCATGACATGGTCCTCCCTCTGTGGGTGTCAGTGCCCCAAACTCATCTTTTATACGGTCCCCAGTCATATTGGAGTAACTCACTCGAGTGAGTTTAATAAAACTTACTAACATCTTCACAGAACCAGCTCCAAAGGCAGTCCTGTTCTGAGGCAGTGAGAGTTAAGATTTTATTGTATGTGTTTCAATGGGGACAGAATCTAGCCTGTAACTCTCAGTCCCTCTCTTATGCCCTTTGCTGGTTCTTAATTTGGGTTTCCTGGTATTCCTATAGGGGTTGTGAGTCTCTGCGGGGGAGGTGGACATGCAGAAGGACTCGCCTGGCTGCTTCCTAGTCCTTTTGTTTTGCGTTCAGAAGGACCCACAGGAGCTGCAGTTAGTGTAATCAACAGTAACGACCGTAACACAGGAGCTCCTGACTCCTCTTCAAGAAATAGGACATGTTGACGTTTTGCTATGTCTCTTTCAGATCTTTTCAGATGAAAATAAAATAAAAAATGTGCAGCTTATAGAAGGTGCCACCTTGGTTTCCACTCCATTCTTCTTCTCATCCCAGCACCTGCCATGTGGATTGTGCCAGTGCCCTCATACGTGTCTCAATTTGTTCATGTACTCACAAATAAAGTGTTCCTATTTTGTACATGTAGCTCAATGAATGCCAATTTCAGGGAATAGTTTATGTGCTGAAATGACCTTTGGGAATCTTGATTATGTTCAAATAGAAGGAAAGAAAGAAGCATCCATGATACAAGTATTCATTTGATCTGGACACAGGATCACTTATATAGCAATGAAAAGGAAATAAATGATACATAAATTAGAAACTTGGTTCACAAAAGCATAAATTTCTAGAGTAGGAAAAAATTATATGGACAAATTCTAATCATGCAAAAACTAAAAGATCTTTGTAACCTACACATGCACATAAATATTCATTTTGTACTATGCATGCATGACTTAAAGTATAGTGAGTCAAAAAGGGCTAGCACCCATCACTCAATGGTGAACCGAGAGTCCTTTAGCAATGACAATTTTGAACTCTCAGAGCAACTGCAGAGATAGGTCGTGACAAGCAACACAGCAGCCAAACACACCGAGTCTCTGCCAAATTATTAAGTGTGCTTGATGTGTCCATGACCTGTCCTCCTGGATCCATGGGGTGGACAGGTCCATGAACTAGCTCATCTGTAATTGATGATCCTTCTGATGTTTATGAGCATACACTGTTGGAGACTATGGCTCTAGAATATGGATATGCGAAGTTTACTCTTCTTTCTTTTCTGTACAAGTCATGGAACAATGCTTAAGGAAAATCAATATCTTATACATTGTTATAATCTCCTCACTTGGTATGTATGAAAAATGTTTGGTGTCCAAGAAAGGGAATCAAAGTCAGTGGAAGCTTAGAGAAAAGAAATGAAGGGAGAAAGTAAGCAAGAAATGCATTTTAATACTCTTCTTAGTGCAAGTTGCATGGAGAAGAGTTATTTTTTCTTTTTTAAAAAGCACTGGGTTCTAAAGTTTAGAGTTATTAGATTCATTCAGATTGATTATTGAAATACATTTCACAGTTCCTCATACCCAGAGCTGAGCATCATCATCAGCTAGCTCTATAGCAGTACCAGAATTGTCATAACTACCAGTTCCAGTGTTATAGCTTTGCTACTTCTTGAGAAAATATTGATTTCATCCAATTTTCACCCCATCTTTTCTAGAGTATTCACCAGCAATATGGAACCCACAAACCAAACAGCTGTCTCAGAATTCCTTCTCCAGGGATTCACAGATGACCCAGCTCTGCAGCCCCTTGTCTTCAGCATGTTCCTGTCCATGTACCTGGTCACCATCCTGGGAAACCTGCTCCTGATAAAGGCTGTCAGTTCAGACACCCACCTCCACAAGCCTATGTACTGCTTTCTCTGCAGTCTCTCCTTCAATGACATCTGCATAAGCACAACCAAAATCCCCAAGATGCTGGTGAGCATCCTGAGACAGGATCAAAGCATCACCTACACAGGTTGGCTTGGTAGTAGTTTCTGCATATCGGGAAAATTTTCTACTTGCAATGATGGTCTAGGACCGCTATGTGGCCATTTGTCACCCCCTGAGGTATACAGTCATCATGAAGCCCTGCCTTTGCGTCCTGCTGGTTCTGGTCTCCCTGTTTGTTAGTATTGTGCACTCCCTCCTCCACACTCTGCTATTGCTGTGGCTGTCCTTCTGCACAGAGCTGGAGATCCCCCAATTCTTCTGTGAACTTGCTCAGGTCATTGAGCTTTCCTGTTCTGACACCTTCACTGATAACCTCATAATACTTATTGCAATGTGTGTATTTGCTGGTGTTCTTCTTTCCGGATTCATTTTCTCTTACATTCACATTGTGTCCTCTGTCTTGAGAATGCCCCCATCAGGAGGAAAGCATAAAGCCTTTTCCACCTAGGGTCTCACCTGTCTGTTGTCTCCTTGTTCTGTGGCACAGGTGCAGGAGTGTACATTAGCTCTGCAGTGACTGATTCATCATCCAGAAAGACAGCAGTGGCTTCAGTGTTGTACTCTGTGGTCCCTCAAATGCTGAACCCCTTTTTCTACAGCCTGAGGAATGGGGACATTAAGGAAGCCTTGACAATCTCATGGGTAGGACAGTTTCTCTCTAGTGATATCAGTGCTTTGAATTTGGTTTTCTAGAATGAGACAAAGTGACAGGATACCTTGTGGGCCAGAACACCTGACATTTCCATTGCTACTTTTTTTTTAAAATGATGAGACATAATAATGTCCATGCGTATAGAACTTGGTTTCAAACCTGACTTTACTTTTTCTCTAGCTCTGTACTAATTACACTTGATTTCATTCTCTGAACACAATTTATTTCCTCAAGTTTCATAGAGGAAGAGACTGTGAGTGATTCCTGCTTTGGGAAATTTTGTTCTGGCACACTTTTTAAGAAAAAGGCAACTTGGAGAAGTTGAGCAGGTAGAAAACTAATTCCTGCTGTGCCTTGTGTGCTGACAGACCTCCCGGCTCTGGTGTGTTTCCTTTGCCACCGACACTCATCATCCTTCTTGGCCCCGTATTCTCCTCAGGCGGGCCCTGAGGAGGTACATCGGACCATGTTGCCTGACAGGGAGCAACAGGAAGCATTTAATCATCTTTGGGTTCTCAGGTAGGGTGCAGTTTTCCCCTGATCCTAGGGTTCTGAGGTTATGCTAAGTTCATTTCTGCTGGAACTTCATGTTGGTCTTTGGTTTTGCACAGTTCTGTGGTGTTTGACAAATGATGGAATCTCTAAACTTCACCTCATTGCTTTGGTTTCAGGTTCTATTTTAGTGATCAGTTATGGATAAATCTCAGAAAGTAGCATAGTATCCTGACAATCTAATGGGTAGGAAACGGAACAATTTATTTCCATTTCTCTTTTGATGAAGTTCAGAGTCACTTTACATAGACGGGGTCATGATTCTGTCTTATGAAAACATATGTGTGTGTTATTTTTCCATTGAACTTTTTATCCATCTTAAATTTAATTGCTCATGTTTCTTTTGTAATTATAAGTGTAGTCATTTTTATTTGTATCTTTTGAAAATTTATTCTTCATGTACATGTCTGTATTTGCATGTGTATACTACATGCCTCCAAATGCTTAAATTTATATCAGGTTCCCAGTTACACTCTACATTCACTATTCAGTTTGCCACTCACAATTAATTTTAATTCTGTTTGTGATATTAATAATACCATGCATACCATCAATCCACCCAAGAAGCCAGCACAGGCTTGGCTCCATTGCTTCTGGGTGGCTTTTCTAAGTTCAGCTCTTCTAAGTCCACATACGTGAGTCCAGGCAATGTCTGCCATCTCGGTTCACCCGAACTTCCCTAACCTTGAAGCAACACTTTGCCTTTAAGCACCTAAGTTCTTCTAGTACTTTTAGCCTTTATTGCCTGAACATGGTAATTTCTTGCATATGGACATAAATCTGTTGAACTCCTTGGTTTCAACCCAAGCACCCTTTATTTTACAGTTAATTTTGTGGTATGAATGAAAATGTATCTTGCTTTATAAAAGGAACTTTTATATTTGTGCTATTATGCATTTGGTGTTGATGGGGGCAAGACAGTGTAGGCTGACATAAAAATGCCATTTTGACTCAATTGTTGTGAGATTATATATATATATATATATATATATATATATATATATATATATATGAAACACTATTGAATAACACATTTCTTATAGAAATATTTATCATGCAGTGAAATATATCTATAAATGTTAGATAATACAGAATCTATGCTGGTCCATCTCAAGATAGCTTCAGGCTTCAGATATGCCATTGCTTTTATCTAAAACTGAACTCTGAAATCCAGTGAGAGAAGGGGGTACATGTGTGTGTGCAAGGTACAAGAAATGGAAGCCAATAGACAGGTGCCAAGAGATAGATGAGTCCCCTGGCTTGGCAAAGCTGGTTTCAGCCATCCTAACTTTCCCTTCTAGAGTAATGGCCTTGAGGGATTTGCATTTCCTAGGATCCAAATAACAGTAGCAACATTGGCCTGACAAGGAGCTTTGGAAATTGAGGCCGAGGGACACAGGAACTACAAATACTCTGTGCATGACCAGTCAGAAAACAAACAATAGCTGAGTGTCCCTCAGAGATTATGTCTGTGACACAGAGCTCAGCACTGCTCTGTCCCTTTGCCTTTGAGAGGACAGATCTTCTGTGTCCACCCAGCATTCAGGGGAGATGACAGACATCTTCCCGCAATGACACCAGCCAGGTAACCCCAGGTCTCTTAGACTAGGCTTTGGAGATGAGGCACGAGTCCACTACAGTTTCATCCTGGTGAAGCTGGGAGGAAAAGCCACGCAGAAGGAGCTGGAAACTGAGTCCCCATAGGGCCCTTTCCCAGCTGCCATCAATGAGACAGCTTATTTGGCTCCATCATGAAATTCCTCAGTGAAATTCCGATTCAGCTAGTCTCCTCCCTCTGTATAAGGGCAGCAAACATTTTGTACTTGAGCAAGAATTCTGCCTCTCTCAAACAGAATTACAATTATGTGGCAGAGGGGAAAGGTGTGGGTTGGCTTTCCCTTTTCTCTCTTCCCATACCTCCCTGCAGGACTGTGATGTCCTCTCTGTGTGCTGGTGATGAGGGATCTGGTGGAAGGATGCAAAGGCCAGGCTGACCCGGCAGGCTTTCTTCTTTGTCTTAACAGTTCCTCTTTATGAAAACACAGAATATTTTGAATTGAAACTATAGCACAGAGACTATAAAAATGATTATGATCACTTACCCTTTCCCAGTTTAACCAATTTGAGGTTGTACTACCTCAGCTCCATGTATCTTTCTCCTATATATGTACATGTTTTGAAGGTACGATTACACATTTCCCCTTACTCCTCTCCTTCACTTCTCTGATGTCAGATCAACCTGATGGATTTTCCTGTACAAGGTTTCCTATAGCATATGTATCTATTTGTGTATGAAGTCTATAATGGGGAAATGGCAAACACCATTAATATCAAACAGATAGAAAATGGAAACATTCACAGCATTGTGTAACAGTCTTTGGTAGTTAACATTAATGAAGTAAAGAAAACATTCAAAATAAAATACATATGAAGTAAAGAAATCTACAATAAAATAAAGTGAACAGGATGATAGTGTTTATTTGTAGTTTTAACATGAAGTATGCAATTACTTTAGAAAGCATAATACCAAAGCCCATGAAAGTCATGGGGAGATCATGTATACCAAGATAATGCCTTAGTTCTGCTGTGGAGAGGAAAGAAGCAAAATGGTTTTTAAAAAAAAGGCTTCAGGTCTGCATCTATTATTGATTTCAACAGCAATACTTAAAGTGAGGATGATGAAGTTGTCTATTTAATAATTTGGTGGGTACCCAGCCAGTCCATATTATTTTCTGTCCTTTTCTTATGCCTGAACAATCCATAAAAGGCACAGAGTACTCGAGCAGGTTTGCTAAATACTTAAAAACTTCTCAGAAATATAATTTATGTAATTAATTGGTTTCTCCTGTAGATTTTCAACACTTGCAGAGAGGCCTATGCTTAATTTGGTCACAAGACATCCACTGCCCCCTTAAAATCTGCAGTTCTAATCCTACAGTGCTTTTCTCTTTCTCTCACATTTCTGTTTGCTCAAATGACCACTTGTCTCCTAGGAAGGACACAGAATTTCCCAACAGGAAATGTCACCATGAGGTCCCCAGGTGTCCAGCACTGTGCTGGCTGCTTTGGTCTGTCCATTTCTCATCATTGGAACAACTCCATCAAGTTGTATGATAGGGACGAGGATGCTGTGGTCATTGAAACAGTGGAAATAAGCTGGTGACAGGGCAACTGCCCTTGAAGGGGGCATTGAGATTCCATTCCTTCCCTTTCCCTGATTTCATGTTCTTGCTGATGTGAGTGAACCTCTGCTATGCTCTCTCTCCATGATGTCCCATTGTCACTGGCTGAAAGCAACAGGCCAAGTCAGCATAAAACAACACCTGTGAAGCCATCAGACAAAATAAACCTCTCAGGTATGTGTTCCAGCAACAGAAAGCTAACTACCACAGTACTTCAGATAATATTTTAAAGTGTATTATTTATGCCCGTGTATACAGGACATAACTTCATGTATAAAATTGAAGCCATCATCCTAAAATCTATAGTTAAAAAGTGACAGCTTCATTTCGAACTTGAAAAGAGCACTGAAATTTACCAGAAGTGTAGTAATTAGTGAACAAGACCCATGCAAAGCAACTGGGCAGAAAAAGTGGAGCAAACGTGCCTCAGGGGTCAGGAATCAGCCACCCTGAATCCCTCACTTCTGCAGAGTCCTTCTTCAGGACGTGCCCTCTTGGGATCCAAATGTCAGTACAATAGCTGGTCTAATGAGGAGCTCTGGATATTGAACCCCAGGGACACAGAGACTGCAAGAGTCAGCCTGGGACCACCTCACTCAGCAGCCCTGCCCCAGCCAAGAAGCAGCTCCTGGCCTCTTTCCAGAGACAAACCTTCCTGAGTAGGATCTACTGACCATTAGGTCTGTCTGAAATTCCTGAAGATGCACCTTCTGTCTTCAATATCCAGCTGAGATGTTGAAAACAGTATTCTTGAATCCAGCTAGGTAAATTAGGTCCCATATTTAATGCTTTGCATGTGTCATGTATCTATTGACTTCATTTTTTAATTGAGTTCTATTATTCTGATGTTTCAAAATATGCCTCACAAAAACATTGAAGTTTCCTTCCTATTTTTCTACGAGACCATCATTCCAAGTGGTCATTTCAGTAAAAGAATCACTACCCAGGTATTTGCATTCATCACACTCGGAAGGTTCTCTTGCTTTTGTCTTTCCTCAATTGCACTGACACATCCTTTCCTATGAAGGAATAAATAGTGCTACCTGTGATAATCCATGAGAGTAAAACAAGAGACAAATATTGGGGTCCCAGAGGCCAGCACTGTAACCGGTGTCTTTGTTTTATACATTTCTCAACATGAAACATTCCCCAAGTTCTTTCCAGGTTCCTTGGAGTGTAATTCAATAAAACCCATACAGATTCAAAGTGTTCAATCTGCTGGTGGGATCTATGTATACATTACCAAATTAAAACCCCAATCATGTTAGTTGAAACATCAATCATGTAGCTCCAATTTTAGAAATACAACATTCAGGCTTCTCTTGAATTGAATATTTGTTCCTATTTCAAAGCATGTGGTGGAATCTAGATCAAATTAAGAGAGCTTGACACCAGTATCCCACCGAGAGGTAAATTCTGTCACAGCATTTTCTGTCTCTCCTTGTGACAAAGGCCACTGTACTACAGGGACACTCCCAGCAGGACACTGACTGTCTTGAAGTGTGTGTTTCTTCTAAGTTCACATTTCATGAAGATGAAGACAATGTTTCTATTTTCATGTTTTCATAGATGTCTACATATTTTATTGTTTTCCTCTTATTTAGCCAAATTTTTTTCTTTAAAAATCAATAATGCCACCTGCCATCTTAAGGGAAGTACTCCTGAGGATTAGAGAGAATGTCACATGCAGAGTTGCAAGCTTCCTTCAGAATCCATTGGTCTATAGGAGGACTTAACCTCCATAGGCAGCTCTGTTCATCTTCAAGCAAGGAAGAAGGACTTTGGTGTTTTCTCAGGTCCACCATAATGGACGCTCCATCTGCTAAAGAAATTTCATGAGTAGGGATGAAGGCATTTTTGAAATACAGTTAAGACACATGAGTGTTTGAGACGGGGTCTTGCTGTGCTGATCATGCTGTCTTCGAAGCTCCAAGCTTCCTGCCCCAGCCTGCCACAAAGCCTGGAAAACAAGCAGCTGGCACTGCAGCTGGCTGAGAGGGACACACTTCGAAAACCAGGGAAAGATGAGAAACTTTGGTCAGAAAGAAAATATTACTATTACAAAGGGGTATTAGGAGATCTGAGTGATCATTTAACAGTGCTAGTTCTGTACTATCCAAGATATTCAGATACCTTTGTTCAGAGTGAACTCAGCACTCAGAAAATCAGAGGTCAAACCGAGTCTGGACAAAGCACCCACTGCAGACTTCACATCCATGACATCACCTCACCTCACGTAGGTGTCCTCATGAGTCAATGGGGATGATCATAGGAACTAACACTTCTGCAGTTTGAAAAGATTCCTGGTGATTCTGAAGCGATCTAAGGTTAAGGAACCATTGCATTAGACAAAGATTTCAAAACTGCATTCATGACATTTTTAAAGGCAGAGGATGATTCTGACTGAATGGCATGTCTTTGATCTTGTTTCTTTCTAAGCACTCAGAATAGCAAATGAAAAATAGCACATGAAAAATATTTTATATAAAGAGAGTAGAGGCAAAATCGGTGTAAGTGAAGAAGAACTGAGGAAGGAACTAACAGAAAAAAGTCTGAACATTCACTGGATTCTACTACAAGCCACAGAAAAGGTTTGGTGTATAATGAACAGGTTCTCAACACTCAGCATACATAAGGGTCATTTGCAGGGCTTGCTGAAGCATAGACTCCTTGCTGGTCCATTACCCAGAGTTTCTCTTCATTTCTATCATTAATGGAAACGAGGCTGCAATATCCAAACATTTTATTATCTTTTCATCCCCAACATTTCCATCAGAATCTTTAATACATGGAAATAAAAAAACAAACGAAATTCATCCTTCGGGGACTGACAGAGGATCCAGTACTGCAGCCCCTCATCTTCAGCCTCTTCCTGTCTGTGTACCTGGTCATCATCCTGGGAAAACAGCTCATCATCCTGGCCATCAGCTCTGACCCCCACCTCCACACCCCCATGTACTTCTTCCTCTGCAGCCTGTCCTTGAATGACATCTGCTTCATTACAAGCATCATACCAAGGATGCTGCTAAATATCCAAATACAGGACCAGACCATCACACAGGCTGCCTCTCCCAGGTCTGCTTTGTCATAATTTTTGCTGTCTTGGAAAAGTTTCTCCTTGCAGTTATGGCCTATGACCACTATGTGGCCATTTGTCACCCCCTGACTTATACAACCATCATGAACCTCTCCTCTGTGTCCTTCTGGTTCTGACATCTCTGTCCATAAGCACTGTTGATGCCCTGTTTGACACTCTGATGATACTGAGGCTGTCCTTCTGCACAGTGCTGGAGATCCCCACCTTCTTCTGTGAACTACCTCAATCATCAAACTTGCCTGCTCTGATACACACATTGATAACACCTTGATATATGTTGAAACTTGCATATTTGCTGGTCTTACTCTCTCTGGAATGATTTTCTCTTATATTCACATTGTGTCCTCTATCTTGAGCATTCCATCATCAGAAGGGAAGCATGAAGCCTTTTCCACCTGTGGGTCTCACCTTTCTTTGTTCTACGGGACAGCTTTTGGGGTGTACATTAGCTCTGCAGTGACTGAATCTGCAGGGAAGACTGCAGTGGCCTCAGTGATGTACACTGTGGTCCCTCCAATGCTGAACCCCTTCATCTACAGCCTGAGGAACAGGACATGAAGGAAGCTGTGAGGAAGCTAATTAGTAGGATAGCTTCTCTTTTATGATTAGTCATTTGCTTTGTATTTTGGATTCTAGAGTAAGCTGAAGTGACAGGATTCCTAGGGAGCCGTGAATTCCTGATACTCTGGCCCAAGCTTCATCTAAAATAGTGACACAATGTAATGACAAGGTACGTTTTAAGGTGACTGGAAACCCGATTTTGCTTTTTGTGTGGCTCTTTTGTTTGGACCCATGATTTCCATTGCTTAAACAGAAGTTCCTTCCTGGATATTCACAGAAGTAGAACCTATAGGAGGGATACAGGTTTTAGGAAATTTTGTTCCTGTACACACTTAGAAAAGTTGGTGATGGATGAAAGGGCCAGAAAAATATTTAATCAAATCTATGGTGACATTAGCTAATAGTTTCCATCTAACTCCTTGATTGAAGCCATGAGAATTTCATTTTCATGGTAGTCTTACTGATGGACTTGCAAAGCTTCAGAAGTAAATGCAAAACCATTTCTTTGAAAGTCATATTCCTCTGAGATAAAAACGGTGTCCACCACACTCAGATTCACTGCTGATAAACTTCACATAATTAGATAATATCAGTCTTTTGAGATGATTGGGAGAGAGTTGATACTTATCAACGAAGCTGTCATTCAGTCCTACTGCAATAAGTACAGTCTATCACTAATGTGATCTCACTACAAAGAGTGTTACCTTTTCTTACAAGGATTTCTAAGATAGGAAGTATACAGGGCAGAGTAGGGCTTGTATATGTCCTCCTCCTATATGTCCACAGGTGGCCTCCTCCTAGGACTACTTTCCTTCCAAGACACCAGGTGGTAGTAACAAATTCAGGTATTGTTCCTAAACTTGATGCAGAATACAGAAGACTCAGTGTACTTCCTGTTTGTCTGTTGACAAATAGACACGTACCTTTTTCATGAATCTACCAGACATGCATCTCTGTAGTTGGTAAATAGTGGCCTCAAAGTATGTCCAGAATCTGTCCCAAGAACTTATGGTTAGCTTATTCTATAAATGCATGAATATTAATCACTTGAGAAATGAGGATCTTTTCTTGGATGTGTGGGTGGGAATTCAGTGTAATTACAAGCTTCCTGTGAGAGAAGGAATTGGAGAAGGTAGGAGAAAAGGAGAAAGAGTAGTAACCATGGAGATAGAAATCTCATTGTTGTACCCAATTTTTGACCATTATTGCCCTTGAAAACTGCCATGTTGCAGGACTGTGGTGTATTTTTATCACATTGTAGGGTTATATATTCCATAAGTGTATTTTCTATGCTTCCTTGGAAAATTTTAAATTTTTAAGGAGAATTCCATGTGTTACTGTAATTCCCAAGTCAGACTTCAAATCTGTTCTGTTGTGTTCAGCCATTATTGATTCAATTTAAAACTCCATATTTTAAATTGTGTTTTGCAGAAATGAAAATAAGTATTTGTGATGTTGATGTCCTATCAGTATCTTTATCTGATGCTTAAATTGAATATTATTCTGAATATTCTGTGTCTTTGGAAAGAAATGAAATTTAGTCACACACTTGGGTTGGAATCACTGGCTATAGCAGGGTAACTTTCTTCCTTTGGGAAGCTCCAGAGAGTTATTTTCTAAGTGACTCCTCCGGTGTCCCCTCCAAGTGGCATGTTCCTGGTGTTCCACGTCATCCCCACATGGTTCACTTATCTGACCATCTAAGGCTGTGAAGCATCACTCACTTACTTTACAACTCTCTTACAAGCTTGAGAGTCATTTCACATAATATTGATCGTTTATTGTCTCCTGACTGAAATATGTGTGTTCAAAATATTTCATATTTCCTAACATCTAGTAGCTCTTTATATAATCATAATATCAATCTTTTTGTACAGATTGTAAGTTAATTCTTCATTCACGTTTCTGCATTTTTCATGTGTTCTGTGGTATTTAAAAGCGACTCTCAAATGTTTGACTTTTCATATTTTTTAATGACTCCATATCATCACAGTCCTTAATAGTTTTTGACACTGAAACCTCAACTTTGCCCCAGGAGGACTTTTATAACCTTAGATATCCCAGTCTAGGCTGATTCCACATGAGATTTGTCTTTGCCTGTGATGTAAGAATGGAATCAGAATCATTTTCAGTACTTTGCACCATTTTAATCATTTACTGTAATGCCAATTTGGAAATAAAGAAGAAGCTCACTTATGGGTTCATGTTTTCTGCACCTTTTCTAAACCCTAGAACTGTCCTGTCTATCCTTGCACTAATATCATCTGTCTTAGAGATGGTACCTCAGAAGTCAGTTAAAGTACATTCCTCGTAGAAATGAAGATTTTTAGTTACAGTCCCAAAGGTACCCTGTTCATAGGCTCACTTTTTTATGACTGTTTGTAATTTTCTACACTCATCCATGCCTTTTCGTATTTTCTTTATTATTTCACATGCTTAAAATAAATGGAGGTAAAGCAGTATAGTACGATACCACAATGCTACCTTGATTCAAGTGTATGAAATAATATATAAAATGGTGATGGATTTAAGAAAACAAGTTCATGAGAAAGAGTTAGATTGAGTGAATGATATTGATGAACATGTGAAAATATTCAATTCACTAGTGATAAAATGTCTGTAATCAGCCACTACCACAGACACTGTCTCCACGTATTCATTGTGGCTGAAATCTCACTGTGACTCCTGGGAGGATCAATAAACCAACACAGCACTGTTTGCCAGTGAGACAATCTCTCAAAGCACTGTTATTAATTAATCATAATTTGAACCCTTGATACCCTCATATGGTGAAAAATGTACCCTAGAACTTTGATGATATTTGAAACAGCCATCATGAAACTCTTAAAAGGGATTGAAGAATATGTCTCTATTGATCAGTGAAAACTATTTGTAAATCACAAATGAGAATCTAATGAGTTAAACACATAGAATAAAGATTAAGATTCATGCAACATTCAGTGACTTTCAGAGTAAAACTGCTGTGAATGCATTTTGGCAATGTATTAGTTATATTAAAAAATATTTCATTTACCCACAGCAAAAAACAAACCTATGATTCAAATATAAAACTAGAATCAGACTCCAGAACTGCCAATGTTTTAGTTAAAGGAAGGCTGGATCCCAGGTAGAGAAGGGTGGCTCATGCATGTGTGCGAGAGAGGTGAAGTGTGGGGAAGCAGGGATGGGGACACAGGATGTGCAATGTGGCTCTGCAGAGTAAGGGCCTGGGCCTCCCGACTGGTCTCTCTAGAGGCTTGATCCCGAAGGACTTACAACTGCCTTAGGGTCAAAGAGCAAGTTTAATGTTTGCTAATGAAGGTGTTGGAGCCTGAGTCCCCAGGGACATAGGAACTGCACACATTCTGTGGCCAGTCAGGAAACAATAGCTGAGGGTTCTTTAGAGGCCGACTTTGTCACAGAGCTCAGTGTCCCCTTGATCCCTCTACCCCTAAGAGAATGGTCCTCTGTGTTCATCCAACACCTAGGGGAGGTGACCAGCTTTTTTTCACAATGATGCCTGTCCAGTAACTCGAGTCTCCTAGACACTGCTTTGGAAATGAGTCCAGAGTCCCCCACTGTTCCATCCCGTGGAAGCTCTCAGGAGAACTCATGCAGAAGATGGTGGACCCCAAGCCCCCAGGGCTCCTCCTGCCTGTCCGTCATCACTAAGCCATATTCTTGTGGAGCTTTGAAAACCCTCCCAGTGCAGCTGTCCTGTAGCTGGCCTTCTGCTCTCTGTGTATGGTGGCAGCCACCGTTTTCCTCTTGAGCCTGAACCCCCAGGGACATAGGAACTGCACACATTCTGTGACCAGTCAGGAAACAATAGCTGAGGGTTCTTCAGAGGCCAACTTTGTCACAGAGCTCAGTGTCCCCTTGATCCCTCTACCCCTAGAGGATGGTCCTCTGTGTTCATCCAACACCCAAAGGAGGTGACCAGCATCTTTCTATAGTGATGCCTGTTCAGTAATTAAGTCTCCTAGATACTGCTTTGGACATGAGTCTCGAGTCTCCAACCTTCCATCCCGTGGAAGCTCTCAGGCAAACTCATGCAGAAGATGGTGGACCCCAAGCCCCCGGGGCTCCTCCTGCCTGTCCGTCATCACTGCAGCTGTCCTGCAGCTGACCTTCCACTCTCTGTGCACAGTGGCAGCCACCATTTTCCTCTTGAGCACAAATCCTCTCTTTGCAAACAGGATGTGTGTGACAAGATCATCCGTCATTGCCTTGTACCTTGTGGAGGTGGAAGAGAGACATGTCAATCAGATACACCTCACTTTCTGTTATCTCCCCCAGATCTTCATCCGTATGAGCTAGGTGTCATCTCTGGTAGCTGACTGAGGATCCTGGGGAGGAAGTGTAGACCCAGAGGATGACATCCCTCACATACCTCTCCTCCTATCTAAAACTACAAAATATTTTATGTTGCAAGAACAGCAGGAAGAGTGTGATAATAATTTTCCAGCTGGTCACAGTGGTGCATGCCACTAATCCTAATGGCTTGGAAGTTTGAGGCAGGAGGATTGCACGTTCTAATCCAGCCTCAGCAACCTAGCGAGGCCTTGAGCAACTCAGGGATTCTCAGTCTCTCAATGAGAATACAAAGAAGGCTTGGAATGTGGCTCCCTGGTTAAGCACCTCTGGGTTCAAACCTCAGTACCAAAATCATAATAATAATTTTCCAAATATTACCATTCACACTATTCCAGAATTATAAATGTGCACATTGTGCAGTTCCAGCTTCAAGTCCTGCGTCCTCCACAAGCAACACAGGTGCAGAAGGAACCCTCAAACCACCCCAATCTCCTCCTTCCCTTCTAGGAGGCAGGATCAGGGGATGTTTCCCAATGCCTGACTTCACGTCACCATGGATTCATTTGTACACAAATGGAGAAAGGATAGCACCATCATATTATTCAAATAAAAATGGAGAAAAGAATTATGCTATAATAATACAGTGCATCACAAGGTAATTAAAATTATTTAAATAGAAATGAAGCTGAACATGAACTAAATCTATATTACATAGAAAGTTCCAATAAAATGATATGCACAGTATAATTCTCTTTATTAGATACAGCTTTTTACATTAGAAGAAGCAATTGTTTGTAGAGGAATAAGCCCTAATGCAATAAAAATCACAGGGTACTCATACTTATCACATTAGTGTACTGATTAAGCTGGAGAATGGAAAGAAAGAAGATCATACAACAAACTTGACTTCAGGTGCATGAATATCATTTGTTACTATGACAGAAACTAACGTCAGGACTGCAAAGTTGGGAATTCAGTAATGTTGAATGGGGTGCCCAGCCATTCATTTTTGTCTTCTATAATTTTGTTATGCTTGGATGATCCATAATGAACAGAACACAATTTGTGTGTTTGAATATGTATTTAAAAGTTTTTCCAAAAATACCCTTTAGAAGTCAGAGAAGTTACATACCCCATCGTTTTAAGAGATACGCAAAGCCACCTAATAGGACAGGCAGCGTAAGCAAAGTATCTGCACATCTAACTACATAGAGTTTTTTGCTCAGACACTGATGCTTCCTTATTCCTTCTTCGTTTTAATTTTTATATATTTCATTAGCATACAATAATGCCTTACAGTGATGATTCCATAAATTGGAACAACACTTTTGGACCACCGGCAAAAAATCTGAATATACATATGACTAGACAACTAACAGAAATAAATGTTAATGTCCATCAAAAGATACACATAAGATGTATACAAAAAAAAAGAGTTAGAAACATCTCATGTGCCCATCAGTGTATTTAAAGGAGTCAGGAGTCAGATACTTTTCAGGGGCTCAAAGTAACAAATACGCAGAACCAAAATTTAAGCCCAGGTTTGTCAAAAACTATTCATACAGTCCACCGTACTAGAAGGAAATCACATACTTGGGCAGCGGCTTCAAACTATGCTCAGAGACACAAGCAGTACACACACTTTCTCCTCTACTTGTAATAAAATTTCCATATTAAAAATTATTAAAACAACAGAGCAAAATGATCAAGTGGGGTTCACCCTGGGGATGCAAGGTTAGTCAACATAGGAAATCAATAAACATGATTCATCACATCAGTAGACTTAAGACAAGAATCATATGATTATCTCAATAGAAGAAGAGAAACACTGGACAAAATACAGCACCACTTCATGCACAAAACGGTAGAAAAACTAGGGATGGTAGGACCATACCTCAACATTATAAAAGTGATATCTGCTCAACCCAAGGCCAACATCATTATAAGTGGAGAAAAATAGAAAGCATTCCCTCTAAGAACTGGAACAAGACAAGAATACCCTCTTTCAACACCTTTATTCAACAGCATCCTTGAAACATTAGCCCGGGCAATTACACAGAAGAAAGAATTAAAGGGATAATAATAGGAAAAGAACAGCTCAAACTATCACTATTTGCTAATGATATGATTCAATATTTAGAATAACCAAGAATTCCACCAGAAAACTTCTAGAACTAATAAATGAATTCAGCAAAACAGCAGGATAAAAAATCAATATCCATAAATCAGATGCATTTCTATACGTAAATGGTGAATCCACTGCAAGAGAAATTAGGTAAATTACCCCATTCACAAGAGCCTCAAATAAAATGAAATACTTGGCAATAGATCTAACAAAAGAAGTGAAAGATCTCTGCAATGAAAACTACAGAATACTAAAGAAAGTAATTGAAGAAGACCTTACAAGATAGAAAGATCTCCCATGTTCTTGGATAGGAAGAATTAACATTGTCGAAATGGTCTTTCTACCAAAAGTGTTATACAGATTTAATGTAATCCATATTAAAATCCCAATAACAATATTTATAGTAATAGAAAAAGCAATCATGAAATTCATTGGAAAAATAAGAGACTCAGAATAGCCAAAGCAATCCTTAGCACAAAAAGTGAAGCATGGGTCATCACAACCCCAGACCCACAACAGTCGTAGAGTAATAAAAACAGCATGGTATTGGCATCAAAACAGGCACATAGACTACTGGTACAGAAAAGCAGATACAGAGAAAAACACACAAAAATACAGTTAGGTATTACTAGACAAAGGCACCAAAAATATACATTGGAGAAAAGACAGCCTGTTCAACAAATGGTGCTAGGAAAGCTGGAAATCCATATGTAGCAAAATGAAATAAAACCCCTATCTCTCACCATGAACAAAAGTCAATTCCACGTGGATCAAGGTCCTAGGAATTAGACCAAACACCCCAAGTCCACTAGAAGAAAAAGTAGGACCAAATCTTCACCACATCATCATAGGAACTAACTTCCTTAACAAGGCCCTTAAAGCACAAAAAGTAAAATAAAGAATCAATAAAGGAGATGGATTCAAACAAAAAAACTTCTTCTTGGCCAAAGAAACAATCAATAACATGAGGAGGGAGCCTACAGAGCAGAAGAAAATCTTTACATGTACCTCAGAGCATTAGTCTCCAGGATATATAGAGAACTCAAAAAACTTAACACACACACACACACACACACACACACACACACACACAATAACCCACTCAACAAATGGGCTAAGGATGTGAAAAGACACTTCCCTGAAGAAGAGAATTAATCAACAAATGTTCGCCCTCTAGCAATTAGAGAAATGCAAATCAAAACTACACTGAGATTTCATCTCACTCCAGTCATGATGGTAATGATCAAGAATACAAGCAAAAATAAATCTTAGTGAGGATGTGGGGAAAATGGTTCACTCCTACATTTCTTGTGGGTTACAAATTGGTACAACCACTATGGAAAGCAGGGTGGAGATTCCTCAGAAAACTTGGAATGGAATCACCATTTGACCCAGTTATCCCCCTCCTCAGTTTATACACAAAGGACTTAAAATCACCATACTACAGTAACACAGTCACATCAATGTTTATAGCAGCACAATTCACAATAGTTAAGCTATGGAACCAACATAAATGCCCTTCAAGAGACGGATGGATAAAAAAAAAAATGTGGTATATATACACAACAGAATAATGCTCAGCCTTAAAGAAAAGTGAAATGATGGTATTTGCAGGTAAATGGATGGAATTGGAGAATATTATGATAAGCAAAATAAGTCAAACCAAAATAACCAAAGATTATATATATTCTTTGATATGCAGACACTAATTCACAATAAGGAGTTGGTGGCTAGGGAAGAATAGAGATACTTTGGATTAGACAGAGGGAGGTGAAGGGAGAGATGGGGATATGGAGATAAGAGGATAGTAGAATTAATAGGACATTATTACCCTATTCACATATGTGATTACACAACCAGTATAACTATACACCATATACAAGCAGAAGAAGAAGTTATATTCCATTTATGTATGATGTGTCAAAATACATTCTACTGTGATATATAACTAATTAGAACAAATATACATTATTAAAATACAATTTAATAATCCGGTTTCCTGATATGATATAGTGGGTAGAAACACATAAAGTGGAAGGTAGGTTTTTATTTGTAAGTTCAATGTGTTTTATGTACTAGGTGCATAAATGCAGGTGAGCAGAATCATCGGAGTGTCCTAGGTGATGTAGGGCTGGCCTCATGGGTCAGGAGACCAGCCACCCTGATTTCCCCTCTTCTAGAGATTTGGTCTTTATGGACATGCACTCCTGGGATCAGAAAGACAGAAACATTTCTGGTATAATGAGGAGCTGTGGGTATTGAGCCCCAAGGGACAGAGAGACTGGAGGTGTCAGCTAGTCAGAACCTCACTCAGAGGCCTAGGAAACCAGGAAGCAGCAGCTGTGCCTTCAACCAGAGAGGGTCCTTCCTGAGCTGGAGCCCACAGACTCAGAGTGTGTCTTCCACCCTGAGACATGGTTCTATCTTCACATCCAGGTGAGGTCCTGGGTGATTCCCAGGGAAGCCAGCAAGGGAGCTCAAAGTCCCTTGGTTAAGGCTTTGGACACAGGGAAGGGGCCCTGCTCCAGTTGTCTCCCAGGGAAGCAGTGAGGGAAGTGCAGGCAGAAGATGAGGAGAAGCAGGTCCCCATGACTCTGCTGCCGACTAAACGTCCAAAGACATTCTCTTCAAATTTTTGACAATTTTCAATCATCTTCATAATACTGGGAAATTGCTCTCTCTGGACAGCTGCAGAAAACTAATCACCTCCTAACAGTGGAATTTAAGATAGAGGAAAAACTGCGTATATCAATATTAATCAATAAAATAAAGTGCCTCGGCATGTACAAATACAGTACAATGAATCTTAATGGTAAGTGTAATTACAATGCACCAATAAAAACATGAAAAAATGAATAAAGTACTTAAGAATGACACTTGTAAATGCAGTGTACAATAGGATTCCATTTACATAAAGTTTTAAAAATGCAACATAAAGCAACTGCTATCTTCTGGAAGAATAATACCAGACTTAATGAAAATTCTTGGAGAATAATGTCTATAAAGATTATGTGACTGTTTCCATGGGGAAAGAAGCAAATTAAGTGACAGCAAGTACATAAAGCAAGGGAATTCAGTTATTCCTCTATCATTTACTGATTTGCTGCAATAAAAATACAAAAAGCAAGTGTGAAATGTGCATTGACTGCTGAGTAATGAGTGCAATCCATTCTTGATTCATTATACTTTAAATCATTCATCATATTTTAAATATGATGAATACTTATGTACTTTTATAGGTTATGAAAATATTAATTTTTGCATGTTATAGAATTAATGTAAATAATTTTTTCCTACTTTAGCAATTCATGGTTTTGTGAATCAAGTGTTTGATTTATGTATTATTATTTTCTTTTCATTGCTCTATATGTCAATCTGTGACCAGGCCAAATGAATACTTGTATCATGGATGCTTCTTTCCTTTCTTACTTTTACACATAATCAAGATTCTTAAAGGTCATTTCAGCACACAAACTATTCTCTGAAATCTGAATTTGTTGAGCTAGAAATGCTCTCTTTCTTTCTTCTACACCCAAGTGTCCCAACCCATATCCTTGTATGGGATGAAGAGTATTGTGGGATCTTTCTCCTGTAAGTCACACACACACATACACACACACACACACACACACACAATGGGAAGGGTCAGTGTGAGCCTCACCTGCCCAGCACTTTGTGGGTTGCTTGGCTCCATTCATTTGTCTTCATTCAAACTGTTCAATGATGCTTCCTTGTACCTTTACTGAGATATAACTGTGCAAACGGCAATTGTACATATTTAGTGTATGCAAAGTGATCGTTGGAATATGTAGACTATGAAAGTCATACTACACTGTAGCTAATGAAAACATCAACCAGAGAGCTCGATCAGATAAAATACCCAGGGTTCTCATCCAGTTGAACATTGTTTGCCTTCATAATGCTAATGCAGGGCACTGAAATAAATTCAGATGTGTGAGTATTTGTGTATGTATATGTATGTATGTCTGTTTATCTAAATATATATATATACATCCAGGGCATGACATCTGGTAGACAAGTATTCTGTCACCAAGCTACAAACCCTACCATCCATTTTTTATTTTGAGACAGGTTCTCACTGAGTTGTGTTGGCTGGCCTTGAAATTGCTATGCTTCTGCCTCAGTCTCCCAAGTTGCTACAATCAGAGGCAAGTGCCACCATACCAGCTGCTAGTCTCATATGGTATCAAACAATCGCCATTGACATCACAGCTTCATCATTCCCATAAGAGGGAAATCTGTTCTCTTAAGGGGCATCCCTCTTGAGAAATTGGATCATTAAAGCCTGTTTTTCTTATGTGAAGATAAAAAAATTACTACTTTCCCATGTGTTTTTGAAGGAATCCATGCATTTTTTTGCCACTTATTTTTTTTTTCCTTTTGCTCACTATTTGATTTTATGATATGCTACTTACCACTTTGAGGGAAGTAATTTCATTAGAATGAGATGAAGAATGCCTCATAAAGAGTTACTGAGTTTCATGCAGAATTAACTTCTAAGGCAGATTGCTTGGGTTTCCAGGGACAGTCTTACTACACTTCAGGTTTAAAATCAATACTTACTACTGCATGCTCATGACTACCTGGCTGGGGGCTTATCACCAGCTACCATTAACCTAATGCATAGAAGGGAACATACATTGAGAGTTAAGGAAATCCAGGGGATTTGTTCAGTAAGAAACTATTTCAGTAATAAAAGGAAAGGATGAAACATGAGAGGTTGTTTATCAATGACAGTTCTGAACTATCCAGAGGCATTCCCAGAGACTGGTCATGACAGCCAACCCAGCAGTCAGACAAATCTGTCTCTGCCAAACTCCAACTGTGCATATTATGTCCATGACAAGTCCTCCTGGGTCCATGGGGCTCACAGGCCCATGAACTACCTTATCTACAGTTTGATGATCCTTCTCATGATGATGAGCATACAGTGTTAGAGAGCAAAGGTCTAGAATATGTATATGCTATGTTTGTGTACAAGGCATGGAACAATTCGAAAGGAATTGTTGTAATCTCATCACTGGGTATGTGGGAGAAACTGTCCACGAAAGGGAGTTGTGGTTAGCAGAAGACGGATAGTGGAATGGAGGGAGACAGTAAGCCAGGGATGCATTATAACACTCTCCTATATGCAAATCACATGAGACAAAGATTTGGTGTTTTTTTTTTTTTTCTTTGTTGTTGTTGTTGTTTTTCCTTTTTTTATAAAGCACAAGTTTCTAAAGTTTAGAGTTATCAAAATCATCTAGATTGATTGTTAGAATATTTTTGCAGTTCCACATACTCAGAGGTTATCATTATCATAAGATGAGTCTATAGTGGTACCAAGAACTGTCATGATTATTAAGTTCTAGTGCTTGAGAAACCATTTATTTAATCCAATTCTTACCCAATCTTTTCCATAGAATTCACCAACAATATGGATCCCACAAACCAAACAACTATCTCAGAATTCCTTCTCCTGGGACTGACAGATGACCCAGCACTGCAGTCCCTCATCTTCAGCCTGTTCCTCTCCATGTGCCTGGTCACCTTCCTGGGAAACCTCCTTATCATCCTGGCCATCTACTCTGACTCCCACCTCCACACCCCCATGTATTTCTTCCTCTGCAATCTTTCTTTCAATGACATCTGTATAAGCATGACCACCATCCCCAAGATGCTGGTGAACATCCTAACAGGGGATCAGAGCATCACCTACACAGGCTGCCTCACCCAGGTTGCCTTTGTCATGCTATCTTCATACTGGGAAAATTTTCTGCTTGCAGTGATGGCCTATGACCGCTCTGTGGCCATTTGTCACCCCCTGAGGTACACAGTCATCATGAAGCCCTGCCTCTGCATCCTGCTGGTTCTGATCTCGCTGTTTGTTAGTATTACGGATGCCCTCCTCCACACTCTGCTGTTGCTGCGACTGTCCTTCTGCAGAGACCCAGAAGTCCCCCAATTCTTCTGTGAATTTGCTCAGGTTATCAAGCTCTCTTGTTCTGACACCTTCACTGATAACGTCATAATACTTATTGCAGTGTGTGTATTTGCTGGTGTTCCTTTCTCTGGGATCATTTTTTCTTACATTCACATTGTGTCCTCTGTCTTGAGAATGCCCTCATCAGGAGGAAAGCAGAAAGCCTTTTCCACCTGTGGGTCTCACCTGTCTGTTGTCTGTTTGTTCTATGGCACAGGGGCAGGAGTGTACATTAGCTCTGCTGTGTCTGATTCATCCAAGAAGACTGCAGTGGCTTCAGTGATGTACTCTGTGGTGCCTCAAATTCTGAACCCCTTTATCTACAGTCTCAGGAACAGGGACATGAAGGTGGCCTTGAGGAATCTCATGGATAGAATAATTTCTCTATAATGATGTGTCATTTACCTTGGATTTAAATTTCTAGAATAAGAAAAAATGCCAGGATTACTTCTGTGCCAGAATGCCTGGTACATCCATCACAAGTTTTCTCTAAAAATATTTATTTTGATGAGACAAAATAATGTCCATATGTACATTAAATTGACTTGAACTCTGACTTTCCTTTTTATCTAGCTCTGTACTTATGACACTTGATTTCAGTTCTGTAAAATCAGTTTCTTTCCTTGAGTTTCATAGAAGCAGAGACTGTGAGAATGATTCTTGCTTTGGGAAATTTTAGTTCTGTCATACTCTTAGAAAACAGCAAGCTGGAGAAGGTGAGCAGGTGGAAAACATTTAATCATCATTGGGTTCTTCGATACGTTGCAGTTTTTCCCTGGTCCTAGTGTTCTGAGGCTATGCTAGTTATCTGCATTTCTGCTGGAACTTCACGTTGGTCTTTGGTTTTGCACAGTTCTGTGATGTTTGGCAAATGATGAAACCTCTAACCTTCACCTCATTGCTTTGGTTTTGGTTCTATTTTAGTGATCAGATATGGATAAAACTCAGAAAGGAGCATTGTATAAGGTGGACAGGGGAAGGGAAGTTTTGTGCAAGATCAAGTACATATGTGGAGTCTATGTTCAGCCCAATTCCATGGTCAGAGCTATGTGTCTTGCTTCTCAGAGGTAGACAAACTGAGAACTGTTTCAGGTAGCTGAAATGTCCTACTTGACGAAGACATAAATGAGTAATTCCCTGGAAAGATGTTTCTATGTATGGTCCCTATAGCATTCACTCTTCTCTCTTTTGGTATTCATAAAATTCACATAATTAGATATCTGAGTGGGGGAGATTGTTCTGTGATGTTGGAACCATCTCAAGAGATTACGAAACTAGTTCTCAAGGAAAAGGAATCCCTCAGTCTAACATATTGACGCAAAAAAGAGAATCAGCGTTCACTACAATATTTCAAAGTGGGGGTGCTTAGTTCTGGGGATTAAGACATTATGGCGTCCTACTTGGGGTGGGCCTCTTCCACAGACCTATTCTCCTCAGATTCTCCAGGGATTTACAGCAGGTACAGGTGCTGTTTCTGGACATATGGTCCCAGAGACACTCAACTGGTCACCCTTCACTTCGTCTCTCTATGGCCACGTTTCTGTGGAGACACACAGAAGACAGCTGTGCCATGAGTTGAGCTGAGATTCTGGAAATCATACTATATCCTAATCCCCTCTCTTGTTAATATGAGCATATATGAAAAGGGTGAATATTATTCATTTTACAAGACAAATTTTGCCTAGGATAAACTTATCCCTGATAACCTGTATGGCCAAACTGTAATTGCATAACATCTTAGGAATACACAGAGAAGACAGAAAGTTTATAAATTCAAACAGTACTTGTTTGCATATATTTCCATATTTTTCTTACAAAATACTATTTTGGAGGACTCCAATGAATATTTACCCACCCTTTAATAAATGCCTTCAATTTATTACATCAGTTGACTTCATTTATATCTTGACATGTTTTCGAGGCTATGACTGATCTCTGGGTGCTCCTTGTCATTTCATCACTGATCATCTGAGACTCCATCCTGCTGTTGGGTTTAGGAGGTGCTCATTCATTTTCAGTCCTATTTTACATGACCTCAGGTAACAATGAATCACAGGGTTTCTTCCTGATGTTGATAAAAGTTGGGTAGTTATTCTGTTATTGTGAATAAAGATGATGGTCTAGCCTGTTTCACTATTGCTGGAGAAATTGTAAAGTAGTTTCTATCTTGTGTTGGGTTCACTGGCTATAAGGGTGTCAATAACCTCTTTTGTGTGTTTCCATCAAACTTACCTGCCCATTTGGTGATTCTGATGCTCCAAATTGTCACAATACATTTTCATTTATGCAGTCTGATGCTGGGAGTTAATGTTTTGCTAATTTATATTTCTCTTTTAATGAGGTGGTGTTCTTCACATCTCTTATACAAGTCACTTCCTTTTCTTCTCCTTGGGAAATGATTGGTTGGGATATTTCCATTGAGGTATATGTCTTTTTGTCAACGTATAACAGCTCTTTTTTATCTGGAAATTCATCCCTTTATCATAAAGACCGAGTCATTAAAGAACATATTGACAATCAGAAGACCTTTCCTCCATGTGAAGACCCACACAAAAGATCACATACTGTATGATTCAATTTACACAACGTCCAACAGCAGGCAAAACTTATCTGTATAAGAGGAGTCAGTATATGGTTTCTGTCAGGAGGAGGAAATGACTGGTAGGTGGTAAGTAAGAGATTCTGGGTAGAGTGGCACTTTATTTCTTGGTCCAATTGGTGAATACATGGGAAATTTGCTTTGTAAATTACATCAATGTGTGTGAATATTGACAATCTGGGTGCTTTTTATGTATATATGCCATACTTCAATTTAAGCTTGTAAAAATATAAAGCCATAAAAAGAAACCATCTTAAACCTGAACACCTGGGCATGCACTAAACACTATAAAGCTGATGGAAAAAAAAAATAGGCCAAATACACCAAAAGTGAATTTTCATAAATACAGCCTTTTTCATTTTACTTTCAGTGGCATCAAACCTACTGGATTTACTTAGAATTTGGAATGATCCAGAAATCCACATTTCATTTTTCCTCCAATTCACGAAAAAATTAAGTCCTCATTGTGCCACTAGTTTTCTGGACTATCTATTTTGAACAGCAGATTTTTGCATCTCTTCCTGAGCTAATATCTTATGTCTTCATTAATGAAACAAACTGACTCCTAAAATCTATTTTCTTGTGTTAACAATCTCCAAGCCCTCCTTTCATGAACCATATGCATATTACATTCTTCTTCCATGTTGGTTGTGCAGAAATTTTAGAAACAGATAACATCTAATAAAATGATTTACTGTCACTGAATCATACCTAGAATTATTTCTTTTTTTGGGGGAGGAGGTATTCTCTGCTTTATCACCTTTTCATACCGCAAAAAGGAAGATTTCTTTAAAATGAAATTTATCTTACTTTTGTTCTCATATGGTTTGTTTCTGATATTGCTTCTTAGAATAAGATTACTTTCAACGTTACCTGGCTTGAGATATGGTGAATGGAGTAGAGAAGAAGGAAGTGTCCCTGTGGGACGGGCTGTTAAGTTAGATATGGGAAGGAAAAGGTGGCACACTAAGAGTGTCTCAGTGAGAGCAAAGACAATGCCAGATTGGGGAAGGAGAGGAGTTGTCAGACTAGCCATTTCCTCAGACAATGGTCCTGATCAGGAGGACAAGAAGCTCACTGTACAGGAATCACTGCTGAGCTAGCTGTGCTGATGGGATGCTGGATCCCTCCATGTGAGGTTCACCCAGGCACCCAGGTGACATATCTCAGTGTCCCCTTGTTTTCCTAGCAGGGCTCCTCCCCATCCTCCTCCTTCTCCTCCTCCTCCTCCTCCTCCTCCTTCAGCAGCTACACAAGCAATCTGGAAAGTGGGGCTGGGACATTGTGTGTCTCTTACCCTAAGATGCATCTTAGGACTCACAATCTGCAGGATGGTTTCTTATCTTTTTGCAAGTTCTTGCATACATCATCTTTCATCTAATTCTTCTGTTTGGGAAATAACATGTGGAACATTGCACATTAATGACTGTGATCTAACCATAAAGTTACAGTTGTTAAGACTGCCTTATCAAAATAATGGTCAACATAAGAGATTTCAGGAAGCCCAGTCGCTGCCCCTGAATGTGGCCCCAACTTTGAATTTGCCTCTAGATGTACACCACCTATGTGGATGGGGAATTGAAGACCTTGATAGCCATGGGGTCTTTGTGGCTGCCCTCTTGTAGAAATTTCAGAGGGCTTGTAATGTAATTGTGCTGGCATTTCAGGGTTCCTATCATGGTGCTGGTGCTCAGAGGTCACCTCATGTGATGGCAGATGGCACCTTCCACGTTCTGACATCCCGAGGTCAAATGTACATGAATTCCCTTGTACAAATGCCCCCATGGGGCTGTGGTAAAGCACAGTTAGAGTGCTTGCCTAGCATGTGCAGTACTGGGGTCAATCCCAGCACTGAAAGGGTGATGGTGTGGGGATCTCTCTCCCTGGACCACCGAGTTTCCTCATTTTTGAAACCCTATAGTTTGGATATCTGTCCTGCCATGCCCCATGCACAGAAACTTTGGTTGCCAGCCTGCAACAGGACAGGAGGGGATGGCACCAGTCAGAGGGGCTGCAATACAAGGCAACTAAAGGGAGGGTGGGGCCCCAGACTCTCCTCTCTCCCTTTTTATTTCCTTTCTCCTCTACCAAATGTTCCCTTCATGAGGTACTGCCCTGTTGCAGTCCAGAGTGACAGAGGAAGAAACAGTGAAGGGAAACATCCAAAGTCCTCAGCCTAAACAAACCTTTCCACTTTTTAAGATGCTGCATCTAACATACTTGTTATAGCAAGAGAATTCTGACTAACACAATATCTTAGCTAATATATATTTATTTGATGTAGTCTCACATCTACAGAACATAGCTTTACCCAAAAACTAGAATCATGCTTCCTGAAGTAGTTAGTTAAATTGGCAGACCTTTGTTTGGAGATGAAAAGGAGCCCTATAATTCTTTAAAGAGTTGCCATGTGTTGCATGAACAGGGTCCATGTAGTACAGCTGAGCAGAGACATGCAGAGAACTGAGTGGTGCAGGCATGCCCTCAGGGGTCAGGAACCTGCCACCCTGAATCCCTCACTACTGCAGTTGGTCTTCAAGGAGGTGCACTCTTGGGATCAGAATGTTAGTACAATAGCTGATCTAATGAGGAGCTCTGTGTATTGAGCCCCTGAGACACAGAGACAGCAGAAGTGAGCCTGGGACCACCTCACTCAGCAGCCCTGACCCAGCCAGCAAGCAGACCTATGCCCTCTTCCACAGATGAGCCTTCCTCAGGAACCTAGGACTCACTAAGTCTGCTGCATTTCCCGAGGACAGTCTTCCATTCAGTCTCCAGGTGAGATGTGGAACAACATTCCTCATGAAGCCAACTAGACAACAAAAGTCCCTTGGTTGAGGCTTCAGAAGTGAAATTCAAGCTCACCTAATTCATTTATTATTAATTCCTCTTATTTCCTGTCTCAGCATACACCATGTGAAATGAACCCTGGTGTCAGTGATGCCTCCTTATTTATCTAGTGGAGTCTCTCAGCCAGAGAGAGTTTTCAGCACACTAATACTCCCTGATGTTTGCATTTATCATAGTAGGATGTTCCCTTATGGTTGTCTTATTTTGATTTGCCATTACATTGCATGTTTCTGAAAACTGCATAGTGTTGCATATGATGATTCTTGAGAGTGACAGAAGAAACCAGCAGGAAATGTCAGTATCAGGCTGTCTATTTGGAAAGTTCTGTACTAGGTACTTTTAAGTTGTTAATTTCTCATCATGAATCATTCCCACAGATTTTTTACAATGTTATTGAGTATGATTGGATAAAAATTGCGTGCATACTGTGTGTACACTAGGATAGCTGGAAATACCATACACTGCAAAATAATGACCACATCAAGGTAATAACTCTTCCTTCTTGCATTTCCCAAGGTGCATCAGCCTGGGGAGAGGCTGATGTTCTAGGGCTTGGGTCACAGTCAGATTCTGTAATCCACTATTACAACAAACATAAGTGCTGTCCCTGAAACATCTGTCTCCCTGTGTAGACAAGGATTTTTTGTACATGGACACTCCTAATAGGACTCAAAATTACTTTATGGCTTTGAGTTACCTACTTTGTGAATACCAGGGATTTCTTTTCTGTATTCATATCTTTTTTATATGCTTACATATTTCTATTTTTCACTCATTTATCTCACTTTTAAAAAAAATTGATACACCATTTATCAACTCCATAGTTGAATTTCGTTAGTATGAGATAGAGAATCTCATAGACAGAGTTGCTCAGTTCCCTTCAGATGTAATTGCTAAGGGAGATGACCTATGTTTCCATGAGGGAGTCTCTCTCCTAAGCTTCAAGCATAGATGTGACCTATTCTTTGTGCAGTTTCCCGTGGATGGATGTACTCAGCTCACTATAAATAATTTCCTGGGTAGAGATGGAATATGCTTTTTAATAATTGAAGAAATACTTTTTATTTGAGGTAGTGTCTTGGAATGTTGCCCAGACTTTCCTCAAATTCACGATTCTGCTGCCTTGGCCTCCTGAGAGCAGGGATTACAGGCATGCATCCACTCACATGGCTCAGACAGATGAAGTTTTAAGGCAAGGAGAAGACTAGAGCCTTGGTCTCCAGGATATATTAGAATTGCAAAGCACAATGATGAGATCTGAGTGAGGCCTGAGGAATGCTAGTTCCGCACCATCCAGAGGCATTCACAGAGATGGGCCTTGAATCCACACAGTAGTCAGTGTACGTGAGCCCAACCCAGTTCTGACCAGCTAACACTGTGGATCCCACATCCATGGTCTAAGCTCACCCTACCTCAGGGTCTTCACGGGTCAATGGGGGGGATACGCAGCTCCACAACTGCAGTTCCCCAAGTGTGTCATAGGATTCCAAGGAAGCCTAAGTTACAAGATCGATTTCTCAACTTCATTCTCATCTTTAACTTGAAGGCCTGGGATAACTGCCTGCTAAGCCCTGCTTCACACTGTGCTTCCTGCTCAGCACTTAGGGCAGGACAGGAAACCATGTTGGTGTTTCATAAGAACTGAAGGCAGTGAAGGAAGCTGAGGCAGAAGGGGGATGACTGAGGAGCAGAGGGGAGGAAGTGGCAGAGGAAAACGTTGGAATATTGTCTTAAGCTCAACGTGCCCATGATGACTACTTTTCATTAACTTACTCTCAAAACCCAACACACATGAAAGCCATCCAGAGGGTCTGTTGGAAGCACACATATCTGGTTCTCATTACCAGAGGGAATCAGCAAACAAATTGGCCTGGGGCCAAAAACCTCTGTTTCCATTGTCTTCTGCAAAGGGCCATTCATTCTATGGTTTGTCTCCCCATCTTTTCCATCAGAACCTTCAACAACATGAAATTCAGAAATGAAACAGCCATCTCCGAATTTCTTCTCCTGGGACTGACAGAGGACCCAGGTCTGCAGCCCTTCATTTTCAGCTTGTTCCTGTCCATGTACCTGGTCACCGTCCTGGGGAATCTGCTCATCATCCTGGCCATCAGCCATGACCCCCACTTGCACACACCCATGTACTTCTTCCTCTGCAGTCTGTCCTTTAATGACGTCGGTTATACCACATGCACAATCCCACAGTTGTTGGTGAACATCCAAGCCCAGAATCAGACTATCACCTACACAGGATGCCTCACCCAGGTCTCTTTTGTCATAATTTTTGCACTCATGGGAAATTTTCTTCTGGCAGTGATGGCCTATGACCGCTATGTGGCCATTTGTCACCCTCTGCAGTACAGGGTCATCATGAATCCCCGCTTGTGTGTCCTGCTGGTTCTGGTCTCCCTGCTCATTAGTGTTGCTGACGCCCTACTCCACACTCTGCTGTTGCTGCGGCTGACCTTCAGCTCAGACCAGGGGATCCCACACTTCTTCTGTGAACTTGCTCATGTCATCAAGCTCTCCTGTTCTGACACCCTCATTGATAACCTTACAGTACTCGTTGCAGTGTGTGTATTTGCTGGTGTTCCTTTCATTGGAATCGTTTTCTCTTATGTTCGCATCGTGTCCTCTGTCTTGAGAATGCCCTCATCAGGAGGGAAGCATAAAGCCTTTTCCACCTGTGGGTCTCACCTGTCTGTTGTCTCCTTGTTCTATGGGACAGCTTTTGTGGTGTACCTTAGCTCAGCTCTAAGCGACTCCCCTAGTCATTCTGCTGTGCTTGCAATACTGTATGCTGTGGTACCCCAAATGCTGAACCCCTTTATCTATAGCCTGCGGAACAGAGAGATGAAAGAAGCCCTGAGGAAGCTTTGGGTAGGATAGGTTCTCTGCTGTGATACATCATCTGCATGGACTTCGGATTTGAGAGTAAGAGAAAGTGACATGATGCCTTTGGAACCAAAATGCCTGACACTTCTGTCACTCTATTTTATTTTTACAATGAGATCAAATTATGTCCAGGTGCATTGTATCTGGGCTTGAAACCTGACATTTCTATTTATCTAGTTTTTAACATTTGACACATGATTTCTATATTCTAAACAAAATTTCTTTCCTTGAGTTTCACAGAAGAGGATCCTGAAGGAGGGATTCTGGCTTCAGAGACTTCGTGCTGTTGCACTTAGAAAATGCCTCTTGAAATGACACATGCACACCCTAACTCTCCTCACTTGTTAATAGGAACCTAGGTGTTAATAGGGTGAATGTCACTCATATAAAAAAATATTTGCAGAGAATGATGTCATGCAGATTATTTCCCTGGGGCCCTAAATGTAATTTCACATACTCTTATAAGGAAGGCACAAGAAGAGCCAGAAACTGAACTAAGGCAGACAGTTTTTGATTAGCTTAACACATTTGTCTAAAACCTTATGTGCTTATTTCGCCTGTTCTAATGACTAGCTCTCACCCCTGTGCTCATGCCTGTCCCATTCACTACATCAGTTGGCTCCTTTTCCACCTTGATTCACACTTCCTTGGAGGAAATGTGAGCCAGCTCCAGCCTTGTGGTGGGCTGGTGACTATGAGTGTGTTAAGGTACTCCTCTGTGCAGTTCCATCAAGTTTGCTTATGTGGTGGAACACATTCCCCAGGCCATTAGATGAGCCTGGTCTTCCACATCATCAGGAAATACTGTCCTTTTCCCAAGCAATCAGGTGACATGTACTATTGATTTGCTCATTTGAATCTCTCTATTTATGAGGTGGAGAATCTTTTCAGGCCTTATTTGAGTCCCTCTTTTTCCCCCTTTTTGAAAGTATGTGTTTGAGATATTTCCATTGAGGCCTTTATCTTTGTGTTAATATGCCAAAGTTGTCTATTTAACTAGAATGTCAATCCCTTTTAGTTGTCTTGTTGTCAATTTGTTATTCATGTGTTTGTGACACTTAGCTTCACTGTACAGTATTCAGTGGGTACACACAAGGGGTTCATTTTAATATATATTGGCATGTCCACATATTCCTTAATAATTTGGTTTCAATAAGTATTGATATTGGACACTGTTTTTACTTCAATCCAAAGTATTGAGTTTTACTTTTTAGTTTGGAGGTATGAAATCTCCTTGAATTTATTTTTCAGATTTGAGGTGATACAGAAATCCACATTCCTTTTTAATTATATTTTGGCAATAAATAAGCTGTTCATTCCTGAGTTGTTATTTCTCTGGACTCTCTTGTCTGAACCCTAGGGTGTCTGTACCTCTCCTTGAAATCACTTATGTCTTCTGTCTTCATTATTGAAGACCCGTCAATTAAGTAAGTGCACATAACAATCCCCAACCCCATATATTACAATCACAAAGCTACCTGTAACACAGGTTACATCATTTTTGCTGATTTGCAATTTTCTTCAAAATACTGATAAGAAATACACATTATTTAAATCTGCATCATGTAGTATTTGGAAGTATGTTGCATATTGAAGCCAAGACCATGAAAGTGTGAAGGCTGGGAATAAAACTCTACAGCAATAAGGAAATGTGATTACATAGTTACTCCACATTGATTACAGAAAACAGTTTAGAAATAGTTAAAAATATTCACAAATAATGGATCAACATTCAAGGACACAAGCAGAATCTCCCTCTAGTGTTTTGGGTATTTTTGGTACTTTCTCTGCGTTCTCACTGTGTCAACTGGGAAGACAGGAAAACTTAAAGTGAGCTTCTAATTTAGTTACACATGGATGGATTCACATTGTTTCTTAGGAGAGGGTTACAAGCAATCTGGAAACTTGTGCTGGGACTTTGGGTCGCTTTTATCCTAAAATTCAGCTTATAGCAAAAACAAACTGCTGGTGTTTCCTTCTGCTTTTGTTTGTTTGTTTCAAATTCCTGCACCTTCTTCTTTCCTCTAATTGCCTCTGTTTTGGAGAAAACATGGGCAACATATCACTTTATTGGTAGTTATAGTTCATTCACAATTGCTATGAATTCCTCATCAAAATATTAGCCATAACACCTGAAGCATCAGGAAACAATCTCGGGCTCTGTGTGTGGATCCCATATGATGGTGAAACCCACCTGTTGGACAGAGGGCAGAAGTCCGTGGTACTTGAAGTAGTCCTTGTTGCTGTTTGCAGGTGGGAGGGCTCAGAACTAAGTGGTGGAATCTTACTGATACTTCTGTGTTGCTGATATGGTGTTTCTCAGAGGTCATCTGAGAAGGCATGTGGGCCCCTCCAAAGTCTATCATTCAGAATTCAAGGGATATGAATTTCTCTTGCAGAATCGCTCTCTGGGGCTGAGGATGTAGCTCAGTGGTTGAGCACTAGCCTAGCATGTTTCAGACCCTGGGTTCCATCCCGAGCACCTGAAAACATACATATGTGTAGCAAAACAACTCAAAGCAGATTTCCATACTCATTACTCATAATCTTTTCCTCTCCTATTTTCCTGAGGCTTGTCCCACAAGGCACTGGCCTTTTGACTAATGGATTGGAAAGCACATTCTCTAGGTCCTGTTTTGATGCTGCCACTGGATGTATACTACCTATGTGTTCAGAGAACTGAAGACTGAAAGCTAAAAGACTCCGTTATGGCTTTGTTCTGGTAGATGCTTTCAGCAGACAAGTGATGGTGTCTTGCTGATGCTGCAATAATCCCAATGGATTGCTACTTGTAAGTCCCTTCAGATGGTGGTATAAGGTCACCATGAACTCAAACATCTTCAATATCTCCAAATTGCTCCAAAATGCAAACAACCAAACAAGAGAAAAAAACAGAACGTGTGCAGACTCTGGTCCTGCTGGTGGATGCGACCTCTATTTCTTCTCCCTTTACAGCCACACTTCCTGTGCAGCACTCTAGACCCACTTCCCCCAAGTCTTCTCCCACCATTTTCTGGGTCCATCAGCAGGACTTTGCTCTGATTGTTCATTTCCAGGTTCACAGTTCCCTCTTCCACGGCCAGCCTGGTCTTCCTCCTGAATTAAGCTCCTGACTTCTCGTGCCCAGTGACGTGGAGACTGTCAAATCTCCTCATCAAGCCAGCAGTGAGTGTGATTAGGGTCTTTGTTGGGGGATTTTCAGAGACTTCCATGAGTTCTCTGTCCACAGAATTGGGTTTAGACAGAGCTCACCTCTTAATTCATCAAGATTTGTGAAGTAAGGAAGTTCTGCTTCTGCCCATGGAAAATAACCCCCCAAAAATATTGTTTTCCAAGCTGGAGGTTAGAAGGGCTTTCTTGCTGGTGGATGTGAATCCATTAAGTCCCTTGCTTTCATCTCACTCCCCATCTCCTGCTGAGGTTCTTTTCTTGCTACTGGGAAACTTCATCATGTGTTTACACGCTACTGTTCTCTGTACGTGGTACCCGGGAACGCTGATGTCCCTTAAAACCCTATTGATGTCTTGGTATCTTTTGTCAATTGTTCCAATGGCTGAAATAGAATGAGGTTAACATGTGAAATATGCCATAATGATGCTGTCTTATTATAAGTTGAAGTAGCATGTCTTATAAATTACAAATTCATGTCCCAAGAATTAATATATTATAAATGCAGACAGTAAAGAGGGAAAAATATTGAGCATTTTAATATAGAAGTTTTCAAAAGCACATGAACTTGAACCAGCCCTCCACCTATTGAATGGTGGTTGAATCTAATCCAGTGACTGAGTGACATATCAATTAGCTCTGCCTTTGGTGACTTTGTAGCTGAAATAAAAAACTCATTGTGTCCCATCATCTGAGAAGTATCACACCTGTAAAAGTTAAAGAGCATATAACATTGATATATAAAATATGACATAATTAGTAAATTACATGATATTAGTACAACGTGATATTTATAACAATGGGTATGTTATACATGGGTATATACATGCAAGGTCTATATTATTATTTACAACCTGTTTTAAGGCACTTGTGTCAATTTCATTGAAGTATGTGTAGAATTGAAATATCAGGAGTTAATAACTTAAAAACCAAGAGCTGAAATTTCACATCGGAGTCCCCTAATGTGAAGAAAGATGTATTTTTAATCCTCTGTGTTGGAACTGAAAATGCTGTGCATGGATGGACAAAGGGAGTAAAAATACAGTCTGTAATTTGGTTTGTCAGCACTGAACAAAGGGAATATAATAAAATAATAATACAATCTTTAAAAACTGTGTGGGAAAACATTATAGTTCAGCAAACACCCCCTGATGACTAACTGGATTACCCAGAGTTTGTGCAGTTTTACAAGGTCAGATCTTTTTTGTTTCCCCTAATGTGCATGCATTAAAGATCTGGTGGCCAGTCTGCAGGGCTTCTTCAAAGTGGTGGAACGTTCAAGAGGTGAACCAAAGTTAAATGTAATTGGGTTGCTGGGGCAGGCCATGAAGTCACTAGCCTCCCTGTCTCTTATTACTTCCTGGTGGTTCCCAAGGCCACATACTATGTCAATGATGACTTACACAGTCACAGGCCCAAAGCAACATGCCAGTGACTGTGGATCAGACCACTGAACTATGAGCCAGAGGAAAATTTCATAAATTTAAGTTGAATGACCTTGGGAGTTTGTTCCAGCAATTGAAAGATGAAGATCACAGTGTCTTCGCAAACATGTATAAAGATACTATTTAAACCTATCCGTTTTTCACATCTAAAATGGAATGGAGCTTCCTGAAAACATTAATTAAATGGAATAGACTTTGTTTGTGACCGAAAAGGAACCCTGGAATTCTTTAGAAAGTTTCCATGTGTTACATGAGCAGGGTCCATGCAGAGAGTTGAGCAGAGACAGTGCAGAGAACTGAGTGGAGCAGACATGGCCTCAGGGGTCAGGAATAAGCCACCCTCAATCCCTCGCTCCTGCAGAGTTGGTCTTCCAGGACATGCACTATTGGGATCAGATTGTTAGTACAATAGTGGCTATAATGAGGCACTTTGGATATTGAACCCTGGGGATACAGAGACTGCAGGAGACAGCCTGGGACCACTGCACTCAGCAGCCCTGTTCCAACCAGGAAATAGCACCTGTGCTCCTCCCAGAGGTGAGCCTTCCTCAGGATTCTCTGAAATATTAATCTACCTGTACTTCCTGACAACACATTTGCTTCTTCCATATCAAGTTGAGATTTTGAACCAGATCCTTCTTGATGCCATCCAGGTAATTACTCTTCCTTATTTAATGCTGCATATTATCTTATTTAGTAATTCCTGAATTCATTTTAATTCCTATATATTTTCTCATATCAACTTGCCAAGCAAATATTGATATAATTGGTGGTTCCTTCTTGATTTCCTACCTGTCCATCACAGAGATCATTTCAGCACAGTACACACTTCTCTGATGTTTGCATTTATGATGCTGGGGATGCTTTTCTTGGTCTTCATTCCTCAATTGCCCTGACACATTCTCTTTCTGTGGAGTGAAGAGTGCTCTGTGCAGGTGCATGGCAGTAAAAACAAAACCAGAGGGGAAGTCAAGTTCAAGTTCCTATCTCAGTCCCACACTGGTGCATTGGCTCTACTCATTTCTCACCATGAAACATCCCCACAGTCTTTTCCAAGTTCATTGGGGATAGTTTAATAAAAGCTGTAAGTGCTCCAGGTGTACAGTGTGATGGTGGGATGTGAATATACATTGCAATATGGCGACCACAATGGCATGAATTGACATATCTCCCTGCACTTCCCTTTGTACAAATGCAACATCCAGGTTGCTCTCAGAGTTGAGGGCTTCCCTTTTGCAAAGCATGTTCTAGAGCTTCTGTGACCTTCATTCAATGTGTGTGGATTCAACATCACCCCAAATTTGAAAGTCGTCCCCGGCACTTCTCTGGCTAAAAAGAACACTGCTCCAACTTGAGACGTGTCTGGTATCCTATAATTGTGTTATCTTATGCTCGTTTTCTGAATATCGGGAAATTGTTTTAGTATTCATAATTTTTTCAGGTTTTTCTATGCAATTCACTGAGATTTTTCTCATTTTTCTGAAATATTTCTTTAAAATGATATATTAATTATCAACTAAATCATAGAGCTACCTTAAGAGGAGACACAGAGTCTCTTGTGTCATGCTCATGTTTAATTAATTGCTGAAGGAGATGGGTGATGTTTCCGTGGGGCGTCCTCTGAGCTTCAAATGTCATAGAAACATTTCCTAGTCTTTGTTCAGGTCCACCTGGATGGATGCTATCCAGAAACTATTATTTATTTCATGGATAAAAATGGACATACTTCAAAGGCAGGGATAAGGCTAGTGGCCTTGGTCAGGAAGAAAATATTGAAATTGCACAGAAAAATCATTAGATCTGAGAGATCATCTAGGAATGTTAGTTCTGTGCTATCCAGGCACATTAACAGAGATTGCTCATGAATCATTTCAGCTGCCAGAATATCTGGGCTGAAACCCAGGACTGACCAATCCTCTGTGTGGATCTCACATTCATGCTGTAGCCTCACCTTACCAAGTGTCCTCATGCATAAACGTAGGTGACGGTGAAAAATAACCCACATGAACTTTGACTCCTCTGTCAGGTGACTCTGAATCAAGCCAAAATGAGGGAATTATTGCTTTATAAGAAACATTTCAAAAATTTATTATCCTCTATTTCATAACATCTTAGAATAGAGCTGATTGAAAACATATGCCTTTGGCTTTGTTTCTTTCTCCTATTTAGCACAAAAAGTGGAACAAAATCAGTGTTCCATGTAAATTTTTTAAATAAAGGGAGTGGAGGGAAACAGGAATGAATGAAAATTGATCTAACTGAGAAAATGGCAGAGAAAATTTTCTGAATATTCACTGGAGTTCACAGTGCCCTGGGGGATGTTTTCTGTTCCATAAACTTTCTCAGAATTCAGCATGCACTGAAGGTACCTGTAGCACTTGAAGCAGACTTGGGGTCCTCATGCCCAGGGTGGTTCAGGAGTCTGACTGGAGTGGGGACCAAGGATCTGCATATGTAACATCTCCCAGCACTGCAGCTGCTGTCCACACATCTTAAGTTATTCTCACCCTGTCTTTTCCACCAGATTCTTCACCACCATGGAACCGCATAACCAAACAGCCATTTCACAATTCCTACTCCTGGGACTGACAGATGACCCAGCACTGCAGCCAGTGATCTTCAGCCTGTTTCTCTCTGTGTACCTGGTCACCATCCTGGGAAACCTGCTTATCATACTGATGGTCAGCTCTGACTCCCACCTCCACACTCCCATGTACTTCTTTCTTTGCAATCTCTCCTTTAATGATATCTGTTTGAGCACTTGCACAATCCCCAGGATGCTGGTGAACTTTCAAACACAGCATCGGAGAATCACTTACACAGGCTGCCTCTCCCAGGTTGCCTTTGTCATAGTATTTGCATTTGTGGAAAATTTTCTCCTTGCAGTGATGGCGTATGACCGCTATGTGGCCATTTGTCACCCCCTCATGTACACAGTCATTATGAATCCCCGGCTCTGTGTCCTGCTATTTCTCTCCTGTCTTCTCATTAGTATCACAGTTGCCCTGTTCCATACTCTGATGGTGCTGCGTCTGTCCTTCTGCACAAATCTGGAAATCCCCAACTTTTTCTGTGAACTCGCTCAAGTCATAAAGCTCTCCTGTTCTGATACCATCATTGATAACACAATGGTATATGTTTCAACTTCCATATTTGGCGGTATCCCCTTCTCTGGGATCATTTTCTCGTACATTCACATTGTGTCCTCTGTTTTGAGAATGCCCTCATCAGAAGGGAAGCACAAAGCCTTTTCCACCTGTGGGTCTCACCTCTCCATTGTCTCCTTGTTCTACGGGACAGGTTTTGCAGTGTACATCAGTTCTGCCATGTCTGACTCTTTAAGGAAGACTGCAGTGGCTTCAGTGATGTACTCTGTGGTTCCTCAGATGCTGAACCCCTTTATCTACAGCCTGAGGAACAGAGACATGAAGGAGGCCTTGAGGAAACTCATCAGCAGGACAGCATCAATTGTATGATGGTTCAGTTACTCTGAACTTGGGTTTCTAGAGAAAGTCAAAGTGACAGGATCCCTGATGAACCAGCATGGTTGGACCTTGTCAATACCTTCTCCAAAAATGATGATGTAATGACCAGGTTCACTTTTCCTCTGATTGAACTCTGACTATTTTTCTTCTATCTATCATACAACGTACATAATTTTAATACTCTAAACACAATTTTTTTATGTGCCATTACAGGAGCTATGTCTGGGGCAGGCATTCTAATTGTAGTAATATTTGTTACAATCCATTCAAGACCAGATGCTGAAGAGGCCAGAAGTGTAGTGAAGCATCGCTGTGTTCATATCTACTGAGTAAACTGCAAGGTGATTATATGGGTGGGGGCACGTGAATATCATCTAGAATTAGTTTTACTGTAAGGGAAATAAGTAATCATTAGTAGCTTGCAAACAAATAGCCAACCACTTCAGTGGCCAAGAATAACCTTCTAAGTCATAATGGCATACAGTTCAGTGTCATATCGATTATAATTGGCAAAACTAGGTGGTATCAGTGGTCTGAGATGGTTGTGAAAATGTTCAAACTCATCCTTGAAAGTGCTTTCCATCTTGGGAAAAGCAAAATCTAACATCAGTAAGCCTAAAAATAATGAGAATTATCTTGCATTGCAAGGATTCCTGAGGTAGGGGATGTATCAGAGTGGAGTATGTCTTTCATTCATCCTCCTCAAGGTGGGCTCTTCCTAGGACTGGTTCCTCTGCAGTCACCAGGTGAGAGCAGCACATTCGGGTATGTTACCTGACATGACATTAGAAATAGAAAACTGAGTTCCATTCCTGAGTCTATTGATAGGTAACTTTTCCATGGATGAGTTAGACTACATCTGGTAGAAGTTTTCCTAGTGGCTCTCAGCATAGGCCCAGAACTTGTTACACTAATTTTCTACTTCCTTATTAAAAATTGCATGATATTGCTTATTTGAGAAAAGAGGATTTGCTGAAAGACTTTCCTGAGTTACGTGGGAGGTCTGCCATGTAACCCCATCTCTCAATATAAGACAGACTGACAAGCAGAGGAAATGTAGAAGAGGAGGAGACCTACAACCACAGAAATAGAAATTGGATTTGTGCAGCCAATACTTGACCATTTTTACATACAAAACTGTCATTTTCATAAAGTTTCAACAAATTTCTATCACCCCTGTAGCTACCCCTGTAAAATTTGTTTCATAAATGTGCTCATTTTGACCTTGCCAAAATTTAAATTTGACATTTAATCTATGTCTTATTGTTACTGTGATCCTTCTTTTCAATTATTCATATTGAGTATATCAGTTATTCATTCATTTTATTTTTTCAGGAAACGTTTGCTTTATTTCAGTTGAAACATTTTTGAAAATTCAAACTTTAACATTTTGTTTTTTTAAATTGAAGTCTTGACATAGTTCCAAATATGGGAATACTCTCAGCAGGGATGTGTTCTCATAGATATCAGATAGTCAATGGCAATGTGGTACAAAACAGTCCTGGTGAAAGCTTTCTGTTTTTTTTTTTTTTTTTTTAACACTTTTCTTTTATTTACTTATTTATTTTTATTTTGATTCATGGTACACAAGTGGGGTACAACTATTATTTCTCTGGTTGTACACAAAGTTGAGTCATACCATTTGCATAATCATACATGTACCTAGCTTTCTTTTAACCAGTGAATGTTTGTTGACTCATTTCAAACTCTACATCTTTAAGTTATGCTTTGTGACATTAAAGATAAGAAACACTTCTAGTGTTGATGAAATACTACTTATATTTCTAGAAAAGAATACCTATCTTTCTGCTTTTATAAACCAAACTGAGTATTGTAATTTAGGTCTTCTGAAGAAAGTAAAATCATTATATTTATTTAGTCAGTTTTTTCTCTGCTGTGAACAAAAGACCCAACAAGCACAACCTAGGAGGGAAGGTTTACTTGGCATTCTTGGTTGCAGAGTTTCAGTCCATTAATAAATGCCCACTCCATAGCTCTGGGTCAGAGGTGATGGAGCATGTCATGGTGTATGGGAACGGCAGAGGACAGTAGAGGACAGTAGCTCAGCAGATGGTATCAGGAAGCAGGAAGAGCTCTGCTCACCAGAGACAAAACACATGCCCCCCGAGACCGACTCCTTCAGTCACACACCACCTGCCTACAATGAGCACCCAGTTAATCCGTATCACTCACTGAATTAATGCACTGATTAGGTCACACCTCACAATCTAGTCATTTCACCTCTGAAAATTCTTCTATTGCCACACGTGAGTTTTCGAGGGACACCTCAACTGAACCAATA
Organism: Sciurus vulgaris; assembly: GCF_902686455.1. NCBI lineage: Eukaryota > Metazoa > Chordata > Mammalia > Rodentia > Sciuridae > Sciurus > Sciurus vulgaris. The sequence goes on from NC_136477.1 coordinate 7,236,814, forward strand.
TACACACGGGACACACAATGGATTTAAACTTTCCACTTCTTTAGCCTTTCTGAATATATCTCCTGCACCATTTAACCATCCCATTAGGTTTTCCTGGTGTTCCGCATCTTCCCCACAACACTTTCTTTGTTAGGGCAATATAGTGGGTATAATTAGTTTACTTTTCTCTTACAATGAGATTCAGAGTCATTATACATACTGTGCAACACTATCTATCTTCTGAAATATGAGTGTTTACAATATTTCCATTGAGTTTCTTGTCTTGTTAGAAGTTAATTCCTAATGGTTCTTCATGTAATTGTGATAGTGATCCATTATACTTCGGTATATTGTGTATTTATTTTAGCTCGATGTCTCCTTTTGCGTGTCTGTTATGCTATGTACCACATGACCTCTAGTGCTTGGTTTTAATGTGGGGTATTTGTCAGTATTTTCCCTCATGGTCTGTGCTCAGTAATTCTTGATCTTGAAACTCCTCCTTTGGCTGATTTGTGGTCTTGTCCTGTCCTGCCAAGGTGGAAGCCATGTGAAATGTGTTTGTGCCATTGATGTGCTACAGAGATCACAATCACTTTTATTACTAAGCATCATTTATTAACTAGTACTTCCTTTGACCATAATGCCAATCCCACAATAAAGAAACACATAGTGGGAAATAGGGGGTGGGGATATGAAAAATGGTGTAAAGAGACAAACATCATTACCCTATGTACATGTGTGACTACATGAATGGTATGAATCTACATCATGCACAAAAATAGAAACGAAAAGATGTGCCCCATTGGTGTACGATGAATCAAAACCTAGTCTGTAAAAATAAAAAATAAATAATTAATAAAGAAAGAAGAAGTGCATTTAAGAGTTCATGTTTTCTGGACTCTTTTCAGGGCAGTAGGATTGCTGCCTCTATCCCTGCCCTTTTTCCACATGTCTGCAGGCTTGGAGCTCACTAGTCAGCCAGACCAACTCTCTTGTAATGTACAAGCCCTAGAAGTATTTTAGTTATAATCAAAAAGGTTTATCTGTTTTTCTGTTGATTTGAAATATTTGACAAGACATTATCAATCCAGACACCTAATTTAAATCTCTGACCTCTACATTTTATGTAATGAGTGTATGTGATAATACTGTGATGTTTGGAAAACATAGCAGTGAAATTCTAAAAGGAAGTAAGATAGCTACTAAATGGCCCATTTTGACTAGAGCAAATATATTAAAGCTGCTGTTTATAATATGCTCAATAAGTTAAAATTTAACCAAACCACATGTTAAATTAGTCTTATGCGGTTATAGTTTTAACATATTTTCAATATATTATCATTGGTATAAATATATTAGATAGATAGATGACAGATCATATGCAAATAGAAGAATAGTGGACATGTAATAGATAAATAAAAGATTCCCAAATGTAAGAATTTTGAAACAATGGTTCCCTTGAATTCAAAATATGCATATCCAAATGCACACTTGACATCCTCACACAGATGCTTAATAGACATCTCAAATTTAACATTGCCATTGAAATATTATATTAATCCTAAAATATTCTATGCATGCATATATTCCATGCTACAGTTCATGGTAATTAAATTTTTGCATGTACTGAGCATTTCCTGTTATTGAGTATCATCTCTTACTTCTCTTTTTCTTTATACCCTGTACACAATTGTTCAGAAAACCCTGCTGTCCTTTCCACCAATATATATCCAGAATTCAGTCAGTTATCAGGATCTCCATCCTTACCACCATGAACTGAGCCATCATCCAGTTAGGGATATTCAAAGGCCATCATAGCTGGACAGCCCTGTGTCTGCATCCTTGTGTAGGGCAGGGGAAGTGCTGGTCAGCTCCACCTTATCTTCCCATCACCTCCACATGCATCTCTGTGCAGAAGAGCTTTGGTGTCATCTCTGTTTACTAGATGTGAACACTCTGTGGAAAGAAGTATAGTCCTAGACAGACACAGTAGACCACCTCCGTTGCCTGCCAGTTCTCCTTTATAAAACTATAGAATATTTAAGGTATAATGATCACAGAGACACTATAATAATTTTCTAATACTGTCATTTGTCCTTCTCCAGAGTTAACAAATGCTGATTTTCTGCTGTACCTATTCAATAGTAACTTGGTAGAATAAGTGTGTACAGGAAAGAAATTCAGGGAGAGAAAGAATGGAAGAGAAATAAGCACAGAAAGAGTTCAATATTCACTTTGGTTCAACATAAAGAAGAGTTTTATATGGTAGCAATTCTCAAATTTTAGAATCAGTGAAAGATCCTGTCGGAACATCTAACATTCATCTTCACCCCAGAGGTGTGGTAAATCTGGAGTGGGTTATAATTATCAGTATTTCTAAGATCTTACAAGAGTGCTTGGATCCACAGCAATAACACCATTACCTGGTAACATATTATAAATGCTGATGTTCTCATTATATTGTGATGTTACCCACCTTTTATGCTAGATTCATCAATAGCATGGAAATTTGAAACTAAACAGCTGTTTCAGAATTCCTTGTCTTGGGACTGAAAGATGATCCAGCCCTGCAGCCTGTCATCTTTGGTCTGTTCCTGTCCATCCTGTCAGCTTTTACTCTCAACTCCGCATCCCCATATACTTCCTCCTCTCCAACCTGTCCTTCACTGACATGTGTTTCAGCACCACCACAATCCCCAAGATGCTGGTTACTATCCAGAGACAGAGTAAGACCATCGGTTACACAGGCTGCCTCTGGCAGATTGGCTTTGTCCTGATTTTTGCTGCATTGGAAAGCAGTCTCCTTGATATAATGGCTTATGACCACTATGTGGCCATCTGCTGTCCACTCTGGTATTTGGTCATCATGAATCCACACTTCTGTGTCCTGCTGATTCTGTTGTGCTTGCCCATTAGCATTGTGAATGGCCTGTTGCACAGTCTGATGACTTCTCACAAACCTGGAGATGCCCCACTTCTGTGAACTTGCTCAGGTCATCCATCTGCACAGTTATGATGCCCTCATCAATTATATACTGATATACCTTGCAGTTTGCCTATTTGGTGGTGTTCCCCTCTCTGGAATCATTTTATCTTATACTCATATTGTGTCCTCTGTCTTGAGAATGCCCTCATCAGAAAGAAAGTATAAGGCCCTTTCTACCCGTGGTCCCCCCTGTCTGTTGTCTCCTTGTTTTATGGAATATCTTTTTATAAGCTCTCTATTTACTGACTCCCCCAGGAAAACTGCAGTTGCTTCTGTGATGTACACTATGGACCTTTCAAAGCTGAACCCCTTTATCTGCAGCCTGAGGGACAGGGTCATGAAGGAGGCCTTGAGGAAACTCATGGTTAAGACTGATCTCCATCTATGATAAATCATTTGATTTCAATTTTGATATCTAAAATGAGCCAAAGTGTTGGGATTCACAGTGAGTGAGAGTACCTGATCTTAATTGTACTACATTTTCTAATGTGTCTTGAAAACTTATTTTTATTTTGTTGCCTCTGTAAAATTCAACATGCGATTTCAGTTGTCTAAAAAGTCTCTACTTTGGTGCCACATAATCTAAGCCTGAAGCAGACATTCTATCCTAGCAATGATTCCCACAAAAATGTCAGAAGGTGACAAATTAGAGAAGGTGAATAACAAAAAGAAAGTATTCAACAAAGCCATCTTATATAGAGTCAATAACTTCTACCTGATCATGTTGTTAGAGTCAGTAGAATTGTGTTCTGACCTACCAGCACTGAGAGTCAGAGACGTGGCACTTATGCCCCATCAAGTAAATATGAGAAAATCACCAGTGAATCTGTCCTCAGTCCTCATAAGTAAAGGAAACTCTAGAACAAACACACTCAAACTGGTAGATCCATTTTTTCCCCAATGGCTTCAGAAACCTGAGTTGTGCTGCAACAGAGAGCAGTGCTTCCTTCAGTCTTTCAAGAGATGGATCATTCCAGATGACTCTCTTCCAGGCCAGCAGTGACTGCACACCCTGACTTGATGGCAGAGGCAGAAAACCAAGGGCCCTCTCTTTGGTCCATTAAGCTCACTTTCCGGGATCAAGCAGACTGCCATTTTCATAGAGGACTGAATGGTGGTCTTCAAAATGTGTCCAGGCCCTATCCCACTAATAGGTGGTTTCTTATGTGATAAATGGGTAAAAGTTGACTGTTTAGGAGTGGGTATATGCAGAAGAAGGTCTTCTCTTGTATTATCTTGGTGCATTCAGAGTTTGACCATGTTTCTGTATAATTCAGACTGAAGGGGAGAAGACACCAAGGAAAGGAGGTAGTATTGTAACCATTTGGTAGAGCTTGCATTGTCACTCTGCGTTTGACAAATTCCACCCTTTGAAATGCTTTTTCACAGGATTTCAAAACATTTTTATTACCCCTGGAGAGAGCCTCATGCAATTTTTTACATAAGTGTGTGGCTTTTTCAATTGTCGAAGTTCACCCTTAATGAATGAAGTCCATGTCTTCTGTTGTTATGATCCATGTGCTTCAGCATCAATCACTATTCCTTTGTTTGAGCAGGCATCCTTTTATTTTTAAGTTCTGCATTTTAAATTGGTGTAGGGTGAATTAAAAGTAATGATGTTGGTGAAATCTTGGTAACTTTATTTCTATTATTTTTATATTTATATTTATATTTCTTTATTTCTAACTGCTATTGTGTTAATGCTGTTTGTGCATTTCCCTCACAACTCCTGAAGGAAATACAAGGTGGTTTTGTAACTCGATTGGAATTTCTGGCATGCCGAGTTGGTGGGCTTCCAGAACTTTCCACAGTGGTCGAATGACTTGCCTTGCCATTAGACACCCTGGAGTTATCCAGCCTCCCACCAAAAATTTCGTTAATTGTGACAATAAAATGTGTGCAAAACAGATTGTAGTTAATCAATTTTCTCTTGTTAAGTGTATGATAGCCATTTTTAAAATAATATGGCATTTGATTTTCTCTCTTTTCCTGTGTTAGCTCATGACGTTTCAATGGAGTTGTTTATCTATTTTTGGAGTGAGAGAAGAATGGGGGAACTTTAGATTCTGTAGAAGGAAATGAGAGGGAGCGGGTTATGAAAAAAGGTGGAATGAGACAGACATCATTACCCTATGAACACGTATGATTATATGAATGGTATGAATCTACATCGTGTACAACCACAGAAATGAAATGATATACCTCATTTGTGTACAATGAATCAAAACGCAGTCTGTAAAAAAATTAAATGATAAATTTGAAAAATTAATTTTATTTGTTCAAAGAAGTCGTATATGACAATAGAATATATTCATACATTTTGATAGATCATACATAAATAGAGCATAATCTCTCATTTTTCTAATATTGTAGAATCATATCGGTCATACAGTCATAGATGTACATGAGGTAATAATATTTGCTTCACCCTATAATTCTTACCCCCATACCCCTTCCCCTATTTATTTCATTTTTAAATAGACTCAGAATATCTTTTTCAGGTAGTCTGGTAATCTTTAAATTTTATTTATGCTAATAATTAACTACTTTCTCATGTGTCTCTGTTTCACACACTTCCTAGTATTGAGACGAGGACACAGGTGCACAGCATTGACATGGTTCCCTTTGTGTGTATTTTTTAGTTCATTAGGTCTGAGTTCATTAGGTCTCGATATTGAACCCCTAGAAAAGAATTTTATTTTTCCCTTTGCAATTGAGTCTGAGACCGCATGTAATTTATTTTACCCTAATGCAAGACAGGAATTAATCAAGTTTGTTTCTTAGCACTTTTTTGCTAGCCCACTCATTGTGCCGAAAACCAGTTCAGAAATAAAGAAATGGTTCATCTATGTGTTGCTGGTTCTCTGGACTCAATTTTCTGAACAATAGGATTGTTTTGCCTTTCCTGCTCCAATATTCCATGTTTTGATGATTATGGCCCATCAACTGGATAAAGTTAAGGTTGCTGTGGGATAAACAAGACCTAGGTTTTTAAAGTTCACAACCACGAAGGTCTCTACACCACAGGTTACCTGCTTTCCTGATAATTTACCATTTCTCCTAAACACAGCCAAACACAATGGTATTGGGAGGGGAACATGTGCAGGCAATTAGGTTATATGAGGTCATGCAGATGGACCACTACGGATGGGATCAATACCCTGGGAAGGAGAGAAGAGGTGCCAGAGCTCCCTCTCTCTACCAAGGGAAAAGACACCCATGAGGTGTCCACCTGCAAACTACCAAGAGGATTATCACCAGGGCCTAGATTTCTGGCACCATGTCCTATACTTTGCACCTCCAGCCTGTCAGAAATTGACTGCATTTGTCCACATACCCAGCCTGTATTGCAACAGCAGCCCTGTTGACTGAGACTTATATTCATCCATGAATAGAGAACAACACAACCAATGAGGGAAATTAATATGCAGAAATCATGGTTTGGATATGAGTATTACCCCAAAGGTTCCATTGATAGATGTTTCTTGGACTTTTTTTGTTGTTGTTGTTATGCTCTTCTTCTCTTATTTTTGAATTTTTAATTTGTTCTAATTTGTGGTACACAACACGGAAATGCATTTTTACCTTTTGATAGCTCATACATAAATAAAACTGAACTATAGTCATATCTAATAGTGGATTATAGTAGGGTTCATTTTGATGTATTCATAAATGTATATAACTTGCTTTCCATTTCAATGTCTACTACTTCCCCTTCCGCTCTCTCTCCCTCCATTTGGGCCCCTTTCTCTACTCCACTGGTACCTTTTATTTATTTATTGTTGTCAATTGGTGATTAACAGTTTTGCCTTAAAGTGAAATTCATTTTGATATGCTCACACATGCACCTAGCATAGTTTCATCAATTTCCTTAATCCATTCCTTCCCTTTCCCACCCTGCCTCCCTCCCACTTGAATCCCTTCATCTTTTCCACTATTGCCTTTTGCATTTGAATTCTTATTTTGACTTGGCTATTGGGAACTCTAGGAGATGAGACCCAGGTGAAGTGAGTAGGCACTTGGGGACACACCCTTGGGGAATACATCCTGTCCCCAGTCCCATACTCTTTCTTACTTTGCTTTCTTTGTGCCATGAGGTGAATAGTTTCCTCTGCCACACCCTTCCACCTTGATGTTTCTTGCTGGCTACAGGCTTAAAGCAATGGAACCATCTGACCAGGAACTGAAACATCTGAAATTAGGAGTCAAAATAAACCTTTCTCCTTTAAGTTGATATTTTCAGGTATTTTGTTGTAGTCATGAAAAGCTGACTAATACAGCAGCACTGTATTGTCTTCTGGTATATAAGAAGACAAGGAGAAGCTACATGGAGAAATTAACAGTTGAAAATAGACCTGATGAGTGTCAGAAGTGAATGATATGGTTCCATAGAGAATGAACCAACCTTCCATTCCAGCAGTTTAAAAAAAATTGGCAGAATGCTTCATTATTCTTTATTTTTTGCTAGATCTCATTTTCTGTAATTTTAAATAAGTGTTATTATCCTGGGTTACTTCTTTGTTGTGTTTATTTTTTAGTGATTTAGATATTCACATATGGTGGCCTTAAAAATGACTAGAAGAGGAGTGGATATGTAACTATCTGGTAGATCACTTGCCTATCCATAGAGATATCTCCATCTCTTCATTTCTCTTCTCTTCTTTCTTTCTTTTTTTGAGAGTGAGATAGAGAATTGGTACCATCTTACATGCACTTTATCAAAATAAACACTTCCACTTGTGTAGAGCACTCCTCATTCTTGCCTACTGTAGAATATAGCTCTGAAGACTCTGTCAACTCCTTTCTCCATGATTAATTTTCCATTTCATTAGTGCATTTCCAACAGTATTTGATGTATTTGAATTCATCTTTAAAAATTCTCTATGGAACCACATCTTATTTAGCTATAGCCTCATTTTTCCTATTCCTTTGGTGTAAAACTGTCATGGTGATCTCTCTTCACTTTCTCCCTGTTTCTTCTCTTCCCACATTTTTCTGAGATCAACTCAGCCAGTGATAGAGACAGAGAATTATTATTCCCTCATACATCCTAACATTTTTCCTTTAAGTTTGAGATTAACTCTTCCTTTAACGTTTGGCTGAAACTGTCTGTGAAATGGTTAGTATACCTTCTAAACTTTTCTTGCCTTATGTTTTTCAGACAGTTGTGTCCTATTTCTCCTTGAGAAGAAAGGAATAATTTGTATTTGCACATGAACAAGGTGCAGTAGAACTACAACCCCCTGCTACCTCAGGACATGAGACTGGTTATGCCCATGTTCCTCCTCTTGTATCATTTCTCCCTTTGATTAGTTGTTTTCAATAGTATCCAAATATGTTTGAATTCACCAATCTTAAAAACAACAATGACAATCACAATGCATCTATGGACCTCACATCCTGCTTAAGCTGCAATCGTATTTCTGCTTCTCTTATAATATATCTCTCCCAAATTTCCACTTTTTGTTTGTATTTTTGTTGCATTACTGAGGATTAAACCCAGGGCCTTGTGAATGCTAGCCATATGCTCTACTAGTGAACTACATCCCTAACCCTCCCCTAAAGAAATATCTACACTTACCCTCTCCAATTTTTATTTAACCGTTTTCTTTTGAGGTCAGTCTAACAAGAATTTGCCCCTGCACATCTTAGGATTTCTCCTGAAGACTCACCAATATTCTCTGCCTCATTCAGTCCAGGCTTAACTTTTGGTCCCTCACTTAATCTTGTGGACAGCAGCTCTGACTGTGTTTGTTCTCCACTTTTTCTTCAGCATCTTATTTTATTTGGATTTACTCTACATCACTGTAGATTATTTATGAGTCTTCTTTTGATGGCTGGAAAAAGGTAGTCGATATAGATAATAAATAATTGTGTCCAATCTAGAAGGTGGGGTCTGCTGGGTAAGGAAAGGAAATCAAATGCTGATATCTCCAAAGCCCTTCCCTGTCCTCCTTCAAGCTGTCGCTAAGGAAACCTGCCCATGGGAATGTTCCTCCCTGCAGGCTGTTGGAGGAGTTGTCAGTTAATGTGTCCAGGGCTGCTACCATCCAGCCTGGATCACTCTGTTAGGGTAACTGGTGCAAATATCCACAAGAGGTACAGCTCTGAGTTCAAGTCAAGGTTTATTGACAGAGAGAGTCTGTCAGGCTGCCCCTCTTCAAGGAGCAGCACCCTGTAGGAAAAACTTCCAAACTATAGAATCATGTACAATGGAGTAGTTAAATAATAACCGGTCTGGCCCTGTGACTGTTATATGACATCTTTTCTGTGATGAGCTACTAATTTGGCGTGGGCCTAGGGGAAGGTCATGCTTGGGAGGGCAAGTAAGGGAGTTACTTTGGCCAAGAGCCCTAACACAGTCCACCTTCACCTTTTGGCCCACCCTTTTGTCACATATGCAGTATGGGAACAGAAGAGAGGCAAGATAAGGGGAGAAGACCATGAGAACAAAGAAAATCTAAAATGTATACGAGGGACAAGACACCTCCACTTCTTTGGATACCCAGCTCTGTGGCCCCATCTCTGAGGAGAAGTCTGACTCAGTTCTATCCTTTAAACAAAACTTGCTTTCTACGTTTGCCTTGGTTTCTTCGTTGTTCAAGACTCAGAGCTAGGTCTCCTTCTCTGTTCTGCCTTCTTTCCTCCTTTATAGTAGCTTGTGCCTCATTTCTTTAAATGTCGTCCACACTCTGAGGATACCAAATCTCTGGACTCCACACAGAAACCCTACCTTGAATTTTGGGACTGTATATCCAGCTGTCTGGATGACCCTATGTGGATGTCTAATAGGACTCTTAAATGCAAATGTCCTATAAAATAAATGGCATTAATGTTACTGTAAGTTTGATCCTTGTCCCCAATGCCAATTCATGCCAATTTATTAATGAGAACGGGATTTTGAAAATAAAGGAAAAGGAAGGTTTATTGCTTTGCGCGTGAGACTCCAGTCCGAGGGGCTGGGGTTCTGTCCATCTCCCAAGGAATGGGGCCTTTCAAAGAAGCTCTTTAGAGGCTGCATTAGAGCAGAGCCCTGACATGGGTCCCAGTTTGTTGTAAGCAGTAAGTGAGAGAGGAATCAGGTTTGGTTCCAACAAGTGGATTTCATTCCTGCAATGCACACTCAACTTAACATTCCTAATAATAGCAAGTCAAAAATACATAGAGGATCACTCCCTTGTTCACGTAGGGTCCAATCTCCATGGACTTACTCAATGCAAAGTCTCTTAGCCAAGAAATCAGTCAGCAAGACCGATGGGATTCTTCTCAGCTGTAGCCTCTCTCAGGTCCTTGGGAAAGGTGGTTAGTTGTCTGGCCTCAGTGGCAACAGTCCATCAGCAATCGTGATGGAATGGACAGCAGCCAGGGCAGTCAAGAAACAGCAACATGGAGTCCTCTGGTCATGGTGCTGCTGACAGTTTGCTCCAAAACCCAAGGGGTTTAAGTAGGGATTTTCAGCCCAGTCATGCTCTGGTCTTCATTGATAAAGACCAGAACATGATAGACTAGGAGCCACCACTCAAATCATAGATAAGGTTTCATATCAGCATTGTTCAGGAGAGTCATCCTGCCACACATCAAGTTTGTCACCAGGTGCATTTATTTTAGTTTTCCAAGTTCAGGCAAATACCAAACACAGTTTATTATTCCTGCATAACACAATGATAGTAATTTCTATTATTTCCTTGTCTCATTACACAGGTACACCATGGTGGTGTGTTGAAATGCACTTGTTAATTTGGGAGACAGTTACTTCCTAGAATTTCTGGCTCCTAACAGAAGGTTACCTTATGGCAACATCTCCTTCCTGTGGTGGGTATGTGCTCAAGGACAGATAACTCAGATGGGGAAGGATAGTAACTTTGTTCCCTGCTCCCAGGTTAGTGGGGGAGAGAGGGAGACAAGAGAGAAAAAACATGTCACTTTTAAAATAAGGCTCAGAGAAGAGCAGCAAGGGCTACATTCAAAGCATGAGGTGACCACTGTTACAATCTCGTCTCTCTGTTTTTCCTGAGGACAGATCTGTGTCCATCCAACATCCAGGAGGGACTGATACTGCTATTTACCAGTGACGAGTTGTGCTTCCTCAAATGTTGAAGTCTAAACATTAGAGAAGCATGCCAAGGGAGGCAAACTATGCAGGTTTTATTTAAACTTAATAACACAGACTTCTCCCAGGAGGAAAAAAGGCACCATGGCTCATATTCTAGTATCCCAAAAAGTGAGCGCACCCTACATCTTTTAGAGATTAGGGTTTCCTTTGTTCTGTTCTTTACCTCCTTATCTCTCTCCTTCCTGTCTACATGACTAGGTTCCAGGAGTTGCTGCTGACATAGACAAAAGTGTGAGCAGCAGATGGCAGGGGGAAGGACCAAATAGGGATCAGGTAGGGACCCAGAGGCTTTAAATAGCAATTCCCTGCCTACAGCATTTTGGGAGGGGTTGTTCTGCAGGTAACCTTGGTGACCCAAAGGGCTCTGGAGACACTGACATTCCAATCTCCCAGGGGCGGTCTCCAACTTCCCAGACCCTGATGGCCTCCATCCCTCGATTTGACCAGATTTCCTATTCTGCACTAACAGCCTGTCCTCAATCCTGGCATTGAGATGTTGAGCATCCCTCCATAGTCATGTCAACCATGGAAACCAAGGTCTCTCGGACAATGCTTCGGAAACAGGGCAGGCATCCACTATCGTTTCATTGTGGTTAAGCTGTGAGGAAGACAGATGCAGAAGACCAGCTATACCAAGTCTTCCAAGGGAACCCTGTCTAACTGTTGCTGAGACCAGAGTGTGGGATGAAATCAGATTTCCTGCTTATTTTTAGCTGTGGGAGTTTGTGCAGGCTACAGTCCTCACCAGTTTCCTTCTTTGCGCTTGTCTCACAAATATGCAGGAAAAAATCCAAGGACAATAGCAGAAGGCCTGAGTAAAGAGTGGGATTTATTTAAGTGGGAAGAGAAGATAGCATACCCATTTTGGTGGGCTAAACCAACAGTTTATATATTTTCAGGATATGACCTTCGACTAAAACCCAAGTTAACAGGTATTGAAGAATAACTGTGTTCCACAGCCTCTGCGTTTGAGTCCTTCACTCAGAATCAGGTTTGATCCCACTTCCATTCCCCCTGCCTCTGGGACAAAGCAGTTGGTGGGAATGTCTCTACAGTTTAGATTTATGGAGTTTTCTTCACATTTGAGGAAAGGTCATGATGGGGCCCATTCATGTTCCTTCCTGTCAACCTCAGGGGTTAGCCTCATGCTCTGGTCTTTGCATTTGAACAAGACCTTCCCTGGGGCGCTGTACTCAGCCTGCCTGACCATTGACTCTTCTTATTCTGCACCATTGTGACAGCCCTGGTACCTTTATAAAACCCCTTAGTGCAGCCCCTTCACCTGCTGTTCTACTCTCTCTATATGATGCCAGACCCATTTTGTTCCAAATCGTAATCTTCTTTTGAAATAGGATGACTGTGACAAATTTCTCTGACATACACTTGCATCATTGAGGGGCAGAGGGGACAGGCAGGCACTTTTCAGCTTCATGTTCTTTTTATCCCCCCCCCCCCCATGCATCTCATGGGTGGCTTTGGTGGTGTCTCTGTTTACTGGCTGTGAGGATGCAGGGGAGGGAGAGCAGACATGCACCGCCTCAGCAGGTTACCCACCTGTGTAACTGCTCCTCTTTATAAAACTATGAAGCATTTTAGATTATAATAAGAGCAGAAACAATAACTTTTAAAAGATACCACTACTTACCAATAGCCGAAATTACCAAATGCTTTTCTATCAGCTTCGTGTCCGTTTTCCTCTGTATGTGACTCTCCCAGGGGAAATTTGAGCACATGGAACTCATTGCCCCTAAAATATGCAGTAACATTTTGTCTCCAGTAATGAATAAAGAGGAATGGAGTTTGGTTCCATGAGTGGATTTTATTCATGCAATACACACTCAACATTCTTAATAAAAGCAAGTCAACTTAATATTCCTAATAATATTAAATAAAAAATACATTAGAGATTCACCCTCCTATTCACCTAGAGTCTCATCCCCATGGGCTTACTCAATGCAATGTCTCTTAGCCAAGAAATCAGTCAATAAGACCAAAGAGATTCTTCTCCACTATAGCCAATCTCAGCTCCTCAGATGTCCTCCGATGTCCTTGGATTGTTTTATGCATCTGGAGCCTGGATGTTCAGGATGGCAGTCGTGGTCACTAGAGCGGCGGTTAGTCATCCAGGCTCGGTGACAATGGTTGATCGGTGATCAGTGATGGTGTGGACAGAGGCCAGGGCAGTCAAGTGACAGAGAGACATGGGATCCTCTGGTCGTAGTGCTGCTGACCATTTGCTCCAAAAGTCCTGTCACTGGCTCTTTGCAGTATAAAATCCATGGATATTTGTCACTGCTTGCAGCAACAACTTTCACGGGTCTTATGGGTGGTGGACTGGAAACTGAACTACTTCTATCATTCTCTTTAGTGCACTGCTTTCTTGTTTGTTTATAGCGGGTAGAGGAAATGAGGCTTACTTGCTTTGAGAGAAGAGAGAGAGAGACTTTGCTTATCAGAGAGAAAGAGCCTTTGCTTAAGAGAGACTTTGAGAGAAGGACAGGCTTTGCTTAGAGCTTAGAGGAAGAGAGACTTGCTACGCCTCACTTAAGGTCTGCTTCTTCTTACTGGTGCGTCCTGCATCCTGTGAACTAAGGGTGTGTCTACCTAAGGTACTTTAGTGATGCGTCTCAGTTCTCCATTCTGCGATCTGCCTTCCGCAGCTGCCCCTACTCGCTGCTTCTATCGGCTAGCCACTTCCTTTCTTCTAGCTGCTGCTGCGTGTGTTTTGCTGCTTCCGTGTTGTCTCGCTCCGCCTATGCTTATATCACCTCCAAGAGGTGGAGAGCAGGGCCACGCCTCTTACGCAAAGATCAGCAAGACGCTAGATGTCCGAGCAGGCACAATTAGGAGTGCTTGAGAACACATGCACATACAGTATGTGTGTGGACGATAAATCACCTGAGTGTGCTTATGTCAATTAACCTCCTCCCTGCCGATGTGGTCAACATGGCACAGCCCCCAACAAGTCCAGCGGTTTAAGTAGTGATTTTAGTCTAGTCATGTTCTGGTCTCATAGACAAGGGTTCATATGGACATTGGTCAGGAGTATCAGCCTGCCACACACCCGCCATCCTTGACAAGTTCAGGCAAATATCAAATACCACTTATCATCATTACAAATCACACGATTATAGCAATTCCTATTATTTTTCTTGTCTCATTACACATTGCTAAGCACATTCTCTATTCTTTTCTCATTTTGCCTCACTGCCCACTCCCCTCCCTCCCAGGATGAAACAAGCCAGGAGTCTTTGTCCTGGAAAAAATCCTAATGGGAAATGCCCCTGTGAGGCCCCAGATGCCCAGCCCTGTGCTGCCCACTTTCTACCCATTCATTCCTCTGTGTTGCAGCCAGCTAGGAGGAGGGGGTTTACAAAGCAGAGGCCTCTGTGACTGCCCAGAGGGTGGAAGAATCTTCCTCATTTACAGAACAAGTGCTGGAACTGGGTTTGATTGACAGCAGAGTCTAAGCATGACCCTGAATGATTTCTGCTCATATGTGTAAGTTCATGACCCACAAATGACAGAGGCAGGAGACAGGAAGAAAATCTGGGATCAGCAAGCTTTCTCTTTTATTCTGCAATAAAGTGCATCTACAGGAGTGGAGGGCTCATTCTCTGGGTATGGAGCTGCCCCCCACCACACCCCACAGAAGGAGTTTAGGTGTTTGTAGTGTCATTGGAGCCTGCGAACCTGCCGTTTTGACAGTCAGGGGCTAGTCATTCAGGATAGAACTTTAACTTAGGAAGGTAGTTGTAAAAAAGTTGAAACTCATTATCTGGGGAGAGAGGAGATCAGAACCTGACACACGAAAACTCAAATCTTGGCCACTGCTTTTCTTTCTCTGGCATTCATAGTTTCTCAGAGTTTCAATTAGTCCATTTAGGACTACTTTGTGATAGGGAAAGGTCAAAGTTTAGGGCCCATCAATCAGCATTTGCTCCTTTCCTTTAGGGCCCATTGTTACTGGGAAAGGAGATACTGGGAGAGGTTTAATTCCTGGCTAATTTCCCCTCCTCCCAAATCTCACTGTCCCTCCATTTTTCTTGGGGAGCTGTCTTGTAGGAATATTATTTTCCACAACCCTTTGATAGGGTCACTGGCCACTCCTGTGTCTCCCAGAAGGAGACGGTGTTCCACAGGGAGTTTCCAGTAATGGTGCCTGCTGCTCATGTTACCAGGTGAGCCTGGGTCCTCTGAGCACCGACAGAGTGTTGCTATGGTCTTACATGCTTTGGGAACACATGCTTTCATTTTCCCTCTCCTTTCATTTTTTTCCCCAGAATCGTAGCCACCTGCAATATTATGGTAAGAACTTTCCTGACCATGAGGTAGACGTCATGGGTCCTTTTAATATTTTTGTTGAAAGGTACAAAGTAATTTTGAAAGAATAAAGTCACGTTTTAGCATTCATTTCCAGCACTTGCGGAAAGGTGTGAGTTGGTGCTCCATCGCAAGGGGCAGAATGAGTGTGTGCAGGGGGACGGGAGGGAGAGAAAAGAGAGAGAAACAGTAGGAGGGATCTCAACAATCACTTGGGTTCACAACATGGAGGAATTTTTCCAGAGAAGCATTTCTCCACATTGTAGGAGAACTTGTTCAGCCATGGATGGAGCTCATCCTTGGAGCTTTGATCAGTAGTCCAGGACTGGGTTCCAACACCAACATTTCTTACAAATGCCCAGGCGATGCCACCACTGCTGTGGACCAAGGGATTGTCTGTATTACTGTAGAGTCATCCATGCTTTACACTGGGTTCTTCAGTACCATGAATCCCAGAAACCAAGTAATGGTTTCACAATTCCTACTCCTGGGACTGAGAGACAACCCAGACCTGCAGGCCCTCCTCTTCAGCCTGTTCCTGTCCAGGTTCCTGATCACCATCCCAGTTAACCTGCTCATCATCCTGGACATTAGCTCTGACTCCCACACCTCTGACTCCATATAATTTTTTCCTCCAATCTGTCCTGCTCTGTCATTGCTTTCATCACAGAATGTTTCCAAGATTATTGTAAAACTTGAAATACAGGATGAGAACATTGTGTTCACAGAAATGGCCTCTCAGGCACACTTAGTCTCCATCATTGGTGGTTTGGAAAATCATCTCCTTGCAGTGATGTTCTGGTATCACTATGTGGCCATTTGGCACCTCAAGGTAGAGAGTCCTCATGGGTCCTGCCTGTGTATCATGCTGGTCCTGCTCTCTCTGTCCATCAGTGCTGTGGATACCCTCTTCCAAACCCTGGTGTTACTACAGCTGTCCTGCACAGACCTGGAGATCCTCCGCTGCCTCTGTGAAGTTGCTCAGATGATTAAACTCACCTGTTCTGACACCCTCATCAATGACATTGTGGTTCATTCCCCTCTCCCAGAAACATGGGACATAGTTCTCTCTCTGAGGTCATTTTCTCAAATACTTGAATTGTCTGCTCATTTTTGAGAATGCCATCAGCTGGCAGAAACTACAAAGCCTTTTCCACCTGTGGGTCTCACCTGTCTGTTGTCTTCTTGTTCTGTGGGACAGCTTTTGGGGTGTACATTATCTCTGCAGTGACTGACTCTCCCAGGGAGACTGCAGTGGCTTCAGTGATGTACACTCTGGTCTATCACGTGCTGAAGCCCTTTACTTACAGACTGAGGAATGGGGGCATGAAGGAAGCCCTGAGGAAAGTAATTAATAGGATAATGTTTTCTAGTGATTGTCATCACGTATGAAACAGGTCAGAATGCATCTGAATGCCCAACTTGGGCTGTCCTGTAAACTTCTTAATGCGTTTTTATGAGAAAACGTATTTTTATGTGGATAAATAATTTACTTTCTGGAGATGTGTAGCACATTTTGGAGAGTAGCACAATCAAGGGTAAACTGTCAGTATTAAGGTTCATCAGTTTCTCACAATCAAGAAATGGGCACACTAACTAAAAAGACAGTTCTCAAAGAATACAAATGGCCAGCAAATGTATGAAAAAAATGTCTAGCTCCCTAGCAATCATGGAAATGCAAATGAATATTGTACTGAAATTTCACCTCACTCCAGTTAGAATGGCAATTATCCAGAACACAACTAATAATAAATGCATATAAACACCTTAGATAAAAAGAACACATATATTTTTGGTGGGACTTCACATTAGTGAAAGCAAAGCAGGAAACATGAAAATTCCTCTAAAGACTAGGGATCAATTATGTATTAAAAATAAGAATCTCAATGGAAATATCATAGACATTTTTAGCATAGGAGGAAAGTAAATGACCCATAATATTTGAAATGACTACCAATCTCATAACACAAATGGGAATTATTTCAATGCAGTTTTACACCCCATTAGACTATTTGGACAAGGGCTATGTTCAGGGGATGATGTGGAATACCAAGAATGATAATGGAAATTGATTTCCCCATTTAGAAAATCTCATTGGAAGTACCCCAAGGTAAAAATCTACTCTGTTACATCCAATAATCATACCCAAAATATAGAACTCTCTTTAATTTCTTCAGATCAGATAGAGAATGCTAAAATGTATTTATTATAATAGCAGAAAAATAATTACCAGACATCATCACCATCACAAAACCTTTTCTATTTCTTAGCTCATCACACAAAATATACAATTACAGAGCACTGGCTGTAAATGAATAGCTGTTAAATGGCATGATTGATTTTTGAAGCACAAGGCTGAGACTAGCAAGAAGATGTGGAATTCATCCACTAAGTGTGGCCTTTAACAAGGTCAAATGAAAAAACACTTGTGTCATAAATAACTTCATTGATGAGTTTGTGAAATGTCACCATCATGTCTAACCAGCGATGTCATCTAATTACTCCAATTTTACAGATATAAAAACTGAGTCTGGTGGATGGTATTACTATGTGGGAAGGACTGGCTTGGGAGTCACAGGTCTCCGTGTTTACTTCATAGGACATGACCACCCTCTCCTTAGCCTTTCAGTATCAATAAGTCTTGAATATGGCTCTACTCACATGATCTGGTAGAAATTTGGAATAAATACAACAACAACTCTGATTAAATACTTTCTTTGTGTTCTTTACTTTCTCTAATGTGCCTTCTTAGATAATACCACAGAAGAATTGCTAAAACGGAGTCTCTGCTACCAAGTTAGATTATGTGGCACCAGACAAAAGAAATTATGCTTAGAGAATTGAAGTCTTATGTGAATTACTGCACAGCTGGACAAAAGGAGGAGTTGAGATACAAGCCAAATAAAATGCAGGTAGCCATCATGTTATTTAGGCATCAGATTAAATTTATGTTTCAATTTTTTCAGTGCTGGGATCCACCCAGGGTCTCATGCAGGTTTGGCAAGTTCTCCATCACTGAGCCACATTCCCACCCTATTACAGTATTTTACAAATATGTAGTGATAGAAGGATCAGGTATTCTGTCTCACCATGAATCTGGTAACCGTAGTTTATTCTACAAACCCAAATGCAAAACAAACGATACATCATAGAAGAGAAGCTGTCCTACCCATGAGCTTCCTCAAGGCCTCTTTCATGTCCCTGTTCCTCAGGCTGTAGATAAAGGGGTTCAGCATCTGTGGGACAACAGAGTACATCACTGAAGCCACTGCAGCATTTCTGTGTGAGTCAGTCACTGCAGAGCTAATGTACACCCCAAAAATTGTCCCATAGAACAAGGAGACTACAGACAGGTGAGACCCACAGGTGGAAAAGGCCTTATACATCCCTCCAGATGAGGGCATTCACAAGACACAATGTGGATATAACAGAAAATGATCCCAAAGAGAGGAATACCAGCAAATATTCCAGCTGTAACATATATCAGGATGTTATTGATGAGGATATCAGAACAGGCCAGCACGATGACCTGATCAAGTTCACAGAAGAAGTGGGGGATCTCCAGTTCTGTGCAGAAGGACAAACTTAGCACCATCAGACTGTGCAACAGGGCATCCACAGTGCTGATGGACAAGGAGAAGAGAACCAGCAGAATACACAGGCAGGGGTTCATGATGGCTGTGACCTAAGGGGATGGCAGATGGCTGCATAACGGTCATAAGCCATTGCTGTGAGAAGAAAGTTTTCCAATCCAGCAAAAATCAGGACAAAGCAGACCTGGCTGAGGCAGCCTGTGTAACTAATGGCCTTTCTCTTTCTCTGGATGTTCACCAGCATTTGGGGGATGGTGGTTGTGCTTATACAGATGTCAGCCAAGGAGAGGTTGGAGAGGAAGAAGTACATGGGGGTGTGGAGGTGGGAGTCAGAGCTGACAGCCAGGATGATGAGCAGGTTCCCCAGGATGGTGACCAGGTACATGGACAGGAACAGGCTGAAGATGAGGGACTGCAGTGCTGGGTCCTCTGTCAGTCCCAGGAGGAGGAATTCTGAGAAAACGGACATGTTTCTAGCTTTCATGTTGTTGAATAAGCTAATGGATAAGATACAGTTGAAATACAATAACAAGAATGGAAGGCAGCAGCAATATCAGTTAAAAAGGTGTTAAAAATATAAACTCTTGCTCCCACTCCAGAGTTACTGATGATAAATTCTGGGCATGAGGACCAGCAGTCTATGCTTCAACAAATCCTCCACATGGTTTTGATGTATGTTGAGCGTTGAGAACCAGTTCAGCAAAAACAAAAACTTCATCATCTATATCTTGAGCTCAAATGACTGTTCACATGGTTAGTCTTCTCCTTCCTCATACGGCTCCTTTTAGCTCGGCCTTCCTTTTCCCTTCAGTCTCTTTATAGCAAATGCTCTCCACTGAGTACCAGTTCTTTCCCATGAATTGTGCTAAGTGCTGAGAATAATTAAAAGGATAAGGCTTTTCAAACAGAATTTTGCTATTTCTTCAAAAAAGTAAAGAGATAACAATGACATTATTAACTCTGTCCGCTTGAGCCATGGTTCACAAAATTTGTAGTCTTTCAAAATCACTTGAAGATCTTGCCAAATTGTAGATGCATTAGCTCACTCAATCACTCCCATCTACCCTTCTAGGAAGGTGAGGTTGTATCTTGGATGTGAGACACCAGCAAGTACTCGCAATGACTGGGACAAACTCAGAATGTCTCACTGAGGAGCTGAATCTTGACCAAGCTCTTCTAATGATTCTGGATAACAAAAACAAGCATTCCTGAATAATCATTCTGATCTCCTAATTTACCTTTGTAATTTTAATATTTTCTTTGTGAACAAAGCCTAAAGACATTCCCTGGCCTTCAATATTTTTTGACTTCTCCCCATGAAATTACTGGGTGGCATTGATCCAGGTGGACACAAAGAAATCTTGCCTGTATACTTGGATCTCAGAAGACAAACCTATGGAAATTCAAGTCGTCTCCTTTAACATTAATTCTAACAGGAGCTGGGCAACTCCATTCATGAGCATCTGTCTTATCCCAAGGGGATTCTTCCCTTAAGGTAATAGGAACATAGGATTTTTAAAGTAGAGCAACTAAATGAGAGAAAGACTGAAGTGCAAAAACTCCTAAGAAAACAGGTGGAAATGAAAATGCTTCTCTGTTCTTCAGAAAATAGACACCTCATAACAGAATTATCACATATTTATGAGATACATATAATTCGAGTGCTACCAGGATTGTCCCTGTAGACCAGTGGTCCGTCTACAGGGTGAAACATGGTTGTCAATTACAGTAACTGTATCTAGATGTAATATTGGGCATGGATACATTCTAATCCATGCTCCAGAAGACGCTTTGTGAAGGGGAAACATCTTCAACTATCCAAGAAGCCTGGATGTTCTACATGGACAATGGGAACTGCATCATGGTCATGCTGATTGGCTGGACTGTGATGATCATTCTGCGATACATGTGTATATGGGTTCCTCACACTGTGTATCTGAAATATGTTTTTATGTAATTATGCTTCAATAAGCTAAAAAAAATTGGAAATGTTGAGAAATGAATAGAACAAAAGCCATCAGCACAGTGAACATTATGTGGGACCCTCAAAAAGACATTTCTTACTGGGTTATTTTTTTCTGTCATGAATATTTATACCTGGTGCCTCTCATTCCTTAGGAAAAAGTCAAAGGGTAGGGACAGAGGAGAGAAAAAGAAAGAGAACATAACCCATATGATAAACGCACTTATCAGGGATGCATTTATGTGAGGAACTTCCCTCTGGGAGTGCTGGTCATGTAGAAAAGTGAGCGAAGAATCATCAGTCATCCCAATATTCTTTTGCCATGGTTATGTGATGAAGCACATAACAACTAAACTGAGTGAAATAATATGTGAATTACATGTATGAATCTCACCAAAACTTACTTCCAGTGCATTAACTAAGGCACTGCATGTTACCTGGTCGACTTCAAGAGGAACATCGCTCAATGACTCATCTGTGTATTGGTGATGGACAATGCATGCTCAGGAAGTGCAGACAGATTGAGTCAGCAGGTCCTGGTCAATAAGGATCACATCTCTAGGAGGAGGCTCCTGTGTTGCTTCTCCACTGGGGCAGGGCTGTGGGGTGGGGTGACCACAAGCTGACTCTATGCAGTCTCTCTACCCATGGGGCTCAATATCCAAAGCTCCTTGTTAGACTAGCAATTTTACTGCCCTGCTGATCCCTGGGGTGCATAACCTTAAAGCCCAAGAAAACAGAATGCAAGCTCTTAGGCTGGCTTGTCCCCTGACTCCAGAAGCCAGGTGCATATCACCCAATTCTCTCCACTGTTTCTCCTCTCCTCCACTTATGGTACCTTGAGAACACAGCACATAGCAAGTTCCAATAAATTGCAAAGTTCTGCTTTAGCTTTAAACAAGTGTCTCTATCTATTCATGATATCAAGAATCATGATTTGCTTTTAGGTGTGAAATATACTTCATATGTGGGGTATAAATAACAAGTCTACAAATAGAGCTAAGAGTCTTTAAAATAAAAATAGAGGTTTCTCTTATTGACATTGATGACACCTGAGCCTTAATTTATTTTCTGGAGGCTTTTGTTATGTTTTTATTAGTGTATTATAGTCAGTTATAAATAATATGGATGTTCACATTAACACAATCATACACACCTAGTTTATAATTTGCTCCACTTAAGTCCCCAGAACTTCTTTTCTTTCCTCCTCTCTCCTACTGTTCTACTTCCTCTATTCTACTGATCTTTCCTTCTATTTATTTATAGTTTTTATTTTTTAATTTGTGCTTGATAGCTATACATAAAGTGAAATTCACTGTGATATATTTGTATATGTACATAGTATAATTTGGTCAATTTCATTCTGCAGTTCCTCCTTTTTCTCCTCCCTCCTCCTTCCGTCTGTATCTCCTTCTTCTGCTCTCTCTTTTATTTTCATGGGATTCTCTCACGTTTTTCTTCACTTCCATCTAGCTTCCACACATGACAGAAATCCTTTCTGAGTCTGGCCTATTTCACTCTCAGTTCCATCCATTGACCAGCAAATGCCATGATTTCATTCTTCTTTATGGCTGAGTGAAACTCCATTGTGTGTATGTCCCACATTTCTTGATGCATTCATCTGCTGATGGGCACTAGCAGATTCTAATCTACTTCCTTAAAGATTGCCAATGTCATCACAGTTCACTTTCCTTCACCTAAGGAAACTGTGAACTGAGATTCAGGTTCTTCAGTTTAAGATGACGCGTTAATCCAAGTACAAACCCAGCAAAAGTTAGTAGTAGGCAGATGTGTCCATACACTTAGTAAATCTGGTTGGATCTCAACCATCCTCTATGATGCAGAAATGGAGTTCCTTGTCAGTGCCCATTTTAAACCTTCTTTCTGTATTTAAGGACATCAATATCTCTCTTTATCAACTTTTTTTATCACTCGTTTCCTGTTTCTACATGAACTTAAAATTAAAGAACTTAAAGACACATTATTTGAACCAGGCACAGTGGCACACACCTGTAATTCCACAGGGATTACAGAAGGATTGTTTGCAAGGATTGTTCTTGAGTTCAAAACCAGCCTCAGCATTCAGGGAGGGATGATGAGTAGAGAGAGCTCCTTTGAGGAGTTTTGCTACCAAGTGAGAAGAGACTGCAGCTAGAGTAGAATGAGGGGGCTAGAGATCACTTCCTCTTCTTTTCAGGGCAAATTCATATACATTTAGAGTAAGGATGTCAGACTTCACTGGTGAACTTACCACCATTTCATGTGACCTCTGAGAAGTCCTAGGTTAGGAAAACTGAAGTATCACCAGAAACTTCCATCTGAATAGAGACACGCAGGAACACTCAGCTATCAAGATCTCCAGTATTCTGACCACAAAGGTCCTATCCACCAAGGGGTAACATCTGAATAAGACCCACACTCTGGGCTCCCAACTTCTTAGGACTCATGATTACTGTTTTGGTGAGACATTTTTCTCAGTAATTTCTTAAAGATTCAATCTCTATGAATTAAGGTGACAGGTTGCACATTTTCTTTCCAAAACAGAGGAATAAAAGGAAAGATTAATATATGGAGAATTTAAAACCTGAAGAGTAGCAATATTTGTAATTGTGTCCTAGATCAACTCTTAGTAGGAGAAACACAGAGTCCCCCAGGGTTGGTGTCCAGGCTGCTGTTGCAGCTGGGAGAGGATGATGTTGAGGAAGACTGCCCAGCCCATAGACCTTGACACCAAATAGGCCTCTAGCAAAGCAAATCATGCCTATTACCTCAACAGCTGTCACCTTTCAGGAACTGTAAACATTTCATTATCACAGGCTGCTTAGCAAGGGAGTCCCTTCTGAATGTGAGACCCTCACTGGGTGGTGTTTGGTTGAACAATTCCTGAGTTTCAGTGCACTGTTGGCTGATCCACATCTTGAGCTACCAGGGCTGTGTCCCTCACTTCCATTCACCTTCTCCTGCTCAGGTCCATTGCAAGGACCTTTCACAGGTGGACAGTCCTTCCTTCTGTGTGGATCCTAGTCCTCCTTCCTCAGGCATTCCTGCAGTCCCAGCTAACACAACCTCAGGAAAACTATTGCCTTTCTTCTCGAAAATAAAATATAAAAGATAGTGTCTGTAATTATATAAAGTAATATTGATACGTATCATTATGAGTATGGGGTGTATATTTATACATATTAACATATGACTATGTTTATAAATATAACTTGTATTTATTAATATAGATACTAAATGCAAGAAATAAACATGAGTGATAATACAGTGAATAGGCCATTAAAGTCCCACTTTTTAATAAAGACAAAATCCAATGGAATTCCCTGAATTTTTTTATTGAATCTTTTCACTTATATATAACATTAGGATACATTTTGATCTAATCACACCTAGAATATAATTTTCTTTAATTCGGTTCCCAATATTTCCCCCTCCTCCACCTTTCCCTCTGCTCCCCTCCC
Organism: Sciurus vulgaris; assembly: GCF_902686455.1. Taxonomy (NCBI): domain Eukaryota; kingdom Metazoa; phylum Chordata; class Mammalia; order Rodentia; family Sciuridae; genus Sciurus; species Sciurus vulgaris. The sequence goes on from NC_136477.1 coordinate 7,261,232, forward strand.
TCTTCTCTACTGATTTTTCTGCAAGTTATTTATATTTTTTATTAGTATCTTGTGTAAAAATTTGAACTCCTGAAATTTGAAACTGAGTTTTCATATTACAACGAGCAATTTCTCACAGGGTCAAAACTCCATCATTTAGTTGCAGGCACCAACATCCTTAACAAGATCCCTAAAGCTCAAGAGATAAAACCAAGGATCAATAGGTGGGATGCCATCAAATTAAAAAGCTTCTTCACAGTCAAGGATATGATTAATAATGCAAAGAAGAACCTACAGAAAGAGAGATCTTTGCCAGCTTCTTCTCTGACAGGGGATTAATATGTAGAGTATATAAAGAACTAAAAAAAAAAACACTAAAAAAATTAGCTTAATGAGTAAATAGGCAAACAACATAAACAGATTTCTCAAAGAAAGAAACACAAATAGCCAACAAATTCATGAAAAAAATGTTCAAAATCTCTAACAATCAGGAAAATGTTAATCAAAACTGCATTGAGATTTCATTTCATCTCACTCCTGCCAGATTGGCAACAATTGAGAATACAAATAAAAATAAGCAAATGCTGATGATGATATGGGGAAAGGGTACATTAATATATTTTTAAGGGGCTGCAAGTTAGTACAACCATTTTGGAAGCAGTATGGGAATTCTTCAAGAGACTAGACATGACACCACGTGATTCAGCTATCCCATTCCTCAGTAGTCATCCAAATAATTAAAATCAGCATACTATGCGGATACCTGCTTACCAATGTTTATTGCAGCAAAATAGCCAAGTTATAGAACCATCCTACTTGAATGGATAAAGAAAACGTGGTATGCACACACAATGGAGGTCTACTCAGTCATAAAGAAGAATAGTCTCGATTCTATTAGTTTCTACAAAGGAGTAGGAATCATACCTACTTCTGGCCAAAAATAATGTGTCAATTTGTCTCCAAAATTTTATTGTCCCAACCAAGTATTAGTTCTTTCATTTTATATATTATGGATGGAAAAATGTAATAAAGGAATTGCATGTTAAAAAAAAGGAAGAACAGAATTGCTGATATATGGATGGAACAGGAGATCATATGATAAGTGAAGTAAGCCAGACTCAGAAAGTCAAGGGTCAAAATCTTTCTCTCACATGTGGAAACTGAAGAGAAAAAAGGAATAAAAAGGAGGATCTCACAAAAAAAGAAAGGGGATCAGTCGAGGAGAAGTGGGGAACCAAGAACCTGAGAATGACATTGACCAAGTTATCCTGGGTGAATGTACGAATGTACCCCATGCCTTCCAAATTTATATATAAATATAATGCATCAATTAAAAATAAATAAACAGTAGGAAGATCAATAGAGTAGAAGAAGGGCTTCAGAGGAGAAATGAGGGAGGAAGGCAGGTAAGGCAGTGGTATTGGGGATTAAAATGGAGAAAACGATGTAACACACATTTATGATTATGTCACAATGAACCCCATCATAATGTAACCATAATGCACTGAAGATGAAAATAAGTGAATAAACTTTAAAATGAAGGACAAAATGGATAAATAAAATGTAATACACACACACACACACACACACACACACACACACACACAAAGAATGGAGTTTAATCAGCCATCAAAAAGAATGAAATTATGTCATTTGCAAGGAAATGTAAGGAGCTTTATGTCAGGTGAAATGAACCAGACACAGAAAGTCAAGGGTCGTGCGTTTTCCTCCACAGGTGGAAACTGGCAAGAAAAAAGCTAAAAACAAACTTCATGAAAATATAAGGGAGACCAGAATAGTAGTGAAGGAGGATCAGGGGAGGGTAAAGGGAAGGGTCAGAGCAGGTAGTTGGAGATGAAATTGATCACATATTCTATGCATGTCAAATAAGTCACAACGACTCCCACTACTATGTTCAGCAATTTAAAAAGATAAACACCTTAGAGAGTCAAAAAAAAGAAAAGCAGAACCATAATTTCACCTTACAGTTTTTAGGGGGAATGCTTTCAGTTTTTCACCATTGAGAATGATATTGGCCATGGGCTCAGCGTAGATGGCCTTTACAATGTAAGGAATGTTCCCACTACCCCAATTTTATCTAGTGTTTTGAGCATGAAGGGGTGCTGTATTTTATCAAATGCTTTTTCTGCATCTATTGAAACAATCATGTGATTCTTAACTTTTAGTCTGTTGATATGGTGAATGACATTTATTGATTTCCAGATGTTGAACCAAACTTGCATCCCTGGGATAAAACCCACTTGATCGTGGTGCACTATCTTTTTAATATATTTTTGTACGCAATTTTGTACATCGATGTTCATTAAGGATATTGATCTGAAATTTTCTTTCCTTGAAGTGTCTCTGTCTGGTTTAGGTATCAGGGTGATATTGGCTTCATAGAATGAGTTTGGTAGGGTTTCCTCCTCTTCTATTTTATGGATACTTTGAGAAGTTGATGAATGGATAAAGATCTGTGGCATATATATACAATGGAGTTTTACTCCACCATGAAGAATGATAAAATTATGGCATTTGCAGGCAAATGGATGAAATTGGAGGATATCATGCTAAGTGAGATAAGCCAATCTCAAAAAACTAAAGGACGAATGATCTCGCTGATAAGCGGATGAGGACATATAAGGGGGGGTTGGGGGGTTAGTGTTAGGGTTAGGGTTAGGTTTTGGGTTAGGGTAAGGAGGGTGGTAAGAATGGAGGAAGGAAGGACTGTATAGAGGGAAAAGAGGGGTGGGAGGGGTGGGGGGAAGGGAAAAAAATAACAGAATGAATCAAACAAGATGGCCCTATGTAAATTTATGATTTTTAATTAAAATAAATAAATGATAAAAAATAAAAATAAAAAAACAAGAAAAAAAGAAGCATAAAAAAAAATTCACCTTAAAATCCCCTAATATGAAGAAAAGTGTAATGAAACATTTATGTATGATCTATCAAAATGTATAAATGCATTTTACTGTCATGCACAACTAATTATAACAAATAAAGTTTAAAAATTAAAAAATAAATAAAATTAAATATTTAAGATGCTAAAAAAGAGGGAAAAAATGGTGTTCATAAAACCATAAGCTTGGAGAGACAGCCTGCTGATATTTTTCACCATCAGCAATGATCAATGAAAATATATAGAAATATTTGTGAAATTTAGGGTAGAAAATTTACAGTTCATCATATATTCAGTGATGGTCAAGAAGAAACACCCTGTTTGCCTTTCTACTATGTGGTAATTTTGACATCGGTCCAACCAAAGCAAGTGTGTTGAAGGTTTAGTCTTCACACTGTGCAACTCTAGGGAGGTGGTGGGACCATTCAGAGGTGGGGTGTAGCAGAAGGCAGTGAGGTCAGGGGGACTGTGCATCTGAAGGGTAGTGGGAAGCCCCCTCCTCTCTCTCCTTTGTTTTTTTTTTTTGTTGTTGTTGTTGTTTTCTGGTGGCCTCCTCAGACTCACATTCCCTCCATGATGTTCTGCATGATCCCAGCCCCAACCAACAGGAGAAATGATGATAAATTAAACCTCTGAAATGAGTCAAAATAAACCTTTCCTCTATTTAGACTGATTTATCTGAAGTATTAGTTAAGCCATAGGAAGCTGACTGACGCAATATCTTATCTAATATTTATCAGCGAATTATCGGTGCCCACTTACAGAATACAGCTCCTCATCTGAAATGGAATAAGACTTCCTGAAATCATTACTGCACAAATGAAATACGTAATGTAATATGTAAGAGCAGCCCGGGATTCATTAGAGAGATGCCACCTATTGTGGGATGAGGGCCCGTGTAGTGCAGCTGATCAGAGACATGCAGAGTACTGAGTGGTGCAGACATGGCCTCAGGGCTCAGGAATCAGCCACCTCGCATCCCTAGCTTCTGCAGAGCGGGTCTTCAAGAACGTGCACTCTTGGGATCAGAATGAGTGAAACTGTTGGCCTAATGAGGAGCTCTGAATATTGGGGCCCAGCAATACAGAGACTGCAGGAGTCACCCTGGGGCCACCTCACTCAGCAGCCCTGCCCCATTCAGAAAACAAGGCCTGAGCCTCCTCCCCAAACTGAGCCCTCCTGACCAGGGATCCACTGACTCATTTGGTCTTTCTGCACTTTCTGAGGACACATCTTCCATCTTTAATATCCAACTGAGATACTGAGCAACATTCTTCTTGAAGCCAACAAGGTAATGAAATCCACTTCCAAGTTAATCCTTTGGAAGTTTGACTCATGTATATAATGCATTCATTATTTAATTCGTTTTATATTTTAATTTTTATTGTTGCATATCAATGACACCGATGGTGGGTTTCATTGTACCATAGTGGTACATATGTAAAAAACTCAGTTTGATCAATTTCACTTCCTGTACCTCCCATAACTTCCCCTTATTCTTCCTCCCAGTCCTTCTCTAAACACTAATGGTCACTGTTCTACTTTCATGGCATTCATCTCCCTTTCCCCACTTTTCCCTCTAGTTTCCACATATGAGAGAAATCACATCATATTTTTTCTCCCTGAGGATGACTTATTTGGATGGACTAAGCTCTGTATACCCTCAAGGTGTACAAGGTGAGGGTCGGATGTATGTACACCCTGCAAAATGATGACCACAAAGAAGCTGATGAAAACATCCCCCATGGAGTTCCCACTGGACAACTAGAACACCCAGGCTGCTCCAAAGAGGATGATGTGTCCATCCACAGAGCTGTGCTGGAGTCTGGATCAAATTCAGAGTGTGTGAGAGCAGGATCCCACCAAGTGGTAGGTATGTCCTTCACAGTTTCTTCTGTCCCCCCTGGGCCAGAGACCACTGCTCTACAGGATGCTTCCAGTTGGACCATGATTGTCTTAGAAGCATCTGCCTCCTTATAAGATTCTCTCTTCTGAATATCTGGAAATCATTGATTTTAGATGTCTGTGCATTATACTTGTTCTCTCATTTAGCTATTTAAAAATGAAAAGGTGTACCATTCACCAAATTAAGGGAAGAACACTCTTAGATAAGACAGAGGATTTTATAAAGAGATTTTCTCAGCTTCCCCTAGAATTAATTGCTAAAGGAGACAAGGACCACTGTACTTGTAGTTTTATGAACTTCAAACGTTTTCCTGTCGTTTCTTAGGTACAAATGGATGAATACCATCTCCCCACTGTGACTAATTTCATGAGTAAAGATGGACATGTATTTAAGGCAGGGGAAAAGCTAGAGGCCTTGTTCAGGAAGAAAGTGTTAAAATTGCACAGGATAATGATGATACCTCAGATATCACTCAGAAAAACACATGACTAGGATCCATGAGATTTGTTTGTTTCTTTTTAATGCATTGGTTCTCAAAATTCTGCATATATCAAAGTCATCCAGAGGGCTAATTAAAACACTGCTGCCCTTGTCGCAAAATAGGATAAGCAGTGGTTCTGGAGTGAGGACAAAGAGTTCACGTTCATATTCTTCCAAAACGCCGCTGGTGCTGTCTATATACTTTTGACTCTGTCACCACATAATTTTTTATCAGATTTATTCACAGCATGAAACCCAGAAATGAAACAGCTGTTTTAGAATTTCTACTCTTGGGACTGACAAATGACCCAGCACTACAGTCCCTCATCTTCAGCCTGTTCCTGTCCATGTACCTGGTCACCATCCTGGGGAACCTGCTCATCATTCTGGCTGTCAGCTCTGACCCCTACCTCCACACCCCCATGTACTTCTTCCTCTGCAGCCTGTCCTTTAATGATGTCTTCTTAAGCACATGCATAATTCCTAAGATGCTGGTGAACATCCAATCACAGGATCAGAGCATCACCTACACAGGCTGCCTCTCTCAGGTCTGCTTTGTCATACTCTTTGCAGTCCTGGAAAATTCTCTCCTTGCAGTGATGGCCTATGATCACTATGTGGCCATTTGTCACCCCTTGAGGTACACAGTCATCATGAAGCCCTGCCTCTGTGTTCTGATGGTGTTAGTCTCACTGTCTATCAGCACTGTGGATTCTCTGCTGCACACTCTGCTGTTGATGCAGCTGTCCTTCTGCACAGACTTGGAGATCCCCCACTTCTTCTGTGAACTTGCTCAGGTCATCAAGCTGGCCTGCTCTGAAAACATCATCAGTAACATACTGATATACATCTCAGTTGGCATATTTGCTGGTGTTCCTCTCTCTGGAATCATTTTCTCTTATTCTCACATAGTGTCCTCTGTCTTGAGATTGCCTTCATCACAAGGGAAGTATAAGGCCTTTTCCACCTGTGGGTCTCACCTGTCAGTAGTTTGCTTATACTATGGAACAGGTTTGGGGGTGTACATCAGCTCTGCAGTGACTGACTCCCCCAGGAAGACTGCAGTGGCCTCAGTGATGTACACCATGGTCCCTCAGATGCTCAACCCTTTATCTACAGCCTGAGGAACAGGGCCATGAAGGAGGCCTTGAGGAAACTCATTGGCAGGACAGCTTCTCCACTATGATGTATAATTTGCTTTGTTCCTATGTTTCTATAGTCAGTCCAGTGAGAGGATTTTTGATGAGGCAGAATGCCAAGTACTTCCATCTCTGCCTTCTTTTATGTGACAGGAAAACCTAATCACCAGATGCTGTTTAACTTCTTTGGAGCCTGCGATGGCTTCTTGTCCAGTTCTCTGATATCCCATGCAATTCTTCAGACAATTTCTTTTCTCTGGGTTCACATGAGGAGAGCCTGAAGGAGGGGTTCTAGTTTTAGCAAACTCTGCGTTGATGCGCTCTTAAAAACACCTAAGAAGTTTCTTTTTTTTTTTTTTTTTTTTTTTTGCGGTGCTGGGGATTGAACTCAGGGCCTTGTGCTTGCGAGGCAAGCACTCTACCGACTGAGCTATCTCCCCAGCCCGAAACACCTAAGAAGTTTCTAAGATGAAACTGCAGGAGGGGACACTCCTGCAAAACTTAAGACCAAGGGAAGGACACTGGTTTTCTACATCTGTCACAATATTCCCTCCAGGCTCAATATCTGCATCCTCTGTAACCAGCTTGGGACTCAGGAGAAAAATTCTCCTGCAGGGGGAAACAGTGAGCTGCAGGGGGGAACAGTCTTTCAAAACTTAAGCAAAGCTTTGATTGTTTGTACAGCAGATTTTCCCTGATCACGTGATTGTGAGAGGCGGATAGTGTATTGCATTTCTACTTGCATTTTAAGCTTGTATTTGCTTTTTGATTAGTCCTGTGCTGTTTAACAAATGATATCAACCTCCAACCTCTACCTCATTGCTTGTACTCCATCAAGCAGAGCTGGATTTGGGGGATGCTATTTTGGAATTTTGTGGATTTGTCTCCAGGAAGGAGAGTTCTAGAAAGTGAACAGGACAGGGAAAGATGAACACAAGGTCAAGGTCATAGATGAAGACTACCTTAAACCTAACTGCAGGTTAGGGCCACACATATTTCATTTCATTGGTTCACCGACTATGAAGAAAATGAACCAATATTTTATATTCAATTAATTACCGAGATTTTCCCTGAAGAACTATATCCCCTGTGATCAGATTGGCATCTTCCCTGCTCAGTTTCATTACTTATAAAATTCATTTCATTAGATTTATCTCAGTAACTTGAGATGGTTTCGTGATATGGAGGCTTTGTGAAATGCAGTCGATTCTCAAAGAAAAAGAACCCCCAATTCTAACACCTGGGGCAAGAAAGAGAATATCATTCATTACAAGTCTTCAGAAGTGGGAATGTGCTATTTTAGGGATTAAAGCTTCCCTGAGACCTACACAAGGTGGCCTCTTCCAAAGACTTGTTCTCCTGAGTCCCAAGCTGGTTACAGAGGATGCAGATATTGAGCCTGGAGGGAATATTGTGACAGATGTTGAAAACCAGTGTCCTTCCCTTGGTCTACTGATGCTATAATTCACTTTGGAGTTATGCAGGGGACAAGTGCATTGTAAATTGATAACATCATTTGATATCTCCATCTCGTCTTCCCCTCACTTGTTGATATGCACATACATGGGCAGAGGGGGAATGCAACTCATGTTGAAAGAGGATTTTTGCTCAGAATGATCTCATTCCTTATTTTCTGTGTAGGCATGAATTGTAATAACATAATATTTTATAAGAAAAAGAGAAAGACAGAAATTGGTTTAATGCAGGCAATTTCTCATGGTACAAATTTGTCTCAAAAGTCTTATTTTTAAAACTCTGATAGTCATTCACCCCTCTATATGTGACCATACAATTTACTACATCAATTTCTTGTTGTCCTTCATAAACATTCAAGGTCATGACTGATGTCTGGGTCTTGGTTGAGAGTCCATCCTGTTGTTGGGTTTAGCAGATGCTCATTGGTTTTCAGTCCTCTTTTTACATGATGTGGGGTGACAATAAAAATCCGGAATGCTTTCAGTCATTGATGGTGGGTAGTGTATAAAACTGAATTGAATATTCTCTTTAACTTCTCCTGGTGAAATGTAAGATAGTTTTATTCTTGGGATGCATTTATGGGATACAGGGTGCCATTTTTCCTTATGGAAGTTGAAATGAGTTTTCCTAAGTGACTGAACTAACTTGCCTGTCTTTGGATGATTCTGGTGCTTAACATCATCACATCTGGTGAGGTAAAATAATGCTTTGTTAGTTTGTACTTCTCTTTTCCTGAGGTGGAGTGTCTTTATACATACTAAATGAGACTCTTATTTTTCCCATTTTGGAAAATGTGTCTTTGAGATATTTCTATTCAGGTGCTTGTCCTTTTGGCAACATGTAGAAGTTCTATATTTAATTAGAAATTCTAACATTTTTTATGTTCTGTGGATGACAATTTATTATTGTTTTGTCTGCCTTATTTTGCAACTGCTTTAAAGCATTTAATGTTTACACAGGTGGTCAATTTTAAAGCAGTCCCCATGTCAATATCCCCTAATTTTGAGGACTCAATAATCGATTTCTTCACATTTTTATTGGTGCATTATAATTTATACATAATAGTGGGATTCACTGTTACATATTCATACATGCACATGATAAACTATATAGTTTGGTCAATACCATCCCCATTATTTCCCCTTTAGCTTCCTTGCTCCCTCCCCAGTCCCCTTCCTCTTCATAGATCTTCCTTTATTTCTCATGAGAGTCCCACCCCCATGTTTATTTCCTTTACCATCTTCAGCTTTTCATAAAAGAGGAATAATATGACCCTTGACTTTCTGAGTTTGGCTTATTTCTCTCAACACAATGCTCTTAAGTTCCATCCACTTTCATTCTTCTTCACTACTGACTAAAACTCCACTGGGTATAGATACCATGTTTTCTTTCTCCATTCACTCACTGATGAACACCTAGGCTTGATCCAGTATTTGACTTTTATTAATTGTGCTGCTGTAAACATGGGTATGCACAATAGTGACTCCAGTTCTTTGGGATAAACACCGAGTAGTGTTGTCAGTGAATTGCTTGGTGATTCCATTCTAGTCTTTTGAGGAGCCTCTATACTGAGGTCCATTTGGTTGTGCTAATTTACCACCTAACCAACAGTAACAGTGTGCCTTTTCCCCACATTCTCCATAGTATTCATTATTGCTTGTGTTCCTGAGGGCTGCCATCTTAACTCAATCATTCTTGATAACAAAAGCTGTACTTACTTCAGTAAAAAGAATTTAGAGTTTTACCTTTTAGTTTATTGTCATGAAATGCTCTTTCTTGACCTTTGCTTCTGAGTTGAAACAAATCCACATTTCTCTTTTACTACCAGTTCAATAATAAGTAAACTATTCATCCTTGTGCTGATTTTCTTCTGGACTCTCTTGTCACAACAACAGGATTGAGTATTTGTCTCCCGACACTAAGGTCAATGTCTTCATTATGGTAATACACTTGCCCTATATAAGCAGTTTTCTTTTGGTAACAAACTTCAACTGTTCTTTGGTACTTTGTACCACATGTATGCATCTTTTCTGTTAACTTTAAATTTCCTGCACGAATATTGATAACAAACCCTGTAACTTAAATAGAGGACCTGTAATATTTAGAAAATACATATATTGAAGCTAATGTTTTGATATTGTATAAGGTTGATAGTGAATCTCTACAAAGATAATAAATCATATTTCTTATACATGTATAGCCCATATTGATTAAAGACAAAGTTTTAGGAAACAAATAAATATAACATTAAAAGTTATCAGATTTGAACCATATGTAAAATGGTCCCTTTGTAACAATTTTAATTTTTGGAAAGGTATATTCTCTGTTATAACTTCTATTATTGAGGAGACAGACATGTAGATATCCTTAAAATATTTTCTCTTCACTCCTGTTTTAGTTCTTCCCAACATTGCTTCTTAGACTAGTGCTATTCAATGGCACCTAGAAGGTGATGCATATAACCCAGGGCAGAGGAAATGGGTTTCCATGTGTGACTGGCACTTGAGTCAGTGTGAGCAGTAAGTATGCAGGGCAAAGAAGGTCACACTCAGGGTGTCTCAGGGTCAGGGATCCGCAAAGGCCAAACTGACAAAGGTAAGGAGTTTGTCAACCTAAAGTCAGTCCCGCAGCCAGCCATCCTGACAATGTTGCATAGGAGGGACCTCACCCACACCATGTCAGGAATTCTCTACTAGCTATTTGTATGGACAGGTTGTCCTAAGTCCCTCCTCTACAGCTGCCATTGAGGCTCCCAGGTGTTCCAAGCTCCATGTTCTTTTTCTCTCTACCAGGTGAATCCACTTCCTCCCTAGCAGCTATGACATAAGCGACCTTGACTCTTGTGTTGGGACATTGTGTCTTCAGCTTAAGACACACAGTTTGTTGCTATTTTCTCCCGTTGTTTCAAGTCCCTGTATATTTATTCTTCCCTATAGTCCTTCTGACTCAGAAAAATGCATGCAACATATCACCTTAAGGATAGTGTGTTAATCATTAATTTATTATTATGAAGGTGTCTTCTAAATAACACTCAGAGCAACTTAGGCTTCAGAAAGTTTACTGTCTGCACTGCAGTATGGGTCCTGTTTGGGGCTGCCCCTTGCTGTATGCCACTTTGATGGGCAGGGAATTGAAGACATTGATAACCCAAGCAAGCCTTGTGGCTTTTGTCCAGCAGTGTTCCCAGGAGACAAGTGGTGCCATCTTGCTGACCTTTCAGCTGCTACCTCTCAGAGGTCACCTCAGACCCTTGTGTATGGTTTACTCCAAAGTCTGTCATCTGAGCTTCAAATGTATAGGAATTTCTGTTAAAAAAAATCCATGTCTGGGTATGTGGCACATTCTGTAGCACTGGCCTGGGATGGGTGAGGCCCGGGGTTCAACCTCCAGCCATACGAGAAGAAAAACAAACAAAAAAGAAAACTCCCTCTCAGACCTGACACTACTCTGACCATTCTACTTCATTTTCCCCTGGAAAACTCTTCAAGGGGATCTCTATTCTCAGCATCCCCAGTTCTTCTCCTCATGAATTTTGTAAGTCTGTCCAGTGTATCTGGGGCCTGATTTCTCATTGGGAAGTTTTGTGACCTCATCCATCACTAGTCGGGTCTCTGCTCCTGAACTCATTTTATTGACTTCTGCCTAGTGACACGGAGAACACCACAGATCCGTCCATCAGTCCAGTTCTTCTTTAGATACTTTCCTGCAACTTTGACATGCTCAAGTCTTCAGTCCTGGGTCTACATGTGGCTCGACTCCTGAGTTCATCCATATTCCTCATAAGGAAGCTCCACTTCTGCTTTTGGAAACTAAACTCCTAGGACACTGTTTCCTGGATACCTGGAAAAAAGAAGTACTTTCTTACTTAGAGAGATGAGTTTATACAGTCTGTTGTTTTCTTCTCACTACCATCTCATGTTTGGGTTTTGTTATTATTATTATTTTTATTTATTTGATATCAGAAATTGTATCTTACATCTACACATTATAGTTTTCCTCAGGTTGTACATGAAAACACTGACTTGCTTGTAATCCTATTAATGTGTTTGTACATTGTGTCTATTAATCCTCATTTTAATGTGAGTAGGGTTATCATGATGAAGAAAGTAACCATGATGATGTCTTGTCATAAATTTCAAAAAATATACAATGTAAAATATGAATTCATACATGGAGTTAACAAATTGTAACTTGAGTTGATAAATACATAAAAATTTTGAAGCCCATAAATGAAGCATAGTTTAAAAATAACACCACCATATTGTGTCCTCTCCTCCTATTAAACTATTATATCTATCTAACTTGATGTATGGACACATGAGGCAACTAGAGCTTTTTGGTGACATTATATTTGAATGTACACATCAGATAAGAATGAAGAACTACAATTTCTCCTAAGAAAAATGTATTTTGAAACTACTGGGGTGGAATTTAAAATGGTGTTTATGAAACTCTCTGCAGGGAGGTAAAGCCCTCTGTTACTTGTCAAGCACCAGTGATGACACAGAATATATTAGAGTTTATTTTGTCTATTACGTGAAAAAATGTAGTTCAACAATTGCCCAAAAATTATTAAGGGGATACACTCTGTGTGATCATAAAATGCTATAGTTTAGTTGTCACCCAAAGTCCCCTGTACTAAGTATTTAGTCACCAGCCTGTGGTGGTACTGGGAAGTGGTAGAACCTTCCAGAGTTGGGTACTAATGGAAGGACGTTAGATCATTGAGAACTGGGACCTTAAATGGGATAGTATAACTCCAGCCCCTGGTCTGTCTTTCTCTCTCCATTTCCTAGCTGCCTAGTCTGTTACAAATTCCCTCCAGGATATACTGTGTTGTCACTGGCCCAAAGTGATAGCCCAAGTGGCCATGCAATCAGACATATGAAACTATGAACCAGAGTAAACCTTTCTTCTTTTTCAGTTTATTAACCTCAGATATTCATTTCAGCAATTAAAAACTGACTAGCACAATATCTTAGCAAATATATACAAATGTTATTTATGCCCACACTTATAGGACCAAAATTGAATCAGTCTTTTTGAAATTATTAATTAAATAGAGATGGCAAACAAAAGAGAGATGGCTTTGTTTGTAACTGAAAAGGAGCCCTGGAATGCATTAGAGACATGCCACACATTACCTTATGTGAGCAAGAGCCATTCAATGCAACTGAGGAGAAACAAGGGAGAGAACTGAGTGGAGCAAGCATGGCCTCAGGGGTCAGGAACCAATCACACCAATCCCTCATTTCTGCAGAGTTGGTCTTCATGGACTTGCACTCTTGGGATCAGAATGTTAGCAAAACAGCTGATCTGAAGATGGGTTTTAGGTATGTCACTGACAGGGATAGATTCAGACACTGCAGGAGTCAGCCTGTGAAGCCTCACTCTACAGCCCTGCTGCAGCCAGGAAGCAGCACCTGAGCCTCCTCCTGAGATGAGTCTTCATGACCAGGGTTCCACTCCATCATCCAGTCTGTCTGTCTGTTTCCTAAGGACAGATTTTCCAATGTCAATATCAAGGTGAAACTTTGAAGCCAACCAGGTAACTAAAGCTGCTTAGTTAATGCTTTGAAAATGTGACTCATGTATCTCATTCATTTATTATGAAATTCATTTTAGTTCCTATATATGTCATCATATGCCCTTGCCAAGCAAACACGGGCAGAGAGGATGTTTCCCTCTTATTTTTCTACCCACTGACATTCCCAGAGAGCATTCCAACTCATCCAATGCTTTCTTGATTTTTTCATTTATGCTGCTGAGGATGGTTTCTCTCTTTATTCCTTCCTCCATCACCCTGAAGCAATCTTCTCTCTAAGAAATGTAAAGTGCTTCTGTGCAGCAGTGCATGGCAGAAAGAAAGAAGGTTTGAAGGAAGAAGGAAGGGATGGAGGGAGGAAGAGAGGGAGGGAGGGAGGGAGAGAGGAAGGATGGAAGGAAAAAAAAAACAAAAAGAAAGAGAGAGAAAGAAACCAGTAGGGAATGCCAGCTGAAGGATTCCATATGTCAAACGCCACACTTGGTGCATTACTTTGACATACATTTTATCAGTAAACATTCCCACAGTGATTTTTCAGCTCCATGGAAGTATAAGTGATTTTAATTTGCATGTATTCAAAGTGTACATTATGATGTTTGGATATATGTGTACATTGGATAATGATTTACAATAGATTAATGAACAAACCTGCAGTGCAGTTCCCATTATACAAAGAGAACACACCAACCTCTCAGAGTTGATGATTTTTGCCCTTCCCAAAGAGTGTCCTAGAATTACTGTCACATTCAGGAATATTAATGAGACTAATGACACTAACATTAATCAAAGTGGTAAATGCTGTCATAGCCACTTCCGTCTCTCACTGAAGACAAAGACCACCGCTGGACAGTGGCCTGCCAGCCACTGTAGGATCCTGCTTGTGTGACAAGCATGTGTTATCATGTAAACTGTTGTTTTCTGAGTATCAGGAGATCTTATTTTCATCACTTTTCTCAGACATCTTTGCTCTTCATTAACCTCTCCTTTAGCTGACACTTAAAAAGCAAATTACCACCTGTTGACCAACAGAAGGTCTCCCTTAGGATGAGGAAGATAATCTCAGATAAGGTTTCCCAGCTTCCCTTAGAGTTAATGGCTAAAGAACATGTTTTATGTTCCATGGTGGAGTGTTCTGAGCTTCAGTGTGGAAGAACATTTTCTAACATTTGCTGAGGACCATCTGGTGGGATGCCATTCTTCTGCAATAACTACTTTTGTGGACAGATGTGGGCATACATTGAAAGTGATAGAGAGACTAGGGAAGTCAGGAAGTGGCACAGGGAAATGGTGTTATCTGAGTAACCAATTAGGAATGTACTCTCCGGAGGAAGGAACAGAGTTGGATACAGGAAGATTCTAGCACTCAGAATAGCTGAGCTCAAACCCAGTCTGAGTCAAGCACTCACTGCGGATCTCACATCCGTGATATAACCTCCACTTGCCTAAGTGTCCTCATGGGTAAATGTGGATGCTAACTAGAACGTACACACCTGCAACTGGAAAGAGATTTCAGGTTATTATGAAGCACGCCAATGTTATGGAACCATCACTTTAGAAGACAGATTTCTAAATTATATTCTTGTCTTTTAGAATGGTGGGGAATAATTGTGATTGAAAAGTTATGCCTTATGCTTGGTTTCATTCTCCCCTCTTCACACAGTAAATAAAACAGTTGATGTTCAGTGCAATTTCACTTCCATAAAAGGAAGGGAGGGAAATGGGGGAAACAAGGGAACAGGAAAGGATGGAGAAAGTAACAAATGAAAGTACAAATATTCACTTCAGTTCACAGGACCTGTGAGAAAGTGATTCTTTTTTTTTCCTCTGCAATAAGAACAGTTTTATTTCTTCCTTTCCAAGCTATATATAGCCTTTTATTTACTTTTTAATAAAAATTGAACAGACTCTCAAAATTCAGCAGGCATTCAAAGGTTTCTTAAAGCATTAACTTACAGTTCTCATGCCCAGCAAGCATCAGGAAGCTTTCTGGATTGGAGACCAAGATTTTGCATTTCTAACATCTTCCCAAGTGCTGCTGCTTCTTCTGATCCCACAATTGATGATCTATTAACTCCACCTTTTCCATCAAATTCATCAAATACATGGAAACCACAAACCAAACTACTGTTTCAGAATTCCTTCTTCTGGGACTGACAGATGACCCAGCACTGCAGTCCCTCATCTTTAGCCTTTTCCTGTCAATGTACCTGGTCACCATCCTTGGAAACCTGCTCATCATCCTGGCTGTCAGCTCTGACCCCCACCTCCACACCCCCATGTACTTCTTCCTCTGCAGTCTCTCCTGTAATGACATCTGTTTAAGCACATGCATAATCCCAAAGATGCTACTGAGCATCCAGACCCAGGATCAGAGAATCACTTATGCAGGCTGCATAACCCAGGTGTGCTTTGTCATAGTATTTGCACTTTTAGAAAATTTTTTCCTTGGGGTAATGTCCTATGACCGCTATGTGGCCATTTGTCACCCCCTGAGGTACAGAGTCATCATGAACCCTTGCCTCTGTGTCCTTCTCATCATGATCTCCTTGCTTATCAGCATTTTTCATGGCTTACTGCACAGTCTGATGGTACTGAGGCTGTCCTTCTGCATAGACCTGGAGATCCCCCACTTCTTCTGTGAACTTGCTCAAGTTGTTAAGTTGGCCTGTTCTGACACCCTAGTTGAAAACATACTGATATATGTTTCATCTTGCATATTTGTTGGTGTTCCTCTCTCTGGAATCGTCTTCTCTTACATTCACATTGTGTCCTCTGTCTTGAGAATGCCCTCATCAGAAGGAAAGCATAAAGCCTTTTCCACCTGTGGGTCTCACCTGTCTGTCGTCTCCTTGTTCTATGGCACAGGTTTTGGGGTGTACATTAGCTTTGCAGTGACTGACTCTCCCAGGAAGTCTGCAGTGGCTTCAGTGATGTACACTCTGGTCCCTCAGATGCTGAACCCCTTTATCTACAGCCTGAGGAACAGGGACATGAAGGAGGCCTTGAGAAAGCTCACTGGAAGGACGACTTCTCTTCTATGATGTATCAATTTCCTTGGACTCTGTTTTCGAGAGAAAGTCTCAGGGACTGGTCTCCTGCTGAATCAGAATGCCTGGATCTTCTGTCGCCACTTTCTTCTAGGGTGATGGGGGTTAACTAATAACCTGATGTGCTTTATTTTGTCTTGAACCCTGACCTTTCTTTTTGTCTAGTTTTGTGATGTTTGACCCATGATTGCTATTCTCCTGTATACATTCTTTGCTCATGTACCACAGAAACAACACCTGAATCCAGAGTTCTAATTTCAACTGGTTTTGTTTTGGTGTACACTTAGAAACACAAGTTGGAGAAGCTGGATGGACAGAATAATATTGGAGCCAAGCTGTGACCTATCTACAAAAGCCTTACAGATCAGCATATGGTTGGTGTCATTTGAGTGCCTTCCTAGAGTTTATTTTACTATGAGACAAAGGGGTAGCCATTCACCTCTCATGTACTATTTAGGGGCCAACCAGCAACTTCTGGTAATAGCATCAACCATGTTAAGCATAATAGTCTCTGAAGTTGGCATAGTTAGCTAGACGTTATCAGTGCTTTCAGATCATTCATCAATGAGAGGTGCCTTCAGTTCTAATAAGGAAAGAAAAGTCTACCATTAATATGCTCCATCTGATGGAGTTTCCATCATTCCTATTTGAGGTGTCCTATTTCCTGAGCTTTGTTTCTTCCTAGGGCACCAGGAGATAGCAGCAGATTCAGGTGTCATACCTGGACATGATGCTAGAGACAATAAACTGAATGCCATTCCTGGGCTAATTGGTATGTAATGTTCATGGATTAGACTGAATCTCTGTGCAGACTGAATGAAGACCCTCAACACACACCCAGAACCTTATCCACTAGTTTTTATTAACACACATGATGATTGGGTACTGTTACTTGTTTGAGAAGAGAGGGTTTGATGAGAAGGAGTTTTTCCTGGATTATTTGAGTAGATCTTCGTTGTAGACATGTTTCCATATTAACAGTCTGAATTATAGAAGAAAGAAGAAAGAGTCATGTAACAATGAAGGTAGAAATTGGATTGATGCAGCCAAATGTGAAAACTTTTGTCCTATGAACCTGTCATTTTCAAAGAACTACAATGAACTTTTGTCACCATGTAGATATTATTACACATATTTTTGACCTTGTCAAAGTTCACATTTAATATATTCTGTTTCCTGTCATTACTAACATCCTTATTTTCAAAACCATTTATGCTGTTTTGTAGGTTTTCATTCATTCTTTTCAGCAAAATGATTTTCTTTTGTTAAAGTTAAATCATTTCTACAAATTACATCATGAGGTTTCAGTTTTTTCAAGACTTGAAGCAGTTCTGATCATGGAAGTATGATGTAGGAGCAAAGGGAAATATTCTCCCAGGTACACATTAGTTAATGGCAATGTGGTACAAACAGGCCTGTTTAACGTCTTCATTTTTATTCCTGCATTTTTATCCCCCATATTTTTCATTTTGCATTGCGACATTAAAATCAGTAGCACTTCTGATGTTGATGAACTGTTGGCATCTATTTCTGCCATAGTGAATAAATCTCTTGAGTGTTCTCCTCTGTGTCTTCTAAAGGAAATAAAACAGTTGTACTCTGGGTATGAAGTTTTGGGCTGAGTGGACTGAGTGACCATTCATCTCTGGGTGTTTCCACTGAGATTTCCTAAGGGATCAACCCACTCTACCTTCCATTAGATATCCCTAGTGTCATATTCTCTTACACTGAAAACTCGGTGGGTGTAAAATAGAATTTAATTAATTTACATTTCCCTCCAGATAAGAATCAATAATCCCATTTATTAGGGACCACTTTTCTCTTTTGTGAAATGTGTGCGTTTATGGCATATCCACTGGGCTTCTTCTCTTTCCAACATCAATTCCTAACAGTTCTTTGTGTACTTGTACTAGCAGTTACGTTCATCTATGTACACTGAAAATTCACCCATCAGGAAAACACCTCGGGTTGCATGCTTGCCACGGAATTTAGTAGTCGCCCTCTAATTCATTTTAATATGGTTTATTTTGTCAAAATTTTCCCTCAGGGCCTGTACTCAGTCTTTTTTGATATTGAAACTTCTACGTTGACTGATAAAGTATTTGTAGTCTTGCATCTTTCCTTTCCCATTTGAAGCTGAAGCCATGGGGAATTTATATTTTCCCTGGATGCAAGAAAAGAATCACATTCATCTTCATGACTGAGCACCTTTCATTAAATAGTCCAGCCTTTACATTGAGACCAGTTCAGCTGTAAAGAAGCAGTGCACTTGGGTGTTTCTGTTTCCTGGCCTCCTTTCTAAATGGTGGCATTGTTGTATCTATCCCTATAGTAACATCACATGCCTTAATGACTGCAGCTCCCTGGTCAGCAAAACTGTTTCCTCTATCAACAAAGAAGCACCAGAGACTTTTTAGTTATAATCACACAGGTACCATGGCCCCAGGTTAACTGTTTTTCTGTAAATTTGCAATTTTTGTCAACAATATTAATAGATTAGACTCATAGTTTATATCTGTGGTCTTGTATTATTACTTGTAATGTGCATATGTTATAATATTGGGATGTTTTGAAAATGTGGTGATGAAATTCTTAAAAGGAGATAAAATATATATTCAATAGACAATTTTGACTTCAAAGAATATATTAGAACTATTGTTTATGGTGTACAAGGAGGTTCATATTTCACTCATCCAAACATTGAACTAACATTAAGTGGTTGCAATTTGTATGGTACTTTTAACATATTATCACTGATATTAAATAGATAGATAGATAGATAGATAGATAGATAGATAGATAGATAGATAGATGATGGGTAGCATTCCCAATTTTTGTTTCTCAAAACAGTGTCTTCCTTGACTTCACAAAATGCATAGCCAACTGCCCACTTGACGGCCATGTGGACAACTAACAGACATCTCAAAGCCAACATTTCTATAAAACCATGGTAATAATTCTCAGGTGTCTACACACACACACTCTTCTGTCCCTTCCAGCAGCTCCTCAGTGTTTTCTGTCATTGTGCAACCTCTGTGGAAGAATCTTCCTCATTTACAAAGCAAGTTCTGGGGCTGGATTTTTGAGAGCATAGTCTCAGCATGGCCCCAAATGATCTGTGCTCATATGACAACTGGCTACTCCTGTGTCTCCCAGAAGGAGGCCCGTGTTCTGCAGGGAGATTCCTGTAAGGACACCTGTTGCTAGTGCTATCAGGTATGCCTGGTCCCCTGAGCATAAATAGATTGTTGCTATTGTCATATGTGATTTCGAGAGCAAATGTTCTTCACTTTACTTCTCTGTCAACCACCTACAATATCTGGGAAATAAATTCCCTGAATATAAGTTAGACTTCATGACTTTATTTTTGTAGTTTTGTGGAAGTTTTCAATCACTAATGGTTTAGAAAATTGTCTCCTTGCAGTGGTGGCCTGTGACTACACTGTGGTCACTTGGCACCCCTGAGGTACAGGGTCATCAAGAGCCCTGCCTGGGCATCCTGCTATTTCTGTTCTCCCTGTCCAATACCCTTGTGGATGGCACACTCTGGTGCTGCTGCAGCTGTCCTTCTGCACAGACCTTGAGTTTCCCACTTCCTCTGTGAGCTTGCTCAGGTGACTAAGCTCACCTGACACCTTGATCAATGACATTGTGGTTCATTTAATGGTTGCCAACATGGATGGCAGTTCTTTCTGTGGGATTATTTTCTCCTACATTTGAATTGTCTGTCCTCTCTTGAAAACTCCTTTGCTGGCAGAAAACCTAAACGTTATTCACCTGTGGGTCTCCCCTCTTGCTGCTTTACTGATCTTGGGGTGTACATTACTTCTGCAGTTACAGACTCGGCCAGGAAGGCTGCAGAGGCTTCAGTGATGTGCTCTGTGGTTCTGAAGATGCTGAACCCCTTTACCTACAGCCTGAGGAGCAGGGGCATGAAGGAGACCCTGAAGAAAGAAATTAATAGGTCAATGTGTTGGTGACTGCTGTCATAGATAAATCAGGTGTCTAGATTGCATCCAGGTGCCCACAGGGCTGTCCTCTGAACTTATCGATATGTCTTCACGAGGAAACTTCTTTTTCTGTGGAGGAATACTTTACTTCTTGGAGGAGATGTTAGATGTAAATCATCATTGCAGAAGTTAATGGGGAATCTGGTGAGATGAAGGGTCATAAGTTTTCCACAAGCAACAAAACAGTCCTTTGTGAGCCTGAGAATGAAAACAATAGAAATTTCATAGAACAATCAAGAGAGTATACAGACTGCCCATCATTTGGGGAGTACAGTGTTTGCTATATATGGGATCAGCAATACATCTGTTTATATATATGATTGTAAAATAATTCTGAGCATTGTGCTCAGATTATATGAAATATATTATATATAACATATGTGTATGAAGCATTATATATAACATATGATGACATAATATATAACATATAAATATATTATAAATACATATATTAAAATATTGAAATATTATGTAGAGAATATTACATAGTATATTGATTATATATTAGTACATAACATATATGTTATATATATTATATGTACTATATATTGCATATACAATGTATTACTTATAATTCTATTAAGTTTAATTATGTCTGACATAATTAGGATAAACTATACAATATATGAAAAGAGAGGGAGATAGATATGTAGGTACATAACATTTATTTATATTATAGATAAATATAAAATATTAGTATAAAGAGATAGTATGTAATTTAATGTACACATATATAATGTGTTTTATACATATAAATATATTTATATATATACATACACACTCTGATCTGATGTACATATTCTGTGTGATCCTAGTAATTTTAGATGTGTCATTTAAAAATCCTCTTTCTGATGAGATTATTAGAATCAAGTGAGAAAAATTGTGTGGCTGAGTCAGCCCAGCAGCATGGTTCATGCCCTGTTACATGAAGAATCAAATAAAATAAAGATTTCTGTCATTGCCAACCAGCCCCAACTCTTTCCTCATTATATCCTCAAAACTGTGGCAAATATATACAATGTAATATTACTCCGCCATGAAGAATGATAAAATTATGGCATTTGCAGGCAAATGGATGAAATTGGAGAATATCATGCTAAGTGAGATAAGCCAATCTCAAAAAACTAAAGGATGAATGATCTCGCAGATAAGCGGATGAGGACATATAATGGGGGGTGGGAGGGGTTAGTGTTACGGTTAGGTTTAGGGTTAGGGATAAGGAGGGTGGTAAAAATGGAGGAAGGAAGGACTGTATAGAGGGAAAGAGGGGTGGGAGATGTGGGGGGAAGGGAAAAAATAACATAATGAATCAAACAATATTGCCCTATGTAAATTAATGAGTTTTAATTAAAAAATAAATAATAAATAAATAAATAAAAATTATTGCTGGGTTCATGATGGTGCACACCTGTAATCCCAGGGACTCAGGAGGCTGAGGCAGGGGGATCAGAAGTTCAACACCAGCCTCAGCAACTTGGTGAGGCTCTATGCTACTTGGTTAGCCTCTGTATCAAAACAACAAGTACAACAGGTCCGAGAGTGTTGCTCAGTGGATCAGATCCCCTGGGTTCAATCTCCAGTACAAAAAAAAAAAAAAAATTTCATCACACATTGATAACTATTGCTGTCATTTGCAATTCACTGTAATAACATTAATAGTATGGTGAGGAAGTTTTCTCCTATTTCTGCTTTACTGAGGGGTGTTTGGGGATTTTGTTTATTTCAAACAGGTATGGATGTTGGATTAGTTTTAAAAAGTTTTTGTAAATATGAAATACTTAAACATATAATTGAAAAATATATGAAGGATTTGTACACTGTCAGCTATAAAAACTGCTGGGGAAAATTAAAGAAAGTCTAAAAATATGTACACATATAATATATGCATAGATTGGAAGACTCAGTAATGTGAACATGTCAAGTACCCCTAAATTGATATGTAGATTCAGTAAATCCCAGTGAAAATTCCAGCAGGATTTTTGGTAGAGATTTCATGTTGAAAAGGACCATGGAAGACCTAGAAGAGCCAAAACAATTTTGAAAAAGTTGAAAGAGTAAAGTCAGAATTCATGCCACCTGAATCATGAATCTACACTAATTAAAGCAGCGTGATATTGGTGCAGATGCAGACAAGTAGATGAATGGGTCACCCACAAATGGACAGCTGAGTTTTATAAGAGATGCCCCTTCAAACTGGTCTCCAGGTGCATGCAGTGGACCAGGTCTTAAATCTCTGCTTTGATCAGTTTTGGGTTGCAACCTTGAGAAAGGTCATAACTTGAGCATGGTGTCTCCCCCTCCTGCTACAATCCCAGGAAGAGCTTACCGCCAAGTGCTGTCTGCCACCAGCACTCCTGCAAGCTAGGTGACAATTTATCCTCCAGACAGGAGAGCCTGGTGACACCAGAGTGTCCACCACTCACATGTCAGTTGTACTGCCAATTTCTTTCCTCGTGGAGGGATGTCCCCTGGCATTAGGGTTTGCTTCAGTAAGGGCACAGTTAAATCAGAATCTAGAATACAGCATGGCTCCACTCACTGCCATTAACATTTGATGGACTGAATGAATGATTAAATAAATAAGTAAGTAGCTGCTAGGAAAATAAATCTGCCCATTGACACTAGAAACCCAATAGCACATCAGGTTGCCTCAAGACTGACATTTTGCTTTTGTCTCTACTCATGTGATTCTCAGTCACTGGGAGCTGCTATAGCAAAACACCAGAGGCCGGGTAGGTTGAACAATAGATGTTCTATGTCTGAGTCTCAGACTACTGACTTTTGCATAGTCCAAAACTGAAGTGCTAGAACACTAGCAAGAGTCGGTCATCTTTATGGTTTTCACATGAGTTTCTCTTCTCTTGGCAGAGAGGAAACCCTAGTATCTTTTCCTTACACAGAAGTTAATCCCATCATGTAGCTCTAAACACAAGACTTCATATAAAACTAATTACCTCCATAATACCACCTCCTAAATCACCGCATTTGGAGAATTTTGTAAACTATAATAAAAGCAGTTGAACTGGTGAAAGTCACCTTCATGATTGTAAATCAAAAGCTGTATAGGATGCATCAAAATGCCCTCTACTGTCATGTGTAGATAATTAAAACTAATAAAAAGTGTTTTAAAAAGCTGTAGGTCTTATGACCACATCAAATTTAGCTTTAGCCAACAGGTATTCTGCAATCATAAAGATGTGTTTCAGATTAGGGATAGGACAATAACACTATTCAGGAAAGAGAGGCCAGGAAAACATCAGCACATACATGAAGAGTTTCTTCATTGCTGATTTGGCGTTGTGGTGATTGACTACCAAATGAAATGTGTGCTGAGCAGTAAAAATGAGTTTAGGTTCATGCCTGAAATCAAAGACAAAAATAAATTTCTTGTGGTTTCAGCTTCAGTTGCAAAAGGCAACACAAAAATGCTTTCTGAATGCAAGTAGTCTTTTCAAGATCAATACCTAGTGAGCAGAGACAAAGGGGATTTACTGACAAATTTAAACACTGTTATACCTAAGCATGGGTAGATATCTACAAATACTAAAAACACAACTAAGCAATCCTTTTGCCATTCATACATAGGCAATGTATACTATATATAATTTATAATAATATATATAATATATAATTCTGTGTGATATTACATAAAGGACTATTTTGAATAAGATATTAAAAATGATAAGCAGAGGAAAGGAAATATCATGTATCTCATAAGAAAGGAAAATAAATAGACCATAATATATAGAATAGCACTCAACCTCATAATAAGAAAAAAACGTAAATTGATTGAATGCTATTTTGGACCTACTAGATTATCAGGGTAAAGGACCACTTCAGGGAAGATGTGGAACACCAGAAATTACTAACAGTAGGGAACATAGGTTTAACCACTTAAAACTTTTTGGAACTAACCCAAGGTGAAAAGCTCCTCTTTTATAGCCAATAATTTTACCCCAAGAACAAACTTGTCTTTTAACTCCTTCAGAGGACATAGAGGTGACTGTTAAAGTAGCTTTATTGTAAGAGAAAAAATAATAGCTACCAGAATTTCATCAATGCCAGAAATGTCCCATATTTTAATGTCATTGCACATAACATGTAACTACAGAGCACTGAAAGCAGAGAGAATCTGCTACACCCAAGACCATGACTGCTTCTGAAGCAAAATCACACTAACAAGAAGTCATCTTTTTCACTAATTAAACCTGAACTTCAATACTAGGACATATATTTAATAAGAGGGATGTCTAAAGATTTGATTTAAAATAATTCATCAGCATGTAAGAAAACAACCACTCTGTTGGGCACAGGTGATCAAACAATGGCATCAAGTGGGGACTCCACCCACCCAACTTCACCTCTGGTCACAGTGCCCCCCTGTTTGCTGTGTCTCCTCTGCTTCTGTTTTGAGGAAACACAGGATGACATTTACAACCCATCCACTGAATCAGGTAAATTCTCCTACCCTGCAAATCCCCTTCTTCCAAACAAGTAACAGTCACCATTTATCCTATTAGTGAATTGCAAGTTAGCAGGATGGGATCTGGAGATATTTCAAGGACCAACATTCAGCCCACTTCAGAGGTACAATGTGGCTCATCCATGACCCACAACTTACTAGTTAAGCCACCCAGTAGCAGGATCTCGGATTGTTACCTCTGGCATTATGTCTGGATATGACATTGCACATGCCATTATGGTCTGGGGACGGGAATGAAAATGGTGTTAGGATGAGGCCTCTTTGTGAGGAACTGAATGAAGCTCTACACTCTGCCCCAGTACATTCCCATACTTTGAAGATCTAAGAATGGAAGGTCACTCTATTGTTAGAGCTGTCATAAGCATAGGATTCTTTTCTTATTAGCACAGAGGTCATCTTCATTTAAGAGGTTCAACTACATCACAGTGATCCCAAACCACTGATATTATTTAATTCTGCCAGTTTCACAAAAAATGCAATGCATATGTTGATGCTATTTTGCCTCAAACAGATATGGATTAGTAGTACAGATCTAAGGAATTGCTTCCTGGGTCATGAATTTGCACCCCTCTGTCTCACAGTAGTATCACCAGTGGAAGGCAACAATGATGACCCTGCAGGTATGACCACACTTGTCTTCTGTCTATTCTTTCCCTGTTCTCCTAAACTAATGTTCCAACTTCTGGGGGTGCAATACAAAGAAATGTACTACAACTAGAACCCTTATTTTGGGCTCCGCTATTGTGAAACCTGAACAAAGAAATTGTGTTGGATAATGGAAATCCTAAGTCAAATATCACAGAGCTAGATCAACTAAAAAGTAAGGTTTAAATCAAATTAAAATGCAACTGGTCCTTGTGTCATCTCAACATTTTAGAAGAAGTAGTGACAAAAGAGCCAGGGATTTCAGATAAGCAGGAAACCTTAACTTACACAAAAGACCCCATCTCATTGATGAGAAACTGTCCTTCCAAGGATTTTTCTCAAGGCCTCCTTCATGTCCTTGTTCCTCAGGCTGTAGATAAGGGGTTTCAGCATTTGAGGGACCACAGAGTACATCACTGAAGCCACAGAAGAATTTCTGGGGGAGTCAGTCACTGAAGAGCTGATGTACACTCCAAATCCTGTCCCATAGAACAAGGAGACAACAGACAGGTGAGACCCACAGGTAGAAAAGGCTTTATGCTTTCCTTCTGATGAGGGCATTCTAAAGACAGAGGACACAATGTGAACATAAGAGAAAATGATCCCAGAGAGAGGAACACCAGCAAATATGCAAACTGCAACATATATCAAGATGTTGTCAATGAGGGTATCAGAACAGGACAGTTTGATAATCTGAGCAAGTTCACAGAAGAAGTGGGGGATCTCCACGTTTGTGCAGAAGGACAGACACAATGCAATCAGACTGTGCAGCAGGCCATCTACAATGCTAACCAACAATGAAAACAGGGTCAGGAGTCCACACAGGCAGGGATTCATGATGTCTATGTACCTGAGTGGATGGCAGATGGCCACATAGCGGTCATAGGACATCACTGCAAGTAGACAATTTTCCAAGCCACCAAAAACCAAGACAAAGCAGACCTGGGTGAGGCAGCCTGTGTAGGTGATGCTCTGACTCTGTGTTAGGATGTTCACCAGCATCTTTGGGATCGTGCTTGTGCTTAAACAGACATCAGTGAAGGACAGGTTGGAGAGGAAGAAGTACATGGATTTGTGGAGGTGGGAATCAGAGCTGACGGCCAGGATGATGATCAGGTTCCCCAGAATGGTAACCAGGTTCACAGACAGGAAGAGGCTGAAGATGAGGGGCTGAAGTGCTGGGTCATTTGTGAGTCCCAGGAGATGGAATTCTGAAACAGCTGTCTCATTTCTAGCTTCCATGATGTTGATAAACTGTTGCAAATGATGTGGGGTAATTACATAAATGTGCATATGCAGTACATTATGGGAATATGTTTGAACACCACTTCTGTAGCCACATTGGTCTCTGGACATTAGCATCTAGAACTGTGAGATAATCAATTCTGTTGCTAAGCCACCAGTTTGTGGTATTTGGTTATGGTATTCATGCCAACTAATACACCCAACACCAACATAAGAATGTGAGGAAATATCAAAGTGCTTTGTAATAGTCATCACTTTTGAGAAAGGGAAGATTTCTGCTCTGAACGAAAGGGGACATATCCCACTGCACAGTATGACTTCAAGCAAGTAGAAATGAGAATGTGTCAGGGGGTGACAGTCAGTTGATATGAAAGGCACAGGGCTTGTTTCTCATCATCTTAGGCAATGCTTTCTCTCTGCCTCCCCAAGAAGAATTTCTCAAAACACATCCTCCCTCATTTCTAGAGCGTTAACTGGGGGCTTTAGGTCTCCCTTCTGACTTCAGGAGGAGTGATACTTCACATCTTACCTGAATACTGAAGATGGAAAGTCTCTTTCAGGCAGTGCAGACAGACTACATAGACAAAGGGGATCTTGGTCAGGGAGGTCATGTCTGGGAGGAGGCTCGGGTGCTGCTTCCTGAGCAGGGCAGGGCTGTGGAGTGAGGTCAGATGTTGATGCCTGATGCTGTTTCCCTGGGGTGTCGATAACAAAGGCCCTCATTAGAGCAGCTTTTTCACCGTTACTCTCGTCCCAGGAGAGCAAGTCCTTAAAGACCAAGACTGTGGATGCGGGGAGTTCAGGACAGCTGATTTCCTGAACCTGGAGGCCAGTCGTCCACTTTTCAGCTCTCCCCACTCTTCCTACTCCTCTCCATTTCCCAGACCTTGCACATGTCATGCTTCCACCTCGATAGGAAATCCCAGTGTCCCTGTGAACACTAAGACACTTTTATCCATTTAAATACATCTTGAATCCTGGTTCCTGTTTGAGATCTGAGAATATGTGCCATATCTGTGGGTGTAAATAGTGTCATTTTAAATGTTGTCTACACAGTGAAATGAATCTGACCTGACTTTCCCACCTACCTCCACGAATATGCTGCAGTGAATCTCATCGTCGTGTAATCTACAAAACACTAACTACCCAAGATTTTAAAAACTGAAAGTAAGAAGCAGAGAGATAGGTTGAGTAGAGGGAAGGAAACAGGGTAGGAGAACAAGGGGAGGGATTAGGGATATGCTGGAGACTGGATTGGAGCAAATTTTACCCCACATCTTCATCATTATGCCAAAATGAGTCCGATGCTCTGTTTAACCAAACAGAACCACGAAAGGGCGTGGGGCGAGGGTGAGAGAAGAGTGGAGGAACTTTAGATTAAGTAGAGGGAAATGAGAGGGAGGAGGGATGGGGTATGAAAGATGGTGGAATGAGACAGACATCTTTACCCTATGTACATGTAGGATTACACAAATGGTATGAATTACAGCATGCACAATCATAAAACTGGAAAGTTGTACCCCATTTGTGTACAATGAATCAAAATGCATTCTGTAAAAACAACAAGAAAAAAATAATAATAGATTTCAAAGGTGACCTCTTACAGTACTTAGCGTCTATATACGAATTTTGGCCCTTGATTTTGCTTTATTTTATTCTCTTATTGGTTCATGTGTATAAGCCTTGCTTTCCAAGTTGTTATTACAAACCACAAAAAAGTAAAATAAAAAATAAAAAAACAAAAAAAAAATAAATAAAAAGAACCAATAAAACAGAAAAATCTGAGCTAACTATTATATAAAAGCAAATACACAGTCTTAACTATAGTGGATATTGACCAAACCTTAATTTTTATTCTTTATGCTTAGCACAGAGAAGTTCAATTTATTTTCTATAATCACTACTGAAGGTCAAAAAGAGACAGGATCATGACACATTGTTCAGAATATGAAAATATATCCTTCAATTTTGTCACAATAGTTTCCATAGTTTTCTTCACAAAAAGAGACTGTGAGTTGAAATTATGTTTCCTCAGGTTTAATAAGGAGAGGCGATAAATTAGTACCAAATCACCAAAAGGCAGTCAGGTGTGGTGTCCATGCACTCAGCATATGTGGTCGGAATTTAACCACCACTTTCTGAGCAGAGGTGGTGTTCCACAGAATTGTTTGTTTTAAAACCTTTTACTTTACAGCTTCAATATCTTCATGTGTTCTCAAAATATTTTACCCCATGTTTACCCATTCTGTATGCATTTGGAATTTTCAAGGTTATTATTTGAGATTTGGGGGAAGGTGGCATCCTTCTTCAGCATTTTAACCTCACTAAATTTTAAAGCATGTTAATCATAGATAAATTGTGCAGATATCACTCAGCTAATAAATAGCCAGTCTTCCCATGAACAACAAAGATAACAGTTAATGTAAAAAAAAATAAGGTAAAGTTTTCCAGATACTATCAAAGAACTCAGAGAATGCATGTTGAATGGGTAGGAGCCAAGGAACTCTGGGTTTATCCCCATACAGAAGAAAAGAGGTTCTATTTCCTGGTGATGAGGACAAATGCCCAGGAGAAGACGTATTGATAAAGACAGAGCTAGAGCTTCTTTATCTGAGAAATATGCATGAACGTGAGAGTTAAACAGAGCCTAGACCCAGGTCTGTGTGCTTGGAGCCCATCTAAGTGTCAGAAAATCCTACAAGAATCTAACCACGTTCACCACCGACTGGGTAGATGGATCTGTGACAGTGTCCACGTTGTTGAGCAGCAGAAGTCGATGGAGTGAACAGGGGTGGAGACCTTACTAGTGACTGGTAAAGGGCAACCATAAACCTGCAGATTGCAAATGTTGCAACAATCTCATTGGCTGGACCTCAGAAAAACATGGGTTGCAATGATCTGGAGGCAGTCATTTTAGAGACTTTCTTAAGGAGGTCTGCTGTAAAGCAAGAAGAGAATGCATTTACTGTATGCTTTTCTTTTGTAAACCTTTTTTATTGTGTTATATCAGATGGGATTAGTAGGTGCATGTACCACACAATTGGGTCAGTCTTGTTCCCTCTCCCTCTCCCTCTCTCCTCATTCTCCCTGATCCATTTGCTCTACCTCAGGATATCATGCCTATTCTTCTTATTTTCATTACTGCCTTAAAAGTTTATGTGAAAATGGGGTTCATTGTGTACATAGATACATGGAAAGATAAAAACTAGTAGATTTCATTCCCAGTGCCTTCCCAAGCCATCCTCTCCTCATTCCTCTCCATTCCTTCTTCTACTCTATTGGGCACTCTTACATTTTCAAGAAATCCTTTATTCCCCCATTTCTTTCCCCTAACATCTACATATGAGAGAAAACATGAGACCCTTGATTTTCAGAGTCTGATTTTTATTATTCAGTATGACATTACTTAGTTCCATCCGTTTATCAGCAAATCATATACTTTCATTATCTTTGTTTCTCTAAAAGAAATTCCTGAAATTTGACATCATGATATCATACTTTGGAGTTGACTCTTTGCCATCATGTGAGGTGACCTATGATACTACTGGATTGGCCACACTGAAGTCAGTAATAATCCATCACTGGAATCCTGATATCTTCCTGAACAGAGCATCAAAGATGTGCCTCAACTTTCAAGGTCTCTGGCTCTCTGAACACATCATTAGCATAGAGTATGTAGAAGCATCAAAATATGCCTAGAGCAACGTCCTCAAAATAGTAGTGTTATGAGTTCTATTTTCATGAGCCATTGCTTTCTAATTTTATTTAATTTTTATTTATTTTTATTTGTTCTAATTAGTTAAGTGTGACAGTACAATACATTTGTGCATTTTGATAGATCATACATAAGAGGAGTATAATTTCTCATTTTTCTCATGGTACATATTGTAGGATCACATCAGTCATGCAGTCATATATGTACATTAGGTAAAAAGATCTATTTCACTCTACAATCCTTTCTATCACCATACTCCTTCCTCTCCCTTCACTACCCTCTACCTTATCTAAAGTAACTCTATTTTTCCCTAGCCCACACTCCTTATTGAGAGTTAGGATCCACATATCAGAGAAAACATTCTGCTTTTAGTTTTTGGGTTTGACTTATTTCACTTTGCATGATATTCTCCAACTCCATCTATTTAGCACATTACTTTTAATTATCCCATCAGAATGAACCATTATTTCTTGTGATATGGTGTACACAATTTCTTTCCAAATCACAGGAGAGAAAGAATATAATATGCAGGGATTTGAAAAACCTTAAGAAAAAAGTAAACGTGTGTTTGCATACTGAGCTGAATTTTAGGATAATAAAGACACACTGTCCCAAGACAAGTATCTAGACTACTGCTGAGGTTGGAAGAACAAGAAGAGAGGATTTCAAAGACAGAATGAAAAAGTATGCATGGACACATCCGCAGGTATAAAGGTTGAGGGAATTCAAAGTGTGAATCCAATTTCATATCAGGGAAATCATTTGTTGAGAGTGAAATGATTGCAATGTAAGGTAGTCATTGGGATAGTCATTGGAGGCATGAGACACCTCAATTCCTTACCTTTCCTAACTTGGTGTTGGCCAATCTCTCATTCTGAGATACCATGAGAATGTCAGCATGTCCCTCCCATCTTTGGGCTCACATCCATCACAAGACCACTCACATATGGACATGCTTCCTTCTGTACTAGGTTCTGCCTCCCTTCAATAGGAATCTTTAGAGTCACAAATTAAATCTAGTCAAAAAGAAGACATGTACCCCTATGGATATATACTTTTGGATATATCTCTATATACATATAAAAACAAATGGCAGTACATAGACTATATAATAAAACAAAACCATGTAATCCAATGAAAATCTCAGTGTTGCAGAGGAAATAATCAGACACTGGCAATCAGTACACTGTGCATCTCAAGGGTTACAGTGCCTCCCACTTGTCTCTGTTTCTTCTCCCCATTGTATATCTTATAAGCAAACATGAGTTTACATTTAGGGTCCACTACGACAGTCCAGGAAAATTTCCTGTTCTGAAAATCACTTTCACCTTTCATCATAGTGGTGTTATTCACCCACTTATCATATTAAATAAGCAAAAGTGAGTGGGACCAGATTTGGGCTTATTGGGAGGGCCACTATCCACTCCACCATAGAAATGTAGTCTAGTTCATGCGTGGAAATATAAAATGTCAGCACATGAAGTGGAAGGAATCTCAGTTTTCTGCCTCTGACATCATGTCCAAATATGATACTGAATTTGTTACTATACTGGGGGAAATCAAGGAACTGCTGGGTGAATTCAGGAGGGATGAATGAAGCCCTGCTCTCTGTCTCTGTTTCTGTCTCTATTCAGACATCCTTGATATACAAGTTAACTCTATTGTTTCAGCCTATAAATGTAGAGTCTCTTTTCCTTACTAGACGGAAGACCACTTCCTTGCTGAGTTTGAACTATCTCACCACCATCTCAAACCACTGATATTATGAAATTATGCCACATTATAGATAATAAAATGGAGTAAGGTAAAAGCTATTACTATTGAGATAGACTTTCTATTAGGTAGAGAGGAGTGAAGGGAAGGCGGGAAGGGGAAGGAATGATAGTAGAGTGAACCAGACAGTATTGTCTCTTGTACATATATGACTGCAAGACTGATGTGATCCTACAATATGTATAATCAGAAAAATGTGAGATTATACTCCATTTATGTATGATCTATCAAAATGTATAAATGCATTCTACAGTCTTATATAACTAACTAGAAGAAATAAAATTTATGATTACACAAATGGTATGAATCTACATTGTGTAAAACCATAGAAACAAAGGAAGTACCCCATTTGTGTACAACGAATCAAAATGCAGTCTGTAGAACGTTTTAAAATAAATAAATAATTGAAATCTTTTTTAAAAAAATTACAGAGCTAGACATAAAGCAAAGTCAGGTTTCAATTTAAAGCTAAAATACACCTACTCAATGTGTTATTATTTAGAAGAATGTAGTGATAGAAAACTAGGCATTCTTGCTCAATAGGAAATCTAGCTCTACCACATTCTCTGAAAGTCCAAAGCAAAGAACACATCAAGGAGAAATGCTATCCTACCAATGAGCTTCCTCAAGGCCTCCTTCATGTCCCTGTTCCTCAGGCTGTAGATAAAGGGGTTCAGCATCTGAGTGACCACAGAGTACATCACTGAAGCCACTGCAGTCTTCCTGGGGGAGTCAGTAACGGCAGAGCTAATGTAACCCCAAAACCGGTCCCATAAAACAAGAAGACAACAGACAGATGAGATCCACAGGTGGAAAAGGCTTTATGCTTTCCTTCTGATGAGGGCATTTTCCAGACAGAGGATACAATGTGAATGTAAGAGAAAATGATCCCAGAAAGAGTAAAACCAGCAAATACACATGCTGCAACAAATACCAGGATATTATTAATAAGGGTGTCAGAACAGGCCAGCTCAATGACCTCAGCTAGTTCACAGAAGAAGTGGGGAATCTCCAGGTCTGTGCAGAAGGACAGACACAGTATCAGCAGAGTGTGAAGGAAGGCATCCATAGTGCTGATGAGCAGAGAGGATTGAAGAAGAGAGACATAGCGGCGGGGATTCATGATGGCTGTGTACCTCAAGGGGTGACAAATGGCCACATAACGGTCAAAGGCCATCCCTGCAAGGAGAAAATTTTCCAAAATAGTAAAAACCAAGACATAGCAGATCTGAGAGAGCAACCTGTGTAAGATATGCTTCGATCTTGTGATTGGATGTTCACCAGCATCTTGGGGACTGTGGTGGTGCTTAAACAGATGTCATTGAAGGAGAGATTGGAGAGGAAGAAGTACATGGGGGTGTGGAGGTGGGAGTCAGAGTAGATGGCCAGGATGATGAGCAGGTTTCCCAGGATGGTGATCAGGTACATGGACAGGAACAGGCTGAAGATGAGGGGCTGCCGTGCTGGGTTATCTGTCAGTCCCAGGAGAAGGAATTCTGAAACAGTTGCTTGGTTTCTATATTTCATGATGTTGATGAATCTGATGGAAAAGAAGTAGCAAAATGATGAGAAAATATTAGACCACCAGCATCTGTGTAATGTGGAATGATTTAGAGAAACACTGCAGTGGACACCCTGGTCTCTGAAAATTACACCTCTATACATTGGGAAAATAATTCTTGTTTAAAGTTATCCAGTTGGGGAACTTGAATGTGTTAGCCCTTTCAACTAGTCCACTCATAAAACTTCCTGACCAACACCAGCACAAGAATATAAGTAAATGTCTGAATCCTTTGCAATAATCCTTATTTTTGACAAGGGGTAGACTTCTGCTGTGGAGGAAGCAGGATCTCTCTTTATGGAGAGTATGAGACTGGAGGAATAGGATCTGTGTAATTATCAGTCTTAATGTATATGGTAGGAAGTTAACAGGATGACAGACAGTTGACAAGAGCGGCATGGGGTATAGTTTTTGCAAAATCTTATGCATGTATTCTCCTCACTGCTTCCCTAGTATAAAATTTTCAAAAAAATCTGTCCTCATTTCCAAAGTGCTTTCTGGGGGGTCTTTCATTCCCTGACTGATTTCGAGAAGAATAATGTTGAGTATCTTACCTGAATACTGAACACATAAAGTGTGTCCTCAACAAGTGGAGGCAGCCTGAGTGAGCCAATGAAACCCTGGTCAGGAAGGTTCATCTCTGGGAGGAACCTCAGGTGCTGCTTCCTGGTTGGGTGGGACTTTTGACTGTGGTGCTCACAGGCTGATTCCTGCAGTCTCTGTATCCCTGGAGCTCAATATCCAAAGTTCCTCATAAATCATCTATTTTACTATCATTTTAATCCCAAGAGTATATATCATTAAAGACCAAGACCCTGGAGGCATGCCTCTGTCTTCTGAGCACCAACAAAGTGTTGCTATTCTCAATTTTATAAGCCTATGATTTTCATGTTTTCTCCCACTGTTATGTTTTTCCTTTTAATTATATGCCACCTACAACCTCAGGGAATGTACTTTCATAATGATGGGACAGGGTTAAATGATTTCATTGTTCTATTTCTGCTTGCTTGACAGTTTAAAATAATTCTGAAAGAATAAAGCCATGCCTTTTTATTAACTTTTCAAAATTTGGCACAACATGTAAGAGTGGTAATAATGAACAAAAATAAGATGAATAGGTTTTTACTGAGAAGAAAATGAGGGAGAAAAAGGATGAAAGATAAGCAAAGAGAAGGATTTAAAGGTTCAGTTGAATTCACAATATAGATGAGCTACTGTTTATAAAGCAGCAATTCCCCAACTTCAGCATGATGTGTAAGAGAGGTTAAATCACAGATTTTTGATTCTCATCTCTGGAA
The DNA here is from genome assembly GCF_902686455.1 of Sciurus vulgaris. NCBI lineage: Eukaryota > Metazoa > Chordata > Mammalia > Rodentia > Sciuridae > Sciurus > Sciurus vulgaris. The sequence goes on from NC_136477.1 coordinate 7,296,436, forward strand.
ATTATTATCAGTAGATGGAGTAGGTTACACCCATTACGTGTCCCAGGTGATGCTGCTACTGCTATGAGCTAGTGTTTCATTGACTTTATTGTCATTTTGCCCACATATGCTTTAGATTCATCAGCTGCATAGAACCCAGAAACCAAAAAGTTGTTTCAGAATTCCTTCTTACAGAACTGGAAAAATATCTAGTAATGTAGCTTCTCATCTTCACTCATTTTCTGTTCATGGATGTAATGGCTGCCCTGGGAAGCCTGTTCATCATCCTGGTTGTAAGTTCTGACTTTCATCTCCAAACCTCCATGCAACCTCTTCTTTACTGAAATATGCTTAAGCACATGCAAAATCTCAAGGATGCTGGTGAACATCCAAGCAGACTTGGAACATCACCTACCCAGGTTGTGTCATTCAGATTTTCCTTGTTCCAGTTTCTCCTGTCATGGTAAACTGTCTCATCCCAGCAATGGCCCATGACCAATATAAGGTCATATGTTGCTCACTACTGTGTATGTTCATAGTGAACTTCTCACTCTCCTTAAAAATGACTTAGTCTCTGACTATTAGCTCCTTGGATCCCATGCTGCTCAGTCTGATGGTACTGTGCCTGTCCTTCTGAACAGACCTGGAGATCCTCCACTTTTGTGAACTTTCACAGGTCTTTAGGTCTGAGTGTTATAATACCCTGATCAGTAATATTTTGTTCTGTGTTTTTTTTCAGCCTGTCATATTGAACAGTATTTCCTGTCCTGAATCTTTTTATTATATACTCAAATTGTCCATTCTCTTTTGAGAATGTCATCAGATGATAGAATATACAAAGCTTTTACCACCTAAAAGTCTCTTCTCTTACTTGTTTACTTACTCAGTGGAACACCTTTCGGCATTTACTTTTGCTTTTTAGACACTTATTAATGCATGAAGACTTTAGTGGTTAGTGATTTATTCTATGTTCCCTCACCCCATTGTCTACAGGTGAGAATCAGAGACACAAAGGAAGCCTAAAGGAAAATATTTAGTATAATAATATTTTAGGTGATTGTATTCACATTCAAACTATATTTCCAGGATATATATATATATATATAAAATGGAGCTTTCATGTAAAACTTAAATTTTCCTTTATGAAGAAGACCAATTTCTGTGGAGAAAGATTTTACTTTTTGGAGTATATTTTCTGTCTGAAAAAAAAAAAATGGAAGAAGATGAAAGCTGGAAGGTTTACGGGTCATGAATTCTCTACCAGCAGAGGAAGACCCTCCATTGGTCAGACTCTCTCTGTGGGTGTGGAAATGAAAACAATGAGATTCTCATGTCTCACAAGAGAATCCAGAGAGAACCCAGCTAGACCATCACTGGGGCAGGAGATGGTGGGAGGGCATAGGGAAAATTGTTCAGCACCACAATCCATGGATAGCTCCATGCTTAGCTCCCATTGTGTCTTCCAGAGCAGAGTTTCACCACTGGTGTCCACAGTGAAGAATGAATCGGAGCACTATATTCAGATTCATTGATCTCACCTTAAAACTACTGAGTTTGTATCTTTGCAGAGACGTCTGAAGTATATGCTTTATAAGGAAGTACTTCACAAATCTGAAAAGGTAGAAGTGAATATTGGAAGAACAGACAAGAATAGTTATTAATATAGCTTTGGCCCCTTCTGAATCAGTTAAACATACACCTATCTCATGGTGCTTCCATTTCACTCCTCAGTATTTACCCAGGAGAAATGAAAACATAAGTCTAAAAAAGATCTATACATGAATGTTCATAACAGTGTTGTTTGTACTCAATCCAAATTGTTATCAAAAGGTGAATGAATAAGCAACACATGCAACTTTCAAACAATTGAATACTGCTCAGGAAAAAAAGTGAAGAACTGTAGACCTAAGACAGTTGTTGGGTCAAGAAACAAGTATGATGGAAGAAAAACAAACAAATTCTACAAAGGAACAGAAGACAACTGGAGATGTAACTCCAGTGATATAGTACTTATCCAGGATGTGAAAGTCAAGGGATCAATTTTTATATGGAAGAAATGGGCAAAGAGACAGAAGTAAATTTTGGCTGTTGATGGACACATTGTTGAGTTTGATGATCTATCAGATCTATTTATTTCTATCTATATGCATATGTGTATATATATATATGTATATACTGTAGAGATACTTATCTATGTATCTATATGTCTAAATATTGAACTCCATGTTTATACAAATGAGTAAAATTATACATTTTAATTATATGCATTTTATTGTATATCAATCATACCTCAATAAGGCTGTGAACAACGTAAAGGCCTGTTTGTATTTGATTCCATTTGATTATTAACATTTGATTAGTAAACATGTTTTCATCTATATATTAGTAACTGTTTGATGTAATATGGAAGTTAATAAACAGAATAAATGTTCATGAGCCATCCATAGTATAGTATCCATAGTATTGCTATGAAATTTTATTGTATTTATTATTTTATTGAATTTTTATCATAGATTTATTATTTTATCACATGAATTTTTACAAGTAAAAATGAGCTATATTTACAGACTTAAATATCATATTTTTCTAATATTGTTATCAGAATGGAGTTGCTTAAATATAAAAAAATAGGAAGAAAATAATCCAATAACAGAAGGAGAATGTGTTGAGGAGTATGAGATGCTTGAAGTGGGGGTGAACCTAAACAGGTAGAGAGAAGAAGGCATCTGCTTAGCCTCTCCATGTGGGAGAATCAGTCAAAGTAAAACTCTCCATCAGTCAAGTTTGCTCATTAAAGATTTTTGCTGCCATATGATTGCATAAGATTAAAAGGTTTTGACTAATTAGGACCTTGGGATATTGAAGCCCCAAGTGTCACAGAAATGACAAACTTTCTGCCCATGACCATCCACTTAGCACCTTGCCCAAGGGGGAACACAGCTCACCTGGCCCTGGCCTCAGGAACATCATATCTGCCCAGGAGGCAGGTGCTGCACTGTCTCTCTGTGTTCCCCGAGAACAGATCATTCATCTTTCTACTTTATACCCAGGGAGGAACTGAATGCCATTCCTCAGTGATGTCACCCAGGTAATAAGAAGTCTTCCAGCTTGTGATTTCCCACAGTGACAGGTTTTTTTCTGCTTACTCACTCCAGAACTGGAATTGTGAGGTGTCTGACTGATTCTCCACACCTCCATGTTTCATTTGAGTCATGCACCAATATCTGAGTAAGGTGCATTCCACTAATGTCTTATTCCAACCTTAAAGTCCAGGGACTTTTAAAATTCTCAACATCCATTAGCTCTTGCTCATTTTGAAGGATGTTTTAGAATTTCCTAAACATTTCTTTAATTGATCTGGCAAGTGTTAAAAGTACATGCCAGTTTATTTTTACTTTTTCCTTCCTGGATCACAATCCCCTTTTGTAGAGCAAATACCTGGCTGACACTATTTCCTGTTTAATAATATTCTGATAAATAGCCACAAAGAAGAATGAAATTATGGTATTTGGTAGAAAATGGATGGAACTGGAGAACATCATGCTAAGTAAAATAAGCCAGAATCAGAAAATCAAGGATGGAATGTTTTCTCTAATATGTGGAAGCTAGAGAGTATAAAAGGGATTAAAAAAGGAAACAAGAAAATATAAAGAAGACCAATGGAGTAGAAAAAGGGGATCTGGAGAGAGGATGGAGGAAAGGGAAAGAGGAAGAACTGGAAGAAAATGAACCAAATTATGATAAGTCTAAGTATTAAAATACCACAATTAATCCCAAATTTGTGTATAATTATAATGCACTAACACTTATATAATAGCATTAGAAGGGGGAGCAGTGGAACGGAGCCAGGGGTTCAGGGGAAGAGAGGATGTGAAGAGACTACACACTGGTCTGCCTTATTTTCTCTATTAATCTATGAAGTGCTGAAATTTGTAAAGGGAGAACAGCACAGAGAAACACAACAAATAAACATGTATGCACTCTTCCAAAATGAGGCTGTTTTGATACTGAGCCACCAGAGCTCTTTACTTTAACTAACAAAAGAGCACACATAAGTGTCATGGGCCCTGTAGGTCCCTCTCCATTCTCTCTGCTTGCAGAGGCAAGCATGGTCTTAATGAGACTTCACATGATCTTTTAAAAATTTTACACATTGCATACAATTACTTGTGAGTGTGCTTGCATTTCACGTGGCTATGCATATGTACATGTGTGTAATTGTAATATGTACAGTTATGTATACATGTGTTGGTTTATGTATGCATTGTACAATGTGTACTATGCCTGTGTGTGTTCATGTATGTGTATGTGTGTGATGTAACAAGATGTTAGAAAAAGGTAAGATCATTATAGCTAATTAACCAGAGATAATATACCAAGATTAAAAAGTGATTAAACATATTGTTTATAAACAACCCAGGGGCAAATGCCATGTTCTATGTAAGGTTTTAAAAGGTAGACCAAGACATATGTGAAAATGAAAACTATCAACTAAAATGCAGAATAGTGATTAAGAGGGACTGGGAGGCGTGTGGAGGAGAGGGGAATGGGTGGTTGTGTTTGATCCATGCGTACTGTATGCATGATTGGAAATATCATGTAATCCTGCTAATAGGTACAACTGATATGTGTGACTTTTTAAGAGGGAAAAAGAAAAAGAAATACATGGTTTACAGAAAGACTCACTCAATTTTTTTTAAATGATGGGGAGAATAATCAAGATCAAGTTCAGTAATGTGGTTCCCCTGAGGAAGGGAAAGCATGATCCTCAGATGATAAAGATATGCAAACATAAGATGTGTTATTTCATTTCTTTTCAATATCTAAGGCAAACATGGCAATACGTTTACTTTAATGATGAGTGGTGAATATCCAGGTCTTTGTTCAGTTTATCTTTATTTATTTATTTATTTATTCAATATTATCAGAGTTGCTGAGGCTCGTTTTTATCTTTGAACTGCATTTCGCATAATGGAAATACTTTATAAGAAGTTAAATTTTTAATATCCGTAGTATTATAACTGTTAAATTTTACCATGCTGTAGATGTATTGCTAAGCAATATTTTTTTTTAGTCCAAACAGCACAGAATGACAGAAAAAATAAGCATGAACACATGCTTCCAGATTTAGACAGGTTTTTTCCTAAAACAACAAAACTACATTCATTGATACACCATATGCATCACATTCCCCTCCTTTCTTTTTCCTTTTTCAGAGGCAAACAACCTCAAATCATCCTCATATGCCATCTTAAATTGATTTGTGCATTATGATCTTTACATATGTGTATGTGTGCATAGGAAATGCATAATAGAAATGCCTCTTGGTTAGAGAAAGCATAAATAGGTAGTGATTTAATAAAATATTGGAATGGAGTAAGGTAAGTATGATAAAGAAACAGAAAAATATACGATGAGTAAGAGCTGATTAAAATATTATTAGAACAATTAGAACAATGCCAGACTCTGCCTGCAAAGCTTTAAGATACAGAATGGCAACATGATTTGCAGAAGCAATCACTCAGAGCATTGGAAGACTGGAGGACAAGGGGTCAAATGCAGCACAGCGACTCCCTTGTGGAACACAATAAACACAGTCTTCCTGTGATTGAAGATACAAAAATAAATGTATATTTTAATGCAAACATGGCATTATATTTTAATTTGATGATTAGTGGTGGATACTTGGCTGTTTATTGCTACATGTTTTGAATAGCTCATATATTTTATAAAAAATTAAAATGGTATTGTCAATGCTATTTTAAACTTACTTAAATTTTGTTATGCTAATTGTGTATTTTAAGAAAATTTTCTCGCTTATCCATTTTCTATTTGTGTTGCTGCATCCAGCTCTAATTTATTTTATTTCTAGTCATATTGTTATATGCACAGAAGATATATAAACATTAAATAAGATAGATATTCATTGAATCATTTGCTTTTCCTGCTTCTGCAAATGTGTGAGATTCTTAGGGTACGGGGAGATTTAATACACTGATTCTTCCCTGAAATTGGCAGTTATCAACTAAAGACGCTCCTTCTTTCATCTTTATACATTTGTCCCATCCATCACTCCTCATCTACTATGATGGGTACAGGCACTCTGGTCATGTCCACAGCAGAAGCAAGTAACAATACCAATATTAAGTGTCATGGATAACTAATTAGAACAAATTTTAAAAAGAAATAAACATAACTTATCAACAGGGAAAAAAAAAAGAAAGTCTCACATCAAGCCCTTCCCCTGCAGGTTTCCTCATTGGGCATCCTCATAACATTCCCATGGAGTCTCTTAATGGCTCTGGTTGTACAGATGCAGAGACTGAGGCTTCTCACACAGTGGAAAGTGTTTCACTGGTTGTGAACCAAGCACTGAAGCCAGAGTCTAACTTGGGTGTGTCTCCCTGAAAGTCCTGACTAACACTGTTTTTGTTACCTAAAAGTTAATGTAGTTTGGTTTTGATATTTCTGATGGTTTGAGGCTTAGGAAATGTTAGGATTAAGACTGATATATCACTTTCTCTTTTATTTCTAGTCATTAGTACAATGTGGAAAAGAGAGGGCATTCCAATAAAAATTCCAGACAATCAAGTAGTGTAGTAGAGGGTAGGACAGGAAGAAAAAGAAGTTTAAAGAAAAAGAGAGGAGGAGAATGAGAGAGAGAGAGAGAGAGAAAGAGAGAGAGAGAGAGAGAGAGAGAGACTAGCAATCCTCCCTTCACAAAGTTTACCTGAAAGCTTTTCAAAATAACAGACCCTGGCATACCCACTCTGTTCCATCATCTTTTCTTTTCTCCTTAGCAACATGAAATCAGAAAACCACACTGGTGCAGTAGAATTCCTCCTCCTGCGTCTCTCAGATGATCCTAAACTGCAGCCCATCCTCTTTGGCCTGTTCCTGTCCATGTACCTGGTCACAGTGCTTGGGAATCTGCTCATCATCCTGGCCATCTGCTCCAACTCCCATCTCCGCACCCCCATGTACTTCTTCCTCTCCAACCTGTCCTTCACTGACATCTGCTTCAGCACCACCACAGTCCCTAGGATGCTGATGAACATCCAGAGACAGAGCAAGGCCATCAGTTACACAGGCTGCCTCACCCAGGTCTGCTTTGTCCTGGTTTTTGCTGGAATGGAAAACTTTCTCCTTGCAGCAATGGCTTATGACCGTTATGTGGCCATCTGCCATCCACTCAGGTACTCAGTCATCATGAACCCCCACTTGTGTGTCCTGCTGATCCTCTTGTCCTTGACCATCAGCATTGTAGATGGCCTGCTGCACAGTCTGATGATGCTGCGGCTGTCCTTCTGCAGAGACCTGGAGGTCCCCCACTTCTTCTGTGAACTTGATCAGGTCATCAAACTGGCCTGTTCTGATACCCTCGTTAACAACATTCTGGTATATGTAGTGACTAGCATGTTGGGTGGTGTTCCTCTCCTTGGAATTATTTACACTTATGTTAAAATAGTCTCTTCCATTCTGAGAATGCCATCCTGTGGGGGAAAGCATAAAGCCTTTTCCACCTGTGGGTCTCACCTGTCTGTCGTTTCCTTGTTCTATGGGACAGCTTTTGGGGTGTACATTAGCTCTGCATTTACTGATTCAACCAGAAAGACTGCAATAGCTTCATTGATGTACACGGTGGTCCCTCAAATGCTGAACCCCTTTATCTACAGCCTGAGGAACAGGGACATGAAGGAGGCCTTGAGGAAACTCATGAGAACCTCTCCTTTCTTGTGATTGCAGAATGAGTCAATGTGAAATAACACCGAGTAAGCCAAACTGTGAGTTCTTCCACCATGACGTTCCTATGCTACCATGATTAGACTCCCTTATGGTACCCGTGTTTCAACTTAGATTTGAAAGATGACTTTGGTCTCCTGAAAACACCCATGACCTTTCTAAGCTTGATCTGTTGGTCACGTTTCATAGTAGCAGAATATAGGCAAAAGATTTTCCTCTAATGATTTGTGGGTATTTCTCAGGTGATGGTTAATGACAGCAGGTCATATAGGGCAAAGGAGTGAAAGAAAGATCTGGGCATAGCTGAAGGACTAAATTTCACCTCAGTCCAGGAATAATTTCCTGAAGTTATTCTCAGTTTAGTAGCCTGATTACATTCTGAGCTTTATCACCAGGGCTGTGATGGCTGACTATCTGGACAGGAATCTATTGAGGTGAGGTAATCCTCCACAGAACACTGCTGCTATGCATTCCGGTCCATTAACCCTTTCTGAGGACACAGCCCAGAGGCTGATAAATATTCTGCCTGCACAGCATCCAGAGTACCCACTGTCTTTGGCTTCTCATCTGTGAAATCCAGCTCAGTCGTCCACTCACAGATTTGACATGGCTATGAAATTTTTGATTTCTATCCATCAGAATGGCTCTATCTCAAATAAGAAAAAAATGCCCTGGGACTTTTCTCCAACAAGATGATCATCTTGAATAAATTAGAGTTACTTATGGACCTCCAGGCACAGCTCCCTGGAATCAGCTTTTTTCCTGTTTCCAGCATTTCACCGTTTGGCTTAAGATATGACACATAATTTTACCTTGTTAAAGTTTAATTCTGCCATGTACAGTGGCACACAATTGTAATACCAGCAAGTGAGGAGGCTGGGCAGGAGCTTTGCAAACATTCAAGGCCAGCAGGGGCTACTTGGTGAGACCCTGTCCCAAAATAAAAATTTAAAAGGGCTGGGGGTGTACCTCAATGGAAGAGCAGCTCTGGGTTCAATCCTCAGTGCCAAAATTTGAATTGCAACTTCTGAACTGTGCCTTCTTTTATTTGCCCTCATGAATTTAAGATTCATTGGTGTTATTGTGTGTCAAGAGTTGATTTTTCCATGCTGTATATTTTGCAATATACATGATGATATTAAATTTTAATTATCTTTTATGTATGTAAGTAAACCTTTCATTTACTTTTATTGCATTCATTTAAAGTATGCCATGTGAAATGATTATTATAGTCAAGTAAAGTATCCTATCCACCATTTCACATTTGATGAAAGTACAGTAGCCCCTCTTAAACTGTGGTTTCTCTGCATTTACCCATAGACACATACAATCTTAAAAGTTTACATGGAAAATATTTTGTTTAATTTTTTTTAAATTCAACATAAAAGCATAGAAGTCCTTTTATCAAATTTTTTCTTTCACATGCCTGCAACACACCAATCTTATTTCTGAAATTTTATAAACTTTTTTCTAAGCATCTTTGTTAAAAAGTCCAGAATAAGAAAAAAAGATTTAAATTATGCTGCATTTTCAAATTAAATCTGCACAATGTATAGTGACTAAACATCCATTTTGATCTCCAAAAATGAACAGCTGCAAGATGAATTTAACAACAATTATAAATATGGTAATACATGCCCTCTGCTTTCAAAGAGCCCACTGTGAAATATAGCATGTGGCATTACTGACCAGTCACCTCACTGTGCAATAGAGCACCAGAACTTACTCCTCCTGACACCTGAAACCTGGCACCTGTTCACTGACACTTCCTCACATCTCCCTCCTTCCTGCCATTCCTAGATGCTGGTAACCACATTCTACTCTCTACTTCTGAGATCAACATTTTAGATTCCATCTATGAATCATTCAGTCATTATACAGTGTACACATGTGATAAACTATCAGAATGCACCCAGTAAAAATGTACAATTGTGCCCCTAAAGATATAAAACTTACAAAACAAAGTCCTTGATAATACACCAGGAAGAAATTATTTTTAATGAGTAGGTAGACAGGGTTTTGCACAGTTCATAGGATAGAGAAACTCTTGTACACACACAAACATTGTATAGATTCCAGGAAGCCTGGGTTAGGGGTGCAAAAAAAAAATAAAACAAGAATAAATACATTGCTTTCTTGTAATATATTTGAGGAGTAGCTCATGCTAAGTCAGACTGTGATGAAAGGTATTTATGAAAATTATTAAATAGCAACTCACAGAATGAAATGAAAATTTCTTTAATAATGTACAGAAAGACTCCCTTCATCACACCCAGCTGTGCTTTATCCTCTCCCTCCCATCCTTGACTGACACCTATTTAAGCACAAGCACAATACCAAAGATCCTGGGAACTTCAGAGCACAGGACCTGAGCATCACTTAAGCACAATTTCTCTCACAGCCATGCTTTGTCTTGGTTTATACTTTCTTAGAAAATTTCCGTTGCAGTCATGTTCTGTAATAATTTCATGACTGTCAGTCACCCCATGGAATAAATGGTTACCATGAACTCCTGCCCCTCTGAGTCCTGCTGATTCAGTCCTCTCTGTTCAACAACATTGTAGACGACCTGATGTGTCAGATGGTGCCATGAATTCCCTTCTGCACAGACCTGGAGATCCTCACTTCTACATACTCACTCAGATCATCAAGCCCATCTGTCAAGAGCCCTCATTCATGACATCCTGAGTCATCCATGAGAGGAGAAATAGACAATAAACAAGGGAAACAAGCATGATGGCATGTGAGGTGCCATCTGGATCTCCTGTCAGGAGAGTTGGACTTATCACCACAGCAGCTGAGGGCTGCTGGCAGTCAGCACTTGGCTCTCAGATCCATTCTGGGAATGCATTGGTAGCAGAGATTGACTGGACTGAGTTTGGTGGTGCATGTCTATAATCCCGGCAGCTTGGGAGACTGAGGCAGAAGGATTGAGGGTACAAAGCCAGCCTTGGCAATTTAGCGAGGTCCTGAGCAATTTAGGAAGACCCTTTCCCAAAATTAAAAAATAAAAAAGGGCTGGGGATGTGGCTCAGGAGTTAAGTGCCACTAGGTTCAATTCCTGGCACCAATAAATAAATAAATAAAAGATGAGATGGACTGCAACCAAGATTACTTCCCCTTCCCAAATTACATCCATGGCCAAACTATGCAGTTTAAAAATCTGACTCGCTTGCTCTTCTTGGGGACATACCAGAAGGTGAAGGTGCATTTCACTCCATAATCCCCAGTCAGGTCAGAGGATATTGGTGGTCCTAGCACAAATTATCCTATTTCTGTCATTCTGCCAGAAATTTTGCAATCAAAGTACATTTTCGTTTCCTTTCATGTATTAAACTTTTCTGCATTCATCATCCACTATGTGGATGATATAGAGCATATTCCTTCCTTATACTTCCTGAAATCACCCTTTAATGTTGAAATCAATTGATCAACTCCCCTGAATGTTAGGAAGAACTTCTGTATAAATTTTGTGAGTCTGGTGATGTTCCATGGAAAGTTCTATTACTTATAAAATTTAAATTACTTTTTGTTTCCAAGACTGGTTGCTTTGTGTATTTTATTGAGAGAAATGTGTGCTCCTAGTTAATTTCAGCACTTCAAACTTGTGTTGAACTCGTTCACTCTAGGACATAGTTCTAGAAATTCCCACATCTCTCTTCTGTATCTATTTTTCTGACTTGATGGGGTCATTTCTGGTAGCCTCCAATATATGAGTTTCTCTTAAAAATTAAACAAAACACCATTGAAGATCTATTACATTTTTTCTACTCTTTCCCCTTTTTAAATAAATAGAGTTGAGATGTTGAAGAAAACCACCACAATCCATCTCTTCAAAAATTGCAAATAATATATTCAATGAAATATAATTTCACATGAAAAGAGGTGAAATGTAAATAACTTGATAAACATATGATGATAGAGAACTCACTAAATGTGGAAGGTTTTAAGGTAAATACCAACACAAAACACCAACTCCATTAAGTAATGGGTGATGTCCAACACAATGTGCTAAATATATGGACACACTGCCTTTTGGTGGTTTTGTAACTTGAATTAGAATTTCACATAAAAATGAAGAACCATAAATTCAACTACCCTTTCTGTATGTGAAGAAAACTACTGAAACTATTGTGATAAAATTGAAGAATGTGTTCATCAAATTCTAAATAACGAGTCATGATTCTGCCTATAATTTTGACATTCAGCAGTGATCCTAGAAAATAGACTACAATCCTCTATGTAGCTATTTTGGGTTTCTTGTTTTTCCACATGAATTTCATGATTGGTTGCTCTATTTCTGTAAGGTACCTCATTGGGATTTTAATTGGAATTGCATTGAATCTGTATAGCACTTTTGGTAGTATAGCCATTTGGCAATATTAATTCTGCCTATCCAAGAACAGGGGAGATATTTCCATGATCTAAGGTCTTCCTCAATTTCTTTCTTCAATGTTTTGTAGTTTTCATTGTAGAGATCTTTTACCTCTTTGGTTAGATTGATTCCCAAGTATTTTAATTTTTTTAGGCTATTGCAAATGGAGTTGTTTTCCTCATTTCCCTTTCAAATGTTTCGTCGCTTGTGTATAAAAATGCTTTAGATTTATGCATGTTGATTTTATAGCCTGCTATTTTGCTGAATTCATTGATGAGGTCTAGAAGTTTTCTGGAGGAAGTTTTTGGATCCTGTATATATAAAATCATGTCATCAGCAAATAGAGACATCTTAAGTTCCTCTTTTCCTATTTGTATCCCTTTAATTTCTTTGGTCTTCGTAACTGCTCTGGCTAGAGTTTCGAGGACACTGTTGAATAGAAGTGGTGAAAGAGGACATCCCTCTCTTTTTCTTGTTTTTAAAGGGAATGGTTACAGTTTTTCTCCATTAAGCATGAAGTTGGCCATGGGCTTATCATAAATAGGCTTTACAATATTCAGGTATGTTCCTACTCTCCTATTTTTTCTGTGTTTTGAGCATAAAGTGGTGTTCTATTTTGTTGGATGCTTTTTCTGCATCAACTGAAATAACCATATGATTCTTAGCTGTAAGTCTATTGACATGATGGATTACGTTTATTGATTTATGAATGTTAAACCATCCTTGCATTCCAGGGATGAACCCCACTTGATTGTGGTGAACGATTTTCTTAATATGTTCTTGATTACGGTTTGCCAATATTTTGTTAAGGATCTTTGCATCTATATTCATCAAGGATATTGGTCTAAAATTTTCTTTCTTTGATGTGTTTTTTCCTGGTTTGGGTATGAGTGTGATATTAGCTTCATAGAATGAGTTTGGTAAGGGTACCCTTCTTTTCTATTTCCTGGAATACTTTGAGAATTATTGGAATGAGTTCTTCTTTGAAGGTCTTGTAGAAATCGGCTGAGAATCCATCTGGGCTTTCTTTGGATGGTATATTTTTAATGGCTTCTTCTTTTTCATTTCTTGATATTGACCTGTTTAAATTATGTATGTCCTCCTGGTTGAGTTTGGGAGGAGCATATGTCTCTAGAAATTTGTCATTGTCTTCGGTAGTTTCTATTTTGTTGGAATACAGATTTTCAAAGTAGCTTCACATTGTGTTCTGTATCTCAGTGGTGTCTGTCGTGATATTTCCTTTTACATCATGAATTTTGTTAATTTGAGTTTTCACTCTCCTTCTCTTTGTTAGTGTGGCTAAGGGTTTGTCTATTTTTTTTTATTTTCTCAAAGAACAAACATTTAGTTTTGTCAACTTTTTGAATTGTTTCATTTGTTTCAATTTCATTTATTTCATCTTTGATTTTAATTATTTCCTGTCTTGTACTTCTTTTGCTATTATTCTGTTCTTCTTTTTCTAGGTCTTTGAGCTGTAATGTTAGCTCATTTAGTTGTTGACATTTCATTCTTTTCTGGAATGCACTCCATGCAATGAATTTTCCTCTTAGTACTGCTTTCATAGTGTCCCAGATATTTTGATATGTTGTATCATCATTCTCATTGACCTGTAAGAATTTTTTTTGTCTCCTCCCTCATGTTTTTTCTTATCCATGTTTCATTCAATACCATATTATTGAGATTCCAGGTGTTGGAGTAATTTCTCTTTTTTATTTTGTCATTGATTTCTACTCTCAGACCATTTTGATCTGATAGAACACAAGGCAGTATCTCAATTTTTTTGCATTTCCTAAGGGCTGCATTGTGTCATATCATATGGTCTATTTTTGAGAAGGTTCCATGTGCTGCTGAGGAGAAAGTGAATCCACTTGTTGATGGATGGAATATTCTATATAAGTCTATTAAGTCTAGGTTATTGATTGTGTTATTGAGTTCTATGGTTTCTTTGATTGGTTTTTGTTTGGAAGATCTATCTAGTGGTGACAGCGGTGCATTAAAGTCACCCAGAATTATTGTGTTGTGGTCTATGTGATTCCTGAAATTGAGAAGGATTTGTTTGATGTACAGGGATGCATCATTGTTTGGAGCATAAATATTTACTGTCGTTATGTCTTCCTGATTTATGGTTCCCTTTTGCAGTATGAAATTTTCTTCTTTATCCCTTCTGACTAACTTTGGCTTGAAGTCCACTTTATCTGATATAAGGTTGGAAACCCCTGCTTTTTTACTGAGTCCATGTGTGTGGTAGGTTTTTTCCCATCCTTTCACCTTTAGTGAAATGATGTGGATGTTTTTTTCTATGAGATGAGTCTCTTGCAGGCAGCATATTGTTGGGTCTTTCTTTTTAATCCATTCTGCCAGTCTATGTCTTTTGATTGATGACTTTAGGCCATTAACGTTCATGGTTATTATTGAGTTATGATTTTTATTCCCAGTCATTTGCTTATTTTTGGTTTTTTAGTTGGCTTAGTTTCTCCTTTGATTTGTTTTTCTCTAAGGTAGTCCTCCCTTTGCTGACCTACATTGTTGTTTTCATTTCTCCTCATGGAATATTTTGTTGAGAACATTCTGTAGCGCAAGCTTTCTATTTGTAAATTGTTTTAACATTTGTTTATCATGGAAGGATTTTATTTCATCTTCAAATCTGAAGGTTAGTTTTGCTGGGTAAAGGATTCTTTGTTGGCAACTATGTTCTTTCAGATCTTGAAATATGTTGTACCAGGCCATTCTAGCTTTTCGAGTCTGGGTTGAGAAGTCAGCTGCTATCCATATTGGTCTCCCGCTATATATAATCTGATGCTTTTTCTCTTGCAGACGGCAAAATCCTATCTTTATTTTGAATGTTTGGCATTTTCATTATAATGTGACTTGGTGTGGATCTGTTGTGATTTTGTGATTTTGGTGTTCTGTAAGCCTCTTGTATTTGATTTTCCATTTCATTCTTCAGGCTTGGGAAATTTTTGATATTATTTCATTGAATAGGTTGTTCATTCTTTTGGTTTGTACCTCTGTGCCTTCCTCAATCCCAATAATTCTTAAATTTGGTCTTTTCATGATGTCCCATAGTTCTTGGAGATTCTGTTCATGATTTTTTACCATCTTCTCTGTTTGGGCAACTTTTTTTCAAGACTAAATATTTTTCTTCATCATCTGAGGTTCTGTCTTCCACCTGGTCTAGTCTTTTGGTGATGATTTACATGAGTTTTTTATTTGGTTTATTGTTTCCTTCATTTCAAGGTTTTCCATTTGTTTTTTTCTTGAGAATCTTTGTCTCTTTGTAGAAATGATCTTTTGCTTCCTGCAGTTACTCTGTCAGCTTCTTGGTATTATCATTCATTGCCTGCATTTGCTCTCTTATCTCATCTTTTGCTTCATGACTCATCTTAATCATGTATAATCTGAAGTCCTTTCCTGACATTTCTTCTAGCATACTGTCATTGGATTCTATTAATATAGAATCTAGATTTGTTTGGATCATTTTATTCCCTTGTTTTTTCATGTTGTTCATGTATCTTCCCCTCCAGCAATGCAGATCTGGGGTATTGCAGATTTCCCCCTATAGGCTTATAGTGGCCCTATAGGTTTCCAAAACCTTTTCTTTAAGGGGAGATCAATATTAGCAGTGCCCAATTCAGACTCTATGCAATCTGAGGAAAATAAAAGCCCCTATGAGGACAATAACAAATTTGTCATAATAAACAGACTGAGTTCAACTATTATCTTCATTAAAACAAAGAGATTTACAATAAAGTCTGAAATTTCAAATGGAGGACAAAGAGGATGCAGAGGGATGTAGAATGTGGCTGTTAATTGAATAAGAAAAGAATATACAGAAGTTCTAGATAATAGAAAGTGTGAAAGTGTAATCAAAAGTAATTGGATGTTAGCATGCAAAAAAGGGAGAAAAAGACTCTGTGGGAACAGGAAAACAAAAGGAAAAGTTAGGAAGAAAAGTAAAGAAATAAAAACTTAAACTTTTTCAATAAGAAGAAAAAATAAAATCTACAGTATAACAGTCATATTGTCATGAAATCTCCCAGAGTTCTGTAGCCTGATGCATGAGAGGTACCTGACAATGAGCTTCAAGCCTCCAGCAGGCATCTCAGAATGTGTTTTGCCCCACCTAAAGATAGGAGCTAAGGCTTCCAGGATTATCCAAGATGGCCGCTCTGGGTTGAAAACATGTTTGCATATGAGGAGCTGCAACTCAGGGTGTGGCAGTGGTCAGCAGGAGGTTATGGAGGCGCGATGTGGTTGGTCAGGCAGGGGTCCTGGAGTTCGGGTGTGTTTGGTGAGGTTTTGGGATCCTGGAGGCTGGTTGCAATCAGTCAGTTTGGGGTCCTGGTGATAGAGTGCAGTCAGTTGGTGTGGGGATCCTGGCAGCAGGGAGAGTCAGTCGATGTGAGGGCCCCAGAGGCAGGAAGTGATTGGTCGGGGTGGGGATCCTGGAGATGGGGCTCAGTCAGACCGGACAGGGGTCCTACAGGGCCAGGCTGTTGTCTCCAAATGGCGGCAGCCACGTGTAATCAAACCTGCAGGTTCTGTAACAGTGAACTTCCAGGCAACTGCAGGCAGCTGGTGCTCTACTGGTGGTTGGTGATCAGTTTGCTGACTGTTGTCGGGCGATCAGGCTGTGAATCTAGTGTGTTGGGTGATGGATAGGTGTAAGGCAGGCAATGGACAGGCAAATGACGGATAATAGGCACCTGACAGTGAGCAATCTACACTCAAATATCGCGTTGATATGCTGGCAGACTGCAGGTGATCACAGCAGACTACTGTATATGTTCTTGCAACAATATCTCCTGTCTTAATGATATCAACACATCAATCAATCAAATCTACTTTGCTGTGTTAACAAATATGCCCTCAGGTTTTTTACATACAATCACAAATTTGCTTTATACCATAAATTAACTGTTTTTCTGTTAGTTTGGAATTTTCTCTAACAATGTTGATAACACACACATGAACCAATACTATGAAATCTGGAAAACTTGGTGGTGAAATTCTAAAAGGGAGGTGACATATTTGTTAATTGCTTAGTGCATTTTGATTACGAAGACTCTATTAGAAACATTCTGTTTATAATGTTCAAAGCCAAATTCAAATTTTACAGAGAAATAAATGGAATGAAGCTTATAGGGTTACATTATTATGGTACACTCTGCTTTCTCACTTGGATTTAAATGTTGATATATTCATACATATCTTATTTCGAGTTGAACTGTGATGTTGAAAGAATGGACATTTTTTTAAGCTGTCTGTTTTATCTCAACTCCCTAAGGTTTCCCTCCCAGTAATGGGAACAAAGCCCTTAAAGCTGTTCCAGGAAACAGCCCCAAACAGAGAGTAAAAGAGTAAATTGAGCCAGATAGCTAGATAGTGCTCAAACAGTAGGATTACCAGAAACTATTGACCAGAATCTACAGCCTGTTGTAAAACATTGTGAAACATGTTGTCAGCAAACCCAGACCCCCTTTGAAACTTCCTGGCAGCTTTGTCCCCCTTTTCCCTTTCATGTGTGACCCCTCCCGATGTGTGGTTTCTGCCTTTATAAACCTACAAGATTTTCTGCTAGGGACTCGACTCCTCGAGTTGGGTCCCAGCGCGCTGGAATAAACACCTCTTGCGGTTTGCATCAAGTGACGCCTCCTGCGGTTGATTGGGGTTGCCGTCCATCCATGGGACAGAGTTGGGGTTTCCTTTTTGGGGGGCCTTACAATGTCAGATTTCTTGATTTAATTTATGAGTATGGTTGTGACTCTAAAGGCACCTACTGAAGGAGAAGCAGAAGCTAGTACAGACGAAGGGTGTCCATGTCAGTGGTGCTTTTGATGGACATGAGCAGAGACATTTCTCAAAAGAAGAAATGCGAATGCACAACAAATATATGAGAAAATGTTCATCTCTCTTAGCAATCAGAAAGATGCAAATTCCAGCTATACTAAGATTTCATCTCACTCCAGTTAGGGTAACAATTATCAAAATGCAAATGATAACAAATGCTGGTAAGGAAATGGGGGAATGGTTCACTTATATGTTGTTGGGGGGACTATGAATTACTACAACCACTCTGAAATGTGGTATGGAGATTCCTCAAAAGACTAAAAAGGGAATCACCACATGACCCAGCTATCCCACTCCATGGTACGTATCCAAAAGAACTAAAATTAGCATACTACAGTGATATATGCATAACAATGTTTATAGCAACTCAATTCCCAGTAGCCAGTTTACGAGAACAGCATATGGGTCCCTCAATCAATGATTGCAGTAAGAAAACATGATACATGCACACAATGGAGTCTTACTTAGCCATAAAGAAAAATGAAATGATGTCACTTGCTGGTAAGTGGATGTAACTGGACAGCATCATGCTGAGTGAAATAAGTCAGACTCAGAGAGGCAAGAATGTTTTCTCTCATATGCTGTTGCTAGAGCAAAGAAAGAGGGAAAGAGAAGGAAACCCATGAAAACAGAAGAGAGACCAGTGGAGTAGAGGAATGGGATTAAAGAGGAGGAGGGAGATTGAGGAGGAGGAAGGAGGGATGGGTGAAGGGAATAACTGTGGAATTAAATTGATAAAATTATGCTATGTAAATAAATGAATATACCACAGTAAATTTCAACTTTAAGTGTATCTATGAAGCACAAATTTGAAAAACTATAAATGAGTAGAAGGAAGACCAGTAGCGTAGAGGAAGGGGAAGAGAGATTAGATGGTGGGGAGGGAAAGAGAAAGTACTGAGGACCGAAATGAAGCAAATTATAGTCCATGCTTACATAATTACACCAAAATGAACTCCAATATTATGTATAACTATAATGTGTCAATCGATCAATACAAATGCAAACAGATGTTTCATCTGGTGGGGCCACGTATGCCTCACCCATCATCAGTCAGGTCTCTACTCCAGAAATCTGTTTAATGAGCTTGGATGTTTGAAGATATGAAGAACATCACGTTAAAAACTCATCCACAAGTCATTACTGAGTTGGATTCTGTTCTTCCTTGGAGATTTTCCTGCAACGATAAGGTTCTAGGCCTACAGCCATGGGTCTGGTAATGCTTGATTCTTGAGCTCACCCATACTTCTTGAGCAAAAAAGCTCTATCTCTGCCCTTAGCAACTGGTCCTCTAGAACACCACGTTTGCAATATCTAGAAAGAGGAAATACTTCTTGCTTATGTGGATAAATCCATGGAGCAGTTAGCTTCTACCCATTTGGAAAATTGTGTCAATGTTCTTTACTGGTACCTGAAGAACATTATTCTCCATTTATATTTGCTGTTCTCCTTCTGTGGTACACAGAAAAAATGACAGTTTTGTAATCCCAATGATGTCTTTGTTAATTTTAACTATGAATCATGTGTGTTAGACATTGATGGGGCTAAAATGGTGCAGAGAGATATCACAATGCACCTGACACAGTGGCACACACCTATAAACCTGTAATCCCAGAAACTCAGAAGGCTGAAGTAGGAGGATCACAAGATCAAGGCCAGCCTCAGAAATTTACTGAGGCCCTAAGCAACTTAGTGAAACCCTGTCTCAAAATAAGGGGGGGGATGTGACTCAGTGACTGAGTGCCCCTGGATGTGTATATATACCAACATGTATATATACACACATACACACACACACACGTGTATATACATGCCATCTTGTCAAAAACCATCCAATCTACTTGAAATTATAGATTTGTGTGTAACAAGTTAACATGATGTAAAATGTGCTGATAACACATGAACAAAATGAAGCCCTTGTGTTTAAAAATCTATAAGGTGAACACTAACATGAACAGCACTTTCACTCCTTGAATGATATAAAAATCTCAACAGATGTGCTGAGTTCATGGACACATTTGCATAGTTCTTTCTTTTGATGATTTTGGAAATAATTAACATATCTCTTCTTTAAGCATGAAGAACGATAATTTCAACTCGCAGTCTCCTTTAGGGAAGACAACTACTGAAACTATTGTGACAGTATTGAAGAACATATTTTCGAATTCTGAACAAAGAATCATGGTCCTATTTGTATTTTTGGTCATTAGCCATGATAATTGAAAACAGATTATAATCATCTGTGCTAAACATGAAAAGCAAAAATTAAGGTTTAATTAATACAATTAGAGTTAAGAAAAGATATGCCTGAGTGTCGTCTGTATTTTGTAAGATGTAGATAACATTTAAAATGACACTATTTACACATGAGACATTCTCACACTTAAAATAGGAAACAAACTTTGAGATAAAGTTTAACAGATAATTTAATAGATGTGACTTAGTTTGTAACTTAAAGGAACACTGGACTTTATCATAGTTGTGATGTCTGTTACGTGTACAAGGTCTACAAATGGAGAACAACAGAAACAAGGGAACACCTGACCTTGGGGTCAGGAAATCGGCTGTCCTCAACTCCTCACCTCCCAAGTCTTGGTCTTTTAGGACATGCACTCCTGGGATAAGAATGACAGCAAAATAGTTATTTTAATGAGGACATTGCATTTTGAGCCCCCAGAGATAGAGAGACAATAGGAGCTGGCATGTGATGGCACTAAACAGCCCTGCCCCAATCAGGAAGAAGCATCTGAGCCTCCTCCCAGAGACAATCCTTCAGATCAAGATCCCAGTCACTCACTGAGTGTGTCTCTGCTTCTGGAGGACAGCACGTCCATCTTTAGTACACGTATAGGATGCACAACCTCACTCCTATTCTAGCCAAAAAGGGAGCATAAGACCCCCTAAGTAATTCTCTGGAAGTGAGTACAGATGTGTTATGAAAATTGCATCCTGAGGAAGCAACAATAACTAGGTGTTCAAGGAGGAATTTTCTAACACATTTCCATGATACACTGCTACTGATGGTCCATATATTTCTTTATCTTTTCACTCATTCTTTTCCTTCAGATTCATCACCAACATGGAACCTGGAAATCAAACAACTGTTTCAGAATTCCTCCTCCTGGGACTGACAGAGGACCCAGCACTGCAGCCCCTCATTTTCAACCTGTTCCTCTCCATGTACCTGGTCACCATCCTGGGGAACCTGCTCATCATCCTGGCTGTCAGCTCTGACTCCCACCTCCACACACCCATGTACTTCCTTCTTGCCAATCTTTCCTTCACTGATATGAGTTTAAGTTCAAGCACGATTCCAAAGATGCTGGTGAACATCCTAACACAGAGTCAGAGCATCACCTACACAGGCTGCCTCACCCAGGTCTGCTTTGTCTTGGTTTTTGGTGGCTTGGAAAATTGTCTACTTGCAGTGATGGCCTATGACCGCTATGTGGCCATCTGCCATCCACTCAGGTACATAGACATCATGAACCCCTGCCTGTGTGGACTGCTGACCTTGTTTTCCTTGTTCATTAGCCTCATGGATGGCCTGCTGCACAGTCTGATGGTGCTGTGGCCTGTCTTTCTGCACAAACCTGGAGATCCCCCACTTCTTCTGTGAACTTGCTCAGATTATCAAGCTGTCTTGTTCTGATAACTTCACTGATAACATCCTGATATATGTAGTGGCCTGCATATTTGGTGGTGTTCCCTTCTCTGAAATCATTTTCTCTTATGTTCACATTGTGTCCTCTGTCTTGAGAATGCCCTCATCAGGAGGGAAGCATAAAGCCTTTTCCACCTGTGGGTCTCACCTGTCTGTTGTCTCCTTGTTCTATGGGACAGCTTTTGGGGTTTACATTAGCTCTGCAGTTTCTGACTCCCCCAGGAAGACTGCAGTGGCTTCAGTGATGTACACAGTGGCCCCTCAATTGATGAACCCATTTATCTATGGTTTGAGGAACAAGGACATGAAGGAAGCCTTGAAGAAATTCATCAGTTGGATAGCTGTTCTGTGTCCTCTGCCCTTATTCAAACTGGGTTTCTAGAATAATTAACAGTGTCAACATTTGTGATGAGCCATAATTCCTGACCCATCTGTCATTATACTCTTTTAAATTAATGAAATACCATAATGACCAGGTGGACTTTAGTTTTTCTTGAAACCTGTCATTGCTTTTAGTATACCTCTGCGATGTTTGACCCATAATTTCTCACCCCAAACATAATTTTGTTGCTCTGGTTCCACAGAGACAGGCTCTGAAGCAAGGATTCTAGTCTTAGAATCTCCTTATGCTGAAATCCCAGAAGAAAGCAAGTTAGTGAAAGATGGCAGGATAAGGGTGGTCTTTAAGCACTGCTCGGTCATATTAAGAGAATTGTTTCCACTGATCATACAGCTGGAGCCATTGGAATTTCATCTGGGTATCAGACCTAAAGTGAACAAAGGGTTGGACATTCATATCCTGAGATCTGTTCCTGGCATCCATATACTTCTGGGACAAAAATAGCATCAACCATTTTCAATGTATTCATCTATAAAATTGGCATGATGAATCAGACCACTGTTTTAGTGTGACTGTGACATGCTTGAACTCCATCAATGATGACAGACAATACTGTGCGCTGACAATAAGGAGAAATACCCTTCATTCCAAAGATATGAGAGGTAGGAAATACAATAACACAGAGAGCAGAACTTCATTCATTCAGCCCCCCATGATGTGGCCTCTTCCCTGCACTGGTCTCCTCCCCTTCCCCAGGTGATAGTGCAAATGCAGTTGCCATACATGGACCTGATGCCACAGGCAACAATCTGCGCACCCACTCCTGGGTGTCTTGAGCAGGGAACTCTCCATGTACCAAAGACTTGCATCTCTGAGGTGGACTGGATGGTGGTGTTCAAACTATGTCAACATCCTGTCCTGAAAAAGTGTGATCAAGGTGTGGCATAAGTGGTGAATGCTGCTTGTATGGGAGAAGGGGGTTGGCAGAGGAGGAGCACTTGGTGGATCATCTGGGTGGGATCTCAAGGTCATCCCATGTCTCTTCTTAGGACAGAAGTGGAGAAGACAGAATACAGAGGGGGCATGGTGACTGCAGAGACGGGAATTGGTTTGATAAAGTCAGTATTTGATTGCCAGTAGTGGATCAGTTTTGCCCTGAAAAGCTGTCATTTTTATAGCAATGCAATACGTATTTATCACCCTTGTAGACATCCCTAAACAGCATACCACCTAATGAATTCCATTTCCTCTTGCAAGTCTCATACTTGTGCTCCAGAAATGATCTTTTCAGAAGCTATTTCTTGATTTGCATACTTTATATTTTTTATATTAAATGTGGTGACATTAATTATATGAAGCATTTCTGAGGAGGAACCAAGTGTGGCATCCATTTTTCTGTTATTTGGATAAACATCTTAAATATTCCCAAACATGCCTCCCAAAATATGGAAAAGAGTTTGAGGACTGGGGGCGTAGCACAGTGATAATGTCCAGGCACACATGGCCAGCTGCCAGGGCCGAGCCCTAACAGGAGTCCATGGGTTCCACACAGGTAAATGGGGCACAGGGAGACAGCATCAGCGATGGATGGAGAATGAAAGACACAGACTCTAGTTCTGGTGCAATCAGTCCCACTTTATTCTAGGGAAGACTGGGTTTATATACATTTTTCTTCAGGCTATAATGGCAGTCTTGTGGTTAATATTAAAGAAGTTTCCAAAGCATAGGCAGAAAATAGTAACCTTACAGATCATCCTTCCTGAATCACAATTGTTTTAAGAATATCTAACTACGTCAATGAACTAATACAATGTTTATTTCCTTAATTTATAAACTCTATGTGATCTAAGACTATTCTTATTATTCTCACAATTAAAGCAATAGACAAGTAATCTCATGTGACCATCTCTAGTAGGTCCATCTGGTTAACATCCAAATTGCTGAGTTAAGGGCTATAGGAGGGCAGCGTTTGCAATGGTTATTGTGTACCAACGTTAATTATAGGGGTGACATATTCTTTGTAGGAAGGAAGGAATGTTGTGAAACCTCATTCTCTTACCTCACCACCACACATAAACAAAACCATCTTAGGATTTAACCAGCCTGTTGGAGACAAAGGCAGATCTATATCTATTTTCTCCAGAGGTTTTCAGGGACTCATTGCATGGTTGCAAAATTTATTTTTAACTTTGTTAGTGGTAAAGACCCATTGTCTTTCAGATTGTAGGTAATATTTTCTGGAATTTTTGTTGTATTCCCCTCGTCCCCTTAAGCAATCTGTTCAGACTGAAATGAGTAATATATTATCAGAAAAACAGAGCAGAAAAAACACCATGCTCCGGAGCAAAACATCCAGCAATTCCTTTTAGAATGAGCCTTTGCAAACATCCTCCAGAGGATCTTTGTCAAGCACTGGATGGAATTCCAGATGCCCCCACAGCCAGCACCCTCGCAACCCTGTAAATACAAGGTCTGCACTTGGTGTGGAAGTACTGACGTAGCAGAACAGTTTTCACCTTTGGGTAGTTTCAGAGAGTTGAACCAACTTACCCTACCCTGACATATTCTGGAGTGTCATATCATTACTCAGACTCTCATTTACTCTGACAATTCAATGAGTGTAACTATTTACTTACAGGTTCTAAGAGGAGGTTATGAGTCTTTTCCTAAATTATGGGCCCAAGAATTCCTCTCTTTAGAAATACGAGTGTGTGATTTGTCCATCAAACTGCAGATCTGTTGTTCATTCATAATACATGCATGCAATTGGAATAACAGCGCTTTGTCTTTAAATACATACTGCAGATTTTTGTCTGCAGGATAGTGTCTACTTTTGCGTGTGCTTCATGGTGGTTAGTAGGTGCCCCCAGCACTGAGTATAGAGTACAATTTTGCAATGTTTTGTCTCTGGATCTGTATTCAACAGGTCTTAGCACTGAAAGAATACATAGCATCAGTAAGGGATTTTTGGTCTTGCCATTTGTAATTGAGGCAGAGACCAACTAAAATTTATTGCTGCCTTTGAGGTGAGACAAGCATCTTTTTCTTTTTAATTTCCTTACACTTCTATTAAATGCTCTATGTGTTCACTACAATGCCAATCCAGCTATGAATAATGAATTCATTTATGTTAATATGTTTCCTTACACTTTTCTGGACAATAGGATTGTATTTTCTTCTTCCCTAATTTCACAGCTCTTTATTACTGTAGCACCTCAGTCTGATAAAACTAATTTTATTTTTCTTACTTAATTTTTGGTATTGGGATTAAACCCATAGGTGCTCAATCACTAGTCATATCCCCAGCCCTTATTATTCTTTTTCTTTAGAGACCCTGACTCTAAATAATTTGCTTTGGTTCTCACTAAGTTGCTGAGGCTGGCTTTGAACTTAAGATTCTCCTGCCTCATTCTTTCAAACCAGTGGGATTACAGGCCTGTGCCACCATGAGCCACGGTGCCCAGATAAAAGTAATGTTAGTGTGGTAACAAACAAGTCATTTGTTTTTAGTCACAATCACAAGGGTTCTTTGCACCCTGGGTTAATGGCATTCTGATACTTGGCAATTTTCTGCCACCAAATTGATAACAGAGACCCAAAATTTGGGTCTAGGATGTTCCATGTGTTTGTGTGTATTTGTGTCTTAATGTGTTTATATGTGTATGTATAAAATCATAAATTACATCTGATATATCTTTGAATGAAAAATTAATAGTGAAATTCTATTGTCTATTTAGTGTCACCTCTTCTATTTTTGTTATCTATTGTAAGTACAAATTATAGCATTAGGTTATAGTTACTTAAAACTGTACCCGTGACTCACATGAATACATGTGAATCATGTGTAACTGTGCAAAAACTAGTTATAACAATATCTATGTATACAATTTATCACTAAATACTACAGACCGAAACTGTCTTCTACATCTATGTTTTCTTTTTGAGTTGAAGGTGTGTTGGTATTCCTGACACTGTGTGTAAAGGTCATTGTGACTCTAAAGCTACTGAAGGAGAAAAGACAAGAATTGTGTATATGCAAAGGTGTGTCCCTGTGAGAAAGTCCCTCAGGACAGACATGAACAGAAAGGTGGATGCAGAAGACCACACCACCAGGAAATCTCAGGATGAGGGAGCAGTCAGCATCAGGTTGGGAAAGAAGAAGACATTCTCAAAAGTCTCAAGTCCTAAATCAATCATGCCAATGGCCTTGCAGCACAAGGATTGCACTCTCAACAAGTAAACCCCTGCTGTATAATGAGCTTCAATATTTAAAACACCTCAACAATAAGAGGTGTTGAGTGTCCAGGTGTCCATTTCCCCTCTTGCAAACTCCTTCAATGCTCTCCTCACCAGCTGCAGAGGCACTTGTATGGAGAGGTGGTGCTTTCCCTCTCAGGTATCAGGTTAAGAAATATTAACAATTGCTGTTGTTTTTGCAAGTGGCTCAAATCCTTCATGTTATTTTTCTTCTCATTCCTCTTCTTTGAAAAAAATGTAGGCAACATATCACCTCAACAGATACAGGTTTAATCTTCAAAAAATTACTAAAATGAATGCCTCCTCAAGTTAATACTCATGACCCAGGTGCACTGGCACCCACCTGTAATCCCAGCACTGGGAGAATGAGGTAGGAGGATCACAAGTTCAAAGCCAGTCTCAGCAACTTATCGAGGCCTCAAGAGACTGAGAGAATCCCTGTCTCAAAATTAAAATTCAAATAAGGCTGGGGCTATGTCTCACTAGGTAAATGTCCCTGGCTTCAATCCCTGGTAATAATAATAATAATATTCATGACCCTAAGGTTTGAGGAATCACGTGTGCTGGTCCAGATTGTGGGTCCTGTCTGGATGCTGCCACTTGGTAGGAAGGACCTATGTGGTCAGAGCAGTGGAGACACTGAGAGCTAAATATGGCCTGTCTGCCTTTGCTCAGGTGGACATTGTCAATCAAGTGAAGGAGTCTTGGTGACACTTCAATGATCCTAATGTGGTACTTAGAGGTCACAGCAGATGGAGGTGTAGGTCACCTGTGAGGTCTGATGTCCTCAATGTAATTCTATATCGCACTGCACTTAATAAAATGGAAGTGGCCTCTAGACCACTCATCCTGCTCCAGCTACAGCCTCATTCTCTTCTCCATTTATAAAAACATTCCCAAAGCTGGTCTCTGTATTTCCTCTCCCCAATTCTTCTCCACCAATGTTTCCTTAAATCTGTCTGAAGTCCCCTCTGACAGGGCTGCAGTTGTCCTCACTGTCCCCAGTCAGGTCTCTACTCCTCGGTCGGGTTTTCTGACCTCTTCTCCTGCATAATTTCAACTCAGTCAATTAATGTGATAAAAATATACTTTGTAATGCAATTGGAAAAGATTTTGCAAAATGTCCATAGAAAACAGCATGCTTGTCTGTACTTACTACAAATATCAGTGACCAAAAAACTAGATTGGAATATTCTGGACAACATATTGAATATAAAAATCAAAGATCAGGAATCATTAATGACATTGAAGAGATACCTCTGAGTATTTGTTTGATTATAACCTCTTGGTTGTGTTTGTAATCAGATTGGTAATACCCACCTGCACAAGCTCTGTTTTCACACCTAAAAGAGAATCAGGCTCCTTGATATGAAACAGCTCCATTTTTCTTTGTTGGTAAATGGATATTTGGGGTTTACAAGAAACCTCACAGGTCTTGCAGGCAAGGTACCATAAGTGGAGGAGAGGAGAATCAGTGGAGAGAATTGGGTGATCTGCTCCTGGATTATGGGGTCAGGGGACCTGCCAGTCTAAAAGCCTGTCTTCTGTTTTCTTTGGTCTTTAAGGTTATGCACCCCAGGGATCAGCAGGGCAGTAAAATTGTTAATCTAACAAGGCGCTTTGGATATTGAGCCCCAGGGGTACAGAGACTGCATGGAGTCAGCTTGTGGCCACCGCACCCCACAGCCCTGCCCCAGTGGAGAAGCAGCACAGGAACCTCCTCCTAGAGATGTGATCCTTCTTGACCAGGACCTGCTGACTCAATCTGTCTGCACTTCCTGAGCATGCACCATCCATCACCAATACCCATATGAGGCACTGAGCATCCTTTCTCTTGAAGTCAACCAGGTACCAGGCAGTCCCTTAGTTAAAGCACTGCAAGTGAAGTTAGGTGTGATTCATGTATCTAAATCCATTATTGTTCAATTCATTTAAGTTGTTATTCATTTCATCCCAAATGCAACACAAAAGAAGATTGGTTTCCTGCTTCTACATGACCAACTTTCCACAACAGCATTTCTCTTTATCCTAAACCTGATTCAGCAACCTGATTCTCCTAAAAGGACCTAATAAATATAAGTCTGTGTTATCTGGTCTCTGTTTTCCAAAGAACAACAAGTTGTATGTAGTCTTACTGCTTTTCTTAGGAGTCGATGAACTTCAAGCTTTCTTTCATTCTGGTGCTTTTTACCTTAAGGCAAAAAAAAAAAAAAATTAGAAAGAGACCAGGAATCTCATGAAGAGACGTGTCTAAATTCTCATAGAATTATTTGCAAAGGAGAGGACCTGCAATTCCATGGGCGAGTCTTCTGAGCTTCAGGTATAAAGGCAGTCTTCTGCCCACCTGGATGGATGCTAGCCATAGACATGACTAATGGTACAGGTGGCCAATCCTTGAAGGAGGCATTTCACAGGAAGAAATGTTAAAATTACAATGGTAGATTATGAGATATGAGTGCTTATTTCGGAATGCTTTTCCTGTGCTCTTCAGTCATTAGCAGAGCTTAGTGGAGAGTCAACCCTGCAGTCAGATGACCTGGTCTTAGCCAAGCACTCATCACATACCCCACATCCCAGTATGACGTCCCCTTACTTAAGGGTCTTCATGGGTAGAATGAGGTGGCAGTGTGGACTAACACAGCAGCAGTTTGGCAAGAGAATCAGATGATACCAATAGGATTCCGAGAAAAAGCAAAGTAGGTGAACCCTGGCTCAAGAGGACAGATGTAACATGGTCATGCCTGTCTTACTGTTTCC
This sequence comes from Sciurus vulgaris, assembly GCF_902686455.1. Classification (NCBI taxonomy): domain Eukaryota; kingdom Metazoa; phylum Chordata; class Mammalia; order Rodentia; family Sciuridae; genus Sciurus; species Sciurus vulgaris. The sequence continues at coordinate 7,325,401 of NC_136477.1, forward strand.
TTGAAGGTACAGACTAATTCTATATGAAAAGTCATGTCTTACACATTGCTTTATTCTCAGCACCTAACTCAGTAGATGCAACTGTTGGTGTTCAGTAAAACAAACATTTCAATAAATGAGGTGAGAGAAAGAAGTGAGTGGACAGGGAAGGAAGGAGAAAGTAGCAGAGGAAGATGTTTGAACATTCATTTGGGTTCACAGTATTAATGATACAGCTTATTTTCTAATAAATGGTTCTCAGAATTCAGCACATATCAAAGCCACCCAGGGGGCTTTTTGAAACTTAGAATGCCAGTCTTCATCCACAGGGTTTATCAGCAGTGAGTCCAATGGAGGGATCAAGAATTTGCATTGCTATCATCTTCCCAAATAATGTTGCTAATGCTGTTCATATGTATAATTATTTTTCACCCCACCTTTTCCTTGAGATTCACCAACAACATGGAGCCCAGAAACCAAACAGCAGTTTCAGAATTCCTACTACTTGGCCTGACAGACGATCCAGCATTGCAGCCCATTGTCTTTGGAATGTTCCTGTCCATGTACCTGGTCACTGTCCTGGGCAACCTGCTCATCATCCTCGTCATCAGCTCTGACTCCCACCTCCACACCCCTATGTATTTCTTTCTCTCCAACCTGTCTTTTACTGACATAACTTTAAGCACCATCACAGTCCCCAAGATGCTGGTGAACATCCAAAGACAAAGTAAAACCATCAGTTACACAAGCTGCCTCACCCAGGTCTACTTTGCCCTGGTTTTTGTTGGAATGGAAAACTTCGTCCTAGCAGCGATGGCTTACGACCGTTATGTGGCCATCTGCCACCCACTCAGGTACTCAGTCATCATCAATCTGCACCTCTGTGTTCTTATGATTCTCTTCTCTTTGTGCATCAGCTTTGTGGATGCCCTGCTGCACAGTCTGATGCTACTGCGGTTGTCCTTCTGCACAGACCTGGAGATCCCTCACTTCTTCTGTGAACTTGCTTAGATGATTAAGCTCTCCTGTTCTGACACCCTCATTGATAACATCCTTATATATATTGCAGCTTGCATATTCGGTGGTCTTCCTCTCTCTGGGATCATTTTCTCTTATACTCACATTGTGTCCTCTGTCGTGAGAATGCCATCACCTGAAGGAAAGCACAAAGCCTTTTCCACCTGTGGGTCTCACCTATCTGTCGTCTCCTTGTTCTATGGGGCAGCTTTTAGGGTGTACATTAGCAATGAAGTCTCTGACTCCCCCAGGAAGACTGCAGTGGCTTCAGTGATGTACTCTGTGGTTCCTCAAATGCTGAACCCCTTTATCTACAGCCTGAGGAACAGAGATACAAAAGAAGCCTCGAGGAAACACATTAGTAGGACAGCATCTTTACTATAATGTTTCATGGTTTGAATTTGGGTTCATAAAGAATATTTAATTGATGACTTTCTTTTTGAACCAGAGTACTTTAACCTTCTTCCACCATAGTACACTACAATGACCAAGTAATGACTAGGTGCATTTTAACTTGGCTGGAACCTAACTTTGTTTTTCTTCTGCTCCCTGTTCTTTGACCCATAATTTCTATTTTCCAAATAATGCTTCCTGCCTTGACTTCCACAGATGCAGAACCTGTGGAAGACTCCAATGTAAACATTTTTGCCTGCTCAGAAGAAGACAATGTGAGGTTGGATTATCAGAAAAATATTTAAGCATAGTTATTGTCATATTTTACAAATAATGTTTGCCTGCTTATGTGTTTAGGAGCAATAGAGGTACATTCTAGTGTAGTACTACTGTGAAGCAAAGGATTAAGCATTCATGACCTGAGAAATACACACTGAGAACTTGTACTGGCAAACCATGCACATCTAAGGTGACACTAGCATCTACCACACTCAGTTTTATTGGTGATGAAATTTGCACAACTAGATGATGTCATTGGTGTGATAGGACAGTGAAGCTCATCAGTGAAGATGTCTTAAGTCCTAATAAGGAAAGAAAACCTAATATTAATGAGCTTGATTGATAATACAAGGTTCATTACAATGACTCAATGGCAGAGAATGTGCTAGAGCAGAGAGTGATACTACATTCCCTCCTCTATGAGGGGACCTCATCCTGGGACTGGTTCTCTAGGTCCCCAGGTTATTGCAGAACAAACTGAGGTCAGCTGTCACACCTGGACATGATTTCAGAGACAGGAACCCATGTGTCCTTCCATTGGTCCACAGGGGTATCCTTTCCATGAGTGAAGCAGACCACATCTCTGTGGTGCATTGAGTTGTGGCCCTCAGATATACAGCTGCTGCCTCAGTCACTTGTGACTAACTTACATAACAAATTGGTACAAGGCACTTGTTTGCAGTAGGGTGCTGGGAGCCAGCCCCAGCAACTCACAAGGTCCCTGAAGGATGGGCGGAGTCAGTGCCAAGGAACGACAAGAACCCCTGGAGCAACTTGAAGCAAGTGCTGCTCAGATTTATTTTAGCTCTTCTTTTATAGTATTAAGTAAAGCAGGATTAAATAAGACACACGTTGTAGGGAAATTACCACAAGATTTTTCAATAATCACACTTTCACACATAGTGGGTACATTAAGGTCAACTTATTTTATTTACTTAAAATTACTCACATAAGCATATTACAGTGAAATATAGTTCCCTCTTTTCATCCTACTGGATTTGTTTACCCTTTGGTGTCAGATCTATTGTCAGGACAATGACTCTATTTTTTTAAGCTAATTTTACTGAACTGCTAAGCAAAACATGCACTTGTCTTTAGCTCATGTTATTATGTTTTGATTTAACCTTAAAGGTCTACTATATTACCTAAACAAGCTCTGATAAAACTAAATTGGATTACTTTATTGCCAAACAATCAGTGTACCTACTTTTATCCTATTATTTTTATGTCATTGATTTATCCTCTATCTATTGTAGTACATATGTGAGATTTAAGCCAGCATAAACTACTCATAACCAGTTAATATGCAATGAGGGCATTCGATCTTAAGACAATTTGATCTTAAGATAATATCTTTCTAGTTGTTTGCGTGTGCTGTTTCTTTGCTCTTTAGTCCTACATTTCCAGGGTGGCCCTTGACATCCAAGCCTTTGAAGGAAGGACAAACATTGGACATTTGTCCATTTACCATTAATATTAATTATTCATTTACTAATTTCATTGTACATTCCTGTACTGGGAAGAGGTGGATCTGTGAGAGGTGGGTCCTTCTGCTTATTCACTTGTTTCCCTCTAGGTGGATATCACAAACCTCCCCCAATCTTGTAAGGTAAGTAGGGCAGTCCTTGCACTGTGGGGACAAGTCTCCTGTTTTGTTTGTCAGGCTGTTTTGCTGGTAAAGCATTAACTGGGGTAGATGTGGTCAGCACAGGAGCAAGCAATTCCTGTAACTGTAGTTTTTTTGAAGAACTCCTCAAACTCTGTACCTTCAGACTTGTATGTGTGATGTAGTACATTTTTTAAAGCATTCCTTAACCTCCCCCAACCTCTTCAGACTCACTGAGGATAAATTCTTATCCCAAAAATCAGAGAATATGATATGCAGTTGCATAGTTATAAATATGATGATTACGAAAAAGATCACCCAATTCCTAGGAGAGATGACAGTGGCAATTCCTGGAATGGTGGCCTTGCCAAACCATTCCACATGCTCAGACCTTGTCAAACAGCATGGCGGAAACAGTGCCTGCCTATTGGGGATCTGTGGAGGAAGAGCATTAAGTGGATGATCTGGGTGGGTCTCAGGTAATCAATGATTCCAGAAGGGAGAGGACACAGAAAAGAACATGTGGTAACCATGCAGGTCATAAGTGGATTGATGTGGTCAGTATTCGTTGTTTTTCCTTTACCCACTTGGCATTTCCATAAACCTCTGGTGCATTTGTATCCCCAAGGCAGCTATAATTGTATTATTCATTACATAAAATTGCTTCCATTTCACATGTATAAATTCAAACTTAAATAACAGAAGAATGATTCCTTGTTTCCTGTTATTCTCATCAAGTTACTTCAGTATACATCCTGTTCCTAGGTACAGTAGTTACTCTCTTATTTCAAATATTCATAAGATTCTACTCATTAGGCTGACATTAAAACTGAGGAATATTTTTTGATAGTGATGAAATTTTTATATATTTTCTTCTCTTGTAAATAAAGTCATTGCAACATTCTCTTCTAAGCCTAAAGAAGGAAATAAAAAGTGGTTTTACAGAGGGGTGGAATTATGGGTTGTGATCAAGTGGTTCTTCATTTTTGCATAATTCAAAGGAACTCTGCAATGATTTAACTTCTCAATAAAAATTCCTGATTTTCTTTATTATGCTTCAATATTTAAACTCCCTTGCTAATTTAACGGGTGCAAAATGCAGGCAATTAATTTGTTTCTCACATTAAGAGGCTCAGGTTCCTTGCACATATTATTATCTATTTTTCTATCTTTTGATGAATCCATTATATATCCACTGAATTCCTCATCTATCTCAAAAAGGCAATTCATAATTGTTCTTTATATAATTGGAGTAGCCATCCTATACATGTATAACACACCTCCACATATAATACTGCAGTTAGTTTTTTAGGAGAGTGTAATTTTGCTTGTGCTTCATGGTATTGATGGTATTCACTAGACTGCCACAGAACACAGCTTCCACACAGTTTAATTTGTAAATACTTAGCCTCATGGTCTGTGATCAGGAGGTCTAGATTTTAAAACTTCTACTTTCCTCAATAAATGATTTTGAATTTTACCTTTAGAAAATTAGACTGAAACTACATGAAATTTATTTTCGCCTTTGATGGGAGACAGGAATCATATTCATTTTTTAAGCACTTTTGACCAAATAATCCATCTTTGCTGTGAGGTTAATTCAGAAATAAATTGTTCATTTACAAGTCAATGATTCCTGGGATCTCTTTCCTGAACAATAGTATTGTTGTATCTCTCCCTGTTCCAATATCACATCCTGTAAAGAACATAGAACTTTGTAACCAAAACTAAGTTGTCTGTGGTGATAAAAAAAATCTTTTTTTGTTTTCTTAATCACGAATGTATTTTACAACAAATAGGTACTTTTCTCATCATTTATATTTATTCCCATGTTTGATAGAATTGGGAGTTGGGACTTGTTAAATTAATTAGGATTTTATGAAGTCATGGAGCTTTGCCATGAGATTCATGCCCTCATAAGAGGAAGAGAGTAGAAATACTGTTTCTGCTAAGAGAAGATCCAACAAAGAGGTAGCAATGTGCAAACCACAAGAAGAGCCATCACCAGGGTCTGAATCTTCTGAGACCTGCATCTTGGGATTTGCAGTGCCCAGTCCTTGGAGAAATAAATGTCCACTGTTGAACCCAGCCAGGTATGGTGTTTTGCAATACCAGCCCAGCTGCCTGAAGATTACATTCATCCATGGGTATAGATGAAAACAGTCAAAAAGAAGCCAAACTACAAATCAGATGACCCAATAGCAACAGAACAGAAGATGTCCTGAAGAGTGTCTCATAGTTTTTATTGGTGCATTATAATAATCGGCAATAGCAAGACTTATCATGCCATATTCATACATGCACATAATATAATGTGATTAGGTTTCTTAGATTTTATTCCTCCTCCTGAGCTGCTTCTTCTACTCTATTGAAATTCTTTCTACTATTATTATATTATTATTCATATTAGTATTATTGTTTTGATTTGTGCATTAATGAGTTTGTCACCTTTATCTTCTGTTTCATGAACTGTAGATGAATGGGTGGGTTTGTCATTGCAGTGTCCCCAGAATACAGCCCCAATCTCCTCACAGTGATTAGTTTACATTTGAGCAAAGGCCCTGATTCTGTACTGTGCTATGTGAAAGGATGTTTTCTAAATAAATCCATGAAATTTGGCTCTCTACTGAAACAAAACCTAAGGAAAAACAACCTTTTTTTCAGTTTTCTGGAAGATCTAGGTATATGATCTGGGCCTTCAGTGACCAGAATGGCAGAGCAAGGATGAAACCAACAGGCGGAAGAGTGAATGAGGTGTCCTTTCCCATGCCTGATGTGCATTGTGTGAACTTCAATGACTCAGGATGACCAGCTTCACTGTTTGAGCAAAGCCAGTTAATAGTGTTTCATATGATGTGAGCTACAGCCCTCCTCACTCATGAAATTCCAACATTCCATAGTTATGTCAAATTCCATAATGTAGCATTTAGGCCAAATTTGTGGAAGACGAAGCCAAAGTTAGTGGGTGCTATTTTACTACATAAGTAGCATGTTGATAACCACTGAGCTCATTGCCACCTGCTGCCACTGTTGACTGACACTGCATAGCTCCTGTGTCATCTGCAGAATTATCACGGCTCAACAGAAACTGGCAGATGATTATCAGTCTTGGAGACAAAGTTCAGAATATCATGGATTATAAATCAGAAACTAAGATTGCAATAATTTGGGGAAGTCATGTGATCACTCAGCCCATGGGTTGAGGTAGAGGCTCAATCAGTGGCTCCTACTGTGCTGAAATGCTTACTTAGCTCCAACCTTTGTCCTACCACACTACTGTCACTCACATTGTCATGAGAAATACCCCAAAATCACAATAGCAAGAACCCTTTGCTTATGTTCTGCCTCTATGGAAGCTGACCACAAAATTAAGCTCAAAAAGTTCACATGAGTTTTCAAGAATTCCAAACTACTGGAGTCTCAAGTCACTTTCCATTCTGAGCAGAAATACCCAGATCAAAAGAGGAGCTAAGCATTGCAGAATAAGACCTTAGTGGTAGAAAAAAACTGTTTGGCTCATTCAGTGTTCCTGGATGTTGACTCACTTTAGAAGTCAAAGCACAAAGCACGGAACTAATCACAAGGTAGACATTTGAATGAGTTTTATTAAGGCCTTCTTCATGTCCCTGTTCCTCAGGCTGTAAATAAAAGGGTTCAACATTGGAGGAACCACAGAATACATCACTGAGGCTATTGCACTTTTTCTGGATAAGTCTGTAACTGCAGAGCTAATATACACTCCAAAACCTGTCCCATAGAACAAGGAGACCACTGAGAGATGAGACCCACAAGTGGAAAAGGCTTTAGACTTTCTCCCAGCTGAGGGCATTTGCAGAATAGAGGAGACAATTTTAATATAAGAAACAACAATCCCCAAGAGAGGAAGACCACCCAGTATGCTTGTCATCACATATACTAGGATGTTATTGAGAAGGGTGTCAGAACAGGCCAGCTTGATGACCTGAACAAGTTCACAGAAGAAGTGAGGGATCTCCAGGTCAGTGCAGAAGGACAGCCTCAGCAGCATCAAACTTTGGAGCAGGGCATACACAACACTGATGATCAAGGGCAACAGAATTAGCAGGACACAGAGGCGGAGGTTCATGATGACTGAGTACCTGAGTGGATGACAGATGGCCACGTAACGGTCATAAGCCATTGCTGCAAGGAGAAAGTTTTCCAATCCAGCAAAACCCACACCAAAGCAAACCTGGCTCAGGCAGTCTGTGTAACTGATGGTCTTACTCTGTCTCTGGATGTTCACCAGCATCTTGGGGACAGTGGTAGAGATGAAACAGATGTCAGTGAAGGACAGGTTGGAGAGGAAGAAGTACATGGGGGTGTGGAGGTGGGAGTCAGAGGAGATGGCCAGAATGATGAGCAGGTTCCCAAGAACAGTGACCAGGTACATGGACAGGAACAGTCCAAAGAGGAGGGGCTGCAGATCTGGGTCATCTGAGAGGCCCAGGAGAAGAAATTCTACTGTGACCACTTGGTTTTCTGATTCCGTGCTGTTGGAGAGACTGATGGGATAGATAGGCGTGAGGAGATAGATAATGGATGCACTCAATTCCTTATTAGGAAAGCATGGTGTCTGCAAGGTGAGGTGAGTAGAGTTACAATCTTCTCAGCTCCTGTGACCTGCTCCCTTCCCTCTCAACCTCCTGTCTTTCTCACTTCGACTCTCCAACTATCTGACTGTTTATTCTTTAATACAACCTCCTTTTCTACTTGATCCACCTCATAGGAATAAAAAATCAAATAAAATGTGGCTTTTCCCTGAGACTTCTCCAATCCTTAAATGAACAGTAAATGAATAAACAGACAATATTACACCTAAATCAATAATAGCAACTTTCATCAAGATTTCAACTCCATGTACATTTGGTATGTCAAAATACATTCTATTGTCATGTATAATTAAAAAGAACAAATAAAATAAAATAAATTATAATAGATGAAAAACAGGATTTTAACTCAGAGTGATGGGGCTTTCTTCCTGACTTTGGTGCTTGTTTGTTAAAGAAGGAAATTTGCTTAGTTGAGCAAGAAGTGTCAGGCTCCTTATTTGTATTTTTGGGAACCTCTATAAATCCTAATAGGAATATTGCCAGGATGAGTAGTGAGAAGACACATCTTCAACAACACTGCCTGAGATCCAAGACACTCCTGGTATTTCTGTCGTGTTTTGTTCCTGGCACAAACAAAATGAGGACACCTGGCACGGGTCATTACAGAAGGAAGAGATGAGGGGAACAAATGCAGAAGAAAAACAGGTTATCCTTACTTGATAACCAAAACCATCAGGGGAGCATCAGGGTGCTGAAAGGCCCGCTAGCCAGCTTGCACAGAGAGAGAAGCCAGAAGAGGGAACAACTGAACAGAAGCTCATGAAATTCCTGTTTGCTTCTCAGGTACGTGCAATAAAGTGTCTTGAAATCAAAACAAATACATCAGAACTACAAGGGTAACTGAAATAGTTTAAAAATTTGAAAAGAAAACTGATTTTTCCTAACAAGACATCCAAAGAATGATAAAAACTTTAGATTTTGAATGATCACAGATGTGAACCTTTTAATTATAAGAACATCTCAAATATCCAAATGACAGATCAAAACTATAAAGAACCGAGTGTGGAGCATTCACCATCCAATTAAAAGATACTGCCTTGTTTGCATTATTATTGTTGAAAAATAAGTAATACCTATTCATTTTCCATATCCATAATATGAAAAGTATACAAAAGAAATCACTATAGTGAACTTGACACACAGTTTTTATCTGTGCTTGCAGTACATATGGAGACCTGGGGAATGAAATGGAGCAAATCATATTCCTTGCGTGTATAACTGTGTCTAAATGAACCCCAAAGTCATGTATAACTACAAGGTGCTAACAAAAACAATTTAAAAACACATTATCTCCATGTATATTACATGGCCTTTTCTTATGTTGAAAAAATAATGTGTTTAATCACTTCTTAGTGTTGGTATAATTTTCCCTTGCTCATTAAACTCACTACCTTACTTTGTCTCAATGTCTTGTTATATTAAATTTATTTTTCATTTTTCCAACCAATGGTCATTTTTAATTATTGAATGTATGTATAATATATATATATATGTATATGTATATGTATATATATATATATGTGCCCATAAAAATACACACACATAAAGTGTACAAAATATAAATGAACTTAAAAAAACGCATTAAGGTCAATTTAATTAAAAACTGGTTTTTCATCTGTAAAATGAAGGAGAATAGGGTGGAACACAAAATCTTGGTCACATTGATGCCTGCTGTTTTGTTATTTTATGAGCAGAATATGGGTGGCAAAACAGCCACCCTGTGGATTCATGCACGCAGCTCATCTCTCAGGTTAGGCTGTGCTGTTCTGTTTATCAGCAATTCGTAGGTTAGTGCCAAGAGAGAGCTGAATCCATGTGTTGTCTTGGCATCTGCTTTGTTCTCCACCTGCTCTTTCCCAGAATTTTCATAACAAGATAGAGGGCTGGTCAGGATCTGCTCTACAGAGGGAATTAGGATCCAGAAAGGAAAAAGTAACCAGAAGCTATCAGCATCCTTTGCCCTTTGTGAAATAAATGAAAGGAAATGTTAGAGAATTCTAGAACAAATTACAACCTGCACAGGAGCAAATTGCTGTGGAGCATGGAAGGCAGCGCTGGACTCCATCAGCAGAGTGAGGTGGTAGTGAAAGGAAAGGGGCTCATGTGCTGGTGCAGGAGAGGAGGTCAGCGTGCACAGGTGACGCACAGTCAGGAAGACACCCTGCAGCTGACTAGTGCTGCTCACCCTCCTCAGGTCTTTACCTCTGGCTACCCAAGATGGACTGACGGACAAAGATCTATCACTGGAAGGAAATATAAACCAGGAGGCTTCAGGTTACCTGGTGCCAACACTGAGGAATGACATTGTTCTTCCCTGGATGTGAAGGAGGAAAACAGAAGCTCTGTTCTCAGGGAATGCAGAACGAGGGCAGCACCTGTCTCCGGTTCAGAAATGATGGACCCCAGCTCAGGGCCAGGTGTGTTACATATTCACCTGGACCAGGTGTGGAGTGAAGGGTCAGAGGCAGACTGTCATCTCTGTGGCCCTTGGGGCTTCAATATCCAAAGCTTCTCATTAGTTGAGTTCTTTCTGACTCCTGCACAAATCCTGAGGGTGCACCCCTGAGGACTGGAGAGCAGCAGCTGTGCAGATGCCTTTCACCTGAATTCTGGGTACACAGATAGTGTGGACAACGGGCTTTCTGAATGATGGTGCATGGGGTGGGACAGAAAGTGAGGAATGAGGGCTGACGTTCAGTGAGAGAAATGGCTCGGTATCTAAAAGGAAGGCATTACCATCAAAGATGACTGGAAATTGTGTGTGCACTGCATACTCGAAGATCAACATCAGGATTTCCAAATGAATGTTGATTATAACATGTCTATTAGGCGTTCACATGAAGGCGCCAAAGGGGCCTTTGGATATGCTTTGGGAATTCTAGAGAGACATTGAGGAGATCTATCTATTTGGCTAAACATTTCATTGTCTAGTAAGTGATAATATACAGAAAGTACCATAAAAATACCAACCATTTAAAGCTTATTCTATGTATAGGTCTGGTAAATGTGAACTTCTTTTGCATTTTATAAGCAAAAGCTTCCATAGTCAAAATGGACGATAACACCTATGTCACTTCCTTTTTAGCATTTTTACCAATGCATGTTTGCAACTTTGTAGTAGCAGCACATAAGCACATTACAACTCATAATTGGAGGTCATAGATTTCAACTAAGAGTCAATTATAGAGGGCAACATGAGGGGCAGATATGAAAAATGGTGGAATGAGACAGACATAGTTACCCTATGTACATGTATGATTACACGAATGATATGAATCTACATTGTACACAGACAGAAAAATGAAAAGATATTCCCCATTTGTGTACAATGAATCAAAATGCCATCTGCAAAAATGAAAAAAAATAATTTAAAAATAAAATATTAAAAAAAAATCAATTATCAATATCATTGCCCCAAAATGCAAATGAACAGAAATAATTTGACCTGAGTCAAGACACCTTTGTGATTGGAACTAAATAGCCTCTAGGGCTTGTTTGTTGCTATAAGAAACTTAGTTTTGCAGACTGGTGAGCTGCAGTCATTAAGACATGTGATATTAGTGCAGGGATTGATGCAACCATGCCACTGTAGAGAAAGAGAGTCCAGGACACATGGACACCTGAGCACTCTGCTTCTTCATTGCTGAACCGTGTTACAGAAACCACCAGACTCCTTAATGAAATGTTCTCAGTAATGAAAATGAATATGATTCCTTTCTCACATCAAGGGCAAAAGTAAAGTGCTCAGGGCTCCAACTTCAGATGGGAAAGGCAAGACTACACATTCTCAAAGTAGACAGTTAAGTCCCAACACCTACTGAGCAGTGACTACAAGAAAAATAGTGTCAAAAACATAAAATAAAATTACTGTATTAAAATAATGAATAAATAAATAAATAAGAAAAATATGAAATTAAATCTAAGCATGTTAGTGTACCTACTAACTACTATAACACACATGATAAAGGAGACCCATGTCTAAAGAATAAGGTTGTGATGTATAGAGATAGAAATGGAGAGGACTGCTATTACGAATTATGTAAAGGACTACTAGAAATTAATTTTCAAAAGGATAAGAAGCTCGATGGAAATAAAATGCATATATTTTACAAGACAAGACCAATTCTATGTGAAATGACACTGAACTCCTCCACAAGAGAAATTTAAATTAATTAAATTATACTTCACACCCTTTAGACTGTCAAATTAAGGGAAAATGTTTGAGGAGTGATATGGAAGAGCAGGAATATCTGCTTGGGAAGGAAAATGGCTTAATCACCTTAAAATATCTTTGAAATTAACCAAATGTGAATAGTTACCCTGCTATAGCCAGTAGTTTCACCCCAAGTTTTTAAACATTTTATTTCCTTCAAAAGACATGGAGAATAGTCAAACAACGTGAATCACAGCAGCAGAAAAATATATGCTAATATTTCAACACCAGAAGCGTTTCCCATTTTTAATGTCCCTCTACATAAATATGGAGTTTAAAAATGAATGAATGACTTCTAATTACAGCATGATCAATCCTTCAGAGCAGGATGATAGCACCAATGAGACATGGAATTCATGTATCAAATTTGATCTTCAACAAGGTCTAAAGGAAGCACATATATAATGATAGTATCGGATTTTTAAAGGAGTAATTAAAATGTCCTATAATCTTTTGAAAATGATATTTTTATAGGGAAAAATATGATCAACTACTGGCTTCCCCAATCCAGCTTTTTTCTTCAGTGTTATGTGTCTCCTTTCTCCACTTTTCCCTATCTTACTTTGAGCCAGTTGATTATACTCAAGGCCCACCCAAATAATCCAGGAAAAACTCATCCTCAACAAATAAATCCTCTTTTCCCAAACACACAGCATTCACTCAATTATCCTATACGTCAATCACAGATCAGTGGGACAGGATCTGAACAGAGTTTGAGGCCACCATTCAGTCCACTACAGAGATTCTGTCAGTCTAGTTGGTCGATGAGGAAATGAACTATGTGTGGACCTAAGGAAGGACACTCAGGTTTTGTCTCTAGCATCTTATTCAGGTATGGCACCTGGATTTCTTGCTACCACCTGGTGACCTGAAAGGGAACCAGTCTTAGGAAGAGGCCACTTTAAGGAGGACTGATTGAAGCCCTATACTTCTGGAACATTCCTTACCTCAGCTGTCCTTGTGAGAAAAGGCAATGCTCTTAATTGATGCAGCATTTCAATATTAGCCTTTCTTTTTCGTATTATAACTTAGGATTATTTCATTGATGAATTTCAGTTATGTCAAAATCATCACAAACCACTGAAATCATCTAATTATGCCAACCTCACAGAAGAAGGTACTGAATGTGGAGAATGCTATAATAATCTCAAGGTTGCAGTCTGCTTCACAGACTATGAATGGGCAACATTTTGCATCACATAAGACTAAATCTGGAGGTGATTCAGGTGACACCAACCATAAGAACAGGTGGAGCCTACTCTCCATATAAGACCACAGTTAAGATTCAATATACTCCTGACTGATGACCTTCTATAGTTTTGCCTTTTTCTAGGAAGACACAAAAACAAAATTTTCAAAAATCAGAAGCCAGTGCTTCAATAACCATTTCTGTGAAATGTGAGAAAATAAAGTATGTTCTGTTCATAGGAATCATATGTCAAATATCACAAAGTTAGGAAAAAAAAGTCAGGGTTCAAGACAAGTTATAATGCACATGGTGATTATTTATCTAACTGTGAGAAATATGCATTAAGACAAGTTTGACACATTCAGGCTGAACAGGAATCTCGTCATTTTGAATTATAGACCAAAGAGAAGGAACATAGAGATGTGGAGATGGAAGTCATTATATCATAGAAGGGAAGTTGTCTTTCCAATGAGATTCCTCAAAGCCTCCTTCAAGTCCCTGTTCCTCAAGCTGTAGATAAAGGGGTTCAGCATCTGAGGAACCACAGAATACATTACTGATGCCACAGCTGTCTTCCTGGGAGAGGTCAGTCACTGAAGAGCTAATGTACACCCCTGCACCTGTCCCATAGAACAAGGAGACAACAGACAGGTGGGACCCACAAGTAGAAAAGGCTTTATGCTTTCCTCTTGATGAGGGCATTCTCAAGACAGAGGACACAATGTGAATGTAAGAGAAGATGATCCCAGAAAGAGGAATGCCACCAAACATGCAAGTTACAACATATATCAGTACATTATCCACTGAGGTATCAGAACAGGCCAGCTTGATGACCTGAGCAAGTTCACAGAAGAAGTGTGGGATCTCCAGGTCTGCACAGAAGGATAGCCGCAGCAACATCAGAGTGTGAAGGAGGGCATCCACCGAGCTAATGAACAAGGAGACCAGAACCAGCGTTACACAGATGTGGGGCATCATGATGACTGTGTACCTCAATGGATGACAAATGGCCACATACCGGTCATAGGCCATCACTGCAAGGAGAAAATTTTCTAAATATGCAAAAATTAAGACAAAAAATATCTGGGAGAGACATCCTATGTAAGTGATGCTCTGATCCTGTGTTTGGATATTCACCAGCATCTTGGGGACTGTGCTTGTGCTTAAACACATGTCATTAAAGGACAGGCTGCAGAGGAAGAAGTACATGGGGGTGTGGAGGTGGGGGTCAGAGCTGACAGCCAGGATGATGAGCAGGTTTCCCAGGATGGTAACCAGGTACATGGACAGGAACAGGCTGAAGATGAGGGACTGCAGTGCTGGGTCCTTTGTCAGTCCCAGAAGGAGGAATTTTGAGACAGCTGTTTGGTTTGTGGGTTCCATGTTGCTGGAGACTACTATGGGAAAGATGGGAGAAAACATCATAACCAATATGGAAAGCAACAACACTTGGAAAGAGGACAGAATTGCACATCCCTGATTCCCAACCCCAGTTATCTGCTGAATCACCCTCAGGATAAGCACAAGCAGTCTGTGCTTCAAGAAGCCCTTAGGAATATTTGATGTAGTTTGAGAACAACTTTATCAAACACAAAAGTTTCCTCCTTGTTACTGTGAACTGGAATGAATATTCATATTTTTTGTGATGTAATTTCTTCCCATACCTCATTACACACTCCTCCTCCTCCATTTCTTTCATTGAAATGAGTTGCTATTGAACACCAATTCTCTTCCAGGCACTTTGCTAAGTGCTAAGAATGAAATAAAAGTGTGAGACATGATTTTGAACTAGAATTTTCCATGCCTTTATTTTAAGAGACATCAAGAATAAAGTCTGGAAATCTGTCTTCTAAAGCAATGGTTCCCTAATTTGGGCTTGCTTCAAAATCATCTTGTGAAAAATTATGTGTTTTATTACCATCCGGATTTACCCAGGAGGACACTCAGGAAGGATGAGTTTATATCATGGATATCAGAACCACAGTGCATGTTCAGCAAAGACTGGATTTGAGCTCAGATATTCTGACTGTTGAGTTGATTCTTAAGTAATTTCTGTCCTTGTCTCCGGATATTACAGGACAGGCATTGAAAATTGGCCACTCAGATCTCATCATTTCAATTGCAATTTTATTATTTCCCCTACAAAAAGTCTCCAATCCTTCCCTGATTTTCAATATACGTCCATCCTACCTGTGAAAACAATTACAGAGGGAGATGGAATCCTTCCTGTTGGACCTGAGCAAAGATTAAGAAACGTTGTCTCTAAACCTTTGAAAATCAGAGGACACCCCCACAGGAACTTAAGTCAGCCCTCATTCAAAGGGAAGCCATGAGATTCTCTACCTCATTCTAAAGGAGTTCTTCACTTAATTTAATAAACAACATATCAATTAAAGAAAAACAACAAATGAGATGAAAGTGAAATGTGTAGGCTCCTAACAAAAGAGATCCAACTAGAAACAATTTTGGATTCTCATAACAGACACTTACAAGTTGACACATCCTCTCAGGACACCCTGGGACTTCTCTGGTGTGTCACAGAGGAGCAACGGCCTTTGTCTACAGAGAGAGACATAACTGGGTAGAACAGCATTGTCCTTTCAGTGCAATATGGAAAGCACACATTCTGAACATGATCCAGGTCTAGAAAAGCTTGAGGAGGGAGAAATCACCACTGTACAAGAAACCAGCTGCCTGTGGAATGCATTAATCATCTTGCTTCTGGAAGTCATTTTGGATTGATTTACATCCAACCATCACATTGTACACCTTGAATTTATACCAATTTTATTGAATTATCCTCCAATGAATGTATAAAAATACCATGATCATGATTTATGATGAAATTCATCCAACAAAAGCACCTGCACACCATCGCCACATGGATTCCCACTCCGATATTTCTCTTTTGATTCTGCATTTGCAGTAGTGAACTGTGGCCCAGAGCACTCTTCAATCCTCAGAAAGAAGAGTGTGTCACAATAACTGATGAACAAGGACAGAGATATGATAAATGCAAATATCTGGGAAGTGTTCACTGTGATGAAACAAATTCTGGAATTGATGGCCAGAAGGAAGGATAAGAAGGAAAACATTGATTAAACACTGTCTGTGAAATGGAGGTGAGTGGAAATGCACAGACCTGAGCGATGCACATACATGTGATGCAGGACATATAATAATATGTATAGGGACTAAAATGATTTCAACAGTGAATAAATGAGACACATGAATTGCACCTCTCAAACACCAAATATGGGATTTTAGACGTCTGATTGGTTTAAATAGGAATGTTGTCCAAAAGCCTCACCTGGATGCTGAAGGTGGAAGATGGATCTTCAAGGAAATGCAGACTGACATAGTGTCAGGTGTTCCTGGTCAGAAAGGCTCATCTCTGGGAGGAGCTCAGGTGCTGCATCCTGGCTGGGGCAGGGCTGCTGAGTGAGGTGGTCCCATACTGATGCCTACAGTCTCTGTTTCTCTGCAGGCTCAATATCCCAATCTCCTCATTAGTTCAGCTATTTTACTAACAATCTGATCCCAAGAGTGCACGTCCTTGAAGACCAGCTCTGCAAGAATGAGGGATTCAGGGTGGCTGATTCCTAACCCCTGAGGCTGTGATTGCACCATTCAGTTCTCTGCCCCGTCTCTGTTCACTAGCATTGCTTGAGGCTTGCATCTCTCTACCAGGGCTTCTTTAAATTACAAACAAAACTATTATTTTAATTAATCATTTTGGGAATCTTGCTTTAATAATTTGGAGACATTTCCTATATGGGTGGGTAAAAATAATACTTCCTAAAATATTAGCTAAGTCATTGTTAGTCAGCTTTCTGTTGCTGTAATGAATATCTCGGAGAGGTTCACTTTGGCTCATGGTTTGAGAGGTTTCATTTCATGGTCAGTTGCTCAGTCAGTGACAGCACAGTACATCTCAGAGCGAGAGCATGGCAGAAGAGTCCAGTTCAGTCATGGCAGCCAGGGTATGAAAAGAGGGAAAGAAGAGGGGCCAGGATCCCAATACCCCGTTCAAGGGCAGGCACCCAGGGACCAGACTTCCTTCCACTATGTCCCAGGTCTGAAAGGCCCCAGCACCTCCCTCTAGTGCCACATCATGAAGATCAAGCCTTAACATGTGACCTTACAGGACAAATATCCAAATATCCAAAATAATAATGTACCACTGCAAACACCCAAGGTGCTTCTCCTTGGTCAGATAGCTTTTGGCTGGGCCATAATTTTTGTTTATTAATATTTTCAAAGAATCTTCTAATACATTCTCTTTCATCACTGTGGACCACCAAAAATGCAGACATAGCTGTCACTTCCTGCTTACCATTTCACCAATGCCATTTTCACTTCCATCCCAATAGTTTCAATTTTTTTTCCTTCCCATAAGATGAGCTCAAGGTGCAATACTGGTTTGTTACTTTTAATGGAGATACAACTACAAAATTAACAAAAGGCAGAATTCTGCAGCTATGCCCAGATGCTCAACACCTTAGACTAGATTCATCAGCCATTTTACAGGTGGAGGCGGAGTTCTGTGTTAGTTTTCTTTTTAAAACATTTTATGTATAAAGGCTTCAATATTTTCACACTGAATGTAACTTAGAATATGTTAAGTCTGTATGTCCGTTGGGTATTTTATTAAATGGATGACTACATAAGGACCTTCTTCACCATGTTAACCTCATCCACTTTAAAAAATGGAAAGAGTATATAAAAGGTATCAGTGGAGTTATTTCAAAAAGGTCAGTGTTTCCACTGACAACCCCAAACACAGCAATATGTAAAAGGAAGATGAAGGGATTAAAAAAAAAAAAAAAAAAAAACCTCAAACATAATATAATAGGATAAGTAAACAGAAGCCAAGGACCTCTATGGATTCATCTCCATAAGCCAGAAAGTGCTTCCTCTTTGACAGCTGAGGACACAGTGTTCTAGGAGGATATTAGTGTTCAAGAGCAGAAGCAGTTTCTGTACCTCAGCGATGACCGTGGTTGAACTTGAGCATTTCCTGTCCCCATGGCTGTGGAGCTGGAGCACCCAAAAGTTTCAGAAAAGCCTCCAAGGAAGACCTTCACTGAGCTCGCTGCCGGCTTTGTGTGGATTTATGGCAGCGTGCACATCAATGAGCAGAAGGCAGTGAACTGGATTTAGGCATAGAGAACTAATTGGTGATGGGTGAGAGCGATTGTGAACCTGCCACAGGAGAAAGTTCTCTAAAGCTCCCATTGGGTTGACCTTGGGAAATCATGGGAGGAGAATAGCTGTGGAGAGTGAGGACAGGGAATCACCTCGACGAGGGTTGCTGTGAAGGGAGCAGGCACTGAGACTGCAGCCAGGCTGAGATGAGATGTCAACAATGCTTTACTTTTGCAGTTCTGGGGATAATACCAGGGCCTTACATAGGGGAGGCTACCACTTCAACACTGAGTGAAAGCCCTAGACACAGGGAGCCATTTTTTGAATATGAATCCATATACCTTGAAATCACAATGTCAGACTCCCAAGATGAACATCTACCTTAATGTAAGGGGACTCACGATTAGTATCCAATTAGCAATACTGAAGACTGAAGCTTCTGCAAGATCCTATTAAGTGACTTCTGAAAACATCCATCCATAAATAACCACAAAGATCTTCTTGGTTCTCAAGACCTTCCGTTCTCTGCCCACCAAAGTGGTGTATCACCAGCAGCGATATCAAAGCAGGACCCACATTCAAGAGCAGAGCATGTGTTTTTGAAGTCTTAGGCAGTATGACTATAAGTTCATTAAAGCATTGTGAGCAGTTTACACTTAACGATGATATCCTTCTCCATAAAATGATCTCTTGCACTGATTTTTTTTAATGTAGGAATCAGAAGAAAGATGACATATGCTGGAATTTGAAAATAAAAATGAAGAAAACAGTAGCAATTTGTTGGTGTGTCCAACACCAAATATTGGACAAGGAAGACACAATGTCCCTCAACAAGGGTCCTTGTTGGTTGTACAGTTGCTTGAGGAGGAAGAGGAGCAGCACAGCAGAGAGGGGAAGAGCAAAGGTCCCCTGGTGCTTGGAACCCGAGGCTTTCCTGATGCAGACTCAGCAGGCAACTCAACGAGTGTGAGACCCTTGTGACGTGTGATCGTCAGGATGGCTGGCCGTGGAAAAGGCTACAGCTTGACAGGACATTACCTTTCTCCTCTCAGGTGTCCCTCAACCTGAAACACCTGAGACATCAACTCTTCCCTCCCCTTTGTCGGGTCACAACCAAATCCAACACACTTGGGCATGGATACACCTTTCCTCTGTAATGGATTCACATGTGTGTTTCTAAGTATGTCTAATGGAAACCCAAATAAAACAAACAAACAAACAAACAACCAAGCTTGAGGTGCAACTAAACCTTTTGTGATTAAAAACACAAACTTTGTTATTTCAACTTTTTCTACCTATTTCTTGTATAAATGCAAGTGATAATATAGAGACTCTAATTCTCCAAAAACTCACAAATACAAAGGGGTGATTACAAGTATGGCTCCATGAATATGGTTACATGTTTACTAGGACTCTTAATGGTTTGAAAATATTACATGTAATCTATTTGGACAGGATGCCATGTAAGTAGGCTTCACTATTGCAGAATTCCCATATGAACCTTACCCTCTTTCATAGTTTTTGCTTCAATACATGTATTTTCTAAACATTAAAGGTCATAGATTTGACTTATGGTTGTTTCTCATCAATATTGTTGTAGGAAGTTGCAAATTAACAGAAAAGTTGTTAACCTGAGGTTCTAGCTACCTTGGGGTTGTAACAAAAATAAATCTGGAGATTGTTACCCCAAATGACTTAATTTTAGGGCTGGCGCGCTCCAATGAACATCTGAAACGTTGGTGCAGAAAAAGACACAATAGCTCCTGAACCATCAAGACAGTCCAGAAAACATCAGCATGAAAACAGATGGCTGATTTATTTCTGAGTTGAAAGGCAGAGAGAAATGTGGAGTTCTGCCACTTCAAAGGCAGAAAGAAACTCTAAGAGGTTTCATGGTTTTAAAAAGGCAATGTTCTAAATTATTTCAATTGATGTAAATAATTCTTTCACCATTAAGAATCACTGAGGAGTGCTGGGGAGATAGCTCAGTTGATAGAGTGCTTGCCTTGCAAGCACAAGGCCCTGGGTTAGATCCCCAGCACCACAAAAAATAAAAAATAAAATAAAAAAGAATCACTGAGGAAGATCATTATGGAAAATAGTGTCCTAGCAACTCATATTTGAACTAAGGACTTGTGTACATCCACCAAATGCTGTGGAGCAGATAGCATGTTGACAAAAACAACTCAGTGGAAATGTTTCAAACATGTAGTTTCCAAAGGGGAAAGAAAGAAAGTGGGTCATGTAGCATGTGAAAAGACACTTCACCTTATAAAAAGAGAAATGTAAATCAGTGGCACCAATTAGCACAGCTGCCACTGCCTGGGTAATTGAAAATGTTCTGTGCTGATTGAGGACCATGGGATTATCTAACAGGAAGGCAGCACGTGAAGTTCAACCACTTCAGAAAGCTCACTGGCACTTCTCAAAGGAGAACTTTACACCCTTGTAGCCACAAACCCACCCAAAGAATGAAATATTCCCAACACGATGCATGAAAAAACCTATTCCATCAACTTTAATTACAATTACAGAAAAATAATAAACCCAATTTCATCCATATCAGAAAAAAAATCCCTGTTGTTTTGTGTTATCAAACATCATATAAAAATAGGACTGATTATGGGGTAACATCAGCTAAACCCAATAACATGAAGGAATCTCAGAAGTGCAATGATGAAAATGACAACCAAGTCCCAGAAACCAATCATGACCTTGGAACTTTATCAAGGTCAGAAGAAAGTTGTTATAATTTAGTGCACAAGTATCCATGAGGAAGTGATAACAATAGTATCATAGAATGACTTTTTGGAGATAGGTATTATGATATGGGCAATCAAAAAATGACTGCAGCCCAGGCACAGTGGTGCACACCTGTAATCGCAGCAGCTCAGGAAACTGAGGGCAGGAGAGGATCATGAGTTCAAAGCCCAGCCTCAGCAATCTAGTGAAGAATATAAGCAACTCAGCAAGAACCTGTCTATAAATAAAATACTGAAAAGGGTCAGGGATGAGGCTCAGTGGGTAAGTGCCCCTGGGTTCAATCCTCATAAAAAAAATCTGACTGCAGGGCTGGGATGTAGCTTAGTGATTTCATACTTGACTAGCATCATGAGGCTGAGTATCTACTCCAGCACTGTAAAAACATGCATTAATCTAGTCTCATTCCTACTCAATCTAAAAAAGAACATCATGACACAGTCACATCAATATTTATTGCAGCTCAACACACAATAGCTAAACTGAGGTCCTTCAGCAGATGAATGGATAAGAAAATGTGGTACATATACACAGTGGAATATTACTCAATCTTACAGAAGAATGAAATGATGGCATTCTCTGGTAAATGGATGGAGCTGGAGAATATCGTGCTAAGTGAAATAATCCAATCCCAAAAACCAAAGGCTGATTATTTCTCTGACATGCTGATGCTAATTCACAATAAGTGGGGATGGGTGGTGGTTGAGGAAGAATAGAGTTACTTTGGATTAGGTAGAGGGAAGTGAAGGGAGGGGAGTGGGTACAGGTTAGAAATGAGAGTAGATGTGGCTGTATCTCTGTAGTATGCTGATTTTAAGTCCTTTGGGTATAGACCAAGGAGTGGGATAGCTGGGTCAAATGGAGGGTCCATTCCGAGTTTTCTAAGGAACCTCCACACTGCTTTCCAGAGTGGCTGCACCAATTTGCAGCCCCACCAGCAATGTATGAATGTACCTTTCTCCCCACATCCTCGCCAACACCTGTTGTTGCTCGTATTCTTGATAATCGCCATTCTAATTGGGGTGAGATGGAATCTTAGGGTGGTTTGATTTGCATTTCTCTTATTACTAGAGATGTTGAACATTTTTCCATATGTTTGTTGATTGCTTGTAGATCTTCTTCTGTGAAGTGTCTATTCATTTCCTTGGCCTATTTGTCGACTGGATTATTTGAATTCTGGAGTAAAGTTTTTTGAGTTCTTTATAGATTCTGGAGATTAGTGCTCTATCTGAAGTATGATTGGCAAAGATATTCTCCCACTCTGTAGGCTCTTTCTTCGCATTGCTGATAGTTTCCTTTTCTGAGAGAAAGCTTTTTAGTTTGAATCTATCCAGTGGTTGATTCTAGCTTTTATTTCTTGTGCTATGGGAGTCCTGTAAGGAGTCTGATCCTAGACCAACAAGGTGAAGATTTGGACCTACGTTTTCTTCTATAATCTGCAGGGTCTCTGGTCTGATTCCGAGGTCCTTAATCCATTTTGAGTTTAGTTTCGTGCATGGTGAGAGATATGGGTTTAGTTTCAATTCTGTTGCATATGATTTCCAATTCTCCCAGCACGATTTGTTGAAGAGGCAATCTTTTCTCCATTGCATATTTTTGGCACCTTTGTCTAGTATGAGAAAATTGTATTTATTTGGGTTGTGTCCGTGTCCTCTATTCTGTACCATTGATCTACCTTTCTATTTTGGTACCAATACTATGCCGTTTTGTTACTATTGCTTTGTAGTAGAGTTGAAGATCTGGTATTGCAATACCCCTGTTTCACTCTTCCTGCTAAGGATTGCTTTAGCTATTCTGGGTTTCTTATTCTTCCAGATGAATTTCATAATTGCTTGCTCTATTTCTGTAAGGTACGTCATTGGGATTTTAATTGGAATTGCATTGAATTTGTATAGCACTTTAGGTAGTATGGCCATTTTGACAATATTAATTCTTCCTATCCAAGAACATGGAAGATCTTTCCATCTTCTAAGGTGTTCTTTAATTTCTTTCTTTAGTGTTGTATAGTTCTCATTGTAGAGGTCTTTCACCTCTTTTGTGAGATTGATTCCCAGTATTTTATTTTTTTCGAGGCTATTGTGAATGGGGTAGTTTTCCTAATTTCTCTTTCTGAAGATTCATCACTTATGTATAAAAATGCGTTGGATTTATGGGCATTGATCTTGTAACCTGCTACTTTACTGAATTCACTTATGAGTTCTAAGAGTTTTCTGGTGGAATTTCCAGGTTCCTCTAAATATATAATCATGTCATCAGCGAACAGGGATAGTTTGAGTTCTTCTTTCCCAATTCGTATCCCTTTAATTTCTTTGGTTTGTCTAATTGCTCTGGCCAGAGTCTCAAGAACGATGTTGAATAGAAGTGGTGAAAGAGGGCATCCCTGCCTTGTTCCAGTTTTTAGGGGGGAATGCTTTCAGTTTTTCATCATTTAGAATGATATTAGCCTTGGGCTTAGCATAAATGGCCTTTACAATGTTAAGGAATGTTCCCACTATCCCTATTTTTTCTAGTGTTTTGAGCATGAAGGGGTGCTGTATTTTATCAAATACTTTTTCTGCATCTATTGAAATAATCCTGTGATTCTTGACTTTAAGTCTATTGATATGGTGAATGACATTTATTGATTTCCTGATGTTGAACCAACCTTGCATCCCTGGGATGAAACCCACCTGATCAAGGGTGCACTATCTTTTAATATGTTTTTGTATGCAATTTGCTAAAATTTTGTTGAGAATTTTTGCGTCGATGTTCATTAAGGATATTAGTCTGAAATTTTCTTTCCTTGATGAGTCTCTGTCTGGTTTAGGTATCAGTGTGATATTGGCTTCATAGAATGAGTTTGGGAGGGTTCCCTCCTCTTCTATTTTATGGAATACTTTGAGAAGTATTGGAATGAGCTCTTCTTTAAAGGTTTTATAGAACTCGGCTGAGAACCCATCTGGTACTGGACTTTTCTTTTTTGGTAGGCTTTTGATGACTTCTTCTATTTCAGTACTTGAAATTGGTCTATTTAAATTGTGTATGTCCTCCTCATTCAGTTTAGGCAATTCATATGTCTCTAGAAACCTGTTGAAGTCTTCGAAATTTTCTATTTTGTTGGAGTATAGATTTTCAAAATAGCTTCTAGTTATGTTTTGTATTTCAATCCTGTCTGTTGTGATATTTCCTTGTTCATTCCGAATTTTAGTGATTTGGGTTTTCTCTCGTCTTCTCTTTGTTAGTGTGGCTAAAGGTTTATCAATTTTGTTTATTTTTCGAAGAACCAACTATTTATTTGTCAATTTTTTGTACTGTTTCTTTTGTTTCAATTTCAGTAGTGTGGAGATTCCTTAGAAAACTTGGAATGGTCCTGCCATTTGACCCAGATATCCCACCCCTTGGCCTATACCAAAGGACTTAAAATCAGCATCCTACAGAGATACAGCCACATCAGTGTTCTTAGCTGCTCAATTCACAATAGCCAGAGTGTGGAACCAACCTAGATTGCCCTTCCATTGATGAGTGGATAAAGAAACCGTGGTATATATATACAATGGAATATTACTCAGCCATAAAGAATGATAAAATTATGGCATTTGCAGGCAAATGGATGAAATTGGAAATATCATGCTAAGTGAGATAAGCCAATCTCAAAATCCAAAGGACGAATGATATCGCTAATAAGTGGAGGATGACACATAATGGGGGGGAGGGAAGGGTTAGTGTTAGGGTTAGAGTTAGCGGTAGGGAGGGGGGCAAGTATGGAGGAAGGAAGTACTGTATAGAGGGTAAAGAGGGGTGCAGTGGTGGGGGGAAGGGAAAAAAAAAAATAAAAAAAGAAAAAAAAGAAAAAAATCACCTTAATAAGAAAATATATAGATGGATTTTTATTAGCATATTTAACCAACAGCAAAAAACTGGTTTTTGTCTGTACATGCCAGTTTTCTCAAAATGAATCTGTATAATAATCACCCTAGATTTTTATACGTTGATAAGTGAAGATAGTAATGAAGACAGAGATGTTTAGGAAAAAAAAAACTCAAGAAATAAAATATACCTATGACAGGGTCCTGGGATTCTGCATTTATAAGCCCCCAGGTGAAGACCCACTGCCAACTGAGGACGATACTTTGAACAATAGAGCGTGTATACTGTCTTGATTGTGCTAAAACATGTACAAAAATCAATTCTCCAATAAGCATTAAAAAGCCTTTAAATGTACTTAACTATTTTCATTGGGGAAGTGGGAAGTTTCAGGAAATAGAGTGCATTTCTAAGTGCAAGTACATGACATTTATAATCACTTACTATTAAACTTACCGCAAATTTTTGTGAAAAAAAAAAGAAAATGATAGTAGAATGAATCAGACATTATTACCCTATGTACATATATGACTACATGACCAGTGTGACTGTACATCATATACAACCAGAAGAATGAGAAATTATATTCCATTTATGTATGATGTGTCAAAGTGCATTCTACTGTCATGTATAACTACATTAGAACAAATTGAAATAAAGAGCATATGAAATTATATTCAAGGTCCATCCAGACAGCATGTAATAGATCATTTTCTGCAAAATCCTTTTCAGTATAACAACCAACTTCACATCATGTAAGCTCCTAATCACAATGCGGGGCGGGGGACATCATTTCCAGTGTCACCGGTTAGCTTATGACACAGATGTCTTCTGTATGACTCCATAGAGTGGCCTATGACCAGTGGATCAAGGGAAGGACACTTGATTTTCTGTCTCTGGCATTTTGGCCCAGGCATAACACCTGCATCTGCTGCAACCACCTGGGGAGGCTGATAAAAAGTCCTTGGAAGAAGCCACCTCATGCAGGACTCAAGGAAGCCATGGATCCCCAAATCCATAGGTTCTTAACTCCTGATGTCCTTGGAAAAAATCATAATACCCTTCGTTGCATCAGTATATTAGAATTAGTGATTTCGTTTCTTTGATAACTGATGTTATCTTCACAAAACATGTCTTAATATTGCAAAAATATCTGAAGCCTCTGAGATAATCCAATTACATGAATTTCATAAAAATCAAATTGATCAGGGTGGATGCTGAGGTGACCAAATGAGGATCAGGTAACAGCTCAGCAATTATTTAATTGAAAGTTCTGTTTATTTGATCACAGCATGTCTGTCTTTGAGTTGCAAACAGCCCGGCCCTACCCACAGGATCAGGCTGAAAATAGAGTCCACATATGTCCTTGACCCTGTGTGAACCATTCCCTGTCCTGTGCAACTTCTGCAGCTCTCCTTCTGAGTCTGATCCTAAAGCATCACTAAACTAAAACCCCCAACTCAGTCTATCCTTGACAGAGGTAAAGCAAGCGAATGGCATTTAGAGATTGAATTCATTGTTGCACATCACAGAACTGTACAGAAACTAAGGGCTAATATGACACCCAAGTAGAAATGAACGTCACTGTCACAATCTCACAACCATACGACCAGGGGAAGCTACACTCTACATGGGACCACCATCTTGCATAAATATTTCCCCAGCTGAGTCTTTTCTTCCAAATTACCACAATGAAACCGGTTAAAGTTGGAACCCCTCCTTCAGGTTCTGCTTCTGTATGACAAGCACAAAGAATTGTGGTTGAGAATTGGAATCACCAAACATCATAGATGTAGATGAAAGTAGTCAGGTTTCAAGGCATGCTAATAAGCATCAGACCATTCATCATCTGTTTTAGAAAAATATAGTGATAAGTGCACATTCTGACTCATGAGGGATTCCACCACTTTTACTTTCAATAAAAACCCAAGTCCAAAGTAAATAACATCTCATAGAGGAGAGGTTGTTCCACTGATGAGCTTCCTCAGGGCCTCCTTCATGTCCCTGTTCCTCAGGCTGTAGATAAAGGGGTTCAGCATTTGAGGGACCATGGTGACATCACTGAGGCCACTAGACTTCCTGGGAGAGTCAGTAATACAGAGCTAATGTACACCCCCAAACCTGTGCCATAGAACAAAGAAACAACAAACAGGTGGGACCCACGGGTAGAAAAGGCTTTATGCTTTCCTCCCGGTGAGGGCATTCTCAAGACAGAGGACACAATGTGACAGTAAGAGAAAATAATCCCAAAGAGAGGAGCACCACCAAATATGCAAGCTGCAATATATATAAGGATGTTATCAATGAGAGTATCAGAACAGGCCAGCTTGATGACCTGATCAAGTTCACAGAAGAAGTAGGAGATCTCCAGATCTGTGCAGAAAGACAACCGCAGCACCATCAGAGTGTGCAGCAAGCCATCTATAGTACTGATGCATAGAGAGACCAGAACCAGAAGGACACAGACAGGGGTTCATGATGACTGTGTACCTAAGGGGATGGCAAATGGCCACATAGCGGTCATAGTCCATCACTGCAAGCAGACAACTTTCCATGGCAACAAAAAGTAAAACAAAGCAGACCTGGAAGAGGCAGCTCTTGTGTAGGTGATGCTGTGATCCTTAACTTGGATGTTCACAAGCATCTTAGGGATTATGCTTGAGCTTCAACAGATGTCATTAAAGGACAGGCTGCAAAGGAAGAAATACATGGGGGTGTGGAGGTGAGAGTCAGAGTGTGATGAGCCATAATTCCTGACCCATCTGTCATTATACTCTTTTAAATTAATGAAATACCATAATGACCAGGTGGACTTTAGTTTTTCTTGAAACCTGTCATTGCTTTTAGTATACCTCTGCGATGTTTGACCCATAATTTCTCACCCCAAACATAATTTTGTTGCTCTGGTTCCACAGAGACAGCTCTGAAGCAAGGATTCTAGTCTTAGAATCTCCTTATGCTGAAATCCCAGAAGAAAGCAAGTTAGTGAAAGATGGCAGGATAAGGGTGGTCTTTAAGCACTGCTCGGTCATATTAAGAGAATTGTTTCCACTGATCATACAGCTGGAGCCATTGGAATTCATCTGGGTATCAGACCTAAAGTGAACAAAGGGTTGGACATTCATATCCTGAGATCTGTTCCTGGCATCCATATACTTCTGGGACAAAAATAGCATCAACCATTTTCAATGTATTCATCTATAAAATTGGCATGATGAATCAGACCACTGTTTTAGTGTGACTGTGACATGCTTGAACTCCATCAATGATGACAGAATACTGTGCTGACAATAAGGAGAAATACCCTTCATTCCAAAGATATGAGAGGTAGGAAATACAATAACACAGAGAGCAGAACTTCATTCATTCAGTCCCCCATGAAGTGGCCTCTTCCCTGCACTGGTCTCCTCCCCTTCCCCAGGTGATAGTGCAAATGCAGTTGCCATACATGGACCTGATGCCACAGGCAACAATCTGCGCACCCACTCCTGGGTGTCTTGAGCAGGGAACTCTCCATGTACCAAAGACTTGCATCTCTGAGGTGGACTGGATGGTGGTCTTCAAACTATGTCAACATCCTGTCCTGAAAAAGTGTGATCAAGGTGTGGCATAAGTGGTGAATGCTGCTTGTATGGGAGAAGGGGGTTGGCAGAGGAGGAGCACTTGGTGGATCATCTGGGTGGGATCTCAAGGTCATCCCATGTCTCTTCTTAGGACAGAAGTGGAGAAGACAGAATACAGAGGGGGCATGGTGACTGCAGAGACGGGAATTGGTTTGATAAAGTCAGTATTTGATTGCCAGTAGTGGATCAGTTTTGCTCTGAAAAGCTGTCATTTTTATAGCAATGCAATACGTATTTATCACCCTTGTAGACATCCCTAAACAACATACCACCTAATGAATTCCATTTCTCTTGCAAGTCTCATACTTGTGCTCCAGAAATGATTTTTCAGAAGTTATTTCTTGATTTGCATACTTTATATTTTTATATTAATGTGGTGACATTAATTATGAAGCATTTCTGAGGAGGAACCAAGTGTGGCATCCATTTTTCTGTTATTTGGATAAACATCTTAAATATTCCCAACATGCCTCCCAAAATATGAAAAGAGTTTGAGGACTGGGGGCGTAGCACAGTGATAATGTCCAGGCACACATGGCCAGCTGCCAGGGCCGAGCCCTAGCAGGAGTCCATGGGTTCCACACAGGTAAACGGGGCACAGGGAGACAGCATCAGCGATGGATGGAGAATGAAAGACACAGACTCTAGTTCTGGTGCAATCAGTCCCACTTTATTCTGGGGAAGACTGGGTTTATATACATTTTTCTTCAGGCTATAATGGCAGTCTTGTGGTTAATATTAAAGAAGTTTCCAAAGCATAGGCAGAAAATAGTAACCTTACAGATATCCTTCCTGAATCACAATTGTTTTAAGAATATCTAACTACGTCAATGACTAATACAATGTTTATTTCCTTAATTTATAAACTCTATGTGACCTAAGACTATTCTTATTATTCTCACAATTAAAGCAATAGACAAGTAATCTCATGTGACCATCTCTAGTAGGTCCATCTGGTTAACATAAATTGCTGAGTTAAGGGCTATAGGAGGGCAGCGTTTGCAATGGTTATTGTGTACCACGTTATTATAGGGGTGACATATTCTTTGTAGGAAGGAAGGAATGTTGTGAAATCATTCTCTTACCCACCACCACACATAAACAAAACCATCTTAGGATTTAACCAGCCTGTTGGAGACAAAGGCAGATCTATATCTATTTTCTCCAGAGGTTTTCAGGGACTCATTGCATGGTTGCAAAATTATTTTTAACTTTGTTAGTGGTAAAGACCCATTGTCTTTCAGATTGTAGGTAATATTTTCTGGAATTTTTGTTGTATTCCCCTCGTCCCCCTAAGCAATCTGTTCAGACTGAAATGAGTAATATATTATCAGAAAAACAGAGCAGAAAAAACACCATGCTCTGGAGCAAAACATCCAGCAATTCCTTTTAGAATGAGCCTTTGCAAACATCCTCCAGAGGATCTTTGTCAAGCAATGGATGGAATTCCAGATGCCCCCACAGCCAGCACCCTCGCAACCCTGTAAATACAAGGTCTGCACTTGGTGTGGAAGTACTGACGTAGCAGAACAGTTTTCACCTTTGGGTAGTTTCAGAGAGTTGAACCAACTTACCCTACCCTGACATATTCTGGAGTGTCATCATTACTCAACTCTCATTTACTCTGACAATTCAATGAGTGTAACTATTTACTTACAGTTCTAAGAGGAGGTTATGAGTCTTTTCCTGAATTATGGGCCCAAGAATTCCTCTTTAGAAATACGAGTGTGTGATTTGTCCATCAAGCTGCAGATCTGTTGTTCATTCATAATACATGCATGCAATTGGAATAACAGCGCTTTGTCTTTAAATACATACTGCAGATTTTTGTCTGCAGGATAGTGTCTACTTTGCGTGTGCTTCATGGTGGTTAGTAGGTGCCCCCAGCACTGAGTATAGAGTCAATTTTGCAATGTTTTGTCTCTGGATCTGTATTCAACAGGTCTTAGCACTGAAAGAATACATAGCATCAGTAAGGGATTTTTAGTCTTGCCATTTGTAATTGAGGCAGAGACCAACTAAAATTTATTGCTGCCTTTGCAGTGAGACAAGCATCTTTTTCTTTTTAATTTCCTTACACTTCTATTAAATGCTCTATGTGTTCACTACAATGCCAATCCAGCTATGAATAATGAATTCATTTATGTTAATATGTTTCCTTACACTTTTGTAATAGGATTGTATTTTCTTCTTCCTAATTTCACAGCTCTTTATTACTGTGCACCTCAGTCTGATAAAACTAATTTTATTTTTCTTATTTAATTTTTGGTATTGGGATTAAACCCATAGGTGCTCATCACTAGTCATATCCCCAGCCCTTTTATTCTTTTTCTTTAGAGACCCTGACTCTAAATAATTTGCTTTGGGTCTCACTAATTGCTGAGGCTGGCTTTGAACTTAGATTCTCCTGCCTCATTCTTTCAAACCAGTGGGATTACAGGCCTGTGCCACCATGAGCCACGGTGCCCAGATAAAAGTAATGTTAGTGTGGTAACAAACAAGTCATTTGTTTTTAGTCACAATCACAAGGGTTCTTTGCACCCTGGGTTAATGGCTTTCTGATACTTGGCAATTTTCTGCACCAAATTGATAACAGAGACCCAAAATTTGGGTCTAGGATGTTCCATGTGTGTGTATTTGTGTCTTAATGTGTTTATATGTGTATGTATAAAATCATAAATTATCTGATATACTTTGAATGAAAATTAATAGTGAAATTCTATTGTCTATTTAGTGTCACCTCTTCTATTTTTGTTATTATTATAAGTACAAATTATAGCATTAGGTTATAGTTACTTAAAACTGTACCTGTGACTCACATGAATACATTTGAATCATGTGTAACTGTGAAAAAACTAGTTATAACAATATCTATGTATACAATTATCACTAAATACTACAGACGAAATGTCTTCTACATCTATGTTTTTTTTTGAGTTGAAGTGTGTTGGTATTCCTGACACTGTGTGTAAAGGTCATTGTGACTCTAAAGCTACCGAAGGAGAAAAGACAAGAATTGTATATGCAAAGGTGTGTCCCTGTGAGAAAGTCCCTCAGGACAGACATGAACAGAAAGGTGGATGCAGAAGACCACACCACCAGGAAATCTCAGGATGAGGGAGCAGTCAGCATCAGGTTGGGAAAGAAGAAGACATTCTCAAAGTCTCAAGTCCTAAATCAATCATGCCAATGGCCTTGCAGCACAAGGATTGCACTCTCAACAAGTAAACCCCTGCTGTATAATGAGCTTCAATATTTAAAACACCTCAACTAAGAGGTGTTGAGTGTCCAGGTGTCCATTTCCCCTCTTGCAAACTCCTTCAATGCTCTCCTCACCAGCTGCAGAGGCACTTGTATGGAGAGGTGGTGCTTTCCCTCTCAGGTATCAGGTTAAGTAATATAACAATTGCTGTTGTTTTTGCAAGTGGCTCAAATCCTTCATGTTATTTTTCTCTCATTCCTCTCTTTGAAAAAAATGTAGGCAACATATCACTCAACAATACAGGTGAATCTTAAAAAATACTAAAATGAATGCCTCCTCAAGTAATACTCATGCCCAGGTGCACTGGCACCCACCTGTAATCCCAGCACTGGGAGAATGAGGTAGGAGGATCACAAGTTCAAAGCCAGTCTCAGCAACTTATCGAGGCCTCAAGACTGAGAGAATCCCTGTCAAAATTAAAATTCAAATAGGCTGGGGCTATGTCTCACTAGGTAAATGTCCCTGGCTTCAATCCCTGGTAATAATAATAATATTCATGACCCTAAGGTTTGAGGAATCACGTGTGCTGGTCCAGATTGTGGGTCCTTCTGTGCTGCCACTTGGTAGGTAGGACCTATGTGGTCAGAGCAGTGGAGACACTGAGAGCTAAATATGGCCTGTCTGCCTTTTCAGGTGGACATTGTCAATCGAGTGAAGGAGTCTTGGTGACACTTCAATGATCCTAATGTGGTACTTAGAGGTCACAGCAGATGGAGGTGTAGGTCACCTGTGAGGTCTGATGTCCTCAATGTAATTCTATATCGCACTGCCTTAATAAAATGGAAGTGGCCTCTAGACCACTCATCCTGCTCCAGCTACAGCCTCATTCTCTTCTCCATTTATAAAAACATTCCCAAAGCTGGTCCTTATATTTCCTCTCCCCAATTCTCCACCAATGTTTCCTTAAATCTGTCTGAGTCCCCTCTGACAGGGCTGCAGTTGTCCTCACGGTCCCCAGTCAGGTCTCTACTCCTCGGTCAGGTTTTCTGACTCTTCTCCTGCATAATTTCACTCAGTCAATTAATGTGATAAAATATACTTTGTAATGCAATTGGAAAAGATTTTACAAAATGTCCATAAAAAACATGCTTGTCTGTACTTACTACAAATATCAGTGACCAAAAAACTAGATTGGAATATTCTGGACAACATATTGAATATAAAAATCAAGATCAGGAATCATTAATGACATTGAAGAGATACCTCTGAGTATTTGTTTGATTATAACCTCTTGGTTGTGTTTGTAATCAGATTGTAATACCCACCTGCACAAGCTCTGTTTTCACACCTAAAAGAGAATCAGGCTCCTTGATATGAAACAGCTCCATTTTTCTTTGTTGGTAAATGGATATTTGGGGTTTACAAGAAACCTCACAGGTCTTGCAGGCAAGGTACCATAAGTGGAGGAGAGGAGAATAGTGGAGAGAATTGGGTGATCTGCTCCTGGATTTGGGGTCAGGGGACCTGCCAGTCTAAAAGCCTGTCTTCTGATTTCTTTGGTCTTTAAGGTTATGCACCCCAGGGATCAGCAGGGCAGTAAAATTGTTATCTAACAAGGCGCTTTGGATATTGAGCCCCAGGGGTACAGAGACTGCATGGAGTCAGCTTGTGGCCACCGCACCCCACAGCCCTGCCCCAGTGGAGAAGCAGCACAGGAACCTCCTCCTAGAGATGTGATCCTTCTTGATCAGGACCTGCTGACTCAATCTGTCTGCACTTCCTGAGTATGCACCATCCATCACCAATACCCATATGAGGCACTGAGCATCCTTTCTCTTGAAGTCAACCAGGTACCAGGCAGTCCCTTAGTTAAAGCACTGCAAGTGAAGTTAGGTGTGATTCATGTATCTAAATCCATTATTGTTCAATTCATTTCAGTTGTTATTCATTTCATCCCAAATGTAACACAAAAGAAGATTGGTTTCCTGCTTCTACATGACCAACTTTCCACAACAGCATTTCTCTTTATCCTAAACCTGATTCAGCAACCTGATTCTCCTAAAAGGACCTAATAAATATAAGTCTGTGTTATCTGGTCTCTGTTTTCCAAAGAACAACAAGTTGTATGTAGTCTTACTGCTTTTCTTAGGAGTCGATGAACTTCAAGCTTTCTTTCATTCTGGTGTTTTACCTTAAAAAAAAAAAAAAAAATTAGAAAGAGACCAGGAATCTCATGAAGAGACGTGTCTAAATTCTCATAGAATTATTTGCAAAGGAGAGGACCTGCAATTCCATGGGCGAGTCTTCTGAGCTTCAGGTATAAAGGCAGTCTTCTGCCCACCTGGATGGATGCTAGCCATAGACATGACTAATGGTACAGGTGGCCAATCCTTGAAGGAGGCTTTTCACAGGAAGAAATGTTAAAATTACAATGGTAGATTATGAGATATGAGTGCTTATTTCGGAATGCTTTTCCTGTGCTCTTCAGTCATTAGCAGAGCTTAGTGGAGAGTCAACCCTGCAGTCAGATGACCTGGTCTTAGCCAAGCACTCATCACATACCCCACATCCCAGTATGACGTCCCCTTACTTAAGGGTCTTCATGGGTAGAATGAGGTGGCAGTGTGGACTAACACAGCAGCAGTTTGGCAAGAGAATCAGATGATACCAATAGGATTCCGAGAAAAGCAAAGTAGGTGAACCCTGGCTCAAGAGGACAGATGTAACATGGTCATGCCTGTCTTACTGTTTCCTTGAAGGTACAGACTAATTCTATATGAAAAGTCATGTCTTACACATTGCTTTATTCTCAGCACCTAACTCAGTAGATGCAACTGTTGGTGTTCAGTAAAACAAACATTTCAATAAATGAGGTGAGAGAAAGAAGTGAGTGGACAGGGAAGAAGGAGAAAGTAGCAGAGGAAGATGTTTGAACATTCATTTGGGTTCACAGTATTAATGATACAGCTTATTTTCTAATAAATGGTTCTCAGAATTCAGCACATATCAAAGCCACCCAGGGGGCTTTTTGAAACTTAGAATGCCAGTCTTCATCCACAGGGTTTATCAGCAGTGAGTCCAATGGAGGGATCAAGAATTTGCATTGCTATCATCTTCCCAAATAATGTTGCTAATGCTGTTCATATGTATAATTATTTTTCACCCCACCTTTTCCTTGAGATTCACCAACAACATGGAGCCCAGAAACCAAACAGCAGTTTCAGAATTCCTACTACTTGGCCTGACAGGACGATCCAGCATTGCAGCCCATTGTCTTTGGAATGTTCCTGTCCATGTACCTGGTCACTGTCCTGGGCAACCTGCTCATCATCCTCGTCATCAGCTCTGACTCCCACCTCCACACCCCTATGTATTTCTTTCTCTCCAACCTGTCTTTTACTTGACATAACTTTAAGCACCATCACAGTCCCCAAGATGCTGGTGAACATCAAAGACAAAGTAAAACCATCAGTTACACAAGCTGCCTCACCCAGGTCTACTTTGCCCTGGTTTTTGTTGGAATGGAAACTTCCTCCTAGCAGCGATGGCTTACGACCGTTATGTGGCCATCTGCCACCCACTCAGGTACTCAGTCATCATCAATCTGCACCTCTGTGTTCTTATGATTCTCTTCTCTTTGTGCATCATTATTGTGGATGCCCTGCTGCACAGTCTGATGCTACTGCGGTTGTCCTTCTGCACAGACCTGGAGATCCCTCACTTCTTCTGTGAACTTGCTTAGATGATTAAGCTCTCCTGTTCTGACACCCTCATTGATAACATCCTTATATATATTGCAGCTTGCATATTCGGTGGTCTTCCTCTCTCTGGGATCATTTTCTCTTATACTCACATTGTGTCCTCTGTCGTGAGAATGCCATCACCTGAAGGAAAGCACAAAGCCTTTTCCACCTGTGGGTCTCACCTATCTGTTGTCTCCTTGTTCTATGGGGCAGCTTTTGGGGTGTACATTAGCAATGAAGTCTCTGACTCCCCCAGGAAGACTGCAGTGGCTTCAGTGATGTACTCTGTGGTTCCTCAAATGCTGAACCCCTTTATTTACAGCCTGAGGAACAGAGATACAAAAGAAGCCTCGAGGAAACACATTAGTAGGACAGCATCTTTACTATAATGTTTCATGGTTTGAATTTGGGTTCATAAAGAATATTTAATTGATGACTTTCTTTGTGAACCAGAGTACTTTAACCTTCTTCCACCATAGTACACTACAATGACCAAGTAATGATTAGGTGCATTTTACCTTGGCTGGAACCTAACTTTGTTTTTCTTCTGCTCTCTGTTCTTTGACCCATAATTTCTATTCTCCAAATAATGCTTCCTGCCTTGACTTCCACAGATGCAGAACCTGTGGAAGACTCCAATGTAAACATTTTTGCCTGCTCAGAAGAAGACAATGTGAGGTTGGATTATCAGAAAAATATTTAAGCATAGTTATTGTCATGTTTTACAAATAATGTTTGCCTGCTTATGTGTTTAGGAGCAATAGAGGTACATTCTAGTGTAGTACTACTGTGAAGCAAAGGATTAAGCATTCATGACCTGAGAAATACACACTGAGACCTTGTACTGGCAAACCATGCACATCTAAGGTGACACTAGCATCTACCACACTCAGTTTTATTGGTGATGTAATTTGCACAACTAGATGATGTCATTGGTGTGATAGGACAGTGAAGCTCATCAGTGAAGATGTCTTAAGTCCTAATAAGGAAAGAAAACCTAATATTAATGAGCTTGATTGATAATACAAGGTTCATTACAATGACTCAATGGCAGAGAATGTGCTAGAGCAGAGAGTGATACTACATTCCCTCCTCTATGAGGGGACCTCATCCTGGACTGGTTCTCTAGGTCCCCAGGTTATTGCAGAACAAACTGAGGTCAGGTGTCACATCTGGACATGATTTCAGAGACAGGAACCCATGTATCCTTCCATTGGTCCACAGGGGTATCCTTTCCATGAGTGAAGCAGACCACATCTCTGTGGTGCATTGAGTTGTGGCCCTCAGATATACAGCTGCTGCCTCAGTCACTTGTGACTAACTTACATAACAAATTGGTACAAGGCACTGTTTTGCAGTAGGGTGCTGGGAGCCAGCCCAGTAACTCGCAAGGGTCCCTGAAGGATGTGCGGAGCTCAGTGCCAAGGAACGACAAGAACACCTGGAGCAACTTGAAGCAAGTGCTGCTCAGATTTATTTAGCTCTTCTTTTATAGTATTAAGTAAAGCAGGATTAAATAAGACACACGTGTATGGGAAATTACCACAAGCTTTTTCAATAAGTACCACTTTCACACATAGTGGGTCATTAAGGTCAACTTATTTTATTTACTTAAAATTACTCACATAAGCATATTACAGTGAAATATAGTTCCCTCTTTTCATCCCTAGGATTTGTTTACCCCTTTGGTGTCAGAACTATTGTCAGGACAATGACTTATTTTTTTAAGCTAATTTTACTGAACTGCTAAGCAAAACATGCACTTGTCCTTTAGCCTCATGTTCTTATGTTTTGATTTAACCTTAAAGGTCTACTATATTACCTAAACAAGCTCTGATAAAACTAAATTGGATTACTTTATTGCCAAAACAATCAGTGTACCTACTTTTATCTATTATTTTATGTCATTGATTTATCCTCTATCTATTGTAGTACATATGTGAGATTTAAGCCAGCATAAACTACTCATAACCAGTTAATATGCAATGAGGGCATTTCGATCTTAAGACAATTTGATCTTAAGATAATATCTTTCTAGTTGTTTGCGTGTGCTGTTTCTTTGCTCTTTTAGTCCTACATTTCCAGGGTGGCCCTTGACATCCAAGCCTTTGAAGGAAGGACAAACATTGGACATTTGTCCATTTACCATTAATATTAATTATTCATTTACTAATTTCATTGTACACTCCTGTACTGGGAAGAGGTGGATCTGTGGGAGGTGGGTCCTTCTGCTTATTCACTTGTTTCCCTCTAGGTGGATATCACAAACCTCCCCCAATCTTGTAAGGTAGTAGGGCAGTCCTTGCACTGTGGGGACAAGTCTCTGTTTTGTTTGTCAGGCTGTTTTGCTGGTAAAGCATTAACTGGGGTAGATGTGGTCAGCACAGGAGCAAGCAATTCCTGTAACTGTAGTTTTTTTGAAGAACTCCTCAAACTCTGTACCTTCAGACTTGTATGTGTGATGTAGTACATTTTTTAAAGCATTCCTTAACCTCCCCCAACCTCTTCAGACTCATGAGGATAAATTCTTATCCCAAAAATCAGAGAATATGATATGCAGTTGCATAGTTATAAATATGATGATTACGAAAAAGATCACCCAATTCCTAGGAGAGATGACAGTGGCAATTCCTGGAATGGTGGCCTTGCCAAACCATTCCACATGCTCAGACCTTGTCAAGCAGCATGGCGGAAACAGTGCCTGCCTATTGGGGATCTGTGGAGGAAGAGCATTAAGTGGATGATCTGGGTGGGTCTCAGGTAATCAATGATTCCAGAAGGGAGAGGACACAGAAAAGAACATGTGGTAACCATGCAGGTCATAAGTGGATTGATGTAGTCAGTATTCGTTGTTTTTCCTTTACCAACTTGGCATTTCCATAAACCTCTGGTGCATTTGTATCCCCAAGGCAGCTATAATTGTATTATTCATTACATAAAATTGCTTCCATTTCACATGTATAAATTCAAACTTAAATAACAGAAGAATGATTCCTTGTCTCCTGTTATTCTCATCAAGTTACTTCAGTATACATCCTGTTCCTGGGTACAGTAGTTACTCTCTTATTTCAAATATTCATAAGATTCTACTCATTAGGCTGACATTAAAACTGAGGAATATTTTTTGATAGTGATGAAATTTTTATATATTTTCTTCTCTTGTAAATAAAGTCATTGCAACATTCTCTTCTAAGCCTAAAGAAGGAAATAAAAAGTGGGTGGAATTATGGGTTGTGATCAAGTGGTTCTTCATTTTTGCATAGTTCAAAGGAACTCTGCAATGATTTAACTTCTCAATAAAAATTCCTGATTTTCTTTATTATGCTTCAATATTTAAACTCCCTTGCTAATTTAAAGGGTGCAAAATGCAGGCAATTAGTTTGTTTCTCACATTAAGAGGCTCAGGTTCCTTGCACATATTATTATCTATTTTTCTATCTTTTGATGAATCCATTATATATCCACTGAATTCCTCATCTATCTCAAAAAGGCAATTCATAATTGTTCTTTATATAATTGGAGTAGCCATCCTATACATGCATAACACACCTCCACATATAATACTGCAGTTAGTTTTTTAGGAGAGTGTAATTTTGCTTGTGCTTCATGGTATTGATGGTATTCACTAGACGGCCACAGAACACAGCTTCCACACAGTTTAATTTGTAAATACTTAGCCTCATGGTCTGTGATCAGGAGGTCTAGATTTTAAAACTTCTACTTTCCTCAATAAATGATTTTGAATTTTACCTTTAGAAAATTAGACTGAAACTACATGAAATTTATTTTCGCCTTTGATGGGAGACAGGAATCATATTCATTTTTTAAGTACTTTTGACCAAATAATTCATCTTTGCTGTGAGGTTAATTCAGAAATAAATTGTTCATTTACAAGTCAATGATTCCTGGGATCTCTTTCCTGAACAATAGTATTGTTGTATCTCTCCCTGTTCCAATATCACATCCTGTAATGAACATAGAACTTTGTAACCAAAACTAAGTTGTCTGCGGTGATAAAAAAAATCTTTTTTTGTTTTCTTAATCACGAATGTATTTTACAACAAATAGGTACTTTTCTCATCATTTATATTTATTCCCATGTTTGATAGAATTGGGAGTTGGGGCTTGTTAAATTAATTAGGATTTTATGAAGTCATGGAGCTTTGCCATGAGATTCATGCCCTCATAAGAGGAAGAGAGTAGAAATACTGTTTCTGCTAAGAGAAGATCCAACAAAGAGGTAGCAATGTGCAAACCACAAGAAGAAGCCATCACCAGGGTCTGAATCTTCTGAGACCTGCATCTTGGGATTTGCAGTGCCCAGTCCTTGGAGAAATAAATGTCCACTGTTGAACCCAGCCAGGTATGGTGTTTTGCAATACCAGCCCAGCTGCCTGAAGATTACATTCGTCCATGGGTATAGATGAAAACAGTCAAAAAGAAGCCAAACTACAAATCAGATGACCCAATAGCAACAGAACAGAAGATGTCCTGAAGAGTGTCTCATAGTTTTTATTGGTGCATTATAATAATCGGCAATAGCAAGACTTATCATGCCATATTCATACATGCACATAATATAATGTGATTAGGTTTCTTAGATTTTATTCCTCCTCCTGAGCTGCTTCTTCTACTCTATTGAAATTCTTTCTACTATTATTAATTATTATTATTCATATTAGTATTATTGTTTTGATTTGTGCATTAATGAGTTTGTCACCTTTATCTTCTGTTTCATGAACTGTAGATGAATGGGTGGGTTTGTCATTGCAGTGTCCCCAGAATACAGCCCCAATCTCCTCACAGCGATTAGTTTACATTTGAGCAAAGGCCCTGATTCTGTACTGTGCTATGTGAAAGGATGTTTTCTAAATAAATCCATGAAATGTTTGGCTCTCTACTGAAACAAAACCTGAGGAAAAACAACCTTTTTTTCAGTTTTCTGGAAGATCTAGGTATATGATCTGGGCCTTCAGTGACCAGAATGGCAGAGCAAGGATGAAACCAACAGGTGGAAGAGTGAATGAGGTGTCCTTTCCCATGCCTGATGTGCATTGTGTGAACTTCAATGACTCAGGATGACCAGCTTCACTGTTTGAGCAAAGCCAGTTAATAGTGTTTCATATGATGTGAGCTACAGCCCTCCTCACTCCTGAAATTCCAACATTCCATAGTTATGTCAAATTTCATAATGTAGCATTTAGGCCAAATTTGTGGAAGACGAAGCCAAAGTTAGTGGGTGCTATTTTACTACATAAGTAGCATGTTGATAACCACTGAGCTCATTGCCACCTGCTGCCACTGTTGACTGACACTGCATAGCTCCTGTGTCATCTGCAGAACTATCACGGCTCAACAGAAACTGGCAGATGATTATCAGTCTTGGAGACAAAGTTCAGAATATCATGGATTATAAATCAGAAACTAAGATTGCAATAATTTGGGGAAGTCATGTGATCACTCAGCCCATGGGTTGAGGTAGAGGCTCAATCAGTGGCTCCTACTGTGCTGAAATGCTTACTTAGCTCCAACCTTTGTCCTACCACACTAGTGTCACTCACATTGTCATGAGAAATACCCCAAAATCACAATAGCAAGAACCCTTTGCTTATGTTCTGCCTCTATGGAAGCTGACCACAAAATTAAGCTCAAAAAGTTCACATGAGTTTTCAAGAATTCCAAACTACTGGAGTCTCAAGTCACTTTCCATTCTGAGCAGAAATACCCAGATCAGAAGAGGAGCTAAGCATTGCAGAATAAGACTTTAGTGGTAGAAAAAAACTGTTTGGCTCATTCAGTGTTCCTGGATGTTGACTCACTTTAGAAGTCAAAGCACAAAGCACGGAACTAATCACAAGGTAGACATTTGAATGAGTTTTATTAAGGCCTTCTTCATGTCCCTGTTCCTCAGGCTGTAAATAAAAGGGTTCAACATTGGAGGAACCACAGAATACATCACTGAGGCTATTGCACTTTTTCTGGATAAGTCTGTAACTGCAGAGCTAATATACACTCCAAAACCTGTCCCATAGAACAAGGAGACCACTGAGAGATGAGACCCACAGGTGGAAAAGGCTTTAGACTTTCTCCCAGCTGAGGGCATTTGCAGAATAGAGGAGACAATTTTAATATAAGAAAAAACAATCCCCAAGAGAGGAAGACCACCCAGTATGCTTGTCATCACATATACTAGGATGTTATTGAGAAGGGTGTCAGAACAGGCCAGCTTGATGACCTGAACAAGTTCACAGAAGAAGTGAGGGATCTCCAGGTCAGTGCAGAAGGACAGCCTCAGCAGCATCAAACTTTGGAGCAGGGCATACACAACACTGATGATCAAGGGCAACAGAATTAGCAGCACACAGAGGCGGAGGTTCATGATGACTGAGTACCTGAGTGGATGACAGATGGCCACGTAACGGTCATAAGCCATTGCTGCAAGGAGAAAATTTTCCAATCCAGCAAAACCCACACCAAAGCAAACCTGGCTCAGGCAGTCTGTGTAACTGATGGTCTTACTCTGTCTCTGGATGTTCACCAGCATCTTGGGGACAGTGGTAGAGATGAAACAGATGTCAGTGAAGGACAGGTTGGAGAGGAAGAAGTACATGGGGGTGTGGAGGTGGGAGTCAGAGGAGATGGCCAGGATGATGAGCAGGTTCCCAAGAACAGTGACCAGGTACATGGACAGGAACAGTCCAAAGAGGAGGGGCTGCAGATCTGGGTCATCTGAGAGGCCCAGGAGAAGAAATTCTACTGTGCCCACTTGGTTTTCTGATTCCGTGCTGTTGGAGAGACTGATGGGATAGATAGGCGTGAGGAGATAGATAATGGATGCACTCAATTCCTTATTAGGAAAGCATGGTGTCTGCAAGGTGAGGTGAGTAGAGTTACAATCTTCTCAGCTCCTGTGACCTGCTCCCTTCCCTCTCAACCTCCTGTCTTTCTCACTTCGACTCTCCAACTATCTGACTGTTTATTCTTTAATACAACCTCCTTTTCTACTTGATCCACCTCATAGGAATAAAAAATCAAATAAAATGTGGCTTTTCCCTGAGACTTCTCCAATCCTTAAATGAACAGTAAATGAATAAACAGACAATATTACACCTAAATCAATAATAGCAACTTTCATCAAGATTTCAACTCCATGTACATTTGGTATGTCAAAATACATTCTATTGTCATGTATAATTAAAAAGAACAAATAAAATAAAATAAATTATAATAGATGAAAAACAGGATTTTAACTCAGAGTGATGGGGCTTTCTTCCTGACTTTGGTGCTTGTTTGTTAAAGAAGTAAATTTGCTTAGTTGTGCAAGAAGTGTCAGGCTCCTTATTTGTATTTTTGGGAACCTCTATAAATCCTAATAGGAATATTGCCAGGATGAGTAGTGAGAAGACACATCTTCAACAACACTGCCTGAGATCCAAGACACTCCTGGTATTTCTGTCGTGTTTTGCTCCTGGCACGAACAAAATGAGGACACCTGGCACGGGTCATTACAGAAGGAAGAGATGAGGGGAACAAATGCAGAAGAAAAACAGGTTATCCTTACTTGATAACCAAAACCATCAGGGGAGCATCAGGGTGCTGAAAGGCCCGCTAGCCAGCTTGCACAGAGAGAGAAGCCAGAAGAGGGAACAACTGAACAGAAGCTCATGAAATTCCTGTTTGCTTCTCAGGTACGTGCAATAAAGTGTCTTGAAATCAAAACAAATACATCAGAACTACAAGGGTAACTGAAATAGTTTAAAAATTTGAAAAGAAAACTGATTTTTCCTAACAAGACATCCAAAGAATGATAAAAACTTTAGATTTTGAATGATCACAGATGTGAACCTTTTAATTATAAGAACATCTCAAATATCCAAATGACAGATCAAAACTATAAAGAACCGAGTGTGGAGCATTCACCATCGAATTAAAAGATACTGCCTTGTTTGCATTATTATTGTTGAAAAATAAGTAATACCTATTCATTTTCCATATCCATAATATGAAAAGTATACAAAAG
Source organism: Sciurus vulgaris (assembly GCF_902686455.1). Lineage (NCBI taxonomy): Eukaryota > Metazoa > Chordata > Mammalia > Rodentia > Sciuridae > Sciurus > Sciurus vulgaris. Next base: position 7,369,047 of record NC_136477.1, read on the forward strand.
AAATCACTATAGTGAACTTGACACACAGTTTTTATCTGTGCTTGCAGTACAGATGGAGACCTGGGGAATGAAATGGAGCAAATCATATTCCGTGCATGTATAACTGTGTCTAAATGAATCCCAAAGTCATGTATAACTACAAGGTGCTAACAAAAACAATTTAAAAACACATTATCTCCATGTATATTACATGGCCTTTTCTTATGTTGAAAAAATAATGTGTTTAATCACTTCTTAGTGTTGGTATAATTTTCCCTTGCTCATTAAACTCACTACCTTACTTTGTCCCAATGTCTTGTTATATTACAATTTATTTTTCATTTTTCCAACCAATGGCCATTTTTAATTATTGAATATATGTATAATATATATATGTATATATATGTATATGTATATGTGTATATATATATATATATATATGTGCCCATAAAAATACACACACATAAAGTGTACAAAATATAAATGAACTTAAAAAAACGCATTAAGGTCAATTTAATTAAAAACTGGTTTTTCATCTGTAAAATGAAGGAGAATAGGTTGGAACACAAAATCTTGGTCACATTGATGCCTGCTGTTTTGTTATTTTATGAGCAGAATATGGGTGGCAAAACAGCCACCCTGTGGATTCATGCACGCAGCTCATCTCTCAGGTTAGGCTGTGCTGTTCTGTTTATCAGCAATTCGTAGGTTAGTGCCAAGAGAGAGCTGAATCCATGTGTTGTCTTGGCATCTGCTTTGTTCTCCACCTGCTCTTTCCCAGAATTTTCATAACAAGATAGAGGGCTGGTCAGGATCTGCTCTACAGAGGGAATTAGGATCCAGAAAGGAAAAAGTAACCAGAAGCTATCAGCATCCTTTGCCCTTTGTGAAATAAATGAAAGGAAATGTTAGAGAATTCTAGAACAAATTACAACCTGCACAGGAGCAAATTGCTGTGGAGCATGGAAGGCAGCGCTGGACTCCATCAGCAGAGTGAGGTGGTAGTGAAAGGAAAGGGGCTCATGTGCTGGTGCAGGAGAGGAGGTCAGCGTGCACAGGTGACGCACAGTCAGGAAGACACCCTGCAGCTGACTAGTGCTGCTCACCCTCCTCAGGTCTTTACCTCTGGCTACCCAAGACGGACTGACGGACAAAGATCTATCACTGGAAGGAAATATAAACCAGGAGGCTTCAGGTTACCTGGTGCCAACACTGAGGAATGACATTGTTCTTCCCTGGATGTGAAGGAGGAAAACAGAAGCTCTGTTCTCAGGGAATGCAGAACGAGGGCAGCACCTGTCTCCGGTTCAGAAATGATGGGCCCCAGCTCAGGGCCAGGTGTGTTACATATTCACCTGGGCCAGGTGTGGAGTGAAGGGTCAGAGGCAGACTGTCATCTCTGTGGCCCTTGGGGCTTCAATATCCAAAGCTTCTCATTAGTTGAGTTCTTTCTGACTCCTGCACAAATCCTGAGGGTGCACCCCTGAGGACTGGAGAGCAGCAGCTGTGCAGATGCCTTTCACCTGAATTCTGGGTACACAGATAGTGTGGACAACGGGCTTTCTGAATGATGGTGCATGGGGTGGGACAGAAAGTGAGGAATGAGGGCTGACGTTCAGTGAGAGAATTGGCTCGGTATCTAAAAGGAAGGCATTACCATCAAAGATGACTGGAAATTGTGTGTGCACTGCATACTCGAAGATCAACATCAGGATTTCCAAATGAATGTTGATTATAACATGTCTATTAGGCGTTCACATGAAGGCGCCAAAGGGGCCTTTGGATATGCTTTGGGAATTCTAGAGAGACATTGAGGAGATCTATCTATTTGGCTAAACATTTCATTGTCTAGTAAGTGATAATATACAGAAAGTACCATAAAAATACCAACCATTTAAAGCTTATTCTATGTATAGGTCTGGTAAATGTGAACTTCTTTTGCATTTTATAAGCAAAAGCTTCCATAGTCAAAATGGACGATAACACCTATGTCACTTCCTTTTTAGCATTTTTACCAATGCATGTTTGCAACTTTGTAGTAGCAGCACATAAGCACATTACAACTCATAATTGGAGGTCATAGATTTCAACTAAGAGTCAATTATAGAGGGCAACATGAGGGGCAGATATGAAAAATGGTGGAATGAGACAGACATAGTTACCCTATGTACATGTATGATTACACAAATGATATGAATCTACATTGTACACAGACAGAAAAATGAAAAGATATTCCCCATTTGTGTACAATGAATCAAAATGCCATCTGCAAAAATGAAAAAAAATAATTTAAAAATAAAATATTTAAAAAAAATCAATTATCAATATCATTGCCCCAAAATGCAAATGAACAGAAATAATTTGACCTGAGTCAAGACACCTTTGTGATTGGAACTAAATAGCCTCTAGGGCTTGTTTGTTGCTATAAGAAACTTAGTTTTGCAGACTGGTGAGCTGCAGTCATTAAGACATGTGATATTAGTGCAGGGATTGATGCAACCATGCCACTGTAGAGAAAGAGAGTCCAGGACACATGGACACCTGAGCACTCTGCTTCTTCATTGCTGAACCGTGTTACAGAAACCACCAGACTCCTTAATGAAATGTTCTCAGTAATGAAAATGAATATGATTCCTTTCTCACATCAAGGGCAAAAGTAAAGTGCTCAGGGCTCCAACTTCAGATGGGAAAGGCAAGACTACACATTCTCAAAGTAGACAGTTAAGTCCCAACACCTACTGAGCAGTGACTACAAGAAAAATAGTGTCAAAAACATAAAATAAAATTACTGTATTAAAATAATGAATAAATAAATAAATAAGAAAAATATGAAATTAAATCTAAGCATGTTAGTGTACCTACTAACTACTATAACACACATGATAAAGGAGACCCATGTCTAAAGAATAAGGTTGTGATGTATAGAGATAGAAATGGAGAGGACTGCTATTACGAATTATGTAAAGGACTACTAGAAATTAATTTTCAAAAGGATAAGAAGCTCGATGGAAATAAAATGCATATATTTTACAAGACAAGACCAATTCTATGTGAAATGACACTGAACTCCTCCACAAGAGAAATTTAAATTAATTAAATTATACTTCACACCCTTTAGACTGTCAAATTAAGGGAAAATGTTTGAGGAGTGATATGGAAGAGCAGGAATATCTGCTTGGGAAGGAAAATGGCTTAATCACCTTAAAAATATCTTTGAAATTAACCAAATGTGAATAGTTACCCTGCTATAGCCAGTAGTTTCACCCCAAGTTTTTAAACATTTTATTTCCTTCAAAAGACATGGAGAATAGTCATACAACGTGAATCACAGCAGCAGAAAAATATATGCTAATATTTCAACACCAGAAGCGTTTCCCATTTTTAATGTCCCTCTACATAAATATGGAGTTTAAAAATGAATGAATGACTTCTAATTACAGCATGATCAATCCTTCAGAGCAGGATGATAGCACCAATGAGACATGGAATTCATGTATCAAATTTGATCTTCAACAAGGTCTAAAGGAAGCACATATATAATGATAGTATCGGATTTTTAAAGGAGTAATTAAAATGTCCTATAATCTTTTGAAAATGATATTTTTATAGGGAAAAATATGATCAACTACTGGCTTCCCCAATCCAGCTTTTTTCTTCAGTGTTATGTGTCTCCTTTTCTCCACTTTTCCCTATCTTACTTTGAGCCAGTTGATTATACTCAAGGCCCACCCAAATAATCCAGGAAAAACTCATCCTCAACAAATAAATCCTCTTTTCCCAAACACACAGCATTCACTCAATTATCCTATACGTCAATCACAGATCAGTGGGACAGGATCTGAACAGAGTTTGAGGCCACCATTCAGTCCACTACAGAGATTCTGTCAGTCTAGTTGGTCGATGAGGAAATGAACTATGTGTGGACCTAAGGAAGGACACTCAGGTTTTTGTCTCTAGCATCTTATTCAGGTATGGCACCTGGATTTCTTGCTACCACCTGGTGACCTGAAAGGGAACCAGTCTTAGGAAGAGGCCACTTTAAGGAGGACTGATTGAAGCCCTATACTTCTGGAACATTCCTTACCTCAGCTGTCCTTGTGAGAAAAGGCAATGCTCTTAATTGATGCAGCATTTCAATATTAGCCTTTCTTTTTCGTATTATAACTTAGGATTATTTCATTGATGAATTTCAGTTATGTCAAAATCATCACAAACCACTGAAATCATCTAATTATGCCAACCTCACAGAAGAAGGTACTGAATGTGGAGAATGCTATAATAATCTCAAGGTTGCAGTCTGCTTCACAGACTATGAATGGGCAACATTTTGCATCACATAAGACTAAATCTGGAGGTGATTCAGGTGACACCAACCATAAGAACAGGTGGAGCCTACTCGCCATATAAGACCACAGTTAAGATTCAATATACAACTGACTGATGACATTCTATAGTTTTGCCTTTTTCTAGGAAGACACAAAAACAAAATTTTCAAAAATCAGAAGCCAGTGCTTCAATAACCATTTCTGTGAAATGTGAGAAAATAAAGTATGTTCTGTTCATAGGAATCATATGTCAAATATCACAAAGTTAGGAAAAAAAAGTCAGGGTTCAAGACAAGTTATAATGCACATGGTGATTATTTATCTAACTGTGAGAAATATGCATTAAGACAAGTTTGACACATTCATGCTGAACAGGAATCTTGTCATTTTGAATTATAGACCAAAGAGAAGGAACATAGAGATGTGGAGATGGAAGTCATTATATCATAGAAGGGAAGTTGTCTTTCCAATGAGATTCCTCAAAGCCTCCTTCAAGTCCCTGTTCCTCAAGCTGTAGATAAAGGGGTTCAGCATCTGAGGAACCACAGAATACATTACTGATGCCACAGCTGTCTTCCTGGGAGAGTCAGTCACTGAAGAGCTAATGTACACCCCTGCACCTGTCCCATAGAACAAGGAGACAACAGACAGGTGGGACCCACAAGTAGAAAAGGCTTTATGCTTTCCTCTTGATGAGGGCATTCTCAAGACAGAGGACACAATGTGAATGTAAGAGAAGATGATCCCAGAAAGAGGAATGCCACCAAACATGCAAGTTACAACATATATCAGTACATTATCCACTGAGGTATCAGAACAGGCCAGCTTGATGACCTGAGCAAGTTCACAGAAGAAGTGTGGGATCTCCAGGTCTGCACAGAAGGATAGCCGCAGCAACATCAGAGTGTGAAGGAGGGCATCCACCGAGCTAATGAACAAGGAGACCAGAACCAGCGTTACACAGATGTGGGGCATCATGATGACTGTGTACCTCAATGGATGACAAATGGCCACATACCGGTCATAGGCCATCACTGCAAGGAGAAAATTTTCTAAATATGCAAAAATTAAGACAAAAAATATCTGGGAGAGACATCCTATGTAAGTGATGCTCTGATCCTGTGTTTGGATATTCACCAGCATCTTGGGGACTGTGCTTGTGCTTAAACACATGTCATTAAAGGACAGGCTGCAGAGGAAGAAGTACATGGGGGTGTGGAGGTGGGGGTCAGAGCTGACAGCCAGGATGATGAGCAGGTTTCCCAGGATGGTAACCAGGTACATGGACAGGAACAGGCTGAAGATGAGGGACTGCAGTGCTGGGTCCTTTGTCAGTCCCAGAAGGAGGAATTTTGAGACAGCTGTTTGGTTTGTGGGTTCCATGTTGCTGGAGACTACTATGGGAAAGATGGGAGAAAACATCATAACCAATATGGAAAGCAACAACACTTGGAAAGAGGACAGAATTGCACATCCCTGATTCCCAACCCCAGTTATCTGCTGAATCACCCTCAGGATAAGCACAAGCAGTCTGTGCTTCAAGAAGCCCTTAGGAATATTTGATGTAGTTTGAGAACAACTTTATCAAACACAAAAGTTTCCTCCTTGTTACTGTGAACTGGAATGAATATTCATATTTTTTGTGATGTAATTTCTTCCCATACCTCATTACACACTCCTCCTCCTCCATTTCTTTCATTGAAATGAGTTGCTATTGAACACCAATTCTCTTCCAGGCACTTTGCTAAGTGCTAAGAATGAAATAAAAGTGTGAGACATGATTTTGAACTAGAATTTTCCATGCCTTTATTTTAAGAGACATCAAGAATAAAGTCTGGAAATCTGTCTTCTAAAGCAATGGTTCCCTAATTTGGGCTTGCTTCAAAATCATCTTGTGAAAAATTATGTGTTTTATTACCATCCAGATTTACCCAGGAGGACACTCAGGAAGGATCAGTTTATATCATGGATATCTGAACCATAGTGCATGTTCAGCAAAGACTGGATTTGAGCTCAGATATTCTGACTGTTGAGTTGATTCTTAAGTAATTTCTGTCCTTGTCTCCGGATAGTACAGGACAGGCATTGAAAATTGGCCACTCAGATCTCATCATTTCAATTGCAATTTTATTATTTCCCCTACAAAAAGTCTCCAATCCTTCCCTGATTTTCAATATACGTCCATCCTACCTGTGAAAACAATTACAGAAGGAGATGGAATCCTTCCTGTTGGACCTGAGCAAAGATTAAGAAATGTTGTCTCTAAACCTTTGAAACTCAGAGGACACCCCCACAGGAACTTAAGTCAGCCCTCATTCAAAGGGAAGCCACGAGATTCTCTACCTCATTCTGAAGGAGTTCTTCCCTTAATTTAATAAACAACATATCAATTAAAGAAAAACAACAAATGAGATGAAAGTGAAATGTGTAGGCTCCTAACAAAAGAGATCCAACTAGAAACAATTTTGGATTCTCATAACAGACACTTACAAGTTGACACATCCTCTCAGGACACCCTGGGACTTCTCTGGTGTGTCACAGAGGAGCAACGGCCTTTGTCTACAGAGAGAGACATAACTGGGTAGAACAGCATTGTCCTTTCAGTGCAATATGGAAAGCACACATTCTGAACATGATCCAGGTCTAGAAAAGCTTGAGGAGGGAGAAGTCACCAACTGTACAAGAAACCAGCTGCCTGTGGAATGCATTAATCATCTTGCTTCTGGAAGTCATTTTGGATTGATTTACATCCAACCATCACATTGTACACCTTGAATTTATACCAATTTTATTGAATTATCCTCCAATGAATGTATAAAAATACCATGATCATGATTTATGATGAAATTCATCCAACAAAAGCACCTGCACACCATCGCCACATGGATTCCCCACTCCGATATTTCTCTTTTGATTCTGCATTTGCAGTAGTGAACTGTGGCCCAGAGCACTCTTCAATCCTCAGAAAGAAGAGTGTGTCACAATAACTGATGAACAAGGACAGAGATATGATAAATGCAAATATCTGGGAAGTGTTCACTGTGATGAAACAAATTCTGGAATTGATGGCCAGAAGGAAGGATAAGAAGGAAAACATTGATTAAACACTGTCTGTGAAATGGAGGTGAGTGGAAATGCACAGACCTGAGCGATGCACATACATGTGATGCAGGACATATAATAATATGTATAGCGACTAAAATGATTTCAACAGTGAATAAATGAGACACATGAATTGCACCTCTCAAACACCAAATATGGGATTTTAGACGTCTGATTGGTTTAAATAGGAATGTTGTCCAAAAGCCTCACCTGGATGCTGAAGGTGGAAGATGGATCTTCAAGGAAATGCAGACTGACATAGTGTCAGGTGTTCCTGGTCAGAAAGGCTCATCTCTGGGAGGAGCTCAGGTGCTGCATCCTGGCTGGGGCAGGGCTGCTGAGTGAGGTGGTCCCATACCGATGCCTACAGTCTCTATTTCTCTGCAGGCTCAATATCCCAATCTCCTCATTAGTTCAGCTATTTTACTAACAATCTGATCCCAAGAGTGCACGTCCTTGAAGACCAGCTCTGCAAGAATGAGGGATTCATGGTGGCTGATTCCTAACCCCTGAGGCTGTGATTGCACCATTCAGTTCTCTGCCCCGTCTCTGTTCACTAGCATTGCTTGAGGCTTGCATCTCTCTACCAGGGCTTCTTTAAATTACAAACAAAACTATTATTTTAATTAATCATTTTGGGAATCTTGCTTTAATAATTTGGAGACATTTCCTATATGGGTGGGTAAAAATAATACTTCCTAAAATATTAGCTAAGTCATTGTTAGTCAGCTTTCTGTTGCTGTAATGAATATCTCGGAGAGGTTCACTTTGGCTCATGGTTTGAGAGGTTTCATTTCATGGTCAGTTGCTCAGTCAGTGACAGCACAGTACATCTCAGAGCGAGAGCGTGGCAGAAGAGTCCAGTTCAGTCATGGCAGCCAGGGTATGAAAAGAGGGAAAGAAGAGGGGCCAGGATCCCAATACCCCGTTCAAGGGCAGGCACCCAGGGACCAGACTTCCTTCCACTATGTCCCACATCTGAAAGGCCCCAGCACCTCCCTCTGGTGCCACATCATGAAGACCAAGCCTTAACATGTGACCTTACAGGACAAATATCCAAATATCCAAAATAATAATGTACCACTGCAAACACCCAAGGTGCTTCTCCTTGGTCAGATAGCTTTTGGCTGGGCCATAATTTTTGTTTATTAATATTTTCAAAGAATCTTCTAATACATTCTCTTTCATCACTGTGGACCACCAAAAATGCAGACATAGCTGTCACTTCCTGCTTACCATTTCACCAATGCCATTTTCACTTCCATCCCAATAGTTTCAATTTTTTTTTCCTTCCCATAAGATGAGCTCAAGGTGCAATACTGGTTTGTTACTTTTAATGGAGATACAACTACAAAATTAACAAAAGGCAGAATTCTGCAGCTATGCCCAGATGCTCAACACCTTAGACTAGATTTCATCAGCCATTTTACAGGTGGAGGCGGAGTTCTGTGTTAGTTTTCTTTTTAAAACAGTTTATGTATAAAGGCTTCAATATTTTCACACTGAATGTAACTTAGAATATGTTAAGTCTGTATGTCCGTTGGGTATTTTATTTAAATGGATGACTACATAAGGACCTTCTTCACCATGTTAACCTCATCCACTTTAAAAAATGGAAAGAGTATATAAAAGGTATCAGTGGAGTTATTTCAAAAAGGTCAGTGTTTCCACTGACAACCCCAAACACAGCAATATGTAAAAGGAAGATGAAGGGATTAAAAAAAAAAAAAAAAAAAAAAAAACCTCAAACATAATATAATAGGATAAGTAAACAGAAGCCAAGGACCTCTATGGATTCATCTCCATAAGCCAGAAAGTGCTTCCTCTTTGACAGCTGAGGACACAGTGTTCTAGGAGGATATTAGTGTTCAAGAGCAGAAGCAGTTTCTGTACCTCAGCGATGACCGTGGTTGAACTTGAGCATTTCCTGTCCCCATGGCTGTGGAGCTGGAGCACCCAAAAGTTTCAGAAAAGCCTCCAAGGAAGACCTTCACTGAGCTCGCTGCCGGCTTTGTGTGGATTTATGGCAGCGTGCACATCAATGAGCAGAAGGCAGTGAACTGGATTTAGGCATAGAGAACTAATTGGTGATGGGTGAGAGCGATTGTGAACCTGCCACAGGAGAAAGTTCTCTAAAGCTCCCATTGGGTTGACCTTGGGAAATCATGGGAGGAGAATAGCTGTGGAGAGTGAGGACAGGGAATCACCTCGATGAGGGTTGCTGTGAAGGGAGCAGGCACTGAGACTGCAGCCAGGCTGAGATGAGATGTCAAGCAATGCTTTACTTTTGCAGTTCTGGGGATAATACCAGGGCCTTACATAGGGGAGGCTACCACTTCAACACTGAGTGACAGCCCTAGACACAGGGAGCCATTTTTTGAAGATGAATCCATATACCTTGAAATCACAATGTCAGACTCCCAAGATGAACATCTACCTTAATGTAAGGGGACTCACGATTAGTATCCAATTAGCAATACTGAAGACTGAAGCTTCTGCAAGATCCTATTAAGTGACTTCTGAAAACATCCATCCATAAATAACCACAAAGATCTTCTTGGTTCTCAAGACCTTCCGTTCTCTGCCCACCAAAGTGGTGTATCACCAGCAGCGATATCAAAGCAGGACCCACATTCAAGAGCAGAGCATGTGTTTTTGAAGTCTTAGGCAGTATGACTATAAGTTCATTAAAGCATTGTGAGCAGTTTACACTTAACGATGATATCCTTCTCCATAAAATGATCTCTTGCACTGATTTTTTTTAATGTAGGAATCAGAAGAAAGATGACATATGCTGGAATTTGAAAATAAAAATGAAGAAAACAGTAGCAATTTGTTGGTGTGTCCAACACCAAATATTGGATAAGGAAGACACAATGTCCCTCAACAAGGGTCCTTGTTGGTTGTACAGTTGCTTGAGGAGGAAGAGGAGCAGCACAGCAGAGAGGGGAAGAGCAAAGGTCCCCTGGTGCTTGGAACCCGAGGCTTTCCTGATGCAGACTCAGCAGGCAACTCAACGAGTGTGAGACCCTTGTGACGTGTGATCGTCAGGATGGCTGGCCGTGGAAAAGGCTACAGCTTGACAGGACCATTACCTTTCTCCTCTCAGGTGTCCCTCAACCTGAAACACCTGAGACATCAACTCTTCCCTCCCCTTTGTCGGGTCACAACCAAATCCAACACACTTGGGCATGGATACACCTTTCCTCTGTAATGGATTCACATGTGTGTTTCTAAGTATGTCTAATGGAAACCCAAATAAAACAAACAAACAAACAAACAACCAAGCTTGAGGTGCAACTAAACCTTTTGTGATTAAAAACACAAACTTTGTTATTTCAACTTTTTCTACCTATTTCTTGTATAAATGCAAGTGATAATATAGAGACTCTAATTTCTCCAAAAACTCACAAATACAAAGGGGTGATTACAAGTATGGCTCCATGAATATGGTTACATGTTTACTAGGACTCTTAATGGTTTGAAAATATTACATGTAATCTATTTGGACAGGATGCCATGTAAGTATGCTTCACTATTGCAGAATTCCCATATGAACCTTACCCTCTTTCATAGTTTTTGCTTCAATACATGTATTTTCTAAACATTAAAGGTCATAGATTTGACTTATGGTTGTTTCTCATCAATATTGTTGTAGGAAGTTGCAAATTAACAGAAAAGTTGTTAACCTGAGGTTCTAGCTACCTTGGGGTTGTAACAAAAATAAATCTGGAGATTGTTACCCCAAATGACTTAATTTTAGGGCTGGCGCGCTCCAATGAACATCTGAAACGTTGGTGCAGAAAAAGACACAATAGCTCCTGAACCATCAAGACAGTCCAGAAAACATCAGCATGAAAACAGATGGCTGATTTATTTCTGAGTTGAAAGGCAGAGAGAAATGTGGAGTTCTGCCACTTCAAAGGCAGAAAGAAACTCTAAGAGGTTTCATGGTTTTAAAAGGCAATGTTCTAAATTATTTCAATTGATGTAAATAATTCTTTCACCATTAAGAATCACTGAGGAAGTGCTGGGGAGATAGCTCAGTTGATAGAGTGCTTGCCTTGCAAGCACAAGGCCCTGGGTTAGATCCCCAGCACCACAAAAAATAAAAAATAAAATAAAAAAGAATCACTGAGGAAGATCATTATGGAAAATAGTGTCCTAGCAACTCATATTTGAACTAAGGACTTGTGTACATCCACCAAATGCTGTGGAGCAGATAGCATGTTGACAAAACAACTCAGTGTAAATGTTTCAAACATGTAGTTTCCAAAAGGGGAAAAGAAAGTGGGTCATGTAGCATGTGAAAAGACACTTCACCTTATAAAAAGAGAAATGTAAATCAGTGGCACCAATTAGCACAGCTGCCACTGCCTGGGTAATTGAAAATGTTCTGTGCTGATTGAGGACCATGGGATTATCTAACAGGAAGGCAGCACGTGAAGTTCAACCACTTCAGAAAGCTCACTGGCACTTCTCAAAGGAGAACTTTACACCCTTGTAGCCAACAAACCCACCCAAAGAATGAAATATTCCCAACACGATGCATGAAAAAACCTATTCCATCAACTTTAATTACAATTACAGAAAAATAATAAACCCAATTTCATCCATATCAGAAAAAAAATCCCTGTTGTTTTGTGTTATCAAACATCATATAAAAATAGGACTGATTATGGGGTAACATCAGCTAAACCCAATAACATGAAGGAATCTCAGAAGTGCAATGATGAAAATGACAACCAAGTCCCAGAAACCAATCATGACCTTGGAACTTTATCAAGGTCAGAAGAAAGTTGTTATAATTTAGTGCACAAGTATCCATGAGGAAGTGATAACAATAGTATCATAGAATGACTTTTTGGAGATAGGTATTATGATATGGGCAATCAAAAAATGACTGCAGCCCAGGCACAGTGGTGCACACCTGTAATCGCAGCAGCTCAGGAAACTGAGGCAGGAGGATCATGAGTTCAAAGCCAGCCTCAGCAATCTAGTGAGAATATAAGCAACTCAGCAAGAACCTGTCTATAAATAAAATACTGAAAAGGGTCAGGGATGAGGCTCAGTGGGTAAGTGCCCCTGGGTTCAATCCTCATAAAAAAAATCTGACTGCAGGGCTGGGATGTAGCTTAGTGATTTCATACTTGACTAGCATCATGAGGCTGAGTATCTACTCCCAGCACTGTAAAAACATTGCATTAATCTAGTCTCAATTCCTACTCAATCTAAAAAAGAACATCAGTGACACAGTCACATCAATATTTATTGCAGCTCAACACACAATAGCTAAACTGAGGTCCTTCAGCAGATGAATGGATAAAGAAAATGTGGTACATATACACAGTGGAATATTACTCAATCTTACAGAAGAATGAAATGATGGCATTCTCTGGTAAATGGATGGAGCTGGAGAATATCGTGCTAAGTGAAATAATCCAATCCCAAAAACCAAAGGCTGATTATTTTCTCTGACATGCTGATGCTAATTCACAATAAGTGGGGATGGGTGGTGGTTGAGGAAGAATAGAGTTACTTTGGATTAGGTAGAGGGAAGTGAAGGGAGGGGAGTGGGTACAGGGTTAGAAATGAGAGTAGATGTGGCTGTATCTCTGTAGTATGCTGATTTTAAGTCCTTTGGGTATAGACCAAGGAGTGGGATAGCTGGGTCAAATGGAGGGTCCATTCCGAGTTTTCTAAGGAACCTCCACACTGCTTTCCAGAGTGGCTGCACCAATTTGCAGCCCCACCAGCAATGTATGAATGTACCTTTCTCCCCACATCCTCGCCAACACCTGTTGTTGCTCGTATTCTTGATAATCGCCATTCTAATTGGGGTGAGATGGAATCTTAGGGTGGTTTTGATTTGCATTTCTCTTATTACTAGAGATGTTGAACATTTTTCCATATGTTTGTTGATTGCTTGTAGATCTTCTTCTGTGAAGTGTCTATTCATTTCCTTGGCCTATTTGTCGACTGGATTATTTGAATTCTTGGAGTAAAGTTTTTTGAGTTCTTTATAGATTCTGGAGATTAGTGCTCTATCTGAAGTATGATTGGCAAAGATATTCTCCCACTCTGTAGGCTCTTTCTTCGCATTGCTGATAGTTTCCTTTTCTGAGAGAAAGCTTTTTAGTTTGAATCTATCCCAGTGGTTGATTCTAGCTTTTATTTCTTGTGCTATGGGAGTCCTGTTAAGGAAGTCTGATCCTAGACCAACAAGGTGAAGATTTGGACCTACGTTTTCTTCTATAATCTGCAGGGTCTCTGGTCTGATTCCGAGGTCCTTAATCCATTTTGAGTTTAGTTTCGTGCATGGTGAGAGATATGGGTTTAGTTTCATTCTGTTGCATATGGATTTCCAATTCTCCCAGCACGATTTGTTGAAGAGGCAATCTTTTCTCCATTGCATATTTTTGGCACCTTTGTCTAGTATGAGAAAATTGTATTTATTTGGGTTTGTGTCCGTGTCCTCTATTCTGTACCATTGATCTACCTTTCTATTTTGGTACCAATACTATGCCGTTTTTGTTACTATTGCTTTGTAGTAGAGTTGAAGATCTGGTATTGCAATACCCCCTGTTTCACTCTTCCTGCTAAGGATTGCTTTAGCTATTCTGGGTTTCTTATTCTTCCAGATGAATTTCATAATTGCTTGCTCTATTTCTGTAAGGTACGTCATTGGGATTTTAATTGGAATTGCATTGAATTTGTATAGCACTTTAGGTAGTATGGCCATTTTGACAATATTAATTCTTCCTATCCAAGAACATGGAAGATCTTTCCATCTTCTAAGGTGTTCATTAATTTCTTTCTTTAGTGTTGTATAGTTCTCATTGTAGAGGTCTTTCACCTCTTTTGTGAGATTGATTCCCAAGTATTTTATTTTTTTCGAGGCTATTGTGAATGGGGTAGTTTTCCTAATTTCTCTTTCTGAAGATTCATCACTTATGTATAAAAATGCGTTGGATTTATGAGCATTGATCTTGTAACCTGCTACTTTACTGAATTCACTTATGAGTTCTAAGAGTTTTCTGGTGGAATTTCCAGGTTCCTCTAAATATATAATCATGTCATCAGCGAACAGGGATAGTTTGAGTTCTTCTTTCCCAATTCGTATCCCTTTAATTTCTTTGGTTTGTCTAATTGCTCTGGCCAGAGTCTCAAGAACGATGTTGAATAGAAGTGGTGAAAGAGGGCATCCCTGCCTTGTTCCAGTTTTTAGGGGGAATGCTTTCAGTTTTTCATCATTTAGAATGATATTAGCCTTGGGCTTAGCATAAATGGCCTTTACAATGTTAAGGAATGTTCCCACTATCCCTATTTTTTCTAGTGTTTTGAGCATGAAGGGGTGCTGTATTTTATCAAATACTTTTTCTGCATCTATTGAAATAATCCTGTGATTCTTGACTTTAAGTCTATTGATATGGTGAATGACATTTATTGATTTCCTGATGTTGAACCAACCTTGCATCCCTGGGATGAAACCCACCTGATCAAGGTGCACTATCTTTTTAATATGTTTTTGTATGCAATTTGCTAAAATTTTGTTGAGAATTTTTGCGTCGATGTTCATTAAGGATATTAGTCTGAAATTTTCTTTCCTTGATGAGTCTCTGTCTGGTTTAGGTATCAGTGTGATATTGGCTTCATAGAATGAGTTTGGGAGGGTTCCCTCCTCTTCTATTTTATGGAATACTTTGAGAAGTATTGGAATGAGCTCTTCTTTAATGGTTTTATAGAACTCGGCTGAGAACCCATCTGGTACTGGACTTTTCTTTGTTGGTAGGCTTTTGATGACTTCTTCTATTTCAGTACTTGAAATTGGTCTATTTAAATTGTTTATGTCCTCCTCCTTCAGTTTAGGCAATTCATATGTCTCTAGAAACCTGTTGAAGTCTTCGAAATTTTCTATTTTGTTGGAGTATAGATTTTCAAAATAGCTTCTAGTTATGTTTTGTATTTCAATCCTGTCTGTTGTGATATTTCCTTGTTCATTCCGAATTTTAGTGATTTGGGTTTTCTCTCGTCTTCTCTTTGTTAGTGTGGCTAAAGGTTTATCAATTTTGTTTATTTCTTCGAAGAACCAACTATTTATTTTGTCAATTTTTTGTACTGTTTCTTTTGTTTCAATTTCAGTAGTGTGGAGATTCCTTAGAAAACTTGGAATGGTCCTGCCATTTGACCCAGATATCCCACCCCTTGGCCTATACCCAAAGGACTTAAAATCAGCATCCTACAGAGATACAGCCACATCAGTGTTCTTAGCTGCTCAATTCACAATAGCCAGAGTGTGGAACCAACCTAGATGCCCTTCCATTGATGAGTGGATAAAGAAACCGTGGTATATATATACAATGGAATATTACTCAGCCATAAAGAATGATAAAATTATGGCATTTGCAGGCAAATGGATGAAATTGGAAAATATCATGCTAATTGAGATAAGCCAATCTCAAAATCCAAAGGACGAATGATATCGCTAATAAGTGGAGGATGACACATAATGGGGGGGAGGGAAGGGTTAGTGTTAGGGTTAAAGTTAGGGTTAGGGAGGGGGGCAAGTATGGAGGAAGGAAGTACTGTATAGAGGGTAAAGAGGGGTGGCAGTGGTGGGGGGAAGGGAAAAAAATAAAAAAAGAAAAAAAAAGAAAAAAAATTCACCTTAATAAAGAAAATATATAGATGGATTTTTATTAGCATATTTAACCAACAGCAAAAAACTGGTTTTTGTCTGTAACATGCCAAGTTTTCTCAAAAATGAATCTGTATAATAATCACCCTAGATTTTTATACAGTTGATAAGTGAAGATAGTAATGAAGACAGAGATGTTTAGGAAAAAAAAAACTCAAGAAATAAAATATACCTATGACATGGGTCCTGGGATTCTGCATTTATAAGCCCCCAGGTGAAGACCCACTGCCCAACTGAGGACGATACTTTGAACAATAGAGCGTGTATACTGTCTTGATTGTGCTAAAACATGTACAAAAATCAATTCTCCAATAAGCATTAAAAAGCCTTTAAATGTACTTAACTATTTTCATTGGGGAAGTGGGAAGTTTCAGGAAAATAGAGTGCATTTCTAAGTGCAAGTACATGACATTTATAATCACTTACTATTAAACTTACCGCAAATTTTTGTGAAAAAAAAAAAGAAATGATAGTAGAATGAATCAGACATTATTACCCTATGTACATATATGACTACATGACCAGTGTGACTGTACATCATATACAACCAGAAGAATGAGAAATTATATTCCATTTATGTATGATGTGTCAAAGTGCATTCTACTGTCATGTATAACTAATTAGAACAAATTGAAATAAAGAGCATATGAAATTATATTCAAGGTCCATCCAGACAGCATGTAATAGATCATTTTCTGCAAAAATCCTTTTTCAGTATAACAACCAACTTCACATCATGTAAGCTCCTAATCACAATGCGGGGCGGGGGACATCATTTCCAGTGTCACCGGTTAGCTTATGACACAGATGTCTTCTGTATGACTCCATAGAGTGGCCTATGACCAGTGGATCAAGGGAAGGACACTTGATTTTCTGTCTCTGGCATTTTGGCCCAGGCATAACACCTGCATCTGCTGCAACCACCTGGGGAGGCTGATAAAAAGTCCTTGGAAGAAGCCACCTCATGCAGGACTCAAGGAAGCCATGATCCCCAAATCCATATGTTCTTAACTCCTGATGTCCTTGGAAAAAATCATAATACCCTTCGTTGCATCAGTATATTAGAATTAGTGATTTCGTTTCTTTGATAACTGATGTTATCTTCACAAAACATGTCTTAATATTGCAAAAATATCTGAAGCCTCTGAGATAATCCAATTACATGAATTTCATAAAAATCAAATTGATCAGGGTGGATGCTGAGGTGACCAAATGAGGATCAGGTAACAGCTCAGCAATTATTTAATTGAAAGTTCTGTTTATTTGATCACAGCATGTCTGTCTTTGAGTTGCAAACAGCCCGGCCCTCCCCACAGGATCAGGCTGAAAATAGAGTCCACATATGTCCTTGACCCTGTGTGAACCATTCCCTGTCCTGTGCAACTTCTGCAGCTCTCCTTCTGAGTCTGATCCTAAAGCATCACTAAACTAAAACCCCCAACTCAGTCTATCCTTGACAGAGGTAAAGCAAGCGAATGGCATTTAGAGATTGAATTCATTGTTGCACATCACAGAACTGTACAGAAACTAAGGGCTAATATGACACCCAAGTAGAAATGAACGTCACTGTCACAATCTCACAACCATACGACCAGGGGAAGCTACACTCTACATGGGACCACCATCTTGCATAAATATTTCCCCAGCTGAGTCTTTTCTTCCAAATTACCACAATGAAACCGGTTAAAGTTGGAACCCCTCCTTCAGGTTCTGCTTCTGTATGACAAGCACAAAGAATTGTGGTTGAGAATTGGAATCACCAAACATCATAGATGTAGATGAAAGTAGTCAGGTTTCAAGGCATGCTAATAAGCATCAGACCATTTCATCATCTGTTTTAGAAAAATATAGTGATAAGTGCACATTCTGACTCATGAGGGATTCCACCACTTTTACTTTCAATAAAAACCCAAGTCCAAAGTAAATAACATCTCATAGAGGAGAGGTTGTTCCACTGATGAGCTTCCTCAGGGCCTCCTTCATGTCCCTGTTCCTCAGGCTGTAGATAAAGGGGTTCAGCATTTGAGGGACCATGGTGTACATCACTGAGGCCACTACAGACTTCCTGGGAGAGTCAGTAACTACAGAGCTAATGTACACCCCCAAACCTGTGCCATAGAACAAAGAAACAACAAACAGGTGGGACCCACGGGTAGAAAAGGCTTTATGCTTTCCTCCCGGTGAGGGCATTCTCAAGACAGAGGACACAATGTGACAGTAAGAGAAAATAATCCCAAAGAGAGGAGCACCACCAAATATGCAAGCTGCAATATATATAAGGATGTTATCAATGAGAGTATCAGAACAGGCCAGCTTGATGACCTGATCAAGTTCACAGAAGAAGTAGGAGATCTCCAGATCTGTGCAGAAAGACAACCGCAGCACCATCAGAGTGTGCAGCAAGCCATCTATAGTACTGATGCATAGAGAGACCAGAACCAGAAGGACACACAGACAGGGGTTCATGATGACTGTGTACCTAAGGGGATGGCAAATGGCCACATAGCGGTCATAGTCCATCACTGCAAGCAGACAACTTTCCATGGCAACAAAAAGTAAAACAAAGCAGACCTGGAAGAGGCAGCTCTTGTGTAGGTGATGCTGTGATCCTTAACTTGGATGTTCACAAGCATCTTAGGGATTATGCTTGAGCTTCAACAGATGTCATTAAAGGACAGGCTGCAAAGGAAGAAATACATGGGGGTGTGGAGGTGAGAGTCAGAGCTGATGGCCAGGCTGATGAGCAGGTTCCCAAGCACTGTGACCAGGTACATGGACAGGAACAGGCTGAAGATGAGGGGCTGCAGTGCTGGGTCACCTGTCAGTCCCAGGAGATGGAATTCTGAAACACCTGTTTGGTTTCTTTTCTCCAAGTTTTTGGTGAACCTGATGAAAAAGATGCAATGAAAGATAATCAAATGGGTGGACAGCACCATCGGAAGCACTGGGAAGACACACTAAGTGTGGTATTTTTGTTTCCCCTCTAAACTTGTTGTCGATAGGCTCTGGGATGAAGGACATCAGTCTATGCTTCAACAATCCCTCTGTCTGCTTTGATGGATTCTTAATATTGAGAAGAAGTTCATTTAAAAATAAAAACCTTTCCCACAGAGCTGTGAACTCAAGTGAATATTCATATGTTTTTTTTTTTCTGCTACTTCCTCTCTTAGTTGCTCCTCACTCTATTGAAATAAATTTTTTCTTGAACACCAGCATCTCATGTGTTGTGCTAAGTGCCAAGAATGATGGCAAGTATAAGGCACAACTTTTCAATCTGAATTATTGCATGACATTATTTTTAAAATGAGGATGAAATGTTTGAGACTGTCCAGACCAGGCAATACTTTATTCCTAAGGCAACTCTCTCTGTTTCACCTGAGGGAGTTCTACCCTTCTGTGGATAGGTGTCATATCATTTTTTTTAACCAGCTGAGAGTGATAAAAAGTGACATGCATAGACAATTAAGAAAACAGATGAAAATAAGATCAGTTTCCTGATACTGGGGTAGTCAGAAACTACAGGCAACACACTGATAATCACTTAGCACACTAAGTCCTACTAGGAGCATCACTGTGGAACAAGGGTCGTTGTCTTTGAAGTGAGAGAGAACTGACTCTGTCAGCATTTACATTGGGTGTAATAATAGTTTCACAGAAACTTTCTCAATAATATTCTCTGTCTGAATGAAATCTCAGTTCTAGAGCATGTTTTGAGAAGAGGGAACTCATTCACCATACAAGAGGACTTCATTGTCTATTTGTACAATGAGCCTGCATGGTGGAAATCATTTTTGAAATGTATGAGAACATCCAACCAGCACACATTACACCTGGAATAAGTGCAAATTTTATTCAGTTTACTTCAGTGGAGCTGAAAAAATCTGTGGGATATTTCTTGATGGGAAATGCATAGAACAATAGCACCCAGTGCACACTCAGCCTATGGGACTCTTACACTCACATTTCCTTTTGCTTTTTTAACTGTCATGAACTATCACATGTAGTGTTATTCATTCCTGAGAAGGAAGTAGTGGGCCAGGGCAACTGAGGAAAATGGAAAGAAGGAAACACCCGTGGTTTGATAAATGCAAATATCAGGGAAGGGTTGGATGAGCTGAAACTCCCTCTGGGAATGGAAAAACAACAAGGAAACTTCGATCAAAATAATAATCCTTTGGCATGGGCATATGATGAAATATATAGGAATTAAAATGTGCTCAATAATATCTAAGTGAGGTACAAGAATCTCGCCTCCAAAATATTAACGAAGGCAACTTCAGTTGTACAATTGGATTCATGAGAAATATCATTCAGAATCTCACCTGGATATTGAAGATGGAAGATGTGTCCTCAGGAAATGAGGATGGACTGAATGAGTCAGTGGAATGCTGGTCAGGAAGGATCATCTCTGGAAGGAGGCTCAGTGCTGCTTTCTGGCAGGGTCAGGACTGTTGACTGAGGTGGTCCCAGGTTGACTCCTATAGTCTCTGTATCCCTGGGGTTCAATATCCAAAGCTCCTCATTAGAGCAGATATTTTACTAAAAATCTGATCCCAAGAGTGCACATCCTTGAAGACCAACTTTGCAGGAATGAGGGATTCAGGGTGGCTGATCTCTGACCCCTGAGGCCATGTTTACACCACTCAGTTCTCTGCACTGTTTCTGCTCAACAGCATTGCATGGACCCTGATCACAAGGGGCATCCTTATAAGAATTTGAGGACTCTTTTTCAGTTGTAAACCTGCCCCTCTATTTTTAATTCATGACTTCAGAAAGTCTGATGTAATGAAATGTGGGAAGATATTTCATATATGTGTATATTTATCACTATTGGCAAAGATATTTTGTTAGCCAGCATTCTGTTGATGGAACAGATACTTGAGAGAGGGTTATTTTGGCTCATGGTTTGGAAAGTTTCAGTTCACAGTTACCCAGCTTGTTCATTTGTGACTAGTGTGGCACAGGACATCTGGAAGGAGAGTATGGTAGAGGAGTCTGCCAGAAAGTTAGAGAGAATGGAGGGGCTGCGTTCCCAATACCCCCTTCAGAACACATCCCTAATGACCTAACTCCCCTTCGTCACTCCCTACATCTAAGAGGTCCCACCACCAGCCAGTAGCTCTAAGGTTGCAACCAAGTCTTTTTCACATGGACCTTTGCAGGGAAAGATATCCAATCTCTAGCATTGTAAAGATGCAAACACTCACAATGTTTCTCCTTAATTGGTATTAGAAATTTTCTGAACTGTAATTTTTCTTCCTCATATGTTAGAAAGAATATTCTAGAGATCCAAGATGGTGGACTAGAGGGAGGCTGCATTCCTTGTCGCTCCATAACTCTGGGTTCAAGCAGAGGATATATGATTCTTGATGCCAGCACACTGACCACAGACTGCCAGTGGAGCACCAGCTGCCTGCTATTGCCTGGAAGTTCACTGTCACAGTACCTGCAGGTTTAGTTACACGTGGCTGCCGCCATTTTGAGACAACAGCCAGGCCCCAAAGGACCCCTGGTTGGACTGACTGAGCCCTGTCCCTAGGATCTCTCAGTCTGACTGATCACCCCCTGCCTCAGGGGCCCTTACATTGACTGACTGTTCCCTGCCACCGGGACCCCCAGACCAACTGACAGGAACTTTTCACCGGGATCACAGACCGACTGATTGCTCCCGGGCTCCAGGATCCCGCAAAAACATCAAACACACCCGACCTCCAGGACACCTGCTTGACCAACTGCATCCCCCACCTCCAAGGACCTCCAGCCGACCAAGTACACACCACGAGCTGCAGCTCCCCTTTAGCCAAAACATTTGGAAGCCAGAGCAGCCATCTTGGATAATCCTGGAAGCCATAGCTCTGATCTTTAGGTGGGGCAAATCCCATGCTGAGACACCTGCTGGAGACTTGAAGCTCATTGTCAGGTACCTCTCATGCATCAGGTTACTGAAGACTGGCAGGTTTGAATACTATATGTCTGTCATAGTACAGATTTTCTTTCTTCTCCTTATTGAACAATTTTCAGTTTTTATTTCTTTACTGTTTTTGCTCTCTTTTCCTTTTGTTTACCCAGTCCCTCAGAGTTTCTCTCTCCCTTTTTGCATGCTAACATTCAATTTCTTTTGATTATACTCTCATCCTTTCCATTATCTAGAACTTCTGTATTCTTTTTTATCCCATTAACAGCTACATCCTACATTCCTCTGCATCCTCTTTGTCCTCCACTAGAAACTGAAGACCTTACTGCAAATCTGTTTGATATACTGAAGATAATAGTTGATATCATTCTGTTCACTATGACAATTTTGTTATTTTCCTCAAAGGGGCTATTTGGTCTAGGATTGCACAGTGTCTGAATTGGACATTGCTAATATTGATCTCCCCTTAAAGAAAAGGTTTTGGAAAACTATTGGGCCATTATAAGCCTATAGGGGGAAATCTGCAATACCCCAGATCTGTACGGATAGAGGGGAAGATACATGAACAACATGAAAAAACAAGGGAAGAAAATCCAAAAAAATCTAGATTCTACATTAATACAATCCAATGACCGTATGTTAGAAGAAATATCAGAAAAGGACTTCAGATTATACATGATTAAGAAGATTTGTGAAGCAAAGAATAAGATAAGAGAGCAATGCAGGCAATGAATGATAATACCAATAAGCAGTTGAAAGAGAAACTGCAGGAAGCAAAAGATCATTTCAACAAAGAGATAGAGAGTCTAAAAAGAAACCAGATGGAAATCCTTGGACTGAAGGAAACAATAAACCAAATAAAAACTCAAAGGAAATCATCACCAAAAGACTAGACCACTTGGAAGACAGAACCTCAGACAATGAATACTTAACCTTGAAAATAAAGTTTCTCAAACAGATAAGATGGTAAGAAATCATGAACACAATCTCTAAGACCTATGGGATATCATGAAAAGATAAAATTTAAGAATTATTGGGATTGAGGAAGGTACAGAGATACAAACCAAAGGAATGAACAACTTATTCAATGAAATAATATCAGAAAATTTCCCAATCCTGAAGAAGGAAATGGAAAATCAAATACAAGATGCTTACAGAACACCAAATGCACAAAATCACAACACAGCCACACCAAGGCACAGTATTATGAAAATGCCTAACATTCAAAATAAGATAGGATTTTGAAACCCGAAAGAGAAAAACATCAGATTACATATAGGGGGAGACCAATACGGATAGCACCTGACTTCTCAACCCAGACTCTAAAAGCTAGAAGGGCCTGGACCAACATATTTCAAGCTCAAGCTCAGAAAGAACATGGTTGCCAACCAAGAATCTTATACCCAGCAAAACTATCCTTCAGATTTGAAGATGAAAAAAAAACCCTTTCATGATTAAAAAAAAAAAAAATAAGTTAAAAGAATTTACAAAGAGAAACCCTGTGTAACAGAATTTCTCCACGAAATACTCCATGAGGTAGAAATGAAAAACAACAATATAGGTCAGCAAAGGGAGGAACTACCTTAGAGAAAAACCACTCAAAGGAGAAACCAAGCCAACTTAAGAACCAAAAATAAGCCCAAATGACTTGGAATACAAATCATATCTCAATAATAACCCTGAACGTTAATGGCCTAAACCCATCAATCAAAAGACATAGATTGGCAGAATGGATTAAAAAGAAAGACCCAACAATATGCTGCCTGCAAGAGACTCATCTCATAGAAAAAGACATTCACAGACTAAAGGTGAAAGGATGGGAAAAAAACGTACCACACACATGGACTTAGTAAAAAAGCAGGCGTCTCCATCCTTACATCAGATAAAGTGGACTTCAAGCCAAAGTTAGTCAGAAAGGATAAAGGAGGACATTTTATACTGCTTAAGGGAAGCATAAATCAGGAAGACATAATGATAGTAAATATTTATGTCCCAAACAATGGTGCTTTCCTGTATATCAAACAAATCCTTCTCAATTTCAGGAATCACATAGACCACAACACAAAAATTCTGGGTGACTTTAACACACCGCTGTCACCACTAGATAGATCTTCCAAACACAAATCAATCAAAGAAACCATAGAACTCAATAACACAATCAATAACTTAGACTTTATAGACACATTCAGAATATTGCATCCATCAATGAGCTGATTCACTTTCTTCTCAGCAGCACATGGAACCTTCTCAAAAAAAAGAGACCATATATTATGCCACAAAGCAGCCCTTAGGAAATGCAAAAAATATAGTGATAATGCCTTGTGTTCCATCAGATTATAATGGACTGAGAGTAGAAATCAATGACAAAATAAAAACCACAAAATACTTCAACACCTGGAGACTAAATAATATGCTATTGAATAAAACATGGATAGCAGAAAACATCAGGGAGGAGATAAAAATATTCTTAGAAGTCAATGAGAATGACAGTACAACATATCAAAATCTCTGGGACACTGTGAAAGCAATACTAATAGGAAAATTCATTGCATTGAGTGCATTCCAGGGAAGAATTAAAAGTCAGCAAATAAATGTGCTAACATTACAGCTCAAAGCCCTAGAAAAAGAAGAACAGAATAGCAGCAAATGTAGTAGAAGACAGGAAATAATTAAAATCAGAGCTGAAATCAATGAAATTGAAACAAAAGAAACAATTCAAACACTTGAGAAAACAATAAGTTGGTTCTTTGAAAAAGTCAACAAAATAGACAAACCTTTCACCACACTAACAAAGAGAAGGAGAGAGAAAACTCAAATTACTAAAATTTGTGATGAAAAAGGAAATATGATGACAGATACCACTGAGATACATAACATAATGAGAAGCTACTTGGAAAATCTGTATTCTAACAAAATAGAAACTGCTAAAGACATTGACAAATTTCTAGAGACATATGCTTCCCCCAAATTGAACCAGGAGGACATACACAATTTAAAGAGATCAATATCAACCAAGGAAATAGAAGAAGCCATTAAAATCTACCATCCAAGAAAAGCCCAGAACCAGATGGATTCTCAAGTTCTGCAAGTCCTTCAAAGAAGAACTCATTCCAATACTTCTCAAAGTAATCCAGTAAATAGAAAAGGATGGTACCCTACCAAACTCATTCTATGAAGCTCATATCACCCTCATACCCAAACCAGGAAAAGACACAACAAGGAAAGGAAATTTTAGACCAATATCCTTGATGAATATAGATGCAAAGATTCTAAACAAAATATTGGCAAACCGTATCCAAAAATATATTAAGAAAATTGTGCACCACGATCAACTGGGGTTCATCCCTGGAATGCAAGGATGGTTAAATATCTGTAAATCAATAAATGAAATCCATCACGTCAGTAGACTTAAGGATAAAAATCTTATGGTTATTTCAATTGATGCAAAAAAAGCATTTGACAAAATACACCACCACTTCATGCTCAAAACACTAGAAAAAATAGGGATAGTAGGAACATGCCTGAACATTGTAAAGGCTATTTATGCTAAGCCTATGGCCAACATCATTCTTAATGGATAAAAACTGAAACCATTCCCTTTCAAAACAGGAACAAGACAGGGATGTCCTCTTTCACCACTTCTGTTCAACATTGTCCTCGAAACTCTAGCCAGAGCAATTAGACAGACTAAAGAATTTAAAGGGATATGAATAGGAAAAGAGGAACTGAAGCTGTCACTATTCACTGATGACATGATTCTATATTTAGAGGATCCAAAAACCTCCTCCAGAAAACTTCTAGACCTCATCAATGAATTCAGCAAAACAGCAGGTTCTAAAATCAACACGCATAAATCTAAAGCATTTTTATATGCAAGTGATGAAACATCTGAATGGGAAATGAGGGAAACAACTCCATTTGCAATAGCCTAAAAAAAAAAAAAATACTTGGCAATCAATCTAATCAAAGAGGTAAAAGATCTCTACAATGAAAACTACAAAGCATTGAAGAAAGAAATTGAGGAGGACCTTAGAAGATGGAAAGATTTCCCATGTTCTTGGATAGGCAGAATTAATATTGTCAAAATGGCCATACTACCAATAGTGCTATACAGATTCAATGCAATTCTAATTAAAATCCCAATGATGTACCTCACAGAAATAGAGCAAGCAATCATGAAATTCATCTGGAAGAATAAGAAACCCAGAATAGCTAAAGTAATCCTTAGCAGGAAGAATGAAACAGGGGGTATCACAATACCAGAATTTCAACTATATTACAAAGCAATAGTAACAAAAACGGCATGGTATTGGCACCAAAATAGACAGGTAGATCAATGGTACAGAATAGAGGACACAGGCAGAAACCCAAGTAAATACAATTTTCTCACACTAGACAAAGGTGCCAAAAATATGCAATGGAGAAAAGAAAGCCTCTTCAACAAATTGTGCTGGGAAAACTGGAAATTCATATGCAACAGAATGAAAATAAACCCCTATCTCTCACCCTGCAAAAAATCAAGTCAAAATGGACCATGGACCTCAGAATCAGACCAGAGACCCTGCATCTTATAGAAGAAAAACTAGATCCATATCTTCATCTCATTGGCTTGGTATCAGACTTCCTTAACCAGACTCTCATAGCACAAGATATAAAAGCAAGGATCAATAGCTTTGTCAGATTCAAACTAAAGGGCTTTCTCTCAGCAAAGGAAACTATCAGCAATGTGAAGAGACAGCCTACAGAGTGGGAGAAAATATTTGCCACTCATACTTCAGATAGAGCACTAATTTCAAGAATCTATAAAGAACTCAAAAAAGTCTACACAAAGAATACAAATAACCCAATCAACAAATGGGCTAAGGATACTAACAGACACTTCACAGAAGGTCTACAAGCAATCACCAAACATGAAAATATGTTCACCATCTTTAGTAATAAGAAAAATACAAATGAAAACTACTCTAAGATTCCATCTCACCTCAATTAGAATGGCGATTATCAAGAATACAAGCAACAACAGGTGTTGGAGAGGATATGGAGAAAGAGGTACACTCATACATTGCTGGTGGGGCTGCAAATTAGTGCAGCCATTCTGGAAAGCAGTGTGGAGATTCCTTAAAGAACTTGGAACGGACTCACCATTTGACCCAGCTATCCCACTCCTTGGCCTATACCCAAAGGACTTAAAATCAGCATACTTCAGAGATACAGCCACATCAATGTTCATAGCTACTCAATTCTCTATAGCCAGATTGTGGAACCAACCTAGATGTCCTTCAACTGATGAATGAATAAAGAAACTGTGGTATATATATTCAATGGAATATTACTCAGCTATAAAGAATAATAAAATTATGGAATTTGCAGGCAAATGGATGAAATTAGAGAATATCATGCTAAGTGAGATAAGCCAATCTCAAAAAACCAAAAGATGAATGATCTCCCTGATAAGCAATGATGACAATTAATAGGGGATTGAAGGGGGCAAGAATGGAGGAAGGAGGGATTGTATCAAAGGAAAAGATGGGTGGGAGGGGTGGGGGTAAATGAAAAAATAACAGAATGAATCATACTCCATTACCTATACAAATGTATGATTACACAAATGGTATGTTGTTACTCCATGTACAAACAGAAACAACATTTATCCCATTTGTTTACAATAAAAATAAAAAAGAAAGAAGATTCTAATCTATTCTCTTTGATCACTGCCAACTGCCCAACATATATACAGATGTTACTTCTTGCTTACAGTATTATAAACACTGTTTTCAATTTATCATGATAATTTCTTGTTATTGGTACTTATGAATTATACAGAATGTTGGGCTTCAATGTGACACATTCACACACACAAAAAAAACATACTTTGATCGTTGTTGTTTTCAACACATTTTCTTCATATTAGGAAATTGTGGGGTGAAATTATGATTCTTTGTTTTCTGTGAAGATGTTAGTTAAATGACAAAATTTTCAAATGGCAGTAATGAACAGCTGTGTCCAAACACTCAATGCATTTTGTGTGATTTTATCTATCATTTCATAGCTGGAGGACACCCCAAATTATTGGTCATGTTAAAACCTTTGCACTTAAGGGTTTGGTACTTTCATTGGTATATCCACTTAATTTACAACATATCACCTTTTTGTATGAGTTTGTAATTTATAGGATATATAGTTGAAACCTTATGACAACATAATATTACAATCACTTTCTTCACATTTTTAGCCCCATTCATTTTAAAATATAGAAATAAAAGATAAAATACATAAAGAAATAAATGGGATTGTGAAGAAGTTCAATGTTTCTAAATACTGTACAAAGAGAATAATTTTATTTAAAAATAAGGTGAAGCTTTTCAGTTACCCAAAAACAAACAACACGACATGATGAGTGGACAGACATTGTCTTACATTTCCACCAGGAGACATGAAAGAGAATATTCAATCAACTTTACTCACAACAGCAAAAAATAACTACCCAAATTTCATCAATACCAGAAAGACTCCCTGTTTTTTAATTACCACACATCATGTAAGAATAAGACTGAAAAGGAAGGAACGCCTGCTAAGCCCAGCAACTGATGGACATTGAAGAGTGTGAATTATATGGAATTTACAGAATGTTGGAGTTCACTGTGTCATGTTCATATATAAATATAACATTCTAATCCTCCCCACCCTTCCTTCTCCCCTTCCTCTTCTCTAATAATCTCCCTTTGATTTTCAGGTCTTCTTTTTTTCTGTTGCCATATGAGAGAGAAAATGTGCAATCCCTGTCTTTGTGATTTTTGGATTATTTTGCTTTACATACTGAACTGCAGTTCCATCTATTTCCCTTCTAATGGCATGATTTCATTCTTCTTTAAGCATAATGTTCAACTCTGTTGTGTATATAAACCATGTTTTCTTTTTACAGGTGCATATTAACTATTCTTCACTATGGTTTCACAATCCCTGCTTTCACATGCTTATAACACAGTTTTATCAAAAAGCAGAACTTTTTAATTTGGTGCAATCCCATTCTCCATTCTTGCTGTTATAGCCCAGGCCCTAGGAGTCCTATTCAGGAAGTCATTGCCTGCCAATATCTAGAAGTTTTTCCTCCATGTTTTCTTCTGGTAGTTGCAAAGTTTTGGTTCTTATACTTAGGCCTTTGACTTACCTTAAATTGATTTCTGTAGAGACATAGAGAAGAGATCTAGTTTCGTTTTTCTGCATATGGATATCCATTTTTCTGAGTACCATTTGTTTAAGAGACTGTCTTCTCTCCAGTGCATGTTTTTTTGGCACCTTCATCAAAGAACAGATGGCTGTAGCCATGTGGGCTCATTCCTTTGTCTTCTGTTCTATTTCCCTGGTCTTCCTGTCTATTTCCCTGGTCTTCATGCCTATTTCCCTGATCTTCCTGTCTTTTTCACTGGTATCATGTACATTTTTGTACAAGGACTATGCTGGGTTGTTGCTACTGCTTTATCTCACAATATGAAGGTGGGTATTCAGATACCTCTAGCATCACCCTTCTGGTCAGGATTGCTTTGGCTATGCTGGGTCTTCTCTTCTGACTTAATGAAATATCAAGATAGGTTGAAGAAAAAAAAATACCTATGATGGTGTGCTACGACGAAAGAGAGAACACTGATATTTCTCTTTACATGGTAATTATATGAAGATTTTATTTAGGGTAGAGGCATCAGACAGTCTATTTATGACTTGTGACATGTGACAATTTCAGTGCTGAAATTGTTGTTTATCCAAATGTAAAAATAAAATATCCACAAAGATTCTCTGAAGGCTGTTAAAATCACTGTTGGGTAAGTGCCCAGCCCAAGCCTACTTGTTAGTGCAAATGATAAAATAGATTGCAATTACACACACTTACACAAAATAACACAGTCTTGGGAGAAGTTGTATTTTATGTCAGTTAGTTAGAACATCTGTCTTGGTGAAGAGAGCAAAGAGAGGCAGTGATTCCTGTTTCTCATTGTGTGCAACATGATCCTGCACTGATGTAGCCATCAACGACCTTCAGGCCTCAGGGACAGTGTGAGGAAGAAGCCCACAGGGGAGTGAGATGTCACCCTCTGGGTCTCTACCTGGACATGCCCTACCTCTGAACTGTTCCTCAGCTGAGACTCTTGTGTGATTGCACCTGGGGACACCCTCAATGATAGCGAGGAGTATTTCAAATCTGCCCAAATGCAGTCATGTGCCCCTTAATGTGGGAACACATTCTGAGAAATGCATCATTGGGCAATTTCATGGTGTGAACCATCAAGGGGTGAACTTGTACAAAACTCCCTCACACAGGCTCTACACACCAAGGCTCCCTGGCATAACCTGCTGCTCCCATGACCCTGATGGACAAAACAAAGAGAGATAAAATCAAGCCCAAGGGAAAAGGGTGCAACTGGGAGAGGCAGTAAGCATAAGATGCATGAGGTCCTGCCAGCAAATATGGTATGTGGCCTTAGAGTAAATGAGTTTTGTAAGTAGAAAAAGTACACTCCAAAATAATGGTAAGAAGTAAGTCTGACTCAGAAAGACAAGTATCTTGGTTTCCTCTCATATGTGGAACTAAAAAAAAAAAAAAAATGGCCTGAAGGTAGAAGGGACACAATGACAGAAGAGGAGAGGAATCGGGGGAGGAGCGCATGGGGGAAACACTCAAAAGAGTCTTATTCACATACGACTGTGCTTCAACAAAACCCCTGTTCTGCATTATCCATATGCACTGATTACAAAGTAGATTATATTAATCACATAAACAGTAACAGCCACACAGTACTATGATCAAGCATCATGCAGAGTACATATGTGTCTGTGGGGCACTTTTATACAACTGACAACAGCATGCATTTGTTGACAGCAGCATCACTATGAGCATGTGGGAATGCAGTGCACTGCACTGTCACAACAGCTGTGACATCAGACGGGAAGTCTTCAGCTGCGTTATAACCCTATGGGAACACCATCCTAGCTGCAGCCCAACATTGGTTTAGAAGTCATCATGCCAGTCCATGTCTGTGTAGGAGTTGATCTGATCAAGCCAATGTTAGAGACCAGCAAACTGAGCTGGGAGGGTTCAAAAATTATTTGAGGGCACATTGGTACAAGACTGTGCAGGTGGAATTTAACCTCACGTGGATGTAATTCTCATCTCTTCCCATGCAATCTAGTATCTTGTGTACTCACAACATCAATGGAGAGATGTTACTCCAGAAATGAGTTTCTTCATGGCCTCCATCATGTACTTGTTCCTCTGGCTGTAGATGAAGGGGTTCTTCATGGGTGTAACCACTGGGGCGATGGTACTCTTCCTGGAGGAGTGAGTTCATGTAGAACTGAGGTACACCCCAAAACCCATCCCATAGAACAAGGAAACAACTATTAATTGTGAACCACAAATGGAGAAAGCTTTATACTTCCCACCAGTAGATGGAATTTTCAGAACAGAGGACAGAATTTGAGTGTAAGAGAAAATTATTTCACAGAGGGGGACAACACCCAGCAGGCAGGTCACCAAATACACTAGTATGTTATTTATGAGGGTGTCAGAACATGCAAGTTTGAGAATATGAGCCAGTTCATGGAAGAAGTGGGGAATGTCCAGGTCTGCACAGAAAGACAGCTGTGGCACCATCAAAGTGTGGAGCAGGGCTTATGAGGTAGGATAGCATAACCAGAAGATCAAGTAGTTTGGGGGTCATGATGATAATGAGTGAAAGATGACCACAAATCAATCATAGGCCATTGTTATCAGAATTCCATTTAACAATCTTGCAGAAATCAGGACAAAGCAGATTTGAGTGAGGCAGTCTGAGTAATTGATGGATGTACTGTGTCTGGATGTTCACCAGCACCTTAGGGACTATAGTGGAGGTGCTACAGAGATCAGCCAAGGACAGGTTGGAGAGGAAGATGTACATGGTGGTGTGGAGGTGGGGTCATAGGGGATGGCCAGGATGATGAGCAGCTTCCCAAGCACAGTGACCAGGTACATGGACAGGAATAGTCCAAAGAGGACAGGCTGCAGTTTTATGTCCTCTGAGAGTCCCATGAGATGGAATTCTACTGAATCTGAGAAATTTGCTAGTATCATGTCATCGATTTGTCTGAAATAAAAGACAGGGATTATGAGAAAACAAAACTCTAGAGACACTCCCTTAATCCTATTGATACTTTGAGAACAAA
Source organism: Sciurus vulgaris (assembly GCF_902686455.1). Taxonomy (NCBI): domain Eukaryota; kingdom Metazoa; phylum Chordata; class Mammalia; order Rodentia; family Sciuridae; genus Sciurus; species Sciurus vulgaris. The sequence continues at coordinate 7,401,262 of NC_136477.1, forward strand.
TCAGTTTTTTTTTCCCTTCCCTCTCTTACACTAACTTTTTAATTACCACAACACTTCTTCCTCTATTCCAAGTGTTTTTATGTTTTTCTTTGTCTTTTGAGTTTTTAATTGGCACATAATAAATGCACCTATGTGTGGCAGGCAAAGAATGTAAACAAATTTTATTGACCAAATCATCAAATTGGGAAATTAGTGTATCCACCATACTACATGTCCACCATTCCAAAATTCTCTCTTCTAGCTCTTTTGAAATACAGAATTCATTATGTTGGCTACAGTCACCAAGTTTTTATTTACCAACTATACTATTTCAAGTATGGATACTTATGGGGAGTAAGATAGAAAATAATCATTGTTCTCTCCATTAGAATGACTTTAGCAAATGATTCTAATCACACTTTCAAGGCTATACTCTAGAGCACACTGCACGAAATGGTCTTGGGCCATGTCCAGCCTGCTGCTTGTTTTTCTTGGTGAAGTTTGCTTGGGTCATAGCTACTGCTTTGAGTATTTCCTACAACTGCATTTGTGGTACAATGGCAGAGTTGAGGCCTTGCCACAGAGACAATGTGGCCCACAAATCCCAATACTTACTGTCTCACTCAAACCATTTGCCCACCTGTGATCTGTTGATTAGAACTTAGGTTTAAGGTTTTGTCAAGTATCCTAGAGTACTTTCATGAGAAATATGCATGAAATATTGTCTGCTTGTCTTGTAGTTATTACTGCCTGGATGCTTACTTCATTGAGAATAACAAAATACTAATATTTGATCACGTGAATGGAGGTTTAAAAAGGTGGATAGTGGATAATTCACTGCAAAACTGTTCCAATGTCAACAGCTTTCACTACAGTCCATCTCCATGGGTAGACCATGGTCCAGATACATCGTTTACCCTTTGCTTTCCAGAGGCTTCCCACTGGTATTCTCACCTACCATTTTCCCTTCCCAATTGCTATTTGCAAAAATAAATATTAACCCTTTTATTCAGTAGCATAAGTTCCCCTCCCTATTATTATTTTTCTTGAAACATGCATTTTATTTGTTTCACATAAAAGTTACCAAAAGAATGTTAAGAATAAGCCTTTGATCAGACCCTCCCTCCTATTTCTGGTTTGGTTACGTCAATCCCTGGTCAAGGTGAGCACAGAGCCTCAACACTATTTCCTGGAGAAGTCCTGGATGGACCAGCTCGGTTCCAGTCCTGAGCCTCGCTGTCCCATATGATGTAGACGGATTCCTAAATCTGGACCCTGAGCTCACAAAGAGGCAATAAAGAATGATCTACTACACTTCCTGAGTTGCCTTGATGGTTAATGCTACTACCAACTCTTCACAACTCCTCTACTAGAGTTTGTGGACAAATGCTTAAGATCAAGAATTTACATTGTGACAAAGAGTGACAGTAAAATTGTTGGTATATGTCTAGGATTTGATGAGTTTGTTCATATGGTACTAGAAGGTGCCACTGAGTTTGAATTCACACCATAAAGGAGGAGGATTAAAAAATCAGAGCAGATTTTACTGAGTGAAAATAATGTAATGATGCTGGTTCTGGAGAAGGGCCTGAAGTTTGCATAGATTTCCCTGACTATGCTAGATTTCATCTTGTTTTATACTGGTGGCAGAGAAAGATATTTTAATTCACTTTTTTAACTTGGATCCTATTGAACTAATATGCCTCTTAAAAGGAAAAGTTTTGAAGATGTACAAGATGCCAATTTTGTAAGTTCATCATGATTGTCTTGGAAAAAGAAGTTTTTGTTCTTTGAAGACAAAAATAAAGGTTTTTATTCTTTTTTTTGGTCTTAAAAGAAGAAAGAAAGAAATGTCATATGGTGACAATGTGAAAGCATCCACCAACTGTTCTTAGGGACCTGTGAGTAAAACATTTCCATAATAATGTCTCAGGAGCCTGAATAAACCACAGAATCACAGCAGGTGTGCCTTGGATGGTGCAGTCAGTTCATGTAATCCAAGCTCTTTTCCCACAGCACTAGAGACTTGATTTTTATATTCCAAGAAAGTGGAGGAGGAGATCCATAGTGCTCTCACCACAAGGAAATGATGAATGCATGAGGCGATGGATCAGCTAAATCTCTTGATTTGTTTACAAAATAATGAATATAGTTATTGAATCATCACATCCTGCCCCAAAGATATGCACAATCATTATGCATCAATACACTTTAAAGAAATGGGACCATGACTTGAGTTCTGTAAGGATGAAATCTGAAAATAGAAGTGGTTACATTCAAGTCACACTCACCCCACCCCAGCCTCCTCAGTGGTCAACAGAATGAAGAACCTCAGGGAACTGCAGAATTCTTTCTGAAGGGGTCCATTCATGCCCAGGAGGGGAAAGTGTCTCTGGAATTTGGAAAGCAGAGTAAGAGGAGAATGTGAGAACTGATTGCATAAGACGGGGGTGCAGTAAATATATCCAGAAGAGGGTGACTGATTAGTTAAGAAATACACTTTTGAAATCAGCCAGACTCCAAGAGAAAAGTCCTGTTTTCCCTCCTATGGGAAAGCTGGAGGGGAAAAGGAGACACCAGGAGGGCAGAATGCTGACCAGTAGAGGGATGGACAAAGGAAGGGGCATGGGAAGTGGAAATACTGAGATTGTGTGGTCAGGATTCTGCAAACATGCCACAATGAAACTCAGCACTCTGTGTAATTGATATGCACACATAAAAATAGATAGAAACTCACTTTTACATAATCCCTGAAATGGTTCTCTTTTTTCATGGATATTATCAAGAAAGAAAAACAAGAAAAGAGGGAAACAGAGGGGTGGAAGATGGAAGGAAGTAAGGAGAGCCATTAGGAAGGAAAATGTAAGAAAGAGACAAAGAGAGTAAGGAAGATATGATTCAATTTCTCTCAACATTTCTGGAGAAGTTCATTTTACCTTGAGGATACCAGTGAGGAATGTGCCACTGTTTTCCTGGATATGGAAAGACAATGGTGGAAAATTTACCCCCAGGAAAAGGTGATAGATAAGTGAAGCAAAGGGCTCCTGAGAAGGAGGAATTCTCTCTGGATGGAGACTCAGCCATGCTGCTTCCTGGCCTCAGTGGGCTGCTGATTGAGTGATACAGGGACTGTTCACAGTCTTGTGACCCTGAGGGCACAACTCTCAAAGCTCCTCATTATCCACAGGTGCATTGTCACCTGTTCCCAGGGAAGTTCACACCCTGGAAGCACAGAGACACAGAAGAGGAGAACTAATCGGGATGCCTAGTCCCGTAACCTGAGAGGGCAGGTGCATTTCATTCTCTCGTGTCTTCTTACCTCGAGGGAAGTCTCGTTCTTGGATCTTGGGGTCTGAACTCAAGGGAGCGGGAGGAACCCACCTTAGACAGAACCTTGGCTTACTCTGAGACGTGATCACTGAAGGACTAGATGAGAAGAGACCTGGAAGGACCTGGAGGGATGAAGCCCCAGGGAGGCAGAAGCACCATAGGACCATGTCCTCAAAGTCACTCTAAAGGGCGAATGTTTTTTCTGATATATAGAAACTAGCACAAAATAAGAGGGAAGAGAGAAAGGGGAAGAAGGTGGGGCATTCCATCCAAATAGGAGAAAGATGAATGGACTAGATGAAGACACTCGGGGCGGGAGAAGGATGGGGGAAGGGAAGCTTCCCTGTGTACACATACAAATAGGCCCCAGTGAGGCTCGCCATCATGTGTAGGCACTAATTAAACAAACTAACTAAAAGTACGTCTCAGAAGGATCAGTGGAGTAGAGGGAAGGGAACCGGGGAGATAGGAGGGGAGGATAAGGAGAGTACTAAGGCTGAATTAGAGCAAATGATATTCCATACCTTAATAATTTTGTCAAAATGAATCCTAAATGTATAGCTAAAAATGAATCAATAAAAAGAAGACATGTTTCTCTTCTCAATGAGAATCCATTGGTAGATGAGGCTGAGGACATGATAGGAAAGGGATGAAGGAGGAATCAGCGGTTGACGGTGACTTGGGCAGTCTTTCAGGGCTTGCTTGAAAAAGTGCAGAACCAATGATCTTAAGGAGATCACGAAGAAACACTAACACAAGGAACAATGACAAACTGACTGCATTGAACATTTGGAACCTCTGGGAGGTGACAGAAGGTCCCTGAACTAATTTCGGAGTTAAGTAAGTCTAAAATTAGTCCAAATTAAAGCTTTAAAAATTAATAAGCCAGGGCTTCTCCTCGCTTTAAAAGGTAGTGCATGGAGCCTGCCCAACCCCCACTGCAGACACCTCACCTGCCCACGCCCTCCCCATGTGCTGACTGGGCGCACCCTCGTTGGGTCTCCCAGCTTCTTGGAGGGCGGTGGAGGAATTTTGAGGGCATGGCCACCATCATTGAAAGGGCGGCTCCTTTCCTCAGACACCTGCAGGAGACTGGTGGCCCTTTGACAGGTACCTCTATTTACTCACATCCTACACCCTTCCCCATCCTCTTCATTCACTACTAGAAATACTGTAAATAAAAATCAAACTCATCCTGTTTATTGCAATAATGTTAAGCCATTGTAGGGGCTATCTATTTCAGGGCTGCATTTTCTTTGTAGTGGGTGCTGGAACATTGATTTCCCTTGAAAGGAGAGGTACTGGAAAAGTGCAGGGTCACAATAAGCCTGCAGGGCGAAACTTCAGTACCTCAGTTCTTCACTACTAGAAGGGAATATACAGAAACAGTATGATAAAACAGGGGAAGAGAGTGTCCCTAACAAACCAAGATGCTGTTTTGATAGAATCCAATGAAAGTATAGCAGTAGAAATGATAGAAAAAGAGTTTAGAATCTGCATAATTAAAATGATCCCATGAAGCAAAAGATGAGATAAGGGCACAAATTCAGACAATGCATGATCACTGCAATAAGCAGTTAAAATGGCAAATGCAGGAAGCAAAAGAACACTTTAATAAAGAGACAGAGATTCTGAAAAAAAAAAAAAACAGAAATATTTGAAATGAAAGAAACAATAAACCAAATTAAAAACTCAATAGAAAGCATCACCAACAGAACAGGTCTCAAGGAAGACAGAATCTCAGACAATGAAGACAAAATATTTAATCTTGAAAATAAAGTTGATCGAACTGAGAAGATGTTAAGAAGTCATGAACAGAACCTCAAAGAATTATGGGATATCACGAAAAGATCAAATTTAAGAATTATTGGGATTGAGGAAGACACAGAGATACAAACCAAAGGAATGAACAACATGTTCAATGAAATAGTATCAGGAAATTACCCAAACCTGAAAAATGAAATGGAAAATCAAATACAAGAGGCTTATAGAACACCAGGTGCACAAAATTACAACAGATCCACACCAAGTCGCATTAAAATGAAAATAAAATTTTTCCATGATAAACAAATGTTAAAAGAATTTCCAAACAGAAATCCTGCACTACAGAACATTCTTAGCAAAATATTTAATGAGGAGGAAGTGAAAAGCAATAAAATTAGCAAAGGTAGGAACTATTTGAAAGGGAACACTAATCAAAGGAGAAATCAAATCAAGTTAAACACCAAAAATAAGCCAAAATGACCAGGAATACAAATCATATCATAATAATAACACTGAACGTTAATGGTCTAAACTCAATAATCAGTAGACATAGACTGGCAGATTGGATTAAAAAGAAAGACCCTACAATATGCTGCCTTCAAGAAACTCATCTCATAGAAAAAGACATCCACAGACTAAGGGTGAAAGGATGGGGGAAAATATACCATGCACATGGACTCAGGAAAAAAAAGGAGGGATCCATCTTCATATCAGATAAAGTGGACTTCAACCCTAAGTTAGTCAGAAGGAATAAAGAAGGACATTTCATACTGCTTAAGAGAAGTTAAAACACCAAGACATAATGATTTAAAATATTTATGCCCCAAACAGTGGAGCATTTTGTACATCAAAAAAAAAAAAATGCTTCCCAATTTTAAGAATCAAATAGACCAAAACTCAATAACAGTGGGGCATCTTAACACACCACTCTCACCACTGGATAGAGTTTCCAAAGAAAACTGAACAAAGAAACTATTGAACTAAGTAATACAATCATTGATACAGACTTAATGGACATTTACATAGTATTTCATCCATCATTAAGCAAATATACTTTCATCCCAGCAGCTCATGGATCCTTCTACAAAATAGACCTTATGCTACACCACAAAGAAACCATTAGTAAATACAAAAAAATAGAGATACTAGCTTGTATCCTATCAGACTATAATTGAATGAAATTAGAAATCAATGATAAAATAACAAACAAAATCTACTCCTACATCTGGAGACTAAATAATATGCTATTGATTGATGCAATGATACCAGAAGACATCAGGGAAGAAATTAAAAAAAAAACTTAGAGGTAAATGAGAACAACACTAAAACATATCAAAATCTCTGGGACACTCCAGAAGCAGTACTGAGAGGAAAGTTCATTGCATTGAGCTCACACATTAAAAAAATTAGAAGTCAACAATTAATGACCTAACATTACATCTCAAAGTCCTAGAAAAAGAAGAATATATCAACACCAACGAGAGTAGAAGATGGAAATAATTAAAATCAGGGCTGAAATCAATGAAATTGAAACAAGAGAAACAATTCAAAATATTGACAAAACAAAAAGTTGGTTCTTTGCAAAAGTAAATAAAATTGATAAACCCACAGTAATGAAGAGAATGAGAGAGAAAACTCAAATTATGAGAATTTGTGATGAAAAAGGACAGATCATGACAGACACCATTGAAATACATAATATAATTAGAAGCCATTTTGAAAATCTGTACTCCAACAAAATGGAAAATATCAACTATATTGACAAATTTTTAGAGACATGTGATCCTCCCAAACTGAATCATGAAGACATACACAATCTAAAAAGATCAATTTCAAGCACTGATACAGAAGAAGCCATCAACAGTCTACCAACCGAGAAAAGCCCAGAACCAGATGGATTCTCAGACAAATTCTACAAGACCTTTAAAGAAGAACTAATACCAATACTCCTCAAAGTATTCCAGGAAATAGAAAAGGAGGGAACCCTTCCAAACTCATTTGGAGGTTAGTATCTCTGATACCAAAACCAGACAAAGACTCATCAAGGAAGGAAAACATTAGTCCAATATCCCTGATGAATATGGATGCAAAAATCCTTAACAAAATACTGGAAATCGCATACAAAAATATATTTAAAAGATAATGCACCATGATCAAGAGGGGTTTATCCCAGGGATGCAAGATTGGTTCAACATCTGGAAATCAATAAATGTAATTCATCACATTAATAGACTTAAAGTTAAGAATCATATGATTATTTCAATTGATGCTGAGAAAGTATTTCATAAAATACAGCACCCCTTCATGTTTAAAACTCTAGAAAAAATAGGAAGAGTAGGAAAATACCTCAACATTGTAAAGGCTATCTAAGCTAAGCCCAGGGCCAACATCATTCTTAATGGAGAAAAATTGAATGTATTCCCTCTAAAAACTGAAACAAGGCAAGGATGCCCTCTTTCATAACTTCTATTCAAATTTGTCCTAGAAACACTAGCCAGAGCAATTAGACCAAATAAATTAAGGGGATACAAATAGGAAAAGAATAACTAAAGCTGTCACTATTTGCTGATGGCATGATTCTACATTGAGAGGATCCAAAAAACTCCACTAATAACGTCTAGACCTAATAAATGAATTCAGCAAAATAGCAGGATATAAAATCAATATACATAAGTGTAACACATTTCTATTCATAAGTGATGAATCCTCTGAAAGAAACATTAGGAAAATCAATCCATTCACAATAGCCTCAAAAATAAATAAAATACTTGGGAATCAATCTAACAGAAGAGGTGGAAGTCCTTTACAATGAAAACTACAGAACACTAAAGAAAGAAATTGAAGAAAAGCTTAGTAAATGGAAAGATCTCCTATGTTCTTGGATATTCAGAATTAATATTGTCAAAATGGCCATTGTACCAAAGGCCCTAACAGATTCAATGCAATTCCAATTAAAATCCCAATGACATTGGTCATCATGAACTTCATCTGGACGAACAAGAGACCTCAGATAGCCAAAACAATCCTGAACAGGAAAAGTGTAGCAGGAGATGTCACAATACGAGACATTAAACTATACTACAGAGCAATAGTAACAAAAATGGCATGATATTGGCACCAAAATAGGCAGGCAGACCAATGGTACAGAATTGAAGACACAGAGATGAACCCACATAAATACAGTCAACTCGTACTAGAAAAAGGAGCCAGAAACATACAATGGAGAAAAGACAACCTGTTCAACAAATGGTGCTGGCAAAACTGGAAATCCACATGCAACAAAATAAAATTAAATCTCTATCTCTCACGCTGCACAAAACTCAACTCAAAATGGATCAAGGACTTAGGCTTTAGACCAGAGATCCTGCACCAAATATAAGACTAAGTAGGCCAGAATCTTCATCATGTTATCTTAGGGTCAGACTTCCTTAACAAGACTCCCAAAACACCAGAAATTAAAGCAAGAATCAATAAATGGGATGAACTCAAACTAAAAAGCTTTTCCTCAGCAAAGGATACAATCAATAATGTGAAAAGAGAGTCTACAGAGTGGGAGAAAATCTTCTCCACATGCACTTCAGATAGAGCACTTATCTCCAAAATTTATAAAGAACTTACAAAACTTTACACCAAAAATAGAAAGAACCTAATTGATAAATGAACCAAGGAACTGGACACTTTAGAGAAGAAAATATTCAGGCAATTAATAAATATATGAAAAAGTGTTCAACATCTCTAGTAAGTAGAGAAATGCAAATTAAAACAACTCTTAAGATTTCATCTTACTCCAATTAGAATGCCTATTATCAAGAACACAAACAATAATAGATGTTGGCGTGGATGTGGGGAAAATGGCACACTTTTACATTGCTGGTGGAATTGCAAATTGGTGCAGCCACTCTGGAAAGGAGTGTGGAGAATCCTCAAAAAACTTGGAATGGACCCACCTTTTGACCCAGTAATCCCACTCCTCGGTTTATACCGAGAACACTTAAAATTAGTAGACTACAGTAATGCAGACACATCAGTATTTATAGCAGCTCAATTCACAATAGCTTGATTGTGAAACCAACCTATTTGCCCTTCAACAGATGAATGGATAAAGAAATTGTGGTATATATACACAATGGAATATTATTTAACCATAAAGAAGAAGAATATTATGGTATTTGCAAAAAAATGGATGGAATTAGAGAATATCATGCTACGTAATATAAGCCAATACCAAAAAACCCAAGGCTGAATGTTTTCCCTGATAAGTGGATGATGATGTGGGTGGAGGGTGAGGAGTGAGAGAAGAATGGAGGAACTTTTGATTATGTAGAAGGAAATGAAAGGGAGGAGGGCTATGAAATATCATGGAATGTGACAGACATGATTAGCCCATGTACATGTATGATTACATGAATGGTATAAATCTACATCATGTACAACCATAGAAATGAAATGATGTACCCCATTTGTGTACAATGAATCAACATGCAGTCTGCAAAAAATAAGTAATATTTTATTTAAATTTAATAAGCCAAAGTATAGTACTATTACATCCTCATCAACTAGTCCAAAATGTAAAAGGCAGACAATGGATATATTGAAAAGACAGTAGGAGTGTAAATTGGTGAAACTCCTTTGGAAAATTATATGGTAGTGAAACTGGAGTTTTGAGATGAGACTAGATTCCCCACTTCACCAATTTCTGTTTGGTTTCTTGTCTCAAAAAATTTGAAGAATAAAATCCACAGACAAAAACAGCAGGGAAGAATAAATGGAATACGATTTATTTATGTGAGAAAAGATAGAACTCCCCAGATGTGGGAGGAAGTCAGATAGTCCAAGAACCCACCTTGGTGTGCTAGCTTAGGGGTTGTATGGCTTGGGGTATGAGCATTGATCAGAACCTATGTTAAAACAAGCGTGTCAAAAGCATTAGCTGTGGCCTTTAGCTGAGTTGTAATCCTTCCCAAAACTCACATACGGGTTCACTTTCATCTTCCATTTTCCTGCCTCTCTGGGATGTAGGAGTTGGCTGGGGTGATCCCAGGAGTGATCCCATGAGCTTCTCCCTTGAAATAGATCTTCATGGTCCCCATTAATATTTCCACCCTCAGCCTCCTGCTGTGGTCTTGGCATTTATACCAGCCCATCATTACTGACTGCTGACCCTTTATTCATTTGTGTTGAGTAAATGTGTCTGCATCTATTCCTTATGACCCAAAACTTCCACTCCTAGATAGCTATCCAACAAACATGTGTACAAACAACATGAATGATAATGTCCATGGCACCAGGACTCATAAAACTCCTCAGCTATAAATAACCCAATGTCCAAAACATCTGAGAGAATACATTGTGTGTGATGATACAGTGGAAAAGACTGTGGCAATGAGAGTAAACTCTTTCTAAACAAAAACCACATAAGTGAACCTCACAAGTATATTCTGCAGCAGAAGAAGTCAGGCACAAAGAATCACCTATGATATCAAATACTAGGGTGCATGCAACTCTGCAAGTGTGCCAGAAGTCTTATACTTTATATTTAAAATGAGTCAATGTGGCAGCAGGTAAAGTACATCTCAACACAGTTATTGAAAAGGCCTGAATCCACATAGTCTTGTGTTCTGGGGGCTGACGGGGAACACTGGGGAGTGGTTGATGGGTGTGGATGAGTGTTTGTCATGACCAGTGTGAGCAGTGGTTAGCACGCCCTTTTCTGTCTTGTAACAATTCCCAGTGGTATACATATATTAAAGGTAAATGTGTTACAAAATGTACAGAATACCAAGAAAAAGATAGTCATCCCAATCCTGGTGGATTGATTCACTTCAGACCTTTTTGATAGTAAATAAAACAAGAGACATGAAGTTTAAGTTTATATGGAAGATTTTCAAACACCATTTTAAGCATTGTCTAATACATACAAACATATACCTCTGTACCAATTCATTATCCAATATGTCTACAATACATAAAACATATAAAATATTTGTTTGTTAGTGCTAGCAGTTACTTGGAAATAAAAGAAATTCTTACCCTCACAACATAAACACGGAATTGCACACACACACATACACACACTCAAAACATCGTGTCTTGGACACTAGGTGTTTGTTTCTATCAAGTAGCAAGTCTGATGGATAGTTAAGGAATTTTCTTTCAGCAGTGAGTTTCGCACATCTTCTAAGAGATGGAAAATACTTAAGGAATTTCTCATACGATCTTGGGATAACCTGGTTTTCTCCCATCTTAGGCTTCTTCCCATGCCAGGGTTTGCTTTATTCACAGTGAAGTAAGAGGGGTTACATATATAATATGATGGTTCTAAATCTTACTATTTACCCCGTTCCCAGAATTGGGCTAAGTGACTTCCTGGCAGAATTGTGAGCTATGTCAGCACTACTCAAAGCCTCCTGTAGCATCTCCTGTGACTTTGTTAGAAATGCACATTCGTAGGCCCTCCTCAAACTGCTGAAGTGTCTCTGAGGCTTTGATCAAGGGTTCAAAAAAGTTCTCTGGGTGGGTCTAATGTGTTGTACGTTTCGTGAACTATGAGAGGGTCCATCTAATTAATTCATGGAAAGTTCATTCACTGCACCAGGGATTAATTTGCTAATGTTCAGGTTTCAAACCTAAGTTGGAACATGCTTAGCCTTTATGCCATCTCATCACCGTAGCACAAGGACCGTGGCTTGCCCAGTGTCCCTGTACACTGACTTTTACTAGAAGCTCAAGGACAAAGCAGATGATACTGTCACCAAAAAGGAGGCTTAATGATGAGCTTCCTCAAGGCCTCCTTCGTGTCCCTGTTCCTCAGGCTGTAGATAAAGGGGTTCAGCATTGGAGGGACTACAGTGTACATCACTGAGGCTGCTACAGTATTGGTGAATGAGTGAGTCACTACAGAGCTAATGTACACCCCAAAACCCATCCCATAGAACAAGGAGACCACTGAGAGGTGAGACCCACAGGTGGAAAAGGCTTTATGCCTTCCCCCAGCTGAGGACATCCTCAAAATAGAAGAGGCTATTTTAATGCAAGATTATATAATCCCAAGAAAAGGAACACCACCCAATATGCCAGACACTAAATAGAATCGGATGTTATTGATGAGGGTAGCAGAACAGGACAGTTTGATGACCTGATCAAGTTCACAGAAGAAGTGGTGGATCTCCATGTCTGTGCAGGACAGCCTCAGCCCCATCAGACTGTGCAGCAGGTCATACATAATGCTAATGGTTAAGGACAATACAATCAGTAGAAAACATAGAGGGGATTGATAATGACTGAGTACCTGAGCAGATGGCAGATGGCTACATAAGGGTCATAAGCCATTGCTGCAAGGAGACTGTTTTCCACTTCAACAAAAACCAGGACAATACAGAACTGGGTGAGGCAGCCTGCATAACTGATCTCCTTTCTGTGTCTCTGGATGTTCATCAGCATCATGGGGACTGTGCTGGTGCTGAAGCAGATGTCAGTAAAGAGGTTGGAGAGGAAGAAGTACATGGGGGTGTGGAGGTAAGAGTCAGAGCAGATGGCCAGGATGATGAGCAGGTTCCCAAGCACTGTGATCAGGTACAGGGACAGGAACAGTCCAAAGAGGATGGGCTGCAGGTCAGGGTCATCTGAGAGGCCCAGGAGGAGGAATTCCAAGACACCTGTTTGGTTTTCTGATTCCATGATGTTGAGGAGGCTGATGGGGAAAATAGAGATAAAGCAACAGATTACGGATGCCTTGTTTTAGAAAACTCTCAGGACTGTATTGCAAAGTCACCTCGATGTTACTCATCTTTCCTCTGCCACTCCCTCCCTCCCACCTTCTTTTCTTTCTGTCTTCCACTGTCACACACTATCAGATGATCCACATTTTATTTGTTGACAACCTATTGTTTTCCCACTTTGCACCAACTAATAAGAATAAGATAGGAAACATTATATAACTTTTTATCTGAGGACTCTCTAGATGTTGAAATGTGCAAGAAAACCAAAAAAACTATATTAAATCTAATTGAACACAACAGCTTCCATCAAGATTTCAACTCGTACTGACTTGCTCCAGTGCTTTCTTTATGAACAACAAAATATTTTTGTGAGAAGCCTCAATCTCCACATTCATATAATATGGAAAATGTTGTAAAACCTTATGAGAATGTTGCATGGATGAGTAATAAGAATACAAACTATTTTAGACTAGTGCTTGACATGAACCACTGTTAATATTTCTATTGTGGTTTGCTCCTACTGAAGACTTGACCGTACTACCTGGTACAGATCATGATAAGTGACAGGTGGAGGGGGAATGTAGGAAGATGAGAGAATGATAGAATACCACTTAAAAACAAATTTTAGTTTGTTACCTGCAAATTTGAAGAAAAAAAAAATTGATGCCCAGAAACTCTAGCTGTGAATGGTGAGTACATGGAGAAGTAAGAAGAGTGAACATCTCAGTGAATATTAGTCACCCAAAGTTTGTTTCTCATGGAAAGATAATAAAATAGCTAGTAATATAAATAAATGAACTAAGCCAGGCAGAGATGTGCACACCTGTAATCCCAGCTACTTAGGAGACTGAGGCAGGAGAATGGCAGGATTGAGGCCAGCCTGGGACATTTAGTGAAAACTTGCTTCAAAATAAAAAATAAAAATAAAAGTGCTGGGGATGTAGCTCAGTGGTAGAGTACCCTTCAGTTCAATCCTTGGTACTGGAGAAAATAAGTCAATAAGTACAAAAACCAGACTACATGTAGGAACAAAAATATAAGTAGGTAAAAGAAAAATGTAATTTGCCTGAGTAGATAAAACATATATATATATAAAATTTTAATTTCTTTATGCATATCATAAGCAATAACATTAGTAATGCTGTTAACCACCACAGCCAAAAATGCCTTTTTGCATTTGGTTACAAATGAAGAAAAGGATATACACCACTTGCTGTTAAATTATACTACCATGTCTGCATTAGATAACTGTTAAAGTAATTGCACGTTTCTTTGTATGTTTGTGGTTGCATATCATCAATCATATAAGGTTTGTGTCTTCTCTCCATCATGGGAGAAAACAACGCCTATTGATAATACATGTTAAAAAGGTTCTGGGTGATATTTCCGCACAGGGGTTCAGTGTTAACTCCCCAAAGCAAGCACCCCTTTTCCGCTCTCCCTCTGCACATGGTTCCCAACAACTAATAATCAGTATTCCACTTTCAGATTGGCAGTTTTAGTTTCCACACATCAGACAAAACTATGACCTTGGTTCACATTTTAAAATCTTATTTAATGCACGTGGCATTTTAAATCTGATTGTTTAAAAATAATGTTTAATCACTCTTTAGTCTTGGTACAGGTTTTCTTTAGTCCATTGCCTTTAAAGACTTTACCTTATTCTAATAACTTATTACATCACATACAACCCCACACATATATATACATATACAGTACATATGCCTTACATAAACATGCCTACATATATACACACATACACAAAGAGACACACAAAATACTCAACATAAAAATATGCAATGTGTATAAAAATTTAAATAACAATTGAAAATTTTTTGCTGCAAAAATTATAGAGTGGAATAAAGACTATGTTATGCTGATTCATGCTATTTTGTTATTTGAAGTAAAGAATTCTGGTGTCAAAATATCAACATAGGCTAATTCTGGAAGCACATACATATATTCATTGGTTCTCTTTTCCCTTTTAAAAATTTCAGTACTGCACAGAGTCATATGGGACAAAGGTAGACGAGTGTGCTGTCTTGGGATCTGCATTGCTCTCCACCTGCTCTTGCTGGGCATATCCTCAAACAGGAGACGATGTCAGCCTACAAGCCATATCATGAGGTAAGAAGGAAAATGTAAGATTTTGGCTACATACCATTTCCCCTTGCAAATAAATTTTTAAAATGGTTAGAGAAGGTTGGAAGAGTCTTCAAAAGTAAGCAAGATTATGTGGCTGTTGGGAACAGAGAAGGTCCATGAACTTTAGGATCGGAGTAACGTATTAGCAGAATGAAAACTGCCTGCATGTTGGTGTCTAAGAAGAGGCAGAAGATGATAAATGATCAGGCAGAACCTCACATATTTCTCACAACCCCACCTCAGAGATGCCCCAGATGAACTGACAAAGGCCTGCAACTACTGGGAAATTAAGCTAGCTGACTTCAGATTACCTTGTGGAAATGCGGAGGAACAACATTCAGTTCTTCCCTGTAAGTGCCAGGCAACCTTTGAGGTTCTGTTCTCAGGAAATGCCCCACCTGTCTCCTGTGCATAGATGATGGTCCAGAGACCAAGGTCAGGTGAGCTGGCACTCCCAGGGGCAAGGTGTGGAGCAGATGGCTATGGGCAGAAGGTTTGCTGCCTCTGTGGCCCTTAGGACTTCAATATGCAAATGTCCTCATTAGTCTGAGTCTTTTAGTCTCCTGTGATTATAGGCAGCATCTCGGTAAGGAGCAAGCCTGAGCAATGGAGAACTTTGCTCTGGCTGACTCTCTCACCCAGAGAGACCAAGTGGATGTCTTCTTTCCTCCACCATTTTTTCCTTGGTTCAAATCTTTTTTAAGTGTCTTGAACCCCTCCTTATATCTTTATTTGATTTGATTCTCTTCTTCCTTTTTAGTATAGTTAAGGACAGCCCCATCCTAAGAACGCCATGAGAAAATTTGACACAGCACTTAAGCTTGTATATCCAGTTTTCATATATGGGTAGACACATTCATGACATCTATAAATTCATGTGATAAAATGAATTTATGCAAAAATGCAAATGGTGAGGACTAATAATAAGGATGACTCATGAAACATTGATTCGAGTAATGCATAATATATTCATCAGTTACTAATACATGCTTTGTAACCAAATGCAAAATGGCATTTTTGCTGTGGTGGTTAACAGCATTGTTAATGTTCTATCGATGCACTATGGACTGGGTATATTTAACCTGAGAAATCATACCCAAAATCTGTAATAACATAACCATCATCCATTAAAATTTTCTTCTGTCCCTTTGTGAAACTTGTGGTCTACCTTCTTTAAGTCAGTATACTTGTTTCTGAGGATCAAAACCAGGACTTCAGGCATGTTAGGCAAGCACTCCACCACTGAGTTCCACCCCCTACCCCATCAGCATTCTTGTTGAGATCCATTCATGCTGTCCTATTGATAGTTCATTGCTTTTTTATTGCTAAAGAGTATTTCATTGTTTGGATGTTTCATGGTTTGCTTCTCCATTCACCTGTTGATAGGCAATTGGATTGCTTTCAGTTTGGGGCTATTACAAATAAAGATGCTGTGTGCACACAAATCTCTTCACAGTCATGTGCTTTCATTACTCCTGGTCAACATGACATATTGAAAAGGTGGTTCATTAGGTGAGTGTACGACTGACTGATTCAAAAATAGCCAAATAACAGAGTAAGTGGTTGAGGATGAGGGAGAAGGGGAGGGAAAGGGGAAATACTCGGGAATGAAATGGAGCAATTTATGTTAGGTGCATAAATGAATATATAACAAAGAATCTCACTAATTTGAATGATTATAATTCCCTAAAAATTCCTTTTCAAAAATAATTCAATGGGGGTGCTAGGGAAGAATAGAGTTACTTTGTATTAGGTGGTGGGGAGGGAATGGAGGGAAGGGATCTGATGGTAGGAAGAACAGAAGAGTGAAACAGACCTTATTACCTCATGTAGACATAGGAATGCATGACTGATGTGATCCCACAATATTTGTAATTAGAAAAATGAGAAATTATCCTCCACTTATGTATGATCTGTCACAATGGATAAATGTGACCTTACTGTCATGTACAAATGATTAGTACAAATAAAGAATTAATTTAAAAAAGTGACCATAAAAAAGGAAATACTGGACAAGGTGTTTTCCACCATATTTGCATCATTAAATATCCTTAAGAGATTTCTAGTTCCTCCAAATTCTTACTGATTTTTAGTATTGTTAGTCCTTTTAGTTTTAGCCTTCCTAATAATGCATATTCATACTCACTGTAGTTTTGATTTGCTTTTGCCGAATGACTAATGAGATTGAACACATTTTCATGTACTTATTTTTTACCCATATATCTTCTTTTGTGATATGTGCACATATCTGCTATTTTCAAATTTTTTATTTGTTTATAATGAACATATGTTTGGGGCATGGGGAATTTTTTCATATATAAACTGTTTAAGAAATAGTCAATATAATTAGCACCTCCCTCATCTTGAACCCTTGTCAAGTATTTGTTGGGAGAAAATTTCAATACTCTTTTCTAACTAGGGGGGAGAAGGGTTAGAGAGATTGGTCTGTGGGTACAATGTTATAGATCAGAAGAATGCATTGTGCTTTCTATTGCACACTAGGGAAAATACACTGAGAAATAATACATCACATATTTCAAAGTATTAGGAAAATTTTATTGTTTTTATTTGTGTTTTTAAATCTTGTGTATATTCTGGATGTTAGACTTTATCAAAATGTCTACATGCATTTTATTGTCATGCACAACATATTAGAATAAATAAAAATATTTTTCAAAAAGACTTAACCAAATAAATCATTTAGAAATATTTTGTTCAAGACTTGGGCTTCTCTTTCTCTTCTCTTAAAATGTCTTCTGGAAATGGAGGGTATATATTTTGGTAAAGACAAAATTTTCAATTTGTTCCTTTATGAATCACAGATTTTCTGCTGTGACTTGGAAATCTTCATCTATTGTAACATTGTAAAAGTTTTCTCCTGTGTTTTCTTCTAGATTTATACTTTCAGGTTTTATTCTTAATTTCCTCTAAATTCATTTTTGTACATGACAAGAGATGTGGGAATTTTTAGAAATTTTTTAAGTATGAATATTTAATAGTTATATAGTATGATTTGTTGAAAAGACCAATCTTTCTGTTTTGAATTACTTTGTTATCTGTTGCAAAAATCATTTCTCCATATGTTCCTGATATCATTGATTTACGTATCTGTATCTACACCAACAGCCCACTACTTTTACTACTGCAGTTTTACAATAAGACTTGAAGACAAGTACCATACATTCTTGGACTTTGTGATTCTTCTTCTTTTATTCCAGCATGGGATTTGAGCCTGGGAATTCTTGTATGATTGGGAAGTCTTCTGCCATTGATTTACCTTCCTAACCTTTTTTATTTCCAGTCAGGATCTTGCTAAGTTGCTGAGTCTGGCCTCAAACTGCCTCAGTCTACCAAGTAACTAGGATTGCAGGGCACTACCATGCCCAGCCAATGTGGCTCATCTTTTTCACAGTCATTTTGGCACTCCTAAGTCCTTTACATTTCCTTTTCAACTGATAACTTCTTACCAAAAGGTCTGCCAAGATATTATTTGGAATTGTACCAAATTCAGGTGCCAACTTAGGAGCAATTGACATTTTAAAAATTGATATAAAAGAATTCGAGGAAACATTGAAAAATATATCTGTCAATTTAAGCACTGGGTTCATTAAAAATCATACAAATGATACATAAAGCAAATCACACAGCTAATAGAGAAATTTTCAATGCACATAACTGAAATATTATTCAAATAAAGAACTATAATGAACTACTAAGAATTACAGGCAATTGAGTACAAATAAGAAAAGCAGGTATTTTAAAAAACAGGAAAATTAAATCTTCCATTACATGAGAAGTTGCTCAAACTCATAAGAGAAATGAAAATTTAACTAATGTTATGCATACTCTTTATGGAAAGCCAGTAATAAAAGATATTCCTCACAGGACTATAAATTTATTCAACCATTTTAGAAAATACTTTGAAACTACCCAAAGGAGAATGGACACACCAATGTACCCATTAACTCCATCCAGGTGGAAAACATTCACTCATTTCCACCAGGAAAAAGGCAGAGGATCTTTCAAACACCTTTGCTCACAATGGTAGAAAGCTTAGCCTGCAATTCTGATGAAGCTCAGTGTTGGGGAACTTTCCCAACCTGAAAAAGACTCTGGGTATGATTCCCAGCACCACAAACAAAAACAAAAGAAAACATACACACAATGGCAGAAGACTAGCTGCTGAACACTGCATCGACATCAGAAGGGATGCCTAGTTCAATTTTTACTGTACATTATGTATTTTATACTATGTAATATTACATGACATTAAAAGAAATGAATTAGTGTATTACCCACAGGGTGATAAAAACATGTGGTTGAATCCTATGCAAATTATAATGTTGTTGGGCAAACATGGTCAGCAACACACAGTGTCAAAGGATTCAGACAAATTGAAGAATATAAATGAATGATAAATATAAAATTTGACAGCAATGGTGACACAGAGAGGAGAGAGAATGTGACTGTAGGACTCCACAAGCATATTCAGTTTATTCTTAAACCACTGATCTGTATGTATGTGTTCAGTATGGTACCTCGATTTAAAGGAGACAGATAAGTTTATACATTAAATATACACTATTTGAACATGTAAACTTGAGGCGTATTGCATATCACAAATGCATTCTCCTCTATTCTTTTTTAAATTATTTAGCTTTTAACTGTTTACAGACTGCATTTTGATGCATTGTACACAAATGGGGTACATTATTTCATTTCTATGGTTGTACACAATGTAGATTCATACCAATTTTATAATCATACTTGTACATAGGGTAATGATATTGTCTCATTCCACCATTTTTCATATCCCTCTCCCTCTTAACTTCCCAGATTTGAGACAGTCTCAAAAATCACACAAAATGCTTATGAATTACTCCTTCAGACATTGCCCCAAAGATTCAAACTCAGTAGTTTTGAGATTAACAAGCCTGCAGTGTGAACAAAGTCCTCAGGTGACCCACCCCTGCAGGTGCTCTGTGGGTACCAGTGGAGGAAGCCGTGGGCTAGAAGACACCATGGGGACCAGACAGGGAGCTGTCCACTGAGCCTGGTGCTGAATGCTTTTCCTGGTGATCAACCACCACCTCCTGCACCAAAGAAAACATCTCAAATTCTTCCATGAGAATTTCACTGATTTCTCCACCACACCTGGAAAGATAACACTGGTAACTGTTTTCTGTTTATTGTAAATCCAGGAGGCTTCTGTTTTCTTTTTTGATGTTTTCTGTTTCACATCTAATCTCTCCTCCAACACACGGAGCCTTTCTCCACAGAAAATGGTTTTCCTCATCAGCACACATTTAAAATTATTAAATGAGCGATATACTTGCTGACTTGATGCACTCTCGGAAATTGTTTTAAGTCAATCACCTGAAGAATTTTATTTTACCAAATATTCTCCTCAAGGCTTCCCTCATATCCCTGTTCCTCAGGCTGTAGATAAAGGGGTTCAGAATTTGAGGGACCAAAGAGTACATCATTGAAGCCACAGCAGTTTTCCTGGATGACTCAGGAAAACTGAGTCCAAAACCTGTCCCATAAAATGAAGAAACAACTAAGAGATGAGACCCATAGGTGGAAAAGGCTTTATATTTTCTGCCAGGTGATGGCATTCTCAAAAGGGAAGAGAAAATTTGAGCATATGAAGCAATGATCCCAAAGACAGCACTACCACCCAATAAGATAGTGAAAAAATACACCAAAATGTTATTGATGATGGCATCAGAACATGAAGGTTTGATGACCTGAGCAAGTTCACAGAAGAAGTGGGGAATCTGCAGGTCTGTGCAGAAGGACAGTTGTAGCACCATCAGAGTGTGGAGAAGGGCATCCACAATGCTTATGAACAGAGAGATCAGAGCCAGCATCACACAAAAGGAAGGATTCATGATGATGGTGTACATCAGTGGTTGACAAATGGCCACATAGCGGTCATAGGCCATTGCTGTGAGGAGACAGTTTTCTGAGACAAGAAAAGCCAGGACAAAGAAGACCTGGGAGAGGCAGCCTGTGTAGGAGATGCTCCAACTCTGTGACTGGATGTTCACCAGCATCCTTGGGATGGTGCTTGTGCTCAAGCAGATACCAGTAAAAGACAGGTTGGAGAGGAAGAAGTACTTGGGGTGTGGAGGTGGGAGTCAGAATTCACAGTCAGAATGATAAGCAGATTTCCAAGCACTGTGACCAGGTACATGGACAGGAAGAGGCTGAGGAGGATGGGCTGCAGTGCTGGATCATCTGTCAGTTCCAGGAGAAGGAATTCTGAAACAGCTGTTTGGTTTCTTGGTTCCATGGAAAAGATGACTCTAAAGCCAAAGATGGGAGACATGACAAGAAAAGCTGTGATTCCTGGGTCCACAACCATAGCAGAATGACCTGGCTACTAGTTAGAAATACTGATATATCCACCCCACAGCAGACCTACCACAGGGATGCTCTTAGCAAGGAGGATCAACAATTCATGAACCAACACATTCACTCATTTTTGCAAATGGTTGAAAACTACTGTTCAAGATACATTCTCTTCTATTTGTGAGCCCAAATGATTATTGAAATTTTTCCCTCTGCTTATCTCTCCTTTCATCCTTTCCCTCATTTTCATCCCTCTGTACTTATTAACCCTGTTTTTATTGAGGTTTAAAGTTGTTCACACCTGCCAATTTCTAAGAATAACATAAATAGTGATGGTTATTTTATTTCAGAAATATTTCACACATTCAAGCAGAAATAAATATATAAGTAAGTTTGTGAAGCCTGTCACATCTTTAGGGAATCTGCCTTTCTAAGGTGGTAAGTGGAATAAGATTGAAAGAAATTAAAATAAATAAATGGGAGAAAATGAAAGCATAAGGTCTTAAAAATACACATGAAAACAGTAGCAATTTGTTGGTGCTCAGAATAAAGAAACACACAGCATAACACTAGCATCAGGAATCCTTATAGAAGTCTCCCTATAAGATATCTCCTTCTAGATTACAGGGGAATCATCAGGGCACAAATTATCTGGGGAAATTCTTTGACTCACACATTTTGAATGAAATCTAGAGAGGCAAAGTCTTAAACTGGGGATGAGAACAAGGCAGTCCATGTTTCAACAAGCCCTTTAAGGGGCTTTAATTTATGCTGAATTTTGACAATTCACCAGAAACAAAACACGTTATTCTGGATCTGTGAGTACTAGTCAATATCCAGGTGTTTTCCTCTCCTCCATTCTCCCCGCATCTATTTTCACTCATCCCTCCTTTTCCTTCTGCTACCTTTATTGAATTTTTTTTTTGGTCTACAACTCTCTTTCATGTATTGTTGGAAGTGCTGAGAATGAAACAAACTCTAAGGCATACATTTCAATCAGAATTATTTAAAGACATTTACAAAGACAAGAATGAAACTTTGACATCTATATTCTAAAGGAAACCTTCCCTAACTTTGGCTTGCTTCAGAATCAATCTTGTCAAATTGTGGATGTGTTAGTTCTTACTATGAACGTCAATTATACAAGAGGACACCTAGGTAAGGTGAGGTTGTATCATAGATGTGAGATCCACAGTGATTGCTGGGCCCAGACTGGGATTGAGCTCAGATATTCTGACTGCTGCACTGATTCTCAACCAAATTCTTTTAATGCCTCTGAATAGTTCAGAATATGTATTCTCAAATGACCACTGATGACTCAATTTTCCCATGCAACTTTAATATTTTCTTCCTGACAAACCCTCCAGTTTTTGCTTTGTCTTAAATGTATGTTCCTTACTATCCATGAAATTAGTGATAATAGTTCAATGGCATCCATCCATGTGTACCTGACTAAAGATTAGAAAATGGCACCTCCACCATTGATACTCATAAAACTCCACATGATCATAAGTTATCACCTTTAGCAGTTAATGCTAAGGAATGCTGGGGAGCTTTTCATGAAAAACCTATTAATGAAATACAGGACTTTAACAAGGAAGTATTATAAATTTGATATCACATATGCTTAATATATCTTTTAACTTGTAAACTGACTATTCAAGAAGGTACTACTCCAGCTGGATCCCAGATAGTTTAATATTCTACTTGAACAGTTGGTTGATTATTCTTAAAGAAATAAAAAAGAGTCTCTGTCTCATCCGAAGGGAGCTCTTCTCTTAATTTAATAGGCAATATATCATTTTTTTCAAAAAATTACTAAATGAGAGAAAAGATTAAATACTTATATAAGAAAAAGATGAAAATATAAATAATTTCCTGATATTCAGAAAAGTTAATGTGGAAGAAAAAACCACTTCTATATTAATCAGGGTCCAACTATGAGGGTCCCTTCAAAGAAGTGGTGCTGTCCTCAGGAGAGACAGAGTATGCTAGGATGGCATTTACCATCTGGTGTATCATTGGTCTCACACACTCCGAGCATGATCCAGACTCACTCATGCTTATGAAGGGGAAAATCATTAACTCCATGAGAAGCTTGAATGTTATTTATACAAGAGGAAATATGTGGTGATGTGTTATCTTTATTGTGGTCGCTATTTTGCAAGGTATGCATAGAAATAAACACACACACACACACACACACACACACACACACATATATATATCCATCATTTTGTATGCCTTGATACATGCAAAGCTTATTCAGTTATGTTTTAATGAACCTGGAAAAAACTGTGAAGGTATTTCATAATGAGAAAAATCACAATAGAACAAAGTACCCAGGAGAGTGCTCCACTTATTCAACTCTCACACTGACATCTCCTGTTGGGTTCTTTACGGAATGTCATGAATTATCACCAGTGATGCTAGTCAACCCTCAGAAATCATCAGTGGGTCAGGGCAGTTGAAGAAAGAGCAACGGGAGGGACCATCCCTAGCATGATGAATGCAAATATCAGGGAAGTCTTTAATGTGCTGACTCCCTCTGGGAATGATGGTCAGGGAGAAAAAAAATGAAGGGACCCTGAATGAGGCCAATATTCACTGGGCACGGAGAGAGTGTAGAATATCAGAAAATGAAAAAAAAAATTAGATACACGAATCATATTTACAAAATATTCATGAAGGGACTTTGGTGGCTTCCAGAAGAATGGATATGCTTCCCACCTGGATACTGAGGATGAAAGATGTGTCCTCAGGAAGTGCAGGCAGAGTGAATGAGTCAGTGGAATCCTGGCCAGGCAGGATCTTCTCTGGGAGCAGGCTCAGGGTTGCTCCTTTGCGGGGATAGAGTTGTTGATTGAGTGGTCACAAGCTCACTCCTATGCTCTCTGTACCCTTGGAGGCTCAATGTCCAAAGCTCCTCATTAGATCAGATATTTTACTAACAGTCTGATCCCAAGAGTGCACATCCTTATACACCAACTCTGTAGGAGTGAGGGATTCTCATGAGTGATTACTTACCCCTGAGGCCATGTTTGTACCATTTAGTTCTCTCCATTATTTCTACTCAGTTTCTTCTCACAGATTTTGTTGATATAACGTGGTATTTCCCTCATGAATTCCAGGGGTATGTTTACAACAAAGTCAAAGGTATCACTATTTAATTAATGCTTTCCAGGAATAATAGTTCCATTTAAGTTGTGGACGTACATCCTACATAAGTGGGTATAAATATCACATTGATAAATATTTATGATACTGTGTTCATCATCTTTCTACTTTTTCTATAACAGATTCATGAGATAAACCATGTGAAATGAGGAATCATTTATTTTGACTCACTCTTGGAGGTTTTGTTTCATTGTTAGGTAGCTTGTTGCTTTGTGCCAGTTACAGCTCTGTACATCATTGAATGAGTGTGTGGAAAAGAGGCATTGCATTATGGCTTCTCTCTGGAATGTCTCCCCAAGGTCACTGAAATTGTGGTTCCCAATGTAGCAAGTTTCACATTGGCACTTTCAGGCCATAACTGGCTCCTGAGGGCTCTGACCTCATCAGTGCATGAACCAGTTGATGAATTAATTCATCGATACAATATGGAATCCTGGGAGGTGAGACCCAGTAGGAGGTAGCAGTCTACTGTGGATATTCGCTGGGAAGCTTGACCCCATCCACAGCCCTTACTCACTTTCTGTCAGTTCCCCAGTTTCCCCATGCTGATAGCTTTCCTCTGTACACTCTTCAGACATGATGCTTGTGCCTTGGAGCCTCCCAGCATGGACTGAGTCCTCTGAAACCATCAGCCAAGATAAATCTTTCCTCTAAGTTGTTCATGTCAGGTATTTTGTCCACAGCAACAAAAGGCTAAATAACACAGGACAATGGAAAATAAAGAGAGAGAGACAATGGGTTTCCACTGTCTTCTTCAAAGACATGCCCCCCTTGACCCACCCACCTTCCACCTCTGAAAGGTCCTCCACCTCCAATACCACTGCAAGCCAGCCATCAAGCCTTGAGCGCCTGGGTCTTGGTAGGGTGAATACTCAGACAGAGGCCCTGTGAAAGCACAGACACTCAGAGGCTTTCTCCTTGCTCCTTAATGGATGTTTGCTTACTCTAAGTCTTCTTCCCTATATATTTTCAATTGCTTCTTTACAGCTATACATAACATTGGGATTCATTTTTATGTAACTATGAAAGCATAGAGTGTATTGTTACCACTAGGTTCTTGCCCCCAATGCCAATTTAAAAATGAGGACACACGTTTGAGAACAAAGGGAGAGGTTTATTGCTTTGCCAGCTAAGGAGCAGTGCAGGGTACTCCTGTCCCACAGGCTGTGATTCTGCCCATTAGGGAGAAGAAAGAGCTTTTAAAGAAGACATTGACTCCAGGTGCTGGGGCAGGGATTCGCATGTTAATTTTGGAGAGAGCCATTCCTTATATCTTCCGGTGCCATCACTGAAACCTAAATTACTTAGTTCCAGTGGTGGGTGTGTATGCTCAAGAACTGATACCTCAGACTAGGAAGGGAAAACAGGAGAAGAGGAAAAGAAAAGAAAACACATCCATTTTTAAAATAAGCTTTAGGGGCAGAGCAGCAAGGGCTCTATTCAAAGCATGAGGTGGATCTCTGTGACACAATGTGCTCTAATTCAGTCTCCAGTATTTCCCCTTCCCTCCCCTCTTCCCTCCCCCTGTGCCCTTCTTTCTACTCTGCAGATATTTCTGCAATTCAGCTTTAGTTTTAGGTTTTTTTTCTTTAAGTCATTCCCCTTTCAAGATTCCAATGTATTTATGATCACTGATGACTGCCAATAGACAGGAGTGTTAATTCCTGCTCAGAGTTTCGTAAACACCATTTCCAAATGCACCACAAAGCTTCAATATACACTATACTTCACTTTAGGAAATGTGAGAAGAAATCATGGTCCTTTGTATTTAATTGAGGGGGAATTCATTTAGAAAACACCAAATGCTCTACTATGCAGATGCATCCATATGATCAGTGAGTGATTGGGTTAGATTTCAACCATTGGTTAATAGGTTGAGCTGGCATTCCATGTTAGTGTTCAATTAAAAACTTTTTTTATATTTAAGGGTGTTAATACTTCCATATATTTATACACTTGATTTATAATATGTCAACTCTTTCCACATGAGCTAACAATTTACAAAATATGTTGTTTTGAATTTATGACAAGACGACCTGATAATGACTTTCTTCACTAGGTTGACCCTGTTAAGATGAAGCATTGAGGATGATCTAATTTTGTGAACTCTGCAAATAATGAACTAAGCTGGGGGGATATTCATGTGACCTTGTATGAAAACGGTTTTCCTGGGAAACACTTGGTGATACTTAACAGAGTATGTAAATATTTTGTCTTAGTCAATTTTATAGGTAGCAATGATATCTCAAAGTTTTCTAGTAAACCCAAGCAAACCACCCAACTGTTATCATCTAACATGGACTCAACTAGGATCTCTTAACACCATCTCGGTTCCATCAACAACAGGCAAGTGTGCTGGGGATGACAAAGGTCATGCATATGTGGGGCTGATTCCTCCCACTGTGCTGCATCCTTTCACAGAAGACATTTAACCTACCCTGACAGCCCTTCAGAGCATGCTGTTGCAAGCATACTGCCAAGGGTTCCAGCAGTCCTCACAAAAGATGCCATTTTCCTGGGGAATTCCAAACACAGGAAGGGGGATGGTACCTCCTACTGGGTCAGCACCACTGGGAGGAGATGGTGCTCCAGAGGGGCGGGTGCTGCCTACCCTTGGGCCAGCAGTGGACATCCTGCCTCCCCTGTGAAGGTCTGTGTCAGGGGAGGGGAAAGGCAAAGCTTGGGAGTCAATCTGCTGTCACAGGCCTCTGTCCTAGACCACCACCAAATAAGAGCAAATGACACCTGGAGACCATGGAGTGGCCTGTTTCAAAACAGGGTGGTGTCAGGAGGGCTGGGAAAAAGGATACAAGTATCCAAAAGTGTTTTGTAACTATGTTGACTTCTACACATTCTTAATTTTATGCCAACAAATTATCACAAAAAGTTTTCACTAGGGTTCATCTTTTTCACTCACATGACAGACATACTAGTCCCCTGTCATCCACAGTACATGCATTCCGAGACCCCCAATGAACAATGACACTGCAGATACCTCTGAAAATAATATCGCATGTATATATTATACATATCTTATATATACTATATATAATTATATAGAATATAATATATACATTATAATATATTGCATATATTATATAATATACAATATACATTATAATATATAAAATATAATATATACATCATATCTATAATATATATACATATATATTGTTTCCTAGACATATACCTATGATAAATTTTAATTTATAAATTAGACAAACTAAGATGGTAACAACAATAACATAGAAGAATTAAAATACTGTAATAAAAGTTATTTAGAACTTAAAAATAAAATAAAAAACTTATGAGTTAGGGATGTCTGTGTGCCCCTTTTACCCATGATCTCAAGTAAGTTGGGTGACACAACTGGTGGAGAAAAGAAGGTCCTAAGCTGGGGAACTCCTGAATTTTCCCAACTTGTGTTGGTGGATCCCTCATCCAAACCACCCAGGCTGCATTGTCCTCTTCCCTCCACCTCCTTCTGCTCATCTCCATCACAAGTACTTTCATGCAGGGACACTCCTTCCTGCTCCACTGGACTCCGTCCTCTCTTCTAGGAGCAAACATCTTTACACACCTATGGTCACCTTTCTCTCTAAATATCAGGTGGATGTGAATAGATGGATATGTATACATCTGCTAAATTAAAAAATTACAGTCAATGTACCATTAAAAATGTAACCAGTTAGACAGACATTATTACTTCATGTCCATATGTGACTGTATGAGTGATGCGATCATAGAGTATTTACAATCAGGAAAATGTGAAATTACACTCCATTTATGTATGATTTGTCAAAATGTATAAATGCATCCTACAGTCATGTACAATAGAACAAATAAAAAAAGAATTTAAAATGTAACCATTTAGGGTGAATTCTAAGAATGGTTCCATGAAATTTGAGCTTGTTATTGCATGTTATAAAAAGCAGATTTCAGTATATACTCTTTACTCAAAATGTAGTAAATCTTAAACCAACATGTTTAGAATTCCACTACAAAGTTTTCATTCAACACAGTAACATTATATATATATATATATATATATATATATGTATATATATGTATATATATTATTCATGCTAGGTATATTTCTTATACTATATATGTATGTATTTAAACATATGTATATACACAAACACATCATAAATTCTGAGTCCTTTGTATAAATATTGCAGAAAATTTCATATCATCAGGAAAGCCACTAATCTGTGGTACAATGTACCTTTGTGATTGTAATTCAAAATGTTTAAAAATTTATTATTGTACCAAAAGTGGTTTTAGCTTTCTCAGGTGTTGCTGTCATTAAGGCATGGGAAATTAGCACAGGGGAAGGTATGACCATTCTATTATTCAGAAGAAAGAGTCTGGACAGAAGTCAGCTCATCAATACACAGTTACTTTATTGCTTAACTGGCATTACAATGAACAGATGAACTGTTTAATAAAAGATGCAAGACTGTACATCCTTTATTGAGTCAACCAGGGGCTTATCTATCACAACTAAAGAAGCACAGACCAGGAGGGAAAATATTGAAAAATTAAACCTGTTGAAATTCACCACTTGTGGGCATCTACCAAGTATTATACATCACATGAAGAAGAGTCTCAATACTAAACGTTAAATAGAAAAATATATATATATCAAATCCAAAAGCCACCATCCCAAATGCATTAAAAATATAAATTAGTTTTTTTTTTAATTGTAAACAAATGGGATACATGTTGTTTCTCTGTTTGTACATGGAGTAAAGGCATACCATTTGTGTAATCATAAATTTACATAGGGTAATGTTGTTTGATTCATTCTGTTATTTTTTCCCTTTCCCCCACCCCTCCCACCCCTCTTTACCCTCTATACAGTACTTCCTTCCTCCATACTTGCCCCCCTCCCTAACCCTAACTCTAACCCTAACAATAACCCTTCCCTCCCCCCCATTATGTGTCATCCTCCACTTATTAGCGATATCATTCGTCCATTGGCTTTTTGAGATTGGCTTATCTCACTTAGCATGATATTCTCCAATTTCATCCATTTGCCTGCAAATGCCATAATTTTATCATTCTTTATGGCTGAGTAATATTCCATTGTATATATATACCACAGTTTCTTTATCCACTCATCAATTGAAGGGCATCTAGGTTGGTTCCACAGTCTGGCTATTGTGAATTGAGCAGCTATGAACATTGATGTGGCTGTGTCTCTGTAGTATGCTGATTTTAAGTCCTTTGGGTATAGGCCAAGGAGTGGGATAGCTGGGTCAAATGGAGGGTCCATTCCGAGTTTTCTAAGGAATCTCCACACTGCTTTCCAGAGTGGCTGCACTAATTTGCAGCCCCACCAGCAATGTAAGAGTGTACCTTTCTCCCCATATCCTCGCCAACACCTGTTGTTGCTCGTATTCTTGATAATCGCCATTCTAATTGGGGTGAGATGGAATCTTAGGGTAGTTTTGATTTGCATTTCTCTTATTACTAGAGATGTTGAACATTTTTCCATATGTTTGTTGATTGCCTGTAGATCTTCTTCTGTGAAGTGTCTATTCATTTCCTTAGCCCATTTGTTGATTGGGTTATTTGTATTCTTCGTGTAGAGTTTTTTGAGTTCTTTATAGATTCTGGAGATTAGCGCTCTATCTGAAGTATGATTGGCAAAGATATTCTCCCACTCTGTAGGCTCTTTCTTCGCATTGCTGATAGTTTCCTTTGCTGAGAGAAAGCTTTTTAGTTTGAATCTATCCCAGTGGTTGATTCTAGCTTTTATTTCTTGTGCTATGGGAGTCCTGTTAAGGAAGTCTGATCCTAGACCAACAAGGTGAAGGTTTGGACCTACGTTTTCTTCTATAATCTGCAGGGTCTCTGGTCTGATTCCGAGGTCCTTAATCCATTTTGAGTTTAGTTTCGTGCATGGTGAGAGATATGGGTTTAGTTTCATTCTGTTGCATATGGATTTCCAATTCTCCCAGCACCATTTGTTGAAGAGGCTATCTTTTCTCCATTGCATATTTTTGGCACCTTTGTCTAGTATGAGAAAATTGTATTTATTTGGGTTTGTGTCCGTGTCCTCTATTCTGTACCATTGATCTACCTGTCTATTTTGGTACCAATACCATGCCGTTTTTGTTACTATTGCTTTGTAGTAGAGTTGAAGATCTGGTATTGCAATACCCCCTGTTTCACTCTTCCTGCTAAGGATTGCTTTAGCTATTCTGAGTTTCTTATTCTTCCAGATGAATTTCATGATTGCTTCCTCTATTTCTGTAAGGTACGTCATTGGGATTTTAATTGGAATTGCATTGAATTTGTATAGCACTTTAGGTAGTATGGCCATTTTGACAATATTAATTCTTCCTATCCAAGAACATGGAAGATCTTTCCATCTTCTAAGGTGTTCTTTAATTTCTTTCTTTAGTGTTGTATAGTTCTCATTGTAGAGGTCTTTCACCTCTTTTGTGAGATTGATTTCCAAGTATTTTATTTTTTTCGAGGCTATAGTGAATGGGAAAAGTCCGGGACCAGATGGGTTCTCAGCCGAGTTCTACAAAACCTTTAAAGAAGAGCTCATTCCAATACTTCTCAAAGTATTCCATAAAATAGAAGAGGAGGGAACCCTCCCAAACTCATTCTATGAAGCCAATATCACACTGATACCTAAACCAGACAGAGACTCATCAAGGAAAGAAAATTTCAGACCAATATCCTTAATGAACATCGACGCAAAAATTCTCAACAAAATTTTAGCAAATCGCATACAAAAACATATTAAAAAGATAGTGCACCATGATCAAGTGGGCTTCATCCCAGGTATGCAAGGTTGGTTCAACATCAGGAAATCAATTAACGTAATTCACCATATTAATAGACTTAAAGTCAAGAATCACATGATTATTTCAATAGATGCAGAAAAAGCATTTGATAAAATACAGCACCCCTTCATGCTCAAAACACTAGAAAAAATAGGGATAGTGGGAACATTCCTTAACATTGTAAAGGCCACTTATGCTAAGCCCATGGCTAATATCATTCTAAATGGTGAAAAACTGAAAGCATTCCCCATAAATTAATTTTTAAAATAGGATTGAAAATCAGTAGAGAAGAAGAACAGGACAGCGGGAGGAAAGAGGCAAGGGTAAGAGGAAGTACTAAGGACTGAAATGGAGCCAATTATATTCAATGCATGCATGATTATGCCAAAATGAACCCTATTGATTATGTATAACTATAATGCACCAATAAAAACACTTAAAATAGAAAAGCAAGCAGATAGAAATAGCATGAGTCCTGTACCACACCAGAGGAAACAAATGGTATATAATATGTGAACTTATTCTGAAAGCACAATAAGATATATATAAATTAATTAAGTAGTATTTTACATACACTAGATTATCAGAGTAAATGAAAATGTTTTGAGGATGATGTAGAATATCAGGAGTATCTAATGGGAAGGTAACTGGTTGAAGCCCTTAGGAAAACTCTTTGGAAATACTAAAGCATGATAAAACTCTTTGGAAATACTAAAGCATGATCTAAAGCAGTTATACTCTGTTAGAGCTGATGATTCCACCCCAAATGAAAAGCTACCTTTGATTTCCTTAAGCCATGGAGAATATTCAAGTACCTTTATTCACAAAAGCAGAAAAATAGATACCAAAGTTCATCCATCTCAGACAGGCTGCTTACTCTTAATGTCTCCAGGCACTGTGAACAGTGCATTGCTAATAAATCACTAACTGCTGGGAACAACATGATTGGTTCTGAAGGTCAATGATGAGGGTAACAGGAAGACAGTTCAGTTCATTCAAGTCTGAATTTATCAAGGTCACAAAGAAGTGCTTTGATGTAATAAATTGTATAGAGATATCTCCAGGGGTGAAAAAAACTGCTTTCCTCTCCTATGAAAATGTCAGTTTTGTAGGCTAAAACATAATCAAGTGCTGGCCATCAATCAAATACCGGCCACATCAATCCAAAGACAGTGTCCATGATTAACATGCCTCCTTTTTGTCTTAGTGTCTTCTACTATTTCATCTACCTTAAAATGAAACATGTCACAATTACGGCTCACAGAGACAATCCAGGAAACACTGCTCCTCTGCAAATCCCCTCTCCAAACAAATAACTTTGACCCCTTGTCTTATATGATGACCACCTTTCAGTGGTTCAGGACTGCTTGCTCACATGTTGAAGGCCACCATCCAGCTCACTGCAAAATGTAGCCTGGATGACCCAGGGAGATGTCAAGTATCCGCATGAGCTGGATAAAGGCACTCGGTTTCTGCCTCTGGCATGATGTCTGGGTGTGACACCTGACACCTGCATTTTCTGCAGTCACCTGAAGACCTGGAGGAGAACCAGCCCTGAATGATCCACCTCACAAAGAACAGAATGAAGTGCTGCTTTCTGTTCCAGCATCTCCCTTCCCTCTGGTCTCTTTGTAATTAAAAGTAGCTTTATTATTCTTTAAGTATATTAATGTTAGATACTCTTCTTATCACGAGGATTGAAGGACTCTTGATAAAGGAATCAAATGAACAGAATCAGGTTCATAAATCACACAACATCTCAACACAAAAATACTGTCAAATTATGAAAATTTGTAGATAATGACCTTGAATATGATGGATGCTATTATTACCTTGAATGATATGGCCCATCATTACCAGGTCCCAGAAACTGATTCACAAGCTATGAATATTCTGTCTTTTGCCTGACAGTAGAATTGATGATAAGGCAGCATTTCACGTGGCCCCAGGCACAGGAAGAGGTTCCTATCCATGATCAAAGCTTGGTTTAAATACCATCCCTGCTCTATCTGCCTTCCAATTTACTTTATTTTGAGATGCACCACAAAATACATTCTAAAATCAGAACCCAGCTTCAGACCCTGCTTCTGTGAGGAAATGCACTGTGTTAAAAGACTTGAAATCATGTCTCTTAACATAGTTAGCATGAAGCAATGGCAAGATTCTACCCAAGTTCAAAGCACCTGGTCATTACATTCCATAGTTACTTAGAAAAACGTAGGACAAAGTGATCAGGCATTTTGGTTCTCCAAGAATCCTGTTTTTTTTTTTTTTTTTTTTTCTTAAATGTACTCTAGAAACACAAGTCCAAAGAAAATGACAGCACATCATGGTGGAGAAGCCTTCCGGCTGATGAGCTTCCTCAAGGCCTCCTTCATGTCCCTGTTCCTCAGACTGTAGATAAAGGGGTTGAGCATCTGAGTGACCACAGAGTACATCACTGAAGCCACTGCAGTCTTCCTGGGGGAGTCAGTCACTGCAGAGCTAATGAACACCCAAATCCTGTCCCATAGAACAAGGAGACGACAGACAGGTGAGACCCACAGCTGGAAAAGGCTTTATGCTTCCCTTCTGATGAGGGCATTCTCAAGACAGAGGACACAATGTGAATGTAAGAGAAAATGATCCCAAAGAGAGGAACACCAGCAAATGGACCAGCCACCAAGTATACCAGGACATTATTGATAAGGGTATCAGAACAGGCCAGTTTGATGATCTGAGCAAGTTCACAGAAGAAGTTGGGGATCTCCAGGTCTGTGCAGAAAGATAGCCTCAGCACCATCAGCGTGTTGAGAAGGGCGTGCACAATACTAACGACCCAGAAGAGTAGAACCAGGAGGACATGAAGGTGGGGATTCATGATGACAGTGTATGTCAGGGGTGACAAATGGCCACATAGCTGGCATAGGCCATTACTGCAAGCAGACAATTTTCTAAACCACCAAAATCTAAGACAAAGCAAACCTGGGGGAGGTATCCAGTGTAGGTGATGCTCTGATCCTGTCTCATGATGTTCACCAGCACCTTAGGGATTATACTTGTGCTTAAGCAGATGTCATTGTGGGACAGGTTGGAGAGGAAGAAGTACATGGGGGTGTGGAGGTGGGAGTCAGAGCTGACAGCCAGGATGATGAGCAGGTTTCCCAGAATGGTGACCAGGTACATGGACAGGAACAGGCTGAAGATGAGGGACTGCAGATCTGAGTCATCTGAGAGGCCCAGGAGAAGGAATTCTGAAACAGCTGTTGGGTTTATGGTTGCCATGTTTTTGAAGAATCTGAAGGTGAATATGGGTATACAGGTAATAAAATGGAGAGACAGAAGCAGCAGAACTTGGAAATGCTTCAGCAAACCACAAATGCCCACCCCTTGAACTTAGGACTTCTAGACTTCAGAACTTGAGAAAATAACTTTGTGTTATTAAACTGCCAAATCTATGCATGGTACTGGGTTATGGCAGCCCTAGCAACTAGGACACCCATAAACCCCCTCCCCAACATCCCCACAATATTCAGGAAATTTCAGAATATTTGATTACGGTCATCACCATTGTACTGAGTTTAAGGCCAGCAGAATGGGAACTCCATGTACATGTCTATGAGAATGTGTCAAGCAGATGACACATAG
The DNA here is from genome assembly GCF_902686455.1 of Sciurus vulgaris. Lineage (NCBI taxonomy): Eukaryota > Metazoa > Chordata > Mammalia > Rodentia > Sciuridae > Sciurus > Sciurus vulgaris. Next base: position 7,436,168 of record NC_136477.1, read on the forward strand.
TTGACACAAGAGGCACAGGGGACTCGATTCTCTCTCACCTGTTTCTTATTTCCCCTCATTGTTTCCCAGGATGAATGTCTAGTGACATCCTTGCCCTCAAGTTCAAAGCATTTTCTGAGGGACTCTGTTGCCTGGTTGACTTCAAGAGGAATGATTTCAGCACCTCACCTGGATATTGAAGATGGAAGGACTGTCCTCAGGAAATATAGAGAGGCTCAGTGAGGCAGCAGGCTCCTATTCAGGAGAAATCATCTTTGGGAAGAGGCTCCACTTTTGTGACCCGACTGATGTGAGCTGCTGGGACAGGTGGCCCCAGACTGACTCCTGCAGTCTCTGTGTCCCTGGGGCTCAAATCCATAGCTGCTCATTAGACCAGCAGACTTACTCTCATCCTGATCTCAGGAGGGAACATCCTTCAACACAAACCCATACCTCCATACAAGTGGAGAGTTGAGAGTGGCTGACTTCCTGACCCCTGAGGCCCAGCACACAGCACACCATTGCCTGCATTGCTTCTTCTCATTGCTGTTGGATGGACAGGCACACATTTCATGTGGTACTTTTCCAAGATATTCCCACCTTCCATTTCATCTTTCTAAAAAAGCATCTCTCTACATGTCATGATATCACAAAAGACAATTCAAATTCAGGTGTGAACATCCATTCTACAGGTTCATATAAGTAATGGGAACATAAATACTAGCAAGCATGATAAAAAAATGCAAACATTCATGGCTCCTCATCTTAAAATCCACTGTGTATGTACTAAATATTTGGAATTTTCAACCACAAAAAATAAAGAAAAAGCAAGCTTGGGAGAGGCATCCTGTCTGTGTGTGTGAAGCTCTCATGCTGTGTTTGGAGGTTTCACTGTTTTTGGAATGGTGCTTAAACTCATGTCAGTAGAGCACAGATGGGAGAAAAAGAAGCACATGGAACTGTGAAGAAGGGAGTCAGTGTTGACAACTGGAATGATGAGCAAGTCTCTCAAGATGGGCCAGGTACATGCACAGGAAGACGCTGCAGAGGAGGGGCTTACACTCAGGATCATCTGTCAATCCAAGAAGAAGGAATTCTGCAGCAGATGTTTGGTTTCTAGCTTGCATGTGGTAGAGGCATCTGAAGGAAAAGATGGGACACATGGAGCAGCAAGAACCAATAAACCGGATTCAGGAGTGGAGGCCTGGCTGATGGGTGAGGGCAGCTGTGACTCTGCAGGATGAGTAACCAGACTGAAGCAGGATTGGACAAACCTCAGAAAGATATGGGAGGGAATTAGGTGGGGCTATTTTTTGGTTTGATTTGTATTTATTTGATGTTCAGCATTTTAGTTTTTGGGGTTTTTTTGAACTTTAAAAAATGTATTTGTACATTTCTTTGTGAACTCTGAGAAGCCCCTGCCAACCCTGGAGTTTACCACAATATCTCACTTAACATTTTTGTGTGGCAAATGCAAGGGCCTGGTCCCTCCTTATTAAGTGCATGCAGCCCTGTGCAGGCAGGCACAGAGGCTGACTGTGTCAGTGACTCCTTTGCATTGTAGCCCAGTGTTTAAGCCACATTCTATTCTCATTTTTATTTTAATTTTAATTTTTACAAAATATATTTTGATTCATTGTACACTATTGGGTACAAATATTTGTTTCTATGGTTGTACATGATGTTGAGTCACACCATTCATGCAATCATACATGTACATAGGATAATAATGTCTTTCTCATTCCACCAATCTTTCATACCCCCATCTCCTATCCCCTCTCATTTCTCTCAAATTAATCTACAGTTCCTCTGTTTTTCTCTTACCTCCCATCCCCCCACTTCCATTATGTATCATCATCCACTTATCAGGGAAAACATTCAGCCTTTGGTTTTTTGGGATTGACTTATCTCACGTAGCATGATATTCTCCAATTCCACCCATTTGCCTGCAAGTGTCATAATTTTATTCTTCTTTATGGCTGAATAATATTGCATTGCATATATATACCACAGTTTCTTTATCCATTCTTCTGCTGAAGGGCATCTTGGTTGATTCTACAATCTAGCTATTGTGAATTGAACATTTTTAAATATACCTGTTGACCTTTTGTGGTAGAACTTTTAATTGAGGTATTAATTATATGTGTATGCATGTATATATGTGCATTTTATATATACACATAAGAGAAATCAACAAAATTAATAATAGCAAATCCATCACCTTCAAAATTTCCTTATGTCCCATTGCAGTTTTTCCTGTCTGCCTGCATTCACTCAGCATACTTGCTTTGAGGTTCACCCACTCATTCATATCAATAGTTTGTTACATTTTATTGCCCATAGTATTCCATATTTTGATATTCCAAGATTTACTTATTAATCTACCTATTGAAGACAATAGTTATTTTTATTTTGGGCCTTCACATATGACATTGCTGAATATTTTTGTACAGATTTTTTATACACATGGGCTTTCATTTCTTTTGAGTAAATATTGAAGAATGACACATTAGGATCAAGTGGTAGATGTATGACTGACTGATCAGAAATGGCTATTTTGTTTGCATTTCACATATCATTGGCAATTTATTTTCCTCTCCTCAGAAATGTGTGCTGTATCTATTGAAGTGCATATCTTTTTAGAAAACATCTTATAATAGTCTTTATGTAATGATAATAGCAATTTTGTTGTAAACATGTACATATATATGTAGGCAGATACATATTCATTGTATTCATTGTAAATTCATTCTTTAGGAGTGTATCTCCATTCACATTCACTTCACAATATTTTCTAGATTCCCACACAAGCATAGGCATAACTTTCACATTGTCTACTTTGTAAATGTAGATCCTGATATATTTACAGAGGTCCTGATATTAAATCTACCTTCCTGAGTAAAAAATTTCAGCCTTGACTTTTGTGATTGAGGTTGAAACCACCTGATATTCATTTTTGCCTTTGATGTGAGACATGAATCATATTTATTTTTATTTCTTAGCACCTTTTATTAAATAGTCCATCCACTCACTACTATATGAATTCAGCAATAGAGAGACCATTAATACATTGATGATTTCTAGACCCTTTTCTGAACAACAGGGTTTTTGCCTCTATTCCTGTTTTAATATCATGTCTTACTTCTATAAAACACCAGTGGAGTAAAGCTAACTTCAATGTGGTAATAAACAATCTCAACAAGCTTTTTAATTTACAATCACAATGGTACCTTTTACAACAGGTGAATTGCCTTTCTGGTGTTTTACAATTTCCCCCAAATGTAATGGTGTTAGGAGGTAGGGTTGTGGAGGTACTTAGTTTTCTATGTGGTCATGAATGTGAAGCACACCACGGAATCACCTAGTGCTTTGAGAAACAAACATCCATTGTTGAACCTCCCCAGTCTGTGGTGTTTTACAGTAGCAGCTGCTGTTGACTGGGAATTATGTTCATCCATAAGTAGAGACAAAAGCAATTTTGGATCTCCAGTAGCAATTGGAAGGATTATTACACTGTTTATTATTTCATCAGTGATTCCTTCAATCCACAGAAATTTAATGAAATCACAGTGCCGCCAGACCCAACTCTGGATGCTGAGGATGCAGCAGGACACAGACTGAAGGATATCTTTGTACTGTGGGAACATCCATCCATGAGGAAAGAAACAGTAAGTGAATAGGAAAGATGTGTGTGGTGGACGTCACGATGTGACACAGGGCCCCCTGTATGGAGGAGGAATCACCACCCCAACTGCTAGGAGTGCTGGAGGCAGACTGCCCTTTGCTGTCAGTCATTTCCCGGGACTCTTCCAGCAGAAGACAGGCTCTGCACTCCAGGCCAACAGAAGTGGACAAGGGGCACAATGGCTGTGTTCTCAGGCACCATGGCAGTGAGCTCTGCAGTGGGCAAGAGCCTCTGGCACTGGAAGGTCTAGCAGCCTGTGTGAATGAGGAGGCTGAAGTACCTGCCCATAGACCAGGCAGTGGAACAGGCCCTCAAGATGGCTGGGGAGAGGAGGAGGAGCAGGAGACGGGACCCGTCATCAGCACTGGCTCCCAGTCTTGAGAGCTGCATGCTACACAAATGGCAGTGGTAAAAACCTCAGCTGCTAACTCCATACCTGACAGCAGGGAAGACAGTGATGTAGCTGCATCTGAAACGTTCACCAGGAGCTTAGATACTGCAAATTCCACAGACATGTTTGAGAGAAGCACCAGTCTACCAAAGCCTTGACTGACTATCTGGGAGCTGTCCCAAGTCACAGTGCTGAAAATAACGGTGCCACAGGATGACTGGAATGGAAGGGTCCTTGAACTTCCCCTTGGATTTCCTCCTAGGAGCCACCCATTAGCACCACATATTAGCTCCTTCATGTAAAAGTAATCAAATTCCATTTGCTTCTTCCCAAAACCTCCTTGACAAAGCAACGTCGCTCTAAGATTGCAGAAATTCCTTTAGTTTTATTCAAATCAGTTCATTGTATGAACTTCCAAAAAATTATTGATGTGATTGTATTATTCCATCTACCCAAAACACTGAAAATATTAAAATTACAGACAACAAAGCAAACATATGAAGAAAATGGGTACATATAGGAGTGGAAGAAAATGGATTACAGGTTAAAGAAGAGGAACTAAGCACTATTTTCCAAGAACTGAGCTAAGAAGTTCCCAACAGTAATCACACACTACCTGAGTGCACACCAAACTTAATCTCAGATTATCCACCTTGGCATGGTCCATGGTCTGGGAAGGAAAACGGATTCATGGGCCACCCCACACTGCTGAAGTACAGTCTCTGAGGATTTGGATAAGGGAACAAGGTGACAACAAGCTCTTTGAGTGATTATAATACACAGAAAGATCACAAACCAGATAGCTTTGCAGTCTAATCTACACATGATAATTCACTTCACAGGAATGAGTTTACACATGTGTCAAGGTTCGTTTTGGACTGTGTTTTGTGAAATGATGCTTCCTAAATGACATCTTGAAGGGATCATTTCCCATAGGGAAAACTAAGTCAGTTATTTGTCTTTAGGAAAATATTTAAATATGTCCTGCGACTCACTGACCCAAGGATCCAGTCGCCAAGATGGGAAGCAGACCTGGGATGGAGTTGGTGCATGGACAGTGGAATAATGCCCCTTTCCTTCTGCCTGAATGCACATCTGCTGAACACCTACTGAATCAAGATAATTATCTTAATTTTTTAGCTCACTTGAGTATTAGCATTTGTACCAGTTTTGAGCTAAGATGCTCCTCATTCATTCATAATGCTCAGATGGCAATATGTCAACTTCTGCAATAAAGAATAGAAGCCCAATTCATGGAAGAAGAAGGGAAGTGTAGTGGATACCATTGCAGTTATCCAAACAGCATGTTTATCAAACACTGAGCAAACCCCAGGTGCTGGCAGGGTTGACTGGCAATGCATAGTTGATCCATTCTCTAGAAAATTATCTCAGTTCAACAGAAGCCTGCCAGGAGAATCAATGATTACAATTTTGGTGACAATTCTCAGAATATCATGATTCTATAAAACAGGACTTAAGATAGGAATGATTTGAGGAGGGCATACATAGGGCACTATAAGTGGCTTGAGGAGTACGCTGGTCTTTGTGCTACAGTGAAATATTTATTGAATTTCTTTATTTCTCCTCTCAATCTACTGTCACTCAAATTTTCCTGAGAAAAGAAACCCCAAGCCTCTCTAACAAGAATCCTTTCCTTATGTTCTGCCTCTGTGAAAGCTCATCAAAAAATCAAGTTCAGAAACAAAACGTAGTAATTCAGTGCCAGAAAAGACCAAATTTATTTTCCAAATCTAAGTTGAAACACCCCTAGCCAGTATGATATCTAATCATGGCAGCATAAAAACTTGGTGGTAGAAGAGACCAACTTTGTGCTCACCCACGGTTCCTGGGTATTTCATTCCAGAATTCAAAAGTATAAAGCAGACTACACAATCACAAAAGAGGTGTGATGAGTTTCCTCAGGGCTGCTTTCATGTCCCTGTTCCTCAGGCTGTAGATAAAGGGATTCATCATTGGAGGAACCACTGTACACATCACTGAAGCCACTGCAGTCTTCCTGGGGGAGTCAGTCACTGCAGAGCTAATGTACACCCCAAATCCTGTTCCATAGAACAAAGAGACAACAGACAGGTGAGACCCACAGGCGGAAAAGACTTTGTACTTTCCCCCAGAAGATGACATTCTCAGAACAGAGAGAGACAATTTTAATGTAAGAGTAAATAATCCCAAGGATAGTAATACCTCCAACTATGCTAGTCACTAAATATACCCAGATGTTATTGATGAGAGTATCAGAACATGCAAGGTTGATGACCTGAGCAAGTTCACAGAAGAAGTGGGGGATCTCCAGGTCTGTGCGGAAGGACAGCCTCAGCACCATCAGACTGTGCAGCAGGGCATCCATATTACTAATGGACAAGGAGAAGAGAATCAGCAGGACACACAGGCGTGGGTTCATGATGACTGTGTACCTGAGTGGATGGCAGATGGCCACATAATGGTCATAAGCCATTGTGGCAAATAGAAAGTTTTCCAAACCAACAAAAACCAGGGCAAAGCAGACTTGGCTGAGGCAGCCTTTGTAACTGATGGTCTTGCTCTGTCTCTTGATGTTCACCAGCATCCTGGGGATTGTGGTGGAGATGAAACGGATGTCAGTGAAGGACAGGTTGCAGAGGAAGAAGTACATGGGTGTGTGCAGGTGGGAGTCAGACATGATGGCCAGGATGATGAGCAGGTTTCCAAGCACTGTAACCAGGTACATGGACAGAAATAATCTAAAGATGGTGTTCTGCAGTTCTGGATCCTCTGAGACCCCAGGAGGAGGAACTCTACTGTATCAGTTTGGTTTTTTGATTCCATTGCATTGAACAAGCTGATGAGGAAAATACAGGTGACAGAACAGATAATCAATGCACAAGGATCCCTGAATTTAGAAAAGTGTACCATCTTTTTTCCAAGGTGAAGGAAATAGTACTAATCTTTTCCTCTACTTTCTCCTGCTCTTTCACTTTTCAACCCCTTTTCTTTCCATTCTCCACACTCCTACACTATCTGACTGTACAAATTTTATTTTCTTAATAGTCCCTCCATTCCAATTAAATGTACCAATTAATGGGGATAAAAGAGAAAATGATATGTAGATTTTGCCTTGGGGATTATTCAAATCTTTAAACAAGCAGGAGAACCCAAACCAAACAATATTAGCTATAAATCAATAATAAGAACAAAAATCCACTTAATGCTACCTCCAGTGCTCGCTTTGTCAGTAAGGAAGTGGTTTCAACTGTGTGAGAAGCCTCACTCCCCGTGATGGAAACCACCACAGGACATCATAGGAATGGTGCAAAATGAGTGAATAGAACACAAACTTAAAGAATAGTGCTTGACACATGAGAACGTTCCTAACACTTCTATACCTTGGGATGGGTTGTGATGGGTGGGAAAATGATGAAAAATGAAAGAAAGATGTGACATTCTTGGTTCATAACTACAAATGTCAGGGAAGAACCAATGAGCTGAGGATCTCACTGAGAATCTTGCATGTAGAGAGAAGCAGGAAGAGTTAACCACTCAAGATATACAGTGAAATTCTTGTATATGTCTCATAGTTGTGTAATGATATGTCTAACAATTGAAACAGATTAATCAGACCCTGATAGGGAAACAGAAATTATAATAAATGAAAAGAGAAAAAGTAATTTATCTATCGAGGCTATTGCACTGGGATAGCAAAATATGAGTAGAGTGGAGGAATAGGGGGAGGGAGGAGAGGAAGGACAGGAAAAGTAGTGGGGAATGAAGAGACCAAATTCTATTCCATGCATGTGTGATGATGTCCACCTGAACCCAATATCACAGATGACAACCGTGCAGTAATAAAAACATTTAAAAATGTCATCTTGGAATCTGCCTTATTTTCCACTTGCTTTCTTTCAAAATATTCATAAATGGGACACCAGTCAGTTAAGGATCAGGTCTACACAGGTTATTATGAATCGGGAAGGAAAAAGTAAGAATGTGGCCATATTAATTTTGCTTTTTGCCAATTGAATTGAAAATCCTTCAAAACTGATAAAACACAGATTGCTGTTAAGTGTGGAGTATAGCCCTGGACTCTGGCATCAGCGAGGTCTCAGTGGAATGAGGGCTGCTGGGGTGTCAGTGCATAAGAGGAGGAAGCAGGGAGCCTGATGGGCACCTGGGCAGACTCCTCCCAGGTGACCTGATTCCAGCCCTGCTCCTCACCTCCTCACAGCTGCCCAACATGGGCTGGGAGACAAAATACCTGTTAGTTCTTACAAAACATCACCTAGCAGATTTCAGATGACCTGGGTGCCAACACTGAGGAATGATCTTCAGTTCTTGCCTGGACATGAAGGAGAAGAATAGAAGCTCTGTTCTCAGGGAACGCAGAGAGACAGTGCAGCACCTGCCTCCCGTGCAGAAATCCTGGACCTGAGCCCAGGGCCAGGTGAGCGGCACACTCCACTGGGCCAGACCTTGAGTGCATGGTCACAGGCAGAATGTTTATCATCTCTGTGGCCCTTGGAGCTTCAATATCCAAAGCTCCTTATTAGTCTAACCCTGTAGTCTCCTGTGATAACAGGACAGGCCCAGGCCTTAAGGAGAAAACCTGAGCAGTGAAGAACTTTGCTTTAAATAGTTTATTGAATAAATCAGGGTAATTGGCGTCCACAGCATCTTAACCATTTTCAGTTCTTTATGGTGAGAAAATTCCAAACCCTCTCTTCTATGTATGACTTGGGGGGATGGGGAGAGGTTGGCCAGCGGGTACAAGACTGTAGTTGGATGAAGGATAAATCCACATCTATTGCTCAGGAGTGTGAATAGAGTTAACAATGTTGGATCACATATTTCAATCTACTTCCTTGTTTTTATTGTTTATGCTTGAGATTGTAAATTCTATATATATTTTTACCAAAAATGACTTACAAATGTTTTCTCCAAGTCAGTGACTTTTCTTTTTATACTGTTTTAAATGTTATTAGAAATTTAAAAAAAAAAAAAAACAGTATTTTTTCTATTTGTTCCTCTACAAGGCATCGCTTTTTATCTCATGAGTTATTTTCTTTTTAATTATTTTTTATTTGCTCTAATTTATTGTACATGACACTAGAATGCATTCATGCATTTTGATCAATCATACATAAATGGCGTGTAATCTCTCATTTTTCTAATTATACGTATTGCATCACATCAGTCAGGCAGTCATACACGTGCATGAGGTGATGATGTCTGTTTCCTTCTACTGTCATTCCTTCCCCCACACCCTCCCCTCCCTTCACTCCTCTCTATCAATCGTAAAGTAACTCTATTTTTCCCTATCCTCTCCCTTGTTTTGAATCTTAGTTTTTCTGTCGTAACTATGAAATCCTCACCTGATCTAGGATTGGAAATAATTTCTCCTATGATTTCTTCTAGACTTATAATTTTAGTTTTTACGTTTAATTCCATTTAAGGTCATTTTTGTACATGGCAATATGTTTAAAATAAAACTTTTTTTAAAACTTGGGTGCATTACAATAATACACAATAGGGGATTTGTTGTGATATATTCATCTGTGCAAGTGACATAATTTGATCAATTGAATTCAGATTTGTTTTTTTCTGTATGTGGGGGAGTTGATATTCAATAGGTTGAATATAATTTGTTCGATAGACTTCACTTTCTCTTATGAATTACCTTTCTGCATCTTGTAAAAATCAGTCCTCCTTTCATGTGTGACACTATTGATCTATTTGGATCTAAACCAATAACACACTGCTTTAATAACTGTACTTTGGGAATCCATGTAGCACAAAGTTTCTGATTTTGCTCTTCATTTTTAAAAGTGTTCTGGCTCTTTAAGCATTCGGCATTTCCTTTTCAACTTGTTACTTCCTACCAAAACGCCTGCTGACATTTTGGTAGGCATGGCAATGAATTTGTTTATTAATTTGAGAAAATTGACATTTCTGACTCTTCCCATTCGTGCACACACAAAACATGTCCAGACTTTCAGACTTTCTTAAAGAATTTCCCCCAGCAATGACTTATAGTTCCTTTGTTCAAGTCTTTCATATCTTTTTAAAAATTTTCACTCTTTCATAGTTATGACTATTGAAAACTTTCAACCCAGTATCTAATCCTGATTACAACAAAGGGGGAAACTTCCTCAATTATAAAAGATCACTATGAATATCCTTCAGCTACCATCATGCTTAAAGTGAAAGACTGATGATTCCCTTTAAACTAAAACACAAAGTAAGGATGTTAGGTCTCCTCACTTCTGCTCATTATTCTACTGGATTTTCTGGTTAGTAAAATAAGTCATGGAAAAGAAACAGAAGTATTCAGGTTGAAATTTAAAAGTATTATAGTCCTCATTCACAAAGTCTTTGTGCATGTAAGAAATCTGAAGGGAAAGGGAGGAGTTTCTGGAAGTTGTGTGCTAAGCAAGACTTCAGGATAAAGATCAAGCTGCAGGGAACAATTGTATTTTCACCATAAAGGAAAACTCAGCTTCCTCTGTGTTTGGAATTTCAATATTAACCTTTCCTACTTTCACAGAAGTATTAATATTCTTTCTTTTGCACATTTGAGACCTTGGGTTGATTATCAGTATTGCCAGAGTAGATTGTAAATCATAACAGAAGCAGTTAATCTGTGATACCTTTGAGGATAAATTGGGAAAAAAATGGGACTTGCTTGTTACAAGTCCCATTTTTAGCTGATTTTTTTGGTTGCAATAATTAAAAGAGGCTACAGTTTTACAGACAACGATAAACTAGCCCTCCTGGTCAGAAATGAGAAACCACAGGGAAACAGATCAATGAACAGTTTATTTTTGAAGAAGTGGGAGTACCACTAATGAATGTATTACTTCACAGAAAGAAGAGGGGCATAAAATGTATTCAGCCACCAATCACACACCAAAGATAAAAATAAACTCCAAGTGAACTCCTGCCTCAAATAACAAGACAGAACTATAAGCTGTTGCATCAAGGTAAATATAGGTCCCTTAACAATGTCTAGATCAACTGCAATCAAAGCACTCAAGAAAATATTTATGAATTTGACTCTGCCTAATGTAAGCACTGTGTTCACCTAAACCACATAACAAATGAAGTATAAAAACAAGACACAATCATAATGAAATCTTCAATGCTTATAAATGACAAATGTCCCCATTAAGAGAAGACCTATTTTTATTAGTTCGTTATAGTCACACATGATCGCAAGGTTCACTCCAACACTTTCATAAATTCACAAACAAAATTTGCTCATTTCAGTCCCTAATAGTATCCCATTATTCCCCCTATCTCTCCTTATTCTTCTCCTACTCTATTTGTCTTCCTTCTATTGATTCATCTTTTTAATTGCTGTGTTTTAGTTGCACGTGGAAGTGGAATTCATAGTGACGTACGCTTCCATGCACACAGTGGAGTCTGATGACTTTCATTCCACTCTCTTCCTTCCCTTCTCCTCCATCTCCTACTCCTACTCCACTCTTCTACCTTTATCTTCATAAGCTTCCCTTTAGAGGAAATTGGAGTCTTGTTTAAGAGTGCTTTCAAAAACTAAAAACGGGGCAAGGAGTAAACAACTTGATGAGAAACTTAGTGGCCTGGCAGTGCCCCTGTTCAAGGACAGATAAGCTCTCTGCCCGAGAACAAAAAAAAAATAACTTAAAGACATCTGGTTTCTGCTCTCAAGGCCTGACTCCTGGCCAGATTCAGGTCTGGAGACCAAACGTACTGAAGGCACTGAGCCCAATGGCTCCAGACAATAACTTTATATGTTTACTCCAGTGTATTTAAGAGAGATGAGAAGAACTCAAAGGTAAAAAGACTGCTTTCTTTGGTTATGTATGCTGCGAAATGCCCATGATGTCTCTCAGGTGCTGAGATGGTATGCTACCTGGGATGGTTTTCCTTTTGTATATACTTTATATGTCTTAATAAATGCTGTCTTTTCCTATATGGCTTGTGGTGGTGCATTCAGTGGATTGGCCCATATACATTATAAGTCTGTGCACAGCAACAGGAAATACGTTCCCAGACATTCCCCCACACCCTTTTTTTCTTCAATGGTGCATTATATGTGTCCATAACGGCTGGGTCCCCACAATCTTTTTGAAATGTCTTACTTCTCTCTAGCTTCCACCACTGAGAGAGAACAGTGGATCCTTGGCTTTGTGAACTCTTACAAACTAGTGAGAAGAAAAGGCAGTCATACACAAGTACCATAACAGATATCCCACAAAGGAGGAAATAAAAGATTTGTTACCTCTGAGAAAATATTCACTCTCATCATAAGAGAAATGTGAATTTAACTATATAATACCCACTTGATTGTCCTACTAAATGAAACAATTTCCATGATTTGGACCCCAGCAACATCCTAACAGAGCGTCAGCTGGTTTAACCACTTAGGAAGAGGCTTGGGACCAACCCAAAAGAGAAGTGGAGCTGTCTCATGCCCAGTAACTCCACTGCAAGTGGAAAGCTCTGTTCATTTCCACCAGGAGATGGACACGAGACCTTTCAAAAACCTTTATTTAAAGCATCAGAAAGCTTGCTGTTGAACACCATGTCACCAGCACACTGCATTTGGTGATATCATTGCACAGCATAAAACCAGATGGCACTAAAGTGATTGAAAAGTGCTGCACCCAGCAAGAGGCCAGAATCTCAAGAGCACGCTGATGCAAAAGAAAACCCATAGACAGAACTCATTCATGAAACAATTTAACAGCTCAGCAGGAGGTGATTATTAAATAAATATACCTAATAAGCTTTGTAGGTATGCATACAGGGATTATAAAAATGCAGTTGATTCTTATTCCCTATGTACATGTCTGATTGCACGAATATATGAGAGCAGAAGCTGTGAGTGGGATTCCCCTCAGGCATATCCTTTGCTTCTCTTAATGTGGTGTTGTATATGCTCTCATCATACACACACAGGCACATGGACACATTCTAGATTCCTGCTTTAAATGTGATGACAATATCAAAGTATTTTTCTCCTATTAATTATTTTCCTCAGGGCCTCCTTCATGTCTCTGTTCCTCAGGCTGTAGATAAAGGGGTTCAGCATCTGAGGGACCACAGTGTACATAACTGAAGCCACAGCAGAACTCCCGGGAGAGTACGTTAGTATAGACCTAATGTACACCCCAAATCCTGTCCCATAGAACAGGGAGACAACTAAGAGATGAGACCCACAGGTGGAAAAGGCTTTGTACTTTTTGCCAGTAGATGGTATTCTTAAAAGACAGCAGACAATTTGAGTATATGAGAAAATGATTGCAGAGACAGAGCTAGCACCCAAGATGGTAAACAGAAAATGAACCAAAATATTATTGATTAGGGTGTCGGAACAGGCCAGCTTGAGGACCTGAGCAAGTTCACAGAAAAAATGGGGGATCTCCACAGCTGTGCAGAAGGACAGACGCAGCACCATCAGACCATGCAGCAGGCCATGCACAGTGCTAATAGACAAGGAAAAGAGAACCAGCAATACACACAGGCAGGGGTTCATGATGACTGTGTACATCAGGGGATGACAAATGGCCACATAGCGGTCATAGGCCATCACTGCAAGGAGAGCATTTTCTAAACTACCAAAAATCAAGACAGAGCAGACCTGGGAGAGGCAGCCTGTGTAGGTGATGCTCTGATCCTGTGCTTGGATGTTGGCCAGCATCTTGGGGATGGTGGTTGTGCTTATGCAGATGTCAGTGAAGGACAGGATGGAGAGGAAGAAGTACATGGGGGTGTGGAGGTGGGGGTCAGAGCTGACAGCCAGGATGATGAGCAGGTTCCCCAGGATGGTCACCAGGTACATGGACAGGAATAGGCTAAAGATGAGAGGCTGCAGTCCTGGGTCCTCTGTCAGCCCCAGAAGGAGGAATTCTGAAACAGCTGTGTGGTTTCCAGCTTCCATGCTACCGATGGATCTGATGTGAAGATGGGAGACATCACAATAAAATCCGTGGTTCTGGGACCAACATTAGCAGCATCAGCTGGGAACTGGTTAGAAAAGCTGAGGGTGGGAACTCACTTCAGTCCTACAGATGATGAGCTCCAGTGACAAGGATTGACAAACCATGATTTAAATTATGAAGAGTCCACAGATTAGCAAACTCTCCCTCATATTCTAAAGTTTGATTATTGCTTCTCTGGAAAAACTCTCTCTTCTGTTCTGCACATGCAAGTGAGATTCAAAATCCTTCCCTGTGCTTACCTCTGCTTCCATCTTTTCCCTCCCTTTCCTTCCTCCAGGTGCACACCTGCTCTGGCCAGTGTGTACTGAGCACCAACTCTCTCTCATGGTTTAGGAAGTGCTGAGAACGAATAGAAACAACTTGGCCTTATTGTCTCAGAGTTACGCTATACCTTAAAATAGAAAGGCAAGAATAAAGCCATGAAATCTGTCTCATGCTTAAGGAGGTGCTTCCTCAAGATCTTAGATGGTAGCAATTTGTAAAATATTGAAAGAGGGGTAAACTGAAAAGCATGTGCTGTTCAAAGGTATGATGATGGCAACTGATTTTGGGAGCTTGGAAAAATGAGACTTCAAAGATAACGCTGACATTGGTGTCCTTGCAGGAACCTCCCTGTGCAACACAGATCTCCTTCTGCCCTTGAGGGCATAGGACATCTGGGGCAACAGTTAGAATCCAGGTTCGAGCACTTGCTTCCTTGCTGAGCAGGACTATTTTGCAAGGGGGTCCTCAGCATCCTCCTCTGCACTCCATCATGGGGTCATTGCAGTGATGAGGAATGAAGGGACAGAAACCAGTCAGCACAGGGCTCATTATCTGGACCCTCACAGTGAAGTTTCCCATTGGAATTTCGTTTCATGACAAAATAAATAAAACACATACAGTAAAACACCAAAATCTGTTACCTCAGGGAAAGGGCAAATGACAGCATTATGAAATTTATTTTCATAGTATGTCTGCCATAGTTACAATTTAAAATATTCTGTAGTTCATTGAAGAGTAAGGCAAGAGGTAGACCTACTGGATCTTCCTGGGTCTGTACTTCCTTCCCCAGCATCTTCACAGGCAGAAAGGTGAAAGAAATATAAGGTGAAGCTGACCAACCCCTGTCCCCTCCACCACCATGAGAACACAAGTAAATGCCAGAAAACTTCACCATACTCATCCTGCTTGATGTAGGGGCAGGTATGGAAAAGAGGAATGTGATTGCCAACAGTATGTAGGGAGAGTTGGTATTCATCTTCTGCACACATTTCCCTCGGTTTCACCAGGAAGAAACTGTGGTGGACACCTGCGTGTTTCCAAAGCATTGACTGAGAAACCTTGGCTTACCTGACTGGCATCAATGTAGAGAGAGTCTCCTCATCTCCCCTATATGTTGGATCACACAGAAGATCTGGCCTCATGAAGGCAGAGGGACCAGGTGAGGCACTGAGCTCCATGCCAAAGACATTATCTCTGAAGGACCCTCAAGTGTGGCTTGCTGACTGGGAAGGACTCTGGAGTGAGGCAGTCAGAGTCTCTGCTGTTGCTGTGTCCCTGGAGGCTCAATATCCAAAGCTCCCCATTAGACGGACAGGTATTGTTTGTTGTGTTCAAGGGCAATGTGAACCCCTAAAGACCAATAATCTAGAAAGGAGGGACTCAGAACAGCGAAGTCCACCCCCCACCCCAGAGCCACCTACCTATCCACTGTTTGCCCCTTTTTTCTGCCCACTCACATTCTATGTACCCCACTTGTGGGACCTCCCTGCTCCAACTGAATTCCAGTCTTCCTTTTTAGGTACAAGCAAAAGCATCTCTGGTCTGGTTCTATTATTGGATGTAGAAACATAGTTTTGATGTGTGTGTGTGTGTGTGTGTCTACAAAATGTATTTGTAAATATAGTTGATATACTATTAAAATGCCAACACCCAGAGGAGTTTCTTCCTGAGTCACTGAATGTTGCCTGGACCTTAGTTTTTCATGCTGTGTAGTCAATTCAGCTGAATCCAGTCAAAAATCTGTACCCGGCTCTGTGTTCAATAGCAACACCTGCACGGTCCTTTTGGTGCTTTCTACCCTGAGCAGTGCAGGTGAACTGAAGCCTCAAGCACTGCCTAGACGCACGACTGTGGAACTGCTAAAAATGTCAGGAAAGTCTTCAAGGGAGATGCCAGCCAACCTCACCGTTGACTTGATGGATGGATTTGTGACAGGGAGTGTCATCGAGTCCCAGAAGTCAGTAAACTGAGTTCCAGAGGAGAGACCAGTGAGGGGTGAGGCCAACTGTGAGCCAGAAAGATGGACATCCAGGCCAGGGCATCGCTGGAGGGAGGGGAGGGGAACTGGAGCTGGTGAGAATGGGGACGTCCTCAGGAGTTCCACCTTCAGGAGGAGGACACAGGACAGTAGCCAGAGCAGAAGGAGAGTTCCAGAGGGGGCTTTCAAAAGGGAAATTCACACACATTTGGAGTCAGGGTGTCAGACTTTGGAGTTGACCTGACAACACAAGGAAAGGGGACATCTGAGTGTCAGTGCAGATGAGCATGCTGGCATGTCAGCAAGGTTCCATCAGGTGCTCTGGAGCTTCCACCTGAAAGCTGCCCCAAAGCCATCCTGGTCACCAAGACCTTCACGTCCCTGTCCCCAGAGATGGTACACAGCAAGCAGCAGCATTCAGACAGGACCCAGTGTCAGGACCGGAGAAGATGCTTCCAGAAGGCTTGGGTGTTGTGCTTATCTTGTGAATTTATTCCTTTTGATTATTTATTGGTTTATTACAATTATATATACTGGTGGACTTCTTGGTCTATACTCATACATGCGCACACTTAATTCAGTCCATTTCATTACCCAATACATCCCTTCTTCCTTTCTTCCTCCCACCACAGTCCCCTCCCTCGGCTCCACTGGTCTCCTTCCTATTTTCGTGAGACACTGCCATAAAGCATCTAATCCTTGCTTTTCTGAGTCTGGCTTATTTCATCTTGCATAAGTCTCTCAAACTCTATCCATTTTCTTGCAAATAACACAATTTTGTTCTTCATCACTGAATAAAACTCAATTGTGTTAAAATGCCACATTTTCTGTATCTGTTCATCTTTCGATGGAAACCTCCTCTGGGTTTTACTGCTGTAAGCATGGGCATGTGTGAATCACTACAGGTTGCCTGTCTTAATACTTTTGGATGAATACTGGGGTGTGGAATAGTGAGTCATGTGGTGGTTCTATTCTCACTCTTTTGAGGAAACTTCTATTCTCACTCTTTTGAGGAATATCTATGCTTATTTTCATAATAGTTGTACTATTTTACAATCCCACCAATAATGTAGAAGTTTGTCATTTTTCCTCACATTCCACCAGTTCTTCTTATTATTTGTATTCTAGATGATTGCCATTATAGGTGGAGTGAGTTGAAATCTCTGTGTTGTATTGATCTGCATTTTCCCTGATTTGTAGGAATGTTGATCATTTTTTCATAAAATAGCAAGTGAAAGAAACACATACTACTCACAAGAAGAAATACAAGTGACTAATTTTAATGAGCCATTCTTATAATTTGTAAGTTAAAGACATTATTACTTCATTTATGTATATGACCACATGACTTATGTGATCCTACAATACGTACAATCAGACAAATGAGAAATCATACTCCATTTATGTATGCTTTGTCAAGATGCATAAATGCATTCTACTGTCATATAACTAATTAGAACAAATTTTTAAAATTTTTTAAAAGGTTAAGCTCCTCTCCTCAAGGTGATATGTTGAACATTTTTTTTCCAAAACAAAGAAGTTAGAAGAAGATGAAATATGCAAAGATTTAAAGACCTAAAGAAATCAGCAGCAATTTTTAGTGTGTCTTCAGCTGTATTGGAGGATGATAAAGGTAAGGTGTCCTAAGACAGGTGTTCATACTGTTTGTGCAGTTGCTGGAGGGGGAGAAGAGAGAACATTGGAAAGAAGAAAAGAACACTGACAAAGCACAGCTTCTGGGGGGCTGGAAAGTTAGACATTTAATCAGCACACACAGCCTAGCAGGGAGCCCTCGCTCAGTGAGTGTGGCCTTCACTGTGTAAGGTTATGAGGACTACTAGCTGAGGGAGTGTCTTGACAAATCCTTTACCTTTCTCAACTTGGTGTTGGCTGATCTCTCTCCTGGAAATACCATGAGTTTGACACCTTGCCCTTCCCCTTTCTCTGCTCACACCTGACACAAGTGCCAGTCACACCTGGGTGCACCTGCCCTTGCTACTGGATGAGACACATTTTTTTCTAGGTACTTTTTTTCCCCCTTGAAAACATATTTTTTGAAAACAATATCAATGTATCAAACCCATGCCAGCTTGCTCTGAAATGTCATCACCATTAACACAGCTACACAACAGACCATTTCAGATGAGCTTTCCCAGAATCTTGCTAAAGATATGGAGGATCTAGTTCTGCTTTTTACTCAGAGTACAAGAGTGACCCACAATTAATTCTTCCTGGAGAATAATGACAACCATTTGATAGCTCTCAACCAAATTTAAGGTAACCCTGTCCCTAAATAATTATTTAAGGAAGAATCAAACTATGCATAACAAAAAATAAATTGTATTTTAATGATATCTATCTCCTGTATAAACAAGGGCTATTGCACACACTGTAACCCCCCAAAAACCCAGGAACACTACGGGATAATTCATTCAATGGCTCAGTGAAAGGTGATCCATTTTTTATTATGATATGCAACTATTTCTTAAATAGATTTTAAAGTATTTAATGTAAATATGCTTCACTATCTTTGTAGAATTTCACTCCCACCCTTTCCCAATTTTGTATTCTTGGCTTCAATATATATATTTCCTCATCACTACCACAAATTTAAATTATGTGTTTTGTTATCAATGCTGCTGCAGGAAATTGCAAATTAGCAGAAAATCTGTTAACTTATTCGTATGAGGTACCTTGAGTTTGTAATTTTTAAAAAGGTGCTGAGGATAGTTACCACAACCAAATTAATTGTAGGGGGAGGGTTGCTAAAATAATTAACATATAAGACATAGTGCAGAGAGAGATTCAATAATCTTATTGTTTCAAGAGGAGAGTCCAGAAAAACTACAGCAATTTATTGAACAGCTTACTTATTACTGAATTGGAGGTCAACAATGATAAGAATTTCTGTCATACCTAGAATGCAAAAGTAGATTTCAGGAGATTTCATGCCTTAAATGAACAGGCAAAAATCCAAATTCTTTAATGTTAAGAATCACCGAGCCTAAAACCTTTAGGAAAAAAGTAGACATAACAAAACATGCTAAAACTGAGCTTTCTTCCTCCACTACACACTGCAAAACTGATACAAAAGGAACCACACTCAAAGGAAAACGAATATTGTAATCCAGAGAACTAAAATAGGATTGGCTTTCCAGCTTAACAGAACACCATGTTTTAACAAAAAGACAAATGCTCAGTGGAAATATCCTTATTTTAAATGCATATGAATCATACAGAGTCATGAGTCTCATTGTGCCATTATCACATATGCATGCCACCTGCTTGGCTCATTCCTATCCTCCATGACACCCGATTATCCTCCACTCTCACCAACCACAGATACCCATGCACAAGGCCCAGTGTTCCAAACTCCTACTGGAACAAAAATGGCTGCACTGATCTGATTTCTGTGTCTACTTCTGTTAATCTTGGAAGAATGAAATTATATTTAAGGCCTGACTACATAATCTGGAAAAGAGATCATTCTCCCTAAAAAGTATTTTCAACATGATTAACATTCACCCTCTTATCATGTAGGTTCATGTTCACAAGTGAGGGGGTTTAGCATATGGAAGCCTCACTGTGAGGCCACCAAGCAACTTAAGACACAGGTGTCTTCTGCATGATTCTGTGGAGAGGGCTGTTATCCATGGACCAAGGGAAGGACACTCTGATTTATGTCTCTGGATGCAAGTCCAGACAAAATAATCGCATCTGCTACATCCACCGAGGACTCCGAGGAGCAGATGTCCTGGGAAGAGGCCACCTCATGCTGGACTCAGTGAAGCCCAAATGCCTGAAACTACACATTTATTTCTGAAATCACTGGACTGAACAACAATTATTTCTGTTGTCTCAGTACACTAAAGTTAGGTTTTCCTTTTCTTAGAGAAATGGTGGCATCTTCACAGAGAATATTCCAATATTACAAAAGTATCTGAAGCCTCTAAGGTAATCAAATTATGTAAATTTTATACATAATGAAACTGTGCAGGTTGGGGTTCTGCTTCTCTGAAACCCAAGCAAAGAAAATTATTTCGAGAATTGAAATTATGTGTCAAATATCTCAAGCTAGATAAAAAACATTCAGGTTTCAAGTCAATTTAAAATGCACATGGGGGCTGGGGAGATAGCTCAGTTGGTAGAGTGCTTGCCTTGTAAGCATGAGGCCCTGGGTTTGAACCCCAGTACCAAAAAAATAAATAAATAAATAAAATGCACATGGTTGATTTTGTCCAATCCTTTGAGAAAAATGTAGAGATCAGAGTCAGGTATTTGTACACCAGGAGTCCTACCACCGTGACTCACTCTTGAAGCCCAAATCCAAATCAGTGGTACTTATAGAAGAGAAACTGTCTTTCCAATGAACTTCCTCAAGGCCTTCTTCATGTCCCTGTTCCTCAGGCTGTAGATAAAGGGGTTCAGCATCTGAGGGACAACAGAGTACATCACTGAGGCCACTGCAGTCTTCCTGGGGGAGTCAGTCACTGCAGAGCTAATGTACACCCCAAAAGATGTCCCATAGAACAAGGAGATGACAGACAGGTGAGACCCACAGGTGGAAAAGGCTTTATGCTTCCCTTCTGATGAGGGCATTCTCAAGACAGAGGACACGATGTGAACATAAGAGAAAATGATCCCAGAGATGGAGGCACCAGCAAATAGACAGGCTGCAACAAGTATAACAATGTCATCAGTGAGGGCATCAGAACAGGCCAGCTTCATGACCTGAGCAGGATCTGCAGGTCTGTGCAGAAGGACAGCCGCAGCAGCATCAGAGTGTGGAGGAGGGTATCTGCAGTGCTGATGAGCTGGGAGACCAAAACCAGCCAAAAGCAGAGTGAGGGCTTCATGATGATTGTGTACATCAGTGGGTGACAAATGGCCACAAAGCAGTCATAAGCCATGACTGCAAGAAGAAAATTTTCCATGTATACAAACACTAGGACAAAGCCAGTCTGGGTGAGGCAGCCTGTGTAGGTGATCGTCTGGTTCTCTCTCAGGAAGTTCACCGGCATATTAGGGATTATGCTTGTGCTTAAGCAGATGTCATTGAGGGACAGATTCGAGAGGAAGAAGTACATGGGGGTGTGGAGGTCGGAGTCAAAGCTGATGGCCAGGATGATGAGCAGGTTCCCCAGGATGGTGACCAGGTACATGGACAGGAAGAGGCTGAATATGAGGGGCTGCAGTGCGGGGTCATCTGTCAGTCCCAGGAGAAGGAATTCCAAAACAATTGTTTGGTTCATGGGTTCTATGTTGCTGGTGAATCTTACAGAAAATATGGGATGAAAAGAAAAGAAAATGAATGGTTTCTGGATGAAACAGCAACACTATCTCACAGGAACTAGGTAGAAATGAAAATTCTTCACACCACTGTGGACTTGCTGATGATCAGCTCAGGGAGTGGGGACCAGCAATCTGTCTTTTAATAAACAAACTAGGGCTGGAGCTGGGGCTTAGTGGTAGTGCACTTGCCTGGCATGTGTGAGGCCCTGCATTCGATCCTCAGCACCACATATACATAAATGAAAGATCCATTGACAACTAAAAAAATATATTTTAAAAAAAATCAAGAAAACATATAAAGAAGATGAATGTTATATCTCTAAGGATTAATATTTGCTTTAAGAAAAAAACTTACCCTCCCTCAATGTGCACAGTGAACCTGAGAGGATATGAAAAGGCCATTATATGCTCCTCGGCCCCTCCATTCCCTGCTCTCCTGCCTCTACTTACTTCCACTCCATCAGCCACCAACACTTTGACACGTTACCGAGTGATGATCCTGTAACTAAGAATAAAGCATTGGTTTGCCTTCAGAAATTTTCACTGCTTTGAAACAAAAAGAAAAGTGAGAATGAAATTATCAAAGGTATCCTATGGAGCCATGGTCTCCAACGGGGGCGTGACTCAGATCATCAGACGAGCTCATGAAATTACACACACAGTGGTTCACGGAACTGCCAGCACCTGGACCCAGGAGGACCCAGGACACACGTGCACAGGTCGTGTTTGCCAAAGACAGACGGGGTCAGTCAGTGTGTCTGACTGCAGAGTTGGTTCTTGTGACCAATCTCTGGGAAAGCTTACAGGTAGTGTAGATCCACATTGCTCTTCAAGCTGTCAGATTTCTTAATCTCCCTTTAGAGCTGTAATAGTAGCTTCCTGAACAAAGTCCCATGTTTTCTCTTGTGTTCACGTTATGCCTTCTTCTACCCATTGACTGATGTAGCAAGAGAGCATCCACCCAAATGGATACATGCAAACACTATGCACTATTTCCATCACTCTGAAACTCATTGGCTCTTCCTGGAAACTTGAGCAATCTGCTTCAGCAATTAATTCCAAGAGATTTGAGGGAGTATATGGATGACATTTTTTTGATTTTTTTTTAAATTTTTACAGACTACTTTCTTTATATATTCCCTTGAGGACTTCTTCACTTAATGAAAGAGATAGCAAATCATTAAATAAGCAAGCAAACCGAGAAATAATTAATGGCAAAAAAAAAAAAAAAGTAGCATGCATACCCCTATGGAAACAGACAGAAATAAAAAACATTTTTTATTCTTCAGATGATAAGTATAATAAACTGTGGACGTGGATAATCAGGCCTCCTGGCAGGAGCATCCTTGGGGAGCAGCAGTCTTCCTCTCATGGGAAAGAGAGAAGCGGCTATGTCAGCTGTTACCATTTGGTATTATACCAGACTTGCAAGTCTGAATTTAATCCAGCCTCCTGCATCAGCTTTATGAATGGGGACAATGTTAAACTGGCTGAGAAGCTGGGTGTCCTCTTCTGTATATGGTGAGCTGCCTGCTGGATGTTCTCAGCAGTCTCCGTGTAGTGGTCATTACACAGTGTGTACATCTCTGACCATCACATTGCACACCTTAAATACACAGAACTTTGTATTTGTGCAATTGTATCCCAATTAAGGAAAAACTTCCTGGGGATGTTTCAATGATGAGAAATGAGTACTGTGAGTGAAACAGCCAGCACAATCCTGGGCAGCCCAGACTCTCCTGCTGACCTGTCCTGTCCCCTGGTGTGGATGCATGGCGTGGCTGGGGGTGTGGGGTGTTTGTGTGTGTGGGTGCACATGTGTGTCTTCATGAGCAACAGTGTATAATGCTTTTCAACCCTTGGAGGGATGTATTGAAGAGGGGACAACATCTCTACCTTGTGAATACAGATTTCAGGAAGGAGTTTCTGTGCTGATGCTACTTCTGGGAATACAAGTTTTGCAGAAATTAAGGAAGGAAAGGAACATTATTGATAACAATATTCAACTGACCTTGACATAGGATAATATACAAAGCCATAAATTACTTTGACCAAAATCATGAATAATTAAACTAGGAAAATTATATGAATAAATTCTACTCCATGCAAAAATTTTGAATATTTTTGAACCTACACAGAGGCATACATTTTCATTGGGATTACTCATCATGATTGAGCCCAGAGAAACAAGAAGGGCCACAACCATGAGTTAATAGTGTAACATGCACACACTTTGTCACCCCTGTTTTAGGTATTTTTATTACAGTGATTACTATGTTAGTATTTATTTATTGCATGTATTACTACGATTATTTCTTTTCCTCTCCTAGGAAACTCCACACTAACATTGTAGACATGACTTTCCTGAACATCTCATTATGCCTGATATTGTTCTTCCCAATAGTAACAGCATTATGTTGCACTTTAAGAGCTTTATGTGAAGAGAACACTACTATGTGCACCATTTACAATTGGTACACTTGAGCATTTGTTTTATTGATTAATGTTGATATATTTATTCCTTAATCTCACATACCAGACTATTCCACTGTACTGTTAGAGGACAATGGGATTCTACATTCCATAACTGCTGGGTGTTATAATTACTGCTTTTATTAATAACTGCACATGTGATTCAGAGCTATCCATGTTGGACACAATCTCATTCCAGATGCTTGCCTTGGGAAGGAAAGAGAAGGAATGGAAGGTCAATATGTATGCTTCTCATTTTATTACTTCATTTACAATGATTGCAGCAGATAGAAAAAAGCCAGGCATATAATCCCAGTGGCTAGAAAGGTTAAGTCATAAGGATCACAAATCCAAAGCCAGCCTCAGAGACCCTAAGCAACTTAGAAGACCCCGTCTGAAAACAAAACATAAAAGGGGTTGAGGATGTGGTTCAGTGGCCACGCACCCGTTTCAATCCCTCTTACAAAAAAAACCTCAATTCTTGGAAAGGGCCTTGGGTGCTTGTGTGTTGCCATTGCTGTTGTTAATTACACCGTCTCTGTGGCTCCAGTTTAAAATATTTGGTAGTTTTATGGTGAAACATGGGGACTGGAAGCTGCTGGGTGAGGCTTTCTGCATTTCCCCCTGCCTCCCTGGAGTCCTCAGCCCCCTGCAGGAACATGATGGAACCTCACTGCAGAATGAAGGATGAAGAACCAGCGAGAATACACAAGTTGTGTTAAATTGTCAACTCCCAATACCACAGAACGTAGCTGCAGGCAGACAGCATTCCTTGAAAAGGTAATTAAGTTAGAACGCAGTCTTTAGGGTGAGCCTGGATCCAAACTGATAGGCATCATTATGAGAGATGAAACTAAAGAAGGGTTGGTGGCTTATGCCTGAACCACCAAGCTGATGGGGAATGAGGACTGGAGCCCACAACACAGGAGGCCCTGTCTCAAACAAAGAAAAGAAGAAGGAGAAATGGAGGAAGGAGGAAGAGATGGAGACAGAGGACAAGAAGGAGACCGAGCTGGAGAAGGAAGAAGAAATTAGGACACAGACAACCACAGAGGGCAGACCACGAGAAGACTCTGGGAGAAGTCCACCAGCTCCATCTGCATGCCCAGAAGAAAGGCTTCCAGAGGAACCCACTCTGATATCACTCAACCCTATCACTGAGATGCCCTGTCACTCAACCTCTAGCCCCCTGTCAGTCAGAAAATAATTTCCATTGTGAACTCAGCCGGCACTGTCACTGCTATGGTAGCCTTGGCAAACTAATACATTGTCCAGACTCTCCCTCATGTCAAAAAAAGAAATCAAGTAAATATTTAGGCTGTTTTAAAAGAGCCATCATGTAAAGAAGGGGCAGATGTCTCTTAAGGAGGAAAGCAATCCCGGTTTCTGCAGAGAGCAGGGTGACCTTGGGCAAAAGGAGAGCTGGTTGGATGTGGGAGAAACTGTAAAGAGAATATTTCAAGAAGGTGGAGTCAGGCAGCAGAATCATGGGGACCTGCTTCTCCTCATCCTCTGCCTGCACATCCCTCACTGGTTCCATGGGAGGAGACTGGAGCAGAGCCCCTGCCCTGTGTCCAAAGTCTTAACCAAGGGACTTTGAGTTCCCTGGCTGGCTTCCCTGGGAATGATCCAGCACCTCACCTGGATGTGGAGACAGAAACATGTTCTCAGGGTGGAAGACACACTCTGAGCCTGGGGGCTCCAGCTCAGGAAGGACCATCTCTGGTTGAAGGCATAGCTGCTGCTTCCTGGTTTCCTGGGCTTCTGATGAGGTTCTCACGGGCTGACAACTCCAGTCTCTGTGTCCCTTGGGGCTCAATACCCACAGCTTCAGAAATGTTACATCCTTCTGATCCCAGAAGTATTTATCCTTAAAGCTCTCAGCACTGGGGAGAAAAAGAAAAATTTTTATTAAATTTTGATTTTCATTTCATATCTTGGAGATGGTACTCTATGTTAGAATTCATTTTAAAACATTCAACCCTTAACCTCTGAGTCTGGCTTACCTCACTGAACATGACGTTCTCCAGTTTCATCCATTTACTAGCAAATGACATTATTTCACTCTTCTTCATAGCTGAGTAAAACTTCATCATGTATAAATGTCACATTTTCTTTATCCATTCATCTATTCACAAGTACCTGGGCTGCTTCCTTATCTTGGTTAATGTGAACTGTGTTGCTTGAAATATTGCTATACCTGTGTCACTATAGTATGCTGATTTTAGTTCTTTAAGGTAAATACCAAGGAGTGGGATAGCTGGATCATATGACGGTTCCATTCCTAGTCTTTTGAGACTCTTCACAGTGCTTTCCAAACTGATTGTGCTAATTTGCAGTCCCACTAAAAAAATGTGTGAGTGTACCTTTTTTCCCACATCCTCTCCAGCATTTCTTATCATGTTCATGATGTCTGCCATTCTAACTGGAGATGCATCCAGGGTGACTGCAGGTTTGATTGCACAAAGCCCACGCCATCTTGGGACATAGGCCAGGGCCTGGAGGTCCAGTGTGAGGATGCCTACAGGTTTGGCTGAAGGTGGGGTCTTCCTGCTGGGAACACTAGTGGGCGCCATCTTGCTGCTTCTTTTAGGGGCTGCTTCTCTGTGTGAGTGCATCTCTGGTGGTTGAAGGTTTTCTCTCAATAGCAAAAGACTGGCAGGTTCCGTGAAAAAAATAAAGGGAGACTAGAAAGTTAGAGAACTGAGATAGAGGGAGAAGCAGGAAGGATAGGAAAAGGGAGGAACCATGGAATGACATTGACCAAATTATGCTACATACATGTGTGACTATACCATAGTGAATTTCATGTTTATGTGTCTATAAAGCACCAATTAAAAAAATTACAAGTAAAAGAAGGAACTAAAAGCTTGAGAACCAGTACTCCAAAACTTTTTTCTCATTTATATTGTGAACCCCAAGAATATTTAAATCTTTGCTTATGTTGTCCCTCCTCTGTTCCTCGTGTCTACAGGTCCTCTAACTTGCATACTTAGAAAGGTAGGAAGGAAACATCAGTGATACCAACAGTCCTTTGGCCTGGACATATCATCACATATATATCAATAAAATTGAATTAAATAAAAATGAATTAATTGCATATATCACAAAATTATGAATACCTAAACAGTGAGAAATTAATATGAGAAAAGTCTACACCATGACAGAATTTTAAGTATTTCTGCCCTCACATAGGTATGTATGTTTTCATTATGGAATATGCATGCATAATAGAAAGCACAGAGAATCAAGAAGGGTTGGCTAGCAACAGTCAGCAGTATAAACACACTTCTCCATCCTTTCTTTAGTCTTATGTATTGCCAAAAATAATAGAGGCATATTTGAAGCCTTACTTCATGTACTTGCAGAAATTTAATTTTTTTCCTTCCCTGGGGAAATTACTACTTTAGTATCATATATTAATCTATTAATCTTCCAATAATTCTTCCATTATTATTACATTCAATAACATTATTTTATATGATAAATTTACACATTGTTGCCTATTAAACTTTTTATATGAGCTGAAGCCCTGTGTATATGACATTCATATTTGGCATTCTTAGAAAGTATAGGTTTTTGTTGATGTTTATGTATTTAGTCCCTTCTCTTTATCTTTACTACAATAATGTTCTGCTATATGGTCACAACATAATTTATTTCAGTACTCCCTAATAGCTGTTGTGGCTATTGTCTTTTATTTTTAGCTATATATCCCATGTACAGCCACACCTGGGAGACACTCATTCTAGATGGCATGCCTTGGGAAGGGAAGGGAGGGATGGAGGGGGGTACCTAAGTGGTGGATTCTGTATGCTTGTTATTTTACTACTTCATTTCAAAAGACCTTAAACAGGGCAGCAGATATCACTCAATGGTAGAACACTTACCCAGCATGCACAAACCCTGGGTTAGAGTCCAGCATGTAAAAAAGAAGACTTGAAACAGATGTAGCAAAATATCAACATTGTTTAATTGTGGAAAGAGATGGAGTGTGGTCATGTGTTGCCACTGTGCTGTTAATTACACCATTTCTGCTGGTCCTGTTTAAAGTATTTGGTAGTTTTTAGAAAGAGAAACATGGGAACTAGGAAGTACTCAGTGGAGACTTTCTGCATCTCCAGCTCTCCACCCAGAGTCCTCACAGCCCCCCTGCAGAGACACTACCAAGCTCTACTATTGGTGATAGCCAAAGACCAAGAAGCAATTAGCACAAAGCTCTGTGGACAATGATGGATCTAGAACCAGCAGAGAGAACAGCCAGGACTGATTGTTACAGGCTGAATTCTGTCCACCCCAATATTTTTATGTGCTAATCTTAACCCCAGATATTGCAGAACACTTCTGTATTTGGAGATGGTTCTTTGAAGATATGATTAATTTAGAATGTGGTCATTAGAATGAGCCTGAATCCAACTTGACTGGAGTCCTTATAAGAAGAAGACCTTAGGACAGACACCAAAAGAGACCAGAGCACATCAAAGCACAGGAAACAGACATGTATATGCCATGGAGAAATGCTTCAGAAGAAACCACTCCTGCTGGCTCCTTAATCTTTGAACTTCTACCTCCAGACTATGAGAGAATATCCTTCCAATGTAGAGCAACACCATTTGTGGTACTTTGTAGCAAATTTACACAATGATCAAAAACCCTTCTAAACACCGCCACAAAACTCCAACTACATACCATAATATTATGAAACAGTCCTGTTTGAGGAGGGCTCATTTCTGCTCAGAAGGAAATGGATCCCTGTCCTTGAGGAAAGTACAGACCATCAGAATCAGAGCTGGGTGTATACTGGTGGAAATATACATGAGAATGTGCCAAAGGATGACAGTCAGAGATGGGTCACACTGGGTGACAATCTTCTCCTCATCTTATGCATGCCCTCCCATTCCTGCTTCCCAGCATGACACTGTAATAAAATACCTGTCTGGATCATTTCAAAGCACTTACCTGGCTGAGTTCACTGACCAAGATGCTCAGCATCTCTCCTGGATGGTGAAGACAGAAGATATGTTATCAAACTGAGCAGACACGTTGATTGGGTCAGTGAGCTCCTGGTCAGGAAGGACCATCTCCCGGAGGAGGTTCAGTGCTGCTTCCTGGCTGGAGCAGGGCTTTTGAGGGAGGAGATCACAGGCGAACTCCTGTAGTTATGTATCCCTGGGGCTTAAACTCAAAGCACTCATTAGACCAGCAGTCTTGTGCTCATTCTGATCCCAGGAAATGACATCCTTAAAGACAAATCCATACCTCCACACAGATGGGGAGCTGAGGAAGACTGACTTCCTGACCCCTGAGGCCCAACATACAAGACCCCATTCTCTCCTTGATCTCTGTTCTTTGCTGTTACATGGACTGGCACACATTTCTCTTGGCACTTTTCCAGTAAATAATAATCATGGATTTTATGTATGCACAAAAGCATCTCTATATACTTTCATAAATTTAGAAAACCTGATTCAATTCCAAATGTAAAATATTTATGCTGTATGCAGGTATAAATAATATAAATACAAATGTTAACAAAGATATTATAAAAATGCAAAACCTAACAAAATCTCTTCTTAAAAGCCATTAACTATTTGCTGAATATCTGTGAATTTCATACTCTCTCCCTAAATTTTATTTAATTTATTAATTGGTGGTAGAGCTTGAACTCAGTGTCATGCACATGCTAGGCAAGTACTCTAGCACTGAGTCATATCCCCAAGCCCGTTTCATTTAATTTTCATTTAATATTGAAGTGAGGTTTCACTGCATTGCCAAGGCTGACCTTGAACTTGCAAGCTCCCATCTCATCCCCAAGTAGCTGGGACCACTGTGTCTAGCTTCCTTTTATATACTATACTGTAGATTCCAATCTGTTTTCTTCAATGACAGAGTGCAAACATATGCACAGGACTGTTTTCCCCTGTTTAGACTTTTATAAATACCTTTTCCAACTCCATCACAATGCATTCAATGTCCAGTTCATTGTTCTCATATTAGCGAATTATGAGATAAAATTATGGCTCTTTGTTGTCAATTAAGGTGCTATTTCAATTGGAAAGTCACCAAAAGCAGTGGTATGTGGACATGTGCCTGTATTCTGCACACTTAAGCAGGTTGCAAGCTTCATTTAGTAGGTGGAAACATTGGTCCATTTTGATGCTCATTGTATACATTTTCACACTTATCTAACTTTTATGACTTATAACTTCATTATTTCACTTCTTTATCAATACACAATGCATCATATTAATTCATATTACATGAATTTACAATTTTAATCATAGATTATCTAGAATTTAAAACAACATGCACTGTGATGACTTCCATGGCCATCTCAACTTCATTGACACTTTAATAAAGGAATAGTTATAAAGAATGATAAAATTATGACATTTGCAGGCAAATGGATGAAATTGGAGAATATCATGCTAAGTGAGTTAGGCCGATCTCAAAAAGCCAAAGGACGAATGATATCGCTGATAAGTGGAGGATGACACATAATGGGGGGGAGGGAAGGGTTAGAGTTAGGGTTAGGGAGGGGGGCAAGTATGGAGGAAGGAACTACTGTATAGAGGGTAAAGAGGGGTGGGAGGGGTGGGGGGGAAGGGAAAAAATAACAGAATGAATCAAACAACATTGCTCTATGTAAATTTATGATTACACAAATGGTATGCCTTTACGCCATGTACAAACAGAGAAACAACATGTATCCCATTTGTTTACAATAAAAAAAAAAAAAAAACGTTTTCCACCAAAAAAAAATAAAATAAAATAAAGGAATAGTTGATAAAATGGGAGTCAGCAATGGGGTTGCAAAATGAGGTCCAAATTTCCATGAACTTCAAAGGAAATAGTAACACAGGCAAACAACATGGTGAGTGGGCTGAAACCAATGTGAGATGGGTGGGCTTTCAGGGGAGAAAGAGACCCAGTAGATGGAGACCCAGATCTATGAGCATGACTAGCTCATCCCCTTTAGTTAGGTGAACAAAACTTCCAGCATATGCTGTACCACACCAACTAGAAGAAAACCATAATCAATTTAAATGACACCCAACTAAAATACCTTTTGGCCAGAATGCTTAACAAGAAAGGAGCATTCTGAACTCCCAATATCAAACAGCTGATGTGAGATTTCATTTTAAAGGAGCTTGCTTAGGAACCTGCACATCTATTCCCAGGAACATCATATATAGGATCAGAGCTCATCCTGGGCACATCACCATCTTCTCTTCTCAGAGAAAAGGGGCATCTGCACCCTGCCTTTGGGGTGTACATACGTTTGCTGTCATCACATGAATCTCCTTGTGTCTTGCTCTTGATGCAACTTGGAATTCTTTCCAGTGGTTAAAGTCAAGAACCTGCCCAGGGAAAACTGAGGTACCATTGCCCCCTTGTGAGGGGAACTCCCTGGATCCCTGACTGCTGATTGAAGAACTCTCCAGATTTACTTCCATTAACAAGAAAGTACATATTCTTTGCAGGTAAGGAGGACATGTCTTAGGAGGAAATTGGGAGGGACAGATGTAGAGCTTCATTTTATTTTCAATCCTTAAAAATTAATTTATTGTTTATTGGCATAATATTTGTACATGCATATCAGATAGAGTGGGATGTTTGGGTTGTCAGATACACTGGGTGTTGGGTACTTAGCATTAGCACATACATCACCTTAAACTTTCATGGTGAGATCATCCAAATTTCTCCTTTCTAACTATTTTTAAGGTGTTTAATACATTACTGCAAATTATGTTCACCCTATTGTGCCATCAAACACCATACCTGGTTCTTCATATCAAAGAGTAATGTAGCACCTGTTGATCAACCTCCCTCTCTCCCCCTTCCCTCTGCGTTGTTGAGATACTATCCCTACCATGTCTACTTTCTCCAAACTGCCTTACTTTAAGAGTTTGCTAACAATAGGCTCTCTGCATTAGGCTCTGACTCTGGAAAAGCAAAGACTGTCAAATGACTCAGAGTTTTCCATAAGGACTGGGAATTTACAGGGGAGTTAAAAGGCACCTGGTCATTACACATCTCATCAATTTAGCAGAATGCAGTGATATAAAGTGCAGGCATTCTTGATAACCAGGAACCCTGTCACTCTGCCTCACTGTAGAAATACAAGTCCAAAGTAAATATCACAGAACAGAGGCTCTCCTACCCATGAGCATTCTCACAGTGACTGTTCCTCAGGCTGTAGTTAAAAGGGTTCAGCATCTGAGGGACCACAGAATACATCACTGAAGCCACTGCAGAATCCCAGGAGGAGTCAGTCACTACAGAGCTAATGTACACCCCCAAACCTGTCCCATAGAACAAGGAGATGACAGACAGGTGAGACCCACAGGTGGAAAAGGCTTTATGCTTTCCACCTGATGAGGGCATTCTCAAGACAGAGGACACAATGTGAAGGTAAGGGAAACTGATTCCAGAGAGAGGAACACCAGCAAATAGAGCAGCCACCAAATAAACCAGCAGGTTATTGATGACGGTATCAGAACAGGAGAGTTTGATGACCTGATAATTTCACAGAAGAAGTGGGGGATCTCCAGGTCTGTGCAGAAGGACAGCGTCAGCACCATCAGACTGTGGAGGAGTGCATGCGGATGCTGAGGAGCAGGTAGAATAGAAGTAGGAGTGCACAGAGATGAGGGTTCATGATGACTGTGTATTTCAAGGGGTGGCAAATGGCCACATAGTGGTCATAGGCCATCACTGCAATGAGACAATTTTCCAAGCCTACAAAAATTATGAAAAAGCAGACCTGGGAGGGGTATCCAGTGTAGGTGATGCTCTTATCCTATCTCAGGATGTTCACCAGCATCTTGGGGACTGTGCTTGTGCTGAAGTCGATGTTGTTAACAGACAGGCTGCAGAGGAGGAAGTACATGGGGGTGTGGAGGTGGGAGTCAGAGCTGATGGCCAGGAGTCAGAGCTGATGGCCAGGATGATGAGCAGGTTCCCCAGGATGGTGACCAGGTACATGGACAGGAACAGGCTGAAGATGAGGGGCTGCAGTGCTGGGTCATCTGTCAGTCCCAGATGGAGGAATTCTGAAATAGTTCTTTGCTTTCCAGTTTCACGTTGGTAAAGTATCTGAAGCAAAAGATGGGGTGTAACTATAATAGCTTGTGTGACCTGCAGTAACACAAGTTAGAAAACAAACCTGTGGACCCCTTGATCTTCATATTTCTAACTCCAGAACTGTGAGTATTTAAAATTTAATTGTTAAGTGACCATGACCCTGCTGCTTGGTTATGACAGCCCTAGCAATTGATGCACTTACAAACCCCTCATCTACCTGTCCGCAGAATTCAAGCATGCTTTGTAGCAATCATCATGATTGAGAAAGGGCTGATTTCCACTCAGAAGGAAATGGACCCTGTCTCATACAGAATGACACCAGCAGTCAAGAGTTGGGGAGCATCAGAGCAAATATATGTGCCCAGACAATGAGACACAGACCAGGAGGGTGTGATGGACTTCACCCTTATCATGTTTCTCCCTTCTTTGTTTCATACCCTTCTTGCTGCTTCCCAGGATGAATCTCTGGTGACGCACTCAGCCTGGATTCCCAAGCATTACCTAAGGGACTCAAGTTCATGAATTTGTCATAATAGGTCCCCCCGTTATGTACAGTGTAAAAACGTTTTCAACAACAAAAAATAAACAGTACACTGAATCATGAAGGGTGGATACCTGTCAGTCAATATGAAACAATGTGTGCAGATCACATCCCAGCCTTGTGTACGGGAATGCAGTAAATGGCGCAGGTGTGACTGAAGCCCCTCTCCTGATCTACGCACACACACTTACATCTCCTCTCTCCCGGGAACCACCACACTCTGTCATACACTCCCTGTTACCTCTGGTATTGTTCTTTCAAACACCCAGTTCACTGTATTGCATTATTTTTGTTTTGTTTTGTTTTTACAGACTGCATTTTGATACATTGTACACAAATGGGGTACAACTTTTCTATGGTTGTACATGATGTAGATTCATACCATTCGTGTGACCATACATGAACATAGGGTAATGTTTTCTGTCTCAGTCCACCATTTTTCATACCCCTGCCCCCTCCCTCTCATTTCCCTGTATGTAAAATTCCTCCCTTCATCTCTCACCCCCAACACCCACCCTCATTATGTATCATTATTCACTTATTACATTCTTAACAGCTTCATGTAAACAGAAGCCATTTACAGTTGACATTTTAGGTACTTTATTTTATTGATCAATAGTGATATATTACACCTTCTTCCTTAACCTTAGGAACGAAAGTATTCCACTGTATTATTAGAAAGCATTTCATTTTTCCTTTTCTTTTTTGGTTTGAAAATATTGTAGTTTAGTATGGACTCTGAGAAAATAAAAGTGCACCCTAGAAACAGGAAAAGGTGAGAGTACAGACAGATAGTGTGTAATCACAGCTGACATAACAAGAGAGAAAACATCTGAGCTGCTCTGTGTCACTTACACTGAGCTCATGGTGAGATCCACGCATTGGCAAAAATTGTTCAATTCAGGTTTCATTCACTAGTTAAACTCACATGGATTATATTTCTGAGGGTTTTACTATTCTTTAATACGTTTGTTTTATTTTTGTTTAGTTTTACTGGTTCACTGTAAGTATACACAACTCTTGGAGTCATTCAGCACATATGTACACACACAGAACGTCATTGCTTCAGTCTCATTCACTCTTATTCCCCAGTAGAAAATATCTAGTTCTTCATTCCATAACAAATGCATAGCAAGGTTACTGCCTTGCACATGTGACCACACATACCAGAGACCAGTGTGGGACTGTAACCTTCAAGGTGCAGAAAATGGGGAGGGAAGGAGAGGAATGGAGGGGAAACCACGGGAATGCACTCTATGTGCCTCTCCATCTACTGCTTCATTTAAAAAGATTGAGCCTGAAACATGAGTTCATGCATTTCCTCTGGAACTATGACAAAATTTTGTTTTTAAAAATGAATATATTTCAGGTTTCAAGATGGCGGACTAGAGAGTGGCTACATTTCATGTTGCTCCAGGACTCAGGATTCAAAAGAGGAGATATTGAGAGACTTGGGACCAACTCAAAGCAGCCAGGTGAGTCTCTCCCATTGGGGAGGCGACCTGGGTGGGGCGGTAGTCCTGGAATGCAGGGAACCTTGTGAAGTAGAGCTGCCGGCGAGACACCCCTCCCCCCGCTGGAGCAGGGAACTCGGACAACTGGGAGCATTGTAGAGGAGGCCGCTCAGCACAGCGCTTGGACTCGGAGCAACCACTGGGGCTCTGGGCGGTGGCCCAGAGTACGAGCTGCAAAGAGAGCTGTTTGGACTCAGAGTGACCACTCCTGAACCCTGGGGCCTGCCCCGAGGAGGAGGAGGAGGAGCTTGGCCGCTTGGATTCGGAGTGACTATACCAGAGCTATGGGTGGTTGCCAGAAGAGGAGCTGCGTGGCAAGCTGTTTGGACTCAAAGCGACCGTTCCTGAACACCGGGGGGCTGCCTGGAGGAGGAGCACGGTGGGTCGCGTGGTCTCCAGTGGCCGCACCAGAGCTCCGGGCGGCTGCCCAGAGGAGGCATGCAGTGAGTCACATGGACTCAGAGTGACTCAGAGCAACTCAGAGTGACCGCTCCTGAACACCCGGGGGGCTACCTAGAGGAGGAGGAGGAATGGGGCGGATCACATAGACTCGGAGTGACTGCCCAGGGCTATGGGCGGTTGGAGGGAGGAGGAGGCACACAGTGAGTTGCTTGAACTCCTAGTGACCACACCAGAACACCGGGCAGCTGTCTGGAGGAAGAGGCGTGTGGCGGGTCTCTGGGACTCGGAGCGACTGTACGGGGCCCCAGGTGGCTCCTCAGAGGAGGGGCCGCAAAGCCAGGCGATTAGGTGCAGAGCGGGGTCCCAGGACCTAGGAGGCTTCTGGGTGGAAGAGCCGCACAGAGACAAGCTTAGAGGCAGAGCAAAGGTTCCAGGCCTGTGGGCAGATTCTCTGAGGAGGGGCAGCCTAAGGAGATTCATCTGCGAAGGGTGAGGCTCCGAGGCCCAGGAGGTAGGGCCGGGCCCCTGGGAACTTTGCAGAGGAAGGCAGCCCAGCCCAGGCGGTAGCTGTAAATTGAGGGGAACCTCTAGGAGGGAACTGAACAGCGAGACCTCCCCACCGGGTGATTCTTCCCTGCCAGGAGTGGTTTCCCCACAAGGACGGTAAAACCAGAGACTCAGGCCCAAACAGGCCTTGCCACAACCCACAGCCTAGGTCCCCTTTGGATGACCATTGGTCAACAAGTGGAGGTACCTCTGCCCACTAGAAGGAATATACCCCACCTGAAGGCCACCACCCCTAGAGAGGCAGCTTCCTTGGGGAGAACCACACTATCAACATCCTCCAAGACTTCAGCCTACTGAGGGCTAAGAGGGGATATACTAGAAATCTTCAGGGACATTATAAGTCAATAGAAGAAATCTGCAATATCTCAGCGGTCCACTGATACCTGAACATTATGAGAAAAGGGAAGAAAATGCCCTAAACAAATCTAGACGTTACATCAGTAAAACCCAATGACAGCATGGCAGAAGAAATGACAGAAAGGGAGTTCAGAATGTACATAATTAAAATGATCAGGGAAGCAAACGATGAGATGAAAGAGCAAATGCAGGCACTGAATGATGAGATGAAAGAGCAAATGCAGGCATTGAATGATCGCACCATTCGACAGTTAAAAGAGCAAATACAGGAAGCAAAAGATGATTTCAATAAGAGTTAGAGATACTGAAAAAAAAAAAAACAGAAATCCTTGAAGTGAAGGAAACAATAAACCAAATTAAGAACTCCATAGAAAGTATATCCAATAGGCTAGAACACCTGGAAGACAGAACCTCAGACATTGAAGACAAAATATTTAACCTTGAAAACAAACTTGAACAAACAGAGAAGATGGTAAGAAATCATGAACAGAATCTATAAGAACTATGGGATATCATGAAAAGGCCAAATTTAATTATTATTGGGATTGAGGAAGGCTTAGGGAAACAAACCAAAGGAATGAACAATCTATTCAATGAAATAATATCAGAAAATTTCCCAAATCTGAAGAATGAAATGAAAATCAAGTTCAAGAGGCTTATAGGACTCCAAATACACAAATTTACAACAGACCCACACCAAGGCACATTATAATGAAAATACCTAACATACAAAATAAAGACAGAATTTTAAAGGCTGTGAGAGAAAAGAACCAAATTACATTCAGGGGGAAACCAATACGGATATTAGCAGATTTTTCAATCCGGAACCTAAAAGCTAGAAGGGCCTGGAACAACATTTTTCAAGCTCTGAAAGAAAATGGATGCCAACCAAGAATCTTATAACCAGCAAAACTTACCTTCAAATTTGACAAAGAAATAAAATCCTTCCATGATAAACAAAGGCTAAAAGAATTTACAAAAAGAAAGCCAGCATTACAGAACATTCTCAGCAAAATATTCCATGAGAAAGAGATGAAAAACAAAGAAGCAAATCAGCAAAGAGAAGAAATATCCTAAAGGAATTGTCAAATAAAGGAGGAACCAAGTTGTGTCAAATAAATAAATAAATAAATAGATAAATAAATAAATAAAATTTTAAAAATGAACCAAATGACTGGGAAACCAAATCATATCTGAATAATAACCCTGAATATTAATGGCCTGAACTCATCAATCAAAAGACACAGACTGGCAGATTGGATTGAAAAGGAAGATGCAACATATGTTGCCTGCAAGAGACTCACCTCATAGAAAAAGATACTCATAGACTAAAGGTGAAAGGATGGGGAAAAACATACCATGCACATGGACTCAGCAAAAAAGCTGGAGTATCCATCCTCATTTCAGATAATGTGGACTTCAAGCCAAAGTTAGTCAGAAGGGATAAAGAAGGTCATTTCATACTGCTTAAGGGAAGCATAAATCAGCAAGACATAACAATCATAAACATCTATGCCCCAAACAGTGGCTCATCCATGTATGTCAAACAAATTCTTCTCAATTTCAGAATCCAAATAGACCATAACACAATAATACTAGGTGATTTTAACACACCTCTCTCACCACTGGACAGATCTTCCAAACAGAAATTGAACAAGGAAAACATAGTCTCAATAACACAATCAATAATTTAGACTTAACGGACATTTATAGAATATACCATCCTACCAAGAGTGAATACACTATCTTCTCAGCAGCACATGGATCCTTCTCTAAAATAGACCATATATTATGCCACAAACCTAATGTTAGCAAATAGAAGAAGACAGAGACACTACCTTGTATTCTATCAGATCATAATGGATTGAAGTTAGAAATAAATTAAAGAGTAAAAAACAGAAACTATTCCAACATCTGGAGATTAAACAATATGCTATTATATGATGAATGGATAACATAAAATATTAGGAAGGAAATTAAAAAAATTCTTAGACGTAAATGAGAACAAAGAAACATCATATCAAAATCTCTGGGACACTATGAAAGCAAGTACTTAGAGGGAAATTTATTTCATGGAGCGCATTTAATAAAAGAAGTAAAACTCAACAAATAAACGACCTAACACTACAGCTCAAAGCCCTAGAAAAAGAAGAGCAGAACAGCACCAAAAGTAGTAGAAGACAGGAAATGGTTAAACTCAGAGCTGAAATCAACGAAATTGAAACAAAAGAAACAATACAAAAAATTGACAAAATAAATAGTTGGTTCTTTGAAAAAATAAACAAAATTGATAAACCTTTACCACACTAACAAAGAGAAGACGAGAGAAAACCCAAATCACTAAAATTCAGAATGAACAAGGAAATATCACAACAGACACGAGTGAAATACAAAACATAATTAGAAGCTAGTTTGAAAATCTATACTCCAAAAAAACAGAAAACCTCGAGACATCAACAAGTTTCTAGAGACATATGAATTGCCTAAACTGAACAAGGACGACATACACAATTTAAATAGACCAATTTCAAGTAATGAAATAGAAGAGGTCATCAAAAGCCTACCAACAAAGAAAATTCCGGGACCAGATGGGTTCTCAGCCGAGTTCTACAAAACCTTTAAAGAAGAGCTCATTCCAATACTTCTCAAAGTATTCCATAAAATAGAAGAGGAGGGAACCCTCCCAAACTCATTCTATGAAGCCAATATCACACTGATACCTAAACCAGACAGAGACTCATCAAGGAAAGAAAATTTCAGACCAATATCTTTAATGAACATCGACGCAAAAATTCTCAACAAAATATTAGTAAATCGCATATAAAAACATATTAAAAAGATAGTGCACCATGATCAAGTGGGTTTCATCCCAGGGATGCAAGGTTGGTTCAACATCAGGAAATCAATATATGTAATTCACCATATAAATGACTTAAAGTCAAGAATCACACGATTATTTCAATAGATGCAGAAAAAGCATTTGATAAAATACAGCACCCCTTCATGCTCAAAACACTAGAAAAAATAGGGATAGTGGGAACATTCCTTAACATTGTAAAGGCCATTTATGCTAAGCCCATGGCTAATATCATTCTAAATGGTGAAAAACTGAAAGCATTCCCCCTAAAACCTGGAAAAAGGCTAGGATGCCCTCTTTCGCCACTTCTATTCAATATCGTCCTTGTAACTCTAGTCAGAGCAATTAGACAGACCAAAAGAAATTAAAGGGATACGAATAGGAAAAGAAGAACTCAAACTATCCCTACTTGCTGATGATATGATTATATACGTAGAGGAACCTGGAAATTCCACCAGAAAACTTTTAGAACTCATAGGTGAATTCAGTAAAGTAGTAGGATATAATATCAATGCAAATAAATCTAATGCATTTTTATACATAAGTGATGAATCTTTGGAAAGAGTAATCAGGAAAACTACCAAATTCATAATAGCTGTGAAAAAAATAAAATACTTGGGAATCAATCTCACAAAGAGGTGAAAGACCTCTACAATGAGAACTACAGTACACTAAGGAAAGAAATTAAAGAAAACCTTAGAAGATGGAAAGATCTCCCATGTTCTTGGATAGGAAGAATTAATATTGTCAAAATGGCCATACTACCTAAAGTAATATACAGATTCAATGCAATTCCAATTAAAACCCCAAAGACGTACCTTACAGAAATAGAGCAAGCAATTATGAAATTCATCTGGAAGAATAAGAAACCCAAATAGCTAAAGCAATCCTCAGCAGAAAGATTGAAACAGGGGGTATCACAATACCAGATCATCTACTCTAGTACAAAGCAATAGTAACAAAAACAGCATGGTATTGGTACCAAAATACAAAGGTAGATCAATGGTACAGAATAGAGGACACGGACACAAACCCAAATAAATACAGTTTTCTCATACTAGGCAAAGGGGCCAAAAATATGCAATGGAGAAAAGATAGCCTCTTCAACAAATGATGCTGGGAGAATTGGAAATCCATATGCAACAGAAAGAAAATAAACCCATATCTCTCACCATGCACAAAACTAAATTCAAAATGGATTAAGGACCTCAGAATCAGACCAGAGGCCCTGCAGATTATAGATGAAAAAGTAGGTCCAGATCTTGAACCTGTCGGCTTAGGATCAGACTTCCTCAACAGGACTCCCATAGCACAAGAAATGAAAGGAAGAATCAATAACTGGGATAGATTCAAACTAAAAAGCTTTCTCTCAACAAGGGAAACTATCAGCAATGCGAAGAAAGAGCCTACAGAGTGGGAGAAAATCTTTTCCAATCATACTTCAGATAGAGCACTAATCTCCAGAATCTATAAAGAACTCAAAAAACTCTACTCCAAGAATTCAAATAATCCAGTCGACAAATGGGCCAAGGAAATGAATAGACACTTCACAGAAGAAGATCTACAAGCAATCAACAATCATATGGAAAAATGTTTAACATCTCTAGTAATAAGAGAAATGCAAATCAAAACCACCCTAAGATTCCATCTCACCCCAATTAGAATGGCGATTATCAAGAATACGAGCAACAACAGGTGTTGGTGAGGATGTGGGGAGAAAGGTACACTCATACATTGCTGGTGGGGCTGCAAATTAGTGCAGCCACTCTGGAAAGCAGTGTGGAGATTCCTTAGAAAACTTGGAATGGAACCACCATTTGACCCAGCTATTCCATTCCTTGGCCTATACCCAAAGGACTTAAAATCAGCATACTACAGAGATACAGCCACATCAATGTTCATAGCTGCTCAATTCACAATAGCCAGATTGTGGAACCAACCTAGATGTCCTTCAATTGATGAATGGATAAAGAAACTGTGGTATATATATACAATGGAATATTACTCACCCATAAAGTATGATAAAATTATGGCATTTGCAGGCAAATGGATGAAATTGGAGAATATCATGCTAAGTGAGATAAGCCAATCTCAAAAAACCAAAGGTTGATTGATATCGCTAATAAGTGGTGAGGACACATAATGGGGTAGGGAGGGGTTAGTGTTAGCGTTAGAGTTAGGGTTAGGGAGGGGGGCAAGAATTGAGGAAGGAAGGACTGTATAGAGGGAAGAGAGGGGTGGGAGGGGTGGGGGAAGGGAAAAAATAACAGAATGAATCAAACAACATTACCCTATGTAAATTTATGATTACACAAATGGTATACCTTTACGCCATGTACAAACAGAGAAACAACATGTATCCCATTTGTTTACAATTAATAAAATGAATATATTTCAAAGACTATTCCGTCATTATTGATGATCCCATATTTTAAAATTAACCTAGAAATTTGTTTAAAAATTTTACTGAGTAAAGAAGGATTGTACACTGTCGCCTTTTTTTTAAAAAGTGATATATATGTATATATTATATATATTATGTATTATATATATATATATATATAATAATTTGGACAGATATATTTTAAAACCTTAGGAGTAAATACCTTCAGATGGTGGATTTATGGAAGATTTCTCTCTTTCTTACCAACCCTTATGTTCTTATTTTCCTATAATACTGTGTATGACTCCTGTAAAAAAAAAAATACTAATTTTGATATACTTGAATAAAAAGACGTGAATTCACAAAGTGGCAAATTTCATGCTTCTGGGGGGAGTAGGTAGTCATGTGCTGCTGTCCTTATCTACACAATCTCTGTAGCTTCTCTAAAATGTTTACTAGTCTAAGGAAGGAAAACACAAGGAAATTGGTGGCACTTCCACCTACATCCACAGAGACCTCAAAGACCCAAATGCTGGGACTGGAGAAGTCTCACTGTGGAATGATGAATCAGGAAGTGACCAAGGGAAGGAGAGAGAAACGGATGCTACAGGCTGGCTTAACACTCAACATTCATTCAGGAAAATCTTGGATTCCAAAACCACAGTACATGACTGTGTATGGAGATGGTTCCTTGAATTTGTTTAGCAGATGGTCATGAGAGTGAGACCTATTCCAACATGACTGGTGTCCCAGGATTAGAGTAGATTAGGGCACAGATGCACACAAAGGAAGGACAACATAAACACCCTGGGAGATGTGGGAAATCTGACAGGTGAGGAGAGAGGCCTCAGGTGAATGAGACACACTGGACACACCCTTCACTCTACATCTAGCCTCCAGAATCAGGGGGAAGAGATTTCTGTTATTAATCATCATAGTCTGAGCCACTTTCCTTGGAAGTTCTACAGAACTAAGTTCCAAAACTCCAACTCTACCACCAAAAGAGTTAGCAGTACTTAATTAGCAGAATAGTTAGGAGCCATCACACTTCTCTTTAGGAGGAAATGGACCTGCGGCTGTCCAGAGAGAGCAGGTACCCAGCAGAATGGGAGCTGCTTGGATGTTGGGGAATGTGTGAAGAGAATGTGTCAAGAAGGGGAAGTCAGGAGCAGTCTCATGAACCTGCTTCTCCTTGTCTGTGCCCCAGGTGCCTTACCACTTCCCTAGGTAGAAACAAGAACAAAACACCTGCCATCCTATCCAAATCATGAACTAAGGGACTTTGGGTCTTCTGGCTGGCTTCACTGAAACGATGCAGGATCTCACCTGGAAGTTGAATAGAGAAATGCATCTCAGGACCAGTAAAGTGTTCTCAGGACACAGAGCCAGTGGGCTCTGGATCAAGAAGGACCATCTCTGGGAGAAGGCACAGCTGCTGCTTCCTGGGTTCCCATAGCTTCTGAATGAGGCTTTCACTAGCTGACCTCTGTGTCCCTGAGGACTCAGTATCCAGCTCCTCATTATACCAGATCTGTTACTGTCATTCTGGTCCCAGGAGTGCATGTCCTTAAAGACTAAATCTGTACAAGAGAAGAAATCAGGGTGGTGATCTCCTGTCCCATGAGTCCAGGTGTACCTCACCCAGTCCTCTCCAATGCTTCTGCTGCACTCAATTTCATGAAACGTGCCCACAATCACCTTGAATTTCCCTAGTAAATACTCATCTTTCAATTCACCTGTCTCCATTCATTTCATCATACAGGAAGCCTAAATGAATTTCAGGTGTGAAAATAAAACTTTTATACATATAGGTATATATATAGGTATATATATACATATAAGTATATATAAATAGAAATAAGATCATAAAATTGCGAACTTTCAAAGTGGCTCTCCATGACAGTATTGTTTTCAAATCATAAGCTTTTGTTTGCTTCCCATACTCTTTTATTTGGTTATTATCATTTCCTTGTACATATATATGAGTTCATTGAAAAATTTTTATATTTATTTGGTATAATTAGCTTCACACGACAGTAGAATGCATTTATTAATTTTGATAGACCATACATAAATAGAGTATAATCTCTCATTTACCTGATTATTCTTACTGCAGGATCACTTCGATCATGCA
The DNA here is from genome assembly GCF_902686455.1 of Sciurus vulgaris. Taxonomy (NCBI): domain Eukaryota; kingdom Metazoa; phylum Chordata; class Mammalia; order Rodentia; family Sciuridae; genus Sciurus; species Sciurus vulgaris. Next base: position 7,480,048 of record NC_136477.1, read on the forward strand.
GTCATACCTGTACATGAGGTAATAATATATCTTTCACTCTACTAGTGAAAATTTTGATCCAATAATATTTCAACAACTATTAATTTTTAAAGTTCATTTGGGAGGCACAACACATAGTAACTAGACCAAGAAGGATTTAACCTAAAGGATTATCAAGTATTACAAATGGGGGAATATTAATTAAAAAGAAGTAGACATCTCTGCAAAATATAGAAATAGTATGGAAAATGTGCTCAGACTTGCCAGAGGTGCTCTATATAAAACCATCCAGGGGTCACTGGGAAAAGCAGTCAACAGATGGGTGTTCTGTTCTCCCAAGAAGCAATGGAGCCTGGCATGAAGAAGACACCCATGCTATGGAACCAAGCACTAAAAATATGTGATTTACCTGAATTTTGTACTTTTAATGAAACATTGTGAACATGTATTATTATTTTGTGTTTTGTTATAGTTTACTATTTTTATTCTCTAAATTTTATATATAAGATTCTTATCACCACAAGCTTGTTGTCACATGCCTAGAATCTCACTGGCTCAGGAGGCTGAGGAAGAAAGATCACGAGTTCCAAGCCAATCATAGCAACTTAATAAGGATCTAAGCAACTTATGGAGATGGTTTCACTGTGGCTCAGTGATAAAGCACTCTGGGTTCAATCCCCAGTGCAAAAAAAAAAAAAAAAAAAAAAAAAAAGACTCCTACCTTTTTTCATTGACAACTTCTCATCATATTAAAATTGGCTATAATTTCATAATTACATTTTGTAAACTTTCTTCCAATTCTGTCACAATATTTCCAGTGACACTTTTCTTCATTTTGGGAGATTGTGAAATAGAATTATAGTTCTACCTTTTTATTGAGGTGATAAATCATTCACAGTATCAACAAAAGGTTAAGTATTGTCAGTTATGTCGATTTCAGGTGGTTTGATTCGATCTCAACCCTCATTTAATAGAAGGAGAAGTAAGAAGGAGTTCCATGGTAGTAATAAATTGAAAACTTTGATAATTAAAGACTTCAAAAATTGATGTTTATTCACTCATTTGACCATATGTTAACTTGTTTCTATTTAAACTCCTAATCTATAAGTTTCAAAGTTATTATTTTAAAGGAACTTCTAAAAATGATGACATTATAATGTCTCTCTTCCCCATCTCCTACCCATTAACCTTCTAAATACATGAATAATAGAGAAGCTATAAGAAGACATCAGAAGTGCTACAAAATAAGACCAAATCTTCCACATCCCACTCAGAAATGGGTAAATGTAAAAACAAGATGAAGTTTTACAGGTACCAAAAAATAAATCAGACAACATGTGGAATGGGCATAAGCCCAGGGACCTCCTGAACTTATCCCCATAATAAAGAAGAAATTCTTCTTGCCAGGTAATGAGGACACAGTTCCCAAAGAGGAGAGTAGTCCACAGCAGAAGTGAGGCTTCTGTATTTGATCAATATGTATGGACTCAAGATCTGAGCACTGCCTAGACCATGGCTGTGGACACATGAAGCTTTTTGGAAATTCTCCCAAGAGGAAATAACTGAGTTGAATCCTTACTTCGTGGATGTATTTATAAATTCTCCCTCCAATAAGCTGTGGAGTGCAGTTAACAGAATCCAGGAGCAGAGACCTGACTCGTGATTGACAAAGGCAAGGGTGACCCAGACAGATGAGATTTCAGGCCCAAGCCCCACTGGACTGACTTCAGGAAATTGTGGGAGAAGAACTGAGGGTTGTGGGTGGAGATCCCTTCTGAGGAGTATTGGCATAAATGAAGAAAAATAGAGAACTGAATGGGAGCATTGAATAGAGAGAGAGAGAGAAAGAGAGAGAGAGAGAGAGAAAGTAAAGAGAGATTTTTCACAGGTACATTCAAGCCTAGAAGCCTAGACAAGGGTGACTGGGTTCTCTGTACAAGAGTTGTTTGAAGCTAGTTTATATACAACTGAGCACATTTCTTTCTCATAAAAATAAATAAATAAAAGAAAATCCTCTTGGAATCATGAAGTATTTTAAAATCATTAATGATAGAACTACCCATTAAACAAACAAAACTAAACTGTTTTGTATAGACACTCTTCCAACTACTCTTTAAGAGTCATTTACAAGAAGAAAAAGGAAGTATTCAACCAACACTGGTAAGAAACATCCCAATTCATTGTATAAGTCCACCATAACAAGGATGCCCAGATCAGACAAGATAAGCTCAAGACTGAAATAAACACAATTTCAGGCTTTAACTAATGCACTCACACACCTGTAACAAATAGTTATCCAATTTTTCAATAATATATAAAATCGTACAAAACCTGATGCCCCAAGAGTTGTATTGGTTAAAGATGGAAAGTTATTTGGACGTAAAAGAATCATTTCTTCCCCACACAAAATGCACACATTCATATTGTCCCTCCCCACCCTCCATCTCTGTCTCTGTCTCTGTCTCTCAAAACATACAGCCTTGATCTTAGGCGTCCATTTTTCTCAAGTAGTCAATTTTATGTTATTCCAAGTATTTCACTTCAACAATGAACTTCAAATATATTCTGAAAGATGGAAAATAAGTAACATTTCATGCATTCCTTGGAAAAATTGACTTTTAAGTGTCTCATGTAAGAATTCAACTTATTCCAATGTTTTCTTTATTTCTAATAAAATAAAGGGAGCGGATAAGTATGGAATATGATGATAATAAATTTATTGATATTTGCTATTTGCCAGGAAGTGTACCAATCTTCTTCCCATTATTATATACCCTGTCCCCACTTCTCAACAGGCAATCTTCAAGCTATCCACGTTCCCATCACTCATGGTCTTATTCCACATGCACTTGCCAGCGTACACCCCACACGGAAGAAGCATCATCTCTGAGGACTGGACTGAGGGATCTGTATTTCCATGAGCTCTCTGAGCTTCTCATGCACGGTCAAGTTTGTGAGCCATCTGGATGCTCCATCTAATCTCCTCATGGTTTCCCATTCACCTTGACAAGGGCACAACTATGGATTTATGTGGACTATGATATGTGAAAGGATGCTTTCTGAATGACAAATTGGAAAGGTCTTTACTCTTTTGAAACAGCACCCAAGGAAAATATTCTCATCTTTCTATCTCTAGGTACTATCATGGAATCTGACATCTGCCATCAGTCCAGGCACCCAGAGACCATGAGGGGATCCAGCACCAGAATGGAGCTCACTCATGGAAGGCCAATGAATCCTACTGTGATGTATCTTTGGGTACATCCTCTGAACTATATTTATGCAAGATTGTCTTCTTAGTTCTTTGAGGAAACTTGAGTGGCAGCATTTTTTTTTATTGGATCTAGAGTCATCCTCACTGGTGAAGTTCAAGTATTTCATAATTGTATCAAATCCTGTGGACAGAATGCATGCTAATTTCATGAATGAGAAGTCAGGTGAAGTGGGCATTGCTGGTGCTGCACAGGCAGAACATGTACCAACCACTGAGTCCACCTTTGCTAAAACCAGGGTTGACTGACAGCAAAGAATACTGCTCTGCTCTCTTGAGAAATAAATACCCCAGTCCAACAGAAGCCCCAGGGACAAATCTCAGGATATTATGGGACTATATAACGGATCTTAAGTGGGCATATTTTGGGAAGCCATAAATATGGCACTATCCCTAGACTGAGGAAGAGGCTATTCCTTCAGCTATAGTAAAATCCTTGCTTAGCATCTTGTCCTACTGTGCTAATATTCTCCTGAGAAATCCACCACCACCCCACTAAAGTCACCATAACAATCATTTGCTCAGAGTCTGTCTCTATGGAAGCCAACAAGGATATCAATCTCAGAAAGGTCACATGAATTTTCAACCATTCCGGTGCTGGAGAAGGCCCAAGTCAGGTTTCAAACCTAAGATGGAACACCATTAGCCTTTATGTCATTCAATCACCATACCAGAAGAACTGTGGCTTGCCAGTGTCCCTGCACATTGACTTTTACTAGAAGCCCAAGCACAAAGCAAATGACACAGTCACCAAAAAAGAGGTTTAATGATGAGATTCCTCAAGGCTTCTTTCATATCCCTGCTCCTCAAGCTGTAGATAAAGGGGTTCAGCTTTGGAGGGACCACAGTGTACATCACTGAGGCTGCTGCAGAATTTGTGGAAGAGTCAGTAACTGCAGAACTAATGCACACCCCAAAACCTGTCCCATAGCACAAGGAGACCACTGAGAGGTGAGACCCACAGGTGGAAAAGGCTTTATGCCTTACCCCAGCTGAGGTAAGCTGGGAACTTATTCTCGGAACTGAAGAGACTATTTTAATGTAAGTGTAAATAATCCCAAGAAGAGGAACACTGCTCAATATGCCAGACACTAAATAGAATAGGATGTTATTGATGAGAGAAGCAGAATAGGACAACTTGATGACTTGATCAAGTTCACAGAAGAAGTGGGGGATCTCCAGGTCTGTGCAGAAGGACAGCCTCAGCACCATCAGACTGTGCAGCAGGGCATCTACAATGCTGATGGACAAGAACAACAGAATGAGCAGGACACACAAGTGGGGGTTCATGATGACTGAGTACCTGTGCAGATGGCAGATGGCAGCATAATGGTCATAAGCCATTGCTGCAAGGAGAAAGTGTTCAATTCCAGCAAAATATAGGACAAAGCAGACCTGGGTGAGGCAGCCTGCATAACTGATGGTCTTGCTCTGTTTCTGGATGTTCATCAGCATCTTGGGGACCATGGTAGAGATGAAACTGATGTCAGTGAAGGACAGATTGCAGAGGAAGAAGTATATAGTGGTGTGGAGGTGAGGGTCAGAGGAAACAGCCAGTATGATGAGCAGGTTTCCAAGCACTGTGACTAGGTACATGGACAGGAACAGTACAAAGAGGACAGGCTGCAGTTCTGGATCATGTGAGAGACCCAAGAGGAGGAATTCTCTTGTGCCCATTTGGTTTTCTGATTATATGCTGTTGAGGAGTCTGATGGAAAAAAAAATTCAGGAGATGCCACAGACCACAAATCCCTTATGTAGAAAGCTCTCAGAGCTGTACTGTCCCAGCAGGATGGCTCATCTTCCCCCTCCTTCTGCCTCTCTCTCCCTTCCCACCTTCCGAACTTCCTGCTATCCCCTCTCAGGCACTTTCCAACTATCCATATTTTACTTGCCAAAAACCTGATATTTTTCTTTACATTCCACCAGAAAAAAAAAAAAAAAAAAGAATGAAATAGAAAATGGTACATGGCTTTTTCTATGAGAATTCTCCAAATCCTAAATAGGCAGAGGAGGAATCCATGTTAAATCTAAATCAATAATAACAGCTTCAATCAAGTCTTCACCTCAGGCTTCACCTCCAGGGCTTGCTTTGTAAGGAAGAAAGGATTTGGAACTGTAGGGGGAGCCTCAGTCTCCTCAATCCTAAGATGGGAAAAACATTTTAGTGCCTCTGAGAACCCTGCAGAGGTGAGGAACAGGAACACAAAATATTTTTGAATAGTGTTTGATGGATGAGGCACTTTATATTTCTATTTGATTTGTTTCTGCCATGCCCATATCCAGTCTACCCCACAGAGGACAGTATTTTAGGGAAGGGATGGTGTGGCCAAAATGTATGGCAATGAAAGAACAAAACACGATCTTAAAAAAAAAAAAAAAAAACTTAGCTCTGTTTATAATTGCCAATTTAGCTGGGCACAGTGGCACATGCCTGTAATAATCCCAACTGCTTGAGAGGCTGAGGCAGGAGGATCATGAGTTCAATGGCAGACTCAGCAACTTAGCAAGGCCCTAAGCAACATAGTGAGACCCTGACTCAAAATTTTCAAAAAAGTGTCCAGGGATGTGGCTCAGTCTTTGTGTACCCCTGAATTTAATCACCAGGACTAAAAAAAAAAAAAAAAAAAAAAAAAAAGTAAATTTAAGGGTAGGATCAACATACTGAAAAATACTGAAATTTCCACTGAGAATCCTCCACATGTAGAAAAACAAGAAGATTAACAATTCAATGAACATTAATGACCTCAAGATTTGTTTCTCATGAGCATATAATAAAATATCTAGCAATATAAATAAATAAACCAGATCTAGATGTAGCAACAAAATAACACAAGCATCAAGAAAAATAATCTTCTTAACAAGATATCTATAGCATGATAAAATTTAATAATTTTCCAAATCCCACAGACAAAACTTTCAATTTCTTACAGAATATTTCAAATATTCAATAATCACTTATAAATAAAGACCTGAGTATCAACCTCTCACCATTAAAGTATACAGTAATTGCTTGCAATTTTACTGTAACAGACATACAATATGAGATATTGATTGCTGGGATCTTCAGTCCTACTAAGATCACATGTTTTCTCTCCCCCAAGGGATCCACTGTACTGAAATTCATATTGACTACTCCCCTGCAGCTTCAATGTATTGCATGATTCTATCTGAAAGCCATGTTCTTCTTTTACATTCTTTTTCTAATTTTTTTTTCCTAAAATTCACTTATACTATTGGTACATATTAATGGGGTTGAGGAGATATTGGCACACAGCTATACAGCAAGGTCTGATCAAATTCAGGCACCCTTTTCAACCCTCTCTCTCCACACCTTCCAGACCTCTAGAAATCACTGCTATACCCTCAGGCCAACAATTTTAGCTTCCACAAGGAGATAGACCATGTACTCATTTAATATTTTAAAACCTTATACTGTAAATGGTATTTTATCATCAGTTATTTAAAAATAATGTGTTTTCTCAATTTTTAATCTTATTCTTGGTATATTTTTCTCTTGTTCAAAAACTTTAATTTCCTTACCTGGTTCCAATGCCTTATTATATCACAAATGTATATAGGCATATATTACAGAAAAAAATACATTGCAAATCTATACATACATATGTATATGTACATTACATACATAAGCAAATACATATGTACAGGGGATATAATACACAAACACACAGGCATAAAAACACTCAAATGTAAAAATGTGCAATGTGTTAAAGTATCAAATATCATTTGGAGAAAAATTAAGTAAACATTGTTTTTATGTCTGCAAATTTGAGAGTGAAGTGGAACATAAAGGCTATGTTATATTGATATGTAGTTTTGTGTTATTTTAAGAAAATGACATTAATGGCAATATATTATCACAGGCTAATTCTGAAAGTATATGTACATGTTTATTTGTTCTAGATTTGTTCTGTTCTGCCTTTTAAATTTTTCAATATTTCATGGGTTAATGTGGAGAAATGGGTAGACTAGTTTATAGTCTTGGGGCCTGCCTGTACAATATATACATTTATGGATGTATATGATTTATGTATGTATATTTTCACATGCATGTACCCTGCTTCCTCTTAGAATATTTGTCAACAGACCAGGTTGGCCAAAGATTTGCTCTGCAAAGGAGTACTACAAGCTAAGAAGAAAAAAAATAAGAAACAGTGATACATAGAACTTTGATCCTTTGCCAAATTAGTTAAAGAAAATGTTAGAAAATTCTAGATCATTGTGAAAACTGAGCAAAGGAAAGTTGCTGTTGAGTATGCAAAACATCCCGGGACTTAAGTATCAAAGTAAGGTATTAGCAGATGATAGTTGCGAGGTGATGGTGGATTAGAAAAAGAGAACTTGCAGGTGACAGATGATCAGGCAGACACCTGACAGATGACCTAGTTCTTCCCATCTTCTTCAAGTCCTCACCTCACAGCTGCCCAAAATAAATGCACTAGCAGACAAAGACCTGTCACTAATGGCAAAACTTAAGCTGGGAGACTTCAGATTACCTGGTACCAGCACTGAGGAATGACATTCATTTCTTTCTGGATGTGAAAGAGAAAGTTAAATGGAAGTACTATTTTTAGAAAATGCAGAAAGACAGTCTGGCATTTGCATCTTATGGAGAAATGATATTCATGAGACCAGGGCCAGGTGAGCTGCATTCCCTACTGGGCAAGGTGTAGAGTGGGTGGGTGATTGCAGGCAGACTATCATCTCTGTGGCCCTTGAAGCTTCAATATCCAAAGCTCCTCATTAGTCAAACTCTTAGTCCCATGTGATTTCGGAGCAGCACAATTCCTTAAGGATCCAGGCTCAGGGCTGGAGAGCTTTGCTTTGGCTGACTGTCTCTCCTGGAGAGGCCAAGTGGATGTCTTCTTCCCTCCATGTTTATGTTCACATCTCACATCTGCTTCAAGTACCATGCACACACAACCCATCTTGCTTCTGTTATTGGATTTTAGTTTTCTTTTTGTATTCAGGGACAACTCTGTTCTAACAACAATATCAGGAAGACTCATGCCACATTTCGGACTGTAATATACTTTCTTTATATGGCTGGATATAAACATTACCTGCATATGATACTACAACAAATATATGCTAAAACACACACACACACACACACACACAACACACACACACACACACACACACACATATATATATATATTATATATATATGGAAATGATAATCACCAAATCAAAGAGTATGGAAAACAAACAAACATAAAGCTTATGATTCAACAAACATTAGTATACTTGTATAGAGAGATCTTTAAATCTTTCCAATTTTATACTATCGTAGCTCAATTGATGCTTGGGTCATAAATACCTATATGTATGCAAGTTTTATTTTCACACCTGAAATTCAGTCAGGCTTCCTGTATGATGAAATATGTGGAGATAGGTGGATTGGAAGATGAGTATTTACTACATAAATTTGATGTGATTGTGGGCAAGGTTCATGAAATTGAGCTGAGCAGAAGCACTGGAAAGGACTGGATGATGTACACCTGGACTCATGGGTCAGGAGATCACCACCATGATTTCCTCTCTTCTACAGAGTTTGTCTTTAAGGACATGCACTCCTGGGACCAGAATGACAGTAACAGTTCTGGTATAATGAGGAACTGTGGATACTGAGTCCTGAGGGACACAGAGGCTGCAGGTGTCAGCTAGTGAAAGCCTCACTCAGAAGCTCCGGGAATCCAGGAAGCAGCAGCTGTGCCTTGTCCCACAGATGGTCCTTCTTCATCCAGAGCCCACTGACTCTGAGTGTCCTGAGAACACTTTTCTGGTCCTGAGAATGCATTTCTCTATTCAGCTTCCAGGTGAGATGCTGCATCATTTCAGTGAAGCCAGCCAGACCACCCAAAGCTCCTTAGTTCATGATTGGGACAGGATGGCAGATGTTTTGTTCTGATTTCTTCCTAGGGAACTGGTGAGGCACCTGGGGTACAGGACAAGGAGAAGCAGATTCATGAGACTGCTCGTCTTCCCCTTCTTGACACATTCTCTTCATACATTCCCCAACATCTAAGCAGCTCCCATTCTGCTGGGCACCTGTTCACTCTGGACAGCTGCAGGTCCATTTCCTCCTAAAGAGAAGCGTGATGGCTCCTTAGAACTATTCTGCTAATTATGTACTGCTAACTCTTTTGGTGCTGAAGGAGTTTTGGTGACTGTCTTAGTTCTCTAGAACTTCTTAAGGAAAGTGCCTCAGACTAGGAAGGTTGATGACAGAAATTCCTTCTCCCTGGTTCTGGAGGATGGAGTTGGACTGATGGGTGCATCCAGTGTGTTTCATCCACCTGAGGACTCTCTCCTCACCTGGATGATGACCCTTATCTCCCAGGGTATTTATGTGGTCCTTCCTCTGTGGGCATCTATACCCTAATTGACTCTTATCCTGGGACACCACTCATGTTGGATTAGGTCTCACTCTCATGAACACCTGCTAAACAAATTCAAGGAACCATCTACATACACAGTCATGTACTGTGGTTTTGGAATCCAAGATTTTCCTGAATGTATTCTGAGGCTCCAGGGTAGCCCATGGCATCCATTCCTCTCTCATTGCCCTGGCTACTTCGTGATTCATCATTCCACAGTGAGATATGTCCAGTCCCAGCATCAGGGGCTCTGAGGTCTCTGGGGAAGAACGTGAGGTGCCAGCAGCCTTGTCATGTTTCTCTTCCTTAACTGCAAACTAGTTCAAAAAGGAGCTGCAGAAATTGTGTAGATAAGGACAGCAGCACATGACCACCTACTCCTCTCTGGAGGAGCATGAAATATTGACACCTTCTGGTCTCAGGTCTTTTAAAATGAAGCAGTAGATGGAGAAGCACATAGAGTGCAGCCCCACACTTTCCCTTCCATTCCTCTCCTTCCCTCCCCAGTTTCTGCACCTTGATGGTTATAGCCCCACCCTCGTCTCTGGTATGTGAGGTCACGTGTGAAAGGCAGTAACCTTGCCATGCATTAGTTATGGAATGTAGAACTAGATGTTTGCTACTGGGGAATGAGAATGAATGAGACTGAAACAATGAGGTTCTGTGTGTGTACATATGTGCTGAATGACTCCCAGGGTTGTGTATACTTACAGTGAACCAGTAAAACTAAACAAAATAAAACAAATGTATTAAAGAATAGTAAATCCCTCCGAAATATAATCCATGTGAGTTTAAGTGGTGAATGAAACCTGAGCTGGACAATTTCAGCCATTGTATGGATCTCACCTTGAGCTCAGTGTAAGTGACACAGAGAAGCTCAGATGTTTTCTCATTGTTACATCAGCTGTGAATACACACTCTTTGTCTGTTCTCTCACCTTTTTGTGTTTCTAGGGTACAATTTTATTTTCTCAGAGTCCATATTAAACAGAAATATTTTTTCAAATCAGAATAGAAAATGAGAAACCAATTGTCTTCTAATGATATAGTAGAATAATTTGGCAGTTATGTATTCATAATTGTTCTGATCCATTTGCTTAACTTATGTATTATTAATTCCTTTTTCATTATTACATATGCTCTATATCCATGTCAAATAAATATTGATGTGATTGTTGTTTATTTTCTTCCTTCATTTTCCATGGAACCAAATTTCCCAGACTTATTTTCAATCATTGCTGAAAGTTGCATTCGTTAAGCTATAGGAGCCTCTCTCCTCACTCAAATGCTCCAACATATCAGTCCTTCTGAGGGGTGTGAAGTGTATTTTTCCTTATGTGAAGCAGATACACATGTGAGTGCACACACACACACACACACAGAGCACATGAAAGATCAGTAGGTTAGATCTCCCTGGTCAGCACTGTGGTGGCTAATTTTTCTGTATTCTGTTCTCATTATTGAAAATTTACAAGAAGTTCTTCCCCTAATTTTATTGAGATATTTTAAAAAAATATAACATAAGCATATGTAAGGTAAGCATTGTGATGCTTTGAGAAGTGTCCTTTCTGAAAGATTACCCTACTGCAGGTAATGAACACATCCATCAGAGCTCCCATTATAAAAAAGAGGACAAACAGTCTTGACACCCAGTGAAGATCACTCAATCCCTAAAGGTAAGGCAGGAGCCTGGATTAAATTCAGAAGTAGCAGTCTATATATTGTATTTGTGTGTGTGGGTGGGTGTGCGTGTGTGTGTCGTTCAGAGGATCAAACCCAGGCATTAAACATGTTGGGCAAGTGTCTTGTCATGAGCTACGTCCTCAGCACTTTCTACATTCTCTACTGATATGGGTGGTTGCTGAGTTGCCCAGGATGACATTGAGCTTGCTATCCTTGGCTAGTGCCACCAGACTGGCTGCAAGTCTAATATACCAAATGCTAAGCGTTGACACTTAGGTCCTCATGAGAGGAGCCACTGCTGTCAAGGGACACTCCCGACGGGAAGCCTGGTAATCTAAGCTTGTGCTACCTTGATGGACTAGAGGCTGACTGCATCTCCTGTCACTCCAGAACCCAGGATTCAAGAAGGGGAGGCATTGAGAGACTCGGACTAACATAGAGCCACGGGGTGAGTCTCTCCCATCATGTGATGCTCGGCCCAGGTGGCAGGCCTGGACAGGGGCAGCTTCTGGGACCAGGGCAAGGCAGCCAGAGACTTCCCCAAGCAGCCCTGCACCCTCCAGCGGCAGGCTCATGCCACAACCACCTTCTTGGTGCAGACAGCCCAGTGAGAGCCTTTCCACACAGAGCCAGCTCCAAGCCCTGGACCCAGTAGCAGGCTAGGGGCAGCTTTCTTCAGAAGCACTGCATTGTCAAGTTCCTCCAAAACTTCAGACTACTAAAGGCTGGGAGGTGATATACTGGAAATCTACAGGGACACTATATGCTAAAGAGGAAATCTGCATATCTCAGAGTGGCACTGATATCTGACCAATATGAGAAAACATGGGAAGAAAATGTCCCAAACACACCTAGATACTATATCAATAAGCCCCAAAGACAGCACAGCAGAAGAAATGTCAGAAAGGGAGTTCAGAATGTACATAATTAAAACAATCAGGGAAGCAAATGAAGAGATGAAAGAGCAAATGCAGGCATTAAATGAATGCACCAATCAACATTTAAAAGAGCAAATATGGGAAGCAAAAGATCACTTCAATAAAGACTTAGAGATACTGACAAAAAAAAAAAAAAACAGAAATCCTTGAAATGAAGGAAAGAATAAACCAAGTTAAAAACTCCATGGAAAGTTTACCCAATAGGATAGAACACCTGGAAGACAGAACCTCAGACATTGAAGACAAAATATTTATTCTTGAAAACAAAGTTGACAAAACAGAGAAGATGGTAAGGAATCATGAACAGAATCTACAAGAATAATGGGATATCATGAAAAGGCTAAATATAAGAATTATTGGGATTGATGAAGGCTTAGAGAAACAAACCAAAGGAATGAACAATCTATTCAATGAAATAATATCAGAAAAATTCCTAAGTCTGAATAATGAAATGGAAACCAGGTACAAGAGGCTTATAAAATTCCAAATATACAAAATTAAAACAGACCCACACCAAGGCATATTATTATGAAAATACCTAACATACAAAATAAAGACACAATTTTCTTTTTAAGAAAAGAACCAAATTACATTCAGGGGGAAACCAATAAGAATATCAGCAGAATTTTATTCCAGACCCTAAAAGCTAGAAGGGCCTGGAACAACATTTACCAAGCCCTGAAAGAAAAGAGATGCAAACGAAGAATCTTATACCGAGCAAAACTTACTTTTAGATTTGATGACGAAATAAAATCCTTTCATGATAAAAAAAAGCTAAAATAATTTACAAAAAGAAAGCCGACATAACAGAACAAAATATGCAGCAAAATATTCCATGAGAAAGAGATGAAAAAAAAGGATGCAAATCAGCAATGGGAGGAACTAGCCTAAAGGAATAGCAATAAATGAGAAACCAAATCATGTCAAAACACAAAAATGAGTCAAAAGACTTGGAATACAAATAATATCACAATAATAACCCTGAATGATAATGGTCTGAACTTATCAATCAAAAGACACAGACTGGCAGATTGGATTGAAAGGAAAAATCCAACATTATGCTGCCTGCAAGAGACTCATCTCATAGAAAGAGACACCCATAGACTAAAGGTGAAAGGATGGGAAAAAACATACCATGCACACGGACATAGCAAAAAAGCTGAAGTATCCATACTCATTTCAGATAATGTGGACTTCAAGCCAAAACTAGACAGAAGGGTTAAAGAAGGACATTACATACTGCTTAAGGGAAGCATAAATCAGCAAGACATAACAATCACAAATATCTATGCCCCGAACATTGGCTCAACCATGTACGTCAAACAAATCCTTCTCAATTGCAGAAATCAAATAGACCACAACACAATAATACTAGGTGAGTTTAACATGCCTCTCTCACCACTGGATAGATCTTCAAAACAAAAATTGAATAAAGAAACCATAGATCTCAATAACACAATCAACAATTTAGATTTAACGGACATATATAGAATATACCATCCAACGAAGAACCAATACACTTTCTTCACAGCAGCACATGGATCCTTATCTAAAATACACCATATTTTAAACCACAAAGCTACTGCGAGCAAATACAAGAAAATAGAGATACTACTTTACATTCTATCACATAATAATGGATTGAAATTAGAAATAAATGACAGAATAAAAAACAGAAACTTCTCCAATACCTGGAGATTAAATAATATGCTATTATATGATGAATGGATAACAGAAGACATGAGGAGGGAAATAAAAAAATTCTTAGAAGTAAACGAGAACAAAGACACATCATATCAAAATCTCTGGGACACTATAAATGCAGTACTAGAGGAAGATTTATTTCATGGTGTGCACTCAAGAAAAGAATTAAGAATCAACAAATAAACAACTTAACACTACAGCACAAAGCCCTAGAAAAAGAAGAGCAGACCAACACCAAATGTAGTAGAAGACAGGAAATACTTAAAATCAGAGCTGATATCAATGAAAATGAAACAAAGGAAACAGTCTGAAAAATTAACAAAATAAATAGTTGGTTCTTTAAAAAAATAAACAAAATTGATAAACCTTTAGCCACTCTAACAAATAGAAAGAGGGGGGAAATTTAAATTATTAAAATTCAGAATGAACAAGGAAATATCACAACCGACATGAGTGAAATACAAAACATTATGAGAAGCTATTTTGAAAATCTATATTCCAACAAAACAGAAAACCTCAAAGATATTAACAAGTTTCTAGAGACATATAAATCACCTAAACTGAACAAAGAGGACATACACACCTTAAATAAATCAATTTCAAGAAATGAAATAGAACAGATCATCAAAAGCCTACCAACAAAAAACGTCCAGGACCAGATGGGTTCTCAACCGAGTTCTAAAAAACCTCTAAAAAAGAGCTCATTCCCATACTCCTCAAAGTATTTCATGAAATAGAAGAAGAGAGAACCCTCCCAAACTAATTCTATGTAGCCAATATCACCCTGATACCTAAACGAGACAGAGAAACATTGAGTAAAGAAAATTTCAGACAAATATCCTTAATGAACATCGACACAAAAATTCTCAACAAAATTTTAGCAAATCGCATCCAAAAATATATTAGAAAGATAGTGCACCACGATCAAGTGGGTTTTATCCCAGGGATGCAAGGTTGGATCAACATCCGTAAATCAATAAATGTCATTCACCATATCAACAGACTTAAAGTTAAGAATCACATGATTATTTTAATAGATGCAGAAAAAGCATTTGCTAAAATACAGCACCCCTTCATGCTCAAAACACTAGAGAAAATTGGGATCGTTGGAACATTTCTTAACATTGTAAAGGCCCTCTACGCTAAGCCCATGGCCAATATCATTTTAAATGGTGAAAAACTGATAGCATTCCCCTAAAAACTGGAACAAGGCAGGGATGCCATTTCACCACTTCTATTCAACATCATCCTTGAAACTCTAGCCAGAGCAATTAGACAAACCAGATAACTTAAAGGGATAAAATAGGAAAAGAAGAACGCAACCTATCCCTGTTCACTGATGACATTATGTATTTATAGGAACCCTGAAATTCCACAAGAAAACTTTTAGAACGTATAAGTGAATTCAGTAAAGTAGCATAAATTCAATGCATTTTTATACATAAGTGATGAAACTTCAGAAAGAGAAGTTAGGAAAACTACCCCATTCACCATAGCATCAAAAAAATTAAAAACTTGGGAATCAATCTCACAAAATAGTTGAAAGAACTCTACGAGGAGAACAACATAACAATAAAGAAAGAAATTAAAGAAAACCTTAGAAGATGGAAAGATCTTCCATGTTCTTGGATAGGAAGAATTAATATTGTAAAAATGGCCATACTACCTAAAGTGCTATACAAATTCAATGCAATTCCAATTAAAATCCCAATGATGTACCTCACAGAAATAGAGTAAGCAATTATGAAACTCATGTGGAAGAATAAGAAACCCAGAATTGCTAAAGCAATCCTTAGTAGAAAGAGCAAAGCAAGGGGTATTGCAATACCAGATCTTCAACTCTACTACAAAGCAATAGTAACAAAAACGGCATGGTATTGGTACCAAAATAGACAGGTAGATCAGTGGTACAGAATAGAGGACATGGACACAAATCCAAATAAATACAATTTTCTCATACTAGACAAAGGTGCCAAAAATATGCAATGGAGAAAAGAGAGCCTCTTCAACAAAAGGTGATGGGAAAACTGGAAATCCATATGCAACAGAATGAAATTAAACCCCTGTCTCTCACCCTGCACAAAACTCAACTCAAAATGGATCAATGACCTTGGAATTCAACCAGAGTCCTGGCATCTTATAGACAAAAAAGTAGGTCCAAATCTTCAACATGTCAGCTTAGGATCAGACTTCCTTAACAGGACTCCCATAGCACAAGAAATAAAACAAGAATCAATAGCTGGGATAGATTCAAACTAAAAAGCTTTCTCTCAGCAAAGGAAACTATCAGTAATGTGATGAAAGAGCCTACACAGTGGGAGACAATCTTTGCCACTCATACTTCAGATAAAGCACTAAATTCCAGAATGTATAAGTAACTCAAAAAACTCTACATGAAGAATAAAAATATTCCAATCAACCAATAGGGTAAGAAAATTAACAGACACTTCACAGACGATCTACAAGCGATCAACAGATATATGAAAAAGGTTCAACACCTCTAGTATTAAGAGAAATGCAATCAAAACTGCCCTAAGTTTCCATCTCAGCCCAATTTGAATGGTGATTATCAAGAAAACAAGCAAGAATAGGTGTTGGCTAGGATGTGGGGAAAAAGGTACACTCATACATTGCTGATGGGGTTGCAAATTAGTGCAGCCACTCTGGAAAGCAGTATGGAGAATCCTTAGAAATCTTGGAATGGTACCACCATTTGACCCAGCTATCCCACTCCTTGGCCTATACTCAAAGGACTTAAAATCAGCATACTACAGAGATGCAGCCACAGCAATGTTCCTTGCTGCTCAATTCACCATAGCTAGACTGAGCAACCAACCTAGATGCCCTTCAGTTGATGAATGTATAAAGAAACTGTGGCATATATATGCAATGGAATATTACTCTGCCATAAAGAATGATAAAATTATAGCACTTGTAGGAAAATGGATGAAATTGGAGAATATCATGCTAAGTGAGATAAGCCAATCTCAAAAAACCAAAGGACGAATGATCTCACTGTTAAGCGGATAATGACATATAATGGGGGATAGGAGGGGTTAGCATTAGGGTTAGGGTTAGGTTTAGGGTTAGGGTTAAGGAGGGTGGCAAGAATGGTGGAAGGAAGGACTGTATAGAGGGAAAAGGGTGGGCGGGGTTGGGGGGAAGGAAAAAATAACAGAATGAATCAAACAACATTACCCTCTGTAAATTTATGATTGCACAAATGGTATGCCTTTACTCCATGTATAAACAGAGTAACAACGTGTATCTCATTTTTTTACAGTAAAAAAAAGATAAAACATAGTTTTGACTTCTTTCTGTTCCTATAGGACTATGTCATTTGCTTCTGTCTCTGTGTAGCCATTCTGCTGTTTGCTCATTTATTTAATTTAATGATACGTTGCCTGTCATGCTAATGAAAGGAGTTTCCTTAAGATATGATGGAGCATGTCATCCACACACTTAACTTTTAGGGCCAATGGCTTCAGTCTCCAGGGAGAGTCTTATGAACTTCAAGTTCAAAGTCACTATGTTCTCACCATTTCTCATGACAATCTGGACGCGTGCTCTTCACCTGCTACATTAACTTAATGGGTAGTAGTGGACATAACTTGAAAGCAGGGCACAACTTGGGGTTTTGTTTAGGAAGAAATTATTCTAGTGATATCAGGAAATCATGAAAACTGAAAGGTGGTTTAAGAAAGTGAACTCTGTGCTCTGCTGATGCCTTAGCAGAGACTGATCATGAGAGTCAACTCAGCAGACACACTATCTAGTCAAGGTTTTGACAGGACTGACCTTGTGTCATTTCCACAACATGTCCTCCTGGGTCTGTGGGCCTGACAGGGCCATGAGCTACATCATCTGTGATACAGAAAGCCCAAATGATGATTATGAGGCACACCAAAATTGGAGACCATGGCTTTAGAAAATAGTGCATTCAATTTTTCTTTTTGCTTTAAGATATAGTAAATTTCTGAAGGAAACCCAATGACTTATACTTTGTTATACTCTCATCACTTGGAAATGTGTGCAGAAGCCTTGGATCCCAGCAAAGGAAGTGGAGTTAGTGAACTCTTTGAAGAAGTAGAACGAGTCAGCAAAAAATACATTTTAATATCCTTTAAGTACACGGTATACGTCACAAATGGATTTTTTTAAAGCATTGATTCTCAATGCTTAGAGATATCAAATTGATTTCTATTTTGTGTTAAAATAGAGATTTTTTTTGTTAAAATATAGATTTTTGTTCAAACACATATTTTTGTTAAAACATATATTTCTTAAACCTAAATCCATGGTGACACAAAAGTTTTCATTAGTATCAAAGTGTGATATGACTCTTGATCCTCATCCGGAAAGCATTCATTTAATTTTTATCCCATGTTTTTCAGCAACATGGAGAGCACAAACCACACAGCTGTTTCAGAATTCCTCCTTCGGGGACTGCCAGAAGACCCAGCCCTGCAGCCCCTCATCTTTAGCCTCTTCCTGTCCATGTACCTGGTCACCATCCTCGGAAACTTCATCATCATCCTGGCCATCAGCAATGACTCCCACCTCCACACCCTCATGTACATCTTCCTTTGCAGCCTGTCCTTTAATGACATCTATTTAAGCACAAGCATAATCCCTAAGATGCTGGTGAACATCAAGCTTCAGGATCAGAGCACCACCTACTAAGGCTGCCTCACCAAAGTTGCCTTGGTCATAGTGTTTGGATACTTGGAAAATTTTCTGCTTGCAGTGATGGCCTATGACCGCTACGTGGCCATGTGTCACCCCCTGAGGTAGACGGTCATCATGAACCCCTGCCTCTGTGCCCATCTGCTTATGGTTTCAATGTCCATTAACATTGTGTTCGACCTGCTGCACAGTGTGGTGTTGTTGAGGCTGTCCTTCTGTAGAGCCCTGGAGATCCCCCACTTCTTCTGTGAACTTACTCAGTTCATCAAGTTCACCTGCTCTGATACCCTCTTTCTAAACATCCTGGTGTACATTTCATCTTGAATGTTTGCTGGTGTTTCCTCTGTCTTGAGAATGCCATCATTAGGAGGAAAGCATAAAGCCTTTTCCACCTGTGGGTCTCACCTGTCTGTTGTCTCCTTGTTCTACGGGACAGGATTTGGGGTGTATATCAGCTCTTCAGTGACTGACTCCCCCAGGAAGACTTTTGTAGCTTCAGTGATGTACACTGTGGTTCCACAGATGCTGAACCCCTTTATCTACAGCCTGAGGAACAGGGACATGCAGGAGGCCTTGAGGAAGTTCCTGGGTAGAATATAGCACTTCTTGTTCGATTTTTCCTTTTGTTTGATCTTGGGTTCAGTGACAGGCTCATGGTGAGTCAAAGTGCCTCCTTCAGTCCCAACGTTCTTCTAAAGGGAGGAGATAGAGTTATAATCACATAGATTTCAGAGTTGGCTTTAACAATACCTTTTCTTTTTGTCTAGCTCTGTGATATTTCACATGTGACTCGAAGTCTCTACACAGTTTCTTTGCTCTGGATTCATAGAAGCAGAGCCTGAAGGAAAAAAAAAATAGAAATTAGAAACTTTAGCAAATCTTGTTAGATGGAATCTTAGCAAGACACGTTTGCAGATGTGCACAGATTCAGAAAATATTTAAGTAATGCTCTGGCAATATGTTGAAGATCCCTTCTCCCTGGTCATCCAGTTACAAGAATATGATAGATAAGTGCATTTCTATTTGAACCTCTAACTTGGATTTGGTTTTTGTACAGTTCCAGAGAGAAGTTACAGAATGAATACTTTGTCAAAGTTCATAGGATCCATCAAGTTGAGTGCAAGTGTGGGGGTTCTCATTTAGTGATATTTTATGGATGAGTCTCAGAAGATGGGGAGTTGTGGAAGTTGGTTATGTGGGAAAACATTTCCTTAATGTCAAGTTCTCATGTGGAAAGTAGCTTCAGCTTGATCCCATGGTTGGGTCATCTTGTGTTTCATCTCACAGGTAGAACTACTGGGAGGCCAAGTAACTGATTTTTCATATCTGATTGAGTAATTACTGACATGTTTCCTGGCAAACTTTGTACTAATGAGGTCTCAGTAGCATCCACTTTGCTCAAATCCAATATTTATCAAATCCACATAGTTATATTATCTCAGTGCTTGAGATCGTAGTAAAATATTGCAACATTATTAGAGATGATGTTGTTAGTTCTCAAATATGAGTTCTAATTCTAACATCATTAGAGAGTCAAGAGATTTATTCTTGAGATTTATTCATTACAAAGATTCTGACATCATTACCCTATGTACATATATGATTACATGAATGGTATGAATCTACATCATAAAAAATCATAGAAACAAAATTATGTACCCCATTTGTGTACTACAAATCAAAATTCAGTCTGAAAAATATTTTAAAAATCATATTATAATATAAAAATTATAAAGAAATTTTAAAAAGATTCTGGAAGAAGGAATGTATAGATATGGGATTAAATCTTTATTTTGTCCTAAATGAGATGACCTCTTCCAAGAACTGATTTTCTTTATACACACTAGTTGGTTGCAAAGATGTGAGTGTGGTGTCTAGACATAATATCAGAGACAGAAAGTTGAATGTCCTTCCCTTTTTCCACTGATAATAGACCTACCTATGGAGTCACAAATAATATCACTGCCATGATTTGAATGCTGGCCCTCAAAATATTAATTCCATAGCCTAATCTTCCGCATTTATGGAATACACGATAAGGGGTATTATCTTTGGCTATTCATTGCCCTTAAAATACTCATGTGTTCAGGTTTTGTCCCTAGAACAACATTGTTCAGAAGTGGGACTTTTAGAAAGTGACTGGGTTCTGAGTGAGCTGACTTCATTAGTGGATTTATCTGCTCATAGCTGACTAAATTCTGGGAAGTGCTGGAAACTGTAGGCAGAAGGGGCAGGTATGAAGGAAGTAAGGAAGTAAGAGAGCATGCCCTTGGAAAATATATCTTATCCCCATCCTCTTACATTCTACCTCTATCCCTTTTTCTCTGATTCTAGCTTCCAAATCTGAGAAGCTTCCCTCCAACATACCATTCCACCATCATGTACTGCCTCACCTCAGGCCCAAAGGAACAGAGATAGTCTACACCTAAAAGGATGAGTCACAATACATCTTTCCTCCTCAAAATTATTCTTGTCAGGTATTTTGATCACAATGATGACAAGGTGGCCAACAAAAATTGTACCAAGAAGTGAGGTTATTACTGTGACTATACCTGACCATGTGGTTCAGAAGACTTTGGTACTAGCGTGCAGAAGGAGTTTGGAAACGCCTTAGAATGTGGTAAGCAGACCTTAATGGGCAACTCTTGGGAAACTTGAAAGACTAGAATGTAAATAGCAATGAAAAGAAAAAAAAAAAAACAAGATTGTGCTTGTGTGTTTTCAGATTGGAATGTGGACTTTGTTGGGAAATTTGGACCAGAGACCACATACGTTGCATTCTGGCAAAGAATTTGTCATATTTTGTTCATGTCCTGAGATTTTGTGTAAAGTTGTATTTAGAGTCAATGGAATAACTAATCTGGTAGAAGAAATTTCAAGGCACCACTGCATTTAACCATCGAGATTTGTATTGCTGGTACTTCTAAATTAAATTTACAATGAGCATCAAGAGAAAGAAGAGCAGAAATATTTGAGCAAAATTTTCAGTCTGGCCAGAAAAGTATGTGCAATATTGGAGTCAAGGAAGGTGTGGTTTCTGAAGGGAGCAGTGCCACTGAGGAGAAGCTAAGTACTTTGCTCTGGGACAATTGGAAGGATGACTTCAAGTCATCTTAGGAATTGACCAAATCCCACCCTTCTTAGGTTTTAGGATGTAAAAGTGTAAGCTCATTTGAATGAGTTTGCTTTGAAAAATGAGCATAGAGATTCTCTACTGGCTTATGGACCCAAGAGGTTTTTTTTCTCAGAATTTACCATGCTCAGCTGTCCAGGCACTAAGAGTCTTCTTTGGCTATGTTTTCCCGAAACCATGAGGCAAAATAAATCATTTCTCCTTTAAGTTGTTCTGGTCAATTATTTGGTCACAGTGATGAGAAAAATCTGACTAACTCAGAGGGTGAATGTTATCCATTTTGAAATACGATTGTTACAGTGAATTATCATATTTCAGATTATTTCACAGGCCTAAATGCAATTTTACATTTTATATATGATAGAGACAAAAATTGGATTAATGCTGGTAGTTTTGATTGTATTATATATATTTATCTAAAATTTATTTGGTAGAATTCTAAGCCATTGTTATCACTCCTTTATATATGTCTGCATATTTTATTACATCAGTTACCTTCATTTTGACCTCAATAATATTTCAAGTCCATAAGTGATTTCTGAGTTGTTGTTGTTATTTTCTTCTTACTACTTATAACAGTCTGTGCTTTGAGGTTTAGCAACCAGTCACTTATTGTCTGTTATCTCTATCTTTATGGTCCCTATGAAAATGGGCAATCTTTCTCATATTGGTGTCATTTGGATAGCTATTCTTTTACCATTGTGCATTAAACAGACTAAATATTCTTTTATATCTCTTCATAGAATTGAAAGATTTCTGGATAACTGAAAAGAAATCATTGACTTAAATAGTATAACTTTCCTCATAAAAGTTTGAGAGACAAGGCAGCTGTCATATTCAAGTTCATTTCCTCCATCTTGGAATGTGAAAATCTTGCATAAAGATGACATCACTCTCACCAAATAGGAGTTTTCTGCTGAGCCATTTGTATTGAATAAATATTTTAATTCCCTCAAATCTAGCAACTGTTGGCATATAAATGCATCTCTGTAAATGTCTCTTTCCCTCCTTGCAATCTTCCATGTCTTCTTAGTCCTGCACATGACAAGAAGCCTGGTCATTGGTGTTCAGAGACTGTGTTGTTATCCTAGGATTCAGTTTAGTACATGTGTTTTAGTCAGAATTTTTGCTGTTGTGAACAAGACTCAACAAGAACAATTTTAAGGAGGAAAAGTTTTATTTGGGGGCTTTTGGTTTCAGAGGTCTCAGTGCATAGATGGCTGACTCTGATGCTCTGGGCCCTGGCTAAAGTAAAAATCATCTCAGAAGAATGTGATAGATGGAGTAGCATAGGACATCACACCAGGGAGCAGAGAGACACTCCTCCCTCACAACAGAGAAAATATACAACCCTAAGCCATGCTGCTAATGACACGGCTCCTCTGGTCACACCCTATCTGACAGTAGTTTATATATGGAATCATCCTAAATGCCCATCAACACAGAAATGGATGAAGAAAATGAGGTATATATAGAAAGAGGAATACCATCCATCAAAAGCATGAAATCCTGTCATTGGCAACAACACAGGTACACTCCAGTGATACTGATTTAAATAAGTCAAGCATAGAAAGATGAATTGAGGGAGGTTTCAAGATGGCGGCCTAGAGGGTGGCTGCATTTCGTGTTGCTCCAGGACTCAGGATTCAAAAGAGGAGATATTGAGACGCTTGGGACCAACTCAAAGCAGCCGGGTGACTCTCACCCCCTGGGGGGGCATCCCGGATGGGACGGTGTTCCCGGAACGCAGGAAACTTTGTGAAGTAGAACTGCTGGCGAGACGCCCCTCCCCCTGCTGGAGCAGTGAACTCGGACAGCTGGGAGCGCCGTAAAGGAGGCCGCTCGGCACAGCGCTGGGACTCGGAGCAACCACTGGGGCTCCGGCGGCTGCCCAGGGGAGGAGTGGCAAGGAGAGCTGTGTGGACTCAGAACACCAGGGCCTGCCCTGAGGAGGAGGAGAGGAGCGTGGCCACTTGGATTTGGAGTGACTGCACCGGAGCTACAGGTGGTTGCCAGAGGAGAAGCTGCGCGGCGAGCTGTTTGGACTCGGAACGATGCTTCTGAAAACCGGGGCCTGCTCTGAGGACGAGGAGGAGGAGGAGGAGCGCGGCCACTTGGATTCGGGGTGACTACATCAGAGCTACAGGCGGTTGCCAGAGGAGGGGCTGCGTGGCGAGCTGTTTGGACTCAGACCACTTCTGAACACCAGGGCCTGCCCGGAGGAGTAGGAGGAGGAAGAGGAGGAGCGTGGCGAGTCCTTTGGACTCGCAGTGACTGCATTAGCGCTCCAGGCGGCTGCTCAGAGGAGAAGGCGAGTGGTGAGTTGTTTGGACTTAAAGTGACAGCTCCTGAACACAGGGGGGCTGCCTGGAGGAGAAGCATGGTGGGACGCTTGGTCTTGAGTGGCTGCACCAGAGCTCTGGGCGGTTGCCCAGAGGACCCGTGCTGCGGGTCACGTGGACTCAGAGCCACTCAGAGCGACTGCTCCTGAACACCCCGGGGGTTATCTGGAGAAGGAGGAGGAACAGGGAGGGTCACTTCAACTCGGAGTGATTGATTGCCCAGGGATACGGGTGGTTGGTGGAGGTGGAGGCACGAAGTGAGTTTCTTGGACTCCTAGTGACTGCACCGGAATACTGGGTGGCTGTCTGGAGGAAGAGGCCTGTGGCGGGTCTCTGGGACTCAGAGCGATTGTTCGGGGCCCCAGGTGGCTGCTCAGAGGAGGGGCCGCATAGCCGGGCGATTGGGTGCAGAGCAGGGTCCCAGGATCTAGGGGGCTTCTTGGTGGAAGAGTGGCACAGAGACGGGCTTGGGGCGGAGCGAAGGTTCCAGGCCTGCGGGCAGATTCTCTGAGGAGGGGCAGCCTAAGGACAGTCATCTGCAAAGGGTGAGGCTCCCAGGCCCAGGAGGTAGGGCCGGGACCCTGGGAACTATGCAGGGGAAGGCAACCCAACCCAGGCGGTAGCTGTAAATTGAGGGGAACCTCTAGGAGGGAACTGACCAGCGACACCTCCCCACCGGATGAGTCTTCCCTGCTGGGTGAGGTTTCCCCACAAGGACGGTAAAACCAGAGACTCAGGCCCAAACAGGCCTTGCCTCAGCCCACAGCCTAGGTCCCCTTTGGATGATCATTGGTCAACAAGTGGAGGCACCTCTGCCCACTAGCAGGGATTATACCCCACCTGAAGGCCACCACTCCTAGAGAGGCAGCTTCCTTGTGGAGCACCGCATTATCAACTTCCTCCAAGACTTCAGCCTACTGAAGGCTAAGGGGGGATATATATAGAAATCTTCAGGGACATTGTAAGTCAATAGAGGAAATCTACAGTATCTCAGTGGTCCTCTGATACCTGAACAATATGAGAAAACAAGGAAAGAAAATGCTGCAAACAAATCTAGATGTTACATCAATAAAACCCAGTGACAGCATGGCAGAAGAAATGACAGAAAAGGAGTTCAGAATGTACATAATTAAAATGATCAGAGAAGCAAACGATGAGATGAAAGAGCAAATGCGCGCACTGAATGATGAGATGAAAGAGCAAATGAAAGCATTGATTGATCGCACCAATCGACAGTTAAAAGAGCAAATACAGGAAGCAAAAGATCATTTCAATAAAGAGTTAGAGATATTGAAAAAAAAAAACAAACGGAAATCCTTGACATGAATGAAACAATAAATCAAATTAAGAACTCCATAGAAAGCATATCCAATAGGATAGAAAACCTGGAAGACAGAACCTAAGACATTGAAGACAAAATATTTAACCTTGAAAACAAAGTTGAACAAACAGAGAAGATGGTAAGAAATCATGAACAGAATCTACAAGAACTATGGGATATCATGAAAAGGCCAAATTTAAGAATTATTGGGATTGAGTAAGGCCTAGAGAAACAAGCCAAAGGAATGAACAACCTAATCAATGAAATAATGTCAGAAAATTTTCCCAAATCTGAAGAATGAAATGGAAAATCAAGTTCAAGAGGCTTACAGGACTCCAAATACACAAAATTACAACAGACCCACACCAAGGCACATTATAATGAAAATACCGAACATACAAAATAAAGACAGAATTTTAAAGGCTGTGAGAGAAAAGAACGAAATTACATTCAGGGGGAAACCAATACGGATATCAGCAGTTTTTTCAATCCAGACCCTAAAAGCTAGAAGGGCCTGGAACAACATTTTTCAAGCCCTGAAAGAAAATGGATGCCAACGAAGAATCTTATACCCAGCAAAACTTACCTTCAAATTTGACGATGAAATAAAATCCTTTAATGATAAACAAAAGCTAAAAGAATTTACAAAAAGAAAGCCAGCATTACACAACATTCTCAGCAAAATATTCCATGAGGAAGAGATGAAAAACAAAGAAGCAAATCAGCAAAGAGAGGAATTATCCTAACGAAATTGTCAAATAAAGGAGGAAACAAGTTGTGTCAAACAAATAAATAAATAAAATTTTAAAAATTAACCAAATGACCGGGAAACCAAATCATATCTCTATAATAACCCTGAATGTTAATGGCCTGAATTCATCAATCAAAAGACATAGACTGGCAGATTGGATTAAAAAGAAAAATCCAACAATATGTTGCCTGCAATAGACTCACCTCATAGAAAAAGATACCCATAGACTAAAGGTGAAAGGATGGGGAAAAATATACCATGCACATGGACTCAGCAAAAAACCTGGAGTATCCATCCTCATTTCCGATAATGTGGACTTCAAGCCAAAGTTAGTCAGAAGGGATAAAGAAGGTCATTTCATACTGCTTAAGGGAAGCATAAATCAGCAAGATATAACAATCATAAACATCTATGCCCCAAACAGTGGCTCATCCATGTATGTCAAACAAATCCTTCTCAATTTCAGAAACCAAAGAGACGATAACACAATAATACTAGGTGATTTTAACACGCCTCTCTCACCACTGGACAGATCCTCCAGACAAAAATTGAACAAAGAAACCATAGATCTCAAGAACACAATCAATAATTTAGACTTAACGGACATTTATAGAATATACCATCCAACCAAGAGCGAATACACTTTCTTCTCAGCAGCACATGGATCCTTCTCTAAAATAGACCATATATGATGCCACAAAGCTAATGTTAGCAAATACAAGAAGATAGAGACTCTAGCATGTATTCTATCAGATCATAATGGATTGAAGTTAGAAATAAATGAAAGAGTAAAACACAGAAACTATTCCAACATCTGGAGATTAAACAATATGCTATTATATGATAAATGGATAACAGAAGATATTAGGAAGGAAATTATAAAATTCTTAGAGATAAATGAGAACAAAGAAACATCATATCAAAATCTCTGGGACACTATGAAAGCAGTACTTAGAGGGAAATTTATTTCATGGAGCGCATTTAATAAAAGAAGTAAAACTCAACAAATAAACGACCTAACACTACAGCTCAAAGCCCTAGGAAAAGAAGAACAGAACAGCACCAAAAGTAGAAGAAGACAGGAAATAGTTAAACTCAGATCTGAAATCAATGAAATTCAAACAAAAGAAACAATACAAAAAATTGATAAAATAAATAGTTGGTTCTTTGAAAAAATAAACAAAATTGATAAACCTTTACCACACTAACAAAGAGAAGACGAGAGAAAACCCAAATCACTAAAATTCGGAATGAACAAGGAAATATCACAACAGACAGGATTGAAATACAAAACATAATTAGAAGCTATTTTGAAAATCTATACTCCAACAAAATAGAAAATTTTGAAGGCATATAGGTTTCTAGAGACATATGAATTGCCTAAACTGAACGAGGAGGACATAAACAATTTAAATAGACCAATTTCAAGTACTGAAATAGAAGAAGTCATCAAAAGCCTACCAACAAAGAAAAGTCCGGGACCAGATGGGTTCTCAGCCGAGTTCTACAAAACCTTTAAAGAAGAGCTCATTCCAATACTTCTCAAAGTATTCCATAAAATAGAAGAGGAGGGAACCCTCCTAAACTCATTCTATGAAGCCAATATCACCCTGTTACCTAAAACAGACAGAGACTCATCAAGGAAAGAAAATTTCAGACCAATATCCTTAATGAACATCGATGCAAAAATTCTCAACAAAATTTTAGCAAATCGCATACAAAAACATATTAAAAAGATAGTGCACCATGATCAAGTGTGTTTCATCCCAGGGATGCAAGGTTGGTTCAACATCAGGAAATCAATAAACGTAATTCACCACATTAATAGACTTAAAGTCAAGAATCACATGATTATTTCAATAGATGCAGAAAAAGCATTTGATAAAATACAGCACCCATTCATGCTCAAAACACTAGAAAAAATAGGGATAGTGGGAACATTCCTTAACATTGTAAAGGCCATTTATGCTAAGCCCATGGCTAATATCATTCTAAATGGAGAAAAACTGAAAGCATTCCCCCTAAAAACTGGAACAAGGCAGGGATGCCCTCTTTCACCACTTCTATTCAACATCGTTCTTGAGACTCTGGCCAGAGCAATTAGACAAACCAAAGAAATCAAAGGGATACGAATTGGGAAAGAAGAACTCAAACTATCCCTGTTCACTGATGACATGATTATATATTTAGAGGAACCTGGAAATTCCACCAGAAAACTCTTAGAACTCATAAGTGAATTCAGTAAAGTAGCAGGTTACAAGATCAATGCCCATAAATCCAACGCATTTTTATACATAAGTGATGAATCTTCAGAAAGAGAAATTAGGAAAACTACCCCATTCACAATAGCCTCGAAAAAAGTAAAATACTTGGGAATCAATCTCACAAAAGAGGTGAAAGACCTCTACAATGAGAACTATACAATACTAAAGAAAGAAATTAAAGAACACCTTAGAAGATGGAAAGATCTTCCATGTTCTTGGATAGGAAGATTTAATATTGTCAAAATGGCCATACTACCTAAAGTGCTATACAAATTCAATGCAATTCCAATTAAAATCCCAATGACGTACCTTACAGAAATAGAGCAAGCAATTATGAAATTCATCTGGAAGAATAAGAAACCCAGAATAGCTAAAGCAATCCTTAGCAGGAAGAGTGAAACAGGGGGTATTGCAATACCAGATCTTCAACTCTACTACAAAGCAATTGTAACAAAAACAGCATGGTTTTGGTACCAAATAGAAAGGTAGATCAATGGTATAGAATAGAGGACACGGACACAAACCCAAATAAATACAATTTTCTCATATTAGACAAAGGTGCCAAAAATATGCAATGGAGAAAAGATAGCCTCTTCAACAAATGGTGCTGGGAGAATTGGAAATCCATATGCAACAGAATGAAACTAAACCCATATCTCTCACCATGCACGAAACTAAACTCAAAATGGATTAAGGACCTCGGAATCAGACCAGAGACCCTGCAGATTATAGAAGAAAAAGTAGGTCCAAATCTTCACCTTGTTGGTCTAGGATCAGACTTCCTTAACAGGACTCCCATAACACAAGAAATAAAAGCTAGAATCAACCACTGGGATAGATTCAAACTAAAAAGCTTTCTCTCAGCAAAGGAAACTATCAGCAATGCGAAGAAAGAGCCTACAGAGTGGGAGAATATCTTTGCCATTCATACTTCAGATAGAGCACTAATCTCCAGAATTTATAAAGAACTCAAAAAACTCTACTCCAAGAATTCAAATAATCCAGTGGACAAATGGGCTAAGGAAATGAATAGACACTTCACAGAAGAAGATCTACAAGCAATCAACAAACATATGGAAAAATGTTCAACATCTCTAGTAATAAGAGAAATGCAAATCAAAACCACCCTAAGATTCCATCTCACCCCAATTAGAATGGCGATTATCAAGAATACGAGCAACAACAGGTGTTGGCGAGGATGTGGGGAGAAAGGTACACTCATACATTGCTGGTGGAGCTGCAAATTAGTGCAGCCACTCTGGAAAGCAGTGTGGAGATTCCTTAGAAAACTTGGAATGGACCCTCCATTTGACCCAGCTATCCCACTCCTTGGCCTATACCCAAAGGACTTAAAATCAGCATACTACAGAGACACAGCCACATCAATGTTCATAGCTGCTCAATTCACAATAGCCAGACTGTGGAAACAACCTAGATGCCCTTCAATTGATGAGTGGATAAAGAAACTGTGGTATATATATACAATGGAATATTACTCAGCCATAAAGAATGATAAAATTATGGCATTTGCAGGCAAATGGATGAAATTGGAGAATATCATGCTAAGTGAGATAAGCCAATCTCAAAAAGCCAAAGGACAAATGATTTCGCTAATAAGTGGAGGATGACACATAATGGGGGGGAGGGAAGGGTTAGTGTTAGGGTTAGAGTTAGGGTTAGGGAGGGGGACAAGTATGGAGGAAAGAAGTACTGTATAGAGGGTAAAGAGGGGTGGGAGGGGTGGGGGGAAGGGAAAAAATAACAGAATGAATCAAACAACATTACTCTATGTAACTTTATGGTTACACAAATGGTATGCCTTTACGCCATGTACAAACAGAGAAACAACATGTATCCCATCCCATTTGTTTACGATAAAAAAAAAAGAAAGATGAATTGATTCGTGCCAAATGGATATGAGAATCAGAACAGCACAGTGTTGACTTAGAAATTTGTACAAATATAGGGGATCTGAAAATAAGTGATCAAATTTCTAAAAAGGACTTCTCTATGTGCACTTGAGAACCAAACTCCTCCAAAGGCACTTAGTCCTCATTACCTAGAAAGAACAAAATACTTTCTCGCTTATAGAAACAGATTCACTGAACCTACTTCAGGCCAATCATTATGTCATGTCAGTATTTTGTTTTGGTAATCAGGATAAATTTACTTCATATTTTTATGTGAGTGTTCCTGTGGTTGATGGAAACTTTGACCTTTTTTAAAATAATCACATTGATATATTTCTATATATTACCTATTATTTATCCTTTTTGAAGCAAATATGGTTAAGATGATAAACCCCCCATAATACCATCTTGGTTAAAAATCTAATCTACTCAAATGTGCTGAGTCAATGGACAAATTGTCATAGTAATATCCTTCTTTTGTACTAAGAATTTAAGGCAGGGTTACTTTACTACTTATCAGACATTACTACCTCATGTACATGTATGACTGCATAACTGATGTGATCCTGCATTATTTATAATCAGAAAAAATGAGAGATTACACTCAATTTATGTATGGTCTATCAAGACGTATAAATCCATTGTACTGTCATGTACAAATAATTTGAACAAATAAAATTTAAAGACTAAAATCTAATTAAGATGAAGGACCATAATTTCAAACCACACAGCTCTTGGTAAAGAAGCTGTGGAAATCCCATGAAAACATTGAAAAAGGTATGCATGAAGTTCTAACCAGGGAGTCACGCGATCACGTGTGAATGTTTTTTGCCATCATCATCGACCATACAACAGGATGAAAAACTTCTGTGAAAATATAAAAAGTAAAAATTAAGGTTCAATAAACATCAATGATGCAATGCGAAAGACACCAATGGATATTTGTATTTTTACATGAGCTTGGTTGATAGATAATTAAATAAATTGCAAAATTATACCCACATATTTAGAATGTATTTTGCTACTCTACATAAAAATAAGTTTACTTGATATGAGTGATTGTATGGATTCATTTACAACTTAAAATCAATACTGTAGTTTATTAGAGAAGTTTTATTTGCCAGGTCCATGAAATGGAGATGAGAGGAACAAAAGAGACAGTTCAAGGTGTAAATTTGACCTCAGGGGTCAGGAATCCATCCCTCCTGAGCCTTCACTGCTACAGAGTTGGTCTTCAAGGATATGCACTCCTGGGGTCACCAGGAGAGTAATGTATCTGATCTAATGAGGAGCTTAGGAATTTGAGCCCCCAGGGAAATGGAGGTGATAGGAGTCAGCCTGTGACCTCCTCACTCAGGCACCCTGCCCCAGCCAGGAAGAAGCAACCGAGCCTCCTCCCAGAGGTGACTCTTCCTGAGCAGGACCTTGTTCACTCACCTTGTGTCTCTGCACTTCCTGAGACAGATCTTCCATCTCCAATGTGCCTAATGATGAGCATCATTTCCCTGGAATCCAACCATGAACTCGAGTCCCTTAAGTAATGCTTGGGAAACCAGGCTGAGTGTGTCGCCAGAGTTTCATCCAGGGAAGCAGCGAGGAGGGTAAGAAACAAGGAATGGAGAAACAGGATGAGGATCAGTCCATCACACCCTCCTAGCCCCTGTCTCATCCTCTGCACTCATATATTTGCTCTGGTCCTCCCCAGATCTCAGGCTGCTGGTCTCATGCTGTACAAGGAAAGGGTCTATTTCTTTCTGAATGGAAATCAACCCTTTCTCAAACATGATAATTGCTACAAAGCACGCTTGAACTCTATAGAGAGGTTGGGGAGAGGGTGTTTGTAAGTGCATTAATTGCTAGGGCTGTCATAACCAGGCAGCAGAATCTTGGTTGTGTAGCAATCAAACGTTAAATTCTCACAGTTCTGGAGGTTATAAGTACAAAAATTAAGGGGTCCAAAGATTTGCATTCTAACTTGTTTCCAAATGATGGTGTTACTGCTGGACATACACGCAATTATAATTACACCCCATCGTTTGCTTTAGATTCTTCACTGACCTGAAAGCTAGAAACCAAACAGCCATTTCAGAATTCATCCTCCTGGGACTGACAGATGACCCAGCACTGCAGCCCCTCATATTCAGCCTCTTCCTGTCCATGTACCTGGTCACCATCCTGGGGAACCTGCTCATCATCCTGGCCATCAACTCTGACTCCCACCTTCACACCCCCATGTACTTCTTCCTATGCATCCTGTCTGCTAATGACATCTGCTTAAGCACAAGCACGGTCCCCAAGATGCTGGTGAACATCCTGAGACAGGATCAGAGCATCACCTACACCGGATGCCTCTGCCAGGTCTGCTTTTTCATAGTTTTTGTTGGCTTGGAAAATTGTCTCATCACAGTGATGTCCTATGACCGCTATGTGGCCATTTGTCACCCCCTTAAATACACAGTCATCATGAACCCTCATCTCTGTGTATTCCTAGTTCTACTCTCCCTGGTAATTAGTGTTGTGCATGCCCTCCTCCACACTCTGATGGTTCTGAGGCTGTCCTTCTGCACAGACCTGGAGATCCACCACTTCTTCTGTGAACTTGCTCAGGTCCTGAAGCTGGCCTGTTCTGATACCCTCATCAATAACCTGCTGGTGTATTTGGTGGCTGTTCTATTTGCTGGTGTTCCTCTCTCTGGAATCATTTTCTCTTATGTTCACATTGTGTCCTCTGTCTTGAGAATGCCCTCATCAGGAGGAAAGCATAAAGCTTTTTCCACCTGTGGGTCTCACCTGTCTGTCGTCTCCTTGTTCTATGGGACAGGTTTGGGGGTGTACATTAGCTCTGCAGTGACTGACTCCTCCAGGAAGTCTGCAGTGGCCTCCGTGATGTATTCTGTGGTCCCTCAGATGCTGAACCCCTTTATTTACAGCCTGAGGAACAGGGACATGAAGGTCTCTGTGAGGATGCTCATGGGGAAGACACCCTCTGTTCTGTGATATTTACTTTGAACTTGTGTTTCTAGAGGGAAGCAGAGTGACAGGGTTCCTGGTTAGCCAGAATGTCTGCACATTCTGTCATTGCATTCTGCTAAGTTGATGAGATATGTAATAACCAGGTGCCTTTTAACTGCCCTGTAAATTCCGAGTCCTTATGGAAAACTCTTAGTGGTTTTACAGTCTTTGCTTGTCCAGAGTCAGAGCCTACTGCAGAGATCCTATTGTTAGCACACTCTTAAAGAAAGGCAGTTTGGAGAAGGTAGACACAGCAGGAATAGTATCTCAACAAAGCACAGGGAAGGGGGAGAGGGTGAGGTAGATCAACAGGTGCTAAATTACTGTTTGATGTTATGAACCACTTCTGGTGTTTTATGGCATAATAGGGTTAACATAATTTGCAATGATGTATTATATACCTTAAAAATAGTTAGAAAGGAGAAATTTGGATGATCTCACCATGAGCCATGAAAGTTTAAGGTGATATATGTGCTAATGCTAAGTACCCAAGTAGCTCTAAAACCAGCGTATCTGACAACACAAACATCCCACTCTATCTGATATGTGTGTACAATTATTATGTCAGTAAACAATAAATAAATTTTTAAAAATTGCAAATAAAATGAAGCTCTTCATCTGTCCCTGACAATTTCCTCCTAATACATGACCTCCTTACCTGCAAAGACCAAGTATTTTCTTGTTGATGGAAATAAATCTAGAGAGTCCTTCAATCAGCAGTCAGGGGTCCTGGGAGTTCCCCTCACAAGGGGGCAATGGTACCTCAGTTCTCCCTGAGCAGGTTCTTAACTTTAACCACTGCAAAGAATTTCAAGATGCATCAAAAGCAAGACACAAGGAGTTTCATGTGATGACAGCAAATGTATGTACACCCCAAAGGCAGGGTCAGATGCCCCTTTTCTCTGAGAAGAGAAGATGGTGATGTGCCCAGGATGAGCTCTGATCCTATATATGATGTTCCTGGGAAAAGATGTGCAGGTTCCTAAGCAAGCTCCTTTAAAATATAATGTTACATCAACTGTTTGATACTGGGGATTCAAAATGCTCCTTTCTGATTAAGCAGTCTAGCCACAGAGGTTTCTTTTGTTGGAAGTCATTTAAATTGATTATGGTTTGTTCTAGTAGGTGTGGTACACCATATGCTGGAGGTTTTGTTCACCTAACTAAAGGAATCATGAGTAATGAGCATGACCATGGCTGGTCATGCTCATAGATCTGGGTCTCCATTTACTGGGGTCTCTCCCCCCCCCGAGAGCCCACTTATCTCACTTTGATTTCAGCCCACTCACCATGTTGTTTGCCTGTGTTACTATTTCCTTTGCAGTTCATGGAAATTTGAACCTTGTTTTGCAATCCCATTGCTGACTCCCATTTCATCAACTATTCCTTTCTTAAAGTTTCAGTGAGGGTTAGATGGACATGAAAGTCATCACAGTGCCATCTGCCTTTAAATTCTAGATGATTTACTTTGAAAAGTATGAATTCATGTAATATGAGTTAATATTGTATAAGATACAGTGATTAACATGTAAAATATTGAAGTTCTTAAATATAAAAGTCATATAAGATTTAAAATTTTACAATGAACATCAACATGGACCAACATTTCCATCTACTAACTGAAGCCTGAAATCTGCCCAAGTGTGTAGAATTCAGGGACATAGCAACATACCACCAGTAAATATATAAATAAAAAGAAAAACTAGAGAGAGAATGAAATTCACAAATATTCAGCAAAGATTCAATGACTTTTAAGAGGAGAACTTTTTAGTATTTGCTTTGAAATATACAGAGAAAAAGGCTTAAGAGTCAGAAAACCTCTCTTAATGAGTAAGGAGAAAAACTCTGAGTGTCTGTGCTTTTACAGTCATTCTCTCTGGGTTTTTATCCCCCAATGTTCTGTGCACTTATGGTGGGATGAGAGTCCTCCTGTGGTATTAGGGGTGGAGGATCTTTTGAAGGTGACCACAGTGGAAGGTGAGTGGGTCCCTGAGGGTTTGACTCAAAAGGGACAATAGAAACACATTCCACAATCATCTCTCTCTCTCTCTCTCTCTCTCTCTCTCTCTCTCTCTGCTGTCCTCTGATATTCAGTCTTTCAATTCTGTGAACACAATACCTGACATGAACAACTTAAAAAAGTTTATCCTGGCTGGTGGTTTCAGAGGACTCAGTCCATGGTTGGGAAGCTACAAGGAGAAATGTCATGGCTGAAGAATTTACAGAGGAAAGCTGCTCAGCATGTGGCAGGCAAGGAGCAGACCAAAAGTGAGGAAGGTCTGTGGAGAGGGTCAAGCTTCCCAGCCAAGCCTCCAGTGGACTGCTTCCTCCATCTGGGTCTCACCTCCCAGGAGTCCTCAGCTATACTTCATCCACCCTTTGGAATAATGCACAGATGAGGTCAGAGACCTCATGATCCATCATTGCTTAAAAGTCCCACCTCTATACATGGCAGTCTTGGGGACTATGCATTCAATGCCTGAGTTTTTTGCATGCATAATATGTAAAGAAATGAGGATCTATAAAACACCATGTTCCTGTATGCTCCCTTTTTCTTCCCCAAAACCTAAACAAGATAAACAAGGAGAGCAATACCGTCCTTTAATGGATACTCACATATTGTCTTGAAGGACTCTGGATGTCTCCTATGCCCACTGGGAACAAGAGTGAGTGACTGGTATCTGGAGAAGCTGCTTCCTTGCATGTATGCCAGGACATTGCTCCTGGGCGTGTTGGTCACACAAGCAAGTAAATGCTAGTGATATTGCTGCTTCTGTAGACTAACACATAAAACCCCTCTCTAAATGGGGACCCGGCTAGAACTCAGGGAACCCTGGAGATGGTATGTGTCACTTTTCCAGCAGCTGCTTCTCCACAATTCACCATGAGGGAGAGGAGGTACTGCTCGGCAAACACTGTGAGGGATAAAGGTGCTATTGGTTCAGCCTACTGACACTGAACCCTTCTTTGTGCAGTCACTGATCTCTTTCAAGCTTTCCTTAATAAATCATATGTCTCACATGCCACTTTCATGCTCTGTCTTTGGCCTTTCTTCAATCTACCCACTGATTTGGCACAACTGGGTTGTAGACAAGACATTCTAAATCCAAACCTTATATTCTACCTCTTGTTCCCAGATGTTCATGACCAAATCACAATATAAAATGCATTCAGTCCATCTCCTAGAGTGCCAACAGTCTTCAGAGTTCCATAATTATTAAAAAGCCCAAGTCCAAAGTTTCCTCCAAGACACCATGTGGTTTGTCACCAGCCTGCACAGTAGCTGCTTTCGACCACAGATGCAGTGGACTTGAGTACATGTGCAGCTGTCATGCCTGGTGAAATATACCGTGAGGGTCAGACTTCTTAGGTGGCCTGTGTGACCAGGTTGCTGCCAATATTCTCTTAGAGCTAATTTTTCGAGTGAGTTTTATTTTTCTACCCTCAAACCTGAAATAAGCAGGGTGTGGTCAATTCTGAGATTCTCATAAAGCATTTTTCCTATTGTGAGGATGCAAAGTAACTTTCAGGTACTTTGTCAGGTGCAAGGAATTTAACTTCTCTGTAGTGGTAGTAACTTCTTCAGTAACATCAAACTCCTGAGCTCCAATTTCACACATGCATTTGGGTCAAACCACAATATTTTCAAGTTTTTCTCTTCTCTTTTACTTTGTTTTCTAACATTAAACCTCACTAAAACATCCAGCAATACTTATGCAACTGCTGGAATCTAATACTGTCTTCAAATTCCCTCCTTCGGATTGATTAGTACAACACTTTTAAATTCAGCCTTACATGTCCCCAAGTCTCAGGACAGGAAAAATGTAAAAAGTTTTTTGACAGAATGTAAGATGAATGGACTTCAGTACAACTCTCCACAGATTCCTCTTTTAATCTGAAACATTCTGAGCACAATCTTTACTGTTCAGGTTTCTAATGAAATTCTGGTCATTTGATCCCCAGCAGAATTGCCTATTAAGCTCTACTAACTACATTCTACAGCTTCTCTATCCTGTAACTTCAAATGTTTGCAAACTCTGTTCAACAACCAGCACCAAAAGCTGTGTACAACCTAGTCAGGTAGATTCACAGCAATGACTCCAATTCTCAGTACAAATATCTGTCAGATTTTCATTGTTGTGGACAAACAAGTTTCAGAAGTGAAGATTTATTTTACTTCAAAGTGTCAAGGGATGCAGTACATGGCCAGCTGGCTCCAAGGCACAAATTCCATGCTGGAAGGGCCTGAAAGAGGAAAAGTACTGTTTGTGTTGGTGGTATAGCAGGGAGGACGAACAGGGAATCAACCCTTCCAGCAAAGGCCAAATGTGACTTATTTCTTCCAACTAGATCCAACTTCCCAGTAGTAAATCCAGTTATTAATCAATTAATCTGTCAAATGTAGTATCCACTGATGAATTCAAAGTCCTTATTAACCAACCATTTCTAAAAGTGCCACCTCTGAACCTTGCTGAACCAGGAACAGTGATTTCACCTCAGAAGAATTGGTAGGGGGCACAATTCCAACACCTCCTCCACCACATACTGCTTCTATGTTATGCATGGCTATTATAGGCACAGAACAACAGGCAAAACAACCATGAAACAAATATCCAAAGCCATGAGCAAAAATGAAACTTTCCTTATTTCAATGAATTATCTTGTATTTCTGTTATAGCAACAGAAATGTGTCTAAAAATACTTTAGCAAATATTAATAAATACATTATTTATACCCACATATATAAGACATGGTCACAACTAAAATGGAACCAAGCTTCTTTAAAGCATTAATTGAATAGAGGCGAGTTTGAATTTGACCTAAAAGCAGACCTTGAATTCATTTGAGGAATACCCCATGTTATGTCGACAAAGTCTGTGAGATGAGTTGAGCAGAAATAATGGAGAGAACTGAGTGGTGTGACCACGGCCTCTTGGGTCAGGAATCAGTCTTCCTGAATCCCTCACTTCTGCAGAGTTGGTCTTTAAGGACATGCACCTTCGAGATCAGAGTGCTAACTAAAATATCTGTTATGATGAGGAGCGTTGGATATGGAGCCCCAGAGATACAGACTATAGAAGTCAGCCTGGGACCACCTCACTCAACAAACTTGCCCCAGCCAGGAGCAACAGTTGAGCCTCTTCCCGGAAACCCATCCTGGCCAGTCTTTCACTGATGCATTTAATCTGTCTGTGTATTCAGAGGATACATCTTCCAACTGCAATATCCAGGTGAGATGTTGAACAACATTCTTCCTGAAGCTAAAGGCCTTTAGTTAATATTTTGAAAATGTTATTCATGTATATAACTCATTTCATCTCTGATACATTTTAATTTGTATGTATTTCATCATATGTCCATACCCAATTAATATATTGGTATAATTCATGATCCCTTCATTTTTTTTTACCTGACCATCATTCCCAAGGATAGTTTTAGTACATTAAAGACTTCCCTGATATTTTCATTCATCATGGAAGGGATGATTCCTTTCTTTTCTCTTTCCTCAACTGCCCTGACACATTACCAATTTCTGAAGAAGCAATAGGGCCACCTATTCATGACATTCCATGAAGTACCCAATAGGAAATTTCAGTGTGAGAGTCTGATAAGTAAAGCCCTGTTGTGGGCACTTTGTTCTATATATTTCTCATTAAGAAACATCCCCCACAGGTTCTTCCCATTTCATTTAAGCAAAATTTAAAAAAAAATCATATATTCAAGGTATACAACGTAATGGTAGGAGATATATATACACATTCAGAGTGTGTGAGACCAGTGTTATACCATATGGTAATACTGTCATAGCATCTTCCTCTTGAGGACAGGGACCATTTCTCTGCAAGAATGCTATACTTGAACCCTGATTAACTTGTGTGTTCAACTTATAATATTTTCTTTTTTGAATAGCAATAAATCATTCATATTTTCATCAGTTTTATTAAATATCTATCTATTTCATGTACTTTTACAGTTAGCAGATTTTTGAAAAAATGATATACCACTTAAGAGAAGAACTTATCAAAATAAGAGAATAATTCACTTTAGAACAGAGAATCGCATAATGAGTTCCCTGAATTTCTTTGAATTAACTGCTAAAGGACATGGCTTATGATACTAGTGGGTAGTTTTATGAGCTTCAACTATGGAGGCACCATTTTCAAATCTTTCCTCAGATTCACATGGATGGATGTCTTCTAGCTGCTATCATTAATTTCATGAGTAGAGATTATATATTTTTAAGGCAAGAGAAAAACTAGGGGTTTTGGTCAGGAGGAAAATATTAAAGTTGCATGGGAAAACTATGAAGTCTGAGTCATCATTTAAGAATGTAAGTTCTGAACTATTCAGAGGCATAAACAGAGCTATCAGATGTATATCAGATATGTCAGAATATCTGAACACAAACCCAGTCTTGGTCTCTGTGGGTCTCATATTCATGTTGTAAACTCCTCATGCCTCAGTGTCCTCATGGATTAAGGAGATTGATACTAACAACTCACACGTGTACAATTTGGCAAGACATTCAGATGAGCTGAAGCATGCCAAAGTTAGGGAACCAGCACTATGGAAAACAAAATTTGAAATTTCATTCTGGCCTTTTGAAGATATCTTTGAATAATTTTGATTGAAAGAAATGCCTTGTCATTTGTTTCCTTCTCAGGACTTTCCACGTAAAAGAGGGTTGGGAGTCAATCAAATTTATTTCAATAAAGGGAGTTGAGGGAAAAGAGGAATGATTAAAAAGGGACAGAGGGAGAGGGAGTAGAGGAAAATATGCTAACGTTCACTTGAAGACACAGTACTCATGATTTATTTTTATTTGTTAGGGTACCCATGATTTCTTATTGTTTTTTAGTGTTCTTAAAATTCGTCATACATTTCCAGGATGGTGCATGACTCTAATCTCTGTGACTTGACACGTTGAGGCAGGAGGATCACAAGTTCAAAGCCAGTCTCAGCAACTTAGCAAGACTCCAAGCAACTTATGTGAAATCCTTTCTCTAAATACAAAATAAAAAAGGGCTCAGTGGTTAAGCATCCTGGGTTCAGTCCCTGGTACAAAAAAAAAAAAAAAACATCATATATCAAAACCATCCAGAGGGCTTGTTGAAACATAGACTGCATTTCCTCCAACCTCATTTAAGGAATTTGCCTCTCTTACAAAACAATGGCTAGTGGATGAAAATAATTCAACATGTATGAGTCTAATAATTTCCTCAAATTATCTATGCTCTGAGGGCTACCTCTGTCTCCTGAAGGAGATTCATGTTCTACAGAATCTACAGGATTCTAGTGCTATCTGTCTCTTATGTCTTTGTCTTCTGAGCACAAATTGTTGCTTTTTGTATATTTTTACAAGCCTGCAAATTTTATTTTTTCTCTCATTCACTTATTTTTGTTTTTTCAATCATATGCCACCTATCACCACAGGGAGATAAGTTCCCTAAATATGCAATGCACTTCAGAATTTCATGTATATATTTCTATTACACAGCATAAAATAGTTCTGAAACAAAAATCATATCTATTTATTGCATTCTCAGCATTTTCCACCATGTATGATAAAGATAATTCTCAATAAAAGTGAGGGTGAATAAATGAATACAGGAAAGAAGGTGAGGAAGATAAAAGAAAGGAAGGAGAGAGAAGCAGAGGGAAGGATTTCAATGTTCTTTGGGGCTTTAACTGAAAAGAAAGAACCTTGAGGAGCAGTTCTCATGTACAACTACTTAGAACAAATAATATTTTAAAAAAATTAAAATGTTAACATGTGAGGAAGTTTGTTAAATTGTGCACTGTTGTTCCTCATCCAGGAGCTCATTATCAGTAGGTCTGCTGCCAGTCCACAGATCAGCATTTCTCACACGTCCCTAAGTCATGCTGCTGCTGCTTGGGCCCAGGAATCACAACTTTCTTTGTCATGTCGCCCATTTTGGGGTGTAGATTCATCTTTAGCATGGAACCAAGAAACAACACAGCTGGTTTAGAATTCCTGCTCCTGGAACAGACAGATGAGTCAGCACTGCAGTTGCTTATCTTTATCCTCTTAATGTCCATGTACCTGGTCACCATCCTGGGACACCTGCTCATCATCCTGTCTGTGAATTCTGACCCCCACCTCCACACCCCCACACACATGTACTTCTTCCTCTCAAACCTGTCCTTTACTGATATCTGCTTGAGCACAAGCACAGTCCCCAAGATGCTGGTCAACATCCAATCACAGAGTCAGAGCATCTCCCACACAGGCTGCCTCTCCCAGGTCTTCTTTGTCCTGGCTTTT
This sequence comes from Sciurus vulgaris, assembly GCF_902686455.1. Classification (NCBI taxonomy): domain Eukaryota; kingdom Metazoa; phylum Chordata; class Mammalia; order Rodentia; family Sciuridae; genus Sciurus; species Sciurus vulgaris. The sequence continues at coordinate 7,521,732 of NC_136477.1, forward strand.
CTTGTCTTAGAGAACTGTCTCCTATCAGCTATGGCCTATGACTGCTATGTGGCCATTTGTCACACCCTGAAGTACACCACCATCATGATTCCTTCCATCTGTGTGACACTGGTTCTGATATCTCTGGGCATCAGCTCTGTGGATGCCCTCCTCCACAATCGTATGGTGCTGAGCCTGTCCTTCTGCACTAACCTGCAGATCCCCCACTTCTTCTTTGGACTTGCTCAGGTCATCAAGCCTGCCTGTTCTGATACCCTCATCAATAATATTTTGGTTTATTTTTTTTTTCTATCAAATTGGCTGGTAGTTCTCTGTCTGGAATCATTTTGTCATATACTCAAATTGTCTCTTCTCTTTTGACAATGCCATCACCTGGCAGAAAATATAAAGGCTTTTCCACCTGTGGGTCTCATCTCTTAGTCGATTTCTTGTTCTATGGCACAGGTTTTGGTGTGTATTTTAGCTCTGCAGTTACTGAGTCAGCCAGGAAGACTGCAGTGGCTTCAGTGATGTACACTGTGGTTCCTCAAATGCTGAACACCTTTATCTGCAGCCTGAGGAACAGGGATATGAGGGGAGCCCTGAGGAAAATATTAAGTAGAATAACATTCTTCACGTGATTGTCATCATATTTAAGCCAGTTTTCCAAAGTACATCCAGTGAACATTTAACACTCTCATGCAAAACAATGTATCTGAGAGGAAAACAATTTTTCTGTGGAGAAAGAGGCCAGTTTTGGATGAGATTTTAGGTTTTTTTTTTTTGAGAAACCAGTGAAAGAGGAAGCAAGCAGGTAAGGTTTAAGATCACTACTTTCCAAAGAAGAGAAAAACTTCTCACTATCATCTCTCCATGTGTGGAAATAAAACCTCAGCAGAACATGACAGTCTGTCATTGGAGCAGGAGGCGGGGAGGGTGGCACAAGGAAAAGCCTTCAGCACTTCTCTCGTGGACAGCTCCCTCTCATTTCCCCCATGGTCTTCAGAGCAGAGCTTCCTCCACTAGTGCCCACAGAGTCCCTGCAGAGGTGAGTTGCCTGAGGACCATGTTATAATGCAGGTTCATTGATCTCACTCAAGGACTATTGAGTTTGAATCTTTGCCGAGATGTCTAAAGATGTGATTCATAAATAAGCCCTTTGTAAGTTTCTGAGGCTCTCAAGTCTGGGAAGATTTAGGTATTAATATTTCAAGAACACTAGAGAATGCACTTGCAGTAGGTAATATGCCTCAAATAACATAGTATCAAGTGTCATACACTTAGTGTACAAAACTTACTTGTAGGCTTAAATTTGTTGTAACATAATAAAACATACATACAGACCACCAGGTTAAAAATAAAGGTAGAATAGGTATAAAGAATCCTCCAGTTACATATTCCTTTCTCCTCTTCTTATAAGCAGCTCCACTAAAAATTATATTTATTATTTGCAATATTATTTGATTTCTCAGAATCCTTTGAAATTGACAGTCATTGGTCATTTGTGCCAACACACTAGCATTGTCACAAGATTCAACTATGTGATTTTATCACCCTTATAAGTAAGCATGCAAAATTTATTACATAAATTTATTAAATATGCTACATACTTTTATATATATACTATATGCATACATACTACATATACACATACTATATACATACTAATATACATATATGCATATTAAAATACATAATATATTATACATACTATACTAAACCATCACTATTCCATTAAGTTCACACATTAAATAGCAGCAATAATATTAATAGTAAAAGTAATCATAATGGGAATAATAACAGGACAATGATGGCAATATTTGATGAAGTGGAATTCACCAAAGAAACTTAGCTTTCAAAAAAATATTTCTTTTGGCCCTTCATGTTATGAGACAACATCATTACACTATGTAATGTATGATTACATGAATGTTGTGACTCTATGTTGTGTACAACCATGGAAAGGAAAACTTGTACCCCATTTGTGTACAATGAATCAAAATGCAGTCTGTAAAAATAAATAATGAATAAATGAGTAAATAAATTTTAAACATAAAAATTCTTTCTTTTTGTACTTGTTTAATCATGCAATATCTTTTAAAATGTTTTTATTAGTACACAATGCTTACACATAATATGAGAGTTCGATTTTACACAATCATACATATAAGGATCTTAATTTGCAGCATTTTAGTTCCCATTATTTCCACTTCTTCTTTCCTCCATCCCCTCCACTCTTCTGGTCTGCTTTCTATTTATTGATTGTTTTTTAAACTAGTGCTTTGAAGATATACATAAATATGGAAATCATTGTGGTATATTTACATGTGCACAGAGCATAATTTGTTTGATTTCATTGTGCACTTCCTCCCTTGTCCCAACCCTCCTCCTTTCCCTTGAATTCTCTTCCTCTACTCCACTGATCTCTCTTCTATTTTCATGTAACTGCACACCACTCCTCTTTTTAATTTGCTCTAGCTTTCACATATGAGAGAAAAGATTTGACCTTTGACTTTCTGGGTCGCACTTATTTAAGTTAACATGATTTTCCCCAGTTCCCTTAATTTATCAGAAAATGCCATAATTTCATTCTTCTTTATGATTTAAAAAACATTACATGTATGTACTATATTTTCTTCTCTATTAATCTCCAGACAGACAACTGGCCTGAGTCCATAATTTGGCATTGTCACCCACCCTAATAGGCATCAAATCTACCTATGCTTAGGTCATTGGTAGGTGTTATGTGCACTGCAGTTGTGCTATTTTTCCAAACAATTTCTATTGGGGTAATGACCTGAAACAGGGGCACAGGCTTCCTTAGCCAGGACTACATGGATTGAGTCTTGAGATACAGGTTTTTATCTCCTCTACCCTTGATATCTTTGATATTGAAATTTTCAAAGAGAGTTGAATGGGACCAAGTTGTGATTGGACTGAAGGGCAGTTTTGCACCACTGGGCTGGGGAAGTAGCTCAATATCAAGACTACCAACCATTGTGTTTGGGGCAATGAATTTCAATATTATTATAACTACAATGCACTAAAAAGGACTTAAAAAATCCGTATGAACTACAAAGGGAAAAGGGCAGTTCAATAGAAATAACAAAAACAGGTATTACAAAAAAATGGGAAAGTACATTGTCCATGTATCTTAGAAGACATTCAAACTCACAATTAAAAAATGTAAACTTAATGAAATAATATTTTACATGCACTAGATTTTTAAGAGTGATGAAAATGAGCTGGTAACTATTTGTATCACAAGAAATGCTATTAGGTGTGTAAATTTGTTTAACCACTTAGGAAAACACTTTAAAACTACCCAAAGGAGAAGAGCTGCTCTCAAATACACAATAACTTCACTCTAAGGGCAAAACATTGCTTTTTTCCACCAGAGGACATGTGCAAGATTACTCAAATATGTTGACTCATAATAGTTCAAAATGTGTACTCGGGATATAGCTCAGTGGTAGTGTTTGCATACCATGTACAAGGACCTGAGTGTGATCCAACACTTCATTTAAAATAATGCACAAAGAACAGAAAGCTTGCCACTGAACATTACATCAACATCAGGCATGATAACTGTACTTTTAAAACATTGTAAGTTGTAGATGGATGTAATAACTCATTTTTATTTATTTGTTATTATGTGATGCTGAGGATTGAACCCAGTGCCTCACACAAGTATGCAAGCATTCTACCACTGACGAACAAACCCAGCCCAGGATAACTGTATTTTGAATTCAAAATGTACAATGTAAAACTATACAGCATTAAAAGAAATTAACTCTTGCCTCATCAACAGCAGGTTTGAATCTCAAAGTAAAATGATTCAAAAATAATCATAAATAGAATTCATACACAAATATTCAAGTCTTTAGTTCAAAATGAAGCAATTTCTTTAGTACACATATCTAATAAATTTTGCAAGGATACATGGAATTATGATTTTAAAAAACAAGCATTTGAGTGATGGGATGTAGCTCAGTGGTATAGAACTAGCCTATCATGTATGAGGCTTGGGACTCAACCCCAAGCACTCCAAACACACAAAAAACAAATAAGAAAAATTATTATATGCATGTATGAATATGTCCCAATGAACCCCATCATTGTGTTTAACTTCAATCCATTAATAAAAATATTTTCAAAAAAAGTGAATGACTTCTACACATGTGATCTTACACAATCAATTCTTTAAAAATCTCCACAAAGATTCAAACTCAATAGTCCTTCAGGGAGATTAATGAACCTGCATTATGAACATGGCAATTTCTTAGGATTCAGAAAAAACTGAACAATATTTTATTATCTTTCTATTGAGATTTATTTGTGCATTATAATTATATATAATACTGGGATTCATTGAGATATATTTTACAGGCACATAACAAATTTGGTCAGTTTCATCCCACAGCACCTCCTCTTTCTCTCCTTCCTTCACTTACCCTGAACCCATCTTCTTATCTTCTATTCTACCATTCTCCAAAAGAATATTTATTAAGGGACAAAGCAGAATTCAGTGAAAAACATAACATTGGAGAGTGTAGACAACTATATGAATGGAGAGCTCTCCAAAAATCCTGTTTGCTCTAAATCAATGATTTATATGTGTGTTTTCATTATATTACCCCAATTTTTATATTTCAGAAAAGTTTTATACACCAAACAAATAATGTTTGAACAAGTAAATTGGAACCAAGACCTTTTGTGTTGCATATTAGGAATACATCGCCATCTGCTCTTGAAACAATAATGTCTGTATTTTCAGACCTGAAGCAATATCTGAATCTCACACAGTACTTATTTATAAAGCATATACTTGCTTTATAATTTTTTTTTAAATTCGCGTATACTCCAAATATTCAAACATAGTAGTTTGGGGGGATCCCAATGACCATGTCATATGAATGTAATCCTCCCGTGACCCACAGCCACAAGTGTTTTATAGATAGAGAAGCTCCCCTAAGGAAGACACCAAGGAATCCAGATGTGGAGCTGTCCACCTATAGTGGTGGTGAACACTTTTCCTTAGGCCTAAACACAAACACCTGCCCCAGTGACAGGCTCCCAATTTCTCCTGTGAGAATTCCATTCCTTAAGCTCTATACATGGAGAGAGAATTCTTACTTACAGACAACATGTTCTCATTTCTGGAGAGTGGTGCCTATTAATCTTGCCTGCTTCCCTTTTCTCTTGCACTCTTTTTAATTTTTACATCTAACAGTGCACACAGAAAAAAATGTAACACTTTCTCCATATGAAAATAGTTTATCACACAGGCAAAAACTTTAGAGTTTTACAATAGAGTGCTAAATTGTCATTTGGACATTCTAGAAACCTGGTTTAATTAGGATGAAAACAACCTTTAAAAAGGTATTCTACCAAATATTTTTCCAAGGCCCCCTTCATGTTTTTGTTCCTCAGGCTGAAGATAAAGGGTATTCAGCATGGGAGGGACTACAGAGTACATCATTGAAGTCACTGCAGTCTTCCTAGAGGACTCAGAAACTGAGTTAAGGTATACCCCTAAACCTGTGCCATAGAACAAGGAAACAACTAAGAGATGTGATCCACAAGTGGAAAAGGTTTTATATTTTCTTCCAGGTGAAGCCAATCTCAAAAGAAAACAGACAATGTGAGTATAAGAAAAAATAATCCTTTTACTTAATAGAAGCAATGGCCTTTCTGAAACCTGCTTCTAGTTTTATGTATGGAAGCACAGATTTTATATGTGGGTATACACAACACATTTGTAAATGCAGCTAAGATAATATAAAAAAAAACAAAGACTCAAACTTTCTCTATGAATCACTGAATGTTTCTTGAGTCTTAATCTCCATTTTGTGTATTTAGCTCATCAGATTCTAATCTACAGTCTGTCAACCATTTTTTATAGTTTTGTTTTATTGTTTTTTTTTCATTTCTTTTTATTTTAATCAAATGGGACATATCTTGTTTCTCTGTTTGAATATGAAGTAGAGGCATACCATTAGTGTAATCATACATTTTGGTAAGGTAATAGTTTTTGATTCATTCTGTTATTTTTTCCTTCCCCCCACCCCTCAAACCCCTCTTTTCCCTCTATACAGTTCCTCCATCCTCCTTTCTTGCTCCCATCCCAGACCCCATTGTGTGTCATCTTCCACTTAACAGTGAGATCATTCATCTTTTGGTATTTTTAGTTTGACTTATCTCACTTAGAATGATATTCCCCAAATTCATCCATTTGCCTGCAAATGCCATAATTTTATTATTCTTTTTGATTGAGTAATATTCCATTGTGTATATATATACCACGGTTTCTTTATCCATTCATCAATTGAAGGGCATCTAGGTTGGTTCCACAATCTGGTTATTGTGAATTGAGCAGCTATGAACATTGATGTGGCTGCATCGGTGTAATATGCTGCTTTTAAGTTCTTTGGGTATAGGCCAAAAGTGGGATAACTGAGTCAAATGGTGGTTCGATTCCATGTTTTCTAAGGAATCTCTACACTGCTTTCCAGAGTGGCTGCACTAATTTGCAACCCCACCAGCAATATATGAGTGTACCTTTTTCCCCACATGCTCGCCAACACCTATTGTTGCTAGTATTCTCGATAATTTCCATTCGATTTGGGGTGAGATGGAATATTAGGGTAGTTTTGATTTGCATTTCTCTTAATACTAGAGGTGTTGAATCTTTTTTCATATATCTGTTGATCGCTTGTAGATCATCTGTGAAGTATCTGTTAATTTTCTTACCCTATTGGTTGATTGGATTATTTTTGTTCTTCGGGTAGAGTTTTTTGAGTTACTTATACATTCTGGAATTTAGTGCTTTATGTGAAGTGTGAGTGGCAAAGATTTTCTCCCACTCTGTAGGCTCTTTTGTCGCATTGCTGATAGTTTCCTTTGCTGAGAGAAAGCTTTTTAGTTTGAATCTATCCCAGCTATTGATTCTTGTTTTATTTCTTGTGCTATGGGAGTCCTGTTAAGGAAGTCTGATCCTAAGTTGACATGTTGAAGATTTGGACCTACTTTTTCTTCTATAAGATGCTGGGACTAGTCGAATTCCAAGGTCCTTGATCCTTTTTGAGTTGAGTTTTGTGCAGGGTGAGAGATAGGGGTTTAATTTCATTCTGTTGCATATGGATTTCCAGTTTTCCCAGCACCATTTTTTGAAGAGGCTATCTTTTTTCCATTGCATATTTTTGGCACCTTTGTCTAGTATGAGAAAATTGTATTTATTTGGGTTTGTGTCCATGTCCTCTATTCTGTACCATTGATCTACCTGTCTATATTGGTACCAATACTACGCTGTTTTTATTAATATTGCTTTGTAGTATAGTTTAAGTTCTGGGTATTGAAAAAACCCCTGCTTCTTCTCTCTTTCTGCTAAGGATTGCTTTAGCTATTCTGGGTTTCTTATTCTTCCAGATGAATTTCATGATTGTTTGCTCTATTTCTGTAAGGTACATCATTGGGAGTTTAATTGGAATTGCATTGACTATGTATAGCACTTTAGGTAGTATAGCCATTTTGACAATATTAATTCTGCCTATCTAAGATCATGGGAGATCTTTCCATCTTCTAAGGTTTTCTTTAATTTCTTTCTTTAGTGTTCTGTAGTTCTCATTGTAGAGGTCTTTCACCTCTTTTGTGAGATTGATTCCCAATTTTTTCATTTTTTCGATGCTATTGTGAATGGGGTAGTTTTCCTAAATTCTCTTTCTGAAGATTCATCACTTATGTATAAAAATGCATTAGATTCATGAGCATTGATCTTGTAACCTGCTATTTACTGAACTCACTTATGAGTTCTAAGAGTATTCTGGTGAAATTTAAATGTTCTTCTAAATATATAATCATGTCATCAGTGACCAGGGATACTTTGAGTTCTTCTTTTCCAATTCGTATCCTTTTAATTTCTTTGGTTTGTCTAATTGCTCTGGCTAGAGTCTCAAAGATGATGTTGAATAGAAGTGGTGAAAGAAGGCATCCCTGACTTGTTCCAGTTTTTAGGGGAATGCTTTCAGTTTTTCACCATTTAGAATGATATTGGCCATGGACTTAGCATAGATGGCCTTTACCATGATAAAAAATGTTCCCACAACCCCAATTTTTAGCATGTTTTGAGCATGGAGGGATGCTGTATTTTATCGAATGCTTTTTCTGCATTTATTGAAATATTCATGTGATTCTTAACTATAAGTCTGCCGATATGGTTAATTACATTTATTGATTTCCTGATGTTGAACCAAACTTGCATCCCTGGGATGAAACCAACTTGATCATGGTGCACTATCTTTTTAATATATTTTTTGTTGTGATTTGCTAAAATTTTGTTGAGAATTTTTGCATCGATGTTCATTAAAGATATTGGTCTGAAATTGTCTTTCCTCGATGATTCTCTGGTTTAGGTATCAGGGTGATATTGGCTTCATAGAATGAGTTTGGGAGGGTTCCCTCCTCTTCTACTTCATGGAATACTTTGAGGAGTATTGGAATGAGGTCTTATTTAAAGGTTTTATAGAACTCGGCTGAGAACGCATCTGGACCCGGACTTTTCTTTGTTGGTAGGCTTTTGATGACCTCTTCTATTTCATTGCTTGAAATTGATTTATTTAAGATTTGTATGTCTTCCTTGTTCAGTTTAGGTAATTCATATGTCTCTAGAAACTTATTGATGTCTTCGAGTTTTTCTGTTTTTTTGAGTATAGATTTTCAAAATAGCTTCTAATTATGTTTTGTATTTCACTCGTGTCTGTTGTGATATTTCCTTGTTCATTCCGAATTTTAGTAATTTGAGTTTTCTCCCTCTTTCTCTTTGTTAGTGTGGCTAAGGGTTTATCAATTTTGTTTATTTTTTCAAAGAACCAACTGTTTATTTTTTTAATTTTCCGATTGTTTCTTTTGTTTCAAGTTCATTGATTTCAGCTCTGATTTTAACTATTTCCTGTCTTCTACTACTTTTGGTGTTGGTCTGCTCTTCTTTATCTAGGGCTTTGAATTGTAGTGTTATGTCATTTATTTGTTGATTTCTACTTCTTTTCTTGAATGCGCCCCCTAAATAAATCTTCGTCTAAGTACTGCTTTCATAGTATCCCAGAGATTTTGATATGATGTGTCTTTCTTCTCGTTTACTTCTAAGAATTTTTTTATTTCCCTCCTGATGTCTCCCATTATCCATTCATCATATAATAATGTATTATTTAATCTCCATGTTGGAGAAGTTTTTGTTTTTTATTCTGTCATTTATTTCTAATTTCAGTCCATTATGATCTGATAGAGTACAAGGTAGTATCTCTATCTTGTTGTATATGCTCGCAGTAACTTTGTGACATAAATATGGTCTATTTTAGAGAAGGACCCATATGCTGCTGAGAAGAAAGTGTATTCATTCTTTGTTGGATGGTATATTCTATATATGTCCATTAAATCTAAATTGTTGATTGTGTAATTGAGATCTATTGTTTCGTTATTCAATTTTTGTTTCAAAGATATATCCAGTGGTGAGAGAGGTGTGTTAAAATCGCCTAGTATTATTGTGTTGTGGTCTATTTGATTTCTGGAAATGAGAAGGATTTATTTGACGTACATGGATGAGCCAATGTTTGGGGCATAGATATTTATGATTGTTATGTCTTGCTGATTTATGCTTCCCTTAGGCAGTAGGAAATGTCCGTCTTTATCCCTTCTAATTTTGGCTTGAAGTCCACCTTATCTGATATGAGGATGGATACTCTGACTTTTTTGCTGAGCCCATGTGCATGGTATGTTTTTTCCCATCCTTTCACCTTTAGTCTGTGGGTATCTCTTTCTATGAGATGTGTCTCTTGTAGGCAGCATACTGTTGGATTTTTCTTTTTAATCCAATCTGCCAGTCTATGTCTTTTGATTGATGAGCTCAGGCCATTAACATTCAGGGTTATTATTGTGATATGATTTGTATTCCCAGTCATTTGACTCATTTTTGTTTTTTGACATGATTTAGTTTCTCCATTATTTGGCTATTTCTTTAGGGTAGTTCCTCCCATTGCTGATTTGCATAGTTGTTTTTCATCTCTTCCTCATGCAATATTTTGCTGAGAATGTTCTGTAATGCCGGCTTTCTTTTTGTAAATTCCTTTAGCTGTTGTTTATCATGGAAAGATCTTATTTTGTCATCAAATCCGAAAGTAAATTTTGCTGGGTAAAAGATTCTTGGTTGGCATCCGTTTTCTCTCAGGGCTTGGTAAATGTTGTTCCAGGCCCTTTTAGCCTTAGGGTCTGGATTGAAAAATCTGCTGATATTCTTATTGGTTTCCCCCTGAATATAATTTGATTCTTTTCTCTCGCGGCCTTTAAAATTCTGTCTTTATTTTGTATGTTTGCTATTTTCATAATAATGTGCCTTTGTTTGGGTCTGTTGTAATTTTGTATATTTGGAATCCTATAAGCCTCTTGTACTTGGTTTTCCATTTCATTCTTCAGATTTGGGAAATTTTCTGATATTATTTCATTGAATAGATTGCTCATTCCTCTTGTTTGTTTCTGTAAGCCTTCCTCAATCCCAATAATTCTTGAATTTGGCCTTTTCATGATATTCCATAATTCTTGTAGATTCTGTTCATGATTTCTTACCATCTTCTTGTTTGGTCAACTTTGTTTTCAAGATTAAATATTTTTTCTTCAATGTCTGAGCTTCTGTCTTCCAGGTGTTCTGTCCTATTGGTTATGCTTTCTATGGAGTTTTTAACTTGGTTCATTGTTTCCTTCATTTTAAGGATTTCTGTTTGTTTTTATTTCAGTATCTCTAACTCTTTATTATTGAAATGATCTCTTGCTTCCCCTATTTGCTCTTTTAACTGTTGATTGGTGTGATCATTAATGACCGCATTTGCTCTTTCATCTCCTCCTTCAATGCCTGCCTTTGCTCTTTCATCTCCTCATTTGCTTCCCTGATTGTTTTAATTATGTACATTCTGAACTCCCTTTGTGTCATTTCTTCTGCTGTGCCATCATTGGGTTTTATTTATATAGTATCTAGGTTTGTTTGGGACATTTTCTTCCCTTGTTTTAGCATATTGCTCAGATGTCAGTGGGACTCTGAGATATTGCAAATTTCCTCTATTGACTTATATTGCCCCTGTAGATTTCCAGTGTATCACCTTCCTGCCTTCAGTAGCCTGAAGTCTTGGAGGAACATGATAATGTAGTGCTTCCGAAGAAAGCTGCCCTAGCCCACTACTAGTGCCAGGGCTTGAGTCTGGCTCTGTGCGGAAAGGATCACACTGGGGTGGCTGGTCTGAGAACCTGGCTGTGTGGGAGGAGCCCACCGTAGGAGTGAGCAGGGGTACCTTGGGAAGACTCTATCTGCCCTGCCCTGCTCTGATAAGCCACCCCTATCTGGGCCTGCTGCCCAGGCTGACATTCATCTGGTGGGGGAGACTCACCCCATTGCTCTATTTTAGTCCGAGTCTCTCAATGCCTCCCCTTCTTGAGTCCTGGGTTGTGGATCGACTGGAGATGCAGTCACCCTCTAGTCTGCCATCTTTGATTGCCCCGTGGAAAAAGCCTGTGGCTGGAGGGGGCAGGGCCACCTGGAGAAGTCTCTGTCTGCCCTGTCCTGGTCCAAGAGGCTGCCTGCAGGTCGGAGCTTTCCGCTGTCTTGGGGACTTGTGGCTGGCTCTGTGTAGAAAGGCTCTTACTGGGAGATCTGCTCCGAGAAGCTAGCCTTGAAAGGTGCCTCCCGCCAGAGGGAGCCGGCTGCTTAGGGAAGTGCTTGGCTGCCCCATCCTTGTCCCTGAAGCTGCCTGTTGGGGGAGCTCACTGCGCTGGCTCCAGGACATGGAGCTGGTTCTGTTGCAGAAAGGCTCTCACTGGGGGGTGGGCTCCGAGAATCTGGAGAAGCTAGCCATGTGGTTGGAGCCCACAGGAGTGAACAGGGCTACCTGGTGAAGACTCTAGCTGCCTTGCCCTGCTCTGATATGCCGCCCCTGTCCGAGCCTGCCGCCCAGGCCGAGCTTCACCCAGTGGGGGAGACTCACCCCATGGCTGTATTTTAGTCCGAGTCTCTCAATGCCTCCCCTTCATGAATCCTGGGTTCTGGAGCGACTGGAGATGCAGTCACCCTCTAGTCCGCCATCTTGGGTTGCCCCGTGGAAAGAGCCTCCCAATAATTCTTAAATTTGGCCTTTTCATGATATCCCATAATTCTTGTAGATTCTGTTCATGATTTCTTACCATCTTCTCTGTTTGTCAACTTTGTTTTCAAGATTAAATATTTTTTCTTCAATGTCTGAGGTTCTGTTTTCCAGGTGTTCTATCCTATTGGTTATGCTTTCTATTGGGTTTCTAATTTGTTTTATTGTTTCCTTCACTTCAAGGATTTCTGTCTGTTTTTTTTTTTTTTTTTTTCAGTATTTCTAACTCTTTATTGAAATGATCTTTTGCTTCCCCTATTTGCTCTTTTAACTGTTGAGTGTTGCGATCATTCAAAGCCTGCATTTTCTCTTTCATCTCATCATTTGCTTCTCTGATCATTTTAATTATGTACATTTTGAACTCCCTTTCTTACATGTCTTCTGCCATGCTATCTTTGGGTTTTATTGATATAGCATCTAAGTTTGTTTTGGACATTTTCTTCCCTTTTTTTTCTCATATTCCCAGGTATCTACCACTCTAGTGGAGAAAATCTATTGACTTATAATGTCCCTGTATATTTCCAATAACTCGCCTCCTAGCCTTCAGTAGCCTGAAGACTTGGAAGAACTTGATAATGCAGTGATACACAAGGAAGCTGCCCTTCCATGGGTGATGGCTTCTGGTGGGATATATTCTGTGCTAGTGGGCAGAGGCGCCTCCACTTGTTGACCATTGGTCAGTCAAAGGAGGACTAGACTGCAGGCTGGGGCATGACTGGTCTGGGCCCGGGTCTCCGGTTCTACCACCCTGGTGGGAAACCCTCACTCAGCAGGGAAAACACACCCAGTGGGGTGTCTAACCCAGTGAGGAAGTCTCACTGGGCAGTTCTCCTCCGAGAAGTACCCTTCAGTCCGGAACTACCACCTGGTCCAGGGATTCTTGCCCTACAAGTGAGTCTCTCACTTGACAGCCCTCCATCTCAACATTCCCTGTAGTCTGGAACTACACCTGGGCTGTGGAGCCTGGCCCTATGAGAGAGTCTCCCACTGGGAGGCACCGCTCCAAGAGGCTGCCTTTGGTCCAGGCCTGCCTCTCGGGCTGAGGGAGCCTAGTTGTGCTTGGAAGTCTCTTGCTGGGTGGCCCTGCTCTGTGAAGCTGCCTGCAGTCTGGGCCTACTGCTCAGTCTGGAATAGCCTCACCCAATGGGAGATGATCACCTGGAGACTCTGCGTTGGTCCTGAGTCTCTTAATACCTCCTCTTCTTGAATCCTGAATTCTGGAGTGACATGAGATGCAGTCACCCTCTAGTCCACCACCTTGGTCCGTGCTTTTCTTTCTATGAGGGACTTCAACACTGATGCCATGCCAGTCAGCCAGTCAGCTGAGGCCCAGTGCTGCTTCTTCATGCAGATGCCTTGTGGTCAGGAGGAGTTGCCACAGCTGTTAAGGGAAGACACAGGAGGGAAATGGGAGAGAACCCAGGCAAGGAGCAGGCTGAAGGCCCTGGTAATTTGTCATTTCCCTGCGTCCTCAACAAGTCTTATCTTTTGTGCTGTTTGTCCTTGGAAAGTCATGACAGACTTAATAATGCACCTGGTCCCTGAAGCTGATAAGGGATATATTAAGTTCTCAAGAGCTAACAAGTGCTGAAATAATGTGGGAGGTCCAAAGAAAATATATGTTATCTTTTTTATTTTATTGTTTCTCTTTAGTTATATATGACTTTAGGATTCATTTTGACAGAATTATAATAGCATGGAACATAATTTGCTCTATCATTGTTGAATGACTGTCAGGCCTGTCTTAAGGCCAAGGAGTGCATTTGCCCTTTGGCCCTATGGTGGTCTCACTGTCTCATCTGAACAATAGGTAGCACTGCACCCTCCTGTGAATTATAGGCTCCTTCAAACATCACATCTTGCTTTCCTTCTTTGTAGTGCATAAGTTAATTACCAATGCACAGATTCACAGTGATTGAATTTTGGTAATGTTAATTTTGGTTGACCTTGTCACAAAATAAAAAGTGAAAATCACTGGGGTGATATAATATCTCAGTGGTAAAGTGATCCATTTTCTACCCCACACACCATTAAAAAAAAAAAAGAAAGAAAAAGAGAATGACGACGTATTTATTTAATCATCACAGAAGGCACCTGTACTACAGAGTATGGCCAAAGGGAGGATATAAACATTTTTTTCTTGAAACTAGGGGTACTTAAACACTGAGCAACATCCCCAGAACATTTTAGGTTTATTTTGAGAGAGGGTGTCAATAAGTTGTTTAGAGCCTTGCTAAACTCCTAAGGCTGGCCTTGAACTTGAGATATTGCTGCCGTAGCTGTGATGTGCTGACAGAACTGGCTCCATGAGAATGTTATAGGCCAGACTATAAGGGAAATGACTAAACAGAGTCCATTTTGCTCTGAAACTCCATGTTATGTAGGAAATAAGCTTCTCCCATGGGAGCACCCCTCCTCTGTGCCCATAATCAGTTACTTAGTGTGACATGTTTAACAATGCAAAATGATAATTCTTATGTAATAAACATTGCTCTCCTTTGATTCCTATTGCTCCTAAACAATGTACCATGTAAAAGGTGATTGTGTGGATGTTAGTAACCATTCTTCAGTTTAGTTTAGTTTAGTACCTAGGTAAGGGTCATTTTGACCCACTTCCCCCTCTGTCTATGATCTCATGATGTTAATGTGTGATTTTGAATCATAGCAACAGACACTTATGATTAATGCAATTTTTGGTATAAGAATCCCTACAATCCTGCGGTCAAAGCTGTTCTCCCAAAAGCCATTTTTTGGGGCATTGTGTGAGAAAGTCAGCTGTCTGGCTTAATAAAGACTCTCAAATTTGGACTTCTCAGTGGTGAACAGTCTGTTCTTAAGTTGTACCCCATAACATTTGGAGGCCCCAGCGAGATCCTTGCTGCCTGGTGGGTAACCACTGCTCACCACTGACCTGGAATCTCCTGCGGAGGGGAGAGGCCACAACGTTTCTCCTAGGGGAAGGCCTCTGGGAGATATTCCTCCATCCCAGGTGCATGGTCTGTGGAGCCCCACCCCAGGACTGAACAAAATTCTCCAAGAGAGTCACCTGTTTCTGCACCCCTGGGGGCCTGTAAGTCTATCCACATCTGTGAGGAAGGCTAGACGCAGCATTACTTCCCAAGTCCAGGACTGGCAAGACGTTGCTCAGTCCTTCTGGTCAGGAGTCTGGAGTGACAGCTTGTCTGTGTCTTTGGTGTTTTATCTGTTCTGTGTTTGTTTGTCTTTTTCTGTTTAGCTGTTGCCCTTAAGTGTAAGCATGGGTCAGTCTTCCTCACTTCAGTCATGTACTCCCCTCCAGTGCATGTTAACTAATTTCCAGGAATTCCAGAAGAGAGTCAGTGACTACAGAACCAACTGCAATGTCTTTTCTCTCTTTAAATTCTGTGAGAGAGAATGACCAACTTTCGAGGTCAGATGTCCCCCTCAGGGGACAACTAAATTGTCTTTGGGCAGTCTGAACATCTTCACTAAATGTTTTGTAGTCAAATTTGAAAAAAAAATGATTAAAAAAGTTTTTATCCATGTTCACTTAAGCTTACAATAAAATGTAAACTACTGCCAATTGGAACTTCCAAATATTGGAGTTGGTCCACCAAAATGCCAGGCTAAAATTTTGATGGCTCCTATCCAAGAGAGAAGAAAAACTGGTTTAGAACAAGACCCCAAACTGAGGGGACTCTACCAGAGAGACCAATGGAAGTAGCTTCCTTTCTGTCTCGTGGGGAAACTCCTTCAGGAAGGGATAGGTCATAACTTTGTCTATATTCTCTTAATTCATTTTCGTCTCAGGATGGAGGCCAAAAAGACTTTTAAAATTCTATCTTTTTGAGTTCATAATTTTGATCTGGTGGGCCTAGGTGAATTTTTTTATCAGACTTATTTTATCAAAATTTAAGATTTTCTTAATGGTCTGTTTCATTCAGAGTCCAGTTTACAAGGGTGAACTCTCAGTCTAATGGGTATTAAAAACAAACTATAAGGTCTTTGTCGATCTGTTTATTTTATGTATATGTACACTGGTGTATTGTCATGTCTTCATATATTTGGTACCAAAATGGACATATGAGCTCATAAATAAAAATTAAAAAAAAAATGGATCCAAATGCTTTTGATTTACATGATTTAAAGTATTTTTAAATTGGGTAAACAAAAATATGGCTTTCAAATTTCTAATACAGTTTTGCTTCTAAGTGGCCAAAAATTATAAAATATTAATGTTATAAAATGTCTAATATCCATTGTTTCTAGGTTTTTCTTCAATAGGAAAGAAATGACTCATATGGCCCAATACACTTCTCTGATATCTTGGTTTTTTAAAAATAACTAAATTAGATTTAACATATATAGGATTGATCATGGATTTGTTTGTTAGAGACATCTGATTATTTAAGAAAATTAAAATGCTAACTATTAAATATAACATCAAGTACCTTAACTCCTTAAATCTCACAGGGTAACATACTTAAAACATTTTTGGTGTTTTCATAAATTGGTAAATACAAAGATGATTTAAATTTACTTTATGTTATCAATGAAAACAAACTTAGTAAAAGTCTCAACAGGTACTATTCTATATAAACAGTCCAAAAGATTCAAATATATTCATATAGAGTTCTATATGTAACAAAGTATTTCATCTGATTAAAATGGAGAAATTTTTCTAAATTCAGAAATTTATAAGGGTTGTTGCAAAATATAAATTTTTAAAAATAAAATCAACAGATTAAAACATTATAAGATTTTAGATATAAAATATATTTAGTAAAAACTGTTTCTAGGTAAAAATGTGTTTATGTCATAAAATAAAGCTGTAATACATCTAAGTAAGTAAACAATGAGTGTCTAATTAAGTGATTAAATGTGTTAATTAAGGATAAATTTTAAGTGGTATATATATATATATATATATATATATATATATGTATGTATAAGTAAAACAACAGTTAAAACTATTCAAGGTTTTTTCCAAAGGTCAAATATTAATGTACTGATATAAACCAAAGTTCAATCTATATGCTAACATGACCAATAATTCTTAAAACATTAATTTACTCTCAACATTGTATCTGTTAATTTTTATCCTGTAGAACTACCAGTCTGAAAAATTAAGGATTTGTACAATTCTGGTTAAACATCAACTGTTATTTTAGAGTAGTGTACTACATTACAAACTCTGAATTTTCTTTAAAAGTAAAAATGGTTAATATAAAAACAGCAATGCAATTATGATTCTATTACTGTTTTTTATATGTTAAATGTGTTCATATCTTCTAGGTAAACAAGTCTTTAAGAGGTTTAAAAGAACATTTTATCAAGCTGGTGTTCTTCAACCTAAAGTTGTAAGGGTAAATCTAAACTTATCAGAATAAGAAATTTTACTTAGGACTTATTTATATCATTTAGTGTTCTGTAACTGGACCCTAACCTGCTGTTAAGAGCAGATAGGAACAAAATCAATTTGACCAGCTTGATCTTAAACATCTAGCAAAAACATTTGAAACTAAAACACAGTGATTCCTGGACATTTCAAAAGGTAAACAATAGTAATTTTAATGTAACTTGAGATGTACACTTGTGTTAGCTCCCCCCAAATAAGTAAAACTAGAGGTAGCAAAAGGATTCTTAGTAAAAATGCCTGATGATTATCAAAAGAAACTGCCAGAGTTATAAGATTATAGTCAGTTTAAGGCCTACAGATCTTTCTAATCTTTGATACAGGTAGACTTAATCAATGTTTGCTAGTATGATTCTCTAACCCTAAGTAACAAAAACAAAGGGATCTCTACTAAACAAAGAGATCATGCCAATAAAAATATATTTTACAAAACTCAGATGACATTGAGTAAATTAACTAAGTGTTTTGCTTACATTCCTGATAACTCTGACAATGTTTAAAATTTACAATTGAGGCCTTATCCTCTCCAGCCTTGTTAGACTTTATTAGGCCTTTTTATGGGAACAACGGCTCAGCTCTTCCACCTCCTGGTAAGAGATTATTCATTTCTATCAGCTTCATGATATTCATTGACATGTTCCAGATGCTGTTTATTTTGTACTCATGGTTTTTTGCTTCTTTCATAAAACAAGCCTTTTACCCCTAGAAAGATCCAATTTCTAAAAAGGAACTTGTTACTGCTTTCCCCACTCCGCATTGCCCACTCTCAGCTTGAAGCAGCAAGAGTGGTCATCGCCCTTTTTCCTTACAGCAGTAAAAATTCCCTAAAATTAAGGGGTAGTAATAAAAATTTTAAAAAGACAGTCAATATAGAGAGGTAAATTGGGTTTAATCACAAAAATAAGGGCCAGTTTGGGTCCAGAAAGTTGGAGGCAAGTGACCTCTGAGAGATAAAAATGTTAATGCTTTCAGAGACCTTCCTCCACCCTTACCAAGAGCCTGCTTCTGTTCCAACCTATTGTTAAGTCTCTCTAACAGGTTCAACTCATAAGAGAACCAGCCCCAAGAGACCACTGATTTCCAACACCCATTTCAGTCAGAAGACTATGTCTACATCAAATTGTTCCAGAAAAGACTAACACCCAGTTGAAATGGAAGGAACTTACTCACAACATGGACTCATCACATCTGAGTCAAGATAACAAAAAAATGGATAACCCTCAGAGACCCCGACCACCATCTAAATATAAGACTTCAAAAATGTTAAACATGTTTTTTCTCTTGCTTGAACTATGTCAGGAATAACTCCATGCTTAGCCCTTCAACTTTTTGAGATTACAAAATGGGATAAATTCTGTGTTACTGTTCACATCATTCCCCAGTTGTACTATTATGATCAAGAGGGAAGAAGAAAACATCAGGGACTAATATCTAAACAACTGGCCCCTGTCTTAGTTCCCCTCCTAGTGGGAATAGGTATAACAGGCCTCACAGTTGTAGGAACCACTGCCCTGATTACTGGAAACCAGAATTTCAAAACTTTAAGTAGACAAATAGACTTGGACTTCAGTGAGTTAAAAAACCCTGTTAGCCACTTAAAAATTCTCTTGATCCAACTGCTGAGGTAGTTTTACAAAACAAAAGAGGGTTAAATTTGCTGTTTTTAAAATTAAAAAATTATGTGTGGCCTGAAGGGAAACAAATTGTTTCCATACTAACCTCTCAGGTATCATTCATTATAGTTTATCTTTGATTAAAGAAGACTCACAAAAGTGAAAAAAAAATAAAAGCTAAAAACCTCAGAAAAAATGGTACCAAAGTCTTTTCTCTTGGTCCCCCTGGCTAACTACTCTAATAACCACAAAGGTGAGATCTCTCATCCTAGTTATTTTGGAATTTTTAATCAGGCCATGCATGCTAAATATGTTTTAGATAGAATCCAGTCTGTTAAGCTAATGGTGTTGCACACTCACTACAATCACCTATACACTACTAATGAATCAATGATTTGATTATGTAAAGGAAACCAGTTGGGAATGTGATGGGCTGACAGAACTGACTCCATGAGAATGTTATAGGTCAGACTATAAGGGAAATGACTAAACAGAATCCATTTTGCTCTGAGACTCCATGTTATGTAGGAAATAAGCTTCTCCCATGGGAACACCCTGCCTCTGTACACATCATTAGTTACTAACAAGAGCATTGAGGATCAGGTGTGCCAGAAATTCTGATTCACTCTTGTTTCAATTCTCAGAGCAAGTATTTACAGATGGACTTTTAAGACAAATAACTTCCTATTGATTTTGTTGATCATACTGTTACTTTTGGAGTAATATAACATTTAAATAATACAGTGTGATCTTGAAGTTCTTTACCTCCTTGTAATTCATTTAAAAGGCCATTAAATGACTACTAATTCATATTTTCATATATATTCATGGTGCATTGGATATTTAATCTTCATGCAATTAGCATTGTTATCTCTGGACATGTCCTTCTATGGGGACACAGTGCAGGTAAACAAGCTCTTCCAGGGAGCTCCAGGTGATGGGAAGCCTAGACGCACTCCATACTTGAAACTGGTTTGCTTCCTATTCTCTCTTATTTCAAAGACCCATTACTTTGTGGTCCAAGGCCAACCAGAGAACTCCTTCACTCTCACCCTTCGCTCTAGAGTCTGCAGACACCTATACCTCACATAAGACCAGTCCTGGAGCTCAGCTCACCTCTCAGGAGCAACATCCTATCATTGTCTCTACACTGGGATTTCTTTATATATACATTTGTGAAAACATAGTTTCATCTGGGCATGGTGGTACATGCCTGTAATCACAGCAGATGGGAAGTAGACAGGAGGATCACAAATGCAAAACCGGACTCAGCTACTTAGGAAGGCCCTAAGCAGATTAGTGAGACTCTGTCTCAAAAAAATAAAATAAGAGATCCAAGAGGGCAGACTAGAGGGAGGCTGTGTTCCTTGTGGCTCCATAACTCCAGTTTCAAGCAGAGGATATCTGTTTCTTGTGAGGCAATTTTTGTGGCTTATCGATCCCCTGCTGTTTACCCCATTTGTCTACTGTGATCACGTGCAGTCTGCCAGCATATTGACGCTTTTTTTGAGTGCAGATTGCTCACTGTCAGGCACCTACCATCTGCCATTTGCCTGCCTCTTGCCTGTCAATCACCTGCCTTACATCTATCCATCACCCTCTGCACAAGGTTCACCTGCCAATCATCTGACGAGTCAGCAAACTGATTGCCAACTCCCAGTGGAGAGCCAGCTGCCCACTGTTGCCTTGAAGTTCACTGATACAGCAGGTTTGATTACACGTGGCTGCCACCATTTTGAGACAACAGCCAGGCCCCATAGGACCCCTGGCTGGACTAACTGAGCCCTGTCTCAAGGATCCCTCAGCTGAGAGAATCACTCCCTGCCTCTAGGGCCCTCACATATACTAACTGCTCCATGCTGGCAGGACTCCCTGACCATCTGACTGCACCCTATCACCAGGACCACAGACCAACTGATTACATCCGGCCTCCAGTATCCCACCACACCAAACACACCCCACCTCCAAGAACCCTGCCTGACCAACTACTCCCAGCTTCCAGGACATCCAGTCAACCACGTCCACACCCTGAGCTGAAGCTGCCGATTTGCCAACACATTTGGAAGCCAGAGCAGCCATCATGCATGATCCTAGAAGCCTTAACTCCAATCTTTAGGTGGGGGAACTCACATCTTGAGATGCCTGCTGGAGACCTGAAGCTCATTGTCAGGTACCTCCCATGCATCAGGCTACTGAACTCTGGGAGGTTTGAATACTATATTACTGTTACACCATAGAATTTCTTTTTTCTCCTTATTGAACAATTTGAAGTTTTTATTTCATTACTTTTCTTGCTCTCTTTTCCTTTTGTATACCTGTTCCATCAAAGTCTCTTTCTCCCTTTTTGCATGCTAACATCCAATTTCTTTTAATTATACTCTCACACTTTCTATTATCTAGAACTACTGTATATTATTTCTTCCCCATGAACAGCTACATCCTACATCTCTCTGCATCCTCTTTGTCCTTCATTAGAAACTGCAGACCTTATTGTAAATCTGTTTATTATACTGAAGATAATATTTGAACTCATTCTCTTTATTATGACATTATTGGTAATGTCCTCATAGGGGTTATTTGGTGTAGGATTGCATAGTGTCTGAATTGGGCACTCCTAATATTGATCTCTGCTTAAAGAAAGGGTTTTTGAAACCTATAGGGCCACTATAACCTATGGGGGAAAATTTGCAATAAGCAATATATGCACTGCTAGAGGGGAAGATACATGAACAACATGGAAAAACAATGGAAGAAAATTATTCAAACAAATCTAGATTCTATATTAATAGAATCCAATGACAGTATGGTAGAAGAAATGTCAGAAAGGACTTCGGATTATACATGATTAAGATGATTCACGAGGCAAAGCATGAGATAAGAGAGCAAATGCAGGCAATGGATGATAATACCAATAAGCAGTTGAAAGAGAAACTGTAGGAAGCAAAAGATCATTTCAACAAAGAGGTAGAGATTCTCATAAAAAAAACGATAATTTTTGAAATGAAGGAAACAATAAACCAAATAAAAAACTCAATGGAAAGCATCACCAAAAGACTAGTCCACTAGGAAGACAGAGCCTCAGACAATGAAAACAAAATATTTAATCTTGAAAATAAAGTTGCCCAAACAGAGAAGATGGTAAGAAATCATGAACAGAATCTCCAAGAACTATAGGACATCAAGAAAAGACCAAATTTAGGAATTATTGAGATTAAGGAAGGCACAGAGATACAAACCAAAGGAATGAACAAACTATTCAATTAAATAATATCAGAAATTTTGCCAAACATGAAGAATGAAATGGAAAATCAAATACAAGAGACATACAGAACAACAAATGCACAAAATTACAACAGATCCACACAAAGGCATATTAAAATGAAAATGCCTAACATTCAAAATAAAGATAGAATTTTGAAGACCGTGAGAGAAAAGCATCAGATTACATATAGGGGGAGACCTATATGGATAGCAGCCAACTTCTCAACCCAGAGTCTAAAAGCTAGAAGGGCCTGGAGCAACATATTTCAAGCTCTGAAAGAACATGGTTGCCAACCAAGAATCCTTTACTCAGCAAAACTTAACTTCATATTTGAAGATGAAATAAAATCTTTCCATGATGAATAAAAGTTAAAAGAATTTACAAATAGAAAGCCTGTGTTACAGAATGTTCTCAACAAAATATTAGATGAGGAGGAAATGAAAAACAACAATGTAGGTCAGCAAAGGGAGGCACTACCTTAGAGAAAAACCCACTCAAAGAGAACCCAACCCAAGTAAAAAATCAAAAATAAGCTCAAATGACTGGGAATACAAATTATATCTCAATAATAATCCTGAACATTAATGGCCTAAACTCATCAATCAAAAGACATAGACTGGCAGAAAGGATTAAAAAGAAAGACCCAACAATGTGCTGCCTGCTAGAGACTCATCTAATAGAAAAAGACATCCACAGACTAAAGGTGAAAGGATGGGGAAAACCTACCATGCACATGGACACAATAAAAAAGTGGGGGCTTCCATTCTTATATCAGATAAAGTGCACTTCAAGCCAAAATTAGCCAGAAGGGATAAAGAAGGACATTTCATATTGCTTAAGGGAAACATAAATAAGGAACACAAAACGATAGTAAATATTTATGTCCCAAACAATGGTGCTTTCCTGTACATCAATCAAATCCTTCTCAATTTCAGGAATCCAATAGACCACAGCACAATAATTCTGGGTGACTTTAACACACTGCTGTCACCTGTAGATAGATCTTCCAGTCAAAAACCAAACAAAGAGACCATAGAACTCAATAACACAATCAATAGCCTAGACTTAATAGACATATATAGAATATTCCATCTATCAATATGCGGATTCACTTTTTTCTCGGCAGCACATGGAAATCTCTGGAAAAGAGACAATATGTTATGCCACAAAGCAGCCCTTAGGAAATGCAAAAAAATAGAGATACTGCCTTGTGTTCTATTAGATCATAATGGATTGAGAGTAGAAATCAATGACAAAATAAAAAACAGAAATTACTCCAACACCTGAAGACTAAATAATATGCTATTGAATGAAACATGGATAATGGAAAACCTCAGGGAGGAGATAAATAAAACATTCTTAGAGGTCAATGAGAACGATGATACAACATATCAAAATCTCTGGGACACAATGAAAGCAGTAGTAAGAGGAAAATTCATTGCATGGAACACATTCCAGAAAAGAATGAAAAGTCAACAATTAAATGACCTAACATTACAGCTCAAAGCCCTAGAAAAAGAAGAACAGAATAACAGCAATTATTTCCTGTCTTAGTAGAAGACAGGAAATAATTAAAATCAGAGCTGAAATCAATGAAATTGGAACAAAAGAAGCAATTCAAAAATTGGCAAAACAAAAAGTTGGTTCTTTGAAAAAGTCAACAAAATAGACAAACCCTTAGCCACACAAACAAATAGGAGAGAAAAAACTCATATTACTAAAATTCTTGATGATAAATGAAATATCACTATAGACACCACTGAGATACACAACATAATGAGAAGCTCCTTTGAAATTTTGTATTCCAAAAAATTAGAAACTAACAAAGGCATTGACAAATCTCTAGAGATATATGTTCCTCCCAAGCTGAACCAGGAGGACTTACACAATTTAAACAGATCAATATCACACAATGAAATAGAAGAAGACATTAAAAACCTACCATCCAAGAAGAGCCCAGGACCAGATGGATTCTCAGCCAAGTTCTACAAGACCTTCAAAGAAGAACTCATTCCAATACTCATCAAAGTATTCCAGGAAATAGAAAAGGAGGGAACCCTACCAAATTCATTCTATGAAGCTAATATCACCCACATACCCAAACAAGTCAAAGACACATCATAGAAAGAAAATTTTAGACCAATATCCTTGATGAATATAGATGCAAAGATCCTTAACAAAATATTGGCAAAATGTATCCAAAAACATATAAAGAAAATCGTGACCACCATCAAGTGGGCTTTATTCCTGGAATGCAAGGATGTTTTATCATCCCTAAGCCAATAAATGTAATCCATCATGTCAATAGACTTAAGGATAAGAACCATATCGTTATTTTAATTGATGCAGAAAAAGCATTCAACGAAATACAACACCGCTTCATGCTCAAAACACTAGAAAAATTAGGGATAGTAGGAACATACCTCAACTTTGTAAAGACTATTTATGCTAAGCTCACGGCCAACATCATTCTTAATGGAGAAAAACTGAAAGTGTTCCCTTTAAAAATGGGAACAAGTCAGGAATGTCATGTTTCATCACTTCTATTCAACATTGTCCTTAAGAATCTAACCAGAGCAATTAGACAGAATAAAGAAATTAAAGGGATAGGAATAGGAAAAAAGGAACTTAAGCTGTCACTATTTACTGATGACATGATTTCATAATTAGAGGATCCAGAAAACTTCTAGACCTCATCAATTAATTTAGCAAAATAGCAGGCTCTAAAATCAACGTGCATAAATCTAAAGTATTTTTATACACAAGCAATGAAACATCTGACATGGAAATGAGGAAAACAACTCCATTTGCAATAGCCACAAAAATAAAATAAAATACTTGGGAATCAATCTAACCAAGGAGGTAAAAGATCTCTACAAGGAAAACTACAAAACTTTGAAGAAAGAAAATGAGGAAGTCCTTAGGAGATGGAAAGATTCCCCATGTTCTTGGATAGGCAGAATTAATATTGTGAAAATGGCCATACTACCAAAGGTGCTATACAGATTCAATGAAATTCCAATTAAATCCCAAAATGATGTACCTTACAGAAATAGAGGAAGCAATCATGAAATTCATCTGGATGAACAAGAAAACCAGAATAGCTAAAGCAATCCTTAGCAGGAAGAATTGAACAGGGGTTATCACAATACCAGAACTTCAACTATATTACAAAGCAATAGTAACAAAAACGGCATGGTATTGGTAGCAAAATAGACAGGTAGATTAATGGTACAGAAGAGAGGACATGGATACAAACCCAAATGAATACAATTTTCTCATTCTAGACAAAGGTGACAAAAATGTGCAATGGAGAAAATATAGCCTCTTCAAAAAATGGTGCTGGGAAAACTGGAAATCCACATGCACCAAAATGAAACTAAACCCCTATCTCTCACCCTGCACAAAACTCAACTCAAAATGGATCAAGGACCTCAGAATCAGACCAGAGAACCTTCATCTTATAGAAGAAAAAGTAGGACTAAATCTTCAGCATGTCAGTTTAGGATGAGACGTCCTTAACAGGACTCCCATAGCATGAGAAATAAAAGCAAGAATCAGTAACTGGGATAGATTCATACTAAAAAACGTTCTCTCAACAAAGGAAACTGTCAGCAATGGGAAGAGAGAAACTACAGAGTGGAGGAAAATCTTTGCACTTATACTTCAGATAAAGCAATCGGGGCTGGGGAGATAGCTCAGTCAGTAGAGTGCTTGCCTTGTAAGCACAAGGCCCTGGGTTCGATCCCCAGCACCCCCCCCCCAAAAAAAAAAAAAAAGATAAAGCAAGAATTTCCAGAATATATAAAGAACTCAAAAAACTCTACACCAAGAATACAAATAATCCAATCAACAAATGTGTTAAGGAAATGAACAGACACTTCACAGAAGATGATCTACAAGCAATCAACAGATATATGAAAAAAATGTTCAACACCTATAGTAATAAGAGAAATGCAAATCAAAACTACCCTAAGATTCCATCTCACCCCAATTAGAATGGTGATTATCAAGAATAAAAGCAACAATATGTGTTGGTGAGGATGTGGGGGAAAAGGTACACTCATACATTGCTGGTGGGGATGCAAATTAGTGCAGCCACTGTTGAAAGCAGTGTGGAAATTCCTTCGAAAACTTGGACCATTTGACCCAGCTATCCCACCCTCAGCCTATACCCAAAGGACTTAAAATCAGCATACTACAGAGATACAGCCATATCAATGTTCATAGCTGCTCAATTCACAATAGCCAGATTGTGGAACCAACCTAGATGTCCTTCAATGGATGAATGGATAAAAAAACTGTGGTACATATATACAATGGAATATTACTCAGACATAAAGAATAATAAAATTATGACATTTGCAGGCAAATGGATGAAATTAGAGAATATCGTGCTAAGTGAGATAAACCAAACTCAAAAAACCAAAGGACGAATGATCTCGCTGATAAGCGGATGATGACACATAATGGGGGGTGGAAATTGGGCAAGAATGGAGGAAGGAGGGACTGTATAGAGGGAAAAGAGTGGTGGGAGGGGTGGGGCAGAAGGAAAAAAATAATAGAATTATTAAAACACCATTATCCTGTGTAGATTTATTATTACATAAATAGTACACCTTTACATCATGTACAAATAGAAACAACATGTATCCTATTTGTTTACAATAAAAATAAATTTAAAATACAAAAAATAAAAATATAGACTGAAAAAGGACTGGGGATTTGTCTCAGTGTTTAAATTCCTTTAGGTTCATTCCCTGGTAAAACAAATGTAAAAATGTAGTTTCAATTTTTAGTTGATTTATTTTTAGTGCTCATATTACAGATGAAAGAACAGAGGCATATGCAGGTTGAGTAATGTCCCCTAGGTTACCCAGCTGGTATGGGTTTATAACTGTTGTATCAAACTGTCCAAAATCCACATTGCACCCAAGCAGTATTGAATGTGTAAGTCAGCATGGTCACATTAGAGTTGGGAAGGTTTCCAGTGTGGGGGGGCCATGCATTTCCTCCACTGAATTTTTAACACTGGACCATACCACAGCAGATACAGTATCTTTAACCTTGCTTACCCTTGCCATGTCCATGGATGATTATCAACAACAGCCAGTAGACTTTCAGACCGATCAGCTGGCCCTTGGCTTCCACCCATCCTAATTTGTGGAGAAAAACTTGAACGGTGGTGATTTTCACATTTTAAACTCTGTCCTTCTTCCTTTAGTTCACAACAAATTACAGTTGCTACTGGCCCCTGGGTCTCATGATATTGCAATTCTTTACAGGTCCTAGAACAAATGCCCTTGACTCTGGCCTGATTGTTGGTTTTTCTGCAAATTTGCTGACACCAGAAACTTCTGGGCAATGACATCAGAACAACAGCCATGTATTGCATCCTTGCCAATCGCAGTGCATTACAGTGGGGGTTCTCAAAGCGGAGTTCCTGGGCCAGCAGAAACAGCACCTGGAAACTTGTTAGAACAGAACTCCTAGGACCACATGCCAAGCCTAGTAAGTTTGAGACTCTAGGGAACAACCATAGGTGTGTATTCTAACAGCACCTTTCAGTGATTGACCTGGGCTGTGAGTCAAGGGCCACAGTGGAAGAGCAATCTCTGTCTTTCTGGAGAACTGCCAACTCAGCGCCCTCCTTCTGTTTGCCCCCTGGAGAGGAGAGCTGGAGGCTGGGTGCTGAGAGCTCTGTGAGTCTCACTGTTGTGTATCTCAGATGACTTAAGACTTATAATGGAGGATTCCTGTCCATTTACGTGTAAGAACCACTCAAAGAATCACCCTGTCCTCTCTGCCTTCTGTAGCAAGGATCGGCCTGGGAGGATGCTGAAGTAGAGGGATACAGCTGGTGAGTACTAATGCCTTGGCCCTTCCTTGCCTTCATCAGAATTCAGCTTTCCCCTCTTTAGTCTGAGCTTGATTTCAAGGTGTTTCTACCAAGAACAGGAGAAGCTATGATCTGCATCTCCATGAGTGGTTTTAAATATTCCCGGATCTGCAGAATTTCCTGGGTGAGGGAGAGAGATGGGATGTGGGTGAGGGTGGGCCAATCACTAAGAAGTTCCTTCCCTTTCATGAGCAGTGAGATATTGGGGGTGGGTGGTTTATCAAATCTTCACCAAAGAGAGGAACATAAATAAAGCCAACCAGAAAGCATTCCTTTGACATTTTTATTAAAATTCTTAAACTTGAGGTGAAACTCACATAACACAGGCTGCCTTTGATCATTTCTAAGTACAGTCCAGTGGCATTGGGTGCATTCACAATGGTCCTGCAGCCATCACCACCATCATCTCCAGGACATTTTTCATCTTGCAAAACTGAGGCTCTGTTCCTACAAGCACCAGCTCTTCATCCTCATCCCCCCCATTCTCCTTTGTGTCTTTATGAATTTTGACGGTGCTCCTCACAGAAGTGGAATCACATATATGCCTTTTGATGACTGACTGATTTCCCTGAGGACAAAGTCCTCATGGTCTGTGCTGGAGTTTTGTGAAGGTTTCCTTCATTTAAAGACTGATACTTATTTCAGTGTGTGCGTTTACCTCAGCTTGAGTACCCATCTATCCGTGTCTGGGCACTGGGCTTTCCCACCTTTTGGCTCTCGTGAATAATGCTGCTTTCAGTGAGTGTGTGCAAACATCTCTTTAACACCCTCCTTCAATTATTTCAAGTATATATTCAGAAAATGAAGTAGCATTGTTGGTTCATATGGTGATTATCTTTTCTATTTTCTCAGGAAACTTTTGATATTTCAACACAATTATGAAGACTGTTTTCTTATATTTTGAAATTTTCCAATTTTATAACCTCCATTCAAATTTCCAGGGTACCTTTTGCAGGTTAATGATCCAGATAACTGCCTGTGTATCAGGAAATCCAGGGGGAGTGGGAATATCCTACATCACGCTGCACATTTTCCCTCCCAGGATGTACTAGGAAAGTCTCCTATTGTACTGGAATCTCCTTTGTTGTACTGACAACTGTGCTTCTACTAATAAAAACAGCAACATTGGAAATAATTACAACTACTATCTCTACACAGTCACTATGTTCCTAGTGCTTGGATCTTTTCTTGTTCAATGCCCACAGCTCAGTGGTAATTTCAAGGACCCAGGAGAACTTTGCCCAACTTGTTTTCTGTGTCCTGTGTAGAATGTTCTTCCTCCCTTGCTTCACAACATCCTATGGCCTTTATGCTGTCCAGTGGCCTGAATCAGCAAGGGCTCATCCAGCACTTCCCTCCCTAACCCTGGCAGGTGTAGAGCAGAAGAGAAAGTGCTTGACCGTCTCCTCTGCTCTCTCTCCATGCATGACATCCTCCCTCCATGTCAGGAGGGAGTATGTCCTTCCAAAATTCACAGACTGAGTTCAATTGACTCACTTTTTATTTTATGAAATTTTATTTAATAGACAATCCTTGTGCATGTTCATGAAGTGCATTGTGATAATATGGATCAAATGTGTAATAATCATATCAAAGAAATCGGTATTCCCATCTCCTTAGTCACACATCACTTCTATGGGTTGAGAACTTTTGAACTCCTCTCTCATAGTTAAATTATATAATACATGATAAATTGTTGCAATCTCTAGGCGCCCTACATGCTCTAGACCTCTGGAACTTACACATCCATGAAACTCTGTTCTGTACCTGCTATCTGACCTCCCTGACTCACCTGCACCTCACCTCCCCAGGATCTGTGACCCTCTTATACTTTTGTGCAATGAAATTATTTTTTAGTTTTCACATATGAGTGAGAGCATGCAGTGTTTGTTTTCCTGCCTGGGTTATTCCCCCTCCTGTCATTTGCAGGAACATGTATGAGCTAGAGTCACTTCAGATTGAAAGCAACAGAACAGAGCACTTTCATTAATCATGGGCTTATGCACCTGCTCTCAGAAGTGTTCTCTCCTGCTGAATTCTTGGCTTAACCACGATGTGGACATTACTTTCAAAGTGAGAATGGTCGAGGATCCATCACCCCATATTTAACTATTCCAGAGGCCAGATGTTGGGGGGACATTGAAATTCCTAATGAGGACTCAGTTTACTGAGTGGAGTGGCTTGGACACATTCCACAGCAGGTGTTGGACTTTCACGAACCTCTCTGGTTTCTCTGTAGAATGCACAGTTTTGAATGCACTCAGGAGTGCTCAGAGGGTGGGGGATAATTTCAAAACCATTGCCATAGGAACATCTCCAGAGAGCAGCAATCAAGAAAAAAACTGACACAAGGTTATGTCCCATAAAATACATACCATGTTTGTGTTTCCAGATATGGTCCTCCTATCCAGCTCCAAACTTCCAGCAGCAAAAGAAACATGTCATTATAAAAGAAATAAAACAGCTCTTCAAACCCAACACCACTTATCCTTTTCTTTATATTTTTCATTTGTTATAATTGGTTGTGCATGAAAGTAGAAAGCATTCATACATTTTGACAGATCATACATAAATAGAGTGTAATCTCCCATTTTTCTGATTAAACATATTGTAGGATTACGTTGGTCATGCAGTCGTACATGTACATGAGGTAATAATTATCTTGTTCTAAAGACCAGACAGGAATTTATATCATGGGTGTGACATGTTTACAAAGAAGAGAATGTAAGGAGTCATTCAAGCTTTTTAATGATGTCCCTAACTGTAGGAACAAACGACAACTTGTAGTGCCCAATAAGCAATTCTGACTCCTAAAGCAATTCCTTCAAATCACAGATTCCAATGCAGTGCCTCTGTACAATTGTAAAATACTCTATGTCAAAAAGGTAAAGGAAAAATGAATCATGTCACCTCTCATACTAAGGCAGTAGGGGAAGTGAAAGTACAATTATCAAGAATAACTAAATTTGTGATGATGTACAGATTCAGAGAATAGTGAGAACTGTACCGTTAAGTTTCTCTGATAAAACAGTGTTGCCTAACAAGGTGTGTTAAGAAATAATTAGAAATTAAGTCTACATTCAAAAAGAGCATTCAGGATTCATAGTTACTAAAAATAAATTAGCACATACATTCATTTTGTTTTCTAGCATTAGAAAATAGCAGATGTTCTATTTTGTGTATTAAAATACATAAAATTCTACCAGAACTAGTGGGTGAGGAATGAAATGGGTAGGAGAATTTAAAGGGAATGGTTGTCTAAGCATTCCAGAATTGAAGTACTGGACCAAAGGCTTGTATCCATTGGTCCATATTCCATTTTCTCCATTTCCCTATTTTCTAGGAGATTTCTCAAAATATAAAATCTGAAAATAAAACAACACTTGTAGCAGAATTCCATCTCCTGGGACTCTCGGAAGACCCTGAGCTGCAGCCTGTCATCTTTGGCCGGTTCCTGTCCATGTACCTGGTTACAGTCCTTGGGAAACTGCTCATCATACTGGCTGTCAGCTCTGACTCCCACCTCCACATGTACTTCTTCCTCTCCAATCTGTCCTTGGCTGACATCTGTAGCACCTCCATTATTGTCCCTAAGATGCTGTTGAACATCCAGACAGAAAGCAAAGCCATCACGTATGCAGGCTGCCTTGCTTAGGTTTGTTTCTTCTGGGATTTTCTATGTATGGACAATTTACTGCAGACCATGATTGCTATGTGGCCATCTGCCACCCCCTGAATTACACGGTCATCATGAACCCCCATCTCTGTGTCCTGCTGGTTCTAATCTGTCTGCTCATCAGCACTGTGGATGCCCTGCTGCACACTCTGATGTTGCTGCATCGGTCTTTCTGCAAACACCTGTAGATCCCTCAATTCTTCTGTGACCTTGCTCAGATCCTCAAGATGGCCTGTTCTCATACCTTCATCAATAATACCAGGGTTTAGTTATCAACCATTCTGTTAGGTATTGGTCCTGTGTCCTGCATAATTTTCTCATATACTCAAATTATCTCCTCCATCCGGAGAATCCCATAAACTGGTGGAAAGTACAAAGCTTTTTCTACCTGTGGGTCTCACTTGTCAGTGGTTTCCTTGTTCTATGAGACAGCTATTGGGGTTTATTTTAGTTCTGCAGTTGCTCATTCTTCAAGGAAGGCTACAGTGGCCTCAGTGATGTATGCACTGGTCACCCCCATGCTGAACCCCTTCATCTACAGCCTGAGGAACAAGGACATGAAGGGGGTCTTGAGAAAACTTGCTTTGGGGATGTTTTTATTCCATAAATATGTCAATTGCCTTGCTGTGAGCTCCTAGACAAAATCAAATTGAGTCAATTCTCCTCAAAAGTAGTACCATTTAAGATTAGGAGAGAAAAACCTTTGATGGGAATGAGACACTCAGGCCCTCTCCACAACCACAGAGGGCAAATGCCCTCCAAGCAGCACATGTTAGCTCTGTCTGGGGAGCTGATCGGAGTTCATGGTGGGTGCCCTTCCCTGCCCTTCCCTGCCCTGTCACTCCCTCACACTCAGTCCCACTCACCTCCCATGCCAGGGCCATCACTAAGTCAGGATGCCTTCCCAGGGACTCTGCAAGGTAAAACCACATGAGCGATGGGCAGTCATGGAGTCACTGAAGCAGCAAGCTCCAGGCCCCCTAGGTGGACTGCCCTGGTAGCTGCTGTCCTTCCCTCCATGCCTGAGGGTTCTCTTACAGCTGCTGCAGCTCATCCTTACCCCAGGGCAAAGGAGTTCCTGCAGGATGTGGCAGGGGCATGGGGGAGGTGACTCAGGCACCAGGATGGCAGACTCTGCCCTCCCTTAGTGGAAGTGCTCCCTGAGGAGGACAGCCCTGCTGACAGGCAGCTGAGGCCACTGCGTTCCTAACCCCAGCCCCACTAGCTACCCCAGCTAAATGATTCTTCCTGTCAGGCCTCCTACTCTTTGTTTCCTTCACCAGCTAATTCTTGTTTTGGTAATTTTTCTTGGTGCATTATAACTATACGTAATGGTCATGTTCATTCCACACAAGCATGGAACTTTTTGGTCCTTCAGTCCCCATGGCCTCCTCGTTCCCTCCCTTCCTCTCCCCAGCCCCCTGGTTCCTTTCTTCTATTCTACTGGCTTTTCTTCTGTGTATTTATAGCTTTTTTATTCAGCACATTATTTATGTCCATCTAGGTGAAATTCACTTTGCTGTTTGCACGTGTGTTCACAGGAGAATTTCCTCAGTTCCCTGCCACTATTCCTCTGATTCCCCAGTCCTCCTCCCTCCTTCTCAAACCCTGTCTTCTTTTCTACTGATCTTTCTTCTGTTTTCCTGCCACCCACTAGTTCTTGACGGAATGTATACCTCACAATTCATGAAATAAAATGAATGTATCTTTCTAAAGCTAGAACACAAAAAATGAAATTATATGATATTGCATGTCTTAGGAGCTGTCAATAGCCTTAATGCTTTCTCTACATCTAGCATTAAATTTTATTCTATTTTTCACACAGCATCTGACCTGGTTTGATGACATCACTTCACTCTGTAATTGACAGGATATTCCCTGCAAAAGGTTATCATTGCAAGTCTCAGATTTGCCAAAAATTCCTGTCTCATCTCTTCTATGTCCTCCATTTGAGAAATGACATGTCATTTAATCCTTTAATAATATTTTACAATTCCATCAAGCCAGTACCTTGTGAACCGTTTAATTTGAAGAAATTTCTTGAACCAATAGAATTGGTCCTTTTCACACTGTCGTTTGTCATTTGTTCCTACAACAAAGGACGTTATCAAAAAAAAAAAAAAAGAAAACAACAAAACAGAATGTGTCTCTATCACGTCTATCATAGATATGTCACACCCACACCTATTTGAAAATTCCTACGTAATCTTTAAAGAACAGGTTAGACTACTGTTAATTAAAAATTTGAAATCTATACAACTGAAATTATTCATCCAGAATGGAACTTTGGAAGGACTCATGCTCTTAAGTGACGTTTAGAGAGGGGTTCTGGGGAGAGCAAAGGAGAGGAGCCAGCAGTCTCCTCTCTGCATTCACACTGGCTGGGAGGAAAGAGCATTGCTGGATTGGCCAATGCTAACTTTCAGGCCACTTTCAGGATCACAGACCACATGATGTTTTGTGAGGCAAAGGAAGCAGGATATCAAGCTACCAAAACAGAAAGTAAACCTGAGGCAAGTTCACTTTTGTGCTTCATATGAATAATGCAGTATGTGCATTAAGAAAAGATCTAAGTAATAGAGACATAGTGAATACTCTAGAGATATCAGCTAAGATTATTGTTGCTGTTGATAAAACAATAGGAAGCATTGTGCTAAAAGGGAAATTTGTCCTGTTGTCCTGGAACACACACACACACATACACACACAAATGTTACAGTAATAATCAGTGTGAGACAGTCCCAGTAGGCATGCCTATAATCCAAGCTACTTGGGAGGCTGAGGCAGGAGGATCATAAGTTAGAGGCCACACTGGGCAATTTACTGAGAACTTGTTTAAAAATAAATAGGGTTGAGAATGTACATCAGAGGTAGGTTAACCATGAGTTTAGTCCCAGCACCACACACACACAGACACACACACATACACACAAATGCGGAAGCAAGGAGGTATCCGCCATAAGTTCACTAACACAGGGCTGGAGCCCAATAATTTTTTGTGTAATTTTACCCATGCTTGACACAAACAACTTTCTGTGTTCAGGTTGTGGATTGAATTGTCCCATATATCTCAATAAGAGAAACATTCCCCAATAAATATTAAATGTGTTATATTACTCATATTATACTTGTGGAAGCTGTACTCAGAGAGTTAGGTTAATTAGGACATGACATGGAAAAAAACTTAGGAAAACTGAATTGAATGCAGGTATAATATTGTTTTTCATTTTATTTTATTTTATGTTCAGTCTGGTAATTGAATTCAAAATCATTTTATTAACAGTGAGATATATCCCAAACATTTTTTTTAAGACAGTGTCTTACTAAGTTGCCCAGGCTGACCTCAAAATTGGGATTCTCCTGACTCAGATTCCCAAATATCTGGGATTATAAGCATGTACCACTCTTCTTGGCTCCATTATTATTATTGAAATTCTGTGATTAACCACTTTTCTGGAAGAATTGAATTAAAGAAGAGTCAAGATTTCTGGAACACTCGGTATTTCATAGTCTATGACTCCTCATCCAGCATATTTGGCAAAATCATGAAAAGGACAACGTCCCCAAGGTGAGATTTCTCAAAGCCCCCTTCATGTCCTTGTTCCTCAGGCTGTAGATGAAGGGGTTCAGCATGGGGGTGACCACAGTGTACATCACTGAGGCCACTGCAATCTTCCTGGGAGAATCAGTAATTGCGGTACTAAGATAAACCCCAATGCAAGTCCCATAGAACAAGGAAACCAGAGACAGGTGAGACCCACAGGTAGAAAAAGCTTTGTACTTTCCTCCAGTTGATGGGATTCTCAAAATGGAGGAGACAATTCGCGTGTAAGAGAAAATTATTCCAGAAAATGGCCCAATGCCCACCAGGATGATTATTAAATATAACACAATGTTATTAACAAGAGTATCAGAACAAGCCAACTGGAGGATCTGAGTCAGCTCACAGAAAAAGTGGGGTATTTTAACTTGGTTGCAGAAAGACAGATGCAGCACCATCAGACTGTGCAGCAGGGCATCCACAGTGCTGATGAGCAGGCAGATCAGAACCAGCTGGACACAGAGGCGGGGGTTCACGATGACCATGTAATGCAGGGGGTGGCAGATGGCCACATAGCGATCATAGGCCATCACGGTCAGCAGTAAATTGTCCATACATATGAAAACCAAGAAAAAATATGCCTGAGCCAGGCAGCCTGCATAAGTGATGGCTTTGCTTTCTGTCTGGATGTTCAGCAGCATCTTAGGGATCACAGTGGAGGTGCAACAGATTTCGACTATGGACAGGTTGGAGAGGAAAAAGTACATGGGGGTGTGGAGGTGGGAGTCAGAGGTGACAGCCAGGACAATGAGCAGGTTCCCAAGCACTGTGACCAGGTACATGGTCAACAACAGGCCAAAGAGGACAGGCTGCAGCTCTGGATCCTCAGAGAGTCCCAGGAGGAGGAATTCTGCTACACGTGTTTGGTTTTCTGGTTCCATGTTGTTGAAGAATCTGCTGGAAGATACAGACGTGGCCATATTGGACACACACAGAGATCACTTGGAAAGACATCTTTGGTTCATGACTTACTCATTTGCCCAATTTCTCCCTCAAGTTTCTCCTATGTATTCCTTTCTTCATGCACTAATTTTTAAGTGAATCTTATGCATTTTGATACATAAATTAAAATATGTATATTTTAAATATTAAAATACAAAAATCAAAATGTTATCTTTTTAAAGATTTATGAACTCAGAAAGCTTTTTTTCTTGAATTTTTTTAGATATTGAGAAACCTTTATTTTATTCATCTATTTATATGTGGTGCTGAGAATCAAACCCACTGCCTCACACATGGTAGGCAAGTGCTCCAACACTGAGCCACAACCACAGCCCCTCTGAAAGCTTTTGAAGTCATTTTAAATTGTAGTAGCTTTTTGTGTTTTTTTTTTTTTTATTGGTTTTTCTTGGTACTAGGGATTGCATCCAGGGGCATTCTCTCTCTGAGCTACATCCCTCACACTTTCTATTTTATTTACAGACTAGGTCTCTCTAAGTTATCCAGGTTGACCTGGAATTCACTATCCTCCTTTCCCAGGTTCCCAAGTATTTGGGAGCATGAGTATCTCAGGCATGTGCCACCACTCCTGGCTAATAGTTTCTTTATACAGCAATGAAAGTCATTGTTGGACATCATCTCAAGGAATCTTTTCTCTGTAGTTAAAGTGACTCTCTCTGGACCTGCTCATCATTGCAAAACTCAGATATTGATGAAAATGATAATCTCACATCTTCTACTGCATCTTTAGGAGAAATGACCTCTTTCATCCCTTTCATTAAGTATTTTATATTTTACCATTACAACAAGTCAAACTATAGAGACCTGTTTAATTGGAAATAACATGACAACAGGAAGTTGTTCTGGTACACCATGGGAGAGAGAATGTTCAGCTAGGTCTAGGAAGATCCCTTTACCCTGGATTTCCAGAAGCACAATCTCATATCTGACTCATCATGAACTGAATACTTTGGAAGCATGAATGGAAGTCATACATTTGGAAAGATTTTAAAAGCAAGAAGAGAGACTTTACAATTTTCTGTGTTAAAATATCAAACAGAGGCTCAGAAAATTACGGAGAATTCCCATAAGATCCAGCAATTCTGCTGCCAAAGGGGGTCCAAGGAGGTCTTAAGAGGGGGGGACCTCAACTGGGAACCATTAGAGTTCTTGGCTTTCCTTTTAGAAAACTTGTGGGGTGAATTAGTAAGCAAGGTGACAGTAAAGATTTACTTAAGAATAGCGAAGGATTTGTACTTAGAGGGA
This sequence comes from Sciurus vulgaris, assembly GCF_902686455.1. NCBI lineage: Eukaryota > Metazoa > Chordata > Mammalia > Rodentia > Sciuridae > Sciurus > Sciurus vulgaris. Next base: position 7,559,538 of record NC_136477.1, read on the forward strand.
GTATAGGCCACCCTTGCCTCGAAGAAAAGAGAAATGAGTGATATGCCTGGATCAAGATCTCTGATTACATATTGGGTTAGATTTTGGTAATGCAGAAAGTTACACATTTCCTAGTAGATCAAGTCTCTTGGCAACCAAGACCCTGGTTGTCATGGCAGCCACCCTATATATGAAGGTCAGAATTTTCCTCTTTGGTTGAGCAGTCTAGTCATTAATCCCTTGTGGGAACATTATGCAGGCTCCTCAATTGGCTTACATTTTAATTAAGAATAGATCTAATCTCTTATAAACATACAATGGACATTCTGTTTAATGGAAGGAGCAAGATAGACAGACATAACTTGACATATCTACAGAGTCTCTCTCCATAGTCCCATTTTAGTTTCCCCTTGTTCACTTCTGCTTCTGTGTCTGGGAATTGACTCAAAAAAATGAAAGTGGAGTGTCAAAGAGATAATCATATGCACATGTTCAAAGCAGTATTATTCACAAGAACCAGAAGATGGAAGAAAGCTCAGGGTCCAAGCACAGACGAATGGATGCACAAAAAGTGACATATGCATGGGAAGAAATAATGCTCTGCTTTAGAAGAGAATAATTGTCACACATGTTACAACATGAATGAACCTTAAGGCCATGATGCTCTGATATCAGCCAGTCACAAATAGGCGTATATGTGATTCCACTTACATGATGTACCTAGAGTGTGGAAATTCATGAAGGTGGAAGGAGAATGTTGACAGCTGCAGGCTGCGGGAGGAGAGAGGGAAGAGAGAGTGTTGAGTGGGGACAGATTTTTCATTTTGCAAGAAGAAATATGTCCTGGAGCTAGATGGTGATGGTAATGGTTATAATGTAACACGAACATACTTAATAGTATTCTCGCAAGTGGTTAAAATGCTAAACTTTGTTATGTATAGTTTATAATGCTTTTAATATTAGTTTAATTAATAAACATATCAAAGGAAGGCACTCTTCCATGGCACTTGGAGAAATCACCCACCCCTCATTTCCACACTCCCTGGATGGAAGCAGCTCACCATTACTCCTAACCATCCCTCTTCCTCAGTCATTCTGGGACTGAAACCAGGGCCTCCTGCATGCTAGGCGAGCACAGTACTACTGAACAAACCCCAACCTGGTTACAGAATACTTAATCCCATTCAGGAAGATGCAGATTCTACCTTCTCCTGTTCTTGGTAGGATTATTCCAATTCCAGCTCAGACGTGGGGACATTTTATATCCTGGAAGGAGCTAAATATGGGCAAGATTTAGACCCTCAGGAACAGTGTCTCCTCTCCACTTCTGTATCCTGGGCAACTGATATTTGGGTGCTAAACGGAAGTTAGAAGTCAGAAAGGACTGACTGGTTCTGTACGTGTTTTCCAATTGTTCTTTCAGATAAAGGGACTGTCACCCTCCATAACGAGCCCCATGGGGTCAGAGATGAAAATACAGTGAGAATCACAAAGCTCTCAACACCCAGCCTCCCAATTCTCTCACTAGGGGACAAAACAGAGAAAGAGGGTGAGGAGTTAGTTATTCTCTAGAAAGATGAAAATGACTATGTGATTGTGGCTCTCAAACTTTAGTGTGCATCAGAGTCACCCAAGGGACTCGTTAAAACACAGATCTCTAGGGACGGGGGGCAGCGGGGAAGGGAAGGGAAGGGAAAGGAAGGGAAGGGAACAGATCTTGAGCCCTACTCAGGAGTTTCCAATTCACTGGGTAGGGGTGCAGAAATCTGTATTCCCAACAAGTACCCAGGTGTTGCTGGTACTGCCAATGAGGGAAACACACTTTGAGAGGCACTGCAGCAGAGATTTCTAAAGCACAGTGTGGAATCCATCACATCTCAATTCAAATCCTGTGAGGTCAAGAAGTGAGATCCTTGGACCTGTTTCAGATTTTTGTTTCTCATCTGTGCAATGGAAATACAGTGTCCTACATTCCAGAAGAGGAAAACATAGGGTATATAGCATAGGATGTTCACTCGTTGGTCATGCTACTTATATCACTATTATTACTGGACTGACTCAGGGAAGGGGTGTCCAACAAATCAGGTCCTGGCACTCACCCGGAATGACAAATAGAAAAAGTCATGGGGAAAATGCAGGAAAATCTAACCAGGGCAGACACACAGGGAGACCTGGGGACACCTTTGCTTATCCCTGCCTTTAAGGAGCTGACAATGACGTTCAGGTTTCATTGTGTGAAAGGGAATGAGGGCAGGTGTTGGGGGTTTGCATAGTTAGAGGCTTTGCACAGCTGCCAAAGCAGACCATCTTGACGAGGTTTGGGCTTGTACATACTCATCTCAGGATTGAGCATGCAGGACCTTTGTGGTGATAACAAAGTTGCTGTTGCCCCTCAAGATGCTTATTGATCAGACCTGTTGCTCCTGGAATCTAAAGTGACTCAGTGCAAAGGGGACAGATGCAAAATGGAGGCAGAGATTCAGGTGAAAGTAAAGAGGCTACGTCCTTGTTACCCTATTACTAGGACTTGAGAAGAGATCCTCAATCCTGACATCATCCTTCCATAGAAGGGCATGAGCTTGGGGCTGGGAGTTAGGTCAGTGCGTGCCTAGCATGTGTGAGGCCCTGGGTTTCTTCCCCAGCACTTTAAAAATGTGTTTTGAAGGGGTGGGGGAGACAGGGAAGGAAAAGAGAGGTGAGAGGAGGGAGAGAGAACATTCACAGTACAACACCTGAGTGGTAAGAAAGGGGACTCATTTGAAGTCCACTGGGACACTCCATCAAACCAAGGGCCAAGCTGACTGGGAATACTGACCTTCTTTCCTTGAATCTCAGCATCTCCCCTACAGGGCCGGATCTATAACCAGCCATGTGAGTCAGTAGCCAGGCAGGTCTCCTCCTGCCCTACCTGGTATGCAAACAGTAAGCAAGATCCTGCGTAAGACCCTGCATTCCCTCCCTGGCAACACACACACACCATAATAAAAGAGAAACACTCAAGGAGACTTCCATTTTGTATTTGTGTGTGTGGGTGTGTGTGTGTGTGTGTATTTTCACATGCTGTGGATTGAACTCAGGGCATCATACAGGCTGGGAGAGCACTCTACCACTAAGCTACTCCCCATTCTGAAAAAGCTCTTTAGGCAGATCCAGGTATCCCAGTTCTGGGTATCTATCCACAGGAAATGAAGTTAGCATACCAAAGGGATACCAGCATGACATTGTTCACTGTGGTACTATTCACAATAGCCCAGGTTTGGAGTCCATAGAGGTTCCCTGTCCCTCAAAACAAAAGTGGATGAGGAAAATTTGGTATGCATACACAATGGAGTATTATTCAACCATAAAGAAGAATGAAATTTTGTTAGTAGCAGGCAAAATCAGGGAAGCTCAACTGACTGCATTTGCTAGCCCTCTCACATAAGAAATAAGCAAAAATGTAAAAATGAAAAGTGTATTTAGTAATAGTTGTGGCCAAACCTGGAGAGACAGGTAGCTCACCTCCACCAGTCCTATAGAGGTGTTACAGTTTACAGTAGTAAAGGTCACAAACACGTATACATAGATGTAGTGAGGTTCCAGTGACCAGAGAACAGGTCACATTCCTGTTTCCTTGGCACCCACCTAGGCAACGGAAGAGCTTTGCAGTTTCCACTGGCAGCATGAAGAAGTTCATCGAAAGAAACAAAAACAAACAAACAAAAAAAAACCTTTAACTAGGAAATGGAAAACCAAGAGTCAATACGGAGTCTTTAATTTTAAAGGGTCTCTGTTACAATCCTGTCATTTACAGCAAAATGGATGGAAATAAAGGACGTGGCGTTATGTGAAATAAGCCAGACACAGGAATAGGAATACCACATATTCTCTTTCCTATGTGGAAGCTGAAAAATAAAAATTGACTTTAAAGTAGAATAGTGATAACTAAAGAATAGGAAGGGATTTTGGTTGGGGGAGGGTGGAAAAGGGAGGTTGGATTTGATTGGTTCCTGCCACATGCACCTATGGAAATTTCATATATCAAGAAGTTCAAGCCAGGCGAGGTGGCTCATGCCTGTATCCCAGCTGCTCCAGAGGCCGAGGCAGGAGCATTACAAGTTGGAGGCCAGTCTGGGTGAATTAGTGAGAACCTGTCTCAAAATAAAATAATAAAAGTTCAGTGAAACAACTTGGTGGTAGAACACTTGCTTAGCATGGATAAATTGTGTGTGTGTGTGTGTGTGTGTGTGTGTGTGTGTACTCTGTGTCCAAATAAAATATAAACATAAAGAGTACTGTGGATTTGGCAGATCACCCCTGGTTCCAGTATGGCAACATTAAAAAGTTTAAAGAAGAAAAGAAAGATAATTGTGGCAGACACTACATTCTGCTATTGGAACTCTGGGGAGAATTTTACTGAGTAGATATTGCTGGCTTATTCACTAATTCTAGGACAGCTGAAAGCTACATGCTGCCATGCTCATTCCAGATGCTGCAAATGCAACAGTATGGGAACTGATGGTGGGGAGATTTTGCCCATGAGGGAAGCCATAGGCACTAGTAAGAAATGTGTGCCGCAGGCACTGTGATGTGCTAAGAGATGTGTTACCCCACCTCTGGGAGTGCTGCTGGCAGGCAGCTCTGTATTTCCAGCCCTTTTTTGGGTCTTCCCCAGGAGAAAATTATTGCTGTGCTGAATGAATTTCCTGCTCCCTTCCCGAGATTGCAACCAAAGACTGATTAATGGCCGACTGAAAACCTGGTCCATTCGCCACCATGTGGGTGAATTCTCCAGCTACATTTCATCTCCATATCTCTTTGCCAGCTCAGTGGACACCATGTTAGTCATCTCGTCATCACTGTACACAAAATCTTGACAAGAGAAACGTAGAGGAGGAAGAGTTTATTTGGACACATCATTTCAGAGGTTCAGTTCACGGTCGGTCAGCCAACTCCATTGCTCTGGGCCTGAGATGAGGAAGAACATCATGGCAGAAGGATATGTTTCATTCCCAGTGGCTAGAAAGTGTGGGGAGAGGGGCCACAGGGAAGATGAACCCTCCAAGGGCTCACCCCCCAGTGACCCACCTGCCTACAGTGGCCACACAGTCCCTCCGTTCAAAGTAGGATGAATTGATTAGGTTACGGCTCTCAAAATCCAATCATTAAACCCCTGAATATTCCTGCATTAACACAAGAGGTCTTGGGGGTTACGTCATGTTCAAACCATGGCAAACACTGACATTGGAAAGTGTCACAGTTCACCTTAGGACTTTCCTAATCTTGTTTCCATCTCATTTCTTTCATAAGCACTGATGCCATGTGCACACCCTAATAAATCCATACATGCCAATTTTTGCTTCTGAGTCTCCCCTGGTTGCCCAACCTGACACTGTAAGAGAAGTATCAACTATTAGATGCTCAGGAGAGTAAACATGGGGGAATTGTGTGAGAAAATGTTAAAAGTTTTAGAGTCGTGCAGAAAACAATGGGGCAAATCTTCACTGAAAAGTCTACATTTGAGCAGAGACCTGACATTGTTTCAGGAGTGAATAATGTAGTTCTATAGAGAATGATCAACCTTGCATTCCTGGAGTAAAACTCAATTTGGCAGAATATATTCTTTCTTTGTATTCCTTCCTAGATTTTATTTTCTGTAAAAGTTTTTTTTTTTTTTTTTTTTTTTTTTTTTTTTTTTTTCTGGTAGCATAGATTGAATCCAGGGGCATTCAATCATGGAGAACATCCCCACCCCTACTTTGTATTTTATTTAGAAACGGGATCTCAATGAGTTGTTTAGTGCCTCACTTTTCATGAGGCTGGCTTTGAACTTGTGATCCTCCTGCATCAGCCTCCCAAGATGCTGGGATTACAGGCATGTACCACTGTGCCCAGCTATTTTCTGAACTTATTTTACTAATTTTTCAGCCTTCAGAATACCTTGGGTTTTATCTTTCTTGAATACTAGAAAAATTGGATATCCTTGTGTAGACATTAGATCTCTCTCTCTCTCACCCTGCACAAAAATCAACTCAAAGTGGATGGAAGACCTAAAACTTAGACTATAAACTCTGCAACTGCTATAAGAAAACAGGATCAACAATCCAACATATTAGTGCAGACATTGACTTCCTTAATATAACTCTTAGAACTCAAGAAATAAAACCAAGAATCAATAAGTGGGATGGTTTCAAATCAAAAAGCTCTGTGCAGCAAAGAAAATAATCACAAGCTTGAAAAGAGTCTACAGAATGGGAGAAAATCTATGTTAACTACTTTTTTTGTTACACTAGGGATTGAACTCAGGGGAGCTTATCACTGAGCTATCTTCCAAATCCTTATCCAAAGTCCTATTAATTTTATTTTTGAAAATTGAGACAGGATCTTGCTAAGTTGTCAGGGGTCTAGCTAAATTGCTGAAACTCCTTGAATGTGAGATTCTCGTGTCTCAGCCTCTTGAATTACTGGGATTATAGATGTTTGACACTGTTCCCAGTTTCTGCTGGCTACATTCCTGACAGATGTGTATAAATATAAATTCAATACCAAACAACCCAATTAAAAAATGTGAAAATGAACTAAATATTTCTCAAAAAAGAAATACAAATGCCTAATAAAGTTATGAAAACATATATTTGAAAACAGATGCCTAACAAATATATGAAACATCCTCAGCAATAGGTCAATGTAAACTGAAACTACACTGAGGTTTCATGTCACCCCAGTTAGAATAAAAATTGTCAAAAATAGAAATAATAATAGATGCTAATGAGGATTCTACAGAAGTTACATTTGTAACTTGTTGGTGGAACTCCCATTTAGTACAACCACTATGGAAATCAGAATATGGATTGCTCAAAAGTTCAGGAATGGAACCACCCTATGATCCAGCTGTTCTACTCCTTATGTTTATCTAAAATCAGAATACTGTAGAACTACCTGCATGTCAATGTTCATAACAGTGCAATTGACATTAGCCAGGTTGTGCAGCCAGCTGAGGGTCTGTCAACAAGTGAGTGGATAAAGAAAATGTGGCATGTAGACATGATGGAGTTTTACTCAGCCACAGAGAAGAAAGAAATTTACTGGAAAAGGATGAGACTGAAGAACATCATGCTAAGTAAAAAAGAGTCAGGCTCAGAAAGTCAAGGGTCAAAAGTTTTCTCTCATATGTGGAAAATAGTAAGAAAAAAAGGAATGATAAAGGGGATCTCACTAACACACAAGGAAAACCCTTAAAAGATAAAATAGAGAAGATTGTTTCCAGCCAGGGAGGAGGGAAGGGAAAGGGAGATACTGGGAATGAAATCGCCCAAGTGATGCTAGGTGCATATAGGAATGTATCACAGTTGAGTCTATTTTCATGTATAATTGTAACACACCAATTAAAAACAATAGAAGGTATATGGGTAGAGTAGAGGAAGGGAATCAGGGGTAGGATGGAGGGAGGGAAAGGAAGACACTGAGAAATTAAATTGATCGAATTGTATTATATGCATGTACAAATATGTCCCAATGAAATTCCAGTATCATGTATAATTATAATGCATGAAGAAAAGCAAAGTACTGTGATAGAATTGGAAAAGGTATTTAGAAAACTCTAAGCAGGGAGTAACTGTCCCACTTATCATTTTGACCTTCAGTGGTCATCAAAGTGTAAAATACAGAGAATTAATGAAACTGTTCAGCAAATACTCCATGAATTTTAAGAAAAGGCACCTTAGTTAGTCATAGTGGCACACACCCGTAATCCCAGATACTGGGAGGATGACGTACGAGGATCACAAGTTGGAGGCCAGCCTGGGTGACTTAGTGAGACTGCCTCAAGATTGAAAGTAAGCACAGTGGTGGAGCCCTCATGCAGGAGTCTGGGTTCAAAACCTAATACCACAAAAATAAATAAAAAGAATGGAAGAAAGAAGAAGCACCTTGAATCTTTGCTAATATTTGTATTTATGTCATTTTTATATATTTTTTTGCATATCCAGGGATGGAACCCTGGGACTCTACCACTGAACTACATGCTCAGCCCTTTTTATTCTTTACTTTTTTTTTTTTTTTTTTTTTTTTTTTGGCAGGGTGTTGCTAGGTTGCCTGGACTGGTCTTGAACATGCAACCCTCCTAAATTGCTGTGATTACAATTGTGAACCATGATGCCTGGCTTCTATTTTTATTTTTATACTTAAACATAAAGGACATATTTTCACACCTAAAATAGCAATCGTCTTCCCCACATCTTTAATCAGTGAGAGATGCTGTTGTAACTGGAAATGAATGCTGGAGTTGATTACAAATGTGGCGTGTGTTCTGTGTGCAACAACCAGGAGCAGAAACAATGGGGGGAAGTGAGTGCTGAGCTCCTGGCCTCTGGGGGCAGTAAAGGAGCAGGTCCCGAACTCCTCACCTCCCATGCCTTGGTCTTTAAGGATACTCACTCCTGGGATCGGAATGATTGTGAAATAGCTGTTCTAAGGAGGATCTTTGCATACTGAGCCCCAGAGATACAGAAGCTGCAGTAGTCAGCCTGTGACCATCCTATTGAGCAGCCCAGCTCCAGCAAGGAAGTAGCAGCTGAGTCTCCTCCCAGAGATGAGCCTTCCTGCCCAGGATTTAGCCCACGTGTCCATTTATCCTGAGAACCGAGCTGCCTCGAACCTTTAGGTGAGATGCTGAGCATCAGCATTGGGGGAGTCAGTTGGGTATGTGACGGTCGCTTATTTTAGGCATTGGAGATGAGGACAGATGCTTGACAAGAATCTTGTCCTCTGGAGCAGTGAGGAGAGGACAGGCATGAGAGGATGAGAAGCAGTGCCTGCTGGCCCCTTCTGCCCCTGCCTGTCACCTCTCCACACAGTCTCATGAAGTTTTTCAGTGATACACAGATAATTCTGCTGGCCACACATCCTCCCCAAGACAGAGCCCATTGCCTCTGGCACAGAAATCGGCTCCTTCTCAAACAGGGTGACTATTCCAAAATACTCTCATGTTTACTTGAATTCTTACAGTAGTGTTAGGGAGGGCTTCTGGTTAGTGTATTGGTTTGTTAGGTTTTTCATAAGAAACTACAATAAACCCGGTGGTTTTCACATTAGAAGTTGATTCTCTCATGTGTCTGAAGTTCACTCGGCAGGAGTGGTTCCTTCCAAGGCATTTCTCCATGGCTGATAGATGGCCATCTCCACAGGGAGGTTTGACATGGTCCTTCCTCCTGGTGTATATTAATCCCCTTAGGTTATAAGGATGAGTGCTTACCCTAATGACCACATTTTCACTTAATTACGTTTTCAGTGACTCATCTTCAAATACATTCACATTCTAAAGTATTGGTGCTGAAGATTTCAAAATGTGACTTTGGGGGTGGATAGAAATCAGCCCCAGCCATTTCTGCTCAATCTTCTCCCTAGCTCTTGATACATGATTCTACAGAGGACGGTTGGACGGTCCTGGCACAGCAGCTGTGAGGACTCTGAGGAGGGAAGTGGAGAGGTAGACAGCCTCACCTGCAGCTTCCTCTGCCCTGTGCTGCCTTTTCTGAAAATATTTTAAACAGGAGCTGCAGGAACAGTGTCACTAACAGCAGCAATGGTGACATGTGACCGCACCTCGCTTCATTCCACCACTAAGTTGTGTTGACATTTTGCTTCATCCTTTTCTGGTCTATAAAGTGCAGTAATAAAATAACAAGCACACAGAGTTCACTGCTATTGGCCTCTATTTCTGTTTTGATTCTCCCCAAAGACATGCCTCCTTAAAAGTGGGAGACCCACGCATGTTTCTATATTGGATATGTAGATAAAAATCAGTAGCCATACACCAATCAGAGAAGGCAAAAATAAATTATATTGTGAAGGTACAGTGGACTACTTTCAATTAATAAGAGAAAAATTAAATTGATCGACATTACTAAAAGTATTGTCTCAGAATTTCTATGGTAAATGCATATACGGAAGACATCCAATTATCTAAAATGTTTAAAATGCAAAAGAAAATTTGTGGATTTGTCAGTTGGGAGAATATTACCAAACTATGAGAATAATGTATATCACGATAGAGTTGTAACTTCCCTAGGGAAGAGAAAACATAATGAAGTGACAGCCTCAAGTATCACCTATTATTTGTTGCAATAAAATCAACTAAAGTAAAATGGTGAAGTGTGTGAATCTTTTGCTGATGATTGTTGTGTAGTCCACATGTCCTTATCCTCTGTACTTTTACTAGCTTGTCTGCATGTCTCCTAATGAAAATAGGCATAACTGTGCAGATTCAAAAATACTTAAATTTTTCTCATGGTGTAGAATTTTTCATATACTTTTTTCTACTTTAGGTGTTCAGGTTTTGTGATTCATACATCTAATTAGTTTATTATTTAATTCACTTTCCTTGTATATATGTTTTCATATATCTAGGACAAATGATCACTGGTATCACTGATGTTGCTTACTTTTGTGCATAATGAGAATTCCCAGAAGTAGTTTTAGGACAAAAACTCTTCCCTGAAATTTGCATTCATCAAGTTAGAAATGTTTTCCTCTTGATTTGACTGTGCTGACCTATGACTTCCTTCTCAGAAATGAGGTGTCAGGCACGATTGCTCATGGAAATCTCTCTCTGTCTCTCTCTGTCTCTGTCTCTGTCTCTCTCTCTCTCTCTCTCTCTCTCTCTCTCTCTCTCATTCTTTCACCACCTAAAACCAGATGAAAGGCAGTATCAGTACAAGTATCCCACCTTTCCTACATTGGATTATTTTCCTCTATTTCTCATTATTAAACTATCCCCTTGAGTTCCCCCCCCCAAATTTACCAAGGTATTATTGCACAAATAAAAATCGTATATAATTAAGACAAGCATGTGATCTTTATAGAAGTATACATTGAGAAATCATTAACACAGCACAGTTAATTAAAACACTGTTGGCTGTTCTTGCTGGGTCCTGGACTAAATTCAAGATGTGTGAGTCAAATGTCATACCAATGGTCCTTCCTGTCATAGCTGCTTTTCCTCCCTCAGGAAAGGAAGAACATTTCTCTCAGGGACATTCCTGTTATGAACCCTGATGATTTAAGTCTGTAGCTTTGTAAATCCCTATTTTATGAACAGCAAAAATTTGTGTTTATTTCTCTCTCTTTTAGTAGCTTCTGCATTTTACTCTTTCTCTCATTTAGCTATTTCTTTTTTATTTATTCATCTCATTATTGGAAGAAGTTTCTTTAGGATAAAACAGATAATCTTTTCAGCATGGCTACCCAGTTTATCTTAGACTTAATTCCTAAAGCAGTTTGCCTGCATTTCCAAGGCAAACTGCTTTAGCAATTACATCTAAATAAGCTTCCAGTAGATAGGCAACGTTTTCTAGTACTTGAACTCATCCAGTTGGGTGGATACTCTCTACCTGCTAATGGGCAAAATTGGTTCAGAACTAAAAATCAAGAGAATTTTGGGGCTATGTTCAGGAAAAATCTATTAAGATTATAAAGAGACTATATGATGTAATATGATAAATTCATGAATATTTGGCAATGCTAGTTCTGTACTGTCCAGAGATTGATCAAGAAAGTCACCTTGGTAGTCAGATGATCTGAGCTCTGATCTGGTTTTTGCCCAACACTGATGATATGTCGCATGGGTCTTGTCCTCAGGGGTCCATGAGATGAAAGCAGGGACCAATTCATCTGTAATTTGATGAGCCCTTCAGATGATTCCAAGTCATGGCAAAGTTGAATACCATTACTCAAGAAAACAGATTCCTTAAGTTCATTCTGACCTTTCTTTTTCTTTGAAGTCTTGGGATAATTCTGAAGGAAAGCCCATGTCATATTCTTAATCTTGGTCTAACCACTTGGCACAATATTTGAAAAAATGTTCCATAAAGGCACTGGAGATTAGAGAAGATGCGAACAAGTGGAATGGTGGGAGAATGTAAGCAAAGATATGAATATTCTTGTGCTTCACAATCGACGTGAGAAAAAAATTAAGAACATGGGCTAACAAACTTTAGAGATGGTTAGATTACTGGAAGTGTTTATCCAAAGATACATGGTGCACTCTATATTCCCATAGTGTATCAAAATAATGTCCAAAGTGTAATAAAGAATTTTTGTATTACCATGATCCTGGTGGATTCTGCTCTTATTTGTACATAAAATATTAATTCTGTCTTTTCCTGTCTTTCCCATTGTATTCACCAGCAACATGGAACTCATAAATCAAACAGATGTTTCAGAATTCCTTCTCCTGGGGCTGACAGATGACCCAGCACTGCAGCCCCTCATCTTCAGCCTCTTTTGTCCATGTACCTGGTCACCATCCTGGGGAACCTGCTCATCATCCTGGCTGTCAGCTCTGATGCCCACCTCCACACCCCCATGTACTTCTTCCTCTCCAACCTGTCCTTCACTGACATCTGTATAAGCACAACAACTATCCCCAAGATGCTGGTGAACATCCAACACACTCTCAGAGCATCAGTTATACAAGCTGCATCTCCCAGGTCTGCTTCGTTTTGATTTTTGGTGGTTTAGAAAGTTGTCTGCTTGCAGTGATGGCCTATGACCGCTATGTGACCATTTGCCACCCCCTAAGATACACAACCATCATGAATTCCCGCCTCTGTGTTCTGCTGGTTCTACTCTGCCTACTGGTCACCACTGTGAATGCCCTCCTGCACAGACTGATGGTGCTGAGGCTGTCCTTCTGCACAGCCCTGGAGATCCCCCACTTCTTCTGTGAACTTGTTCAGCTCATCAAGCTGGCCTGTTCTGACACACACATCAATAACCTCTTGATTTATTCAATGACTAGTCTATTTGCTGGTATCCCTCTCTCTGGGATTATTTTCTCTTATACTCAAATTGTGTCCTCTGTTTTGAGAATGCCATCCATGGATGGAAGGTATAAAGCCTTTTCCACCTGTGGGTCTCACTTGTTAGTTGTGTCCTTATTCTATGGCACAGCTTTTGGTGTGTACATGAGTTCTGCAGTAAGTGACTCTTCCATTAAGAATATAGTGGCTTCGATGAAGTACATTGTCGTCCCTCAAATGCTGAACCCATTCATCTACAGCTTGAGGAACAAGGAAATGAAAGGAGCCCTGAGACATCTCATCACTGGGATGCCTTCACTCTGATCGTGTTATGGGTTTGGGTTTCCAGATTCATTTAAAGTAATACAAATAATTGTGACTCAGAGTATCTTACTTATTCATCATCAAGTTCTTCCAGATGTGATTAGATGGCAAGACGTCTAATTATATTTCAACTTGGGCTTCAAATCTTCCTGACTTTTTGTCCCCTGTATGATGTTTGAAAGACACTATTTCAAACTCTCAGCTCCATGTTGTTGCTCTGACTCCATCCGACAGAGTTGAGTTGGGGGTTCATTTTAGTGAGATTTTATAGATCATTCTCAGAATAAGGAGTGTTGTATGAGGTGAATAGGGCAGGCACAGTTTTAAGCAAGGCTGTGGTAATATCTAAAGATTGGATTCAGCCTAGGCCCATGGTTACAGCTACATGGGTTACAGCCACAGGTAGAATTACAATGAGGTAAAAGAACTCAACTTTCGTTCCTGAGAAGCAAAATTACTGACACATTCTCTTGAAAGCTGTATCCTTAAAAGGTCATGTTAGCTTCCACCCTCTTCAGTTTCATTATTTATAAACTTCACAGAAATAGACTATGTCAGGGGTTTGAGATGGTTTTATGATATCAGGACTCCATTAGTAAAGAAGTTCTCAAAGAAAAGAAAAAATAACTCTACATGTAATATATTGGGACAATAAATAGAATTATTTTTCGCTACAAGAACTTCAGAAGTTGGTAATATACATTTTCAGAGACTAGGGCTTCACAGTGTCCTGCATGAGGTGGCCTCTTCCACTGACCTGTGCTCCTCAGAGTCACCAGGTGGTTGCAACAGATTCAGGTGTTGTGCCTGGACCTGATGCCAGAGGCAGAAAACAGTGCCCTGCCCTGGGTCCACTTGTGAACATGACCTTTCATAGTCTTAGGGTGAGAGGTCCTTATGTCCAAAGGGGATCTTTGCAGAGAACTTTATCCCAGATCATCTTACTGGGCCCCACGTGTACTGTCTATTTTTACATAGAGAGAAATTGGATTAACAAGGCTGGTTTTTCATGGTCAGGATTGCACACATCTATCCAAAAAATGAACCTGCTGGATCTCTAATGTACTGTTCTCGCCCCTCTGCCTGTGGCTCCAGGATGAGTTAGAGCTGTGTGCTTCTGTCTGACTCAGAGATGGTTTAAAGATTGTGAGTGAGCTCTGCATCTTGGCAGTTGGGCCTTCATTGCTTTACTAGAGTGCATGATGCTTTTAAGTCTCGTCCCCGTTTGTTGATTTTCATTTCACTCTATTTTCACGTGATGAGCAGTAACCATAAAAAAAATGTGAAATTGCTATCAATGGAATTGGGGTATTTGTCTTCCTGTAATTGTGAAATATGATGACAATATTCTCTTTAGCATTTCCTAGTCAAAATCAAAGGTCATTCTATATTTGGCAGGTAATTATTGGTTAGAAGTGTGTAGCTTGTATTTTTAGTGCTGGGGATTGAACCCAGGGTTGCTCTATCATTGAGCTACATCCCCAGCCTCCCACTCTTTTCACTTTTTTTTTGAGACAGGGCCATGTTAAGATACTAAGTCTGACTTTGAAATTGTGATTTTCCTGCTTCTGTATCTAGAGTACCCAGCACCACAGATGTGCACCCCAGTGCCTGGCAAGAGTTGAATGTTCTTCAACTAATTTTCAGAAAATAATAATTTGAAAAAATCCATGCCCATTTCCTCAACCATGTATCTTGTTAACCCTACATGTCAAGCATGACCTGCCCACCTAGCCTGACTTCCCTGCTATGCTGTTTATAAGGATCACATGTTAAAATATTGCTCAATCTCACAGCTGTCAGCATGTGCATGTGTATACACACCACAGAATAACATTCAGTCATGAAAATAATGAAATCCTGTTGTTTGCAGAAATGTACATGGACCTGGAGGATACTGTGTTAAGCAAGATGGTTCAAGCATAGAATGACAAACAGCACGATCTCATTCATGTATGAATCCAACCAAATTGATAAAGAAGTGGAGAGCAGAATAGTGGTCACCAGATAGAAGGAGCACAGTACGGAGGGAGGAGCGAAGGAGGTCAATCACTAGGTATAGTGTTCAGGTGTGATAGGAGGAATAAGTTGTGCTTTATGGCACAACAGAATGAATGTAATTAACAAAATGCATCGCATATCTTCAAATAGAAGACAGAAACATGAATGTGCTAACCAAAGAAAAAAGATAGCATTTTAGGAAATGGATATGCTAATTAGCCTGAATTATGTCTAATTAAAATTATCTCTACAAAAGAATCAAAACATCGCGTACCTCAAAAATGCATGCAAATAATATGAGTAAATAAAACCAAATTATTTGAATTAAAAAGAAAACTTTCATTTGTTCTTGTAAATTAATCCCCTCCTAGGATAGTTATTCTTCATTACCTTGACATATGAACTATTTTCTTGCTTATGGAGATAAATCCAAGAGCCCTTGGGTTTCACTTCCCTCACCATATCATGTTTGCATTTTTTTTTTAAAACTGGGACAATTTTTCATTAGGTGTTACTGTCCTTTTGGTGGTTCATGGAAAACTGACCGTGTCTTATAGTCCTATTGACAATTTTAATATTTTATCTAGTATTCCTGTTTTGGGAAGAGACTAGGGTTAAGATGGTAAAAGAAAACATCACAGTGCCATCTTCCTCTAAATTCTAAATAATGCATCTTAAAAATTATCATCAATTCACATAGAACGAGTTAACATGGAGTTGGGGGTGAAGCTCAGTGGTAAAGTGCTTGACTAGCATGCACAAGGTCCTGGGTTCAGTCCCTGGCACCACACACAAAAATAGGACTGAGATAGAATGGTGTAAAATGTGTTGACAGACAAATATCCTTAAGTTCTTACATGTGCAAGGTTTAAAAGAGAATACAGACATGGAGCAGGATTGCTTTTTAAATAGAGGTCAAAATCTGACCAAATGTGCTAACTGTAAGGACACATCTGCACACTACTGCCTTTTGGTGATTGTGTGATTGAATTAACACCTCAACTAAAAATAAGAACCGTACTTTCAACTCATAGTCCCCATTTGTGAATAAAATTATTGAAACTCTTTTGACAATAATGAAACATTTTTAATAAAATTATAACCAGGGAGTTGTGGTCCTGCTGGTATAGTTGGCATTCAGCCTTAATCAAATAAGTAGATGAGTATCTTCTGTGCAAAATATAAAGAACAAAAATTAATGTTCAGTAAAAATCAGTGATACATAAGAAAAGACACCTCTGAAAGCTTATATTTTCTAAATATATTAGTTAATATTTATAATTACATAATTAATACCTACTTATATAAAATACATATTCACACCTAAAATAGGACTCATTGTCCCTGATGCAGTAATTGCATAGAGATTCCTTTATGTATCCCATAATAAAAATACTGGAATTTACTAGGCAAGTGGTGTGTGTTTTGCATGCAAGTTCCATGAAATGGAGATGAGCCATGGAGATGGAGAGAGCAGGGTGGTGTACACCCAGCCTCAGGGACTGGGAAATTTGCTGTCCTGATCTCCTCACTTCTGTAGGTTGGTCTTTAAGGACATGCAATCCTGGGATCAGAGTGAACTTGAAATACCTCTTCTAATGAGGAGCTCTGGATACTGAGCCCCAAACATAAAGACAGGTAGGAGTCAGCCTGTGAGCACCTCACTCAACAGCCTTGATGCAGTAAGCAAATCTCACCTGAACCTCTTCCCACAGGCCATCGTTCTTAAACAGGAGCCTCTGACTCATTTGTCTGTCTGCACTTCCTGAGGACAGAGGTTGCACCTTCAATTTCCAGGTGAGATGCTGGACAATATTTCTCTTGAAGTCAACCAGGTAAGACAAAGACCCTTAGCAAATGCTTTGGAAAGGGGTAAGTAGAATCAGATCCTGGGAAGTAGTGAGGGGACAAGGATCAGAAGAGAGAAGCATGATGAAAAACAGCCCCCACCACACTCCTGCCCACTGTCTGTCCCCCATGACCCATTCTCCTACACATTTCTCCCAGTACTGACCCAGCTCTTGTTGGCTGGTCTCATCCTCTACCAGAGCCTTTTACCTTCAGTGCAGGAATCTGCCACTTCTACTTTGTGATGTGTTAAATTCTTTTCTGAAATTTACTTCTTTTCTTATAGATACGCTGGTGAGGGGTTTTGTGAGTCTATTAGTTGCCAGGGCTGCCATAACCAAGAACCACAAACTGGGTGGTATAACAGCAGAAATTTATTTCCTGTAGTTCTGGAACCCAGAAGTCTAAAATCATCATGTGGCAGGTGTGGTTTTCAAACCTGAGTCTAGGTGGTGCTGCTGCTGCCCATACATTTATTACCTTTTCATCCTATCTTTTCCATCAGATTCCTCAACAACATGGATGCTAGAAATCAAACAGCTGTTTCAGAATTCCTTCTCCTGGGGCTGACAGAGGACCCAGCACTGCAGCCCCTTATCTTCAGCCTGTTCCTGTCCATGTACCTGGTCACCATCCTGGGAAATCTGCTCATCATCCTGGCCGTCAGCTCTGACCCCCACCTCCACAATCCCATGGTGCGATGTTATTGTTTGACATGATAAACCAGTTCTGATGCTTTGTAGCAAAACAGGGTCAATATAATAACAATAATACTTACCTCATAATAGTTAGAACATTTGAATAATCTCATCACAGATACATGATAAGTTTAAGATCATCACCACCCAGTGTACAAGAGAATCAAAGAATCCTATTGTACCTCATAAATATGTACAAATGTTTAGACAATAAATTAGAACAAATAAAGTGAAAACTTAAAAATAAAAAGAATCACATACAGCAATCAAAGGAAAAAAACAAATTTAAAATGAAAGAGGAAAAATAAAAACCTCTGTCTCTGTCCTTTGCAACTAATTCCCATCGAAGACATGGAATCCTTATCACCTAGAAAAAGTAAGTTTATTATTTATGGAGCTAAATCCGGAGACTCCTTTGGCTTCAGCCCACTCATCATGCCAGCTTTGATTTTTATTTTTATTTTTTGTTTGCAAAGATAATTCCATCTAATTTTTCTCTTTTATGATCTCAGTGATGACTGTCTATTGCTCTATTTTAAAAAACGGAATGGAGTTGAGATGGTGCTGAAGGACATCATGGAACCATCTGGCTCTAAATATCAGATAACCTGTTTTGGAAATTATGTATTTATATAGATTACGTGAATATGGTGTAAAATATGGCAGTGTACATGTAAAATTTAGATGTTCCCAAATCTCAGATATTACAGTGGCATTAAGACGGAACACCACACTTGTTGATTAAGTGAGAGTCTGTCCAAGTGTGCCAAGTGCATAGACATGTGTGCATACCACCATCGTCAGAAGGCTTTATAATTGAATTAACTTAATTGAAGATGAAGAACCACAGGTTTTTCTCATAATGTGCTAAAAATAAGGAACACTGCACACTGAAAGTATTCTGACAGAATTACAAAAGACTGTATGACCTATGTGATCCGACAATATGAATAATCAGAAAAATGAGAGATTACACTCCATTTATGTATGATCTATCAAAAAGTATAAATTCTTTCTACTGTCATGTAGAACTAATTAGAACAAAGTAAAATAATTTAAAAAATACTCTAAAAAGAGAGTATGAGCTATTCTCATAACTTCTACATTCAGCAGTCATCAACTGAATTAGAAACTAGCTTGTAAAAGAAAGAATGTAATTTACAAGTATTCAGTAAACATTAACTGATTTTTAAGAAGATAAATCATGAGTGTTGGCATTGTGTTTGCTGATGTATGTATTTATATTAATCATACTTATATATGTGGGCCACTTTTTCACACCTGAATTTGAATGAGATTTTCTGATATCAAGACATACACAGAGATGTCTTTATGTATAGATTGAACAGAAGGTGGGAATTTATTTAAAGAGCTCCATGTGAAATGTGTGCCAGTCTAAGTAAGAGCACTGAACAGATGCAACGGAGAGAACAGGGTGCTATGTGCGGACCTCAAGGGTCAGGAAGTCACCTTCCTCAGCTCCCATCTGCAAGGAGGTATGAGTATTTCTCTAAGGATGTTCTCCCCTGGGATCAGAATGAAAGTAAGAATGCTGGTCTAATGAGCAGCTTTGGATATTGAGCCCCAGGGACACAGAGACTGCAGGAGTCAGCCAGTGACCACCTCACTTGACAGCCCTGCCCCAGCCAGGCAGTAACAGCTGGGCTTCCTCCCAGAGATGAGCCTCCCTGACTAGGAAAGTCAATCCACCGGTCTCCCTTTTGGTGACCTGAACTTCTGTCTTCCCACTCCAGGTGAGATGCTGGACAACATTGTCAGTGAAGTCGGCCAGGTAGCTGACGGCTGCTTAGTTAGTGCTTCGGGAGGGAGGGCAGGCGTTTTATGAACTCACCTCCTGGGGAAGCAGTGAGGAGAGGACACGCTTGAAATCAGGAAAAACTGCCCCTTGACCCCCTCCCAACTGTCTGTCACCCTCTTGACAAGCGCTCAGGTGCATGCACACCAGGGCTCCCAGCTCTGATGCTGCTGGTCTCATACTTTCCTCAAGGCCAGGACCCATTTCCCTCTGAGCTGAAACCAGCCTCCTCCAACATAGAGGCTATTTATAAATGTTCTGGTATTGACTTGAAATCCTGTGGTGGTATTGAAAACGGGTAGTGAAGTGTGTTCATTTCCTCAGTTTTCTATCCAAACTAGTACAAGTGGGTAACTGGACAGCAGGAGTTTATTTCCAGGCAGCTCTGGAGGCTGGACTTCCAGCAGTCACTGTGTCAGCGGGGTGGTTTCCTCTGGCTCAGTTCTCCATGGCTTGGGAAGGACCATCTTCTCCCCACAATGCAGGTTTCACACTCACAGTCAATAAAAAGAGGCAGTCACCATAACAACTATCACTTAAGGGATGTAGAAATAAATCCCGGCAGTATAGCAGGAGAGTGTGTGTTTAAGTTGGATGAAGGAGGACTAAATATGTCATCACAAATCAAAAAACAGATGACCCGTGAATGCCGATCATAACTGACATGCACACTAGTCTTGTTTGTATACAGATTTACAATGTGGAACAAAACACAGTGATTATTTGGAAGAATACTACCATGTGCAGTAAAAATAGACAATAACATAGATCTTGAAAGAGAGCTAATGTTCCCAATGAAGTAAAAAAAATCAAATTTGTGCAAATGTATAATGTGGGGTGGGGGCTTCATTTCTGCCTCTCTTGTTTCATGTAATAAAAAATACCTAGTGCATATATAACTATGTGACATGTGAATCTACAACGTATACGATCAGAAGCATGAGAAGTTATACTCCATTTATGTATGATGTGTCAAAATGCATTCCACTGTCATGTGTAACTAATTAGAACAAATTTTAAAAAGTGAAAAAAACAAACAGGTCAAGATGGAGGTGTGTATGAACGTTTGCCTGTCGATGAATGGATATCTAACACTTCTTTATTCTCATTCTCTGTATTTTATTTTTTTACGTAAGTATCCCATAAAGAAAATATGTGTACCTGTGAAGGCTCAAATATGCTGAAAATTTTCTCAGGGTACAGACATTTTCATATAAAGTTTTTCTAGTTGAGATAGTAATCACTTTTGTGATGCAGTTAATTTATTTGCTATTTAATTCATTTTCATTGCTGTGTACAGTATCACCTTATGTTCGGTCCTAATGAATGTTGGTATAATTGATATTTCTTTCCTTATTTAATTTTCTATGTAAACAATATTCCCACTGGTAGTTCTAATATAGAAATTCTTCCCCAAAATATGGATTCATGTTGCTAAAGATATTGTCCCTGTTAGCTCTAATCACTTCCTTCCCTCTGAGAGGGTAAAATTGGTGCTATTGCTCATGGAAGACACACACATCCTCTCTCTCTCTCTCTCACACACACACACACACACACACACACACACACACACACACAGAGAGACATGATACACAATTGCAGGACCATGATTCCTCATTCCTGACACATCCTGGCTGCCTTGGCTCTTTTCATTCCTTATCATTTGAAACTTCCCCTCCAAGTGTGCTCAGGTTTAACTGTGCAAAGGAAAGTCGTACCCACTTCAGGTATGCACCAGAGCACGTGGAGCTACACTGCGTATTGATTACTCATTGCAGACACCTGACACACCCGTTATGCAATGAGGACACCAGGCTTCTCATCCAGGTGATGATGTTCCCATTCACAAACCTAATGCTCCAGCCTGGCTTAAATTCAGAATGTGGCGTCTACTATTTTAAGTGACCCTCACTGTCACCACTGCTGTTCTTTGTGCCATGAGAGGAAGAGCATTGCTGTATAGGGACACGCCTGTTGGGACATCCATTTATCTAAGACTATAATGTTTTAAGTCTGTGTCTCAATGACCAACAAGCTGTGTCTCTTTCCAGGAGACTACACCTCAGTTTTTTCTCTCATTTAGTTATGTTGTTGTTTGCTGGTTTATTGAATGTGATGACATGCTACCAACCTCACTAAGGAAATAAATTCTCTTCGGATAAGACAAAGAATGTCATTGTCATGGTTCTCAGCTTCCCTTAGAAGTAGTTATTAAAGCCTATTGCTTGAGCTTCCAGAAAAAGCCTTTTGAACTTTTGGTTCACGGGCAATCTATTCTAATTTTTGCCCATCCACTTCTGTGAATGCACTGTACTGGCCACAATAAAGTTATTGAATAGAAGTGAGGATAACTAAAATTCAAGGAGGAAATTTGGGGTTATGTTCAGAAAGAAATCAGAAAGGGAAACTCTGAGATGTTCATGGTCATTGGGTGGTGTCAATTTTGTAGTTCCAGAGATGTTAGCAGAAATTGATCAAGAGAGTCACCTCAGGAGTCAGACGACCTGAGCTCTGACCCAGTCATTGACCACACTGAGTTGGTGCTCAGTACAATGAAAGGAGGTTAGAGGATCTGAGGTGAAGAGCAGTTGAGGGAGTTTCCAAATGCTGTTAAATATTTATATTGCTCACAATATAAATGAAATTTTGTTTTTAAGCACTGGTTCTCAAAGTTCAGAGATTGAAAGTTCACCCAGAGTTTGTGTTAAACATAGAGCACTGTCAACATTCCCAGCCCTGTAGAAGGTAAGCCCAAAGTGGCACCAAGACTCTTTATGTGCACACTCAGGTGATGCAGGCTGCAACTTTTGTAGAAACCACCAAATTCATTTTGTCCACCCTATATTTTCTGTTTGATTCACCAGCAACATGGAAGGCAGAAACCAAACAGCTATTCCAAAATTCCTTCTCCTGGGGCTGACAGATGACCCAGCACTGCAGCCCCTCATCTTCAGCTTCTTTCTGTCCCTCTACCTGGTAACCATCCTGGGGAATCTGCTCATTATCCTGGCTGTCAGCTCTGACGCCCACCTCCACACCCCCATGTACTTCTTCCTCTCCAACCTGTCCTTCACTGACATCTGTATAAGCACAACCACCATCCCCAAGGTGCTGGCCAACATGCAAGCACAGGATGAGAACATCACTTACACAGGCTGCCTCTCCCAGATGTGCTTTGTTTTGATTTTTGGAGGTTTAGAAAATTGTCTGCTTGCAGTGATGGCCTATGACCGCTATGTGGCCATTTGCCACCCTCTGAGGTACACTGTCATCATGAAACCCCACCTCTGTGTCCTGCTGGTTCTACTCTGCTTGCTGGTCACCACTGTGAATGCCCTCCTGCACACTCTGATGGTGCTCAGGCTGTCCTTCTGCAAAGACCTGGAGATACCCCACTTCTTCTGTGAACTGACTCAAGTCATCACACTGGCCTGTTCTGACACTCTAATTAATAACTTGCTGGTATTTTGGGGAACAAGCCTATTTGCTGGCATCCCTCTCTCTGGGATTATTTTCTCTTATGCTCAAATTGTGTCCTCTATTTTGAGGATCCCATCAGTGTCTGGAAGGTATAAAGCTTTTTCCACCTGTGGGTCTCACCTCTCAGTTGTGTCCTTATTCTATGGGACAGGTTTTGGTGTGTACATGAGTTCTGCAGTTACTGACTCTTCCATTAAGAATGTAGTGGCTTCGATGATGTACATGGTGGTCCCTCAAATGCTGAACCCCTTCATCTACAGCTTGAGGAACAGAGAAATGAAGGGAGCCCTGGGGCACCTTTTCACTGGGAATAAGAAGGTTCACTCATCTTCTTCTCTGTGACTTTATCACCTGCTGTGTGCTTCCTTTTCTACCAGGAAATCAGAAGACAGCACCACTGGTATATATACACAACGGAATATTATTCAGCCATAAAGAATAATAATATTATGGCATTTGCAGAGAAAGGGATGGAATTGGGAATATCATGTTAAGTGAAAGAAGCCAAGCCCCAAAACCAAAGGTGGAATGTTTTCCCTAATAAATGAATGTTGATATATAACTGGGGTGGAAGGTGGGGAGTAAGAGAAGAATGGAGGAAGTTTAGAAGGAAATGAAAGGGAGGGGGTTATGAAAGATGGTGGAATGAAACAGACATCCTCACCCTATGTACATGCATGATTACATGAATGGTATGAATCTACATCGTGCACAACCACAGAAATGAAATTGTGTACCCCATTTTTGAACAATGAATCAATACACAGTCTGTAAAATGTTAAAAAAATAAAATAAAATAAACTGCTCATGATCCAGAAAGCCTGACTCTCAAACCCCACATCTTCCACAATGGCTATAATGGAAAGCTACCTATATTTCAAACTGGGCTTTGGATCTGACTTGGCATTTGGCCAGCTCTGTGACCTTGGATAGTGATTTTAATCTTTATGCTCCATTCCTTTGCTCTGCTCCTACAATTAATCTAATCAAACACTGGCTCTATGCCTAGGAGCTCTTGCTACCCTTTCACCACTCTCTGTGCCATAACACAGAACGACTTTAAATAGAATGGCTGGCTTCTCCACTTTCAGGCCCTTGGGATGAATAACAGTTGCCATAGATGTTGATCACCCTCACCTCACATTTCTGCATACCCGCACCCATGCCGTTTTTAAAGCTATACTATTCACTTGCTTTGGACAGATCATCCACAGCATGAATGGTGAAAAGGACATTTGAGAAAAAGAAGAGGCCTATTTTAAGACTTACCATTTACCCATCCTCACTCACCAGTGGAAGCCTGGCCTCTCAGGAATGCCTCTTCTAGCAGGTCTCTACTCTGAAAGCCTAATGGTGGGGTCTGTACCAATGTTTATTACCCTCTTTGCCACGTCCCTCACTGCTGTCTACAGCATGTGCCTGGATTTCCTTTGCTCTACTACGACAGCCACAATGTGCAACACTGACCTGTATTAGCAAAAATATTTATTAATTAATTCAAGTAAACACCTTACAACTGGCAGCATTTTGTAGGATTTCTCCATTCTGTCAACATCCCTCCTATAAATATCCCACTCATAACCATACCACTGCCTCTAAAGATAACAGCCCCCTTGACTGACATTGTAGACATTATCATCACAGTAGATCTTAATCTATTAACTTTAAATCACAAAACCTAATATTATTCAAATTTTGCTAAATTTGCCCATATTAGAGTATTTCCCAATTATTATGCACTCACTATTGCCCCATCTAAATTTAATTATAAACCAAAAATCAGTGTCAACTCTATTAGATCTAATCAAATTAGAAAACACCCCCTGTCTATTGCTCACAGTAAAGTTACAGTTTCAACTCTCACCTCTACATTCTTAAACTCGGTGACATCTCCCAGTTCACCATATACATCCATAAAAGATCATTAATAATTCCATTAAAAGTCCTAGCAATAAAGGACTTCAAATCATAAGCATAGACCCTGCAGTCTTAGGATATTCTGTAGCCATAGCTGTAGTACACCCAAACATTATTGAAGTCCCCCTAAATAAATTAAAAAAAAAGAATTTAACCCTAAGAAAAATCTACTAAAATATTTTAGGATGCCACATTTAATTCTCCAATAACAATTAAACCTAATCCACCATAAATGTGACACTTTTGAAGAAAATCCTACAAGCCCTAGAACAATAACTATACTTAAGGAAAAGGTAGCATTTACATTATTTGTACATGGAATTGAAGCATAACTAGTGACATGAAAATCATCTGTGTTATTCAACTACACAAACCAGAATGACCAACATCTGCAAAATCCACACTTTAATGGGAGTAATTTAGAGCTCACTCATTGACCTTCCATTCCTCTCCCATACCTCAGTATGGGGAGACTTTGGATCCCTTTTAGGAGTATCCCTAATCATCTTCTTACCAGAGCTTTCCTACCTATACACTATACATCAGACTCAATAACAGCATTTTCTTCTGTTACACCTTTGTTGAGAGGTTAACCACAGACAACTCTTGTGTTTCTTGTGTGTGAAGGGTGCTTCTGTCTTCTTTATCGGCTTATTCCTCCATGTAAGCACAGGTCTTTACTGTGGATTCTATATCTTTACTGAAACATAAAATATTATTCTACCCCTCTTTGCAGTCACAGCAGCAACATTCATAAGCTGTATCTTGGCACGAGGAAGAATATCCTTCTGATATAGGAATCACAAATCTCCTCTCAGCCATCCCCTATGTCAGCACTAATCAACTAGAATGAATTTAAGGTGGATTTTCAGTTGAAAAAATGACTCTGACATGGTTTTTTGGATTGCTGTTTAATCATTTATTTATTTATTTTACTTTTTTACAGAATGCATTTTGATTCCTTGTACACAAATGTGGTACATCATTTCATTTCTATGGTTGTGCACGATGTAGATTCATACCATTCATGTATGAATGTACATAGAGTAATGATGTCTGTCTCATTCCATGATTTTTCATACGCTCCCTCCCTCTCATTTCCTTTCACCTAATTTAAAGTCCCTCCATTCTCTTCTCACTCCACACCCCCTACCCCCATTACATATCATCATCCACTTATCAGGGAAAATATTTGGCCTTTGGTTTTTGGGGATTGGGTTATTTAGCTTAGCATGATATTCTCTAACTGCATCCATTTACCAAAATATTTTAGGATGCCACACCTAATTTCTCCAATAACAATTCAACCTAATCACCTTGCATAGTCTATCTTTTCTTTCATTCTTATGTTTTGACAGAAAATAATTACAATCCATCAGCCCATAATTTTGATTTAATCTTCAGGAAGTAATGGTATAGTATGTCTCATCAAAGTAGCAGATGTGGGACTGGGGGCAGCTCAGGGGCATGGCATGGGCAGAGATGCAGCTGCACCTCTGTAGCCTGCTGATTTTAGGTCTTTGGGACCTGTGCCATTGAGTGGGACAGCTGGGTCTTATGGTGGTTCCACTTCTCGTGTTATGAGGAACCTCCATACTGTGTTCAAGAGGGATTGCACTGATTTGCTCCCACCAACAATATGTGAGTGTATTTTTCCCTCAAGTCCTTACCCACCCTTAAGAATTATTTGTGTTCTTGTGAATTGTCCTTCTGCCTGGAATGAGATGAAATCTCTAAGTAGGTTTCATCTGCATTTCTCTAACTGCTAACACTATTGAACATTTTTTCATATACTTCTTGGTCCTGTGAATTTCTTCCTTTGTTTAGTTATTTCCCCCCCTTATTAATTGGATTCTTTGTTTTTTCCCTGTTATGTTTTGAGCTTTTTATATATTCTGGATATTAATGTCTCAGCTGAGTTGCAAAAATCTTCTGCATGCTAGACTCTCTCTTCAAGCTCTTGTTTGTTTTCTCTGTTGAGGCAAGTTCTTTCTATCACTAGTTTTTGAAACTTTTTTAACACAAATGGATGCTGTGTTTATAAACTATATTGATAAACTCAGGGAATGTTGAAGCCCTTAACTATAAGAGGTTCTAAAATGAGCACAAATGTTCAGAGTGTGTGGGACATATCTGCACTGAACTACATTTGATGACTTTATACCTAAATTAACACTCTAATTAAACATAAAGGACTATGATTCCAACTCAAAATTTCTCCAATTGTGAAGAAAATTATTGAAACTATTGCAACAATATTTTTAAAAGTACTTATATAATTATAATAAAAAATTTGTTGCCCTTCCAGTATTTTTGTCAATCAACATTGATTAGGATCAATACAATCAATAGAATCAATATGCTGGGATTCATGATGTTTTCTACAAGCATAAAAAACAAATACTAAGATTCATTAAATATCAGTGTGACGTATGTAAAAACACTCTTGAATGTTTGTATTTTCACTTTATCTTAGTGAATATAATTATATTCTTTTTGGACTGTGAAGGTACTGGGATTTTAACTCAGGAGCACTTGACCAATGAGTCACATTCCTAGTGCTATCTTACATTATTTATTTAGAGGCGGGGTCGCATTGAGTTGCTTAGTGCCTCGCCATTGCTGAGACTGGGTTCGAACTCATGATCCTTCTGACTCAGCCTCCCGGGCCACTGGGATTGCAGGCATGCACCACCTTACCCAGCTACAATTACATTATTTTTGCCCATACATCTAAAGCATATGATTACATCTACAAAAGGAATCAGTGTCCCTGATATTAGTAATTATGTGGAATTTTTGTTTGTAATTTAAAAGGAATACTGGGAATTATTGAGTGTGGACAGCCAGGTGCATAAAATGTAGATGAGCAGGGAAAAAAAAAAGTGGACAACTGAATTGGGTACATGTGTCCCTCAGGGTCAGGAAATCAGCCATTCCAAATTCCTGTTTTCTATACTCTTGGTCTTTAAAGATATGCCCTCCTGGGATCTGAATGATTCTAAAATAACTGGTCTAATGAGGAGCTTTGGATATTAAACCCCAGGGAAAGAGAGAACACAGGAGTCAGTCTGTGACCACCTCACTCAGCAGCCCTGGTACATGAAGACACAATACCTGGGCCTCTTCCCAGTGATGATTCCTCATGAACAAGAGCCTGTTGACTCATTTACTTTCTCTGTGTTTCTGAAGAAGAATCTTCTCTCTCTAGTATCTGGGTAAGATGCTGAAACCATTCCCCTTGAAGCCCTCCAGGTAACACAGAGTCTGTGAAGAAATGCTTTGGACTTGAGGGCAAGAATGTTACTAGAATTTCATCCTTGGAAGCAGTGAGGGGAATAGGAACAAGGGAGGGAGGGATGGGTTCCAGTGCCTCCCCATTAAATTGTCTGCAAGAAGTTCCCATTCTGCATGACATTCATCTTGAACTCTGGACGGTGATGGTGATGTAAGAAAATATTCTGAAATTCACTTGACTACTTGTACAGATGCTGAGGCGGTCTCCTTGTGAGTGTACTAGTTGGTAGGACTGCCATAACCAAGTATCTGAGATAGGGGGTCATAAAAACAGAACTTCATTTTCTCACAGATCTGAAGTCTAGGAATCATAAGACCACGGTGTCTGCAGGTGTGGATTTGAAGACTGCTTCTGCTTCTCTCCATACATTTTCTATTCACCCAGCACGTCCCTCAGATTCCTCAACATGGCAACTAGAAACCACACAGCTGTTTCAGAATTCCTCCTTTTGGGACTGACAGAGGACCCAGCACTGCAGCCCCTCATCTTCAGCCTGTTCCTGTCCATGTACCTGGTCACAGTGCTTGGGAACCTGCTCATCATCTTGGCCGTCAGCTCTGACCCCCACCTCCACACCCCCATGTACTTCTTCCTATCGAACCTGGATTTTACTGACATCTGCTTTAGAACAACCACCATCCCCAAGATGCTGGCCAACATCCAAGCATAGGATCAGAGCATCACCTACACAGGCTGCCTCTCCCAGGTCTGTTCTGTCTTGATTTTTGGTGGTTTAGAAAATTGTCTCCTTCAGCGATGGCCTATGACCGCTATGTGGCCATTTGTCACCCCCTGAGGTACACGGTTATCATCAACCCCATCTTCTGCATCCTCCTGGTTCTACTCACCCTGCTCATTAGTGTTGTGCACGCCCTCCTCCACACTCTGATGGTGCTGCGGCTGTTCTTCTGCACAGACCTGGAGATCCCCCAATTCTTTTGTGAACTTTCTCAGGTCTTCAAGCTGGCCTGTTCTGACACTCTTGTCAACAATATCCTGGTATATTTGGTGATTGGTCTGCTTGCTGTTGCTGCCATCTCTGGGACCATTTTCTCTTATTCTCACATAATGTCCTCTGTCTTGAGAATGCCCTCATC
This sequence comes from Sciurus vulgaris, assembly GCF_902686455.1. Classification (NCBI taxonomy): domain Eukaryota; kingdom Metazoa; phylum Chordata; class Mammalia; order Rodentia; family Sciuridae; genus Sciurus; species Sciurus vulgaris. Next base: position 7,588,778 of record NC_136477.1, read on the forward strand.
AGAAGGGAAGCATAAAGCCTTTTCCATCTGTGGGTCTCACCTGTCCGTTGTCTCCTTGTTCTACGGGACAGGATTTGGGGTGTACATCAGCTCTGCAGTGACTGACTCCCCCAGGAATTCTGCTGTGGCTTCAGTGATGGACACTGTGGTCCCACAAATGCTCAATCCCTTTATCTATAGCCTGAGGAACAGGGACATGAAGGAGGCCTTGAAGAAGTTCACAGGAAGGACAGCTTCTCCTCTAGCATGTATGATTTGATTTGTATTTGGGCTTCCCCATCCGGTGAGTCACAGCAACAGGACTCCTAGGTCACCAGAATAGCTTACTTTTCCATCACTACATTTTTCTTAAAGAATGAGACAAAATAATGGCCATGTGCATTTTAAATTAGCGTGAATCCTGAGTATTACTTTTATTCAACTTGAGATAGTTGACATATAATTTAAGTTCTTTAAAGTTTCCTTTGTTTGGGTTTCAGAGAAGCAGAAACTGAAGGAGCGTTCCTAGCTTCAGCAGACTGTGATGTGGTGCACTCTTAGAGAGTCAAGATCAAGACAAGGAGACTGAAGGATGTGTAAACAACAACCCCCAGGGAGAAAGGAGGACAGTGACCTCTGAACTTTCACAATTTCCTCTTGTGCAACCGTTATCCTGACTGCCCAATTGACACATTCTGGTATAATTCAGACTCTGATGATGAAGTCATACGGAATATTTTGCTTTGATGAACTCTCACTAACCCTATAAAAATCAGACCCATTTCTTGGAAACGTGCCATTCCCAGCTGAATAAAGCAAGCCTCTCTGATCTGTTGAGGTCTGTCCCTGTTTCCATAAGATTGCTCAGAGACTCTTCATCCAGATCCCACGTAAGGACACACATGCCCCTCCCACAGGATGGCTTCCTGTGAGGCACAGGGACTGAATTTCATCATCAATTAACCAGGGAAGCGAGGCTGTTCCTGGAAATCTGTGTCCTTATGCTGTCACATTACCACCCAGTCTGCCCAGTCTCGTTATTCATAAGATTTACACAATTAGATTATCTCAGAGGCTTCAGATCATTTTGAAATATTGGAATTTTATCTGTGAAGATGCCCTCAGTTCTCCATGGGAAGAAAAATTTACTTCTAGTGCATCAAGTCAATAAAGAGAATCCTTGTTCATTACAGTGACTTCACAACTAAGTGTGCAGTTTCAGGTTTTGGGGTGAGCCCTGCATGGGGTGACCTCCTCTGAAGCCAGAATTGGGGACAGGCAGTTAGTGTAGAAATAGGGGATCTGGTCAAATCGAGGAAATGGAGGTCATGAAAGCCATCTGTCTCTGGAAGTTGGAGACTGCCCCTGGAAGAATGAAATGTCAAGGACCTGCAGAGCCCATTGATTACCAAATTTGATTGTCAGGGACTAGAGGCAAGGAGATGCTAATTAGTGCCCCCTGGGCCCTTACCTGCCTGAATCACCTTGGCCCTCCCCCTGCCCCATTCCCTTCTCAATTTTGCATCTCACCTGCAAAACCAGGCCTAGGCAGGAAGGAAGGATAAGGGGAGAGAGAACTGGAGAACAAAAGAGACTAACCTATAAAAGATGTAGGGTGCACTCACTTCTGGGGACTATAGAACATCAGCCATGGCCGCCTTCTCCCTCCTGGGAGAAGTCTGTATTATTACCTTTAAATAAAACCTGCTTAATATGTTTGTCTTGGCGTGCTTCTCTAGTGTTCAATCTTCAACATTCGGGGAGAAAAACTCATCACCGTTAAATGACAGTGTCAGATTTGGAGGTCCCACTGAGATTTGTGTCTCGGGTAAGTGAGTTTCTCTCTCCACGCACCCACATCTTTTTGAGGTGCATCTTTCTGTGTCTTTATTTTTGGAGGGTAAAATGGGCACCTGTCGGCTATTTAAACGCAGCCGCCATTCTTCAAGACTCGGGTGAGAGGTTCCTGGCCCAGGCAGTTTCCAAGCACCTGCTCTGTGCAGACCAGGCATATTGGACTGTGCCAAAGCCTTTTCCTACTTTTCTATCCAGGCCCAGAGCAAAATTCCCATCAGTACACAGTGTCCCTAGTTCTGATCTACCCAGGCTGCATGGAGGCAGAGGAAGGGTTGGAACAACTGCAGGGTTCTCTGTCCTGGGCTACTCTCAGGTGAACCCAAAATGTTCCTTCTCCAGACTCCACCTCCCTACCACCCTAAGGGGTAACCAGGGTGGTTGGTAGATGAATGGCACTGAGGGAACGTGCCAATAACCTTTGCCTCTGTATGGGATGCACAACACTCCTGCACATCCACTCCCTCCTAGATGCTCTCCTTCCCTTGCTGGCCAAATACTAGGAATTCAAACTGATGGATTAAGACCTGGGATGATTAGCATGAAAATGCCCAGGTTCTCTTTGTTCGCATAGTCTATCTAGAGTCTCCCCATTACTGTTCCTGTGCTTAAATGTGCTCACTGTGTTCTCTTTAAGATGCAAGAGGGAGGCATTTAAAATCAACCTAGGCCTAAGAACCAAGAGATGTCCCCTCACCCTCCAGAGATTCCTTTAGTCTACAGGGCAAAAACATAGGCAAAAGGCACACTTTTTACTTTTGTCATCATTTTTTTTCACAGTTAGGAGTTTATAGTGGCAGGGAGGAAAGCAGTAAGGCCCTTAAGTCTGAAACCTCCCAGGGTCTGTAGGACAGTGCAAACTAGGACCCTAGCACTTTGCCTAAGAAGGCCAGAAATAACTTTGGCAATGCCAGGTAGTGAGAGACGGGTTTTTCTGGACCATAAGAAAGCTCAGTTAGGGAAATGTCCCTAATACTTCTAAATCAGAAGGGAGCTTCTCTCTCAACATTATTGCAGGTTCACCACTAGCCTGCATACTGCTAAATTACAAATGATCATAAAAAGTGACTTTCATATATTACCATGCTTTGTGGGGGCATCTGGAATTCCATCCAGTGCTTGACAAAGATCCTCTGGAGGATGTTTGCAAAGGCTCATCCTAAAGGGAATTGCCGAATGTTTTGCTCCGGAGCATGGTGTTTTTTCTGCTGTGTTTTTCTGATAATATATTACTCATTTCAGTCTGAACAGATTGCTTAAGGGGACGAGGGGAATACAACAAAAATTCCAGAAAATATTACCTACAATCTGAAAAAACAATGGGTCTTTACCACTAACAAAGTCAAAAATAATTTTGCAACCCTACAATGAGTCCCTGAAAACCTCTGGAGAAAATAGATATAGATCTGCCTTTGTCTCCATCAGGCTGGTTAAATTCTAATGATGGTTTTGTTTATGTGTGGTGGTGGGGTAAAAGAATAAGGTTTCACAACATTCTTTCCTTCCTACAAAGATTAGGTCACCCGTATAATAAATGTTGGTGCACAATGCCCTGTTTTGGAAAAAAAAGAGCTACATAAGACAATGTAATCTATTCAGTTAAAAAACTTAGCCACAAGAACCACTGTGACCGCTGCCCTCCTGTAGCCCTTAACTCAGCAATTTAGATATTAACCAGATGGACCTAGTAGAGATGGTCACATGAGATTACTTGTCTATCACTTTAACCACGAGAGTAATAAGAATAGTTTTAGGTCAAATAGAGTTTAGATATTAAGGAAATAATCATTGTATTAGCTCATTGACTTAGTTAGATATTCTTAAAACAATTGTGATTAGGTAAGGATAATCTATAAGGTTACTGTTTTCTGCCTATGCTTTGGAAACTTCTTTAACTTATTTAACCACAAGACTGCCATTATAGCCTGAAGAAAAATGTATATAAACCCAGCTTTCCCCAGGATAAAGTGGGAGTGATTGCACCAGAACTAGAGTCTGTGTCTTTCATTCTCCATCCATCGCTGATGCTGTCTCCTTGTGCCCCATTTACCTGTGTGGAACCCATGGACTCCTGCTAGGCCTGGACCCCGGCAATGCTTGCCATCAAGAATCTCTACAATGAGTGGAGAAATCCTTGAGGAATCACCTACTAAAGGAGGAAAATCAAGGGACCCTCCCAACTTAAGACAGACAAAAATAAATTTAGGGAGGTTTTTGGAGAATCCTAATGAATATTGAGATGTTTCAAAACTTACGTCACCTGGAAAATTATGCTATTAACCATCTAGAGCACCGGCAGTTCCCAGAAACCATCCTAACTGGGATTCCAATAATAAGTAGGATGCCTAAAAATCTATTATGAGGCCTTCAGGAATGCCCTGCTATTTTCATGGAGAGACATTGGAAGACAATAAAAAAAAAAAAACATACCGCCCTGAATCCTGAATCCATAGAGGGCCACCTACTTTTAAAGTATAAATTTATCATTCAGCCTGCCCCAAACATTTAGAGGAAATTGCAACAATTGGCACGAGGGCCTGATCAGATCTTCTCCAGCTTGCATCTTCCATTTTTAATAGAGATCAAAAAGAAAGAAAAGGAAGCATAAAGACAAATAAAAGGGCTTATTAAAGATCATTCAAATTGATAAAAACTTTTAATGCCTTGCAACTGCCCATGCAATTCAACCATTTTAGGAGGTAGAAAGCAAACTGCCTAGTCCAAAACCTTAAAATAATTAAACAGTAATTATCCCACCCTGTAGTTCTTACTCTGTTATCTGAAATTCCAGCTGCTGCTTGGTTTACTAAGTTAGATTTAAAAGATGGCTTTTCCTGTATACACTACACTCTGAATAGCAATTTCTGTTTGCCTTTGAGGAACCAGATAATGTATCTAAACTAACCTAGACAGTGTTGCCTCAGGATTTAGAGATGGCCCTCACCTGTTCCCCTCACCTGTTCTGGACAAACCCTAGCTAAGGACTTAACAAAATTCAGAGATGTCTGTTTCTGCTAAAACCTGTTAGCTCCTTCCAGATCTCAGTCAAGGCTTACATTGAAATGTAAATAGAGGAATCCTGAAGACTCAGGAGATCAGTCTCAAACCCAAGACAAAAAAAGTAAAAAGAGTCTTACCTAATCTCCAGCAAAAGTAAATTTTATGGTACTTTACTAATTAATGGCCTTATTAGTTTTCCAGGACTCTATTTTTTTTTTTTTTGAATTCTATATTTTTTTTGAGCTCATGACTTTTTTGATCAGTTCTATTTTTTATTCAACTGGAGTTTTTAAACAGCTTTTACATTGCAATGGAGATTCACTTGTAAAGTTACAAGGCCTTTGATTTTGTGTTATTTGTATGTCATGCTGTCTGACATCATGTTTTGTCTGTATCAAAATTGAGCACTTCTAAAATTAAAATTTAAAAAATGGATCCAGATACTTTTATTTCACGTGATTTAAAAATGTTAAATTTAAACTGGATAAATTAATAAAAGTAAAATGTCTTTAAAAATAATTCACAAGCCTCTAGGTAGTCACACTAATAAAATGTTGATGTTAATAAAAAGTCTAATATCAATTGTTTCTAGGAATTTTCTTCAACAGGAAAGAGATGGCAAATACTGTTCAGGACACTTGTCTGATATCTTGGTTTTTACAAAAATAAGTAAATTAGTGTTAACATGTATGAGATTACTCAAATGTATTTGTAGAGACATCTGATTAATTTACAAAGTAAAATGCTAATCCTTAAATAACATCGTGTACTCTTAACTCCTAAATTCCATGGGGTAAAAAACATTATTGGTGCTTTCATAGGTTGGTAAATAAAAAGGGTAATAAAAAGGGTTGCTAAATAAAAATTTCTTTGTGTCATCACTAAACTAAAAACAAGATTACTAAAAGTTATGCTCTAACAGGTACGATTCTATATACAAAGGGTTCCAAATGTTTCAACTGTGTTTCAACTAGGGTACTATAAATAACAAAATATTTAATCTCATTAAAATGGAGTAATTTATCTAAGTTCAGTAATTTCTTAAGAGTGAATGTGAACAAAGAAGGGTCAACAGATAGGAAAGAGAAAATAAAAGGTTCTAGATATGGAAATATATTTAGTGAAGAACAAAATCTTTCTGGGGAAGAAAGTGTTTATGTAACGAAACACACGAGTATCTAAGTAAGTGCTAAAAAACTCTGTAAGTAAAGTGCAAATTTCAACAAGTTTGCATGTAACTAAGTTGGTTATATGTATGTGAGACAATCAGTTAAAGCTATTTAAGGTATTTCCTAAGGTCAAATACTATTGTACTGATATAAACCAAACTTTAATCTATATGTTAAAATGATAAAGATTTCTTAGAAACACTAATTTACTCTTAACTTTGTGTCTATTAAGTTTTATTCTTTAGAACAAATAGTCTTAAAATTTGCCGTTTATACAATTATGGTTAAACAACTGTTAGAGTATTGTACTATGTTACAGAGTCCAAATTTTTCATTAAAAAAACTGAATTTGGTAATATAAAATTGTCAAGGTAATTGTAAAATGGTCACTCTTTCTATATTAAATGTGTTCATATTTTCCAGGTATACAAGTTTTTAAAGCAGGAAATTTATCAAGCTGCTATTCTCCAAACTAAACTTGTCTGTAATGGTAATTTTAAACAAATAAAGAGTAAATTTTATTGGGGATTGATTTCTGACATTTAATATTCTATTATAGGATCTGTTCTCAATAGGATATATGTAAAATTTGTTACTTTTTACACTGAGATAAAATATTTGAAATGTAAATATTTTCTAAAAGTTAATCAGAGTCTGATTTGTTTAACACAAAAAGGCTAATATAATGAAACATAAAAGCATTCTGCCACTTTGCCACACATAAGGAAAATTAAAAACTCTCTCAGTCTTTCTTTAATTTATGTTTTAGATATAATGTTAAATTATGTAAACTAATGTTCATATAGACTCAGGAATCAATATATGTAAACTTCTTAAAATGATATTTAAGAAAGAAGCAAATATCAGCATCAGAATTTGAACACTTCAGGCTGGGGAGATAGCTCGGCTGGTAGAGTGCATACCTTGCAAGCACAAGGCCTTGAGTTTGATCCCCAGGACCACAAAAAAAAAAAAAAAAAAAAAAAAAAAAAAAAAGAAAAAGAAAAAAAAAAAGAATTTGAATACTTCACTTAAGATTTGTAAAGAGCCACATCTTACCTGAGATAAGGCTTTGTCTCCCACCTTACTGCATGTTAGAGTGGCTACAAAATAAGCCAAAATCCAGCTTCTTTAAGGTTATATGCAAAAGATTGTTTTTTGTTGTAAAATTACTGTGATCTAAAACAGGGGATAAATGTATAGGTCAGCCAAAATTGAAGAGAGCTATTATACAAACTAAATATATTTTTACGCTTGCTAATTTCATTTTGTAAAACAGTTATCTGTTACTGTTTTGCAGAAGTAGCTGCTTCAAGAACACACAACCTAGGTAATTTATGACAATAAGCCAGGCCATCGCCTATAGAACAGAGAGTGGTAACTTCCAGTACTAACACAGACTCCAGTTAAAGAAAGAATAACTGTAAAGTTGTAGACATTGAAATTAAATCCCAGTACTCTTACTTTATGACTGGTGAGGCTTGCTGGATGGATAAGATCAAACTTAGAAATTGAGATTAAATACAGAGGCCAAGATAGGCTGGTATTTTGATCTTGTCCTCAGTCAGCCTGAATCCAGGGAACAAGAGGACTTCTCTAAGGAGCTTTGCAACTCTGTGTGCGTCAACCTCCTGATCAAGATTGATGAGACCACTGGAGGATGAAAAGCCAATCAGTGCACCTGATGCAGAGGAGAGTCATGGAAAAAGGGACACATCACTTGATGCTTCCAAGGGAAGCTACCTCATCGAGGAGACCCTGCCTAACAAATGACACTGGTGGAGCTAAGAAGATGCTCTTCCCAAGTTCTGTACAAGTGTCCCCCGTGGGAACTTGGTTGACTTTTTAACAGACAGGACCGGGTTAATTTGAACAGCTTGATCTTAGACACCTAGCAAAACAGTTAAAACCAAAATATAGCCATTCTTGGGCATTTAAAAGAAATAATAGTTAAATATAACTTAAGATGTACACTTGTGTTAGCCCACTAGAATAAAGACTAAAAGTAACAAAAGAGATTCTTAGGCAAATGTGCCTGATAACTATCAAGAGAAACTGCCAGAGTCAGAAGTTTTTAGTTTAAGGCCTACAGACACAGGTAGGCTTAATCTGTTTGCTAGTATGATTATCTAGCCCTAAGTAACAGAATAGAGCCCTAAGTACTAAACACAGGTTATATTAATAAAGGGATATAGTACAAAAAGCAGATGACATTAGTAGCTTAAATATATTTTCTGGGGACATCAATGATATTAAAAGCTAAATGTTGTGTTTACATTCCTGATAACCTGGACAATGTTAAAGTTCCCACATAAAGGCTTTGTCCACTCCAGCCTTTGTTAGGCCTTTTATGGGAAAAATATCTCAGTTTTTCCAACTCCTGGTGAGAGATTGACTTCTGCCATCTTCACAATATTCATTGGCATGTTCCAGATTCTGAAACATTTACCTTGTACTAATCTCATTTCAGTACTCATGTCTTTTTGTTCTTCTCTTACAGAAGCACCCACCCCCAGATGACTTTACAACCTGCTCTGCTCCAACCAGACTTCTACCTTGGACCTCTCAATTGACCCAATTTTTAAAAGGGAACTCCAAACTGCTTCCCCTCCTTGCCTCCTTCCAGCTCCACAGCAGCCAGAGTGGTCGTCACCCACTTTCCTTACAGCAGTAAGGAGTTCCTAAAGCAAAAGGGAAAATGAAGCCAGAACTGGGGAAAGGCAGTTAGTGTAGAAATAGGGGATTCAGTCAAATCCAGGAAATGGAGGTCATGAAAGCCATCTGCCTCTGGAAGTTTGAGATTGTCCCTGGAAGAATGGAATGTCAAGGAACTGCAGAGCCCATTGATTACCAAATTTACCCTCCATTGTCAGGGACTACAGGCAAGGAGATGCTAATTAATGCCCCCATGACCCATACCTGCCTGAATCACCTTGGCCCTCCCCCTGCCCCATCCCCTTCTCACTTTTTACATCTCACCTGCAAAACCCGGCCTAGTCATGTAGGCAGGAAGGAATGATAAGAGGGGAGAGAACTGGAGAACAAAAGAGACCTTAAGTAAAAAAGATGTAGGATCCACTCACTTCTTGGGAGTTTAGAACATCAGCCATGTCCCCCTTCTCCCTCCTGGGAGAAGTCTATATTATTTCCTTTAAATAAAACCTGCTTAATATGCTTGCCTTGACGTGCTTATCTTGTGTTCAATCTTCAACATTAGAGGGAGCAGAACTTGTCACCAGTGAACGGCAGTATCACTCCCAGGAAGTCAGCTCCTCAACAGTCCCAGGTGGTTACAAGAGATGCAGATGCTGTGCCTGGAAATGGCACCAGAGGCAGAAAGCTGAGTTCCTGTCCCTCTGTGCTTTGGTGACAGCCCTCTCTGTGCTCTCTTTGCAATGTTAATCTGTCAAAGTTAAACCCATAGTCTGAGTTTCCTAATATGAACAAAAATGGTTGGTGTAACATGTGGTCCACTTTATGTTCTGAACACAGCCCTTGCTGCTCTACCAATGCAAGTTAGTTTTTAAAGAAACATGTTTTTTTCTCTTCCTCTCTCCCTGCTTCTCCCTAATCTCCCCCACTCCCTAATCTCAGGGGAAACAGGGTTACCTTTCTTCCCCATCCTAGGCAGGCTGAGCATTTCCCATCAAGGGAACAAAGTAATCCAGAGTTTGGGGATGGCACCAGAAGATCTCAGAAATGTCTGCCTCCCAAATTAAGAAGTGAATCACAACTCCAGACAGGGAACACTGGAATGCAGCCTTTGAGTCACCACTAAAACAGTCCCCTGTTCCTGCTGATGGAGAGAATCACAGCCTTTGGGACAGGAGGCCCCTGGGTTTCTTCTTCATGAGCAAAGCAATAAACCTTTTTCCTTTCTCTCAAAACCATGTCCTCATTACTGGATTGGTATCAGGTACAAGGATTGAGCTTTTGGCAACAACAGCATCCCATTAAACTAAATGCATGGGGAAATTGGCAGGATAAACAGCTTTATCCTGGAAAGAAAAAAAAACAAAACAAAACAAAACAGAAATTAAAGCCAACCTGTGGTTTAGTGGCAGGCTCTGCAATGGGATCCTCCAGGGTCTCCTCCATTGAATATCAATATACCTAGTGCAAGAAGAGGCACTGTGGGTAAGGGGTAGTGGGGAAGTCATTGAAAGTTGAGGGCAAGATTACTCAGAGTTGAAATTCTAACAGGTGTAATTCTATATGCAAAGTGTGAAACAAAATGTGGCTGCATTTAAATTAAAATACCAAAAAAATCATCAAATATTTCATCTTACTCAAAAGGAATAATTTGCCTTAATTCAAAATTTTCATAAGGATCATTTCCAAATGGGAATTTAAGACAAGGACTAAAACAAGAAAAAGAGATATTAGAAAGTTACAGTATGGAAGGGTGTTCCAATAATGGCTACAACATTATTTTTGGAGAAAAGTAATAATCTTTGGTGTTCTGTAAACATAATGAGCAGAAATGAATTGCATATCATGACATAGAGAAATTTGAATGTCATCACCACAACAAAATGATAAAACTTGGAAGAGATGCATGTGCTAATGACCCTGACTTGATCTCTACCCAATGGACCCAGGAATCGGAAATAAACTGTATTCTTCCTAAATACGTACACATATAGGTCTTTCAAACACCAATAAACGAATGAACACTTGTGAAAAACAAAGCTCTACAACTTTCCTTGGCAACCAATATCCTCTAGGACTCTGGAAAGAAGAAGGAAGAACATTCTTGGTTATGGAGATAAATCCAAAGAGACCTTTGGCTTCATCCCACTCAATATATCATGTTAGCATTGTTTGGGGAAGCAGAAGCATTTTACCTTATTTTTCATGTACTGTTGTGGTTGATAGAGAAGATGATCTTATTTAATGATCCCATTGATGACTTTCTATACACCTTTTATTTCTCTTTTAAAAAGTGAATGAGTTTAGGGCCTGGGGATATAACTCAGATGGTAGAGTGCTTCCCTCACATGCACAAGGTCCTGAGTTCAATCCACAGCACTGCAAAAAAAAAAGGGGGGAAGGGTTTATAGAAGAGAGATGAGTGTAGAGAGGAAGGGGGTTGGGGGGAGGGAGGAGGAATGTTGTAAGAATGGAAATGTTGAATTAAACCTGCCAAACTCTCCTGTATACATCTACCAATTCTCCTTTATTTATGTATCTATGATGCATTAGTTAAAAATCTATAAGAACAGAAGAATAGTGAAAGGGAGGAAAGAGTACAGGAATAGGGAGGTGAAGGGGAACTTTACTTATTTTTTTTTAATTTGTTCTTTCTAGATATCCATGACAGTAGAGTATTTCTTGACATATTATATACACATAGAGTATAACTTATTCTAACTAGGATCCCATTCTTGTGGTTGTACATGATATGGAGTTTCACTGGTCATGTGTTCAAACACAAACATAGGAATGTTATGTTCAATTAATTCTACTGTCTTTACTATACCCATCCCCCTCCAGTCCCCTTTGTCTAATCCACTTATCTATTCTCATCCTACTCCTGCATTGTGTGTTAGCATCCACATGTCAGACACATTTGGCCTTTGGTTTTCTGGGATTGGCTTATTTCACTTAGTGTGACAGTCTCCAGTTCTATCCATTTACCATAAAATGCCATAAGTTCATTCTACTTTAAGGCTTAGTAATATTCTAGTGTATATATGTACCACATTTTCTTTGTGCATTCATCTCTTGAAGGACATCTAGTTGGTTATGTAGAGGGAAATGAGAAGGGAGAGGGGGCAGGGGTATGAAAGAGGGTGGAATGAGACAGACATCATTACCCTAAGTAACTGAATGATTACACAAATTGTGTGAATCTACATAGTGTACAACCATAGAAACGAAAAGTTGGACCCCATTTATGTACAAAGAATCAAAATGTAGTCTGTGAAAATAAAAAAAGGAGAAAATTTAAAAGAGCAAATTAAAAGAAAGAAAGAAAGAAAGAAAGAAAGAAAGAAAGAAAGAAAGAAAGAAAGAAAGAAAGAAAGAACACTTGGAATGGAGCCACCATTTGACCCAGTTGTCCCACTCCTTGATTTATACATAAAGGACTTAAAATCAGCATTCTACAGTGAAACAGTCACATCAACGCTGATAGCAATTCAATTCACAATAGGTAAAGGGAAATTTTAAAAAATAAATTTGTTTAAGATGGTGAGAAAGACATCACAATGTCATTTTGTCATGAACTTCAAATATTGACAATTTCAAATCCTGACAATTACTCAATCCTACAGAATGGGTTAACATGGTGTAAAATGTGTTGAAAGCACAGGAGATGCTGACATCCTTAATTACAAAGATTTAAAATGAACAATAACATTGGTTGAGGACCATGTCTACCTACTAAGTAATGGTTGAAATCTGACCAAACATGCTGAGCACATGGACGTGCCTCAATTGTACCACCTTTTGATGGCTTTGGAATTGAATTATCTCCTGGATTAAAAATGAAGAATCATGATTTCTACTCAAAATCTCCATTTCTAAAGAATATTACTGAGACTACTATAGCAATATTGAAAAAAATACTTATGAAATTCTAACCTGGGAGTGACGGTTTTGTCTATAATTTTTACAGTCAACACTGATCAAACAAACTGATTAGTCTTTTGTGCAAACAAACAAAAAATACTATTCAGTGTACAACAGTGTGATACAGTAAAAGATACTTGTGTGTATTTTAATCATATCTTAGTTGATATTAGCAATTACATCCTTTATCTCCACATATAGAAGGCATATTTTCATATCTATAGTAGGAACCAGTATTTCTGACATCAGTAATTATATAGATTCCTCTGTTTATAATTTAAAAGGAATAATGGAATTTGTTGAGATGCACTGAGCCCCATGACCATGAAATGCAGATGAACTTGAAGGATGTGGAGAACCAAATTGTGCACATGTGGTCTTGGAGACCAATACCAGGTCTTGGTCAGGTCAGGGACTGAGCCATCCTGAATTACTCTGTTCTATGCCTTTCATCTTTAAAGTTATACACTCCTGGGATCTGAATGACAGTCAAGCAACTGGTCTAATGAGGAGCCATGGAAATTGAGCCCCAGGGAAACAGACAATATAGGAATCATCCTGTGAACCACTCACACAGCAGCTCACATTAGTCAGAACACAACACTGGGGCCTCTTCTCAGAGATAATTCCTCCTGAATAGGAGCCTGCTGCCTCACTGAGCCTGTCTGCATTTCCTGAGGGCAGTCCTTCCATCTTCAATATCCAGATGAGAAGTTGAAGTCATTCCTCTTGAAGTCAACCAGGCCACAGAGTCCCTCAGCAAATGCTTCGTACTTGAGAGCAAGGACGCCACTAGAATTTCATCCTGAGAAGCAATGAAGGAAATAAATAAAAAGGGAGAGGGAAACAATTAACCCATGACTTTCCTATCAGCTGTCTGTCATCCTCTGGACACATTCCCATACATTTGTACCTACATGCATGAAGTTACCATTTTGTTGGTCTTAAACGTTTTTGTGCTATAATGATACTGGTTATAAAATGTTCTGAATTTTATTTGAGTACTTGAAGGCATGTTTCAGAGGGGAGTTTGTGAGTGTCTTTGATGGTAGGGCTGCCATAATCAAGTACCGTAAATTAGGTGGCGTCATAACAGAATCTTACTTTCTTACAGTTCTCAAGATTGGAATTTCTAAGAAGTCCTCAGGTGTGGTTATCCAACAGCTGTACTGCTATAGACTGAATATTTCCTCTTCACCCAATGTATGTGAGATTCCTTAACAACATGGAAAGAAGAAACCAAACAGCTGTTTCAGAATTCCTTCTCCTGGGACTGACAGATGACCCAGCACTGCAGCCCCTCATCTTCAGCCTGTTCCTGACCATGTACCTGGTCACCATCCTGGGAAACCTGCTCATCATCCTGGCCATCAGCTCTGACTCCCATCTCCACATGCCCATGTATTTCTTCCTCTCTAATCTGTCCTTTAATGACATCTGTTTCACTCAACTACAATTCCAAAGATGCTGGTAACATCCTAACAGAAGTTCAAAGCTCCACATACACAGCCTGCCTCTCCCAGGTCTGCTTTGTCTTCATTTCTGGTGGTTTAGAAAATTGCCTCCTTGCAGTGATGGCCTATGACTGCTATGTGGCCATTTGTTACCCCCTGAAGTACACAGTCATCATGAATCCTCAACTGTGCGTCCTGTTAGTTCTGATCTCTGTGCTCCTCAGCACAGTGGATGCCCTCCTCCACACTCTGATGGCACTGCATCTGTCCTTCTGCACAAACCCAGAGATTCCCCACTTCTTCTGTGAACTTGTTCAGATCACCAAACTGGCCTGTTCTGATATTCTCATCAATAACCTGCTGGTATATTTGGTGATGGATATATTTGCTGCTATTCCTGTCTCTGGAATCATCTTCTCTTACATTTGCATCGTCTCCTCTGTCTTGAAAATACCCTCATCAAAAGAAAAGTATAAAGCCTTTTCCACTTGTAGGTCTCACCTTTTGGTTGTTATCTTGTACTATGGGACAGGTTTTGGGGTGCACATTAGCTCTGAAGTGACTAATTCCCCCAGGAAGACGAAGGTGGCTTCAGTGATGTACTCTGTGGTCCCTCAGATGCTGAATCCCTTTATCTACAGCCTGAGGAACAGGGACATGAAGGAAGCTTTGAGGAACCTCATAGATAGAACAACTTGTCCTCTATAATGGGTGAACATTTTCTTTGGAATTGTTTCTAGTATACATAGAAGAATAGAATTACTAGTGATCCAGAATGCCTGGTGCTTCCATCACAGCTTTTTCCTAAAATGCCTAAGCAGCGTAATGAGCATACGCTTTGAACTTCGTTCAAATCTGGACATTACTTCATGAATACCTCTGTGAGGGTTTGCACATGATTTCAAAGATCTAAAAACAATGCCTTTTCTCAGGTCCAACAGGATTCATCTGAAGCAAATGTTTTGCAGTACATTCTCACAAGGAGGTAGGTTGAGAAGGCAGACAGATCACAGAAAGTATTGTAACAAAATTATGCTTGTATATGTAGAAATTTCCACCTGTTCTATGACTGGGACTTTGTTCACTTCATCTTAGAATTAATCCTACTGTGGGGTAAATTGCAAAAGCCTGAGTATCCATGCCCTGTGGAGCAATGCCTGTGATTTCATAATCGGATGATGTCAGTGGTTTCAGAAGATTCTGTGATTCTTTGAACCTGATCAGTGAAGAAACCTTCCATCCTAATCAGAAGAAGACACACCAACGTCAATACACTCAAACAATAAAGGGGGGTACATTTCATCACATGGAGGCAGGGAATATGCTCAAAGAGAGAGCAGGGCTTCCTTCAGTTTTCCATGAGTTGGATCAACCAGGACTCATTCTCCTGCAGGACACCAGGTGACTGCAGAAAATGCAGATGTCAGGTGTCACACACTGAGTCCCTTTCCTGTGCTTATGGGCATTTACCATCTCTCTGGATCACACTGGCTGTATCTCTGGAGTGGACCGAACGGTGGGCTTTCACGTGTGTCCAGTCCTGTTCCACTGACTGGTGGTTATCATATAGATCCATGGGTCATTGTTACTTGTTTGGGAAAGAGCATGTACAGAGGAGGAGATTGTCTGTGGGAGCCATAAATGTCAGCATTGTCACCATAAGGCAGACAAAAGAGTAGAGGGTATTGGGGGAGGATGAAAGGAGGCATTTTAGCCTTGGACACAGATATCAGATTGATTTTTGTGGTATTTAATGGCCAGTACTTTTATCATGTTTTTCCACATAATTGTCATTTTCATAGTACACTACTTTATTTTTGTCACCCTGGAGATATCACTGTACAATACACTACATAAATGTGCTTCTTTTTGACCTTGGGTAATTCAAGGTTAATGAGTGAATTACTCATGTCTTTGCTAATCTCATCATTGCCTCAGAGTCTTGTGCTGTGCTCAGAAGTGGTTCATTTCTTTCTTTCTCTCTCTCTCTCTCTCTCTCTCTCTTTTCTTTTCTTTTTTTTTTTTTTTTGTTTTGTTCATTTTTTGTAAATACTACATATCATTCATCCTGCCTGGGCACATTAAGAATAAGGACCATTTCTAATGTTGATGAAATTTGGTTAAACCATTTTTCTGCTACTGTGAATAAAACTGTTTGAATAATTTTTTGACCATATGAAAAAATAAATGGTATTTTTATACCATTATGGATTTCATGGGGTAGAGTATTGCATTTTGCTATTTCCAAAGAGTTTTGCTAAGAAATTTAACAACATTACCTTCCTGTTAGATATTCTTGATTCCACATGATCCTCAAAACATTTTCTTTTACACTGACAATCTAATGTGCATCAAATGTTGTTCAACTCATTCACATTGCAGTGTATCAACTCCTATGGGCATTGAGAATCATTCCTTATTTTTGTGCCATTTAATTTTCTTGTGTTATATGAATTTGTGATAGTTCCATAAAGCTGCTCACTGATTTTTTAAAAAGGTATTCATAATGTTTTTATGAATTTGCAATAGTGATCTTTGAAAGTTGCTTGTATTAGTATTCAGTTTTTAGTGCAAGACTTTGGCATGAACTTTATTTATCAATATTTATCTTTGATAATAAGGTGAGGCATTTCACCATGTTCTTCTTGAAGCTAACCTGGTAACTATAGTCCCTTAGCTAATGTTTTTGAAGTTTGAACTCAAACATCCTGAATTCAAATCTCCATGAGCTTGTCCTATATGAAGAAATCCTTTCAAGACCTCTCATCTTTCTTTGAGTTTTGTTTCATTCTCTTCTGCATTGACAGCTAATCTCCTTATGAAGTTTAATTATACTCACAGTACCTAATTCTCCTGCAGTTGTCTGAGTTCAATCCAATCCTGCTTCAGTCTGGTTACACATTCTGCAGATTCACAGTTGCTCACCCATCAATAGTAAGGTCTTGACTCCTAAATACAGATTGGTACCTTCCTGCTTGCTGATATCAAGGCCACAAATCCACCCACAAAGCCAGCAGTAATCTTAGACAAATTCTTCTTTGAAGGCTTTTATGAAACTTTCATACGTTCTAAATCCATAGCCATTAGTCTAGAAAGTTCTCAGTTCTTGAGTTCACCCACATACCTCTAATAATGAAGCTCTATGCAGTAGAAATAAAATAGATTTCTTAACATCACCAGCTACATACATCAATGCAGAATGCATTCAAGACTTAAATACAGGGTTCATTGATATAGAAGAAAACACAGGGAAATTGCTTCAGCACATTAGCCTGTGCAATGATTTTGGAATTACCCTAAGACAGAGTTTGAAAACAATAACAATGGATAAGTTGTACTACATCAAACGTAAAAGCTTTGTACACCAAAGAATGAAATAAACAGAGCCTAGAGACGAACTACAGAATTGAAGGAGATATTTACAAACTACAGACCTGAGAAAGTTAATATTCACAATAAATAAAGAACACACATAACTTAATAGCAAATTGTAAGTCACCCCAATTAAAGAGTCAGTCTAAAGATCTGAACAGATATTTCTCAAAATAAGACATACTAATATAAAACACAGAAAAAAATACTCAGTATCATGAAGCATAAGAAAACGCAAATTAAAACCACATGAGATACCCTATCACCTCAGTGAGGATAGCCATTATGAAAAAGACAAAAGATAACATGTCAAGTGTTGTAGAATGTATACAGGATGGCCGAGTGGAGCTAGGTGGCAATCCCCAGTTTCTCAATAGCATGGAAAGGAAGCATTGAAGGAGCTGCTGACCAGAGAGAACTTTATTACAAGATTGCACCTGGATTAGAAGTTCATCCATAGGACAGCTTCTCCTCCATGTTGTCATGTTCTTTGGACTTGTGTTTCTACAGTACACCAAAAGAACAGGATTGTTGGTAAGCCAGAATGCCTGTTTTGCTGTCACTATGTCTTTCTAAATTTGCTAAATGACATAATGACCAGGTGTATTGAATTTGATTTGAATCCTGATAATTTTTTTGTCTCTGTGAGTTTCATACATGAGTTTTGTTGTTGTTGCTGTTGTTGTTGTAAGGACTAAATACAGGGGCACTCATCATGGAGCAACATCTCCAGTCCTATTTATTATTTACTTATTTATTTGTTTTAAGGAAGAATCTCAATAAATGTCTTAGAACCTTTCTATGTTGTTGAGGTTGGCTTTGAACTCACAATCCTTCTGCTCCCAAGTCACTGGAATTACAAGCATGTGCCCCCATGCCCAGCTTCACCATGATTTCAATCATTTAAACACAATATTTTTCTCAGTGCCCACAGAATCAGTGTGAAACAAATGTTTTATGGTGCATTCTCAGAAGAAAGCAAGTTGAAAAGGCAGAAAGGGCAGTGATAATATTTAAACAAAACCATGGTCACATATAGAAAAGATTCCACCTGTTCCTGCAGTTGAGATCATGTGAATGACACCCTAGACTTAACCCTATTGTGAGGAAAAATATGCAAAGCCTGATTATTCATATTCTGTGTAACAATGACTGGGACCTGCTACTCTCATTCATATCCTTCAAGACAGTAGTAGCATTCTTAGTAGTAGCATACTTAGGGTCATTACTTATAAAATTTTCATAATTAGATAATGTCAATGGTTTGAGATGATTCTGTAAATGGAATGGACTCAAACTAAAAAGTTTCTTTCCAGCAAAAGAAAGAATCAATAATGTTAAGTAAGAGCCTATGGATAGGGAGAAAGTCTTTACCACATGCACCCCAGATAAAGCATTAATCTCTAGGATATATAAAGAACTCAAAAAGCTTAACATCAATAAAACAAACAACCCAAGCAATAAATGGGCTAAGGAACTGAACAGACACTTCACAGAAGATATATAATCGAACAACAAATACATGATGTTCAACATCTCTAGCAATTAGAGAAATGTAAATCAAAACCAAAATTTCATCTCACTCCTATCATAATGGCAATTATCAAGAATACAAGCAACAATAAATGTTGGCAAGGGTGTGGGGAAAGAGATACATTCATAAATTGTGGGTGGGACTGCAGATTGGTGAAACCATTATGGAACATTACAGAGATTCCTCAGAAAACTTGGAATGGAACCACCATTTAACCCAGTTATCCCACTCCTTGATTTATATTCAAAGGACTTAAAATCAACATACTACAGTGACAGTCACATCAATGCTTATAGCAGCTCATTCACTATAGCTAAACTAAGGAATCAACCTAGATGCCCTTCAACAGATGAATGGATAAAGAAAATGTGCTACATACATATGATGGAATGTTACTGTGTTTTAAAGAAGAATGAAGTTCTGTCATTTGCTGGTAGATGGGTGGAGTTAGAGATTATCATGTAAGTGAAATAAGCTAAACCCAAAAAACCAAAGATCTAATGTTTTCTCTGATATGCAGAAGTGAATTCACAATGGTGGATAGGGAAGAACAGGGTACAGTATATTAGGTAGAGGGGAGTGAAGGGAGGTGAAGAGGTATGGGGGAAGGAATCATAGCACAGTGAAATGGACATTAATACCTCATGTACATGTATGATTTCAGGACCAATGTGATCCTGCAACATGTGTAATCAGAAAAATGGGAGATTATACTCTATTTATAAATGATCTATCCAAATGTAAAAGTGCATTCTAATGTCATGTACAACTAATTAGAACAAACAGAATAAAAAATTAAAACAACTGTATATTTGTGTGTTGATATCATTCTGGACTCTTTTCTGAACAATAGGAGTGTTATATCTTCCCGTGCATTAATCGTCCAAGCCTTAATGATGGCAATAACTCAGTTGGCTAAAACTGCATTTCTTGCAATAACAAACAAGCTCTAAAACATTTCTACTTACAATCTCAAAAGTACCTTCTACTTCAGATGAGCAGCTTTCCTGATTTGCATTTTCTGCAGCAATATTTTTAAGGAAGCTCTACAGTCTTAATCCATGACCTGCAATGTGTGTGCTTGCATGTGTGTAGATATACACACACAGATACACATGGGATTTATATATATATATATATATATATATATATATATATATATATATGTTTGTGTGTTTGTGTGTGTGTATTATATATAATGCTACTTCTCTGAACACTCGGGAGTAGAATCCTATATAAATTTTTGTAACATTTAGTACATTGCAAATACAGAGAATATACTGGAAATTTCTCTTTATAACATGCAATAATAGACTCAAGTTTCATGGAACCATGCATAGAATTCATCCTAAGAGGTTACATTTTTATGGTACATTGACTGTAATTTTTGAATTTATCATATGAATACATATCCGTCTACCCTCATCCACCTGATATTTTAAGATTAAAGGTGATGATACTATCTGTAAGGATATTTGTGACTCTAAAGACACCTAGGAGAGAGGACAGAGTGCAGTAGAGCAGGAATTAGTGTCCTTACTGTGTCAAAGGCCTTGTAATGGACATGAGCAGAAGGAGGTGGAGGGAAGAGGACGATGCAGCCTGGGAGGTCAGGAGTTCCCCAGATTAGTACCTCATTTCCTCCACCAGTTAAGTCACTCACCTTACAGAACAAGGCCAGAGGCTCCCCATGTAAGTTTCCTGCTAAGCTCTTGTGTTGTTTAAATATCTAGCATTCCTCAACTACAGCAGCTATTGAACTGTCCAGATCTACTTTGCTCATTTTTTCCTCTCATTTCAATCTCCCTTCTCTTCCTCCTGTATCTGCTCTGATGGTCCAGTGACTGTTGTTGGGAGACTGAATCAATTTATTCTCAGTCTTTTTAGGACATGCCAACAAAATTTTTGTTTCACCTTCAGTTTTATGAAAATCCCATGCAATTTGCAATTCATCCTGTTCTAATTAAAACATTTTGTAGATATGTGTTGCATATCATATCAGATTAGTCATGTTTCATCTTTGAGTAATTGGATAGAAATACCATCTCGTCAAAGCAATAGCCATTGTGGCTGGAGAAGTCAATAGGCACATCTTCAGGTCCCGAGGGGAGACCCCATTTTGAATCTCACTTGCTCTGCAATGTCTGTATTTTCAAAGAAGTGTAGACCTTGAAAAAGAAGGAAATCCCTGTGACTTTAACACAATGGTACTTTTCAAATGTCACATGATAGGATCACAGTGATGCTCCAGGATGCCTAAGACTCTGAGATCACCTCATGTGCTGCTAGGTGTTCAGCTCTCCAGCCTGGTCTCCTGGCTTCCAGTCCCTTCCCTACCCGACACAAAGCAGAGTACTGTGTGTGAATGCATCCCCGTGCCCACAACTCAATCAACATATCCTTACATGAGGTCATGGGCGAAATGAGGCTCACAGACATAGCTAACTGTTCCTAAGCTGTTTGAAAGTTCATATTAGTAAAGTACTGAGAACTGTGTGTGCCTAGTCCTAGAGCCCCATGGCATGCATGCTACTGGTGACAGCATTCTATGTTCTCCTTACATTTTACATTTACATGACTTGTAGTTCCATGAACATTCGTTATCAAAATTAGGTCAAGGGATGAAGCTCTGAATCATGGAATTGTGGATCCAGACGGGCTACCTGAGGACAGCTTTGGAGGGCTGGCAGTTACTGAAGAGGTTAACCAGACTCATGGTCTTGGAAACCCTCTCAGTTGTCTCTGTAAATCACTGAAAAGCTAGGTCTCCTCTCAGAAGTTTCCCTGGTTCTGCCCCAAATTGTGGGACAATTCATTAATCATGCCACAAAATATCTGTGTTTTGAATAGTGGACCTCCAATAGTGATCCCCAGACCAGCAACATTGGGTAATTTTTCAGAAAGACACAATTTCAATTCATTTTCTGATTGTTTTATAGTTTTTTTTCCTCCTTTTCTTCCTGCCTAGCTGTCTTGCTTTATGTATTCTACGGAACTTCACTCATAAGTGATTTTCTCTGGTGATATAATTTTACTCCTTATTTTAATCATTTCTATGTGTATTATTGATTTTTTTTTTTTTTGGTGTCTGGAATGCTGAACCTAGGACTGCTTACACACTGAGCCACATCCCCAGCTCTTTAAAATTTTTACATTATTTTATTTTGAGACAGGGTCTTGCTAAGTTGCTTAGGGCATCACTTAGTTGCTATGGCATTCCTCAAACTGCAGTCCTCCTGCCTCAGCCTCCTGAGTCACTTGAATTACAAGCGTGTTCCATCATGCTTAGCACTATTGATTTTTACTTTTCAGTTTCCATAACAATACAAAGAACATATTACTTGATCAATCTACAATGGATGCACATATGTAAATACCCATTAATTTGTACAGTTGAGGGTTTAATAACAATGATGAAAATAAAATGAGCTATATAAAATGCACTAAGTGTACAAACTAAACGTAGGGATAAGTTCTTCTGAGATGGTCATTTCATTAAAAATGAGCAGAAAGCACTGTATTGCCAGACCATGTTCTAGGTGCTAAACAAAAGGATGAAAACTCTGCTTGGGACCATTGTTATGGAGTGAATGCTTCTATCTCTCCCAAATTTATAGGTTGAAACCATATTTAATGGTAGTACAAAGTGGGAATTTTGAGTTAATCAGGTTTATGAGGTTTAGGAGCCCCGTGGAATTGTTGCTTCTGTAAGGTAAGAAAGATACCCCAGAGTTTCCTATCTTTGTTTAGGGTAGATGCAGAAAACCACAAAGAGAAATATCTTTGGGGTCTCAATCCTCTGACTGTAATGAGCATCTGTTGTTCAACCTGCCAATCCACACTGATCTGTTATAGTGACCTGACTCCAAAGTACCTTTGTGCATTATCAAAGCAAGTAGCCATCAACAAGACAGACACATGTGGAAAACACTGTGTATTCTATGCAACTCTAGTCACAAGAGAAAATGATCAGCCTAGCGGCTATCTTTCCTTCTATTTACTGATACAACAGAAGCTGAGAGCACCATATGGCCATGCTCTATTCCAGATGCTGAGCATGTATCTGTACATAGACTGATGGAAGTCCTTATACAATTCTCACTAATGAGAGGAGAAGTAGGTGTCACTCAAGGAAGTTTTGTGGTGGGTACTGTGATGAGCTCCCTGGAGCTGCTGTCAGGGGGGGTGGAGCCATTTCCCTAGTTGCTTGGAGTGCTGCAGGAAGACACTCCTTCATTCTTTCCCCTTTTCTCTGATTATCTCAGGAGAATAATCACTGTACTCAGGGTCATGCTCCTTTCCCACAGTCTTAACTTATGAGTGATCAATGCAGAATTTCAATAGCTGGTCCACACTTGACACAGCTTGGGACAATTGGACAGTCAAGCTCCATAATGTCTCACCAGGTCAATGGACTCCAAAATGGGGAAAGTGTCACAAGTCAGTTTTCCCCTATTCTAAATTTGTTTCTATCCCATTTATCCACAGTGTCTGACCTCATATGACCACCCTAATAACTGTGCATACCAATGCGTCCTTGTCTTTCCAGGTAGCTCAATTGGATGCTAATAGAAAAGTACAGGATGAAAGATTCTGATAAATGTGATGGAGAATAATTAGCAATACATAGAGTGAGAAAATGTTAAAGCATACACTTGTGGTGGTAGGTTAGGACACTTCATTGACAAATCAACATTTGATCACAGATCTGAAAAGGGTTCAGTAGTGAATGAAGTGGTTCTACAGATTATGAACCAACCTTGCATTCCTGGAGCAAAACCAAATATGGTAGAGCATGACAACCATTCATATTTCTCACTGGACTTCATTTCTCTCCTTACCTCTCCCTGACCCTCCTTTTCTCCTTTTTCCTCTCTTTCTTTATCTTTGACAGGGTCTCCCTAAGTTGTCAGGTTGACCTCAAACTCATAACCCTCCTGCCTTAGTCCCTGGGGTAACTGGACTTACAGACACCTACCACTGTGACTGGATGGATTTTATTTTGCAACATTCTGAAGTGTCAGGGTAAGTTTTTTATGCCTTTATTATGTTAACCTTGTCTGACTGAGGGATCCATGCAACAAGCCAACAATGACCTCTTTTCCTTTTTTCCTTGGAGGCATTCAAATACCATGAGCAGAAGACTAGGAAGTGTGCAGCTCGTGAGTCCTCCCACATTTCTACCTCTACCATAGCAACTAATCTTCTCCCAGGACATGGAGTCCTTGTTGACTGGGAAGAAGTAATTTCTTGGTCATGGGAATAAATCCATAGGGTCCCTTGACTTCTACTCATCACCAAGCTATACTTGAGTGTTTTTTTTTTCTTCCATATTTTGGTAACTTAATTTTGCATTTTACTATTCCTTTTGTGTAGTAATTGGAAAAATTGATTTTTTAAACAATCCCATGGGTGTCTTTTTATATGCCACCTATCATTCATGGTTTTAAAAGTTAATGGGGTGAAATGGTGATAAACCCATTATGCTTCCATGATGTTATAAATGAGTTTTAAGTAATGTGTCTAGCAAAGGATAGATTAAACTACCAGCAGAGTAAGTATTTAAAGTAAGTTGACAAAAATGAAATTATTGAAATCCTTAATTATAGAAGATTTTAAAATAAATACTAACATGGATTACCATTTCTATGAAACTGGAGTTGGAATCTAACACATCTCTCCTCTCTCTCTCTCTCTCTCTCTCTCCCTCTTGTTGTGGTGCAGACAGCTTTAAGGACATGCGCTCATGGGATCAGAATGACAGTAACATTTCTGGTATAATGAGGAGCTGTGGATATTGAGCCCCAAGGGACACAGAGACTGGAGGTGTCAGCTAGTGAGAACCTCATTCAGAAGCCCAGGAAACCGGAAAGCAGCAGCTGTGCCTTCAACCAGAGATGGTCCTTCCTGAGCTGGAGTCCATAGGCTCAGAGTGTGTCTTCCATCCTGAGAACAAGTTTCTGTCTCACATCCAGGTGAGGTGCTGGGTCATACCCAGGGAAGTCAGCCAAGGAGCTCAATGTCCCTTAGTTCATGATTTTGATGTGAGAGCAGGTGTTTTGCTCCAGTTTCCTCCCAGGAAAGCAGTGAGGAAAGTGTAGGCAGAGGATGAGGCACAGTTCCCCATGACTCTACTGCCTGACTCCACATTCTTAACACATATCTTTTTACATTTTCTACAATATTTAAGCAGCTTCCATTTCTGTTGGGTACCTGCTCTCTCTGGACAGCTGCAAGGGCAATTTCCTCCTAGTGGAGGGAAATTTATACTTCATAATGGACCTTATTAAGTATTATGACAATTACTTCAATTCTGTTGTTGGTGCTGGGGAGACTTTTGATCAGTGTAAAAGTTTTCTAAGGCTGCTATAACAAAGTGCTATGGATCCAGTGGGTTAATAACAGAAGTTCATTTCCTCCCAGTCCTGACGGTTAGAGTTTGAATGATCAGGGTGTTGGCAGGAGTTGTTCCCTCTGAAACCTCTCTCTCACTTTGTAGATGGTTCTGTTCTCCCAGGACTTTTCCACGGTCTTTTCTCGGTGGATTTCTTTCCTTCCTTTTTATTCTCCAATTTCTTTCTTTCCATGTTGCCCATGCTGTTTTCAAACTTCTGGGCTCAAGTGATTATTCCACTTCAGCCTCCCAAATCTCTGGGAACACAAGTGCAAAACATTTTGTCCAGCTTTAGTTTTCTCTCCTTGTAATACAAGGATTCCCGCCATATTGGATTCTGACTCACTGTAATGACACCATTCTAGAGGAATTGCCTTTTGGAATTTTTGTTTTTATTAGCACATGATAGTTATACGTAATGCTAGGGTTCATTTCGATATAATGTGCATGTGTGGAATGTGACTTATTCCATTTTGGTGTCAGAAACTTTCTCTTCCCCTTCTTTTCCTCCCCCTGTTCACCTTCTTTACTCTATTGGACTTTATTCTATTTATTTGTTTTTAATTGTTGCTTTGTAGATATACATAAAGGTGAAATTCACTGTGGTATATTCACATATGTACATGGCGAAACTGAAGATCACCTTGTAAAGAATCACCTTCAGATTCCCTCATGGTCTTCAGTAGTGGGGATTAAGGTGAAGGTGCTAACACAAACTTTCCGAAGGTATGAAATTCAGCCCATGACCATCTGTTCCTCTTTCATCTCTTTGCTGGATCTTTACCCATTATTCTACAGCAAGTCATTGTCCTTCCCCTAGGAGGTCTGTGAGGACTCAGGGGAAGTAGGTGAACATGCAGAAAGGCTCACCTGGCAGTTTCCCATACCCCATGTTTTAATACCTAAAATTACCAGATTTCAAACAGGAGCTTCAAGGACAGTAGTTGACAACTGCAGCAACCCATGGACAGCTATCTCCTCTTCCCAAAGCTAAGAGACAGTGACATTTTGCTCTGCTTTGACTTCTAAATGAAGTAATAGAATAAGATGTATATGGAATTTGTCACTGTGGAATTACGCTCCACTCCTCTTCTTCCCTCCCCAGGCATGCCACCCACCATCAAGGTGATAGTCCTGAAGCATGGGGGCAGGTGAGCAGTGTGAACCGTAGCACGCTTGACTTTGGATTGTACATGTAGTGGTAAATAAGACGCAGTAAGGGGAATACATATCAGTTAGGGGAAGTAGAAATAAATTGCCTTCGGAAAGTATAGTGGAGTGCTCTGGTAATTGAGATTAAAACAGACCAACTGTATAAACTTCAATCAATGAAATCACAAACATAAGAAAACCTGTTATAAATGTACATACAGTAGGATTCTGTTTGTGTAAAGCTTTTAAAGTGCAACAGAATACAGAAAAAATAATACTGACCTAAG
Organism: Sciurus vulgaris; assembly: GCF_902686455.1. NCBI lineage: Eukaryota > Metazoa > Chordata > Mammalia > Rodentia > Sciuridae > Sciurus > Sciurus vulgaris. The sequence goes on from NC_136477.1 coordinate 7,615,549, forward strand.
GAAAGGTGTGAAGAGTGATACCTATGAAGTTGATGTGACCAAACTGTTATTTATCCCTGCAGGTTGCCTGGCACAGTGTTTATAATTTCTTCCTGGATTAGGTATGCATAATTTTGTGAATATGTGTTTAATTTATGTATTGTTTGCTTCCTTTTTATTGCATACACTCTGTACATATATATTATGTTATATTACATTATATACACTATCATATGGCTAGGCCAAATGATTATTTTATTGTTAATGTTTCCTTCCTTCCTTCCCTCCCTACATAATCATGATTCCCAGAGGTCATTTCAAATACAGAAGTCTTCATTTCTTCATTCTTCAAGATAAAGAAGGCCTCTCTTCTTTCTTCTTCAATCAACTGTCCACACCCATCACTCTCTCGGAGGGGTGAGAAATGTCATGCATTACTGCTCATGGAAGACACATGCGCACAGTCCACCCACACACATGCAAACACAACATACCTGCACCCCAGGGCAGGAAAGGTCAACATGAGTTTCTCAAGCTCAGTACTCTCCTGGTTTTTGTCCCAATTGTTCCTCACTGAAACATTACCTCGTGACTTTCACCACTTTACTGAGATGTAATAGCACAATTAAAATCTGTCCATTTTTAAGATGTGAGCACTAGGGAAGTGTACATTGTGAAATGCTTACTACACTGCAGCTTCTGGACATGCCCACTACTCAGTTCCCATTATACAGAAGAGGATAACCAGGCTCTCTTTCAGTTGAAAACCCTTTCCATCCATAATGCTAATGCAAGAGGCTGAATTAGATTCAGATGTGCAAGTCTAACATACCAAGTTCTAATTGCTGACATCACAGGGTCTCTCCTCCCCCTGAGAGGAAGACCATTGCTGTCCAGTGACACACCTATTAAGCAGTCTCATCATCTAAGTCTGTGAATTCTTGTGTTTGTCATCTGCAATTAAAAATTTAAAAATACTTTTAATGTCCATCTATCCTCAGAAATGATCTCATTTTTTTCTCTCATTTAACTATTTTTGTTTGTTTAATTTAACAAACAGACACCTATCACATTCAGGGAAGGAGTTTCCTTATGATGAAAAAGAGAAGGTCATCAACATTGTTACCCAGTTTCTCTTAGAATTAATTGCTCAAGCAGACTGCTTCAGTTCCCAAGGAGAGTCTTAAGAACTTCAAGGTAATTTTGTTTTTGTTTTTGTTTGGGATGTGTTTTGTTTGCTTGTTTTCTTGTTTGTTTTTGTTTTGGAATTAAGATTTGAGCCTAGGACCTTGAACTGAGTTAAATCTCAGCCCATTTATATTTTATTTTGAAACTGGGTCTTGCTAAGTTGCAGAGACTGGACTCAAACTCATGATGCTCCTGCCTCAGCTTCCAGGTGTTGGGATTACAGATGTGCACACCTGCACCAGGCTTGAACTTTGAGTTTAGAGGTACCACGCTCGAATCTTTGCTCTTTTTTTTTTTTTTTTTTTTTTTTTTTTTTTTTTTTTTTTTTGATGCTGGGGATCGAACCCAGGGCTTACAAGGTCAGCACTCTACCGACTGATCTATCTCCCCAACCCTGGAATCTTTGCTCTTGACCATCTGAGTGGGCTTTCGTTGTCAGCTACAATTTAGGGTAGAGGAAGGCATAACTATAAAGCAAGGAGAAATTGGATGCTTTTTCAGGAAAATCTATTCCAATTGTAAAAGGAAATGATGAAGCATCAGGGGTCATTTAGAAATGTTAACTCTTTGCTCTCCTGAAGCATTAGCAGAGATTGACTCTAGGAGTCAGTCAGACAATGGACTGACCCAGGCTAGGCCAACCATTAACTGTGTGTTGTGTCTATGATACGTCCTTCTGATTCTGTAGGGCTGAGAGGCCACAAACTGCCTCACCTGAGTTTTGATGATCCCTTCTAATGATGACTCACACCAAAAGTGGAGACCATGGATCTAGAAGACAGATTTGATAGGTGAATTTCAGTTTACTTTCTGTTTCCTTGCATGGAAAAATTCTGAAGGAAAATCAAAGTCATGTACTTTGTTGCAAGTCTCATCACTTGGTCACGTGTGGAAAAGTGTTCATGTCCAAGAGAATGAGTAGAAGTTAGTGGAAGAGGGCTGGAGGGTGACAGTAGGCAAAGAATGGATTTTAATATTCTCTTTAGTGCATGATACATATGAAGAGAGTTTTTTTAAGAAACAAAACACCACTTCTTCCTATTTAGAAATACCAAAGTGATCTAGATTGCTCTTTAAAATATACACTGCTGGTCCTTATCCCAGAGTTTATCATCAGAGAAGTCCATAAAGGTACCAAGAATCATTCCTGCAAAGTTCCACTGTGATACTTGTGCTGTTCCAGAAACCACTCATTCTATTTTATTTCCTTACAATCTTTTCTGTAACATTTACTAGTGACATGGAACCCGAAAACCAAAGAGCCATTTCAAAATTCCTCCTTCTGGGACTGACAGATGACCCAGCACTGCAGACCCTCATCTTCAGCCTGTTCCTGTCCATGTACCTGGTCACCATCCTGGGAAACCTGCTCATCATCCTGGCTGTCAGCTCTGACTCCCACCTCCGCACCCCTATGTACTTCTTCCTGTCCAACCTGTCCTTCACTGACATCTGCCTAAGCACTTGTACAGTCCCAAAGATGTTGCTGAATATTCAAATAAAGGACCAACGCATCTCTTATACAGGCTGCCTCACCCAGGTCTGCTTTGTTATAGTTTTGGATTCTTGGAAAATTTTCTCCTGGCAGTGATGCCCTATGACCAGTATATGGCCATTTGTCACCTACTCCAGTACACAGTCATTGTGAAGTCCCGCCTCTGTGTTCTGCTGGTTCTGGTCTCTTTGCTCATTAGCCTTTGGGAAGCCCTCCTCCACACTCTGCTGTTGCTGAGGCTGTCCTTCTGCTCAGCCCTGGAGATCCCCCACTTCTGTGAACTTGCTCAGGTCCTCAAGCTGCCTGTTCTGACACCCTCACTGACAACATCCTGATATATGTTGCACCTTCTATGTTTGCTGGCCTTCCTCTCTCTGGGATCAATTTCTCTTATGTTCACATTGTGTCCTCTGTCTTGAGAATGCCCTCATTAGGAGGGAAGCATAAAGCCTTTTCCACCTGTGGGTCTCACCTCTCTGTGGTCTCCTTGTTCTATGGGACAGGATTTGGGGTGTACATTAGCTCTGCAGTAACTGACTTCCCCAGGAAGGCTGCAGTGGCATCAGGGATGTACTCTGTGGTCACTCAGATGCTGAACCCCTTTATCTACAGGGGTAGATATCTGAGGAACAGGGACATGAAGGAGACCTTGAGGAAGCTTACAGAGACAGTTTCTCTACTATAAAGTGTCATGTGTTTTGAAGCAGGTTTTATAGTGTAAGTAAAAGTGACAAGATTCCTGGTAGCCAGAATGTCTGCCTCTCTCCCTAAGTTCTTCTCACAGAATGGTAAAACTTAATGACCAAGTGCATTTTAACTTGTCTCGAAACCTCCTATTGCTTTTTGTCTGGCTCTGTGATGTTTAATGCACGATGCATATTCTCTAAATACAATTTTGTTTCCTTGATTCACAGAAGCAAAGTCTCATGGACAGGTTTTTCCTTTAGCAAATTTTCTTGTGATATCATTTTTCTTGCAAAAGGGCAAGTTGGGGTGATGAGTGGACCAGAGAAAATATTTAAGTAAATTTGTGGTGAGACATCTAGTGTAGGTTCCCCTTGGTCCTAGGGCTGTGAGAATACAGTGGCTTAGCAAATTTCTACTAGGGATTCAAACTCTTATTTGCTGTTTGTTCAGATCTGTGATATTTGGCAAATGATTTCAATCTCTAAGCTCCAAATGTTCAGGCATAGTGAGTGTGCATGTGTGTGTGTGCATGTGTGTGTGTGTGTGTGTGTGTGAGAGACAAAACGTGGTGTAGCGTCATGGCCAGCTCTTTCTCCCCCTGAACGGAAAGTGCTACCCTCCACAGGGACCCTGCTGGTGGGACCACTGTTAGCTTGTGACTTTGCATTGTCTCATGAATTTCCATTTTCCAAATATCAGGAAATTTTTGTCACCTTTCTTAAATGTCTACACACTTGATATTTTCACTCATATAGCTGATGTTTGTTTAAAAATTAATGTGCCACCTACCACCTCCATGGAAAAACTCCCTTAAGATGAGACATAGAATCTGAGTTTCCCAACTGCCCTTAGAATTAATGGCTGAAGGAGGTGGCTTATGTTTCTGTGGGGAATTCTCCTGAGCTTCAAGTACAGATGCTTCAAGCATAGAGGCAACATTTTCTGACTTTGCTCAGGCCTGGGTGGAGGGATGCCTTGGGACCACTGTAACTAATTTCATGAGTAGAGATGGACACACTTGGAAGGCATAGAAAAGTCTAGAGGCTTTGGTCAGGAAGAAAATATCTAGGTCGCACAGGAAAATCTCGAGATCTGAGTGATCACTTAGGAATACTGATTCCATGTACCCAGAGACATTAAGAGATTGTCGGTGAGTCAGCCTGGCACTCAGAACATCTGAGCCCCAAACTCAGTCTGGGCCAAGGACACACTTAGGATCTGACATGCGTGGTGATACCGCACTTTGCCTAAGTGGACTGGTAAACACATGGGCTGAAGGTAAGAATATTTGCCTTCGCCCAGATGATTGGCTGGGTTGAGACATTGTTCTGCTGATTTATAATTCTCTTTTCATGAGATGGAGTCTTTCGACATGTGACGTTAGCTCTTCCTTCTCCCCCTTTGTCAAGTGTGTTTAACCCTAACCCCTCGGCTTTATCTTTTGTTGATCTATAAATGTTCTTTTTTGAACCATAGGAAGGCTCTTCCACTGTGATGGTAGCCACAAGGTCCCCCTCTTTATAACTCCTGGAGGGTTGCTGTAATGATGAGGAATGAGCAGGTAGAAACAAGGCAGCATAGTGCCAGGCCCCTTGGCCTCACGGGGGCATTTCCCATCAGGGGCATTTCTCAAGACAAAGGCACCTGGCAGGCTTCATCCTCCCAGGGGATTGGGTAGAGGGGAAAATGAGAAAAGAAGAGAGAATGTCCCTAGCAGTGCAAGTGACAAATTTAGGCACAGTGAACTTCATATTCTCAAATTTCCCTTGGGACATGGAGGTCATTTGCAGAGGAAAGGAAGGAAGTATGGAAGACGTCAATATGCTTTTTGCATGGACACACTGCAATTAAAATGATTCAAATGACCAAATAAAGTAACATGTGAATCCGTGCAGGCATTGAAACCATGAAAGAAAACGAAACCGTTGTGTGATTGAGGGCATGTCATGAGAGATTTTTAAATATTCACCAAATGTATACAGGTGTGGTGATATTTCTTATGGATTACTCAAATATAACAAAAAGTACAGAAAGTAACAGTTAAGGTCTGGGTACTGCCTTGAGCAGTGAGTAAGAGAGGAATCAAGTTTGGTTCCAACAAGTGGATTTTATTCATGCAATGCACACTCAACTTAACATTCCTAATGTTAGCAAGTCACAAACACATTGAGGATTCACTCCCTTGTTCACCTAGAGTCCAATCTCCATGGACTTACACGATGCAACATCTCTTAGACAAGAAGTCAGTCAGCAAGACCGAGGGGAATCTTCTCAGTGTAAACTCTCTCAGCTCCTCAGATGTCTTTGGATGTCCTTGGGAGTCCGATAAGCTGGAGGCTGGATGGCAGTCATGGTCATGGAGAGGTGGTCAGTCATCTGACCTCGGTGACAATGGTCACTCAGCAATCAGCGATAGTGTGGACAGCAACCAGGGCAGTCAAGAGACAGAGCGACATGGAGTCCTCTGGTCATGGTGCTGCTGACAGTGTGCTCCAAAAGTCCAGGGGTTTAAGTAGTGATTTGCAGCCGAGTCATGCTCTGGTCTTCATTGATAAAGACCAGAATATGACTAGACTAGGAGCCACCACTCAAATCATAGATAAAGGTTCATATGAGCATTGTTCAGGAGTGTCATCCTGCCACACAGCAAGTTTGTCAGTAGGCACCTTTATGATTTTAGTTTTACAAGTCCAGGCAAATACCAAATACAGCTCATTATTACTACTTAACACACAACAATAGCAATTCCTATTATTTCCTTGTCTTATAACAGGTACCAACACTCAACATTATCAAATTCACATCTTAAATTCCCTCCTCTCTGGTACCATCATTGCAATAGAGAGCATACAATTGATGCCATGGTTTGGACCATTTTGTTTTTGCCCGTTCCCCAGAAGAGCCACAGCATTAACTTGATGTACATGAATCCTCTGTGGTTTGTGTTGTCCTTGGTATCATTCTTCTATGATGACTGCATTTTATTTAAAAATGCTGTATACAAGCAGCCTCATTTTGTGCATGTCATTTTATTACCATTTCTTCCTTGACATGTTTTAGTAATACTAATGATTTTATTTCTACTTTACTACTAGAAATTTGCATAATATTTTACATCCCCATTGGTTCCTCCATTTTCTCTCCGACTGATATCATGGTGTTTGCTTTCTATCATTAACACATGGATAAATACATGTACAATATGAAACCACAGACAGGGGAAATTATCAAAATAGTCCTGCTTCTGAGAAGGGAAAGAAAGAAATTCTGGGGAATACGTATTCAGTATATATTAATATTTAAATAGAAGATGTGAAGTTGGCAGAGTAGAACAACAACATTCAGTCATTCTGGCCAAGAGTAAATAGGGGTGTTTTATAAAGATTATCATCACAATATCTCTGATGTTGTTATAGTTTAAAATATTATTTACTTTATATAGAAGAATTGCTAGACAAGATGGCACCATGCTGGGTATGCCTGGGTCTATACTTCCTCCCCCAGAGTCCTCGTAACTAATAGAAAGAAGTGCCACCAAAGTTCTGCACTGAGACTCAAGGGGAGGCAATGGAAAGAGAAGGTGGAACTGATGAACACCTTTTCCCTGCACCCCGTGAGGATGCAAGGATAGGTCAGAATTTGACCACTGTCATCCTGTTTGAAAGGGAGATGATTTATTTGCAAGAGGAAGATGGCTTTTGCCACCCTATAGGCAGTGTAGGGTAGAAGGAGATCTCTGGGTGCTGTTGAAAACAACTAATCAAAGGGGGGGACGATATGGGGAGGAACAGGGCATAAACAGACCTCTGTCCTGAGGTAGGCAGCATGTTCTAGTCCTACTGCAGGAGGAAGTGTCCTTTTTGATTAGGGGAAGAAATGACCTATTCCTTCCTTCTCAAGGAGAAACTGGAAACAACTCTCCCAAAAACATAAGGCAAGGAATTTTTGAAAGAAATACCTTGCCAGGAAGCCCAACCTAAACTCACCGGGTTTATAAGCAGTTTCTTTTAAGCATTCAAGAAAGACTAAATTTCAATGTTAGAAGAGCAATTTTAGAATAAACAAGAGAAAGACAAATCCCCGTGTTTATCACTGATTGGGTTAATCTCAGAAAGGAGCAGGAGAAATTGGACCACAGCTAAAGCAAGACAAGAGAACCAGAGAGGGTTTTTAAAAAGAAATAGATATACACAGGATGCTGTTGTAAAGATGCTAATGAAATGAAAAATTGATCATGGAGAAAAGAGGTGAGAGACTCTCCAGAGCTACATCCTACACTTGGCAAAAATGAATAAGCTCTCTGCACAAGTGAAGATAAGTGCTTGAAGATGGTACCAATCTTCTGTCTCATTCTCAAAGAAGATAAAGACAGCAAAGTGTCTTGAATGTTCTCAAGTTATCAATAATATCACAATCTACCAGGCAGTTTTATATAGAAGTTCTACAAATAACTTTTTCAGAATGAGTGGAAAGATTAAAGAAAATTTTCAGGAAACACAGATATGGAATATCATCTAGGTCATTTTTTCATGCTACTAGTGTTTGAGTCCAGTGTCTCACACATGCTAGGCAAGTGATCTGCTTGGAACTAAGAACCAGTCCTTCTCTAACCCATTTCCAAGGCTACTAGAGCATAGATACCTAAATTACCCAAAATTAACACCATAAAGTAATAAATCAAGGTACCCACAATCTTGAAATATTGGAGAATGACTTCCAGAAAACAATATCTGATAAGAAATAAAGAGGGATAAGCTATATATCCAATTTATTTATCTTTTCTCCAGGAATTCAGGGTTGGTTGATTCTCCATAGAACCATATCTTTTACGTCTGAACTCTCATCAGGTCTGCGCTCAACTGTCAAATTCTCCTCTCATATAAAAGAGCACAGTACAGTGCTACTATGTTAGCAGATTTTCAAGGCTACAACAAAATACCTGACAAAATCAACTTAGAGGAGAAAAGACTTATTTTGACTCATAGTCTGAGATGTTTCAGTTCATGGTCAGATGGTTCCATTGTTTAAACCTGTAGCCAGAAAGAAACATCATGGTGGAAGAATGTGGCAGAAGAAACTATTCACCTCATGGTACACAGGAAGCAGAGAAAGATAAAGAGCAAGTGACTAGAGACAGAATATGGTCCCCAAAGGCATGACCACAAGTACCCACTCCCTTCAACTGGGTCCCACCTCTTATAGTTCCCAAAAGTCAATAAAAATTAAGAATTCAAATACAAAGGACAATACTGGAAGGGAATCAAGTGGGAGGGAGGCAGGAAGGTAAAGGGGAAGAACTGTGGAATAAAATTGATGAAACCATGCTAGGTGCATATTAAAATGAATTCCCTGAAAGGTGTAACTATAAATCATCAATTAAAAACAATAAGTAAACAGAAGGTAGCAGGGGAGTAGAGGAAGGGGATCAAAAAGAGGGAGAAAGAATGGGGAAAGGAAAGTACTGAGGATTGAAATGGAAAAAAAATTACATGCATTTATAAACACATCAAGATGAACTCCACTATTATCTACTATTAGGTATGGCTATAGTACAGTTATAATTATGCTTGATGTATCAAAAATGTATAAATGCATTCTACCATCATGTACAACAAATTAGAACAAATTTTAAAATTTTTAAATAAAAGCAGGAATAAATAATTTGTATAGACTCAAACTAAAAAGCTTTTTCTCAGCAAAGGAAACTATCAGCAAAGTGAAGAGAGAGCCTACAGAGTGGGAGAAAATCTTTGCAACACATACTTCAGATAGAGCACTAGTCTCCAGAATCTATAAAGATTCAAAAACTTTATATCAAGAATACAAATAACCCAATCAACAAATGGGCTAAGGAAATAAGCAGACACTTCACAGAAGAAGATCTATAAGCAATCAACAGATATATGAAAAAATGTTCAACATCTCTAGTAATAAGAGAAATGCAAATCAAAATACCCTAAGATTTCATCTCACCCAAATTAGGATGGTGATTATCAAGAATACAAGAAACAACTGGTGTTGGCGAGGATGTGGGGGAAAAGATACCCTCATACAGTGTGGACATTCCTTAGAAAACTTGGAATGGACCCACCATTTGACCCAGTTATCCCACTCCTTGGCCTATACTCAAAGGACTTAACGTCAGCTTACTACAGTGATGCAGCCACATCAATGTTTATAGCTGCTCAATTCACAATAGCCAGATTGTGGAATGAACCTAGATGCCATTCTATTGATGAAAGGATAAAGAGACCGTGGTATATGTACACAATGAAATATTACTTGGCCATAAACAGGAATGAAATTATGGCATTTGCAGGCAAATGAATGAAGTTGGAGAATATCATCCTAAGTGAGATAAACCAACCTCAAAAAAACAAAGCTGAATGATATCACTGATAAGCAGATGATGACACATAATAGAGGGTGGGAGGGAGGCAAGAATGGAGGAAGGATGGATTGTATAGAGGAAAAGAGGGATGGGAGGGGTGCGGGGAAGTAAAATATAATGAGACAAACATTATCACCCTATTACATGTATGATTACACAAATGATATCATTGTACTTCATGTAGAATCAGAGAAACAAGTTGTACCCCATTTGTTTACAATGAATCACGACTAATAAATTATTTTAAAAAGGAAAAAGAAGAAGAAAAAAGTAACAAAACAAGCAACCAAAAAACATCTATCAAGGGAGCCATTGGGAGATGTTCATATCCAAACAATGAGTTCTGCATACTAATTTCCCTCATTGGTTTTGTTGTTCTCTACTCATGGATGAATGTAAGTCTCAGTCAACAGGGCTGCTGTCTCAGCACAGGCTGGGTATGTGGAACAATGCAATCTATTTCTGACAGGCTGGAGGTGCAAAGTCTAGATCATGGTGCCAGCAATCTAGACCCTGGTGATGACCCTCTTGGTAGTTTGCAGGTGGACACCTCGTGGATGTGTTTTCCCTTGGCAGAGAGAGTGAGCTCTGGCATCTCTGCTCTCCTTCCTATGGTATTGATCCCATCCTTAGAGGTCCATCTGTATGACCTCAAATAACCTAATTGCCTGCACATGTCCTCCTCCCAATACCACTGTGTTTGGGAGAAATGGAAAATTATCAGGAAAGCTGATAACTTGTGGTGTAGAGACAATTGTGGTTATGAACTTTAAAAATTTAGGTCTTGTTTATTCCACAGCAACCTTAACTTTATCCTGTTGCTGGGACATAATCATCAAAACATGGAATATTGGAGCAGGAAAGGCACAATGATCCTATTGTTCAGAAATGAGAGTCCAGAGAACCAGCAACACATAGATGAACCATTTCTTTATTTCTGAATTATCTTTACACAGAATGAATGGGCCATCAAAAAAGTGCTTAGAAACAAACATGAATTTGATTCCTGTCTCACATGCAAGGTAAAAATAAATTTCATGTGGTCTCAGTTTTGCAAAAGGAAGATTAAAACTCTTTTTCATCTAGTAGTTGCAGGTTCTCTGTTCTAGTGCCTAAGTCTTTGTTCCACTTTGAGTTGAGTTTCATGCAGGGTGAGAGATAAAGTTTTAATTTCATGTTGTTATATGTGGCTTTCCATTTTTCCCAGCACCATTTGTTCAATAGGTTATCTTTTCTCCAGTGAATGTTTTTGACACCTGGGTTCCATAACAAGGCCCCTAAAGCACAAGAAATTAAATCAGGAATCAATAAATGGGATGGATTAGAACTAAGAAGATTTTTCTCAGCAAAAGAAATAATAATGTGAAGGGAGAGCCTACAGATTGGGCAAAAATCTTTATCACTTGCACCTCAGATAAAGCATTAATCTCTAGGATACATAAAGAACTCAAAAAACTTAACACCAAAAATCCAAGTAACCCAATAAATTAATGGGCTGAGGAATTGAACAGACACTTCACAGAAGAAGATATACAATTGATCAACAAATACCTGAAAAAATGTTCAACATGTCTAGCAGTTAGAGAAATCAAAACTACTCTAAGATTTCATCTCACTTCAATCAGAATGGCAATGATCAAGAATACAAGCAATAATAAATGTTGTCAAGGATGTGGGGTGACGCTGTCCAGCAGAGTCAATTTGGCACGGGAGCAAACGAGTAGCGAGACTCTTGAATTTGGAACAGTTTATTGTAGATTCAGGAAACCCAGGAACCCTGGCGCTCAAGAAGATCCAGTTTATATCCCCTCCAGGAGTCGAAGGGTAGGGCTGACGCCAATTATGCGAAGATTAGACGAGGAGCTAGATGTCCAAGCAGGCATGATTAAGAGCACTCAGGAACACCTGTGCATGCGTTGTGTGTGTGGACTTAATTGAATACGGCCAATGACATATCACCTGGGTGTGCTTATGTTAATCACCCTCCTCACTGCTGATGTGATCAAAACAACTTCTGGATGGCTGCCAGGTGCCATCTTGGTGTAATCCATATGGCATAGCCCCCAGCATCTCCCCCTTCCTTATATGTAATGAAAATGAAGCTGGCAGGGATCATGTCTGTCTTAGGTCCCGGGAATCAACATCCTGTCCTTACCCCTCATCAAAGGATACCAAAGCGGGTTGGCCCTTCTGTCTTAGGTTGGTACAGTGTTTTCCTGTGGTTACCCATCTTTGACTACCGATTCAGCATACTAAGCCATATACTGGGAGATTGTCCCGCTTCAAGGGCGGCCATGGCCTATTTTATGATCACATTATGAGTCCGTTGGCTGGCTTTGAGGTGTTTGTAAATGTAGAATAGAATTAACACAAGCGTACCCAAATTTATTAGTGTGGGACTTAAGAGTCCCCCAAATTTGGTGCCAAATTGTGTAATGCTCCCGTGATAAGCCCTCTACCTTAGTGGCATTCATGGCGAGTATCTGCCGTCAAAGCCTTGACCCAGCTCATCGAATCCATCTGTCCATTGTTGTGCAATCTGGGAAAATAACTGTCTAGAGAAGTTCTCACTAAAAGACACAAAAAGGAAAGGGAGAGCTAGGCACACAGGAGTATACGAAAAAGTAAATGTTTCACTCTCTCTACATATTTCAGTATTAACTCCATTAACCTTTTGATCAGTGCACTTTCCTTTACTTATAGACCCTCCTTTTACAAAAGCCAGGGGGCTTATATACATACATGCCTTAGGCCTGCATAAGGACCAAATGGATAAGGGGTTGAAATTACCTTTGTATTCCAAATTTTCTATAAAATCTTTTGTACTTTAAGATGTGATATATATCTGATTAGGTAAATACCAAGGTCCAAAACCAGATTACTGGAGACCTTTTTATCAGGTCCTAGGTGCTGAGAAGCTTCCCATGAAGGAGGCCAAGTAATAGGCTTTTTGAAGGACTGGCAATGGCCATACTAATTGATATAAAAATCAGTCTTATTATTAATAGCTCTGGGCATATAACCAGGGATATTTGTATTGGAGTTCTTTTCTTTATTTAAGGTAATATCTGCCAAATTACGATCGATCAATTGTACACAAGATGTGCCATTGCCAAAGGTGAGGCATAATGCATTCTCTAGTGATAAATTCAGGGTAAACTTGGAGTCCAATGGTGGTGTGTTCCTAAGGATAGCTTGCCCAGTAGATTCATTAATGGAAAAGAACTGAGGAAAGATTGCACCACCTAGAGAGACTGAAATCAGTCAAACCAATACCTGACTATTGTCCAGAACTGTTCTTCCTGGATGAAACTCACCACCATCATCAGTAGCAGCAGGATACACAGAGGGCTCGGCTGCATCTTGACGAACTGTCTTAACTGCTTGGACTAGCCCTTCTGGAATCCAAAATGGCATTTTTTCTTCCTGTGGAAATACACACACATGCCCTCTTCCCCAAATCAAGACCGGGGAAGGTCCTTTCCATTCTCCTGTTACAACATCTTTCCATAAAGCTTGTGTCTTTATGTCAGTGTCAACTGCAGCATGTCGATCCTCTGCTGATTTTCCTGGTTTATCCAAATTCAAAAAATTTAAGGTAAAAAGGGCTATGGATAATCTGTTCTTAGGTGAATATGACTCCCCTACTCCCCCTTTTTGTTTTATTAATAAGGTCGTAATAGTTAAGACCTTATTAATGAGCTCTTTCTATAATTCCTTGTCCCTGGGGGTTATAAGGAATACCTGTGACATGATATACACTAAACATAGAACAAAACTGTTTGAAGGTTAAGGATGTATATCCTGGACCATTGTCTGTTTTTATTATTTTTGGAAGGCCCAGGATAGAAAAGATATATAGGCAGTGATTTATAATATCTTTTGTTTTTTCACCTCACTGTAAAGAGGCCATAATAAATCCTGAATAAGTATCTATGGACAAATGCATGTATCTAATCTTTCCAAATTCTGGGATATGAGTAACATCCATTTGCCATATATGGTTGGCTTGTAATCCTCTAGGGTTAACACTATTTTGAGGTACTGGGAGATAAGTGACACAATGTTGACAATTTTTGACAATAGTTCTAGCTTGTTGTTTAGTGAATTTAAAATGTCTTTGAAGAGTGTTAGCATTAACACGAAAATTTTTATGAAAAATTTTGCTTCTAAGAACGTGGAAAAAATATGTACGTCTCTAGTAGCTAAGTCTGCTAAAGCATTACCCATAACCCTGTATGAGCCCTAATATGTCCAACAAAAAATAGTTCCTTACGGTCCCAAATTAACTTTTGAATTGTAGATAATGAGGAATGAATGGTAGATGCCGAGGATGTTTTTGGTACAATTTCTATGATATTTATAGCATTGACTATATATGTGCTGTCAGAAAACAGATTAAATGGCTGATTTGGGAACATTTAGAAAATTTGACAAATGGCTAGAAGCTCTATCTTCTGGGCAGACTGTGAAGGATAAAGAAAAGTAAATGTCTGTGTTGGTGTGACTATAGTAGCTGTTCCATTACTGGACCCTTCAGAAAAGCAAGTTATAACATTTGGTATGGGATCTTTTCTAGTGACCTTAAGAAATATGAATGGGTTTCTGATGACTATTTGGATCATGGGGTCCCTGGGGTAGTGGTTATTAAAATTTGGATTATAATTACATATAATGGTAGCCCATACTTCTGATTCTTGTGCAAGCTCAATTATAGTTTCTTGTTTATAAGGAGTGATAATATTTTTTTGGAACAATGCCAAAAATTCCTATAGCATTAATTATTGCCTTTTTTATTAACTTTCCCATTAATTCTGTATAACTTGCTAGATTTATCTTTTGGCTATAGTGAAGATGGACTCAGTAAATAGGTCCTTGTTGCCAGAACACTGCTGTAGGACTTCCTATGGTGGCTATGATTATCAGTAAAATAGGCTTAGTTATATCTACCCAATCTAAATGTGCCTTAGTAATGGCATCTTCTACCTGACATAATGCTTTCTAGCTTCTGTGGTAATTTTCCGGAGAGAGACGGGATCACCACTTCCCTTAAGAACATCAAATAATGGTCCAACGTCTTCAGTTGTTAATTTTAAATATGGTCCTATCCAGTTTATATCTCCCAAAAGTTTCTGGAAATCATTTAATGTTTTTAATCTATCCATCCTAAAGGTAACCTTTTGAGGTCGTATTAAGGTTTTTAATGGCACCAAGGTAGGTAATGGGGCAAGAACTCTGTAATTTATCCTCTGCTATCTCTAATCTGAATCAAAGAAGATTTTTGACCAGTCCATCATATACTCTGAAAAGTTTGTCTTGATCAGGATGAGCTAATAAGACATCATCCATATAATGATAGATCTGTAGTCTTTATCAGATTTTCTAATAGCCTGTAAAGCTGTCTACATAGACCTGATACATAGTGGGGCTATTGGCCATGCCTTGTGGTAATACTGTCCATTCATATCTTTGATCAGGTCCTTTGTGGTCAGTAGCTGGTACAGTAAAAGCAATTCTACAAGTATCTTCCTTATGAAATGGTATAGAAAAGAAGCAATCTTTTATGTCTAAAACTATATTTCTCCAATCCTTCGGAATAGCAGACAATTGAGGGAGGCCAGATTGAGCTGTTCCCATTATTACCATTTGATTATTAATTGCTCTAAGATCTTGGAGGAGTCGCCACTTTCCTGATTTATTTTAATTATAAAGGTAGGTGTATTGAAAGGAGACATAGAAGGTTGTAGATGGCCCAAGGCCAGTTGTTGTCTTATTAATTCTCTGGCTACTTGTAACTTTTGAGTATTGAGGGGCCACTGAGGTATTCAAACAGCCTTTTGTGATTTCCATGTCATTTTTATTGGCTTGGTGGTCCCCTCTGAAAACTCAGTCCCTCCTTATTAATTTTCCTCATAGCTTGGGTGATTCAGTTATTCCCTGTGAATGCACTCCCAGTCCTTTTCCAGGTATGATTCCCTGGTTCACCATGATATTAAAAACTATTGGGTTAATATGCGTATGTTCATTAGTCAACTTGATCTGTAATTGTCTTAATATGTCTCTCCCTCATAAATTAACGGGTAAATCTCTTAAGACATAGGGTTGGAAAGTACTGTAATTTCCTTCTGTATCTGTCCATTTCACTAACTGTGCACTCCATGGTGGGTTTGAGGCAACCCCCAATCCTCATAAGGTCTGGTCAGCCTTTTGAAGAGGCCAATCTTTTGGCCATTAGGTCAATGTTATGATACTAAGATCAGCTCTAGTGTCTAATAACCCACTAAATTCCTTGTCATTTATTCTTATAGTATACATGGGGCAAGTGTTTAGATCTAAGGCAAACATGGTCATAGGTTCCCCTGTGGATCCAAACCCTGATGTATTTCTGTTATTCCTTTTAGCTAAATATTTGTCATGTTCACTGGGTATCAGCAGTATTTGTGATATTTTATAACCCTGATTTATAACAGAAATACCTTTTGGGGAACTGACCATTATTTTTATCTCTCCATCAATTACTCCTGGTGTTATATGGAGTTCTCTTAGGGCAGCAGAATTGTGCCCTAATTGTAAACCTACTGTTCCCAATTTAAGAGGTCCATAGGTACCCGTAGGTATTAATTGAACCCCCATTTCTGGAGTTAGTACTACTCTGGAGGTAGCACAGAGGTCCAATCCTGCTCTTCCTGTTGTATGTCTGATGAGGAAATTAATGGATAATAAGTTCGAGGAATCATTCTGATGTGATCTGCCACTGGCTATCCTTCCTTTAGGGCTCCAAATATTTGTAGGACCCGAGCCCGAGGGCCCCTCCTCTCATTTTTGGGGAGTGGTTTTCCTTCAATGTTAACTACAAATTTACATTCACTTGCCTAATGTTTTCCTTTTTTACATTTTGGACATATTCCAGGCATTTTTTTGTATGTACTATGACTTGGGTTTGGACAGTCCCTTGTAAAATGTCCTGGCTGTCCACATGAAAAACAGCTTTTGGGTTTGGCCCCCATACCTTGAGCTACTCCTTGAGAGACAGCAGCTACTAGTACTTGACCCAGTATAGCTGACTCATTAACATATCTGCATATTTTTAAATAGGTATTGAGATCTTTATTTTTCCATGGCCTAATTGCTTCCCTGCACCATTTATTAGCTTGTTCATACGCTAAATGTTTTATTAAAGACATTGCTTGTTCTGAATCCCCAAACACTCTGCCTGCTGTTAGTAACAGATGGTCTACAAACTTTGCATATGGTTCATTTGAGCCCTGTGTAACTTTGGATAATTGCCCTTGCAAGTCCCCATAACCTTGTAATGTTTTCCATGCTCTAAGAGCGGCGGTAGCTATCTGAAGATAGACTGCTGAATCATACGCAATTTGTTGCTGTTGTTCAGCATATACTCCTTGTCCCAGCAACATATCTAGGTTTCATTGATGGAAAGCTGCAGCTGCATTTCTATGAGCTGTCTCTGCACAGAGCTCTTGATTGGTTACTTTCCACATTAAATATTGTCCACCATGCAAAACTGCTTGACACATACTCGCCCAATCACTAGGAGTCAGATTAAGTATTGCAATGGATTCCACCATACTCATGGTAAATGGAGCTTGGGGCCCATAAGTAGTGACTGCCTCTTTAAGATTTTTTACTGCTTTAAATTCTAGGGCCTGATGAAATCGCTGCCCCTGACCACCAAGACAGAGCAGGACAGTCTTATTGGGCCTTCCACAGGGTCCCAGAGATCCCTGGTATCACTTGAGACTCCACCACAACATGGCCAACAAGAGTGCCCACAAAATGTCAGGTCCTCCCACCTTTGATCATAAGGGGGAGTTGAGGGGGTAATTATTTCATGTTCTTTCCTGCCCTTTAGCAACTCTGCAGTGTTAACTCGCCTATTTTCCAGTTCCTCCCCAGTATCTCCTTCCTCCTCAGAATCTGCTTCTTGTAATATATTTTTTATGCCTCCTTTTTGAATCATCTATTCAGACTGATTTCATGATATTTCCAAACCCATCTTTTACTACTAAATAAGTTTGATACAGGACAAACAAAGACCACACTAACAGTAGTACAAACACACAAACAACACTAAATACATGCACTCCAGAGTTCCTTTATCATCTTCTTTGTATTTCATTACCTGGCCAGCTATCCTGAGTACCTAACTGCCTTAGAAAGAGACAGGGCCTCAGCTTACCTGAGTACCTAACTGCCCTAGCACAGGGGTTAACTGCCCCAGAGACAGGGCCTCTGCTTACCTGAGCCCCTAACTGCTCTAAGGACAGGGGCTCAGCTTTCCCTGGCCAGCTATCCTGAGCACCTAACTGCCTTAGAAACAGGGGCTGCAGCTTACCTAGCTACTCACCATTTGAGTTCTCAGGAGGGGAGACGAATGCAAAGTTCCCCATACACAGTGTCCCCCATATGCAGAGTTCTCCGTCTTCCCCGTACACAGAGTTCTCCATAGTCCCCGTACCCTGAGTTCTCCATAGTCCCCATAAGCAGAGTTCCCCATAGTCCCCATATGCAGAGTTCCCCGTACAGGCCACCATTTGATCCGTCCAGTGGAGTCAATTTGGCACGGGAGATAAACAAGTAGCGAGGCTCTTGAATTTGAAGGGGTTTATTGTAGATTCAGGAAACCCAGGAATCCTGGCGCTCAAGAAGAGCCGGTTTATATCCCCTCCAGGAGGCGAAGGATAGGGCTGATGCCAATTATATGAACATTAGGCCAGGCGCTAGATGTCCGAGCAGGCATGATTAGGAGCACTCAGGAACACATGCGCATGCATTGTGTGTGTGGACTTAATTGAATTCAGCCAATGACAAATCACCTGGGTGTGGTTATGTTAATCAACCTCCTCACTGCCAATGTGATCAAAACAACTTCTGGCTGGCTGCCAGGCGCCATCTTGGCATAGCCCGTATGGCATAGTCCCCAGCAGTGGGGAAAAAGGTATACTCATACATTGCTGCTGGAAATACAAATTGGTGCAACCATTGTGAAAGCAGTATAAAGATTCCTTAGAAAAGTTGGAATGAAATCATCCAGTTATCTCATTCCACAGTTTATACCCAAAGGACTTAAATGAGCATACTACAGTGATGCAGCCACATCCATATTTATGGCAGCTCAACTCCCAATAAGTAAACTAAGGAACCAGCCTAGGTGCCCTTCAACAGACTAATGGATAAAGAAAATGTGATATATATATACACACATACCACATCGAATATTACGCAGATTTAAAGAAGAATGAATTTTGGCATTTGCTGGTAAATGAATGGAGTTGGAGAATATCATGCTAAGCAAAATAAGCCAAACCCAAGAAAACAAAAGACCAAATGTTTTCTCTGATATATGGATGCTAATTCACAATAAGCAGGGAGGGTTAGGGAAGAAAAGAGTTACTTTATATTAGGTATAGGGAAGGGGTAGGGGGAAAGGAATGATAGTAGAGTTAAGCAGACATTATTACCCCATGTACATGTACTACTGCATGACCGATGTGATCCTGCAATATGTGTACCTTCAGAAAAATGAGAGAAACCCTCCATTTATGTATGATCTATCCAAATGCATAAATGCATTCTACTGTCATGTACAACTAATTAGAACAAATAAAAAAATTTAAAAACTCTTTGATAAGGTTTTCAGTGTCGAGACATACTGAACACAGAACATGAGGGGAAATACAAACAAACTGAACCATGTGAAACCTGTGCGCCTATGTGTGGGCGATGCTCAGTACTAGGAAGTGTGTGCAAATGGAGGCACATGAGAAAATAACTATTAGCATGAATAAAATTTAAAGACCACCAGACCAAGTACCTGAAAAGCTATTCTGAGTCCACTTATAAATGAGATAAACAACTCAATTGAAATGTCATGAGAAGATGCAGGCTCTCAAACTCATAACAAGAGAAAATTCATTCACTGCAAGCTGTTTTACACACATTTGATCCTCAGCATTAATGAAAATGTTGGTAGGAGGGTGGGTAGTCCCAGGGTGTCTAATGGCAAGGGAAGTCATTCAACCACTGAGGAAAATTCTGAAAGTCACCAACTTGGCAAACTGTTCTGTGAGCCAGTAATTCCATTCAAGGAAAAAAACCACCTTGTATTTCCTTCAGGAGACATGAGGAAGATTTGCAAACAGTTTTATCACAATAGCAGAAATAAAGCTACCAAGATTTCACCAACATCAGAAATGTCCCTTACTTGTAATGTCACCACACACACTTTTAAAATACAAGACCTTAAAACTAAAAGAATACCTGCTCAACCAAAGGAGATGTGATTGGTCCTGAAGCACAGGGATTAGAAGAACAGAAGACGTGGAGTTCATTCATAAAGTATGAACTTCAACAACATAAAAACCAGCACAGTTATGTAATAACTGTATGAGGATCACTCCAGAGTGATAAAAATGCTTTAGAGTCCTGTGAAAATGCAGGGTGGAATTTATGATATATCAGCTATCAGACAGGCTGTCAACCCAGATTCTACCTGCATGATCACAATGCCACCTCCTCTCCTCAGTGTCCTCAGTGTGAATTATAAGGAAACATGGTTGTACCTTGGATGCTCCTGGATCATCCAGGATTAGCCCTTCCTCTGCACCTACCTTCTCCTCAAGAGACAACTTTCACCCATGTATCACATAAAAATCCACCTGTTTTGGGGAGAGGATCTGGACACAGTTTGAAGACCACCATTCAGTCCTCTGTGGAGATGCAGTCTGCTGGATCCAGGAAATGTGAGCTTAATGGACCAAAGGGAGGGTTTTCTTCCTCTGCCATCAAGTCAGGGTGTGCGGTCACTGCTGACCTGGAGGAGAGTCAGCCCAGGCAGGATCCATGTCCTGGAGGACTGAAGGAAGCCCTGCTCTGTTCCAGCACAGCCCAGGCCTCTGAGTCATTGAAACAAACGGCGGCTCTTCTGGTTTGAGTGTATTAGTATTAGAGTTTCTTCTTCTTCTTAAACTGAGGACATATTTACTGAGGATTTTCTAAAATGTCCCAATACTGTCAGAACACTGATATCACCTAATTATACCAATTTTGTAGACACTGAACCTGAGAATGGTGCATGGCACTACTGCATGGGAAGAATGTGGTTTTCCAGGAGCGGGTCTCAGGATTCACTCTGTGGCGCATGAGTGCCACATCTTCGTCTCTCAGTGCTGGTAGGTCAGAATCGAATTCTGGTGGCTCTAACAACATGATCAGGTAGAAGTTATCGACTCTATATATGATGGCTTTGTTGGGATGCTTTCTTCTAGTTATTCACCTTCTCTAACATCCCCAAGATTGGAACTGTGTCTAACCTTGAATTTTCAAAAACCGATGATGAAATTTTCAAAATGTTTTGACTATAATTAAACAAAATATTTTCAGTGAAAAAGGAAAATGAGTGAGTAACTGCTGTACTCAACATGAATGATCCCCCAAAGCAAGAAGATACTAATGATAAGACTTGGAATAAATTTACTTAATTTGAACTCTGGCAAGTACAAAAAAGAAGAATATTTATGTAATGAATTGTATAGGGATATTGACAGAGGTGATAACATTTCATTGAAGCCTTATACAAATGACAGTATTAATTGGAACAATGAATCGAACATTAGCTGCATCATTCTGATTTCTGTCTTTGCGGTTGACAGACTTCCTTCTCTTCATTTCTTCAACATGTCAGACTCTCTTATACTGAAACGTGGGATCACACTGAAGACCCACACGAGAAAGTCTTTTCAGCAAGTCCTCTTCCCTCAAACAAGCAATATTAGCCATTGTTATATAAGTAAATAAAAAAATTAGCTGGAAAGGTTCTGGGCCTATGCTGAGGGTCACTGTTAAATTCTCTAAAAGATTCATTTTAATTGATCATGGACAAGTCACCTATCCATTGACCAGGAATAGCACTCAACTTTCTTTCTCTACCATCACGGCAAGGTATCAAACTTGAATTTCCTGCTCTCACCTGGTGACTTTGGAGGAAACCAGCCCACCACATGGAGGCCAGATGAAAGTCCTACTCCACTGGGGTACATCCCCTGCCTCAGTAGTCTTGGTAATGCATGGGAAGTGTCTTGTTACAGCAACATATTAATGTCAGATTTTGCTTTTCTTATTAGGACAAAAGACATCTTTACTGATGAGTTTGAATGTTCTCATAACCATCTCAGACCACTGATGTTACCTAATTGTGGCATTTTCAAATAATATGACACTGGACATGGTGGACTCCATTATGATCTTAGAAAGTTGTACCTGGCTAGTGAAATGGTTCCATATTTGTTTGCGGGATATAAATGGTACCCTTTTGCCTCACAATAAAAAGTACCTCTAAGATACAGCTCACATGGCCCCACCCATATTATCACCTGGAGTCAACTTTGTAGCTTTAAATGCAGCTCTGCTTCAATATATTCCTGGTATGTCAATCCTCTCAAACTTGCCTTTTTTTCTTATTCTTCAATTTGTTTTTTGTTTGTTTGTTTTGTTTGACTTTTTCAGTACTGGTATTTGAATCAGGAGTGCTCAATCACTAAGCCACATTCATAGCCCATTTTATATTTTATTTTGAGACAGGCTTTTGCTAAGTTGCCTAGGGTCATGCTGAAATGCTGAGTCTGGTCTTGAACTTGTGATCCTCCTGCCTCAGCCTCCTAAGTCACTGGGATTACAGGCGTACACCACTGCACTGGAATCAAACTTGCCTTTTTCTAAGAAAGCATCACAACAAGTATCTCTAAAATTAGAGTCCCTTAACCCAGGCATGGATCCTGTGAGGGCATATCAAAAAATTGTGTTTATATTATTGAAATTATGTGTCTAACATCAAGGGAATAGGCAAAAAAAATAATTAAATTGGAGGTAAAATGCACCTAGTTATTATATTATATCATCATTTTTGGAGAATATATGGACAGAAGATCGAGATATTAGGGATCCTGTCACTGTGACTTACTCTAGAAACCCAAGTTCAAAGCAACTGATGCTTTATAAAAGAGACGCTGTCCTATTGACAAGTTTTCTCAAGGTCCCCTTCATGTCCCCATTTGTCACACAGTCGATAAAGGAGTTCAACATTTGAGGAACCACAGAGTACATCATTGAAGCCACTGCAGACTCTCTTAAAGAGTCAGAGATAGCAGAACTAATATATACCCCAAAACCTTTCCCGTAGAACAGGGAGACCACAGACAGGTGAGACACACAGCTGGGAAAGGCTTTAAGCTTTCCTTCTGATGAGGGCATTCTCAAGACAGAGGACATGACATCAACATAAGAGAAAATGATTCCAGAAAGAGGAAGACCACCAAATATGCAAGATGAAACATAAATCAGGATATTATCAATGAAGGAATCAGAACAGGAGAGCTCAATGACCTGAGCAAGTTCACAGAAGAATTGGGGTATCTCAAGTCCTGTGCAGAAGGCCACCCACAGCAACATCAGTGTTTGGAGGAGAGCAATCAGAAGGCTAATGAGAAGACAGAACAGAACAAGTAGAACACAGAGGCAGGGATTCATGATGACTATGTAATTCATGGGGTGACAAATGGCCACATAGTTGTCATAGGCCATCACTGCAAGGAGAAAATTTTCCACAAATGCAAAAAAATACAATAAAACAGACCTGGGAGGGGCAGCCTGTGTAAGTGATTCTCTGATCCTTTGTTTGAAGGGTCACCAGCATTCTGGGGATTGTGCAAGTGCTTAAACAGATATCAATAAAGGAGAGATTGCAAAGAAAGAAGTACATGGGAGTGTGGAGGTGGGAGTCAGAGCTGACCATGAGCATCATGAGCAGGTTTCCCAGGATGGTGACCAGGTACATTGACAGGAACAGGCTGAAGATCACTGGCTGCAGTGCTGGGTCATCTGAAAGTCCCAGGAGTAGGAATTATGAAATGGCTGTTTGGTTATGGGGTTCCAAGGTGGAGGAGAATCTGGTGGAAAAGACAGGGTGAGAAGACCTTATGATGTGTGGACAGCAGCTGCAGTGCTGGGACATGTTAGAAATGCAGATCCTTGGTCCCCACTCCATGCAGACTCCTGAACCACCCTTGGGATGAGGACCCCAATTCTGCTTAAGTGCTACAGGTGACTTCAGTGCATGCTGAATTCTGAGAAAGTTTATAGAACAGAAAACATCCCCAGGGCACTGTGAACTCCAGTGAATATTCAGACAATTTTCTCTGCTATTTTCTCAGATCCTTTTTCATTCATTCCTTTTTACCTCCACTCCCTTGATTTGAATAAATTTATATGGAACACTGACTATGTTCCACTTTTTGTGCTAAATATAAGAAAGAAACAAAGTCAAAAGCATATATATTCAACCAGCTATATTGCAAGATGTTATAAAATAGAGGAGAACAAATTTTTGAAATGATCTATGAAGCAATAATTCGTCATTTTGGCTTTGTTGAGAGTCACCTGACAGAGGAGTCAAAGTACATGTGGGTTATTTTTCACCGTCATGCACACTTATGCATGAGGACACTTAGGTAAGGTGAGGTTATATCATGAATGTGAGATCCACACAAAAGGCTTGGTCAAGACTGGGTTTTAGCTCAGATATGAAGACTGCTGAACTGATTCACAAATAGTCTCTGTTAATGTGTCTAAAAAGCAGATTCCTAGATGATCACTTAGGTCTCATGTTTTTCCTGTGCATTAATATTTTCTTCCTGATCAAAATCTCTAGTTTTACCCTTGCCCTCCAAGTGTGTCCACTTGTATCCATGAAATTAGCATCAGCAGCTGGATGTCATCCATCCAGGTGGACCTGAGCAAAGTCTATTAAATGTTGCTTCTACACTTGAAGCTCAGAGGACACCCCACAGAAACATCACCCATCTCCTTAAGTAATTAATTAACATCAACATAACACATGAGATTCTGTGTCTCCTCTTGAGGTAGCTACTCTATTTAGTTGGTTATTTGGATACCATTTTTGAAAAAATATTCAGATACATAACAGAAATATCAGTGAAATACACACAAAAATCTGAATATGATGAAAATTAACACAACAAACACAAGATAGCACAATTATAAGATAGGCAGGGTCTACCAGGCATGTCTGTTAGAGCAGCAGTCTTTCTAGTCAGAGGAAGGCAGAAGTGCCTGGGACAGCTTTCAGCATTTGGGGTGATGTTGAATCCACACAGACTGAAGGTCACAGAGGTTCTAGAACATGATTTGTGAAAAGGAAGCCCTCAACTCTGAGAGCAGCCTGGATGTTGCATTTCTACAAAGGGAAGTGCAGGGAGATGTGTCAATTCATGCCATCATGGTCCCCATATATGTATATCCACATCCCACCATCATACTGTGCACCTTGAACATTTACAGGTTTTATTAAGCTATCTCCAATGAACATGGGAAAGATTGTGGGGATGCTTCATGGTGAGAAATGAGTAGAACCAAAGCACCCCATGTGGGGTGAGATAGGGGCCTGAAATTCACTTTTTCTGCCATTTATGTTTTTACTGCCATGCTCCTGCACAAAGCATTCTTTACTCCACAGAAAGAAGAATGTGTCATGTTAATTGAAGAATGAGGACCAAGAAAAGCATCCCCAGCATCATAAATGCAAATATCAAGTTTATGTGTACAATATGCTGAATTTCCCTGTGGAATGGATAGGTAGGAAATCACGAAGGAATCAACAATTATATCAATATTTGTTTGGCAAGTTGATATGAGAAAATATATATGAATTAAAAATAAATTCAAAAGGACTCACAAGATGGCGGACTAGAGGATGGCTGCATTCCTTGTCACCCCGTAACTCCAGTTTCAAGCAGAGGATATCTGTTTCTTGGTGAGGCAGTTTTTGCTGCTTATCAATACCCTGATGTTTACCCCATTTATCTGCTGTGATGACCTGCAGTCTGCCAGCATATCAATGCCATTATGAGTGCAGATTGCTTACAGTCAGGCATCTATCATCCGCCATTTGCCTACCTCTCATCTGTCTATCACCTGCCTTACACAAATCCATCACACAATGCAGGAGGTTCACCTCCCGATGATCCAAAAACAGCCAGCAAACTGATCATGGATAGCACCAGCTGCCTGCTGTTGCCTGGAATATCTCTGTCACAGTACCTGCCAGGATGATTACTCATGGCTACCGCCATTTTGAGACAACAACCCAGCCCCATAGCATCCCTGGAGGGAATGACTGAGCCCCATCTCCAGGATCCCTCAGCCTGACTGATTACTTCCTGCCTCTGGGGCCCTCATATCAACTGACTGCTCCCTGCCTCCAGGACCCCCACATCAACTAAAGGTGCCCTATCACCAGGACCCCAGACTGACTGATTGCACCCAGCCTCCAGGATCCCACAACCATACCAAACACTCTGGACCTCCAGGACTCCTGCCTGAAGAACTGCATCCTGCCTCCAGGACCTCCAGCTAACAACGGCCACACCCTGAGCTGCAGCTCCCCATTTGCCAACACATTTCGAAGCCAGAGAGGTCATCATGGATAATTCTAGAAACTGTAGCTCCAATCTCTAGGTGGGAAAAATGCCATCCTGAGATGCCTGCTGGAGGCTTGAAGCTCATTGTCAGGTACCTCTCATGCATCAGGCTACTGAACTCTGGGAGGTTTCATTATTATATGGCTGTTATACTGTAAATTTTCTTTTTTATCCTATTGAAAAACTTTAGCTTTTTATTTCTTTACTTTTCTTGCTCTCTTTTCCTTTTGTTTACCTCTTCCCTCAGAGTCTCTTTCTCCCTTTTTTGCATGTTAACATCCAATTTCTTTTGATTACACTCTCACCCTTCTATTATCTAGAACTTCTGTATATTCTTTCCTTATCCCATTAAGTCACATTCTACATCCCTCTGCATCCTCTTTGTCCTCCATTAGAAAAAGAGACTTTATTGCAAATCTGTTTGTTTTACTGAATATAATATTTGAACTCGTTCTGTTTATTATGACAATTTTGTTATTGTCTTCAAAGGGGCTATTTGGTCGAGGGTTGCATAGTGTCTGAATTGGGCATTGCTAATACACATCTCCCCTTAAAGAAAGGGTTTTGTAAACCTATAGGGCCACTAAAAGCCTATAGGGGGACATCTGCAATACCCAAGATCTGCACTGCTAGTGGGGAAGATATATGAAAAGCATGAAAAAACAAGGGAAGAAAATGACCAAAACAAATCTAGATTCTATAGTAATAGAATACAATGACAGTATGGTAGAAGAAATGTCAGAAAAGGACTTCAGATTATACATGATTAAGTTGACTCGCGAAGCAAAGGATGAGATAAGAGAGAAAATGCAAGCAATGAATGATAATACCAATAAGCTGAAAGCGCACCTGAAGGAAGCAAAAGATCATTTCAACAAAGAGATAGTGATTCTCAAAGAAAACCTAATCGAAATCCTTGAAATGAAGGAAACAATAAACCAAATAAAAAACTCAATGGAAAGCATCACCAAAAGACTAGAACACTTGGAAGACAGAGCCTCAGACAATAAACACAAAGTATTTAATCTTGAAAATAAAGTTGCCCAAACAGAGAAGACGGTAAGAAAGCATGAACAGAATCTCCAAGAACTATGGGACATCATGAAAAGACCAAATTTAAGAATTATTGGGATTGAGGAAGGCACAGACATACACACCAAAGGAAGGAACAACCTATTCAAAGAAATAACATCAGAAATTTTTCCAAACGTGAAGAATGAAATGGAAAAACAAATACAAGTGGCTTACACAACACCAAATACACAAAATCACAACAGATGCACACCAAATCACATTATAATGAAAACCACTAATATTCAAGATAATGATAGGATTTTGATGGCCGCGAGGGAAAAAAAATCAGATTACATATAGGGTGAGACCAATATGGATAGCAGCTGACTTCACAGCCAAGACTCTAAAAGGTAGAAAGTCCTAGAACAATATATTTCAAGCTCTGAAAGAACATGGTTGCTAACCAAGAATCATATATCCA
This sequence comes from Sciurus vulgaris, assembly GCF_902686455.1. NCBI lineage: Eukaryota > Metazoa > Chordata > Mammalia > Rodentia > Sciuridae > Sciurus > Sciurus vulgaris. The sequence continues at coordinate 7,643,298 of NC_136477.1, forward strand.
GCAAAACTAACCTTCAGATATGAAGATGAAATAAAATGCTTCCATGATAAACAAACGTTAAAAGAATTTACAAATAGAAAGCCTGCACTACAGAACGTTCCCAACAAAGTATTCCATGAGGAGGAAATTAACGACAACAATGTATGTCAGCAAAGGGAGGAATTACCTTAGAGAAAAAGCACTCAAAGGAGAAACCAAGGCAACTTAAAAACCAAAAATAAGCCAAATGACTGGAAATACAAATCATATCTAAATAATAACCGTGAATGTTAATGGCCTAAACTCATCAATCAAAAGACATAGACTGGCAGAATGGATTAAAAAGAAAGACCCAACAATATGCTGCCTGCAAGAGACTCATCTCATAGAAAAAGACATCCACAGACTGAAGATAAAAGGATGGGGAAAAACCTACCATGCACATGGAATCAGAAAAAAGTGGGAGTTTCCATTCTTACATGAGTTAAAGAGGACTTCAAGGCAAAGTTAGTCAGAAGGGATAAAGAAGGACATTTTCTAGTAATTAAGAGAACCATAAGTCAGGAAGACATAACAATAGTAAATGATCATGCCCCAAACAATGGTGCATCCTAAACATCAAACAAACCCTTCTCAATTTCAGTAATTACATACACCACAACACAATAATTCTGGGTGACTCTAACACACCGCTGTCACCACGAGATAGATCTTCCAAACAAAAACCAAACAAAGAAACCATAGAACTCAATAACACAATCAATAACCTAGACTTAATAGACATATATAGAATATTCCATCCATCAACTAGCGGATTCACTTTCCTCTCAGCAGCACATGGAATATTCTCAAAAATAGACCATATGTTATGCCACAAAGCAGCCCTTCAGAAATGCAAAAAAAATGAGATACTGCTTTGTGTTCTATCAGATCATAATGGAATAAGAGTAGACATCAATGACAAAATAAAAAACAGAAATTACTCCAACACGTGGAGACTAAATAATATGCTATTGAATGAAACATGGATAACAGAAAACACCAGGGAGGAGATAAAAAAAAAAAAAATTCTTAGAAGTCAATGAGAATGACGATACAACATATCAAAATCTCTGGGACACTATGAAAGCAGTAGTAAGAGGAAAACTCCTTATATGGAGCACATTCAAGAAAAGAATATAAAGTCAACAACTAAATGACCTAACATTACAGTTCAAAGCAATAGAAAAAGAAGGACAGAATAATAGCAAACGTAGTAGAAGGGAGGAAATAATTAAAAACAGAACTGAAATCCATGAAATTGAAACAAAAAAAAAAACAATTCAAAAAATTGACAAAACATTTTAGTTTGAGTCTATCCCAGTGGTTGATTCTAGCTTTTATTTCTTGTGCTATGGGAGTTCTGGTAAGGAAGTCTGATCCTAAGCCAACAAGTTGAAGGTTTGGACCTACTTTTTCTTCTATAAGATGCAGGGTCTCTGGTCTGATTCCGAGGTCCTTGATACATTGTTAGTTGAGTTTTGTGCAGAGTGAGAGATAGGGGTTTAGTTTCATTCTGTTGCATATGGATTTCCAGTTTTCCCAGCACCATTGTTGAAGAGGCTATCTCTTCTCCATTGCATATTTTTGGCACCTTTGTCTAGTACTAGAAAATTGTATTTATTTGGGTTTGTGTCCATGTCTTCTATTCTGTACCATTGATCTACCTGTCTATTTTGGTACCAATACCATGCCGTTTTTGTTACTATTGCTTTGTAATAAAGTTGAAGATCTGGTATTGCGATACCCCAAACTTCGCTCTTTCTACTGAGGATTGCTTTAGTTATTCTGGGTTTCTTATTCTTCCAGATGAATTTCATAATTGCTTGCTCTATTTCTGTAAGGTACACCATTGGGATTTTAATTGGAATTGCATTGAATCTGTATAGCACTTTTGGTAGTATGGCCATTTTGACAATATTAATTCTGCCTATCCAAGAACATGGGAGATCTTTCCGTCTTCTAAGGTTTTCTTTAATTTCTTTCTTTAGTGTACTGTAGTTCTCATTGTAGAGGACTTTCACCTCTTTTGTGAGATTGATTTCCAAGTATTTTATTTTTTTGGATGCTATTGTGAATGGGGTAGTTTTCCTAATTTCTCTTTCTGAAGATTCATCACTTATATCAGTAATGTGAAGAGAGAGCCTACAGAGTGGGAGAATATCTTTGGCACTCATACTTCAGATAGAGCACTAATTTCCAGAATCTATAAAGAATACAAAAAAATTCTACACCAAGAATAGAAATAATCCAATCAACAAACGGACTAAGGAAATGAACAGACACTTCACAGAAGAAGATGTACAAGCAATCAACAGATTATGAAAAAATGTTCAACATCTCTAGTAAGAAGAGAAATGCAAATCAAAACTACCCTAAGATTTCATCTCACCCCAATTAGAATGGCGATTATCAAGAATACAAGCAACAACAGGTGTTGGCGAGGATGTGGGGAGAAAGGTACACTCATACATTGCTGGTGGGTCTGCAAGTTAGTGCAGCCACTCTGGAAAACAGTGTGGAGATTCCTTAGAAAACTTGGAATGGAACCACCATTTGACCCACCTATCCCACTCGTTGGCCTATACCCAAAGTACTTAAAATCAGCATACTACAGACATACAGCCACATCAATGTTCATAGCTGCTCAATTCACTATAGCCAGATTGTGGAACCAACCTAGATGCCCTTCAGTTGATGAATGGATAAAGAAACTGTGGCATATATATATACAATGGAATATTACTCACGACACTTAAGGGGGAGGGTGGGGGGAGTTAGTGTTACGGTTAGGGTTAGGGTTAGTGTTGGAGTTAGGGAGGGGGGCAAGTATGGAGGAAGAAAGGACTGTTTAGAGGGAAAAGAAGGGTGGGAGGGGTCGGGGGGAGGGAAAAAATAATAGAATGAATCAAACAACATTACCATATGTAAATTTATGATTATACAAATGGCATGCCTTTAACCCATGTACAAAGAGACAAACAACATTTATCCCATTTGTTTACAATAAAAAAAGAAACTGTGGCATATATATACAATGGAATATTACTCCGCCATGAAGAATGATAAAATTATGGCATTTGCAGGCAAATGGATGAATCTGGTGGAATCATGCTAAGTAAGGTAAGCCAATCTCAAAAAACTAAAGGACAAATGATCTTGCTGATAAGCAGATGAGGACATATAAGAGGGGGTAGGAGGGGTTAGCGTTAGTGTTAGGGTTAGGTTTAGGGTTAGGGAATAAGGAGGGTTGTAAGAATGGAGGAAGGAAGGACTGTATAGAGGGAAAAGAGGAGTGAGAGGGGTGGGGGGAAGGGAAAAAATAACAGAATGAATCAAAGAACATTGCCCTATGTAAATCTATGTTTGTTAATTAAAATAAATAAATAAATAAATAAATTGACAAAACAAAAAGATGTTTCTTTGAGAAAGTAAAGAAAATAGACGAACCCAGAGCCACACTAACAAAGAGAAGGAGAGCGAAGATTCAAATTACTAAAATACATAATGAAAAAGGAAATATCACGACAGACACCACTGAGATTCATAACATAATGAGAAGCTACTTTGAAAATCTCTATTCCAACAAAATAGAATCTACTGAAGACATTCACAAATTTCTAGACATATATGCTCCTCCCAAACTGAACCAGGGGTACATACACAATTTAAACAGATTAATATCAAGCAATGAAATAGAAGAAGCCATTAAAAACCTATCATCCAAGGAAAGCCTGGCCAGACGAATTCTCAACCGAGTTCTACAAAACCTTCAAAGAAGAACTCACTCCAATACATCTCAAAGTATTCCAGGAAATAGAAAAGGAGGAAACCCTACCAAACTCATTCTATGAAGCTAATATCACCCTCATACCCAAACAAGTAAAAGACACATCAAAGAAAGAAAAATTTAGACCAATATCTTTGATGAAAATACATGCAAAGACCCTTAACAAAATATTGGCAAACCGTATCCAAAAATATATTAAGAAAATCATGCACCATGATCAAGTGGGTTTCATCCCTGGGATGCAAGGATATTTTAACATCCATAAATCAATAAAAATAATCTATGTCAATAGACTTTAGGATAAGAGTCATATGATTATTTCAATTGATGCAGAAAAAGTGTTCAACAAAATACAACACCCCTTCATGCTCAAAACACTAGAAAAAATAGGAACAGTAGGAACATACCTGAACATTGTAAAGGTATTTATGCTAAGCCCATGGCCAACATCATTCTAAATGCAGAAAAATGGAAACCATTCCCTTTAAAATGGGAACAAGACAGGGATGTCCTCTTTCACCACTTCTATTCAACATTGTCCTCAAAACTCTAGCCAGAGCAATTATTCAGAATAAAGAAATTAATGGGATACAAATAGAAAAAGAGAAACATAAGCTGTCACGATTTGCGGATGACATGATTCTATATTTAGAGGATCCAAAAAAACTCCTCCAGAAAACTTCTACACTTCATAAATGAATTCAGCAAAATAGCAGGCTATAAAGCCAACATGCATAAATCTAAAGCATTTTTATACGCAAGCTATGAAAGAGAAATGAAGAAAACAACTCCATTTGCAATAGCCTCAAAAAAAAAATTAAAATACTTGGGCATCAATCGAACCAAGAAGTAAAAGTTGTCCACAATGAAAACTACAAAACATTGAAGAAAGAACTTGAGGAAGACCTTAGAAGATGAAGAGATCTCCCATGTTCTTGGATAGGTAGAATTAGTATTGTCAAAATGACCATACTACCAAAAGTGCTATACAGATTCAATGCAGTTCCAAATAAAATCCCAATGATGTACCTTACAGAAATATAGCAAGCAATCATGATACTCATCTGGAAGAATAAGAAACCCAGAACACCTAAAGCAATCCTTAGCAGAAAGAATGAAAGGGGGTATCGCAATACCAGAGCTTCAACTATACTACAAGGCAAAAGAAACAAAAACGTCATTGTACTGGCACCAAAACAGACAGGTAGATCAATGGTACAGAATAGAGGACACGGACACAAACCCAAATAAATACAATTTTCTCATACTAGACAAATGTGCCAAAAATATGCAATGGAGAAAGGATAGCCTCTTCAACAAACGGTGCTGGGAAAACTGGAAATCCATATGCAACAGAATGAAACTAAACCCCTATCTCTCACTCTGCACAAAACTCAACTCACAATGTATCAAGGACCTCGGAATCAGACCAGAGACCCTGCATCTTATAGAAGAAAAAGTAGGTCCAAACCTTCAACCTATTGGCTTAGGATCTGACTTCCTTAACAGGACTCCCATAGCACAAGAAATAAAAGCAAGAATCAACAACGGGGATAGATTCCAACTAAATAGCTTTCTCTCAGCAAAGGAAACTATCAGCAATGCAAAGTGAGAGCCTACAGAGTGGGAGAATATCTTTGCCACTCATACTTCATAGAGAACACTAATTTCCAGAATATATAAAGAACTCAAAAAACTCTCCACCAAGCATACAAATTACACAATCAACAAATGGGCTAAGGATATGAACAGATTCTTCACAGAAGAACATCTACAAACAATCAACAAACATATGAAAAAATATTCACCATCATTAGTAATAAGAGAAATGCAAAAAAAAAAAAAAATCAAAAAGCTACCCTATGATTCCATCTCACCCCAACTGGAATGACTATTATCAAGATTACAAATAACACTAGGTGTTGGAGAAGTTGTGGGGAAAAGGGTACACTCATACATTGCTGGAGGGGTTGCAAATTAGTTCAGCCACTCTAGAAAGCAGTGTGGAGATTCCTTAGAAAACTTGGAATGGACCCACCACTCCTCGGCCTATACCCAAAGGACTTAAAATCAGAATACTACAGAGATACAGCCATGTCAATGTCCATACGTGCTCAATTCACTATAGCCAGATTGTGGAACCAACCTAGATGTCCTTCAATTGATGAATGGATAAAGAAACTGTGGCATATATATATACAATGGAATATTACTCTGCCATGAAGAATGATAAAATTATGGCATTTGCAGGCAAATGGATGAAATTGGAGAATATCATCCTAAGTGAGATAAACCAATCTCAAGAATCCAAAGGGCGAATGATCTCACTGATAAGTGGATGATGACACATAATGGAGGGTGGGAGCATGGTAAGAATGGAGGAAGGAGGGACTGTATAGAGGGAAAAGAGGGGTGGGAGGGGTGGGGGGAAAGGAAAAATAACAGAATGAATCAAACATCATTACCCTATGTAGATGTATGATTATGCAAATGGTATGCTGTTACTCCATGTACACACAGAAACAACATGTATCCCATTTGCTTACAATAAAAATAAATTTTAAAAAATTAAATAAATAAATAAATATCTGTAGAACAAGTAAAAAACATAAATTCAGGAATTAATAATTGAGATATAAGAAGCATGAATTAAAGAACTTTAATTACCTGGTTGGCTTTAAGAGGATTGTGGTTCAATCGCAACCTGATATTGAAGAAATAAGATGTGTCCTCAGGAAATAGAGGCAGACTTGGTGAGTCTGAGGATGCTGATTAAGGCTCATCTCTGGGAGGAGGTCAGGTGCTGCTTTCTGGCTGGGGCAGGGCTGCTGAGTGAGGTGGTATCAGGCTGACTCCTACAGTCTTTGTATACTTGGTGCTCAATATCTAAAGTTCCTCATTAGACCAGCTATTGTACTAACAATCTGACCCCAAGAGTGCAAGTCCTTGAAGACCAGCTCTGCAGGAGTGAGGAATTCAGGGTGCCTGATTCCTGAGCCCCAAGGCCATGTCTGCACCACTCAGTTCTCTGCACTGTCTGCTCAACTGCCCTGCAAGGGCTCTGCTCATGTAACACATGACAACTCTTTAATGAATTCCAGGGCTCCATTTCAGTCACGAATAAAGGCATCCCTATTTAATTAATGATTTCAGGAAGCACCGTTCCATTTTAGATGTGAAGACATGTCCTGCATGGATAGGTTTAAATAGTACATTTACAGATATTAATGAAGATACTGTTTTTGCCAGCTTTCAATTGCTGTAACAAATACTGGAGGCCATTCAACTTAAATTGTGGAAAGGCTCTTCTGATTCATAGTTCAGAGATCAGTTTCATAGTCACTTGGTCTGTTGCCTTGGACCTGTGACAGTGTGGATTATCACTGAGATTGTATGTGGCTTTGGGGACCACCAGGAAATAAAAAGAGATAGGAGGGGCTGGTGTCAGCACAGCCTGCCCAACAACCCAATTTCCTTTAACTTTGATTCACATCTGGAAGGTTCCACCACTTCAAAGAAGCACTGCAGACTGGCCACCAGGTCTTTAATGCATAGGGGCAAATAAAAAACCTTAGACCTTGAAAAATGCACAAACACTGGGTGTTCCCAGTTAATCATCGGGGGTGTTTGCTGAACTATAACTATAATGCTTTTGCTGAACTATAACTATAATGCATTTGCTAACTATAATGTTTTCCCAAATAGTTTGTAGAGATCATATTATTATTTTAATTCCTTTATTTATCTATATTTGCCAATAGTTGACTCATTTTCATTTTTAAAATGTTTTCATTCTTAGCCACATGACTTACCACAGATTCTTTGGACTCTCAACCAACTTCCTGTAATGCCATTCTGCAAAATTTTCAAATAATTGAATAAACCCCTCTGGGTTTTTAACTTCAAATAAACACCCCCACTCACAGGTACCCCATTCGCCCCAACACAATTAAATGTACATCCATAGTAAATTTATGTGATAGTCAATATTGTATGACAGTTCCTATAACTTAGTTCTGCACTGGGAATGACCACTGGACATAGTGATAGCTTGGAGAAGAGAATGAGAAGACAAAATAAAAATATAAAACAGAATTAGAGTCCCTTTGTTCACTGCTGACAGCCCAAATTATAGACAGGGATTTTACTCCCTGTGTCATTTTGTGAATACTATTTTCACTTCCATCATGGTGTTTTAAATATACATCTTTCTTCAGAATAGGTGACTGTGATGTGAAGTTATAGCTGCTTATTTTTAAGCCATTAAACTCGCAATATTTCAATTCTGCATATAATTCAATAAAATTGAGACAAGGGCCACAGTGCACAAGGACTTCTGAGATTTCAGTGGGTTCTGCTCTGCCCACACGGGTAGGTGTCATGGTGGCAGCATCAAACAGGACCCATCCTCAGGACCAGATGTTGTGTTTCCTGATGCCTCAGGTGCTATGGCTAATATTTTGATGAAGAATTCATGGCAAATATAACAGAATAGTGAAATCACTGTCATTAAATTGATATGTTGCCTGCAGTTTCTCCAAAACAGAGGAAATTAGAGTAAAGAAGAAGTTGCAGGGATTTGAAAAAACTAACAAACAAAACCAGAAGGAAAAAAGGAGCAGTTTGTCTGGGCCTGGAGCTGATTTTAGGATAAAAGAGAATCAAAGTCCCAGCACAAGTTTCCAGATTGCTTGTGACCCTCTCCTAAGAAACAACGAGGGTTCATCCAGATGTGACAAGATTTAAAGCTCATTTTTAAATCTTCCTACCTGTCTCCTCAGTTGACACAATTGATAGTACAGAGAAAGTACAAAAATACCCAAAAGACTAGGGAGAGATTCTGCTTGTGTCCTTGAATGTTGATACATTATTTATGAATTATTTTTAATTTTATTTGTTCTAAGTAGTTGTAAATGACTGTAGAATGCATTATAAATTTTGATAGCTCACACATAAAGTGTAATCTCTCATTTTTCTGATTATGCATATTGCAGGATCACATCAGTCATGCACTCATATATGTACATAAGGTAATAATGCCTGTTTCACTCTGTTATCATTCCATCCTCCTTTCTCTCCCCTCTACCTAATATAAAGTTAGTCTGTTCTTCCCTATCACTGCCCCCTTATTGTGCATTGGTTTTTGCAAATCAGAAAACACATTCAGCCTTTGGTTTTTGGGGTATGGCTTATTTTACTTAGCATGATATTCTCTTTTTACCAGCAAATGCCATAATTTCATTGGTGTTTATAGCTGAGTAATAATCCATCATATATTTTTAAAAATTTCTAAAATGTATTCTTATCTTTATAGTTTTACTCCAAGCCTTCCCAATATCATGATCTTGAATTCAACATGTATACTTTCCAAATACTACATGTCATGGATGTAAATAATGTGTATTTCTTAACAGTATTTTGTAGAAAATTGCAAATCAGCAGAACAGATTTAACTTGTGGAAAAGGTAGTTTTGTGATTGTAATAAAGAGGGTTGGGATGTTACCTGTGCCTACTTAATTGAAGGGGCTTCAATAATGAGGAAAGAAGACATAAGTTATTTCAAAGAAGGGTGCAGACACCCTATTGTTCTGACAAGAGAGTCTAGAGAAATAACAGCTCAAAAATGAACAGTTTATTTATTGCCAAATTATAGTTAAAAAGGAAGTGAATTGCTGTATCACCTGAAATACAAAAATAAAATTCAGGAGGTTTCATGCCTCTATACTTCAAGACAAAACACTTAAATCCTTTGGATTGAAGTAAAAATAGCATTCAATAACAAGACTCATTGATATCAAATAATTAGGGAATATTTTGACATCTTCATATATTTTTAAATGAACCACTTTGTTTTCACTAAACACTGTAACACTGAAGCTAATGAGACAAACACATAAATAGTAAATTGGCAAAGGTGATAACTAAAATGCAAGGCTGTCCAGTTAAATAGACAACTTTAGCACATTAACACAAAGACAGACACCTCAATGGAAATATCTCAAACATATACTTTCAAGAAGGGGAATAGGGAATGACTCAAATAATGTTTGAAAAGATTCTCTAGCTCATAAAAGGAGAAATGCAAATTAGGAAAACATTATTCCATGTCACCAGAGTCTTCAGGTAAAGGAAAGTATTTCCTGATGATGTGGAACACCAGGGTCATGTGATGGGCAGGTTAGGTACTACAATGTCATAAGCAACCTGGACGGAAGTTACACCCTTGTAGCCAATCAACCCGGCACAAGATAAGAGCTATCTTACATTTCTTCCAGGATGTGTAAAGGATAATGTGCCATCAGCTTTATGCAGAAGAACAGAAAATAACTAACCAACTTTCCTCAAAATCAGAAAAACAGAAAGACTCTCTGCATTTTATTGCTACCCCATATCTTGCAAAAGTAGGACTGAAAAATGAATGAGCACCTGCTAAACCCAACAACAGGATGGACTCACAGATATGCAGTGATGAATGACAACCAGGACCCAGAAATCAGTCAAGGCTCTGAAACCATGTCAAGGTCAAAAAGGAGCAAATTGATGCAGTGAATGGACAGGCATGAGTACGGGGGTGATAACTATTCCTTAGAGTCAGACAAAATAAGTTTTTTAGACAAATGTGCACAATACAGTTAGAAAAAAACTGTACTGTCCAGTTTCTGCTCTACTTATGCCTTCCTTATAAGAGTATTTCAAATTATATTTACGGCCCCAGGGAAATAATCTGTGATGACATCACTTTTTCTTACTCTAGAAAGTCAATTTCATGCAAGTGACACATCACAGCAGAGAACGTATCCTACCAAAGAGATTCCTCAGGGCTTCCTTCATGTCCCTGTTCCTCAGGCTGTAGATAAAGGGGTTCAGCATTTGAGGGACCACAGTGTACATCACTGAAGCCACAGCAGAATTCCTGGGGGAGTCAGTCACTGCAGAGCTAATGTACACACCGAAAGATATTCCATAGAACAAGGAGACAACAGACAAATGAGACCCACAGGTGGAAAAGGCTTTATGCTTCCCTCCTGATGAGGGCATTCTCAAGACAGAGGACACAATGTGAACGTAAGAGAAAATGATCCCACCGAGAGGAACACCAGCAAATAGACAGGCTGCAACAAATACCGTGATATTGTCAATGAGGGTGTCAGAACAGGAGAGCTCGATGACATGAGCAAGTTCACAGAAGAAGTGGGGGATCCCCCGGTCTGAGCTGAAGGTCAGTCGCTGCAACAGCAGAGTGTGGAGGAGGGCATCAGCAACACTAATGAGCAGGGAGACCAGAACTAGCAGGACACACAGGCGGGAGTTCATGATGACCCCGTACCTCAGGGGGTGACAAATGGCCACATAGCGGTCATAGGACATCACTACAAGGAGAAAGCTTTCCACAAGTGCAAAAATTATGACAAAAGAGACTTGGGTGAGGCAGCCCGTGTAGGTGATGGTGTGATCCTCAGTTTGGATGTTCACCAGCATCTGTGGGATCGTGCATGTGGTATAAGCAATGTCGTTAAAGGACAGACAGCAGAGGAAGAAGTACATAGGGGTGTGGAGGTGGGGGTCAGAGCTGACGGCCAGGATGATGAGCAGGTTCCCAAGCACTGTGACCAGGTACATGGACAGGAAGAGGCTGAAGATGAGGGGCTGCAGGGCTGGGTCCTCTGTCAGTCCCAGGAGAAGGAATTCTGAGAAGGCTGTTTCATTTCTGAATTTCATGTTGTTGATGGTTCTGAAGGAAAAGATTGGAGGCAAACTATAGAATGAACGGCCAGCATTGGCTTTAGGCAAGAAAATAGAAACGCAGATTCTTGGCCCCCAGGCCAACATTGTTGCTGATACCCTTTGGTAATGACAACCAGATGACTGTGCTTTCAACAGACCCTCTGGATGGCTTTCATGTTTGTTGGGTGTTGAGAGTAAGTTAATGAAATAAGTCTTCATGGGCACATGAAGCTTAAGCCAAAATTCCAACCTTTTCCTCTGCCATTTCCTCCCCTCTTACTCCTCACTCATCCCCCTTTCCCCTCAGCTTCCTTTACTGCCGTCAATTGTTATGGAACATGACATGGTTTCCTATCCTGCCCTAAGTGCTGAGCAGGGAGCACAGTGTGAAGCAGTGCTTAGCAGGCAGTTATCCCAGGCCTTCAAGTAAAAGAGGAGAATGAAGTTGAGAAATCACTCTTGTAACTTAGGCTTCCTTGGAATCCTCTGACAGACTTGTGGAACTGCAGGTGTGTAGCTGACTCTCCACCACATTGACCCATGAGGACACTGAGGTGGGGTGAGCATAGAACATGGATGCGTGATCCACAGTGGTTGCTGGTAAGAACTGGGTTGGGCTCAGGTACTCTCACTGCCATCTGGATTCATGGCCCATCTCTGTGAATGCCTCTGGATGGGAAAGTAACTAGCATTCCTCAGGGCTCACTCAGATCTCATCATTGTGCTTTGCAATTCTAATATTTCCTTGAGACCAAGGCTCTAGTCTTCCCTTTGCCTTGAAACTTTATCTTTCCGAGCCATGTGAGTGGATGCATGCCTGTATTTCCTGCTACTTAGGAGGCCAAGGCAGCAGAATCATGAATTTGAGGCCAGCCTGGGAAACGTTCCAAGACACTACCTCAAAAAATTATATTTCTTCAATTATTAAAAAAAGTATGTCCATTTCTACCTAGGAAATTAATATAGTGAGCTGATTACATCTATCCAGAGGAAGCTGCACAAAGATTAGAATAGGTTGCCTCTATGCTTGAAGCTTAGGAGAGAGACTCCCTCATGGAAACATAGGTCATCTCCCTTTGCAATTACATCTGAAGGGAACTGAGCAACTCTGTCTATGAGATTCTCTATCTCATACTAAAGACGTTCAACTATGGAGTTGATAAATGGTGTATGGATTTTTAAAAAGTGAAATAAATGAAAGAAAAATTGAAATATGTAAGCATATGAGAAAAGATATGAAAATAGAAAAAGAAATCCCTCGTATTCAGAAAATGGGTAACTCAAAGCTTTAAGATAATTGGAGTCCTATTAGGAGTGTCCCTGTACATAAAATACTTGTCTACACAGGGAGACAGATGTTTCCAGGACAGTACTTATATTTGCTGTAATAGTAGATTCACAGACTCTGAATGTGATCCAGGCCCTAAAACTTCAGCCTCCCCACAGGCTGATGCACCATGGGACCTGCAAGAAGGTAGTGTTTATTAACTTGATGTGGTCATTATTTTGCAGTGTATGGTATTTCCAGCTATCCCTGTGTACACACAGTATGCATGCAATTTTTATCCAAATACAATCAATAACATTGTAAAAAATATGCGGGAATGTTTCATGATGAGAGATTAACAAATTAAAAGTACCCAGTACAGAACTTTCCAAATAGACAGCCTGATACTGACATTTCCTGTTGGTTTCTTTTTTCACTGTCATGAACTATCACATGAGACATGATTCAGTTTTCAGAAAGAAGCAGTACAATGGCAAATAAAAAAAAGATAGAAACACAGAGTATCCCTAGCATGATAAATGCGAACATCATGGAGGGTTAATGTGCTAAAACTCCCTCTGGCTGAGAAAGTCCAGTAGAAATATTAGAAGGAGACAGCACTGAGACCAGGGTTCATTTCACATGGTGTATGCTGAGACAGGAAATAAGATGAATTAAATAATAAATGAATAGGTGAGCTTGAATTGCACTTCTGAAGCCTCAACCCAGGGACTTTTGTTGCCTAGTTGGCTTCATGAGGAATGTTGTTTCACATCTCACCTGGAGACTGAAGATGGAAGACGTGTCCTCGGGAAATGTAGCAGACTTAGTGAATCCGAGGATCCTGAGGAAGGTCATCTCTGGAAGAGGGCCCTGATCTGCTTCCTGGCTGGGGCAGGGCTGCTGAGTGAGGTGTTCCCAGGGTGACTTCTGCAGTCTCTGTGTCCCTGGGGCTCAATACCCAGAGCTCCTCATTAGATCAGCTATTGTACTAACCTTCTGATCCCAAGAGTGCATGTCCTTGAAGACCAACTCTGTAGAAGTGAGGGATTCAGGGTGGCAGGTTCCTGACCCCTGAGGCCATGTCTGCACCACTCAGTTCTCTGCATGTCTCTGCTCAGCTGCACTGCATGGACCCTGCTCATGCAACACATGGCAACTTTCTAAAGAAATATGGGGCTCCTTTTCATCTCCAAACAAAGGCCTGACATTTAACTAACTGCTTCAGGAAGTCTGATTCTAGTTTTTGGGTAAACCTATGTCCTGTAGATGTAAGACTTAATCAAATAAATATATATTAGCTAAGATCTTGTGTTAGTCGGATTTCTCTTGCTATAACAAGTATGTTAGATGAAGCAACTTAAAAAGTGGAAAGGTTTGTTTTGGCTGAGGACTTTGGATGTTTCCCTTCACTGTTTCTTCCTCTGTCACTCTGGACTGTAACAGGGCAGTACCTCATGGAGGGAGCATGTGGTAGAGGAGAAAGGAAATAAAAAGGGAGAGAGGAGAGTCTGGGGCCCCACCCTCCCTTTACCTGCCTTGCACTGCAGCCCCTCTGACTGGTGCCATCCCCTCCTATCATGTTGCAGGCTGGCAACCAGGTTTCAGTGCATGGGGCACGGCAGGACAGATATTCAAACTATAGGATTGAAAAAATGTGGAAACTCGGTGGTTCAGGGAGAGAGATCCCCACCCCACCACCCTTTCAGTGCTGGGTTTGAATCCAGGACTGCACATGCTAGGCAAGCACTCTAACTCTGCTCTACCACAGCCCCACGGGGGCATTTCTACAAGGGAATTCTTGTACATTAGAACCTGGGATGTCAGAACGTGGAAGGTGCCATCTGCTATCACATGAGGTTACATGTGACAACCAGCACCATGATAGGAACCCTGAAGTGCCAGCAGGATTACATTACAAGCCCACTGAACCTTCTACCAGAGGGCTGCCACAGAGACCCCTTGGCTATCAAGGTCTTCAATTCTCCATCCACATAGGTGGTGTAAGACTAGAGGCAGCATCAAAATAGGGGCCACATTCAGGAGCAGAGAGTGGGCTTCCCGAAATCTCAGTTGTTGACCATTATTTTGATAAGGCAGTCTTAACAACTGTAACTTTATGGTTAGATCACAGTCATTAATGTGCAATGCTCTACGTGTTATTTTCCAAACAGAGAAATTAGAGGAAAGATGACGTATGCAGGGACTTGAAAAAAGAAAAGAAACCATCTGCAGATTGAGAGACATAAGCTGCATCTTAGGGTAAGAGACACACTATGTCCCAGCCCCACTTTCCTGATTGCTTGTGCAGCTGCTGGAGGAGGAGGAGGAGGAGGAGGAGGAGGAGGAGGAGAAGAAGAAGGAGGATGGGCAGGAGTCCTACTAGGAAAACAGGGGACACTGAGCTATGTCACCTGTGTGCCTGGGTGAACCTCACATGGAGGGATCCAGCATCCCATTAGCACAGCTAGCTCAGCAGGGACTCCTGTGCAGTGAGCTTCTTGTCCTCTTGTTCAGGACCACTGACTGAGGAAATGGCTAGTCTGACAACTCCTCTCCTTCCCCGATCTGGCATTGGCTTTGCTCTCACTGAGACACCCTGAGGGTGCCACCTTTTCCTTCTCCCTATTCTTTCACATACCTAACTTAACAGCCCGACTGACAGGGACACACCCTTCCTCTCTTCTGCATTCACATCTCAGGCCAGGTAACTTTGAAGGTAATCTTATCCTAAGAAGCAATATCAGAAGCAAACCATGTGAGAACAAAAGTAAGATTAATTTCATTTTATGAAAACTCTCTATTTCTTGTATAAAAAGGTGATAATACAGAGAAAACCTCCTCCCAAAAAAAAGAGATAATTCTAGGTATGATTTAGTGAAAGTAGATCATTTTTTTAAAATAATACCTATTTCTAAAATTTCTGCACAACCAACATGGAAGAAGAATGTAATATGTATATGGTTCATGAAAGGAGGGCTTGGAGATTGTTAACACAAGAAAATAGATTTTAGGTGACAGATTGTTTCATTAACGAAGACATAAGATATTAGCTCAGGGATAGATGCAAAAACCTGCTGTTCAGAGGAGACAGACCAGAAAACTAGTGACACAGTGAGGAATTAATTTATTCCTGAATTGGAGGTAAAAAGAAATGTGGATTTCTGGATCATTCCAAATTCTAAGTAAATACAGTATGTTTGATGCCACTGAAATTAAAAGAAAAAAGGCTGTATTTATGACTAATCACTTTTGGTGTGTTTATCTTATTTTTTTAATCAGCTTTATAGTGTTTAGTGGATGCACAGGTGTTTAGGTTTAAGATGGCTTCTTTTTATATTTTTTATATTTGTTTATATTTTTATAAACTTAAATTGAAGTATGGCATATATACATAAAAAGCACCCAGAGTGTCAATATTCATACACATTGATGAAATTTAACACAGCAAATTATACATATATTCACCAATTGGACCAAGAATTAGAACGCTACTCTACCCCAGAATCTCTTACTTATCACCTACCAGTCATTTCTCCCTCTTGACAGAAACCATATGCTGACTCATTTTAGATAGGTAAGTTTTGCCTGTTGTTGGACTTTGTGTAAACTGAATCATACAGTATCTGATCTTTAGTATGAGACTTTACATGGATGAACAGACTTCGAATGTCAACATGTTTTGTAATGATTTGGTCTTTATTATAAAGGATTGAATTTCCAGATAAATAAAGAGCTGTTATACATTGACAAAAAGACAAACACCTCAATGGAAATATCTTAAACACTCATTTCCCAAAGAGAAGATAAGAAAGTGGCTTGTATAATAGATGTGAAGGACACCACCTCAGTAAAAGAGAAATATAAATTAGCAAAACATTATCTCCCAGCATCAGACTGCATCAATGAAAATGTATTGTGACAATTTGGAGCATCAGAATCATCTAATGGGCAGATAAGTTTGATGGAATTGCACAAAAGAGGTTATTGACACCCTTGTAGCCAGTGAACCCACCACAAGATCAAAACTACCTTACAATTCCTCCAGGAATCATGAAACAGGCTAGACCATCATCATTATTCAGAATAACAGAATAACTACCCACATTTATAAACATCCAAAAGACACCCTGTGATTCATTGTTACCTGAGGTCATGTAAAAATAGGACTGATAATGAATGAGCACCTGCTAAACCCAACAAGAGGATGAAGACTCAGATGATCAGTGAAGAAATGACAAACAGGACCCAGACATCAGTCACGTCCTCGAAACATGTCAAGGTTGAAATGAAATAAACTGATTTAATTTTTGAAGGCACTTATTAAAGGGTGGGTAAATATTCATTGGAGTCCTCCAAAATAATATTTTGTAAGAAAAATATGGAAATATTGGCAATCAAGTACTGCTTGAATTCATAAACTTTCTGTCTTCTCTGTGTATTCTAAGAGGCTATGCAATTACCTGTTTGGGCCATACAGGTTATCACAGATAAGGTTATCCTAGGCAAAAATCCTCCTGTAAAATGAATAATATTCACCTTCTTATCATATATTCTCATATTAACAAGTGAGGGGATTAGGATATAGAATTTGATTTCCAGGGTCTCAGCTCAACTCATGACACAGCTGTCTTCTGTGTCTCTACAGAGAGGTGACCATAGAGAGACCAAGGAAAGGGTCCTCAATTGACTGTCTCTGGCATCACATGTCCAGAAACAACACCTGTACCTGCTGCAAATCCCTGTGGACTCTGAGGAGAACAGATCCTTGGAAGAGGTCCACCCCATGTAGGAATTGGTAAAGTCCTAATCCCCAGAACTAAGCACTCCCACTTCTGAATCCTTGTAATGAACACTGATTCTCTTTTGTTTTTGCATCAATATGTTAGACTAAGGGATTCCTTTCCCTTGAGAACTACTTTCATAATCTCTTGAGATGGTTCCAATATCACAGAACCATCTCCCCCACTCAGATATCTAATTATGTGAATTTTATGAATAGTGAAAGAGAGAAGAGTGAATGCTAATGGGACCTCATATGGAAACAGCTTTCCAGGGAATTACCCATTTATGTCTTAGTCAAGAAGGACATTTCAGTTATCTGACACAGTTCTCAGTTTGTCTACCTCTGACATGCAAGACACACAGCTCTGACCATGGAATTGAACTGAGCATAGACTCCACATATGAACTTGAACTTGCACAAACCTTCCCTTCCCCTGTCCACCTTATACAATGCTCCGTTCTGAGATTTATTCATAACTGATCACTAAAATGGAATGCAAAACCAAAGCAATGAGGGGAAGGTTAGAGATGTCATCATTTGTCAAACATCACAGAACTGCGCAAACCAAAGACCAACGTGACGTTCCAGCAGAAATGCACTTAGCTAGCATAACCTCACAACCCTAGGACCGGGGGAAAACTGCACCCTATCCAAGAACCCAATGATGATTAAATATTTTCCACCTGCTCAACCTCTCCAGCTTGCTGTTTTCTAAGAGGATGCCAGAACTAAATTTCCCAAAGCAAGAATCATTCTCACAGTCTCTGCTTCTATGAAACTCGAGGAAAGAAACTGATTTTAGAGACTTGAAATCAAGTGTTATTAGTAGAGAGCTAGATAAAAAGGAAAGTCAGGGTTCAAGTCAAGTTGATATACACATGGACATTATTTTGTCTCATCAAAATAAATATTTTTAGAGAAATGTTGTGATGGATATACCAGGCATTCTGGCTCAGAAGTAATCCTGACACTTTTTCTTATTCTAGAAATTTAAATCCAGGGCAAATGACATATCACTAGAAAGAAGCTGTCCTATCCATGAGATTCCTTAAGGCCACCTACATGTCCCTTTTCCTCAGGCTGTAGATAAAGGGGTTCAGCATTTGAGGGACCACAGAGTACATCACCAAAGCCACTACTGTCTGCCTGGATGAATCAGTCACTGCTGAGCTAATGTACACACCTGCCCCTGTGCCATAGAACAAAGACACACAGACAGGTGAGACCCACAGGTGGAAAAGGCTTTTTGTGTTCCTCCTGATGAGGGCATTCTTAAGACAGAGGACACAATGTGAATGTAAGAGAACATGATCCCAGAGAGAGGAACACCAGCAAATACACACACTGCAACAAGTATTATGAGGTTATCAGTGAAGGTGTCAGAACAAGAGAGGTGATAACCTGAGCAAATTCACAGAAGAGTTGGGGAACTTCTGGGTCTCTGCAGAAGGACAGCCACAGCAACAGCAAAGCGTGGAGGAGGGAATACACAATACCAACAAACAGGGAGACCAGAAACAGCAGGATGCAGAGGCAGGGCTTCATGATGACTGTGTATCTCAGGGGGTGACAAATGGCCACATAGCGGTCATAGGCCATCACTGCAAGGAGAAAATTTTCCCAGTATGAAGAAAGCATGACAAAGGCAACCTGGTTGAGGCAGCCTGTGTAGGTGGTGCTCTGATCCCCTCTTAGGATGTTCACCAGCATCTGGGGATGGAAGTCATGTTTATATAGATGTCACTGAAGGAAAGATTGCAGAGGAAGAAATACATGGTGGTGTGGAGGTGGGAGTCAGAGTAGATGGCCAGGATGATGAGCAAGTTTCCCAGGACAGTGTCCAGGCACATGGAGAGGAACAGGCTGAAGATGAGGTGCTCCAGGGCTGGGTCATAGGTCAGTTCCCGGAGAAGGAATTCTGAGACAGCTGTTTGGTTTGTGGATTCCATGTTGCTGGGGAATACTATGGGAAAGATGGGGTGAAAATTGGATGAAATAAATGGTTTCTCAAGCAGCAAGAATATTATAACATTTGAACTTGATAATCATGACAGTTCTTGGTACCACTACAGACTTAACTTATGATGATGGTAAGTTCTGAATATGAGGAACTGCAAAGAGTACTTTAAGTACTTTAAGAGTCAATATAGATGAATTTGATAACTCTAAACTTTAGAACCGTGTGCTTTACAAAAAAAAAAAAAAAAAAAAGGAAAAAAAAAAAAACCGCCAAATCTCTGTCTCATGTAACTTGCTCTAAGGTCAGTGTTATAATGCATCCCTGACTTACTGTCTCCCTCCATTCCTCATTATGTCTTCTGCTAACCACAACTCCCTTACTTGGACACTTTCTCACACATACTCAGTGATGTGATCTCAACAGTTCCTTTAGAATTTTTCCATGCCTTATACACAAAGAAAGTTAGAGAATGAACATAGCATATCCATATTCTAGAGCTTTGCTCTCTAACACTGTATTCTCATCATGATGAGAAGGATCATCAAACTCCAGTTCACAGACCTGTCAGCCCCATGGACCCAGGAATACTTGTCATGGAAACAATATGCACAGTTGGAGTTTGGCAGAGACAGGTCTGTCTGACTGCTGGGTTGGCTGTCATGACCAGTCTCTGGGAATGCCTCTGGATAATTCAGAATTGTCACTGATAAACAATCTCTCATGTTTCATCCTTTCCTTTTATTACTGAAATAGTTTCTTACTGAACAAATCCCTAGGTTTTCCTTAGCTCTCAATATCTGCTCCCTTCTATGCATTAAGTTAACGTTAGCTGCTGATAAGTCCCCAACCAGGTCGACATGAGCAAGCATTAGTAAGTATTGATATTAAACCTGATGTGTAGTAAGACTGTCCCTGGAAACTCAAACAATTTTCCTTAGAAGTTAATTCTGCGAGAAACTCAGTAACCCTTTTTGAGACATTCTTCATCTCATTCTCAGGAAATTTCTTCCCTCAAGGTGATAAGTAGCAGATCGTTAAATCAAATAGCGAGCAAAAAGGGGAAAAAAAAGGTGATATTGGCTGCATAGAATGAGTTTGGGAGGGTTCCCTCCTCTTCTATTTCATGGAATACTTTGAGAAGTATTGGAATGAGCTCTTCTTTAAAGGTTTTGTAGAACTCGGCTGAGAACCCATCTGGTCCCGGACTTTTCTTTGTTGGTAGGCTTTTGATGACCTCTTCTATTTCATTGCTTGAAATTGATTTATTTAAGTTGTGTATGTCCTCCTCGTTCAGTTTAGGTAATTCATATGTCTCTAGAAACTTGTTGATGTCTTCGAGGTTTTCTGTTTTGTTGGAGTATAGATTTTCAAAATAGCTTCTAATTATGTTTTGTATTTCACTCGTGTCTGTTGTAATATTTCCTTGTTCATTCCGAATTTTAGCAATTTGAGTTTTCTCCCTCTTTCTCTTTGTTAGTGTGGCTAAGGGTTTATCAATTTTGTTTATTTTTCAAAGAACCAACTATTTATTTTGTTAATTTTTCCAATTGTTTCTTTTGTTTCAATTTCTTTGATTTCGGCTCTGATTTTCACTATTTCCTGTCTTCTACTACTTTTGATGTTGGTTTGCCCTTCATTTTCTAGGGCTTTGAGCTGTAGTGTTAAGTCGTTTATTTGCTGATTTCTACTTCTTTTGTTGAATGCGCTCCATGAAATAAATCTTCCTCTAAGTACTGCTTTCATAGTGTCCCAGAGGTTTTGATATGATGTGTCTTTGTTCTTGTATACTTCTAAGAATTTTTTACTTTACCTCCTGATGTCTTCTGTTATACATTCATCATATGATAGTGTATTATTTAATCTCCAAGTATTGGAGAAGTTTCTGTTTTTTTTATTCTGTCATTTATTTCTAATTTCAATCCATTATGATCTGATAGAGTACAAGGTAGTATCTCTATCTTCTTGTTTTTGCTAACAGTAGCTTTGTGGCATAAAACATGGTCTATTTTAGAGAAGGAGCCATGTGCTGCTGAGAAGAAAGTGTATTCATTCTTTGTTGGATGGTATATTATATAAAAGTCAGATAAGTCTAAATTGTTGATTGTGTTATTGAATTGAATATTTCTTTATTTAATTTTTATTTGGATGATCTATCCAGCAGTGAGAGAGGTGTGTTGAAATCGCCTAGTATTATTGTGTTGTGGTCAATTAGATTTCTGGAATGGAGAAGGATTTGTTTGACGTACATGGATGAGCCAATGTTTGGGGCATAGATATTTATGATTGTTATATATTGCTGATTTATGCTTCTCTTAAGCAGCATGTAATGTCCTTCTTTATCCCTTTGACTAGTTTTGGCTTGAAGTCCACATTGTCTGAAATGAGGATGGATACTCCAGCTTTTTTGCTGAGTCCATGTGCATGGTATATTTTTCCCCATCCTTTCACCTTTAGTCTATGGGTATCGCTTTCTATGAGATGAGTCTCTTGCAGGCAGCATATTGTTGGATTTTTCTTTTTAATCCAATCTGCCAGTCTATGTATTTTGATTGATGAGTTCAGGCCATTAACATTCAGGGTTATTATTGTGATATGATTTGTATTCCCAGTCCTTTGACTCATTTTTGTTTTTTTGACATGATTTGGTTTCTCCTTTATTTGGCTATTCTTTAGGCTAGTTCCTCCCGTTGCTGATTTGCATCACTGTTTTTCATCTCTTCCTCATGAAATATTTTGCTGAAAATGTTCTGTAATGCCAGCTTTCTTTTTGTAAATTCCTTTAGCTTTTGTTTATCATGGAAGGATCTTATTTCATCATCAAATCTGAAAGTAAGTTTTGCCGGGTATAAGATTCTTGGTTGGCATTCGTTTTCTTTCAGGGCTTGTTAAATGTTGTTCCAGGCCCTTCTAGCTTTTAGGGTCTGGATTGAAAAATCTGCTGATATTCTTATTGGTTTTCCCCTGAATGTAATTTGAATCTTTTCTCTCGCAGCCTTTAAAATTCTATCTTTATTTTGTATGTTAGGTATTTACTTAATAATGTGCCATCGAGGAAAGAAAATTTCAGACAAATATCCTTAATAAACATTGACGCAAAAATTCTCAACAAAATTTCAGGAAATTGCATACAAAAATATATTAAAAAGATAGTGCACCACGATCAAGTGGGTTTTATCCCAGGGATGCAAGGTTGGTTCAACATCCGGTAATCAATAAAGGTCAATCACCATATCAACAAACAAAAAGATAATAATCACATGATTATTTCAATAGATGCAGAAAAAGCATTCGATAAAATATAGCATCCCTTCATGCTCAAAAAACTAGAAAAAATCGGGGTAGCGGGAACATTTTTTAACATTGTAAAGGCAATGTACGCTAAGCTCATGGCTAAATATTCTAAATTGTTCAAAACTGAAAGCATTCCCCCTAAAAACTGGAACACAGCAGGGATGCCCTCTTTCACCACTTCTTTTCAACATTGTTCTTGAGACTCTAGTCAGAGCAATTAGACAGACCAAAAAAATTAAAGGGATACGAATTGGAAAAGAAGAAGTCAAACTATCCCTGTTCGCTGATGACATGATTTTATATTTAGAGGAACCTGGAAATTCCACTAGAAAACTCTTAGAACTCATAGGTGAATTCAGTAAAGTAGCAGGTTACAAGATCAATGCTCATAAATCCAATGCATTGTTGTACATAAGTGATGAATCTTCAGAAAGAGAAATTAGGAAAACTACCCCATTCACAATAGCATAAAAAAATAAAATACTTGGGAATCAATTTCACAAAAGAGGTGAAAGACCTCTACAATGAGAACTACAGAATACTAAAGAAAGAAATTAAAGAAAAGCTTAGAAGATGGAAAGATCTTCCATGTTCTTGGATAGGCAGAATTAATATTGTCACAATGGCCATACTACCAAAAGTGCTATACAGATTCAATGCAATTCCAATTAAAATCCCAATGATGTACCTTACAGAAATAGAGCAAGCAATTATGAAATTCATCTGGAAGAATAAGAAACCCAGAATAGCTAAAGCAATCCTCAGTAAAAAGAGCAATGCAGGGGGTATCGCAATACCAGATCTTCAACTGTATTACAAAGCAATAGTAACAAAAACAGCATGGTATTGGTACCAAAATAGATAGGTAGATCAATGGTACAGAATAGAGGACATGGACACAAAACCAAATAAAAACAATTTTCTCATACTAGACAAAGGTGCCAAAAATATGCAATGGAGAAAAGATAGTCTCTTCAACAAATGGTGCTGGGAAAACTGGAAAACCATATGCAACAGAATGAAATTAAACCCCTATCTCTCACCCTGTACAAAACTCAACTCACAATGTATCAAGGACCTTGGAATCAAACCAGAGACCCTGCATCTTATAGAAGAAAAAGTAGGTTCAAACCTTCAACTTGTTGGCTTAGTATCGGACTTCCTTAATAGGACTCCCATAGCCCAAGAAATAAAATCAAGAACCAACAACTGGGATAGATTCAAACTAAAAAGTTTCTCTCAGCAAAAAAAACTGTCAGTAATATGAAGAGAGAGCCTACAGAATGGGAGAATATCTTTGCCAATCATACTTCAGATAGAGCGCTAATTTCCAGAATTTATAAAGAACTCAAAGAACTCTACACCAAGAATACAAATAGAATCAACTAATGGGCTAAGGAAATGAACAGACACTTCACAGAAGAAGATGTACAAGCAATTAACAGATATATGAAGAAAAGTTCAATATCTCTAGTAAGAAGATAAATGCAAATCAAAACTACCCTAAGGTTTCTTGTCGCCCCAATTAGAATGGCGATTATCAAGAACACAAGCAACAATAGGTGTTGGCGAGGATGTGGGGAAAAAGATACAATCATACATGCTGGTGGGGTTGCAAATTAGTGCAGCCACTCTGGAACGCAGTATGGAGATTCCTCAGAAAGCTTGGAATGGAACCACCATTTGACCCACCTATCCCAATCCTTGGCCTATACCCAAACGACTTAAAATCAGCACACTACAGAGATACAGCCACATCAATATTCATAGCTGCTCAATTCACCATAGCCAGATTGTGGAACCAACCTAGATGCCCTTCAGTTGATGAATGGATAAAGAAACTGTGGCATATATATATATATACAATGGAATATTACTCTGCCATGAAGAATGATAAAATTATGGCATTTGCAGGCAAATGGATGAAATTGGAGAATATCATGCTAAGTGAGATAAGCCAATCTCAAAATGTACTGGCTGATAAGCGGATGAGGACATATAATGGGGGGTAGGAGGGGTTAGCGTTATGGTTAGGGTTAGGTTTAGGGTTAGAGATAAGGAGTGTGGTAAGAATGGAGGAAGGAAGGACTGCATAGAGGGAAAAGAGGGGTGGGAGGAGTGGGGGGGAAAGGGGAAAAAAATAACAGAATGAATCAAACAACATTGCCCTATGTAAATTTATGATTTTTAATTTTAAAAAATCAACTTATTAAAAAAAGGAAAAAAAAATAAGTGGGAAAGACAATGCATGGATTCCTTCAAAAACAAATGGGAAAGTACTAATTTTTTATCTTCACATAAGAAAAACAGGCTTAGATTTTCTGATTTCCCAACAGGAATGTCCCTTAATAGAACAGACTTCCCTCTCATGGGAAAGATGAAGCTGTGATGTCAATGGTGATTGTTTGGTACAATATAAGACTAGCAGCTGGTATGGTGGCACTTGCCTCTAATTGTAGCAACTTGGGAGAGAGAGGCAGAAGGATAGCAATTCAAGGCCAGCCTGGGCAACTCAGTGAGAACCTGTCGCAAAATAAAAAAATGGATGGTAGGTTTTGTAGCTTGGAGACAGAACACTTGTCTAACAGGTATCATGAGCTGGATTCAATTTCCAGTATATCTATCTATCTATCTATCTATCTATCTATCTATCTATCTATCTATCTATCTATCTATATGTATATGCATAGTGCACATATATGTGTATACACATGCATATATATGTGTATATGTATGTATGTAAGTGTGTGTGTTTATGTATATATATGTAGATGAACAGACATACACATGAGTACATACACAAATACTCTCACATCTGAATTTACTTCAGTGCCCTGCATTAGTGCTATGGCGGCAAATCACATTCAACTGGATGAGAAGCCTGGTGTCTTGTATGACAGAGCTGTCTGGTTGATGTTTTCATTAGCTGTAGTGTAGTATGACTTTCATAGTGTAATTGTTCCAACCATCACTTTGCATACACTAAATATGTACAATAGCTGTTTGCACAGATATATCTCAATAAACGTAGGGGGAAGCATCATTGAGGAGTTTGAAAGAAGAGAAATTAATGGAGCCAAGCAACCCACACAGTGCTGGGCATATGAGGCTCACACTGACCCTTTCTTTTGTGTGTGTGAGTGTGTGACTTACAGAAAAAGATCCCACAATACTCTTCATCCCATACAAGGACATGAGTTGGGGCACTTGGGTGTAGAAGAAAGAAAGAGAGCATTTCTAGCTCAACAAAGTCAGATTTCAGGGAATAGTTTGTGTGCTGAAATGACCTTTAAGAATCTTGATTACTAAAAGTAAGAAAGGAAAGAAGCATCCATGATACAAGTATTCATTTGCCCTGGTCACAGATTGACATATATAGCAATGAAAAGAAAATAATAATACATAATTCATGGTTTTGGTTTACAAAACCATGAATTTCTAAAGTAGGAAAAATTATTTATATAAATTTTACAACATGCAAAATTTAAAATTTTCATAACCTATAAAAGTATATAAGTATTCATCATATTTAAAGTATGATGAATGATTTAAAGTATAATGAATCAAGAAGGGATTGCACTCATTACTCAGCAGTCAATGCACATTTCACTCTTGCTTCTTGTATTTTTAGTGCAGTAAATGAAGTAAATGATAGAGCCATAACTGAATTCCCTTGCTTTATGTACTTGCTCACACTTCATTTGTTTTTTTCCCTATGGAAACAATAATATAATTTTTATAGACATTATTCTCCAGGAATTTTTATTAAGTCTGGTATTATTCTTCCAAAATATAACAGTTGCTTCATGTTGCATTCTTAAAACTTTATGCAAACAGAATCCTACTGTACACTGCATTTAAAAGTGTCATTCTTAAGTACTTTATTCATTTTTTCATGTTTTTATTGGTGCATTGTAATTACACTTACCATTAAGATTCATTGTACTGTATTTGTACATGCCGAGGCACTTTATTTTATTGATTGATATTGATATATGCAGTTTTTCCTCTATCTTAAATTCCACTGTTAGGATGTGATTAGTTCCCTGCAGCTGTGCAGAGAGAGCAGGTGTCCAGTATTATGAAAGACGATTGAAAATTGTCAAAAATGTGAAGAGAATGTGTCAGGACATGGAGTCGGGCAGCAAAGTCACGGGGACCTGCTTCTCCTCATCCTCTGCCTGCACTTCCCTCACTGCTTCCCTGATGATGACCCAGCACCTCACCTGGATGTGGAGGTAGAAGTGTGTTCTTAAGATGGAAGACACACTCTGAGCCTGTGGGCTCCAGCTCAGGAAGGACCATCTCTGGTTGAAGGGACAGCTGCTGCTTCCTGGTTTCCTAGACCTCTGAGTGAGGTTCTCACTAGCTGATACCTCCAGTCTCTCTGTCTCTTGGGGCTCAATACCCACAGCTCCTCATTATACCAGAAATGTTACTGTCTTTCTCATCCCAGGAGTGCATGTTCTCAAAGGCCAAATCTGCAGAAGAGAGGAAATCAGGGTGGCTGGTCTCCTGACCCATGAGGCCAGCCCTACACCACCCAGGACACTCCAATGAGCCTGCTCACCTCCATTTATCACCTGGTACATAAAACAAATTGAACTTACAAATAAATACCTACCTTCCGTTTTATGTGTTGCTACCCAGGTTATCAAATCAGGAAACAGGATTAATTAAATTATATTTAACAATTTTTTTTGTTCTAATTAGTTATACATCACAGTAGAATGTGTTTTGACACATCATACATAAATGGAATATAACTTCTTCTTCTGGTTTTATATGGTGTATAGTTATACTGGTTGTGTAATCATATATGTGAATATGGTAATAATGTCTTATTAATTCTACTCTCCTCTTATCCCCATATTTCTATCTCTACCTTCACTCCTCTCTGTCTAATCCAAAGTATCTCTATTCTTCCCTAGCCACCAATTCCTTATTGTGAATTAGCATTTGCATATCAAAGAAATTATTTAGTCTTTGGTAATTTGGGTTTGACTTATTTTGCCTATCATAATTTTCTGCAACTCTATCCATTTACCTGCAAATACCATTATTTCACTTTTCTTTAAGGCCTCAGCATTATTCTGTTGTGTGTGTGTATATATATATATATATATATATACCACATTTTCTTTATCCATCTATCTGTTGAAGGGCATCTATGTTGGTTTCATTGCTGAACTATTGTTAATTGTGCTGCTATAAACATTGATGTGGCTCTGTTACTGTAGTGTGCTGATTTTAAGTCCTTTGGGTATAAACCAAGGAGTGGGATAACTGGGTCAAATGGTGGTTCCATTCCAAGTTTTCTGAGGAATTTCCATACTGCTATCCATAGTGGTTGTACCAATTTGCAGCCCCACCAGAAATGTAGGAGTGAACCATTTTCCCCACATGTTAGTGAGGACTAACATTTATTGTTGCTTGTATTCTTGATAATTGCCATTCTGACTGGAGCAAGATGAAATCTCAGTGTAGTTTTAATTTGCATTTCTCTAATTGCTACAGATGTTGAACATTTTTCATATATTTATTGATCAATTCCCTTTCTTCTGTGAAGTGTGTTTTTAGATCCTTAGCCCATTTGTTGAGTGGGTTATTTTGTGTGTGTGTGTGTGTGTATGTTAACTTTTTGAGTTCTTTATATATTCTGGAGATTAATGCTCTGAGGTACATGTAAAGATTTTCTCCATTCTGTAGGCTCCCTCTTCATGTTATTGATTGTTTCTTTTGCTGAGAAGAAGCTTTTTAGTTTGAATCCATCCCCCTTATTGATTCTTGATTTTAGTTCTTGTGCTTTAAGGGCCTTGTTAAGTAAGTCAGTTCCTATGCTTATATGATGAAGATTTGGGCCTACTTTTCTTCTAATGGGCTTGGGGTGTCTGGTCTAATTCCTAGGTCCTTGATCCACTTGGAGTAGACTATTTTGCAGGGTGAGAGATAGGGGTTTTAATTTCATTTTGCTACATATGAATTTCCAGTTTTACCAGCACCATTTGTTGAACAGGCTATCTTTTCTCCAATATATGTATTTGATGCCTTTGTCTAGTAAGACATAACTGTATTGTTGTGTGCTTTTCTCTGTGTCTGCTCTTCTGTACCAGTGGTCTATGTGTCTGTTTTGATGCCAATACCATGCTGTTTTTATTACTATAGGTCTGTAGTGTAGTTTGAGGTCTAGTGTTGTGATGCCTCCTGTTTCACTTTTTTGCTAAGGATTGCTGCAGCTACTCTGAGTCTCTTATTTTTCCAAATGAATTTCATGATTCCTTTTCCTATATCTATGAAGAATGTCATTGGGATTTTAATAGGGATTACAGTAAATCTGTATAACACTTTTGGTAGAATGACCATTTTGACAATGTTAATTCTGCATATTCAAGAGTATGGGAGTTCTTTCCATCTTCTAAGGTCTTCTTCATTTTCTTTCTTTAGTATTCTGTAGTTTTCATTGTAGAGGTCTTTCACCTCTTCTGTTAGACTGATTCCCAATTATTTCACTTTTTTTATGTTATCATGAATGGGGTAATTTTCCTAATTTCTCTTGCAGTGGATTCATCATTTATGTATAGAAATGCATTAGATTTATAAATATTTATTTTTTATCTTGGTGTTTTGCTGAATTCATTTATTAATTCTGGAAGTTTTCTGGTGGAATTCTTGGTTCTTCTAAATATAGAATCATATCATTAGCAAATAGTGATAGTTTGAGCTGTACTTTTCCTACTCATATCCTTTTAATTCTTTCTTCTGTCTAATTGCTCTGGTTAATTTTTCAAAGATTATGTTGAATAAAGTTGGGGAAAGAGTGCATCCTTGACTTGTTCCAGTTTTTAGAATGCTTTCTATTTTCTCCATTCATAATAATGCTGGACTTGGGTTTAGCGAATAACACTTTTATAATGTTGAAGTATCCCTAGTTTTTCTACTGTTTTGTGCATGAAGGGGTGCTGTATTTTGTCCAGGGTTTTTTATGCATCTATTGAGATGATCATATGATTCTTGTCTTTAAGTCAACTGATGTGATAAATCATGTTTATTGATTTGCTATGTTGACTAACCTTGTATCCCCAGGGTGGACCCCAATTGATCATTTGCTCTGTTGTTTAAATATCTTTTTTTTTTATATATATGGAAATTTTATTACAAGTAGAGGAGAAAATGTGTGTACTGCCTGGGTCTCTGAGCATAGCCCAATACTGCTGTACGAGTACATGATTTCCTTCGAGTACAGTGGACAGTGTGAATAGTTTTTGACAAACCTGGGCTTAAATTGTTTCTGCCTATTTGTTGCTATGAGTCCCTGAAAAGTATCTGACTCCTATAAATACACATGAGATGGGCACATGAAATGTTTCTAACTCTTGTCTTTTATGTATCTTTTGATGGACATTAGCATTTATTTCTGTTAGGTGTCTAGTCATATGTATATTTAGAATTTTTTGCCAGTTGTCCAAAGTGGTTGTTCCAAGTTATGTAATCAGCACTGTAAGGCATTATTGTAACCCAATGAAATACATAAAAATTAAAAAGAAGAAAGAATAAGAAAGCATAAGTGTCTGAGCAAACAACTCTGTCTATGTAGTTAGATGTCCAGATATAATGTTGCCTGTCCTATTAGGTGGCTTTGCATATCTCTTAAAACAATGGAGTATATAAATTCTCCAACTTCTAAACAATATTTTGAGGAAAACTTTTAAATGCATATTCAAATTCACACATTTTGTGATTGTCATTATGGATCATACAAGCATAACAAAATTATAGAAAATAAAAACGAGGTGCTGGGCACCCCATTCAACATTATCAAATTCCCAAATTCACAATCCTGACTTTAGTTGCTGTCATTGCAGCAAATGATCCTCATGCACCTAAAGCCAAGCTTGTTGTATGATCTTCTTTCTTTCCATTCCCCAGCTTAATCAGGACATTAATGTGATAAATATGATTACCCTGCGGTTTTTATTGTATTAGGGCATATTCCTCTACAAACAATTGCTTTTTCTAATGGAGAAAGCTACATCTAATAAACAGCATTATACTGTGCATGTCATTTTATTGGAACTTTCTATGTAATATAGATTTGATTCATGTTCAGCTTCATTTCTATTTAGCTAATTTTAATTACCACAATGAGGATGAGCTGTATTATTATATCATAATTCATGTCTCTGTTTTTATTTGACATTGATCTTGCTCTTTGACCCTAAGACTGCTGTAAGTCCTTAGGGACCAAGCCTCTAGAGAGACCATTCGGGAGGCCCAGGCCCTTAGTCTGCAGAGCCAAGTTGCACATCCTGTGTCCCTGTCCCTGGTTCCCCAAGCTTCCCTATCTTGCACACATGCCTGATCCACCCTTCTGTACCTGGGATCCAGCCTTCCTTCAGCTACAACAATGGCTCTTCTGGAGTCTGATTCTAGCTTTATATTTGAATCATAGATTTATTTTTGCTGTGGGTAAATGAAATATTTTTAATATAACTAATACATTGCCAAAATGCATTTAGAGCAGTTTTACTCTGAAAGTCACTGAATGTAGCATAAATCTTAATCTTTATTCTATGTACTTAGCTCATTATATTCTCATTTGTAATTTAGAATTAGTTATGACTGATCAATAGAGACATATACATCAATCCCTTTTAAGAATTTCATGATTGCTGTTTCAAATATCACCAAAGTACCAGGGTACATTTTTTACCATATGAGGGTATCATGGGTTCAAATTATGATTAAGTATTAACAGTGCTTTGAGAGATTGCCTCACTGGCAAACAGTTTTGTGTTGGTTCATTGATCCTCCCAGGAGTCACAGTGAGAGTTCAACCATAATGAATACGTGGAGGCAGTGTCTGTGTTAGTGGCTAATTACAGACATTTTATCACTAGTGAATTGAATATTTTCACACGTTCATCAATGTCATTCACTCAATCTTAACTCTTTCTCATGAACTTGTTTTCAAAATCCATCACCATTTTATATATTATTTCATACCCATGAATCAAGGTAGCATTATGGTATCATACTATAATGCTTTACCTCCATTAATTTAAAGCATGTGAAATAATAAAGAAAATATAAAAAGGCATGGATGAGTGTAGAAAATTACAAATAGTCATAAAAAAAGTGAGCCTATGGACAGGGTACCTTTGGGACTGTAACTAAAAATCTTCATTCCTAGGAGGAATGTACTTTAACTGACTTCTGAGGTACCATCTCTAAGACAGATGATATTAGTGCAAGGATAGACAGGACAGTTCTAGGGTTTAGAAAAGGTGCAGAAAACATGAACCCATAAGTGAGTTGCTTCTTTATTTCCAAATTGACAATACAGTAAACGGATAGTTTGTTTAAAAAGGTGCAAAGTACCAGAAATGATTCTGATTCCATTCTCACATCACAGGAAAAACAAATCTCATGTGGAACCAGCCCTGAATGGGAAAGGCAGGTTATTTCAGTCCTACTGAGGCAAAGTTGAGGTTTCAGTGTCAAAATCTATTGAGGACTGTGATGATGTGGAGTCTTTAAAAAGTAAGAAAAGTCAAACATTTGAGAGCATCTTTTAAACATCACAAAACCCATGAATAAAGCAGAAACATGAATGAAGACTTAATTTACAATCTATACAAAAAAGACTGATATTATGATCATATAAAGAGCTACTAGATGTTTGGAAATATGAAACTTTTTGGATATACATGTTTCAGTCGAGAGAAAATGACTGATCAATATTATGTGAAATGACTCTGAAGCTTCTAAGAGAGTTGTAAAGTAAGTGAGTGATGCTTCACAGCCTTAGATGGTCAGGTAAGGGAAAGGTGAGGGGATGACGTGGAACAGCAGGAACATGCCACTGGTAAGGTACAAGGGAGGAGACACTTAGGAAATAACTCTCTGGAGCTCCCCAAGGTAGGAAGTTACCCTGCTATAGCCAGTGATTCCACCCCAAGTGTGTGACTAAATTTCATTTCTTTCCAAAGACACAGAGAATATTCAGAAAAATATTCAATTTAAATATCAGATAAAGATACTGATATCTCATCAATATCACAAATGCTTATTTTCGGTGCTGCAAAACACAATTTAAAATGTGGAGTTTTAAATTGAATAAATAATTGCCGAACACAACAGAACAGATTTGAAGTACGACATGAGAATTAAGGTAACACATGGAATTCCCTTAGAATATTTCAATTTTTCCAAGGAAGTATAGAAAATACACTTATGGAATATATAACCCTACAGTGATAAAAATACACCACAGTCCAGTAAAATGGCAGTTTTCTAGGGCAATAATGATCAAAAACTGGGTACATCAATGAGATTTCTATCTCAATGGTTACTACACCTTCTCCTTTTCCCCTGTCTTCTCCAATTCCTTCTCTCACAGGAAGCTTGTAATTACACTGAATTCCCACCCATACATCCAAGAAAAGATCCTCATTTCTCAAATGATTAATATTCATGCATTTATAGAATAAGCTAATCATAAGTTCTTGGGACAGATTCTGGACATATTTTGAGGCCACTATTTAGCCCACTACAGAGATGCAGGCTGGTAGATTCATGGAAAAGGTACATGTCAATTTGTCAGCAGACAAATAGGAAGCACATTGAGTCTTCTGTATTCAGCATCAGCTTAGGAACAATACCTGAATTTGTTGCTACCACCTGGTGTCTTGGAAGGCAAGTAGTTCTAGGTGGAGGCCACCTATGGACATACAGGAAGAGTATATATACAAGCCCTACTCTGCTCTGTACATTTCCTATCTTAGAAGTCCTTGTAAGAAAAGGTAACACTCTTTGACGTTAGATCACAGTAGTGTTCAACTGTACTTATTGTAGTAGGAATGAATGACAGCTTCACTGATAAGTATCACCTTTCTCCCAGTTTTCCCAGCACCATTTGTTGAAGAGGCTATCTTTTCTCCATTGCATATTTTTGGCACCTTAGTCTAGTATGAGAAAATTATATTTATTCGGGTTCATGTCCACGTCCTCTATTCTGTACCATTGATCTACCTGTCTATTTTGGTGACAATACCATGCCTTTTTTGTTACTATTGCTTTGGAGTATAGTTGAAGTTCTGGTATTGCGATAGCCCCTGTTTCATTCTTCCTGCTAAGGGTTGCTTTAAGTATTCTGGGTTTCTTATTCTTCCAGATGAATTTCATGATTGCTTGCTCTATTTCTGTAAGTTACATCATTGGGATTTTAATTGAATTTCATTGAATCCGTATAGCACTTTTGGTAGTATGGCCATTTTGACAATATTAATTCTGCCTATCCAAGAACATGGGAGATCTTTCCATCTTTTAAGGTCTTCCTCAATTTCTTTCTTCAATGTTTTGTAGTTTTCATTGTAGAGATCTTTTACCTCTTTTGTTAGATTGATTCCCAAGTATTTTTTTTTTTTTTTGAGGCTATTGCAAATGGAGTTGTTTTTCTCATTTCCCTTTCAGGTGTTTCATCAATTGTGAATAAAAATGCTTTAGATTTATGTGTGTTGATTTTATAGCCTGCTATTTTGCTAAATTCATTGATGAGGTCTAGAAGTTTTCTGGAGGAGGTTTTTGGATCCTCTAAATATAGAGTCATATCATCAGCAAATAGTGACAGCTTAAGTTCCTCTGTTCCTATTCACATCCCTTTTATTTCTTTAGTCTGCCTAATTGCTCTGGCTAGAGTGTCGAGGACAGTGTTGAATAGAAGTGGTGAAAGAGGACATCCCTGTCTTGTTCTCATTTTTAAAGGGAATGGTTTCAGTTTTTCTCCATTTAGAATAATGTTGGCCATGGGCTTAGCATAAATAGCCTTTACAATGTTCAGGTATGTTCCTACTATCCCTATTTTTTTAGTGTTTTTAGCATGAAGGGATGTTGTATTTTGTCGAACACTTTTTCTTCGTCAATTGAAATAACCATATGATTCTTATCCTTAAGTCTATTGACATGATGGATTATGTTTATTGATTTACAAATGCTGAACCATCCTTGCATTCCAGGGGTGAAACCCACTTGATCATGGTGCATGATTTCCTTAATATATTTTTGGATACGGTTTGCCAATATTTTGTTAAGGATCTTTGCATCTATATTCATCAAGGATATTGGTCTATAATTTTCTTTCCTTGATGTGTTTTCTGGTTTGGGTATGAGGGTGATATTAGCTTTATAGAATGAGTTTGGTAGGGTACCCTCCTTTTCTATTTCCTGGAATACTTTCAGAAGTATTGGAATTTGTCCTTCTTTGAAGGTCTTGTAGAACTCGTATGAGAATCTGTCTGGTCCTGGGCTTTTCTTGGATGGTAGGTTTTTAATGGCATTTTCTATTTCATTGCTTGAAATTGATCTGTTTAAATTGTGTATGTCCTCCTGGTTCAGTTTGGGAGGAGCATATGTCTCCAGAAATTTGTCAATGTGTTTGGTAGTTTCTATTTTGTTGGAATACAGATTTTCAAAGTAGCTTTTCATTATGTTCTGTATCTCAGTGGTGTGTCATGATATTTCCTTTTTCATCACAAATTTTAGTACTTTGAGTCTTCTCTCTCCTTCTCTTTGTTAGTGTGGCTAAGGGTTTGTCTATTTTGTTTACTTTCTCAAACAACTAACTTTTTGTTATGTCAATTTTTTGAATTGTTTCTTTTGTTCCAATTTCATTGATTTCAACTCTAATTTTAATTATTTCCTATCTTCTATTTTTTTGCTGTTATTCTGTTCTTCTTTTTCTAGGGCTTTCAGCTGTAATGTTAGGTTGTTGACTTTGCATTCTTTTCTGGAATGCACTCCATGCAATGGATTTTCCTCTTAGTATCGCTTTCATAGTGTCCCAGAGATTTTGATATGTTGTACTGTCATTCTCATTGACCTCTAAGAATTTTGTTATCTCCTCCCTGATGTTTTCTGTTATCCACGTTTCATTCAATAGCATATTATTCAGTCTCCAGGTGTTGGAATAATTTCTCTTTTTTATTTTGTCATTGATTTCTACTCTCATTCCATTATGATCCAATAGAATACAAGGCTGTATCTCTATTTTTTACATTTCCTAAGGGCTGCTTTGCGGCATAACATATGGTCTATTTTCGAGAAGTTTCCATATGCTTCTGAGAAGAAAGTGAATCTGCTCCTTGATGGATGGAATATTCTATATATATCTATTAAGTCTAGGTTATTGATTGTGTTATTGAGTTCTATGGTTCCTTTGGTTGGATTTTCTTTGGAAGATCTATCTAGTGGTGAAAGGAGTGTGTTAAAATCACCCAGAATTATTGTGTTGTGGCCTATGTGATTCCTGAATTTGAGAAGGATTTGTTTGATGTACAGGGATGCACCATTGCTTGGGCCATAAATATTTAATATCGTTATGTCTTCCTGATTTATGTTTCCCTTAAACAGAATTTAATGTCCTTGTTTATCCTTTCTGACTAACTTTGGCTTGAAGTTCACTTTATCTGATATAAGGATGGAAACTCCCGCTTTTTTACGCAATCCATGTGTGAGGTATTTTTTTTTCCCATCCTTTCACTTTAGTCTGTGAATGTCCTTTTCAATGAGATGAGTCTCTTGCAGGCAGCATATTGTTGGTTCTTTCTTTTTCATCCATTCGGCCATTCTATGTCTTTTGATTGACAAGTTTAGGCCATTAACATTCAAGGTTATTACTGAAATATGATTTGTATTCCCAGTCATTGGGCTTATTTTTGGTTTTTAACATGGCTTCGTTTCTCCTTTGAGTGGTTTTTCTCTAAGGTAGTTCCTCCCTTTGCTGACCTCCAGTGTTGTTTTTCATTTCCTCCTCATGGAATATTTTGTTGAGAACATTCTGTAGTGCAGGCTTTCTATTTGTAAATTCTTTTAACTCTTGTTTATCATGGAAGGATTTTATTTTATCTTCAAATCTGAAGGTTAGTTTTGCTGGCTATAGGATTCTTGGTTAGCAAACATGTTCTTTCAGAGCTTGAAATATGTTATTCTAGGCTCTTCTAGCTTTTAGGGTCCATGTTGAGAAGTAGGCTGCTATCCATATTTGTTTCCCCCTATATGTAATCTGATGCTTTTTCTCACGGCCTTCAAAATCCTATCTTTATTTTGAATGTTAGGCATTTTCATTATAATGTGCCTTGGTGTGTACCTGTTGTGATTTTGTGCATTTGGTATTCTGTAAGCCTCTTTTATTTGATTTTCCATTTCATTCTTCAGGTTGTGAAATTTTTCTGATATTTCATTGAGTAGGTTGTTCATTCCTTTGTTTTGTATCTCTGTGCCTTCCTCAATCCCAATAATTCTTTTAAATTTGGTCTGTTCATGATGTTCCATAGTTCTTGGAGATTCTGTTAATGATTTCTTACCATCTTCTCTGTGTGGGTGACTTTATTTTCAAGATTAAATATTTTGTTTTCATTTTGTGAGGTTGTGTCTTCCAAGTGGTCTAGTCTTTTGGTGATGCTTTCTGTTGAGTTTTTCTATTTAGTTTATTGTTTCCTTCATTTCAAGGATTTCTGATTTTTTTTTGAGACTCTCTACCTCTTTGTTGAAATGATCTTTTGCTTCCTGCAGTTGCTCTGTCAGCTTATTGGTATTATCATTCATTGCCTGCATTTGCTCTCTTATCTCATCCTTTGCTTTGCGAATCATCTTAATCATGTATAATCTGAAGTTCTTTTCTGACATTTCTTCTAACATTCTGCCATTGGATTCTATTAATATAGAATCTAGATTTGTTTGGATCATTTTATTCCCTTGTTTTTTCATGTTGTTCATGTATCTTCCCCTCTAGCAGTGCATATCTGTGGTATTGCAGATTTCTCCCTATAGGCTTATAGTGGCCCTATAGATTTCCAAAACCTTTTCTTTAAGGGGAGATCAGTATTAGCAGTACCCAATTCAAACACTATGCAATCCTAGACCAAATAGCTCCTATGATGACAATAACAAAACTGTCATAATAAACAGAATGAGTTCAAATATTATCTTCAGTAAAACAAACAGATTTTCAATAATGTCTGCAGTTTCTAATGGAGGACAAAGAGGATGCAGAGGGATGTAGAATGTGGCTGTTAATGGGATAAGAAAAAAATATACAGATGTTCTAGATATTAGAAAGTGTGAGATTGTAATCAAAAGAAATTGGATGTTAGCATGCAAAAAAGGGAGAAAGAGACTCTGAGGGAACAGGTAAACAAAAGGAAAAGAGAGCAAGAAAAGTAATGAAATAAAAACATAATTTTTTTCAATAAGGAGAAAAAAGAAAATCTACAGTGTAATAGTCATATAGTAATAAAACCTCCCAGTCTTTAGTATCCTGATGCAGGAGAGGTACCTGACATTGAGCTTCTATTCTCCAGTAGACGTCTCAGGATGGGATTTTCCCCACCTAAAGATTGGAAGTATGGCTTCCAGGATTATCCATGATGGACCCTCTGACTTCCACATGTATTGGCAAATGGGGAGCTGCAGCTCGGGGTGTGGATGTGGTGAACTGGAGGTCCTGCAGGTGCTGTAACAGTTACCTTTCAGGCAGCAGCAGGCAGCTGGTGCTCCACTGGCTGTCAGTGGTCAGTTTGCAAACTGTTGTCGGATAAACGGGAAGTGAACCTTGTGCATTGGGAGATGGATTGGTGTAAGGCAGGTGATGGACAGGCAAGAGGCAGGCAAATGGCCCACACATATCTTTTCATAAGAGAGAAACATAACCCCTTCTATTTAAAGGGACTCTGAACTTCATCAAAAGAGAAATGGTAATGAATTGTTACATTTCATATCCATTAGATTGTCAGGATACAATGCTGCTTTCTGAGATTTATCCATAACTGATCACTAAAATAGAACCACAAACCAAAGCACTGAGGTGAAGGTTAGAGATTTTATCATTTGTCAAACATCACAGAACTGTGCAAAACCAAAGACCAACATGAAGTTCCAGCAGAAATGCACTTAGCTAGCATGACCTCACAACCCTAGGACCAGGAGATATCTGCAACTTATCCATGAACCCAATGAGGATTAAATATTTTCCACCTGCTCAACTTCACCTAGTTGCCTTTTTCTTAAAAAAAGTGTACCAGAACAGAATTTTCTAAAGCAGGAATCAGTCTCACAGTCTCTTCCTTATGAAACTTGAGGAAAGAAATTGTGTTTAGAGAATTAAAATCAAGTGTAATTAGTACAGAGCTAGAGAAAAAGTAAAGTCAGGTTAGAAGCCATGCTATATACACATGGACATTATTATGTTTCATCATTTTAGAAAAAATGTAGCAATGGAAATGTCAGGTGTTCTGGCCCACAAGGAATCCTGTCACTTTGTCTCATTCTAGAAAACCAAATTCAAGCAGTGACATCACTAGAGAGAAACTGTCCTAATCATGAGATTCTTCAAGGCTTCCTTCATGTCCCTGTTCCTTAGGCTGTAGAAAAAGGGGTTCAGCATTTGAGGGACCACAGAGTACATCACTGAAGCCACTGCTGTCTGTCTGGATGAATCAGTCACTGCAGAGGTAATGTACACACCTGCACCTGTCCCACAGAAGAAGGAGACAACAGACAGGTGAGACCCACAGGTGGAAAAGGCTTTATGCTTTCCTTCTGATGAGGGCATTCTCAAGACACAGAACACAATGTGAATGTAAGGGAACATGATTCCAGAAAGAGGAACACCAGCAAAGACACACATTGCAATGAGTATTATGAGGTTATCAGTGAAGGTGTCAGAACAGAAGAGCTCAATGACCTGAACAAGTTCACAGAAGAATTGGGGGATCTCCAACTCTGTGCAGAAGGACAGCCACAGCAACAGCAGAGTGTGGGGAAGGGCATCCACAATACTAACAAACGGGGAGACCAGAACCAGCAGGATGCAGAAGCAGGGCTTCATGATGACTGTGTACCTCAGGGGGTGACAAATGGCCACATAGCAGTCATAGGCCATTACTGCAAGCAGAAAATTTTCCCAATATGCAGAAACTACTACCAATCCAACCTCAGTGAGACAGCCTGTGTAGGTGATGCTTTGATCCTGTCTCAGGATGCTCACCAGCATCTTGGGGGATATGGTTGTGCTTATACAGACGTCACTGAAGGAGAGACTGCAGAGAAAGCAGTACATGGGCTTGTGGAGGTGGGAGTCTGAACTGACAGCCATTAGGATGAGCAGGTTGCCCAGGATGGTGACCAGGTACGTGGATAGGAGCATGCTGAAGACAAGGGGCTGCAGAGCTGGGTCGTCTGTGAATCACTGTAGAAGGAATTCTGAGCATATATTTGATTTGTGTATTCCATGTTGCTGGTGAATACTCCAGGAAAGATGGGGTGAAAATTGGATGAAATCAATATCTTCTTGAGAAGCAACAAATCTATAACACTGGAATTTGGTAGTTATGAAAATTCTTGGTACTGCTATAGAGCTAGCTGATGATGATGCTCAGCTCTGGGTATGAGGAACTGCAAAATCTATTTTAACAATCAATCTAAATGAATCTAATAACTCTAAACTTTAGAACCCAGTGTTTTTTAAAAAAGAAAAAAATAACTCTTCTCCATGCAACTTGCACTAAGAAGAGTATTAAAATGCATTTCTTGCTTACTTTCTCCCTTCATTTCTTTTCTCTAAGCTTCCACTGACTTTGATTCCCTTTCTTGGACACCAAACATTTTTCATACATACCAAGTGAGGAGATTATAACAATGTATAAGAAATTGATTTTCCTTAAGCATTGTTCCATGACTTGTACAGAAAAGAAAGAAGAGTAAACTTCGCATATCCATATTCTAGAGCCATAGTCTCCAACAGTGTATGCTCATAAACATCAGAAGGATCATCAATTACAGATGAGCTAGTTCATGGACCTGTCCACCCCATGGATCCAGG
The DNA here is from genome assembly GCF_902686455.1 of Sciurus vulgaris. Classification (NCBI taxonomy): domain Eukaryota; kingdom Metazoa; phylum Chordata; class Mammalia; order Rodentia; family Sciuridae; genus Sciurus; species Sciurus vulgaris. The sequence goes on from NC_136477.1 coordinate 7,684,011, forward strand.
AGCACATGTCATGGACACATCAAGCACACTTAATAATTTGGCAGAGACTCGGTGTGTTTGGCTGCTGTGTTGCTTGTCACGACCTATCTCTGCAGTTGCCTCTGGAGAGTTCAAAATTGTCATTGCTAAAGGACTCTCGGTTCACCATTGAGTGATGGGTGCTAGCCCTTTTTGACTCACTATACTTTAAGTCGTGCATGCATAGTACAAAATGAATATTTATGTGCATGTGTAGGTTACAAAGATCTTTTAGTTTTTGCATGATTAGAATTTGTCCATATAATTTTTTCCTACTCTAGAAAGTTATGCTTTTGTGAACCAGGTTTCTAATTTATGTATCATTTCTTTCCTTTTTAATGTTATATATGTGATCCTGTGTCCGGGCCAAATGAATACTTGTATTATGGATGCTTCTTTCTTTCCTTCTATTTGTACATAATCAAGATTCCCAAAGGTCATTTCAGCACACAAACTCTTCCCTGAAATTGGCATTCATTGAGCTACATATACAAAATAGGGACACTTTATTTGTGAGTACATGAACAAATTGAGACAAGTATGAGGGCACTGGCACAATCCACAAGGCAGGTGCTGGGATGGGAAGAAGAATGGAGTGGAAACCGAGGTGGTGCCTTCTATAAACTCCACATTTTATTACTTCATCTGAAAAGATCTGAAAGAAACATAGCAAAACGTCAACATTTCCTATTTCTTTAAAGAGGATTCAGGAGCTCCTGTGTTACCACTGTTACCGTTGACTACACTAATTGTAGCTCCTGCGGGTCCTTCTAAAACCAAAGCAAAGGAACTGGAAACTGCCAGGTGAGTCCTTCTGCATGTCCACCTCCCACCCAGAGACTCACAACCCCTATAGGAATACGAAGAAACGTAAATTAAGAACCAGCAAAGGGCATAAGAGAGGGACTGAGAGTTACAGGCTAGATTCTGTCCCCATTGAAACACATACAATAAAATCTTAACTCTCGCTGCCTCAGAACGGGACTGCCTTTGGAGCTGGTTCTGTGAAGAGGTTACTAAGGTAGAATAAACTCACTCGAGTGAGTTACTCCAATATGACTGGGGACTGTATAAAAGATGAGTTTGGGGCACAGACACCCACAGAGGGAGGACCATGTCATGACACTGGGAAAAGACAGCCAGCTACAAGGTGAGCAGAGACCTCCAGAGGAACAACCCTGCCGGCACCCTGACCATTCAAACTCCAGCCTCCTGATGGTGAGAAACCAATGTTTTCTTTTTGGTCCCAGGGATTGAATTCAGATGCTGAACCACTGAGCCACATCCCCAGCAGTTTTTATATTTTCTTTAGAGACAGGGTCACACTAAGTTGCTTAGGGCCTCACTAAGATGCTGAGGTTGGCTTGAACTTGTGATTCTCCATCCTCAGCCTCTCAAGCTGCTGGGATAACAGGCTATATATGCCACACAGCACATGTTAAAAATTAATTACTGTTATTAATTCACCCATTGTGTGGTGTTTAATTACAGCATCCCCAGCAAGTTACTACCCTGATGAAAACTCACCTAGCTCAACAGACTATCAAAATATTTTAAAGGAGCCTCCATGATTCAGAAGAACTAGATTTCTATTTGGAAGAAAATGGACGCTGAAGCTGTATAGAGACAGCCCAGCAATATGTAATGTCCAGCATTACAAAAGATGATTGAAAGTTGTCAAAAATGTGAAGAAGTTAGTCGGAAGGGATAAAGAAGGACATTCATTTCATGCTGCTTAAGGGAACCATAAATCAGGAAGACATAACGATAGTAAATATTTATGCCCCAAACAATGATGCATCCCTGTAAATCAAACAAATCCTTCTCAATTTCAGGAATCACATAGATCATCACACAGTAATTCAGGGTGACTTTACTGCACCGCTGTCACCACTAGATAGATCTTCTAAACAAAATCCAACCAACAAATTCATAGAACTCAATAACACAATCAATAACTTAGACTTAATAGACATATATAGAATATTCCATCAATCAACGAGCAGATTCACTTTCTTCTCAGAAGCACATGGAACCTTCTCAAAAATAGACCATATGTTATGCCACAAAGCAGTGCTTAGGAAATGCAAAAAAATAGAGATACTGCCTTGTGTTCTATCAGATCATAATGGAATGAGAATAGAAATCAATGACAAAATAAAAAAGAGAAATTACTCCAACACCTGGAGACTAAATAATATGCTATTAACTGAAACTTGGATAACCAAAAACATCAGGGAGGAGATTAAAAAATTCTTAGAGGTCAATGAGAAAGACAATACAACGTATCAAAATTTCTGGGACACTATGAAAGCAGTACTAAGAGGAAAATTCATTGCATGGAGCACATTCCAGAAAAGAATGAAAAGTCAACAACTAAATGACCTAACATTACAGCTCAAAGCCCTAGAAAAAGAGGAACAGAATAACAGCAAAATTAGTAGAAGACCAGAAATATTAAAATCAGAGCTGAAATGAATGAAATTAAAACAAAAGAATCTATTCAAAAAATTGACAAAAAGGTGGTTCTTTGAGAATGCAAACAAAATAGAGAATCCTTTAGCCACACTAACAAAGAGAAGAAGAGGGAAGATTCAAATTACCACAATACATAATGAAAAAGGAAATATCAGGACAGACACCACGGAGATACAGAACATAATGAGAAGCTACTTTGAAAATCTGTATTCTAACAAAATAGAAACTACTGAAGACATTGAAAAATTTCTGGACACATGCTCCTCCCAAACTGAACCAGGAGGACATACACAATTTAAACAGATCAATTTCAAGCAATGAAATAGAAGAAGCCATTAAAAATCTACCATTCAAGAAAAGCCCAGGACCAGATGGATTCTCAGCTGAGTTCTACAAGAACTTCAAAGAAGAACTCATTCCGATACCTCTCAAAGTATTCCAGGAAATAAAAAAGGAGGGTACCCTATGAAACTCATTCTAGAAGGCAAATATCACCCACATACCCAAAACAGGAAAAGACATATCAAGGAAAGAAAATTCTAGACCAATATCCTTGATGAATATACATGCAAAGATCCTTAAAAAAATATTGGCAAACCTTATCCAAAAACATATTAAGAAGCAAGAGTTCATTTCAATAAAGAGTTAGAGATACTGAAAAAAAAAAAAAAACAGAAACAAACAGAAATCCTTGAAATGAAGAAAACAATAAACCAAGTTAAAAACTCCAGAGAAAGCATAACCAATAGGATAGAATACGTGGAAGATAGATCATCAGACATTGAAGACAAAATATTTAATCCTGAAAAACAAAAGTTGATCAAACAGAGAAGATGGTAAGAAATCATGAACAGAATCTACAAGAACTATGGGATATCATGAAAAGGCCAAATTTAAGAATTATTGGGATTGAGGAAGGCTTAGAGAAACAAACCAAAGGAATGAACCATCTATTCAATGAAATAATATCAGAAAATTTCCCAAATCCGACGAATGAAATGGAAAACCAAGTACAAGAGGACTCCAAATACACAAAATTACAACAGACCCACACCAAGGCACATTATTATGAAAATACCTAACATACAAAATAAAGACAGAATTTTAAAGGCCGCGAGAGAAAAAAATCAAATTACATTCAGAGGGAAACCAATAAGAATATTAGCAAATTTTTCAATCCAGACCCTAAAAGCTAGAAGGGCCTGGAACAACATTTACCAAGCCCTGAAATTAAATGGATGCCAACCAAGAATCTTATACCCAGCAAAACTTACTTTCAGCTTTGACTACGATATAAGATCCTTCCATGATAAACAAAAGCTAACGGAATTTACAAAAGGAAAGCCGGCATTACAGAACATTCTCAGCAAAAAATTCTATGAGGAAGAGATGAAAAACAACCATGCAAATCAGCAACAGGAGGAACTAGTCGAAAGGAATAACCAAATAAAGGAGGAACCAAATCATGTCAAAAAAACAAAAATGAGTCAGAGGACTGGGAATACAAATCATATCACAATAATAACCCTGAATGTTAATGGCCTGAACTCATCAATCAAAAGACATAGACTGGCAGATTGGATTAAAAAGAAAAATCCAACAATATGCTGCCTGCAAGACACTCATCTCATTGAAAGCGATACCCATAGACTAAAGGTGAAAGGATGGGGAAAAACATACCATGCACATGGACTCAGCAAAAAAGCTGGAGTATCCATCCTCATTTCAGATAATGTGGACTTCAAGCCAAAACTAGTCAGAAGGTATAAAGAAGGACGTTACATACTGCTTAAGGGAAGCATAAATCAGGAAGACATGACAATCATAAATATCTATGCCCCAAACATTGGCTCATCCATGTATGTCAAACAAATCCTTCTCCATTCCAGAAATCAAATAGACCACAACACAATTATACTAGGCGATTTTAACACACCTCTCTCACCACTGGATAGATCTTCCAAACAAAAATTGAATAAAGAAACCAGAGATCTCAATAACACAATCAACAATTTAGACTTATCCGACTTATATATAATATACCATCCAACAAAGAACGAATACACTTTCTTCTCAGCAGCACACGGATCCTTCTCTAAAATAGACCACGTTTTATGCCACAAAGCTACTGTTAGCAAAAACAAGAAGATAGAGATACTACCTTGTATTCTATCAGATCATAATGGATTGAAATTAGAAATAAATGACAGAAATAAAAAACAGAAACTTCTCCAATAACTGGAGATTAAATAATACGCTATTATATGATGAATGGATAACAGAAGACATCAGGAGGGGAAGTAAAAAATTCCTAGAAGTAAACGAGAACAAAGACACATCATATCAAAATCTCTGGGACACTATGAAAGTCGTGCTTAGAGGAAGATTTATTTCATGGTGCGCATTCAACAAAAGAAGTAGAAATCAAGAAATAAACAACTTAACACTACAGCTCAAAGCCCTAGAAAAAGAGCAGACCAACACCAAAAGTAGTAGAAGACAGGAAATAGTTAAAATCAGAGCCAAAATCAATGAAATTGAAACAAAAGAAACAATTGGAAAAATTGACAAAATAAATTTTGAAAAAAATAAAAATAAACAAAAATTGAAAAAATAAACAAAGTTGATAAACCCTTAGCCACACTAACAAAGAGAAAGAGGGAGAAAACTCAAATTACTAAAATTCGGAATGAACAAGGAAATAGCACAACAGACACAGGTGAAATACAAAACATAATTAGAAGCTATTTTGAAAATCTATACTCCAAGAAAAGAGAAAACCTCGAAGACAACAACAAGATTCTAGAGACATATGAATTGCCTAAACTGAACGAGGAGGGCATACACAACTTAAATAAATCAGTTTCAAGCAATGAAATACAAGAGGTCATCAAAAGCCTACCAACAAAGAAAAGTCTGGGACCACATGGGTTCTCAGCTGAGTTCTACAAAACCTTTAAAAAAGAGCTCATTCCAATACTCCTCAAAGTATTCCATGAAATGAAAGAGGTGGGAACCCTCCCAAACCCATTCCATGAAGCCAATATCACCCTGATACCTAAACAAGACAGAGACACATCGAGGAAAGAAAATTTCAGACCAATATCCTTAATGAACATCGACGCAAAAATTCTCAACAAAATTTTAGCAAATCGCATGCAAAAATATATTTAAAAGATAGTGCACCACGATGAAGTGGGTTTTATCCCAGGGATGCAAGGTTGGTTCAACATCCAGAAATCGATAAATGTCATTCACCATATCAACAGACTTAAAGTTAAGAATCACATGATTATTTCAATAGATGCAGAAAAAGCATTCGATAAAATATAGCAACCTTCATGCTCAGAACACTAGAAAAAATTGGGGTAGTGGGAACATTCCTTAATATTGTGAAGGCCATGTACACTAAGCCCATGACTAATATCATTCTGAATGGTGAAAAACTGAAAGCATTCCCCATAAAAACTGGAACACAGCAGGGATGCCCTCTTTCACCACTTCTATTCAAAATCATCCTTGAGACTCTAGCCAGAGCAATTAGACAAACCAAAGAAATTAAAGGGATACGAATTGGAAAAGAAGAACTCAAACTATCCCTGTTCGCTGATGACATGATTTTATATTTAGAGGAACCTGGAAATTCCACTAGAAAACTTTTAGAACTCATAAGTGAATTCAGTAAAGTAGCAGGTTACAAGATCAATGCTCATAAATCCAATGCATTTTTGTACATAAGTGATGAATCTTCAGAAAGAGAAATTAGGAAAACTACCCCATTCAAAATAGCATCGAAAAAAATAAAATACTTGGGAATTGATCTTACAAAAGAGGTGAAAAACATCTACAATGAGAACGAAAGAACACTAAATAAAGAAATCAAAGAGATCCTTAGAAGATGGAAAGATCTCCCATGTTCTTGGATTGGCAGAATTAATATTGTCCCAATGGCCATACTACCTAAAGTGCTATACAGATTCAATGCAATTCCAATTAAAATCCCAATGATGTACCTTACAGAAATAGAGCAAGCAATTATGAAATTCATCTGGAAGAATAAAAAACCCAGAATAGCTAAAGCAATCCTCAGTAGAAAGAGTGAAGCAGGTGGTATCACAATACCAGATCTTCAACTCTATTACAAAATAATAGTAACAAAAACGGCATGGTATTGGTACCAAAATAGACAGGTAGATCAATGGCACAGAATAGAGGACATGGACACAAAACCAAATAAATATAATTTTCTCATACTAGACAAAGGGGCCAAAAATATTCAATGGAGAAAAGATAGCCTCTTCAACAAATGGTGCTGGGAGAATTGGAAATCCATATGCAACAGAATGAAACTAAACCCATATCTCTCACCCTGCACAAAACTCAACTCAAAATGGATCAAGGACTTCGGAATCAGACCAGAGACCCTGCATCTTATAGAAAAAAAGTAGGACCAAACCTTCAACTTGTTGGCTTATGATCAGACTTCCTTAACATTACTCCCATTGCACAAGAAATAAAAGCAAGAAACAACAACTGGGATTGATTCAAACTAAAAAGCTTTGTCTCAGCAAAGGAAACTATCAATAATGTGAAGAGAGAGCCCACATGGTTGGAGAATATATTTGCAACTCATACTTCAGATAGAGCACTAATTTCCAGAATCTATAAAGAACTCAAAAAACTCTACACCAAGGATACAAATAATCCCATCAACAAATGGGCTAAGGAAATGAACAGACACTTCACAGAAGAAGATCTACAAGCAATCAACAGATATATGAAAAAATGTTCAACATCTCTAGTATTATGAGAAATGCAAATCAAAACTACCCTAAGATTCCATCTCACCCCAATTAGAATGGTGATTATCAAGAATACAAGCACCAATAGGTGTTGGAGACTATTTGGGGAAAAAAGTAAACTCATACATTGCTGGTGGGTATTCAAATTAGTGCAGCCACTCTGGAAAGCAGTGTGGAGTTTCCTTAGAAAACTTGGAATGAACCTACCATTTTACCCAGATATCCCACTCCTTGGCCTATACCCAAAGGACTTAAAATCAGCATACTACAAAGATACAGCCACATCAATGTTCATTGCTGCTCAATTCACAATAGCCAGACTATGGAACCAAACTAGATGTCCTTCAATTGATGAATGGATAAAGAAACTGTGGTATATATATATATACAATAGAATATTACTCAGCTATAAAGAATAATAAAATTATGGCATTTGCAGGCAAATGGATGAAATTGGAGAATATAATGTTAAGTGAGATAAGCTAATCTCAAAAATCCAAAAGGTGAATGATCTCACAAGTGGATGATGACACATAATGTGGGGTGGGAGCGGGGCACGAATGGAGGAAGGAGGGACTGTATAGAGGGAAAAGAGAGGTGGGAGGGCTGGGGGGAAAGGAAAAAAACAACAGAATGAATCAAACATCATTAGTCTATGTAAATGTATGAATATGCAAATGTTATGCTCTTACTCCATGTACAAACAGAAACAATATGTATTCCATTTGTTTACAATAAAAAGAAACTTTAAAAAAAGTGAAGAGAATGTATGAGGAGGTGGAGTTGGGCAGCAGAGTCCAGGGACCTGCTTCTCCTCATCCTCTGCCTGTACTTCCCTCACTGCTTCCCTGGGAGGAAACTGGAGCAGAGCCCCTGTCCTGTGTCCAAAGCCTTAACCAAGGGACTTTGAGCTCCCTGGCTGGCTTCCCAGGGAATGACCCAGTGCCTCACCTGGACATGGAGGCAGAAGTGTGTCTCAGGGTGGAAAACACACTCTGAGCCTGTGGACTCCAGCTCAGGAAGACCATCTCTGGTTGAAGGCACAGCTGCTGCTTCCTGGTTTCCTGGGCTTCTGATGAGGTTCTCACTAGCTGACGCCTCCAGTCTCTCTGTCCCTTGGGGCTCAATACCCACAGTTCCTCCTTATACCAGAAATGATACATCCTTCTAATCCCAGGAGTGCATGTCCTAAAAGACCAAATATGTAGAGCAGAGGAAGTCAGGGTGGCTGGTCTCCAGACCTGGGAGGCCAGGTTTACCTCACCCAGTTCTCTGCATTCTTTCTGCTCACCTCCATTTTATTACCTAGTATGAACACATTGAGCTTCAAAATAAACACCCATCTTCCATTTTATGTGTTTATAACCATTTTATCATATCAGGAAACATAACTGAATTTTACATGTGAAAACTTAGCTTACCTGTATACAAACATACATAATAGAACAGTAAATTTATCTAAGACATTATAAAAATACAATCAAGGATATCTCCTCCTAAGTGTATTAACATTTCTCAGACCTTAATTTTGATTTTAATTTTTAGTCTCTCTTCTGTATCATAACTACAAGTGAATGACAACATTCTTCCCTCTGCTTCTATTTCCTTCCACCCTTTCCTCCCATGCCCTCACCTGAACTGACTTATTCAGCTCAGTGAACATTAAGCCGTTAGTTGGGCCCATTTTGTGCCAAGTGCAGAAGGTAATTAACCAACATGGCTCTTTTCTTTCAGAACTGTTCCACACCTTCAAACAAACAGAAATATTATAATAAACTCACTAGGTTACTCTGGGTCTTACAGAGGATCTTTCCCTTAGGTGTTGGTTGGCATATGACTTAGAATGAAATAATCACCACCAAAAAACACAACTGAATGTAAGAAGAAGATAAAAGCATAGGATCCAGAAATGATGCTTCAGATTTCATCAATCAATCTCTTGGTGCTCAGGAGACAGAGACATAGAAGATAATGTAGCACCAGGTGTCTCACAGGAACATCCCTGTGGAACATGGATCTCCCTCCTCTGAGAGGCACAGCAGGGAGTCCTTTGGGGTAATTCCCAGGCTCACACATGCTGAATTGAATTCTGCCCTGGCTTTGTCAATGGAAAAAGATGATTTTACTATTTTACTCTATGGCAGGGACTTTCATAAAACTCATGAGGTTGTTGAAATGGTGAGAAATGGATGGACCAGAATCCATTGGCACAATGCTCAAAGGTTTGGACCCACTCAGTGACATTTCCTATTGATTTATTATTCATTTCATGAAAAAATGTACAGGAATTTTCAGACAAGGAAAGAAGTTCTTTGTGGTGCAAAATGAGAAACGAAAACAGTAAGAGAGACCACCACTAGCATTGTAACTGCAGATTTCCTGGGCAGTGAATTTCACGTGCTCACCCTCCTCATGGGAAACTTGGGTCATGTAGAGAGGAAAGGAAAGAAATCTCAGTGACATCACTGTTCATCTATCATGGACACTACAATTAACATGAGTTAGCTGTTAAACAAAGGAATATGAATCAGTACAAGAATTGAAAACCTAAATCATGTGACCTAAAGGGTATTCTGTGAGAAACATTTAAACATCTATTCCAACCCCCATGTGATGGTCTGTTCATTATGTGATGGGCTGACAGATCTGACTCCATGAGAATGTTATAGGCCAGACTGTAAGGAAATGACTAAACAGATTCCATTTTGCTCTGAGACTCCATGTTATGTAGGAAATAAGCTTCTCCCATGGGAACACCCAGCCTCTGTACCCATCCTCAGTTACTTAGTGTGACATGTTTAGCAATACACAATGACAATTCTTATGTAATAAAAATTGCTCTCTTTTGATCCCTATTGCTCCTAACCAATGTACCATGTAAACGGTAATTGTGTGGATGTTAGTAACCATTCTTTAGTTTGTACCTAGGTGACACAATTCCCCCTCTGTTGGTGATCTCATGATGTTAGTTTGTAATTTTGAATCATATCAACAGACACTTATGATTGATGTGATTTTTGGTATAAGAACCCCTACAACCCTTTGGTTGGGGCTCTTCTCCCAATAGCCATGTTTTGGGGCATTGTGTGAGGCAGTCAGCCGGCCGGCTTAATAAAGGCTCTCAAATTTGGACTTCTCAGTGGTGATTGGTCTGTTCTTAAGTTGTGCCCCATAACAATCATATGAATCATTCAAACATATCAAAAGCACAGCTGATAACAAGAGGCTGAGTTCTCACCACCCAGCATTAGCAAATCAGCAACATCACAATTCTGACTCCAGTCACTATGATTTCAGCAAATAATACACATATGCCCAAAGACATGCTCGTTGTATGACCTTGTTTCTTCTCATTTCCTCAGGGTATCAGGACACTAATGTGAAAAATATAAATACCCTGTAGTTTTTATAGTTTTTGGTATTATTCTTCTTAAATAATTGCTTTTTCCATTTTAAAAAGAAGCTGCATATAAACAGGATTATACCGTGCATGCCATTTCATTTGAACTTTCTATGTAACATAGATTTAATTCATGCTTACCTTAATTTCTTTTTAGCTGTTTTTAATTACCACAGTGATGAGCTGTATTATTATAGCATAATGCATTTCTCCATTTTTATTTAAACAATATGATGGTGTTATCCTTCCTCCATTTGTGTACAAAGGAATCTGTGGTGATGTGAACTGAGGCACTGGGCAACATTCCCTGATCCTGCCTCTGAGAAGGGAAGGAGGGGAATGGGGATGTGAGGGCTCCTTCTGCACCTGTGCTGCTTGTGCAGGAAGTAGGACTTGAACCTGTTACCACACAACGTGGATGCTTGTAATTCTGGAACAGGGTTAATGGTGCTATTTGGAAAACTATTATTATTATATTTTGGTACTGAGCATTGAACTTGGGGTGCTAACCACAGAGTCACATCCCCACACTTTTATGTACTTTTGTTTTGACATAAGTCCTCTGTGAGTTGCTCAGGGTCTTGCTAGGCTGCTGAGGCTGGATTTGAACATGCAATCTTCCTGCCTCAATTTTCCAAGCCACTGGGATTATTGGCGTGCACCACCATGCTCAGCTGGAAAATTATTATCACACTCTTTCTGCTGTTGTTACAACTTAAAATATTTTGTAGTTTTAGAAAGGAGGACAATATGTGAGGCATGTCATCTCCTGGGTCTTCACTTCCTCCCCAGGATCCTCAGTCAGCTACCAGAGATGACACCTAGCTCATCTCAATGAAGATCTGGGGGAGATAACAGAAAGCGAGGTGGATCTGAGTGATGTGTCTCCCTTCTGCCTCCACAAGGTGCAAGGCAATGACGGACGGTGTTGTGACACACATCCTGTTTGCAAAGAGAGGATTTATGCTCAAGAGGAAAATGGTGGCTGCCACCATGCACCGAGAGCAGAAGGCCAGCTGCAGGACAGCTGCACTGAGAGGGTTTTCAAAGCTCCCCAAAAACATGGCTCAGTGATGATGGACAGGCAGGAGGAGCCCTGGGGGCTTGGGGTCCACCATCTTCTGCATGAGTTCTCCTGACAGCTTCCATGGGATGTAACGGTGGGGGACTCCAGATTCATGTCCAAAGCAGGTTCTAGGAGACTTGAATTACTGGACAGGCATCATTGTGGAAAGATGCTGGTCACTTCCTCTGGGTGTTGGATGGACACATAGGACTGTCCTCTTAAGGGTAGAGGGACCTAGTGGGGCACTGAGCTCTGTGGCAAAGTCAGTCTCTGAAGGACCCTTGCTGTTATTTTCTGACTGTGTGCAGTTCCTGTGTCCCTGGGGGCTCAGACTCCAACACCGTTCATTAGCAAACATTGATCTTGCTCTTTGACCCTAAGACAGCTCTAAGTCCTTAGGGACCAAGCCTCTAGAGAGACCAGTCAGGTGGCCCAGGCCCTTACTCTGCAGAGCCAAATTGCACATCCTCTGTCCCCGTCCTTCCTTCCCCATGCTTCATCTATCTTGCACACATGCATGAGCCACCCTTCTCTACCTGGGATCCAGCCTTCCTTTAGCTACAACAATGAAAGTTCTGGAGTCTGATTCTAGCTTCATGTTGGAAGAATAGATTTTTTTTGCTGTGGGTAAATGAAGCATATTTTTAATATAACTAATACATTGCAAAATGCATTTGATGCATTTAGAAGACTTTCACTCTGAGAGTCACAGAAAGTTGCCTGAAGCTTAATCTTTATGTGTTTAATTCAGTAGATTCTAGTCTATAATTTACAATTAGTTATGACTGATCAATAGAGACATAGTCATCAATCCCTTTTTAGAGTTTTATAGTTGCAGTTTCAAATATGATCAAGTATGGTTCCGGGGTATATTTTTCTCCGTATGAGGGGATCTTGGGCTGAAATTATGATTGATTCTTAATAGACTCTTGAGAAATTGCCTCATTGGCAAATAGTGCTGTGCTGGTTTATTGATCCTCCCAGGAGTCACAGTGAGATTTCAACCACAATGAATAGGTGGAGACAGTGTCTGGGTTAGTGGCTAATTACAGACATTTTATCATTAGTGAACTGAATATTTTCATGTGTTCATCAATATATTTCACTGAATCTTAACTCATTTGGCATGAACTTTTCTTTTAAATCCATAGTGATTTTGTACATTATTTTATATCAATGAATCAAGATGGCATTGTTACTTCATCCTACCATGCTTTATTCCCAGTAAGTTCAAACATATGAAATAACAGAAATATGAAAACACATGAATGATTGTAGAAAATTGCAAATAATCAGACAAAAGAAATGTTAGCTCTGGACAGGGTACCTTTGTGATGGTAACTCAAAACTTTCATTTCTATAAGAAATGTACTTTAACTGACTTGTGAGGTACTATCTCTAAGACAGATGATATTAGGGCAAAGATAGAAACAGCAGTTATTGTGTTTAGAAAAAAGAAGACAGAAAACATGAACCCACAAGGGTGTTGCTTCTTTATTTCCAAATTGGCTTTATAGCAAATGGTTAGTGGATTTAAAATGTGTTAAGTAATGAAATGATTTTGATAACTTTCTCACATAAAAGGCAAAAACAAATCTCATTTGGAACCAGCTTCCATTGGGAAAGGCAATATTGTGAATCCTAATGATCCTCCAAAATAGAGGTTTCAGTGTCCAAACAATTGAGAGGGACTGTGAGGGTGAAACGGAGTCATTAAATGACATGATAATGCAAACATTTGAGGACATCTTCTAAATACCACGAAACATGTGCCAAAGGTTAATCGTGAATGAAGAATTAATTTACAACTTTTATAAGAAAGAATGACATTACAATCATATAAAGCCCTATTAGATGTTTGGAAATGTGAAATATTTAAAACACACATGTTTCAGAAAAGAGAAAACAAAGATTGATATTATATGAAATGACTCTGAAATTCATAAGAGAAATGTAAAGTAAGTGAGTTCTACTTCACAGACTTTAGTTGGTCAGGGTATGTGAAAAGGTGTGGGGATGATGTGGAACACCAGAAACATGTACTGGAAAGGTACAAGGGAGGAGTGGGAATTACATCTCTTTGGAGCTTCCCAAGTAGGAAGTTACCTTGCTATAGCCAGTGATTCCACCCCAAGTGTGTAACTAAATTTTATTTCTTTCCAAAGAATATTCAAAAAATATTCAATTCACAATAACAGATAAGGATACCAGTATAGCATCAACATCAGAAATGCTTTTTATTTTTAATATCACAATATATAATTTAAAAATCTGGAGTTTGAAATTGAATAATTCCTGAGCACAACATAATTGATACTGAAGGATGTCATGAGAATAACACTAACACATGGAATTTCCTTATAAAATTTAAATTTTTCCAAAGAAGTAAAAAAGAAATACATTTATGTAATATATAACCCTACAGAGTAAATAAAATACACTGTAGTCTTATAAAATGGCAGTTTCTTAGGACAATGAAGATCAAATATTGGGTGCATCAATGAGATTTCTATCTCCATGGTTACTACATATCCTCTTCTCTAGTGTCTTCTTCAAATCCTCCTCTCTCATGAAGCATGTGATTACATTCAATTCCCACCCAGGAAAAACACCTCAGCAGATCCTCATTTCTCAAACAATTAATATTCATGCATTTATAGAATAAGTTAATCAGAAGTTCTTGGGACAGAATCTGGACATACTTTGAGGCCACTCTTTAGGCCACTACAGAGATGCAGTCTGATAGATTCATGGAAAAGCTAGATGTCCATTGACCTAAGAAAGGGCACTCAGTTTTCTATCTGCAGCATCAAGTCCAGGAACAATACCTGTGGCTTGGTAGGCAGCTAGCCCTAAGAAAAAAGTCACCTCATGGAGGACAGGTACAATCTGACTGGGGTGTACACAGTTTTTATCTCAGAAGATTACGTTTTGCAAAGAACTGGTCTTTCAATTTCTTCCAATGTTATGACAGTCCATCACTCAGTCAGACAACAGGGGCATATGAAGATGAAATTCTCATGGCTTCAATCAAAGAATAAGCTGGAAACTATTAGCTAATGTCAGCACAGATTTGCTTAAATACCTTCCTGTCCCATTCACCTTCACCTTTTGTAAGAGTGAACCTGAACCAAGTTTGCTAAAACTAGTACCCCTCCCTTAGGCACATTCTGTGAAATCCAGGAAAGAAACTGTTTCAACAAGGAAATAATGGGTCCAAACCAAAGAGCTACAAAAAAAGCAAAGTCAGATTTCATGTTACGTTAAAACATGCATTGTCATTACATTGTTTCATGATTTAAGATGAAGGTTGGGCCAGAGTATCAGACATTCATGGCTCGATAGGAATCCTGTCACTTCAGCTTACTCTAGAAATCACCTACAAAGCAAATGACTAACTATAAAAGAGAAGCTAGCCTACTGATGAGCTTCCTCAAGGCCTCCTTCGTGTCTCTGTTCCTCAGGCTGTAGATGAAGGGGTTCAGCATTGAAGGGACCACAGTGTACATCACTGAGGCCACTGCAGTCTTCCTGGAGGAGTCAATCACTGCAGAGCTAATGTACACACCTGCACCTGTCCCATAGAACAAGGAGACAACAGACAGGTGGGACCCACAGGTGGAAAAGGCTTTATGTTTCCCTTCTGATGAGGGCATTCTCAAGACAGAGGATACAATGTGAATGTAAGAGAAAATGATCCCAGAGAGAGGAAAGCCACCAAATATGCAAGTTTCAACAAATATCAGTTTGTTATCAATGAGGGTATCAGAACAGGCCAGGTTGATAACCTGAGCAAGTTCACAGAAGAAGGTGGGGATCTCCAGGGCTGTGCAGAAGGACAGCCGCAGCAGCATCAGGGTGTTGAACAGGGCATCCACAATGCCAATGGAGAGAGATATCAGAAGCAGCAGGACACAGACGGTGGGGGTGATGATAGTTGTATAACTCAGGGGGTGACAAATGGCCACATAACGGTCATAGGCCATAACTGCAAGGAGAAAATTTTCCAAGACTACAAAAACTATAACAAAGCAGACCTGGGAGAGGCAGCCTGTGTAAGTAATGCTCTGGTCCTGTGTTTGGATATTTAGCAGCATCTTTGGGATGGTGCTTGTAATGAAGCAGATGTCATTAAAGGACAGGCTGCAGAGGAAGAAGTACATGGGGGTGTGGAGGTGGGGGTCAGAGCTGATGGCCAGGATGATGAGCAGGTTTGCCAGGATGGTAACCAGGTACATGGACAGGAAGAGGCTGAAGATGAGGGGCTGCAGTGCTGGGTCCTCTGTCAGTCCCAGAAGGAGGAATACTGAAATAGCTGTATCATTTCTGGATTCCATGTTGCTGATGAAGATTCTGATGGAAGGAATGGGGTGAAAAGATAATAAAATATTTGGATAGCTGCAGTCTCATTTGAGTTAATGATAGGAATGCAAGTATGGAGGAAGGAAGTACTGTATAGAGGGTAAAGACGGGTGGGAGGGGTGGGGGGAAGGGAAAAAATAACAGAATGAATCAAACAACATTACTCTATGTAAATTTATGATTACACAAATGGTATGCCTTTACGCCATGTACAAACAGAGAAACAACATGTATCCCATTTGTTTACAATAAAAAAAAAAGAAAGAAAGAAAGAAAGAAAGAAATGCAGATTCTTGATCCTTAATTGAGAGGAAAAAGTGGGGTGGACGACCAGTGGTCTCTGCCTCAGCAAGTCCTCTGGATGGCTCTGATGTATGCTGTGTTGAAAACCCATCCATTATACACAAAACATCCCTTGTGATTGGTTGTGGAATCAAGTGAATATTCGGATCTTTTCCTCTGTTTCTTTTTCCCCAGTCCTTCTCCACTCACATTCCCTTTGCTTCCCCTCCTTTTATATAAAATATTTCCGGTGAATGCAAAATCTGTTTCATGTGCTGTGCTAAGTGCTTACATGGAAACAATTTCAAAGACATACAATTCAGTCAGAATCATCCCCTGACTTAAAAAATTCGTGAATGCAGGTTTGAAATCTGTCTTTTTCTAAAGCAATGGCTCCCTAACTTTGGTTTCCTTCAGAATCACAGTCTTTCCAAATTGCGTATGTGCTTGTTCCTATGATCATCCCCATTTACTCATGAGGACACCTAGGTAAGGTGAGGTTATGCCATGGGTGTGAGCTCTGCAGTGAGTACTTGGCCCAGTCAGGGTTTGAGCCCTGATATTCTCAATGTTACCTTGATTCTGAACCAAGCTCTCTAAATACCTCTGAATAGCACAGAACTAGCACTGTTTTATGATCACTCAGATCTCATAATACCCCTTTGTAATAGTAATATTGTCTTTCTGACCAAAGCTTCTAGTCTTTCCCTGCCCTTCAAAGTGTGTCCCTTTCAGCCTGACCAGCAGAGCAAGACCCAGTCTCAAACACTCATGTTTCTTAACTATATTTTTAAAAAATGCCTTCATCCCTACTCATGAAATTTCTTGTAGCAGATGGACTGCATCCATTACGGTGGATCTGAGAAAACACCAGAGGGCTTCCTCCATGCTTGAAGATGAACAGACCTGCCTATGGAGGTTAAGTCCTCCTGTAGAGCAATGGATTCTGAGGGAAGCTTGCAACTCTGCATGTGACGTTCTCTTTCAACCTCGGGAGTTCTTCCCTTAAGATGGCAGGTGGCATTACTGATTTGTAAAGAAAAAAAAATTGACTCAATAAGAGGAAAAAGTGAAATATATAGACTTCGAAGAAAACATGAAAATAGAAACATTTTCCTCATCTTCATCAAATATGTACTTATAAGAAAACACACCCACCCTTACAAGACAGGGTCCTGCTAGGAGTGTCCCTGTAGTACAGTGGCCTTTGTCACAGGGAGAGACAGAAGATGCTGTGACAGAATTCACCTCTTGGTGGGATACTGGTGTCAAGCACCCTTAATCTCTTCCAGACTCCACCACATGCTTTGTGAAAGGAACAAATATCTAGTTCAAGAGAAGCCTGGATGTTCTATTTCTACCACTGGAACTACAGGATTAATATTTTAACTAACACAATTGGGGTTTTCACTTGGTAATATACACATAGATCCCACCATCACATTGAGCACTTTGAATATATGTGGATTTCATTCAATTTCAAATCAGTGAACTTGAGAATACTTAGAGACATTTCATGTTGAGAAGTGTATAAAACAAAGATACCCATCACAGAGCTGGTCTATGGGACCCTAATTTTCTGTCTCTCTTTACTGTCATGGACTGTGACATGTAGCCCTATCCATTCCTCTAAAAGAAAGAATATACCAGGGCAACTTAGGAAAGACAAAGAAAGAACACAAATATCAAGGAACTGTTGAGTACAGAGAAACAACTTCTCGAAACAATGGTTATGTAGAAAAATAAGGGAATATCAGTGTGACCAATATTCTTCTGGTTTGGGCATGTGATAAAACATACCAGAATTAAATTGAATTCAATAACAAAGTAATAATAAATGAATTAGGTTTATATATAAGTAACACTTGCAGTATGCTAATATGGACTTTAGTTTACCTGATTGGATTTAAGAGGACTGTTATTCAACATCTCACTAGGATATTGAAGATGGAAGATGTGGTCTCAGGAAATGCAGGCAGACTGAATGAGTCAGAGGAACCTGGTCAGGAAGGCTCATCACAGAGAGGAGGCCCACGTGCTGCTTCCTGGCTGGGGCAGGGCTGCTGAGTGAGGTGGTCCCAGGCTGACTCTTGCAGTCTCTGTGTCCCTGGGGCTCAATATCCAGAGCTCCTCATTAGATCAGCTATTTTACTACCATTCTGACTCCAGAGTGCACGTCCTTGAAGACCAACTCTTCAGAAGTGAGGGATCCAGAGTGGCTGATTCCTGACCCCTGAGGCCATGTCTGCACCACTCAGTTCTCTGCATGTCTCTGCTCAGCTGCACTGCATGGGCCCTGCTCACACAACAGGGGACACTTCTAATAAATTGCAGTGTTCCTTTTAAGTTATAAACAAAGCCATCTCTTTTTAGTCAACAATTTTAGGAAGACTGATTTAATTTTAAATGTGAATTTTGTCCTATATATATGGGTATAAAAACACAATTTTTAAAATATTATCTAAGATATCATGTTAATCATCTCTCTGTTGGTGCAACCAATACTTTATAGAGGTTCATTTTGGTTCATGATTTCAAAGGTTTCATTCCAAGGCATTCCAAGGTCACTTGGCTAGTTGCTTTCACTCAGTGACAGCACAATCCATCATAGAAGGAGAACATGGCAGAGCGGTCCTGTCCACTCACAGCAGCCAGGATGTAAAAAGAGGGAAAGAAGAGGGGCCAGAACCCCATTATTATCATTATTATTATTATTATTATTATTATTATTTAAATTTGCACATGATATTTGTATAAAACGTTTTTGCAGATGTATATTCATACATGGGTATAGCATAATTTGGTAGATTTTGTTCTTTAGTTTTTCCCATGCCTTCCTCTTCCTTCCCTCTCAATTCCGTTATTCTACCCTGTTTGTTTCCTTTCTATTTTCATGGGATCACGATTTTATTTCTTCCTTTTTCTGCTCCACATTCTACATATGACAGAAAACATTCAATCTTGAGTTTCTGCACCTGTATTATTTCACTTAGCATGATCTTCTCCAGTTCCATTCATTTACAAGAAAATTACATTATTTCATTCTTCTTTATATCTGAGTAAAACTCCACTGCATATAAATATATATTGCTTTCTTTATTCTTTCTTCTGTTGATGGACACGTGGACTGGTCCCATAACTTAGCTACTGTGAATTACACAGCTGTGAACATTGGTATGCATGTATTACTATACTAACTAAGCTGATTTCAGTTCTTTCCGATAAACTTCATGATGTGGAAGAGCTGGGTCCTATGGTGGTTCCATTCCAAGTCTTTTGAGAAATCTCCATTCTGGTTTCCAAAGTGGTTGTACTAATTTGCAGTTCCACCAACAATGTGTGATATATCTTTTTCTTCACATTCTCACCAGCAATCATTGCTATTTGTATTGTTTATGACTGTCATTCTATCTGAAGTGAAATTAAATGTCAGTACAGTCTTGATTTGCATCTCCCTGGCTGTTAAGGAATTTGAACATTCCCGTGTATCTGTTGGTTACTTGTATTTCTTCATTTGGGAACTGTCTGTTTAGTTCCTTTCCCCATTTATGGATTGGGTTATTTGTTTTCTAGTGTTAAGTCTTTTGAGTTCTTTACAAATTCCAGATATTAATCCCCTGTTGGAAAAGTAGTTGGAAAAGGTCTTTGTCACTCTCTTGTTTAATTTGCTATCCAGAAATGTCATTTTATTATTGAGATTTAGGAATCTTATTAAGGGCATATGCCTGCACCAATATGTTGGAGTATTGGGACATTTTCAGCCTTTCTGGTCTAATTCTTGAGTCTTCAATTCATCATGAGCAGATTTTTGGTGCAGTGTGAGAGATATATCTAGTTTCATTCTTCTAAATATAGAAATCCAGTTTTCCCAGTACCGTTTGTTAAAAAGATTATCTTTTCTCCAAAATACATTTTTATCACCTTTGTCAAAGACCTTATGACTGTGCCGATGTGGATTTGTTGTATTCTATTCCAGTGGCCTTCATGTCTGCTTTTATGCTAGCTCCATGCTGTTTTTGTTAACACAGCTCTGCAGTATAATTTGAGATTAGGTATTGTGATTCCTTCAACTTTCTCTAATTGCATTGGCTCTTCTGAGTCTTTTAATCTTTCATATGAATTTTAGGAAAGTTTTTTCTAGTTCTGTGAAGAATGTCATTCATATTTTGATGCATATTGCATTGAATCTATAAAAAAGTTTTGGTAGTATGGACATTTTAACATCTCATTTAAAAAAGAAGAAACAGAATTTTATCTCATGGTCCCCTAATAAGAATGAAAAGTCTCCTTTGAATTATTGTAATGCAATTGGAAAAGGTTTTTGCAAAGCAGTAATATGGAATAACATTCTCACTGGTCAGCCTCTTAGTCTCCTTTGATTACAGGACACCACAAAGACTTTGGAGGTGAACCTGAGTGATGGAGAACTTTGCTTTGGCTGATTTTGTCACCTAGAGAAACCCAGTAGATGCCTACTTTTCACTCACATACATTTCAAATATCTCCTTCATTTCAGCCCCTATCATTTCTTTAATCAAGTCTCTTCTTCCTTTGGGATTTTTTGGTAGTGCTTTTATTGGTGCATTGTAGTTATACTTAATGGTGGGGTTCATTTTGACACAATCATGCATGGATGGAATACAATTTGATCCACTTCAGTCCCCAGTACTCTGTTGTTCTTCCTTCTACTTATTTATTTATTGTTTTTAATTGATGCTTTAAAGCAACTCAAGCCTAACAAAAACATCAGAAAGACAGACTCCATCTAAATGTGTAACTGTAGTTCTTTACATTACCACTACAAATACATGTGAAAATATAAGAAATGCATTGTAACAAGTCAAACACCGAGGGTTAATTCTACAAATGGCTGGAGAAACACTGATTCTTATTCTGATTGTGCATATTACATTTAATGTTCACTAATATTTTCAAATAATCAAATGCAAAAAGGAAATTTGTTATTGTTAACAGCTCTTTGGAGGCATAATTGACATAAAGTAAGCAGAACCTCTTTAAATTCTGCAATTTTCATTGTTTGGGAAAAAAGTAAAAGGTGAATGATTAGTATGTTTGAAAATATATCCACATTATTTCCTTATATATATGAATATATACATGAAGAATATATAGGTTATGATTTCTAATTGATTTTAATGCATCTAAGTAAATTTCATTGAATAATTTATGTAATTGAAAACTTGGGATTTAATGGATTGGTAGATGGAATTTAAACAACTAAAATTGAGTTAAGACCTTGCATATTCCTTATGTGTGTATTTATATGTTCCTTTTGCTCTTGGAATGTTAAACCATGATTCTCAGACTTCAGTTATCATCAGGAACCCACAGAGTCAATTGTCCCTTAGACATCTCTCCAAACATGAAAGTCAATAGTTCTTGCATAGGATCAAAGGACCTGCACCAGGAACAGTGGTCTCAAGTGACTTGTCTCTGCAGGTGCTCTGTGGACACCAATGGAGGAAGCTCTGCTCTAGAAGACACCATGGGGTCAGCAGGGAGCAATACACCGATTGTGGGTCTGAACACAGTCAATATCTCCTGCTCAAATGATGATCACACCCATTTCTCCTGTGAATATTTCATTGTTCCCACTTCCACACCTGGAGAGACGATTCTGACTTAGGGACAGTCTTTCCTCTCCTGCTGTTGTAAAGTGATACCCCTTAGTCCTGCCTGCTCTCTTCTTCTCTCTCCCACAAAAGTATAGTATTTCTAAACAGACAAATGCTCTTCCTCATAAAGACACTTTAAAAAGCTTTACTTGAGGGCCCAGAACAGTCACTTGCAAGAATTCTAATACCTTCCTTAAATACGTTGATAATCACAGTTTATATGCTGTGCTGGATCATCGCTCGGTCCCAGAAGGAGGAATTCTGAAACAGCTGGTTGGTTATGGGGTTCCATGGTAGTGATGAATCTCATGGAAAAGACAGAGTGAGAAGACCATCAGATGTGTGGACAGCAGCTGGCAGTACTGGGAGGATGTGAGAAATGCAGATCCTTGGTCCCCACTCCAGAGAGACTCCTAATGCACCCTGGGGATGAGTCCTGTGCATCAGCAACTGCTCTGGATGACTTTAGTGTGTGCTGAGTTTTGAGAAAAGTTCAATAAAAACCAAACCTGGGTACTGTGAACTCAAATGAATATTCAGATAACTTCCTCTGCTAATTTTCCTCTTTCCATCCTCCCTAGTTCTTTCCTTTTTCCTTCCAACCCCCTTATGGAATTAATTTTAACTGAATGGTCATTCAGTTCCATTCATTGTGCTAAGAGGTGAGCAATAAATATCTTTTCAATAAGAGTTATTCTGTCATTAAAAAAAAAAAAGCAGAATGAAGTTTTGAAATGTTTTGCCTATTGTGTGTGGGGCCCTGGTTGGATCCCTAGCATAGCCAAAAAAATAAAAAATAAAATAAAATAAGGAAAAAGAAAGAACAAATTGCCTGTCTGGACTTGGCACTTCCTTCTTCCTACAGTCACTTTTTCTCCTCCTTTACAGCAAAACCTCTGAGTAGAACTCTCTACAGTTGCATCCCCAATTCTTCTCCCTTCATATTTTCTAGAGGGCAAGCCCCTGAGGTTCTGGCCTGATTTCTCAACTGGCAAGCTCACGGTTGTTCTTATCCATCACCAGTTTGGTCTCTATCATTGAATTTAGCTTACTGATTTCTGCTGCTCCCTGATGTGGAAAGTATCACAAATCCATGCACCAAGCCATCAGCAGACTTGGCTAAGTTCTTCCCTGGAGATGTCCTGAGCCTTTAAGGTGTTGTACTTCCCACCTCCTGGGTCCAGACAGTGCTCAGTCTTGAGTTCAACAATGTTGCTCAAGTAAGCAGGCTCTACTTCCGCCCTCAGCCACTATCTCCCAGAGTCCTACATCTTAGTCACTGGAAGGTGGAAGTATGTTCTTGCTCATGGAGCTGAATCCATTCAGTCTCTTGGTATCAGCTCTCTCACCCTATCATCTGAGTCCCCTCTCTGGAACAAGGTAAAGCTTATCTTCCTTTTAAATGTTACTGGTCTCTTTCTGTGGAATATGGTACCTTGCTTATAGTCCCGAATATTTCTTTGTAGTTTCACCATTGTTCCTCTTTTTAAAGAGAATATGGTTAACATGCTGAAGAAAGTCATTATGATGCTATCTTCCCATATATTTCAAATGATTGTCTTATAAATAACAAATTCATATGGAAAGAATTTGTACATTGCATTATTATTCATATAATACATGTTTGAATAGTGAATTTGGAAGTATTTTTTTCTCTTCTAGATTTATTTGCACAGGACTTATGAGCATTGGGAGTAAAACCTTAAATTGGAAAAATCAATATCCATTCCCAATCTATTAGAAATGTTAAGAGAATTTAGAACCCTTGCCAGCAAAAAGAAAAATCTACAAAAGTGAATAGCATTGTCCTATGTATGCCAGCCACAACTCACTGGAAAATCTAATTTTAAAAGGAAGAAAGCATTCACAAGGGCAAGAAAGCCACAGCAGGTTTAAAAATTAGAAGGAGCAAAAACACATAAGATCTTTATGAAGAAATCTTAAAACCTCTATTAAAGATCTAGGCGTGGTGGCACACACCTGTACTCCCAGTAGTCAGAGAGGCTGAGGCAGGAGGATTGCAAGTTCAAGGCAAGCCTCAACAACTTATTGAGATCCTAAGCAACTTGGTGAGATCCTGTCTCTAAAGAAATATAAAAAAGGACTGGGGATGTGGCTCAGTGGTTAAGTGCCCCTGGGTTTAATCCCTAGTATCAAACAAAAACAGTAACAACAACAAAATGTTTCCTCTATGAAAGTACACAGAAGATGCTCAGGTAAAGGGGAGAAATTCCATGTTCTTGGACTGAAACATGCATATTAACCTCATTCATGAATACACGCATAGACATTCTAAGGAAATATAATCAGAAAATACACTTAAAATTACACCAGGAACAACACTATTCCAGGCATGTAAGGCAATTTCAATGTGCTTCCTTGTATTCATACATCAAAGAAGAAAATAGGATGTTGAACATTGATTATTGACACTAACTTAAAAGAAAGGCATAGTAAAATAGACAGATGGCTAATGTCCAAAAATGATATTAGACTAATCACCAGCTAGTCATTCTCACCATCAAAGCATTAAAAGAGATCCTACTAAGATCAAGGAAAAAATAAGCATGACCACTAGCATCATTTTTTAATAACTTTCTGGAAGAACTAGCCATTACAGCTGGATAATAAAAGCAATAAGAGCACAAAATCTGCAAATAAGGAGGCAAAACTATATTATTTATAGTCAATATGGCTGTACACATAGACAGAGGTCTCATGAAACCATCTTCTTCTTTTTTTTTTTTTTTTTCAGTTTAAAAGAGTTCTGGAAATCCTGGTTCAGTCCACTGATAGGATCTGAAAGTGACCTAAGAAATTCAAAGCCAGCTGCCTCTGCCTGAGTCAATTATTGGAAAGGCCAGTGTTTAAAGGACTTTTTACATAGAAGGGAGACCAGCAGAGTAGAGGAAAAGTCCTAGAGGAAAAGCCCTAGTGGAGGGAGGTGGGACAGAAAGAGGAGGTACTAGAGAATGACATTGACCAAATGAAGATGTTACATTGTGTGCAAGTGGAAATATGTAACAGCAATCCCACTGTTACCTATAATTAAAATGCACCTAAGAAAATATGGGAAAAATAAATCTAAAAATAAATAAGTAAAAAATAATTAAATAGAAAAGTAAAGTGCCTTTTCCAAAATAAAAATTTATATGTTTCAAATTATTCAGTCAATTTAAATGCTAAAGCCTTAAAAACTAAAAGAGTTTAAAATGAACACTAACCTGGAAGGCCAACTCCACCAATTACATGAGGGATGAAATCTAACCCAATGTACTGAGTGTCTAAAACATCTCTATAGCCCGCAGTCTCATTGATTTTGTAATTGAAGTATCAGTTAAAAACAAACAAACAAACAAACAAAAAAAAAAACCCACAACTTGACCTCAAGGTTCCCTAATACAAAGCAAAACATAATGAAAATGTTATGATGGAATTGAAATGGTGCTTATTATAATCTATGCAGGAAGTAACAGCTCTGTCTACATTTTGATAATTGGCAGTGATCAATGAGAATATGTTAGAATCTTTGCAAAATATGGGAAAAATATTATAGTTCAACAAGTATTAACAATGATTCACACACACATTAAGTATATCCCCTTGTTACAGGAAATAACTTTACACCTAAAACTGAATCAGGCATCCTGAAATCATTAATTAAAGGGTGGTGGCTTCGTTTCTAGTTTAAAGAAGCCCTGTAATTCTTTAGAGAAATGCCACCTGTTGTGTGAGCAGGGCCCTTGCAGTGCAGCTGAGCAGAGACATGCAGAACACTGAGTGGTGCAGACATGGCCTCAGCGGTCAGGAATCAGCCACCCTGAATCCCTCACTCCTGCAGAGCTGGTCTTCAAGGACGTGCACTTTAGGGTTAGAATGGTAATAAAATAACTGTTCTAATGAGGAGCTCTGGATATTGAGCCCCAGGGACACAGAGGCTATAGAAGTCAGCGTGGGGCACCTCACTCAGCATCCCTGCCCCAGCCAGAAAGCAGCACCTGAGTCCCCTCCCAGAACTGAGCCTTCCTGACCAGGATTCATTGGCTCATTCAGTCTGCCTGCATTTCCTGTGCACACATCTTCCATCTTCAATAGCCAAGTAAGATGTCAAACCGCATTCATACAAAAGCCAAACAGGTATCTAAAGTCTCTTCATGCTTTGGGAGAGTAATCCATCTTTCAGTTCATTCAGTATTTACTTCTTAATACCTGTACATTTAATCACATTCCAGCACCAAACGAATATTGGTCTCATTCGTGTTTCCTTCTCCTTTTGTAACTTGACAATAATTCCCAAAGGGAGTTTTAGAACACTAAATAATTCCCTGATATTTTCATTTGTCATTCTCTTTTCTATTTCTTCATTCACCTTAACACATTGCTTCTTTTTTTATTACATTCCATTTGCTAGAACTCTTAAGCTCTGCTTTTATATAAATGAAACGGTTACTTATTGTGTACATAGGAACGCATCTTTCAAATTTTTCTTTGATTTCTTGTTAGCATCTTCCAGTAATACATAAATAATACACTGAAACCATGACACAAAGTTTAGGTAGATATGTAGATACATATGTGGTCATGTGCTTTTAAAAAAATAAGAAATGATAATTTTTTTTCCTGGTGTTTTTCATTCTTTGCTGTTTTGCTTTTTGTACCTTTTGTACCTGGGATTTAACCCAGGAGTACTTTTCATAATTTTTTTTTTTTTTTGAGACAGAATCTCACTAAACTGCTTAGGGCCTCACTAAGTTGCTGAGACTGGCTTTTAACCTGTGATTCTCCTGCCTCAGCTTCCAAAGTCCCTGGGATGATAGGTGTGTTCCACCATACCTGGCTTCTTTCTGAGGAATGAGGAACACCACTGGTGATAGTTCATTACAGTATAAAAAGAACCAAGAGGAAACGTGAGCATGAGAGTCCCCTAAGATGAGCAGCATGCTGGGTGCTTTTGCTCTAGTCTTCTCTCTTCATGAACTCTCCCCACTATTGTCCTTGTAGCTTCATTGTAGTGCAATTGAAAAAAAATAATATACATGTGAGGTGGACAAGTCATGGTTAGACATATTTATACCCTGGAATGGATGATTGAAAGTGAATTGATTAACACTTCCACCGTGCAGGTTCCAGGGTACAGCTAGAACCTCCAGGGGGTCCACGTGGTCGATGATCGCTACTCCTCACCAAGGACATTCTAGAGCCTCAGTGACATTGAGAGTGTGCGAATGCATTATTGTTCCAAGTGGTAAGTGCTGGCAGGCCCAGTCTCCTCCACATCCTGCAGGCAGAGACTGCTGTACAGGGACATTCCTGGTAAGATCTTTAACAAATGTGTGTTATCTTATGAGTTTCTGAATTCTGAATATCAGGAAATATATTTTATTTTTGCTTATTATATGTCTATGCATTTTACTTTTTCTCTAAAAATGATGTGACTCCTCTCCCTTAATGAGACAGAGAATCTCAAACATAGAGTTCCCCAACGTCCTTAGAATTAATTGCTAAAGGAGATGGCATCTATTTCTGTGGGGAGTCTTCAGAACTTCAGTTGCAGAGGAAACATTTTCTACCCTTGACTCAGGTCCACAGAGTGGCTGCCATCCACCTGCTGTAACTAATATCATGGATACTGATTGACATACTTTAAAAGCAAGGGAAAGACCAAAGCCTTTGGTAAGGAAGAAATAATTAAAATGGCGCAGGAGAATCATGAGATCAGTGAGGAATTCTAGTTCTGAGACATTGCCTAGAATCAACCTGCCGGTCAGAATATCTGAGCTCCAACACAGTTTTGGCCAGCATGCACTGTAAATCTCACATCTGGGATATAACCTAACCTCACCTAAGTGTCCTCATGGGTAAATGAAGATGATAGCAAGAATTAACACATCCTTGGTTTGAAAATATTTTTAGATGATTCTGAAGTAAGACAAAACTAGGGAACCATTGCCTTAGAAAGATTTCAAAAATTCTTTCTTATTTTTACTTCTACTGTCATGGAATAATTTTGAAAACCTACGCCTTCTACATTGGTTCATTCTCTGCACTTGGCACCATGTATGAAACATTTGGTATTCAGTACATTTTATTTCAATAGGGGATGAAGAGAGAAAAAGAGGAATGAATAAGGATACAAGAAGGGAAACACTTTCAGAGGGAGCTATCAAAATAATCACTTTAATTCAAATTGCCCATGAGAAAGTTTTTTAAAATTGGATTTCAAAATTCAACATGCATAAACCATTCATAGAGATTGCTGGTGGTCCTCATCCCTGGAGTGTATAAGCAGTAAGTTTGGAGTGGACAAAGTATCTCTGTTTCTATAATCTTCCCATGTGCTGCTGCTGTCCATAAATTTATTATTTCTCACACATCTATTCAATCAGATTCAACAACTACATGGAACCCAGAAACCAAACAGCTGTTTCAGAATTCCTTCTCCTGGGACTGACAGAGGACCCAGCACTGCAGCCCCTCGTCTTTAGCCTCTTCCTGTCTGTGTACCTGGTCACCATCCTGGGGAACCTGATCATCATCTTGGCCGTCAGCTCTGACTTCCACCTCCACACCCCCATGTACTTCTTCCTATCGAACCTGTCCTTCACTGACATCTGTTTAAGCACAAGCACGATCCCCAAGATGCTGTTGAACATCCTAACACAGAGTCAGAGCATCACCTACACAGGCTGCCTCAGCCAGGTCTGCTTTGTCATAGATTTTGTAGTCTTGGAAAATTTTCTCCTTGCAGTGATGGCCTATGACCACTGTGTGGCCATTTGTCACCCTCTGAGGTACACAGTCATCATGAACCCCTGCCTCTGTGTCCTACTGGTTCTGGTCTCTTTGTTCATTAGTACCATGGATGCCCTATCCCACACTCTGCTGTTGCTGCAGCTGTCCTTCTGCACAGATATAGCAATCCCCCAATTCCTCTGTGAACTTGCTCAGGTCCTCAAGCTCTCCTGTACCAACACCCTCATTGATAACATTCTGATATATGTTTCATCATTCATATTTGGTGGTATCCCCTTCTCTGGGATCATTTTCTCTTATGTTCACATTGTGTCCTTTGTCTTGAGATTGTCCTCATCCAGAAGGGAAGCATAAAGCCTTTTCCACCTGTGGGTCTCAAAGTCTGTCATCTCCTTGTCTATGGGACAGCATTTGGGGTGTACATTAGCTCTGCAGTGACTGACTCCCCCAGGAAGGCTGCAGTGGCTTCAGTGATGTACACTGTGGTCCCTCAGATGCTGAACCACTTTATCTACATTCTGAGGAACAGGGACATGAAGGAGGCCTTGAGGAAGCTCATGGGTAGGACAGCTTCTTTTCTGTGATGTGTCCATGCTTTGGACTTGGGTTTATAGAGTAAATCAATGTGACAGAATTTCTGGTGATCCAGAATGCCTGGCTTTTCCATCACTACTCTGTTTTACTAAAACAATAAGACACAATTATGACCACAGGTGTTTTAAACTACCTTGAAACTTGAATTTTCTTTTTATCTATCTCTACGATGTGTGGCACAAGATTTCAATTACCTGAACACACTTTTTCCTTTTGGGTTTCACATAAACAGAGCCTGAAAGGGAGGTCCTGGATTTTTCAGATTTAGTTGTGGTACACACTTAGAAAAGGGTCATGAGGCTGGAGGTCATGAATGGGTTGGGAAATGATGAAGTGGCCTTGTGGTTGGAGATAGAGTCCACTTCCCCAGATCATGTGGACATGAGGATAATAGGTAAGTGCATTTCTACTTGGACTTCAAACTCGTCTTGGGATTTTATGTAGTTCTGTGATTTTCCAACATGATTCAGCCTCTAACTTCCACATCCTTCCTTTGACTCCATCCAGCAGAGACTGAGTTGGAAGTTTTCTTTTTGTGATATTTTATGGATCAGTCTCAGTGAGCAGAGAGTTGTAGAAGGTGGACAGGGTGGGGAAGGTTTACAGGAGGTCAAGGTCATGTCTGGAGACTGTCTTCAACCTGATCCCATGGATAGGACTGCATGTGTTGCATCTCACAGATAGAGCAAATGTGAGGTAGAGAATTGAACTTTCATAGCCAATTATATCATGACTGAGGCATCCAGGTGAGGTGCTGGGTCATGATCACAGAAGCCAAGAGAACTCAATGTCCCTTAGTTAATATTTGGACAAGAGGTCAGGTGTTTGCTCCAGTTTCCTCCTGGGGAAGCAGTGAGGAAAGTACAGGCAGAGGATGAGGAGAAGCAAGTTCCAGGAGACTGCTGCCTGACTGACACATTCTCTTCACAGTTTCCCCAACATCCAGGCAGCTCCCATTCTGCTGGGCACCTGCTCTCTCTGGACAGCTGCAGGGACCATTTTCCTGTAAAGTGAAATCTGTTCCTTCTCTAATATGATGGCTCTTTAAACAATGTTTTTACTCTTTAATTCTTTTGGTGTGGTCTGTGGGTTTTTGTCTGTATACCAGTTTGCTAGGGCTGCCATAAGAAAGTGCCACAGACTGGGTGGGTGAACAAGAGAGATTTATTTTCTCACAGTTGTGGAAACTAGAAGTTTGAAGATCAGGGTGTCAGCAGGGTTGGTTCCTCCTGAGGCTTCTCTCCTCACCTTGTCGCTGGCTGTCTTCTCCCTGTTTCTGCAAGTGTCTGTGTCCTAATCTGTTAGGAACACACAGGTCATATTGGATTAGGCCCACCATGATGACCTCAGGTTAACTTTTATTTTCAATGAATTTTCTCCAAATATGGTCACATCTTCTCTAAGTGGGGATGAAGATTTCAACATTTGAATTTTAAGGATGCAAAATTCAGCCCCTAGCAATTCATTCCTCCTTTATTCTCTTTGCCGGTTCTTCAATGCACAGAACCTTTGTTCTATCATTCTAGTGGAGCTGTTAGGGCTCTGGGGTCTGAGGTGTAGACACAGAGGGGCTCACCAAGAGGTTTTCTAGTCCTCATGTTCACTTTTGGGAGCTACCAAGAATTTTGAATTAGAATAGCAGAGAGAGTTCAATTAACAACTCCATAAACACGACCACTCCTTTTTCCACAAAAGTCCAATGTCAACATTATGTTCTGTCATCTCATGTCTTTTAAAAAATGAAATAATATAATAAATGTACTGAATTCACCACCTTGGTCCCCACCTTCCTGAGGAGTGCCATCTTCAATGTGGTCATGTCCACCATGCATGGCCTCACAATATACGTGTAGTCATAAATAAAAGGTAGTAACCATACACCTATCAGTTAAGAATGTAGAAGTAAGATCACATTGCAAAATAGAGTGGAATGCTTTGGTAGTTAAAATTAAGGAAAGAGATCTACACAAATCAGCCTTACTCTGGAATTGCCTAAGGACCCCAGTTGTCAATGGTATGCATAGAGAGGGCTCTGGGTATACAAGAATCTTAAATGTAACATAATACAGTTGTTATTTGGCAGAATAGATAAAGCATAATGAAAAGTAGGGGAGAATAATCTATCTCAAATTAATGTGGTGGTTCCCCTGTGGAAGGAAAAATTTTTGCAAAATCACATGAAATGGACTAAATATGCCTTGATTATTCTTGTAACAAAAATATGCAAAGCAAGAGTAGTGAACTATGTGAGTTTTTTATTGTGCACTGACGGGTGCCAACCCTTAACGATACTCTATATTTTCTATCATTCGCTAATAACCCATGATAAAAATTTACATGCCTGCATAGTTTCAAGTAAATTAAAAATTTTATCATGGTGTAGAATTTATTCCTATAAGTTTTACCTATTTGGGTATTCATAATTTTTGACCATGTATGTGTCTAAACCCTTTATTGTTTAATTCATTTCATTACAATAGATGTTGTAATATATCCATGCCAAATGAATATGGGTATCATCAATGCTTCTTTCCTTACATTTAGTTATGTGTAAAGATTCCCAGAGGTAGCATCAGCACACACACTCTTTATTCAAACTAACATTCGCTGTGCTAAAGATTTTCTGTTTCCATCTCCTTCCTCAACTACGCCTACCCCATCAATTCCTTCCCATTGGTAAAACCCACCATGTTCTGATATTTATGGAATTCCTGTGCACATATGCACACACAGACACACACGCACAGGATTGGAGATGTCAGTATGAGAGTCCCACCTGCCCAGAACTGTGCTGGCAGTTTTTTCTCAGTTCATTTCTCATTCTTGAGACATATCCATGAGTTTTTTAGCCCCCAGATCCTTTGAGGTATAAAATTGTAAGATTTAAGGTGTGGAAGGTCATATTTGGAGAAATACACACTGTCAATGACTACTGCAATGTAGTTAATGAGCACATCCATGAAGCAGTTCCCATCATACAAATGAGGATAGCCAGCTCCTCATCCAGTTGAATATTTTCCCCCACTCACAGAGTCACTGCTGGAATCAAATTCTGAGTGTAAGTCTAACATTACACCAGTAGACTGTTGCTGTCACAGCTGCTTTTCTCTTTCCCGGACAGGAAGACCGTTGCTCTCCAGGGACACTCCTCCTATTAGGATGCCTGATCCTCCAAGTCTGTTATATTGTAAGTCTCTGTCTTTTGAAGAGCAAGAAAATGTTTTTACTTCCATCTGTTTTCATAGGAGCCACTGAATTTCATTCTCTCCTTTAACTATTTTTGTTTGCTTGCTTATTTCAGATGGCAACACAGTATGTAACTCCTTAGGGGAAGAAGTTCCCTTAGGTGAGGCAGAGAATGTCAGCAACATGCTCAGCTTCTCTGAGAATTAATTGCTCAATCACACTTGCTTGTAATTCCAGTGGAGAGTCTCACAAGCTCCAAGTTCAGAGGCAACATTTTCTCATTTTTTCTCATGTCCACCTGGATGGACATCCTCTACCCGCTAAAATTAACAATGTGAACAAAATGACACACCTTGAAAGGAAGGATGCTTGGACTTTTATCAACAAGAAATAACTATAATTCTAAAGAATATTTGTGAGACCTGAGTGAGAAATTTGGAATGCTAATCCTATACTGTCCAGGATCACCAGAGAGACTATTTAAGAGCAATCAAATGATTTGAACGCTGAGCCAGTTCCTGTCAAATGTTGTGTACTTTTACATGTCCTCACAGACCCATGGGGCTGAAGCATGAACTAATTCACCTGTAATTTGGTGAGCTGTTTGGATGATTCTGAGGCATGCCCAAGTTAGGGATCATGGCTCTAGAAGATGGACTTGATGTTTATCCTCATCTTCCTTTTTGATTCAATGCATGGACTAATTCTGAAGGAACAACCACGTATTATGGTTGGTTACACTCTTGGCGCTTGGCACATGTGTGAAAAAGTGTTTGTGTTTACTTACGAATGTAGATATTAGAGGAGAAGATGGATGAGGAATGGAGGTAGAAGGAGAACAGAGGAAATCTCAATATCCATGTAGGTTCACAATGTAAATCAGAATTATTTTCTTTACTTTTAAGGCACTGTTTTTTTTTTTTTATTTTTATAGATTGCATTCTGATTCATTGTAACAAATGGGTACACTTTTCCCTATCTATGGTTGTATACAATGTAGATTCATACCATTCATGTAATCATACATGTACATAGAGTAATGATGTCTGTCTCATTCCACCATTTTTCATACTCCCACCCCTTCCTCCCTCTCATTTCCCTCTATGTAATCTAAATTTCCTACATTCTTCTCTCACCCCTACCTCCCCACCCCCATCATATATCATCATCTACTTAAAAACATTTAGAAATATCAAATTCTTCTACAGTATGTGATAAGACAAAAACTATTTCTCATCATTCCCAGATCTTTTCAAACATTATCTCCAGAGTGGCATTGAGAATCTTCATTTCTATCATTTCTATCAGTTCTACCATTTGCCTGGTGGTACCATTTCTGCTCATCCAGAAACTATTCATTTATTCTCACTCATCTTTTCCTTAAGATACATCCCCAACATGGAACCCACAAACCAAACAGTTGTTTCAGAATTCTTTCTCCTGGGACTCACAAATGACCCAGCCCTGCAGCCTATCATCTTCAGCCAGTTCCTGTCCATGTACCTGGTCACCATCCTGGGGAACCTGCTCATCATCCTGGCTGTCAGATCTGACCCCCACCTCCACACCCCCATGTACTTCTTCCTCTCCAACCTGTCCTAAGCTGACATCTGTATAAGCACAACAACCATCCCCAAGATCCTTGTGAACATTCAAACACAGGATCAGAGCATCAGTTACACAGGCTGTCTCTCCCAGGTCTGCTTTGTCTTGATTTTTGGTGGTTTAGAAAACTGTGTCCTTGCAGTAATGGCCTATGACCGCTATGTGGCCATTTGTCACCCCCTGAGGTACATGGCCATCATGAACCCTTACCTCTGTGTCCTGCTGGTTCTAGTCTCCCTGCTCACTAGCATTACATTTGAGCTAGTACACACCCTGATGATACTGCAGCTGTCCTTCTGCACAGCCTTGGAGATTCCCCACTTCTTCTGTGATCTTGTTCAAGTCATTGATCTCGCCTCTTCTGATTCTCTGGTCAATAACCTCCTGATATATTCAGTGGGTAACATATTTTTTGGTGTCCCTCTCTCAGGGATTATTTTCTCTTATTCTCAAATTGTCTCCTCTATCTTGAGGATGCCATCAGGGGGTGGAAGATCTAAAGTTTTTTTCCACCTGTGGGTCTCACCTCTCAGTTGTGTCCTTATTCTATGGGACAGGTTTTGGAGTTTACCTCAGCTCTGCAATTACTGATGCTTCCATTAAGAATGTAGTGGCTTCAATGATGTACAGTGTGGTCCCTCAAATGCTGAACCCTTTTATCTACAGTTTGAGGAACAGGGAAATGAAGGGAGCCCTGAGACATCTCATTACTGGGATACCTTTGCTGTGACTTTGTCATTGGCTTTGGGTTTAGGACTCTAGAATGTGTTAAAGTGACAGGAATACTGTTGAGGCAGTAGTGAGGCAGTATCCTTCCACTACTGCATTCTTCCATGATGACTAGAAAATGCAATGTGTAAGTTCATTTCAACTTGAACTTTGAACCTGACTGATTTTTGTCCGCTTATGTGATTTTGTCAAATGATTTCCATCTCAAGGTTCCATTTTGCTGCTGTGACTTCATAGAAGCCAAGTCCAAGTCTGTGGTTCAATATTAGTTATTTCTGAGGATCAGTCTCATAAAAAAGAATGCCGGAGTAGGTGGGTGGGGCAGGGGTGGGTTTAAGGAAGTCTGTGTTAGTATCTGCAGACTAGCTTCTGCATGAGCTCATGGTCAGGGCCAGGTGGGCCTCATCCCACATGTAGACCTACAGTGTGGCAAAGAACTGACATTTCACACTCTATTAAATAACAACTGAGGCTTGCCCTGGAAAACTGTCTTTTTGATGTAGGGTTACCAGCCTCCCTACTCAGCTTCATTATTTATACAACCAACACAGTTAGGTTATATCAGCGTTTTGAGGTAATTGAGATTTTGGACACTATCTGCCAGTTTACCTTCTGTTGTCATAAGAAAGTGAAACCCTCACTCTCATAAGGTCAGACCATGAAGAGAATTGCTCTTCATTGCAATGACTCCAGATGCAGGGAATGCATCATGTCAGGGATTAGGCCTTCATTGAGTTCTACACGAGGTAGACATTCCCTAGGACTGATCTCCTCAGAGTCACCAGCTGCTATAATTTTGATTCAAAGTGTGCTCCATGGCACATGTAATAAAGGCTTGATCTCCAGACAATGATGCTTTTAGGTGAGCCAGAAACTTTAAGAGGTGGAACCCAGTTGGAAGAAGTTGGGTCACTTAGGTGTGCTCTTGAAGGGAATAGTGGGATGCTACACCTTTTTTCTTTTTGGACTCTTTGTGGACTCCCATGAGGCATGAACACCTTTGCTTTAGCAGATGCTCCCAACATGATGTACAGCCTCACCACAGGTCTGCTTTGTTTTAAATTTTGCTGACTTGGAAAATTGTGTCCTTGCAGTGATGGCCTGTGACTGCCACATGGTCATGTGTCATCCCCTTAGGTACACAGTCATCATGAACACCTATCTATGTGTCCTGCTGGTTCTCACTATCCATCAGCATTGTGGATGCCCTGCTGCACAGTCTGATGGTGCTACAGCTGTCTTTCTGCACAGACCTGGAGATTCTCCACTTCTGTGAACTGCCTCAGGTCATGAAACTGGCCTGTTCTGACACCCTCATTAATAACACCCTGATACATGTTTCATCTTGTGTATTTATTGGCATTCCCCTCTTTGGGATCATCTTATCTTAGATTCACATTGTGTCCTCTGTCTTAAGAATGTTATCAGAGAAGAAACACATATGGCCTTTTACAACTGTGGGTCTCACCTGTCTGTTGTCTCATTGTTCTGTGGAGCAGGTTTTTTTGAGGTTTCATAGCTCTGCAGTGACTGACTCCCCAGGAAGACTGCAGTGGCTTCAGTGATGTGCACTCTGGTCTATCAAACGTCAAATCCCTTTATCTATGGCCTGAGGAACAGGGACATGAAGGAAGCCTTGGAGAAACACATCAGAAGAATTGTTTCTCTTCTGTGATATGCCATTTGTTGGTTTGTAAAAGAAATCCAACGACAAGGTTCCTGATAACCAGAATGTCTGAGTTTTCTTAATGCATTCT
The DNA here is from genome assembly GCF_902686455.1 of Sciurus vulgaris. Lineage (NCBI taxonomy): Eukaryota > Metazoa > Chordata > Mammalia > Rodentia > Sciuridae > Sciurus > Sciurus vulgaris. The sequence goes on from NC_136477.1 coordinate 7,720,679, forward strand.
TTTAAAATGTTAAGGTAACATAATAACCAGCTTCATTTTAACTTGACTTGAACCCTGGCTTTTCTCTTTATCTCATTTTGTGAAATTAGATGCAAAATTTTAACTATCTAAACATAACTTCTTTCACAGAAGTTTGTCAGCTCTCACAGAAAGGATACCTGCAAAAGGGGTTCTAATTTTAGCAGATATTATATTTTTGCCCTCTTAGAATAAAGAAAGTTGGAGGAGAAGGGCCAGGAAAATACTGAAGCAGAGCTGTGTTCCCATTTAGGGAAGAGACACCATGTGACCATGTGCTTGGGGTTGTGTTCATTAACTCCTAGTTTTAGTCCTATTGTGAAGCAAAAGGGTGGCCATTTCCAGCCTTCAAAACAATTCTGAGACCTCTTCAACTGTTACCTTCTGAGGCAAAAATATCACGTTCATTATCATCTTCTACAAACTCAGCATACGTAGATGATCTCAATGGCTTGAGACCATCATGAAATAGTTGAAATCAACCAATGAAGGTTCCTTCAGTCCTCATCCAAAAAGGGAAGTCTAAGATTAGTGTGCTCTGATGATAAATAAAGTTATTTTTCTTTACAGAGACTTCTGAGGTACGGAATGTACCCAAAGAATTTACGACTTCCATCACTACTCCATGAGTTGGTCTTTTCCTAGGCTTACTACTCTTTCAGGTCAACAACTGGTAGCAGGAAATTCAGGTGTTACACCTGAACCTGATTCTAGAAATAGCAAACCAAGTGCTCTTCCTTGGATCCATGGATGAGTAACATTGCTATTGACCAACCATACTGCATCTTTGCAGGGAACTGAATGTTGACCTTCAAAATATGTTCAGATTCTGTCCTAACAATTCATAATTAACTTATATGATAATGGGCTGAACAGTACTTGTTTGAGAAAAGAAGATTTACTGAGAAGTTTCTCCTGTATTATCTGGATGGGCATTAAGACAGAAGTGGAGAGAACGTGAGCAGAGGGGAGGCATGGTCACCATGGAATTGCATCAGTGCACCCAGGACTCAATTGCTGGGATTAATCACTATTACTCTCTATACTGACATTTGCACAGTTCATTTTGTCACCCCTATAGATCTCCTGGTACAATTTATTACATAAATGTGCTTCTCTTTGACCTTATTAAAGTTCAAATGTATTCCATGTCTACTGTTACTCTCAGAAAATTATATTTAGTATTTATTCATTTTTAAGCACCATATTTTGAGTTATGTATTGTGACATTGAAAATAAGAAGCACGTCTTGTGTTGAGGAAGTTTGGGTAGCTTTTCTAAATTTATTTATTTTTTGCTACAGTGAATCAAGCTGTTTAAATATTCCCCTGTTTGTCTTCTGAAGGAAAGGGAGTTATATACTTGATATGGAATTACTGATGATAGCAGAGTAACTATTCACTTTCATTCAGGTCCAAAGTGGTTGAACCGTTTTACCTTAGAAGTAGTATTTCTGGTGTTCCACATTATCCCCACAACTTTGTCCCTTTTCCTTACCATCTAATGGGTATGCAACGAAACAATTAATTTTCATTTCTCTTTTGATGAAGTTCAGAGTCCCTTTACATTGAAGAGGTCATGTTTCTCCCTTATGAAAACATGCATGTGCATTATTTTTCCACTGAACTTCTTATCCATCTTAAAATTGCTCATGTTTCTTTTATAATTGTAATTATAGTCATTTTTATTTGTATTTATTGAAAATTTATTCTTCATGTACATGTCTCTTTTTGCATGTGTATAGTACATGCTTACAAATGCTTAAATTTATTTCAGGTTCCCAGATACACTGCACATTCACTATTCAGTTTGCCACTCGGAATTAATTTTAATTCTGTTTGTGATGTTAATAATACCATGCATACCATCAATCCAGCCAAGAAGCCAGCACAGGCTTGGCTCCATTGCTTCTGGGTGGCTTTTCTGAAACTTTCAGCTCTTCTAAGTCCACATACCTGAGTCCAGGCAATGTCTATCATCTCTGTTCACCCAAACTTCCCTAATCTTGAAGCAACACTTTGCCTTTAAGCACCTAAGTTCTTCTAGTACTTTTAGCCTTTATTGCCTTAACATGGTAATTTCTTCCTAATGGACATAAATCTGTTGAACTCCTTGGTTTCAACTCAAGCACCCTTTATGTTACAGTTAGTTTTGTGGTATGTAGGAAAATGTATCTTACTTTATAGAAGGAACTTTTACATTTGTCTTATCATGCATTTGGTATCAATGGGGGCAAGACAGTGTAGACTGACATAATAATAGCATTTTGACTCAATTGTTGTGAGATTTATATATATATATATATATATAATATATATATATAAACTATTGAATAACAAATTTCTTATATAAAGATTTAGCTTGCAGTGAAATATAACTATAAATGTTAGATGATATAGAATTCATTTAAGATAAAAATTTTAACTAAGTATTAGCACACAGTACTGCCTTCACTTATTACTTATGATTGAAATCTCATTATGTTGACTGGGAGGAAGGACAAAAGTAGCATACAACTGCCTGGTCAGTGTTGTCATAATTTTTCATAACTACATTGAAAATCTAGTCATAAGTTAAGCTCATGCTCTCTTGATATGAAGAACAACTTTTTTCTGAAACAATTGTGTTGAAATTTGAAAAGGTGGTGATGAAACTCTAAACAGGAACAATGCACATATCTCTATTGATCACTGTCAGGACTGACTACAGAGAGTACACTAGAATCTGCTTCACTAAATACACAGAATGAAGATAAATTATCAGGAAACATTCAGTAACTTATAGGGAGAAATTCCACTGAGTGTTGGAATTTTTACAACCTTCACTGTATTTGTAAATACATTTGCATACCTGCATACAAGACTGTGCTGGTCCATCTGAAGACAGTTTCAGGCTTCAGATATGCCATTTGTAAGGGAATTTCCAGGAAATCATGCTGGACATGGGAAATCACATAAGGGAATTTATTAAGCAAACAGTGTCTCCCTGCAGGGTAAGAGAGAAAATGAGAGGAAAAGAGAAAGGAAAAGAAAGGGTGCACGCTAGAGGGAGTGGAAAGCCAGGAGGATAGAGAAAAGTGTGTAGGATAGACAGAAGAATGTGAAAAAGATGGCGGGGAGCTGCAGTAAAACAGTTGAATTCTGCTGGGCTAACAGGGACCAATATTGGAGAAGGATACTTGCAAGCTCACTGATGAACCAATAGCTAGCCAGGATGTTCACAGATTGACAAGTGGTTGGGAGGCAGGGAAAATTACTGCACCTGATGGGCGAGGGAGCAGCTTTATACATTACGTTCCCCCATTTCTGTTTTTATAAGAAAATCTTTTGTTCTCCAGTTCTTTCTGAAAACTTCTCTCTCCTTCCTGCCTAAGTGACTGGGGCTGGTTTTGCAGGTGAGATGTAAAAAGTCCATTCTCCTTCCAGACTTCCAAAGGCAGATGGTTTTCATGGTCTTCATTTCCTCGATTTGACTGATCCCTTATTTCTACACTAACTGCCTGTCCCCAATTCTGACTTCATTTACCCCTCTGATTCTAGGAACTCCTTCACTGCTGTAGGGAAAGGGGGTGATAACCGATCTGGCTTCTTTGAGCTGGAAGGGGACAGCATGGGGCAAGCAGTTTGGAGTACCCTTTTTAGAAATCAGGTCAATTGAGGGGTTCATGGTAGAAGTCCAGTTGGGAAGAGCAGGTTGTACAGGCATCTGGGGATGGGTGCTTCTATGAGAGAAGAACAAAAAGACATGAGAACTGTAATGAGATTGATAGAATATAAATGTTGCAGAATCTGGAACATGCCAATGAATATCATAAAGATGACAGAAGCCAATAATTCCTCACCAGGGGGTGGAAGAACTGAGAAGTCATTCACATAACAAGGCCTAGCAAAGGCTGGAGAGGATAAGGCCTTTATTTGGGAACTTTAACATTGTCCAGGTTATCAGGAATGTAAACACAACATTTAGTAGAGATCTCTGTACTTCTGTTACTAGCAACATAGATTAAGCCTACTTGTGTCTGTAGGCTTCGAACTGACTAAATCTTTTGACTCTGGCAGTTTCTCTTGATAGTTATCAGGAATATTTGCTTAAGAATCTCTTTTGTAGCTTTTAGTCTTTATTCTAGTGGGCAGACACAAATGTACATCTTAAGTTACATTTAAGTATTATTTCTTTTAAATGCCCAAGAATGGCTATATTTTGGTTTTAACTGTTTTGCTACATGTTTAAGATCAAGTTGGTGAACGTGACCTGTTCCTGTCTGTTAAAGAGTCAGCTGAGTTCCCACAGGGGTCACTCATAGAACTTAAGAGCAGCTTCTTAGCTCCATTAGTGCCATTGGTTAGGCAGGGTCTTCTCGATGAAGTGGCTCCCTTGGAAGCATTAGGGGTGTCTCCCTTTTTCCATGACCCTCCTCTGCAGTAGGTGCACTGAGTGACTTTTCCTCTAATGGCCTCATCAATCTCCTTGGTCAGGAGTTTGTGTGACTCAGAGTTGCAAAGCTCCTTGGAGAAGTCCTCTTGTTCCCTGGGTTCAGGCTGACTTTGAGGGCAAGACCCAAATATGGACTTTTCGTGACCTCTGTATTTAATCTCAATCTCTAAATTTGATCTTAACCGTCAAGCAAGTCAGTCTCACCAGTCATAAAGCAAGAGTACTGGGCTTTAACTTCAATGTCTATGACTTTACAGTTATTTACCTCCTTTTATATAATTGGGGTTTAGATTATCTGTCCTATAGTTGATGGCTTACTATTCCAAGTTAATTTACGGTGTTCTCTCTTGAAGCAGTACTTCTGCAAAATATTGATCAGGCAACAATTAGAGTTTACAAGGAAAATACAAAATGGAATCATCAACAATAAAACATTCAGTTTGTACAATAGCTATCTTGAATTTTGGCTGAGTTCCCATTTGAGATCACAGTAATCTTTACAACAAACATCAGACTTTTGAACACAACTTTAAACGACTTAAAGTCTGGCTTACTTTGGAGCCATTCTGACATGTAGCAGAGTTATGAGGCAGAGCCTTATCTCAGGTAAGGCGGGGCTTTTCCTAAAGCTAATTTTTCCTCTTTTGCTATGACCAGCATGACCAAATTCTCAAGTCAGTAAGGGCCAAAGGAATATTAGAAAATAAAGGTTTATAAACACCCTATTGATGTCAGGTCCTATAATAGAACATTAAATGATAGGTTTACCATTACAGACGAGTTTAATTTGGACAATAGCAGCTTGATAAATTTTCTGCTTTAAAGGCTTGTATACCTGGAAAATATGAACACATTTAATATACAAAGAATAATGTTTTTAAGTATGTTACTCCATGGAATAACTTTATAAATTAATTAGATGTCTCTAACAAACACATTTGAGTAATTCCATACATATTGACTCTAATTCACTCATTTTATTGTGGAAAAACCAAGATATTAGACAAGTGTACCAACAGTATTTGCTGTCTCTTTCCTGTTGAAGAAAAGTCCTAGAAAAACTGATGTTAGACATTTTTATAAACATTAATATTTTGTTAGTGTGACCACCTAGAGACTTGTGAGTTAATTTTAAAGACATTTTACTTCTATTAGTTTACCCAATTTAAATTGAACCTCTTTAAATCACATGAATTAAAAATATTTGGATAAATTTTTAAAATTTTATTTTTATGCATGCTTATATTTAACACAAAAGTAAAGGCCCTGTAGTATTTATCTCCATTGCAATGTAACAGATGTTCAAAAATAACTCTAGAGTTGGATAAAAAGAACTGATCAAAAATTATTAACCTAGGTATGTAGGATCAAAATTGTGAGCTCAAAAATACAGCCTTTAAGAAAAACAAAAGTCCTAGAAGAAAAATGATAATGGTCATTAGCATGAGAAACTGAGAAGGAAAGAAAAGGTGAAAGGGAGAAAAGTATTCTGAGTTGTAGCCCAGGAGAAATTTAAAATGGACACTTTTTTCCCCTTGGGCTTGAGACCGGTTTCCCACAGCGCCTTCCTCCATTTACATTTCAATGTAAGCCTTGACTGAGATCTGATTCTGAAAGTGGCTAAATGTTCTAGCAGAAACTTGATTCTTAGGTCCTTTTAATTCTTTTTCCTGGTTAGTAATTAATATAGGTTTGGACACAGAGGATTGTTAAACAATTATCTCCCACTACTTGGTGAATGGGGCTCCTTATATTACATGGGGGAACAGGGGAAGATGGAGAAGCAGGGTCTGGAGGCACTTGAGCCTGCAGGAAGAGCCAAGAAACAAGAAAGAAGAGACTTGAAGATAAGGAATTCCTTTCCATCTGCCCACTCACTCATGGAAGCTGTGTGCCATTACACAGAAGGATTTTGATGGCTTTAAGTACTGGGGGTTGGGCGAAGCGTTCCCAGGGTGGAATCTGCCAGATTGGAGGACCTAGATTTCATGCTAGGTACTGATACAGCCGAGTCTGTGCCCTGGCATCCTGAGGCCACAGAGTAGTCGACTGGAGACGAGAAGGCGGCTCATAGATGGTGTAGTCACACAAACATCCATGTGGGCCAGGCAAAAGCCGAGAAGGGTTTGAGGACCTGATATCAGGGTTTTTCAGTGTGAATGCGAGTGTGAGATGAGCCTCAACCCTGAGAGGGAATCTCCATCATAAATTCAGGAATCCATCCGGCAGAAAAGATGGACTATAGGGGCCTGCCATAATTATAAATAGGCTTAGGGGAACTGGCCTACTCACCAACCTGAAGTCCGGTGATAAAGGCAGAGCAGAGTGACTGGGCAGAATGGAAGGTGGAGATGTGTCTGGGGGCACTGGGACATCAGATGGGGTTCCAATCTCTTAAAAGACAGTGGAAGATCCCATCCTGAGTCACGGCACCATTGTAAGGGAATTTCCACGAAACCACGCCAGACACGGGACATCACATAAGGAAATTTATTAAGCAAACAGTGTCTCCCTGCAGGGTAAGAGAGGAAAAGAGAAAGGAAAAGAAAGGGTGCACGCTAGAGAGAGTGGAAAGCCAGGAGGATAGAGAAAAGTGTGTAGGATAGACAGAGGAATGTGAAAAAGATGGCGGGGAAGTTACAGTAAAACAGTTGAATTCCGCCGGGCTAACAGGGGACCAATATCGGAGAAGGATACTTGCAAGCTGACTGATGAACCAATAGCTATCCGGGATGATCACAGATTGACAAGTGGTTGGAAGGTGGGGAAAATTACTGCACTTGATGGGCGGGGGAGAAGCTTTATACATTACACCACTGCTTGTATCTAAAACTGATCTCTGTAATCCAGTGAGAGAAGGGAGGACATGTGTGTGTGTGTGAGGGGCAAGAAATGGAAGCCAATAGATAGGTGCAAAGAGGTAGATGAGTCTCCTGGCTTGGCAAAGCAAGGGATCAGCCATCCTAAATTTCCCTTCTAGATTACTGGCCTTGAAGGATTTGCATTTCCTTAGGATCCAAATAAAAGTAACAACAGTTGCCTGACAAGGGGTTTTGGAAATTGAGGACCCAGGGACAAAGGAACTACAGGTACTATGTGCATGACCGGTCAGAAAACAATAGCTGAGTGTCCCTCAGTGATTATGTCTGCAACACAGAGCTCAGCGCTGTACTGTCCCTTTGCCTTTGAGAGGATAGATCTTATGTGTCCATCCAGCATTTAGGGGAGATGGCAGACATCTTCCCACAATGACACCAGGCAGGTAACCCAAGGTCTCTTAGACTAGGCTTTGGAGATGAGGCAAGAGTCCACTACAGTTTCATCCTGGTGAAGCTGTGAGGAAAAGCCACACAGAAGGAGCTGGAAACTGAGTCCCCATAGGGCCCTTTCCCAGCTGCCATCAATGAGACAGCTTATTTGGATCCATCATGAAATTCCTCAGTGAAACTCTGATTAAGCTAGTCTCCTCCCTCTGTATAAGGGCAGCAAACTTTTTGTACTTGAGCAAGAATTCTGCCTCTCTCAAACAGAATTACAATTGTGGTGGCAGAGGGGACAGGTGTGGGTGGGTTTCCCCTTTTCTCTCCTCCTATACCTGCCTGCAGGACTTTGATGTCCTCTCTGTGTGCTGGTGATGAGGGACCTAGTGGAAGGATGCACAGGCCAGGCTGACCCAGCAGTCTTCCTTCTTCATCTTAACAGTTCCTCTTTATGAAAACACAGAATATTTTGAATTAAAACTACAGCACAGAGACTATAAAAATGATTATGATCACTTACTCTTTCCCTGTTTAACCAATTTGAGGTTTTACTACTCAGCTTCATGTATCTTTATGCTATGTGTACATGTTTTGAAGGTACGATTACACATTTCCCCTCACTCCTCTCCTTCACTTCTCTAATGTCAGATCAACCTGATGGATTTCCCTGTACAAGGTTTCCTATAGTATATGTATCTATTTGTGTATGAAGTCTATAAAGGGGAAATGGCAAACACCATTAATATCAATCAGATAGAAAATGGATACATTTAGAGCATTGTGTAACAGTCTTTGGTAGTTAACATTAATGAAGTAAAGAAAACAATCAAAAGAAAATACATATGAAGTAAAAAAAACTACAGTTAAATAAAGTGAACATATGATAGTGTTTATTTGAAGTTTTAACATGAAATATGCGATTACTTTAGAAAGAATAATACCAAAGCCAATGAAAGTCATGGACACCAAGTTGATGCCTTGGTTCTCCTGTGGAGTGGCAAGAAGCAAAATGGTTAAAAAAAAAAAAAAAGAGAGACTTCAGGTCTGCATCTACATCTATTATTGATTTCAACAGCCATACTTAAAGTGAGGATGATGAAGTTGTAAATTTAATAATTTGGTGGGTACCCAGCCAGTCCATATTACTTTCTTTCCTTTCTTATGCCTGAGCAATCCATAATAGACACAGAATACTTGAGCAAGTTTCCTATATACTTAAAAAACACTTCTCAGAAATATAATTTATGTAATTAATTGGTTTCTTCTGTAGATTTTCAACACTTGCAGAGGTGCCTATGCTTAATTTTGTCACAAGACATCCACTGCCCCTTAAAATCTACAGTTCTAATCCTATAGTACTTTTCTCTTTCTTTCCCATTTCTGTTTGCTCCAATGACCACTTCTCTCCTAGTCAGGACACAGAAATTCCCAACAGGAAATGTCACCATGAGGTCCCCAGATGTCCAGCACTGTGCTGGCTGATTGGGTCTGTACATTTCTTTTTTTTTTTTTTTTTTTTTTTTTTGCTTTCAACATACATCTTTTTTTTTTTATTGTAAACAAATGGGATACATGTTGTTTCTCTGTTTGTACATGGCGTAAAGGCATACCATTTGTGTAATCATAAATTTACATAGAGCAATGTTGTTTGATTCATTCTGTTATTTTTTCCCTTCCCCCCACCCCTCCCACCCCTCTTTACCCTGTGACCAGCTTCCTTCCACTGTTTTGATTATCACACCATATTCATGATATATGAATATATGATAGCGATGAATATATGATATATATGATAGCGATGAATATGGTGTGATAATCAAAACAGTGGAAGGAAGCTGGTCACAGGGCACCTGCCCTTGAAGGGGGCATTGAGATTAATTTCTTCTCTTTCCCTCATTTCATGTTCAGGCTGACATGAGTGAACCTCTGCTATGCTCTCTCTCCATGATGTACCATTGTCACTGGCTGAAAGCAACAGGCCAAGTCATCATAAAACAACACCTCTGAAGCCATCAGACAAAATAAACTTCTCAGGTATGTGTTCCAGCAACAGAAAGCTAACTACCACAGTACTCCAGATAATAAAGTGTATTATTTATGCCCTTGTATACAGGACATACCTTCAGGTTTAAAATTGAAGCAAAATTGTCCAAACGTCTTTAGTTAAAAAGTGACAGCTTCGTTTAGAACTTGAAAAGAGCGCTGAAATTTACCAGAAGCATAGTAGATTAGTGAACAAGTCCCAGCAAAGCACCTGGGCAGGAAAAGTGGTGCAAACGTGGCCTCAGGGGTCAGGAATCAGCCACCATGAATCCCTCACTTCTGCAGAGTGGGTCTTCAAGGGCGTGCACTCTTGGGATCCGAAAGTCAGTACAAATAGCTGGTCTAATGAGGAGCTTTGGATATTGAACCCCAGGGACACAAAGACTGCAGGAGTCAGCCTGGGACCACCTCACCCAGCAGCCTGGCCCCAGTCAGGAAGCTACACCTGGCCTCCTCCCAGAGACAAACCTTCCTGAGTAGGAGCTACTGACCCATGACGTCTGCCTACAATTCCTGAAGATGCACCTTCTGTCTTCGATATCCAGCTGAGCTGTTGAACAACAGTCTTCTTGAATCCAGCTAGGTAAATAAGTCCCATATTTAATGCTTTGCATGTGTCATGTATCTATTGAATTCATTTGTAATGAGTTCTATTATTCTGATGTTTTCAAAATATGCCTCGCAAAGAAAATTAGTTTCCTTCCTATTTTTTCACATGACCATCATTCCCAGTGGTCATTTCAGCAAAAGAAACACTACTCAGGTGTTTGCATTAATCACACTCAGAAGGTTCTCTTTCTTTTGTCTTTCCTCAATTGCCCTGACACATCCTTTCCTATCAAGGAATAAATAGTGCTACCTGTGATAATCCACGAGAGTAAAACAAGAGACAAATATTAGGGTCCCACAGGCCAGCGGTGTAACCGGTGTCTTTGTTTTATACAGTTCTCAACATGAAACATCCCCCAAGTTCTTTCCAGGTATCTTGAAGTGTAATTCAAAAAACCCATACAGATTCAAAGTGTTCAATCTGCTGGTGGGATCTATGTAGACATTACCAAATGAAAACTCCAATCATGTTAGTTAAAACATCAATCGTATAGCTCCAACTATAGAAATACAACATTCACACTTCTCTTGAATTGAAGATTTGTTCCATTTGCAAAGCATTTGGTGGAGTCTGGATCAAATTAAGAGTGCTTGACACCAGTATCCCACCAAGAGATAAATTTTGTCACAGCATCTTCTGTCTCTCCCCATGGCAAAGGACACTATACTACAGGGACACTCCTAGCAGGACCCTGTCTTGTAAGTGTGTGTTTCTTCTAAGTTTACATTTTATGAAGATGAGGAAAATGTTTCCATTTTCATGTTTTCTTAGATGTCTGCATATTTCATTTTTTCCTCCTATTTAGCCAAATATTTTTCTTTAAAAATCAGTAATGCCACCTGCCATCTTAAGGGAAGAACTCCTGAGCATGAGAGACAACGCCACAAGCAGAGTTGCAAGCCTCCCTCAGAATCCATTACTCTACAGGAGGACTTAATCTCCATAGGCAGTTCTGTTCATCTTCAAGCATGGAGGAAGGACTTTGGGGTTTTCAGGTCCACCATAATGAATGCAGTCCGTCTGCTAAAGAAATGTCATGATTAGGGATTAAGGCATTTTTTAAAATATATTTAAGAAACATGAGTGCTTGAGACTGGGTCTTGCTGTGCTGGTCATGCTGGCTTCTAGGCTGCAAGCCTCCTGCCCTACCCTGCCACGTAGCCTGGGTCACAAGCAGCTGACACTGCAGCTGGATGAGAGGGTACGAAAGAGTAGAGGCTTTAGTCAGAAATAAAATATTACTACTACAAAGGGGTTTTATGTGATCTGAGTGGTCATTTAACAGTGTTAGTTCTGTAGTATCCAGAGATATTGAGAAAGCTTTGTTCAGAGTGAACTCAGCACTCAGAAAATAGGAGGTCAAACCTCGTCTGGACAAAGCACTCACTGTAGACCTCACATCCATGACATAACCTCACCTTACCTAGGTGTCCTCATGAGTCAATGGGGATGATCATAGGAACTAACACTTCTGCAGTTTGAAAAGATTCCTGGTGATTCTGAAGCAATCTAAGGTTAAGGAACCATTGCATTAGACAAAGATTTCAAAACTGCATTCATGACATTTTTAAAGGCAGAGGATGATTCTGACTGAATGGCATGTCTTTGATCTTGTTTCTTTCTAAGCACTCAGAATAGCAAATGAAACATAGCACATGAAAAATATTTTATATAAAGAGAGTAGAGGCAAAATCGGTGTAAATGAACAAGGACTGAGTAAGACAGTAACAGAGAGAAAGTCTGAAGATTCACTGGATTCTACTACCAGCCACAGAAAAGGTTTGGTGTATAATGAACAGGTTCTCAACACTCAGCGCACATAAGGGTCATTCGGAGGGCTTGCTGAAGCACAGACTGCTGGACCATCACCCAAAGTTTCTCTTCATTTCTATCATTAATGCAAATGAGGTTGCAACAATCCAAACATTTTATTATCTTTTCAACCCCAACATTTCTATTAGACTCTTCAACACCATGGAAATAAGGAACCAAACAGAATTCCTCCTTCTGGGACTGACAGAGGAGCCAGAACTGCAACCCCTAATCTTCAGCCTGTTCCTGTCTATGTACCTGGTCACCATCCTGGGAAACCTGCTCATCATCCTGGCTGTCAGCTCTGACCCCCAACTCCACACCCCCATGTACTTCTTCCTCTGCAATCTCTCCTTAAATGACATCTGCTTCAGTACAAGCACAATCCCAAAGATGCTGCTAAATATCCAAACACAGGTCCAGAGCATCACTTACACAGGCTGCCTCTCCCAGGTCTGCTTTGTCATAATTTTTGCTGTCTTGGAAAATTTTCTCCTTGCAGTTATGGCCTATGACCGCTATGTGGCCATTTGTCACCCCCTGAGTTATACAACCATCATGAACCTCTGCCTCTGTGTCCTTCTGGTCCTGACATCTCTGTCCATAAGCACTGTTGATGCCCTGTTTGACACTCTGATGATACTGAGGCTGTCCTTCTGCACAGACCTGGAGATCCCTAACTTCTTCTGTGAACTACCTCAGATCATCAAACTGGCCTGTTCTGATACTCTCATTGATAACATCTTGATATATGTTGAAACTTGCATATTTGGTGGTCTTCCTCTTTCTGGAATCATTTTCTCTTATATTTACATTGTGTCCTCTATCTTGAGCATTCCATCATCAGAAGGGAAGAAGAAAGCCTTTTCCACCTGTGGGTCTCACCTGTCTGTTGTCTCCTTGTTCTACGGGACAGCTTTTGGGGTGTACATTAGCTCTGCAGTGACTGAATCTCCAGGGAAGACTGTAGTGGCCTCAGTGATGTACACTGTGGTCCCTCCAATGCTGAACCCCTTCATCTACAGCCTGAGGAACAGGGATATGAAGGAGGCCTTGAGGAAACTCATCAGTAGGCTAGCTTCTCTTTTATGATTCATCATTTGCTTTGTATTTTGGATTCTAGAATAAGCTGAAATCTCAGGATTCCTAGGGAGCCATGAATGCCTGATACTCTGGCCCAGGCTTCATCTAAAATTGTGAAACAATGTAATGACAAGGTACATTTTAAGGTGACTGGAAACCCAGTTTTCCTTTTTGTGTAGCTCTTTGGTTTGGACCCATGATTTCCATTGCTAAAACAAGTCCTTTCCTGGAGATTCACAGAAGTAGAACCTGTAGGAGGGATACAGGTTTTAGGAAAGTTTGTTCTGGTACACACTTAGAAAAGCTGGTGATGGATGAAAGGGCCAGAAAAATATTTAATCAAATCTATGGTGATATTAGCTACTAGTTTCCATCTAACTCCTTGATTGAAGCCATGAGAATTTCATCTTTATGGTAGTCTTACTGATGGACTTGCAAAGCCTCAGAAGTATATACAAAGACCAATTCCTTGAAAATCACCTTCCTCTGAGATAAAAACAGTGTCCACCACACTCAGATTCACTGCCTATAAACTTCACATAATTAGATAATATCAGTCTTTTTAGATGATTGGGAGAGAGTTGACACTTATCAGTGAAGATATCATTCAGTCCTACTACAATAAGTACAGTCTAACACTAATGTGATCTCACTTCAAAGAGTCTTACCTTTTCTTACAAGGACTTCTAAGATAGGAAATATAAAGAGCAGAGTAGGACTTGTATATGTCTTCCTCTTTCTATGTGTCCACAGGTGGCCTCCTCCTCGAACTACTTGCCTTCCAAGACACCAGGTGGTAGCAATAAATTCAGGTATTGTTCCTAAACTTGATGTAGAATACAGAAGACTCAGTGTACTTCCTGTTTGTCTGTTGACAAATAGACACGTACCTTTTTCATGAATCTACCAGACATGCATCTCTGTAGTTGGTAAATAGTGGCCTCAAAGTATGTCCAGAATCTGTCCCAAGAACTTATGATTAGCTTATTCTATAAATGCAGGAATATTAATCACTTGAGAAATGAGGATCTTTTCTTGGATGTGTGGGTGGGAATTCAGTGTAATTACAAGCTTCCTGTGAGAGAAGGAATTGGAGAAGGCAGGAGAAAAGGAGAAGGCGTAGTAACCATGGAGATAGAAATCCCATTGATGTACCCAGTATTTCATCATCATTTCCCTAGAAATCTGCCATTTTACAGGACTGTGGTGTATTTTTATCACTCTGTGTGGTTATATATTCCATAAGTGTATTTTCTATAATTCTTTGGAAATTTTTAAATTTTGTAAGGGAATTCCACTTGTAATGTAATTCTCACGTCATACTTCAAATCTGTTCTGTTGTGTTCAGCAATTATTTATTCAATTTAAAACTCCATATTTTAAATTGTGTTTTGCAGCACCAAAAGTAAGCATTTGTGACATTGATGAGATATCAGTATCTTTATCTGATGTTTAAATTGAATATTTTTCTGAATATTCTCTGTGTCTTTGGAAAGAAATGAAATTTAGTCACACACTTGGGGTGGAATCACTGGCTATAGCAGGGTAACTTCCTACCTTGGGGAGCTCCAGAGAGTTATTTCCTAAGTGTCTCCTCCCTTGTACCTTCCCAGTGGCATGTTCCTGTTGTTCCACGTCATCCCCACACGTTTCACTTACCTGACCATCCAAGGCTGTAAAGCATCACTCACTTACTTTACAACTCTCTTAGAAGCTTCAGAGTCATTTCACATAATATTGATCATTTATTTTCTCTTGACTGAAACATTTGTGTTCAAAATATTTCATATTTCCAAACATCTAGTAGCTCTTTATATGATCATAATATCAGTCTTTTTGTATAGATTGTAAATTAATTCTTCATTCATGTTTCTGCTTTATTCACGGATTCTGTGATATTTAAAAGATGCTCTCAAATGTTTGACTTTTCTTATTTTTTAATGACTCCATACCATCACAGTCCTCAATAATTTTTGACACTGCAATCTCAACTTTGCCTCAGTAGGACTGATATAACTTTGGCTTTCCCAGCTGAAGCTGGTTCCACATGAGATTTGTTTTTCCTGTGATGTGAGAATGGGATCAAAATCTTTTTCAGTACTTTGCACATTTTTAAACAAACTATCCATTTAGCTTATTGCCAATTTGGAAATAAAGAAGCAGCTCACTTATGGGTTCTTGTTTTATACACTTTTTCCAGACATTAGAACTATCCTGTCTATCTTTGCACTAATATCATCAGTCTTAGAGATGGTACCTCACAAGTCAGTTAAAGTACATTCCTTGAAGGAATGAAGATTTTTAGTTACAATTCCAAAGGTACCCTGTTCATAGGCTCACTTTTTTCCTGACTATTTGTAATTTTCTGCAATCATCCATGCCTTTTCATATTTTCTTTATTATTTCACATGCTTGAAATTAATGGAGGTAAAGCAGTATAGTAAAATACCACAATGCTACCTTGATTCATGGCTATGAAATAATATATAAAATTGTGATGGTTTTAAGAAAACAAGTTCATGCAGAAGGAGTTAAGATTGAGTGAATGATATTGATGAACATGTGAAAATATTCAATTCAGTAGTGATAAAATGTCTGTAATCAGCCACTAACACAGACACTGTCTCCACGTATTCATTGTGGTTGAAATCTCACTGTGACTCTTGTGAGGATCAATGAACCAGCACAGCACTGTTTACCAGGAAGGCAATCTCTCAAAGCCCTGTTAATAATTAATCATAATTTCAACCCATGATACCCTCTTATGGTGTAAAATGTACCCTGGAACTTTGGTGATATTTGAAATAGCAATCATGGAACTCTTGAAAAAGGATTGATGTATATGTCTCTATTCATCAGTCATAACTAATTGTAAATTACAAATGAGAATCTAATGAGCTACGTACATAGAATAAAGATTAAGATTGATGCAACATTCAGTGACTTTCAGAGTAAAACTGCTCTAAATGCATTTTGGCAATGTATTAGTTATATTAATAAATATTTCACTACAGACAGCAAAAACAAATCTATGATTCAAATATAAAGCTATAATCAGACTCTGGAAGAGCCATTGTTGTAGCTGAAGGAAGGCTGGATCCCAGGTACAGAAGGGTGGCTCATGCATGTGTGCATGATAGGTGAAGCATGGGGAAACAAAATGGGGACACAGGATGTGCAACTTGGCTCTGTAGAGTAAGGGCCTGGGCCTACTGACTGGTCTCTCTAGAGGCTTGGTCCCTAAGTCCTTACAGCTGTATTAGGGTCAAAGAGCAAGATCAATGTTGAATAACAACAGAGAAATGAATTATGATATAATAATACAGCTCATCCTCATTGTGGTAATTAAAATTAGCTAAATGGAAATGAAGCTGAACATGAATTAAATCTATATTACACAGAAAGTTCCAATAAAATGATATGCACAGTATAATGCTGTTTATTAGATATAGATTTTTACATTTGAAAAAGCAATTGTTTGTAGAGGAATAAGCCCTAATACAATAAAAACCACAGGGTAATAATATTTAATCTCATTAGTGTCCTGATTAAGCTGCGGCATGGAAAGAAAGAAGATCATACAACAAACTTGGCTTCAGGTGCATGAGTATCATTTGCTGCAATGACAGTAACTAAAGTCAGGATTGTGAAATTGGGAATTTGATAATGTTGAATGGGGTACCCAGCCCCTCATGTTTGTTTTCTGTAATTTTGTTATGCTTGGATGATCCATAATGAACACAACACAATGTGTGGGTTTGAATATGTATTTAAATGTTTTTCTCAAAATATCGTTTAGATGTCAGAGAATTTATATATCCCATTGTTTTAAGAGATTCGCAAAACCACCTAATAGTACAGGCAGCATTAAGCAAAGTATCTGCACATCTAACTACATAGGCAGAGTTGTTTGCTCAGACACTTATGCTTCCTTATTCTTTCTTCTTTTTAATTTTTATTATTTCATTAGGTTACAATAATGCCCTACAGTGCTGATTACATAACTTGGAACAACCACTTTGGACAACTGGCAAAAAATTCTAAATATACATATGACTAGACACCTAACAGAAATAAATGCTAATGTCCATCAAAAAATGCACATGAGATACATAAAAGACAAGAGTTAGAAACACCTCATGTGCCCATCTCATGTGTATTTAAAGGAGTCAGATACTTTTCAGGGGCTCATAGCAACAAAAAGGCAGAAACAAAATTTAAGCCCAGGTTTGTCAAAAACTATTCATACTGTCCACTGTACTAGAAGGAAATCATGTAATTGGGCAGTAGCATTGGGCTATGCTCAGAGACCCAAGCAGTACACAGACTTTCTCCTCTACTTGTAACAAAATTTCCAAATAAAAAAAGATATTAAAACAACAGAGCAAAATGATCAAGTGGGGTTCACCCTGGGTATGCAAGGTTAGTCGACATAGGAAATCAATAAACATGATTTATCATATCAGTAGACTTAAAGACAAGAAGCATATGATCATCTCAATAGATGCAGAAAAATCACTGGACAGAACACAGCACCCCTTCATGCACAAAACAGTAGAAAATCTAGGGATAGTATGAACATATCTCAACATTATAAAAGTGATATTTGCTAAACCCAAGGCCAGCATCATTATAAATGGAGAAAAATAGAAAGCATTCCCTCTAAGAACTGGAAGAAGACAAGGATGCCCTCTTTCAACACCTTTAATCAACATCTTCCTTGAAACATTAGCCAGAGGAATTAGACAGAAGAAAGAATTAAAGGGAAATTAATAGGAAAAGAACAGCTCATGCTATTTGCTAATGATATGATTCTATATTTTGAATAACCAAGAATTCCACCAGAAAATTTCTAGAACTAATAAATGAATTCAGCAAAACAGCAGGATAAAAAATCAATATCTAAAAATCAAATGCATTTCTGTACTTAAATGATGAATCCACTGCAAGAGAAATTAGGAAAATAACCCCATTCACAGTAACCTAAAAAAAAGTGAAATACTGGGAATCAATCTAACAGAAGAGGTGAAAGACGACTACAATGAAACCTACAGAATACTAAAGAAAGAAATTGAAGAAGACCTTAGAAGATGGAAAGATCTCCCATACTCTTGGATAGGCAGAATTAACATTGTCAAAATGTTCATTCTACCAAAAGTGTTATACAGATTTACTGTAATCCCTATTAAAATCCCAATGACATTTTTCATAGAAATAGGAAAACCAATCATGAAATTCATTTCGAAAAATAAGAGACTCAGCCTCAGCAATCCTTAGCAAAAAAAGTGAAGCAGGAGGAATCACAACACCAGACCTCAAACTACACTACAGACCTATAGTAATAAAACAGCATGGTATTGTCATCAAAACAGACACATAGACCCCTGGTACAGAAGAGCAGACACAGAGAAAAAACACAAAAATACAGTTATGTCTTACTAGACAAAGGCACCAAAAACATATATTGGAGAAAAGATAGCCTGTTCAACAAATGGTGCTGGGTAAACTGGAAATCCATATGTAGCAAAATGAAATTAAACTCCTATCTCTCACCCTGCACAAAAGTCAACTCCAAGTGGATCTAGGACCTAGGAATTAGACCAGACACCGGAAGCCTACTAGAAGAGAAAGTAGGCCCAAATCTTCACCATGTCAGCATAGGAACTGACTTACTTAACAAGGCCCTTAAAGCTCAAGAAGTTAAATTAAGACTCAATAAAGGGGATGGATTCAAAGTAAAGAGCTTCTACTCAGCTAAAGAAACAATCAATAACATGAAGAGGTAGCCTACAAAGTGGGAGAAAATCTTTACATGTACTAAAGTAACACAGTCACATCAATGTTTATAGCAGCACAATTCACAATAGTTAAGCTATGGAACCAACATAGATGCCCTTTGACAAATGGATGGATAAAGAAAATGTGGTATATATACACAACAGAATATTGCTAAGCCTTAAAGAAAAGTGAAATGATGGTATTTGCAGGTAAATGGATGGAGTTGGAGAATATTATGATAAGCAAAATAAGTCAAACCCAAATTACCAAAGACTAAATATTTTCTTTGATGTGCAGATGCTAATTCACAATAAGGAGTTGGTGGCTAGGGAAGAATAGAGATACTTTGGATTAGTCAGAGGGGAGTTAAGGGAGAGATGGGGATATGGGGATAAGAGGATAGTAGAATTAATAGGACATTATTACCCTATTCACATATATGATTACACAACCAGTGTAACTCTACACCATATACAATCAGAAGAAGGAGAGGTTATATTCCATTTATGTATGATGTGTCAAAATACATTCTACTGTGATGTATAACTAATTAGAACAAATAAAATTTATTAAAATATAATTTAATTAGTCCTGTTTCCTGATATGATAAAGTGGGTAGAAACACATAAAATGAAGGTAGGTGTTTATTTGTAAGTTGAATGTGTTTTATGTACCAGGTGATAAATGGAGGTGAGCAGAATCATTGGAGTGTCCTGGGTGAAGTAGGGCTGGCCTCATGGGTCAGGAGACTAGCCACCCTGATTTCCTCTGTTCTACAGATTTGGTCTTTATGGACATGCACTCCTGGGATCAGGATGACAGGAACATTTCTGGTATAATGAGGAGCCGTGGGTATTGAGCCCAGAGGGTCACAGAGAAGGGAGGTGTCAGCTAGTGAGAACCTCATCAGAAGCCCAGGAAACCAGGAAGCAGCAGCTGTACCTTCAACCAGAGATGGTCCTTCCTGAGCTGGAGCCCACAATGTTGCCACCTGCAGCAACGAGACCACAGAAATCGGAGGCAGACTGGGAATGAACAACTTCTTTATTTTTCTCAGGGGTGCTTCCTTGCTTACTTCCTTGCTTGCTTCCTTGCTTGCCTCTCTCCCCAAGTGGACACCTTGGTGCCAAAACAAGCTCTGTCTGACACCATGAGAAGAGAGAAAACAGCAAGCCGCCACCGTTAGGAGTGGAAGCAAGGCGAGGGCGGCATGCTTAGAGCGGTGCCCCCAAGTGCCCGTCCTTCCTGCACGCTCTGTCATAGATGCCTCACCCGAGAGGTTGCTGGGGCCACGGTGCAAGTGCAGCAGGGGGACTCGCACGCATAAGGGCAGGGGAGGAGGCATCCCGAGCCAGCAGGTGGGCGGGTCCTCCCGCCTGCGCACGCGTGGTCTCTTCCTCAAACAGCTGTAAGCATGTGTCTACCCACAGGCTCAGAGTGTGTCTTCTGCCCTGAGATGTGTTTCTGCCTCCACATCCAGGTGAGGTGCTGGGTCATTCCCTGGGAAGCCAGCCAGGGAGCTCAAAGTCCCTTGGTTAAGGTTTTGGACACAGGGCAGGGGCTCTGCTCCAGTTTCCTCCCAGGGAAGCAGTGAGGGAAGTGCAGGCAGAGGATGTAGAGAAGCGGGTTCATGGACTCCGCTTCCCGACTCCACCTCCTGACACATTCTCTTCACATTTCTGACAACTTTCAATCATCAGTCATAATACTGGACACCTGCTCTCTCTGGACAGCTGCAGGAAACTAATCGCCTCCTAACAGTGGAATTTAAAATAAAGGAAAAACTGCATATAACAATATTAATCAATAAAATGAAGTGCCTCAGCATGTACAAATATGGTACAATGAATCCTAATGGTAAATGTAATTACAGTGCAGCAATAAAAATATGAAAAAATGAATAAAGTACTTAAGAATGCCTCTTGTAAATACCGTGTACAGTAGGTTTCTTTTTACATAAAGTTTTAAAGATGCAATATGAAACAACTGTTATCTTCTGGAAAAATATTACCAGACTTAATGAAAATTCTTGGAGAATAATGTCTATAAAGATTATGTGATTATTTGTTTCCATAGGGAAAGAAACAAACTAAGTGTGAGCAAGTACATTAAGGGAGGGAATTCAGTTTGCCTCTATCATTTACTGATTTGCTACAATAGAAATACAAAAAAGCAAGCGTAAAATGTATTTACTGCTGAGTAATGGGTGCAATCCCTTCTTGATTCATTATATTTTAAATCATTCATCATACTTTAAATATGATGAATACTTAGTACCTTTATAGGTTATGAAAATTTTAATTTTTGCATATTGTAGAATTTATGTAAATAATATTTTTCTACTTTAGAAATTCATGGTTTTGTGAACCAAGTGTTTGATTTACGTATTACTATTTTCTTTTCATTGCTACATATATCAATCTGTGACCAGGGCAAATGAATACTTGTATCATGGATGCTTCTTTCCTTTCTTACTTTTATACATAATCGAGATTCTTAAAGGTCATTTCAGCACACAAACTGTTCCCTGAAATGTGCATTTGTTGAGCTAAAAATGCTCTCTTTCTTTCTTCTACACCCAAGTACCCCAACCCATGTCCTTGTATGGGATGAAGAGTATTGTGGGATCTGTATCCTGTAAGCCACACACTCACACACACAATGGGAAGGGTCAGTGTGAGCCACACCTCCCAGCATTGTGTGGGTTGTTTGGCTCCATTCATTTCTCTTCATTCAAACTGTTCAATGATACTTCCCTCTACCTTTATTGAGATATAACTGTGCAAACAGCAATTGTACATATTTTGTGTATGCAATGTGATGGTTGGAACATGTACACTATGAAAGTCATACTATGCTACAACTAATGAAAACATCAACCAGACAGCTCCATCATATAAAACACCCAGGCTCCTCATCCAGTTGAACATGGTTTGCCACCATAACACTAATGCAGGGCACTGAATTAAATTCAGATGTGTGAGTATTTATGTATGTATACATATGTTTGTCTGTTTATCTACATATATGTACATAAACACACATACATACATATACACATGCATATATATGCATATATATACACATATATGTGCACTATGCATATACATACATATAGATAGATAGATAGATAGATACATACATACATACATACATATATATACTGGAGATTGAATCCAGGGCATAGCACCTGTTAGACAAGTGTTCTGTCACCAAGCTACAAACCCTACCATCCATTTTTTTATATTGAGACAGGTTCTTGCTCCGTTGCCCAACCTGGCCTCGATATTGCTACCCTTCTGCGTCACTCTCCCAAGTTGCTACAATTAGAGGCAAGTGCCACCATACCAGCTGCTAGTCTTATATTGTACCAAACAATCACCGTTGACATCACAGCTTCTCTCTTTCCCATGAGAGGGAAGTCTGTTCCCTTAAGGGACATCCCTGTTGGGAAATCAGATGATCTAAGCCTGTTTTTCTTATGTGAAGATCAAACAATTACTACTTTCCCATCTGTTTTTGAAGAAATCCATGCTTCTTTTTTTGCCACTTGTATTTTCTTTTTGCTCACTATTTGATTTAATGATCTGCTACTTACCACCCTGAGGGAAGAAATTTCCTTAGAATGAGATAAAGAATGTCTCAAAAAGAGTTACTGAGTTTCTTGCAGAATTAACTTCTAAGGCAGATTGCTTGGGTTTCCAGGGACACTCTCACTAAACTTCAGGTTTAAAATCAATACTTACTAATGCTTACTCATGACTACCTGACTGGGGGCTTATCACCAGCTACAGTTAACTTAATGCGTAGAAGGGAGCATACATTGAGAGCTATGGAAAACCCGGGGATTTGTTCAGTAAAAAAACTATTTCAGATGAGATACAATATGGCCCACTAGAGGGAGGCTATGTTCCTTGTCACTCTGTAACTCTGGTTTCAAGCAGAGGATATCTGTTTCTTGGTGAGGCAGATTTTGCTGCTTATCGATCCCCTGGTGTTTACCCCATTTGTCTGCTGTGATGACCTACAGTCTGCCAGCATATCGATGCCTTTTTTAAGTGCAGATTGCTCACTGTCAGGCATCTATCATCCACCATTTGCCTGCCTCTAGCTGGTCCATTGCCTGCCTTACACCTATCTATCATGCAATGCACAAGGTTCACCTCCTGATTATCCGACAACAGTCAGCAAAGGGATTGCCGACTGCCAGTGGAGCACCAACTACCAACTGTTGCCTAGAAGTTCACTGTTACAGTACCTGCAGATTTGATTTCATGTGGCTGCCGCCATTTTGAGACAACAGCCAGGCCCCGTAGGACCTCTGGCAGGACTGACTGAGCACCATCACCAGGATCCCTCAGCCCGAAAGATCACTCCTTGTCTCTGGGGCCCTCACATGGACTGACAGATCCCTGCCACCAGGATCCCCAGACCAACTGACTGCGCCCTATCACTGGGACCCCAGACTGCCTAATTGCACCCAGCCTGCAGGATCCCGTAACCACACCAAACACACCGAACTTCCAGGACCCATGACAGACCAACTGCATTCTGCCTCCAGGACCTCCAGCTGACCATGGCCACACCCTGAGCTGCAGCTCCTCATTTGCCAACACATTTCGAAGCCAGAGCGGCCATCTTGGATAAAACTGGAAGCCATAGCTCCGATCTTTGGGTGGGGCAAATCCCATCCTGAGACGCCTGCAAGAGGCTTGAAGCTCATTGATGGGTACCTCTCATGCATTAGGCTAATGAACACTGAGAGATTTAATTAGTATATGAATGTTATACTGTAGATTTTCTTTTTTCTCCTTTCTAAAAAAATTAAGTTTTTATTTCTTTTTTTTTTTTTTTTTTTTTATTGTAAACAAATGGGATACATGTTGTTTCTCTGATTGTACATGGCGTAAAGGCATACCATTTGTGTAATCATAAATTTACATAGAGCAATGTTGTTTGATTCATTCTGTTATTTTTTTCCCTTCCCCCCACCCCTCCCACCCCTCTTTACCCTCTATACAGTAGTTCCTTCCTCCATACTTGCCCCCCTCCCTAACCCTAACTCTAACCCTTCCCTCCCCCCCCATTATGTGTCAACCTCCACTTATTAGCGATATCATTCGTCCTTGGCTTTTTGAGATTGGCTTATCTCACTTAGCATGATATTCTCCAATTTCATCCATTTGCCTGCAAATGTCATAATTTTATCATTCTTTATGGCTGAGTAATATTCCATAGTATATATATACCACAGTTTCTTTATCCACTCATCAATTGAAGGGCATCTAGGTTGGTTCCACAGTCTGGCTATTGTGAATTGAACAGCTATGAACATTGATGTGGCTGTATTTCTGTAGTATGCAGATTTTAAGTCCTTTGGGTATAGGCCAAGGAGTGGGATAGCTGGGTCAATGGTGGTTCCATTCCAAGTTTTCTAAGGAATCTCCACACTGCTTTCCAGAGTGGCTGCACTAATTTGCAGCCCCACCAGCAGTGTATGAGTGTACCTTTCTCCCCACATCCTCGCCAACACCTGTTGTTGCTCGTATTCTTGATAATCGCCATTCTAATTGGGGTGAGATGGAACCTTAGGGTGGTTTTGATTTGCATTTCTCTTATTACTAGAGATGTTGAACATTTTTCCATATGTTTGTTGATTGCTTGTAGATCTTCTTCTGTGAAGTGTCTATTCATTTCCTTAGCCCATTTGTTGACTGGACTGTTTGAATTCTTGGAGTAGAGTTTTTGAGTTCTTTATAGATTCTGGAGATTAGTGCTCTATCTGAAGTATGATTGGCAAAGATATTCTCCCACTCTGTAGGCTCTTTCTTCGCATTGCTGATAGTTTCCTTTGCTGAGAGAAAGCTTTTTAGTTTGAATCTATCCCAGTGGTTGATTCTAGCTTTTATTTCTTGTGCTATGGGAGTCCTGTTAAGGAAGTCTGGTCCTAGACCAACAAGATGAAGATTTGGACCTACTTTTTCTTCTATAATCTGCAGGGTCTCTGGTCTGATTCCGAGGTCCTTAATCCATTTTGAGTTTAGTTTCGTGCATGGTGAGAGATATGGGTTTAGTTTCATTCTGTTGCATATGGATTTCCAATTCTCCCAGCACCATTTGTTGAAGAGGCTATCTTTTCTCCATTGCATATTTTTGGCCCCTTAGTCTAGTATGAGAAAATTGTATTTATTTGGGTTTGTGTCCGTGTCCTCTATTCTGTACCATTGATCTACCTTTCTATTTTGGTACCAATACCATGCCGTTTTTGTTACTATTGCTTTGTAGTAGAGTTGAAGATCTGGTATTGCAATACCCCCTGTTTCACTCTTCCTGCTAAGGATTGCTTTAGCTATTCTGGGTTTCTTATTCTTCCAGATGAATCTCATAATTGCCTGCTCTATTTCTGTAAGGTACGTCATTGGGATTTTAATTGGAATTGCATTGAATTTGTATAGCACTTTAGGTAGTATGGCCATTTTGACAATATTAATTCTTCCTATCCAAGAACATGGAAGATCTTTCCATCTTCTAAGGTGTTCTTTAATTTCTTTCTTTAGTGTTGTATAGTTCTCATTGTAGAGGTCTTTCACCTCTTTTGTGAGATTGATTCCCAAGTATTTTATTTTTTTCGAGGCTATTGTGAATGGGGTAGTTTTCCTAATTTCTCTTTCTGAAGATTCATCACTTATGTATAAAAATGCGTTGGATTATGGGCATTGATCTTGTAACCTGCTACTTTACTGAAATCACTTATGAGTTCTAAGAGTTTTCTGGTGGAATTTCCAGGTTCCTCTAAATATATAATCATGTCATCAGCGAACAGGGATAGTTTGAGTTCTTCTTTTCCAATTCGTATCCCTTTAATTTCTTTGGTTTGTCTAATTGCTCTGGCCAGAGTCTCAAGAACGATGTTGAATAGAAGTGGTGAAAGAGGGCATCCCTGCCTTGTTCCAGTTTTTAGGGGGAATGCTTTCAGTTTTTCACCATTTAGAATGATATTAGCCATGGGCTTAGCATAAATGGCCTTTACAATATTAAGGAATGTTCCCACTATCCCTATTTTTTCTAGTGTTTTAAGCATGAAGGGGTGCTGTATTTTATCAAATGCTTTTTCTGCATCTATTGAAATAATCATGTGATTCTTGACTTTAAGTCTATTAATATGGTGAATTACGTTTATTGATTTCCTGATGTTGAACCAACCTTGCATCCCTGGGATGAAACCCACTTGATCATGGTGCACTATCTTTTTAATATGTTTTTGTATGCGATTTGCTAAAATTTTGTTGAGAATTTTTGCGTCGATGTTCATTAAGGATATTGTTCTGAAATTTTCTTTCCTTGATGAGTCTCTGTCTGGTTTAGGTATCAGTGTGATATTGGCTTCATAGAATGAGTTTGGGAGGGTTCCCTCCTCTTCTATTTTATGGAATACTTTGAGAAGTATTGGAATGAGCTCTTCCTTAAAGGTTTTGTAGAACTTGGCTGAGAACCCATCTGGTCCCGGAGTTTTCTTTGTTGGTAGGCTTTTGATGACTTCTTCTATTTCAGTACTTGAAATTGGTCTATTTAAATTGTTTATGTCCTCCTCATTCAGTTTAGGCAATTCATATGTCTCTAGAAACCTGTTGATGTCTTCGAAATTTTCTATTTTGTTGGAGTATAGATTTTCAAAATAGCTTCTAATTATGTTTTGTATTTCCATCCTGTCTGTTGTGATATTTCCTTGTTCATTCCGAATTTTAGTGATTTGGGTTTTCTCTCGTCTTCTCTTTGTTAGTGTGGCTAAAGGTTTATCAATTTTGTTTATTTTTTCGAAGAACCAACTATTTATTTTGTCAATTTTTTGTATTGTTTCTTTTGTTTCAATTTCATTGATTTCAGCTCTGAGTTTAACAATTTCCTGTCTTCTACTACTTTTGGTGCTGTTCTGTTCTTCTTTTTCTAAGGCTTTGAGCTGTAGTGTTAGGTTATTTATTTGTTGAGTTTTACTTCTTTTATTAAATGCGCTCCATGAAATAAATTTCCCTCTAAGTACTGCTTTCATAGTGTCCCAGAGGTTTTGATATGATGTTTCTTTGTTCTCATTTACCTCTAAGAATTTTTTAATTTCCTTCCTAATATCTTCTGTTATCCATTCATCATATAATAGCATATTGTTTAATCTCCAGATGTTGGAATAGTTTCTGTGTTTTACTCTTTCATTTATTTCTAACTTCAATCCATTATGATCTGATAGAATACATGCTAGTGTCTCTATCTTCTTGTATTTGCTAACATTAGCTTTGTGGCATAATATATGGTCTATTTTAGAGAAGGATCCCTGTGCTGCTGAGAAGAAAGTGTATTCACTCTTGGTTGGATGGAATATTCTATAAATGTCCGTTAAGTCTAAATTATTGATTGTGTTGTTGAGATCTATGGTTTCTTTGCTCAATTTTTGTCTGGAAGATCTGTCCAGTGGTGAGAGAGGCGTGTTAAAATCACCTAGTATTATTGTGTTGTGGTCTATTTGGTTTCTGAAATTGAGAAGGATTTGTTTGACATACATAGATGAGCCACTGTTTGGGGCATAGATGTTTATGATTGTTATATCTTGCTGATTTATGCTTCCCTTAAGCAGTATGAAATGACCTTCTTTATCCCTACTGACTAACTTTGGCTTGAAGGCCACATTATCGGAAATGAGGATGGATACTCCAGCTTTTTTGCTGAGTCCATGTGCATGGTATGTTTTTCCCCATCCTTTCACCTTTAATCTATGGGTATCTTTTTCTATGAGGTGAGTCTCTTGCAGGCAACATATTGTTGGATCTTTCTTTTTAATCCAGTCTGCCAGTCTATGTCTTTTGATTGATGAATTCAGGCCATTAACGTTCAGGGTTATTATAGAGAAATGATTTGGTTTCCCGGTCATTTGGTTCATTTTTAAAATTTTGTTTATTTATTTGTTTGACACAACTTGTTTCCTCCTTTATTTGACAATTCCTTTAGGATAATTCCTCCCTTTGCTGATTTGCTTCTTTGTTTTTCATCTCTTCCTCATGGAATATTTTGTTGAGAATGTTCTGTAATGCTGGCTTTCTTTTTGTAAATTCTTTTAGCTTTTGTTTATCATGGAAGGATTTTATTTCATCGTCAAATTTGAAGGTAAGTTTTGCTGGGTATAAGATTCTTGGTTGGCATCCATTTTCTTTCAGGGCTTGAAAAATGTTGTTCCAGGACCTTCTAGCTTTTAGGGTCTGGATTGAAAAATCTGCTGATATGCGTATCGGTTTCCCCCTTAATGTAATTTGGTTCTTTTCTCTCACAGCCTTTAAAATTCTGTCTTTATTTTGTATGTTAGGTATTTTCATTATAATGTGCCTTGGTGTGGGTCTGTTGTAATTTTGTGTATTTGGAGTCCTGTAAGCCTCTTGAACTTGATTTTCCATTTCATTCTTCAGATTTGGGAAATTTTCTGATATTATTTCATTGAATAGGTTGTTCATTCCTTTGGCTTGTTTCTCTAGGCCTTCCTCAATCCCAATAATTCTTAAATTTGGCCTTTTCATGATATCCCATAGTTCTTGTAGATTCTGTTCATGATTTCTTACCATCTTCTCTGTTTGTTCAGCTTTGTTTTCAAGGTTAAATATTTTGTCTTCAATGTCTGAGGTTCTGTCTTCCAGGTGTTCTATCCTATTGGATATGCTTTCTATGGAGTTCTTAATTTGGTTTATTGTTTCCTTCATGTCAAGGATTTCTGTTTGGTTTTTTTTTCAATATCTCTAACTCTTTATTGAAATGATCTTTTGCTTCCTGTATTTGCTCTTTTAACTGTCGATTGGTTCGATCAATCAATGCTTGCATTTGCTCTTTCATCTCATCATTCAATGCTTGCATTTGCTCTTTCATCTCCTCGTTTGCTTCCCTGATCATTTTAATTATGTACATTCTGAACTCCTTTTCTGTCATTTCTTCTGCCATGCTGTCATTGGGTTTTATTGATGTAACATCTAGATTTGTTTGCAGCATTTTCTTTCCTTGTTTTCTCATGTTGTTCAGATATCAGTGGACCGCTGAGATATTGCAGATTTCCTCTGTTGATTTACAATGACCCTGAAGATTTCTATATATATCCCCTCTTAGCCTTCAGTAGGCTGAAGTCTTGGAGGAGGTTGATAATGCGGTGCTCCACAAGGAAGCTGCCTCTCTAGGAGTGGTGGCCTTCAGGTGGGGTATATTCCCTGCTAGTGGGCAGAGGTGCCTCCACTTGTTGACCAATGGTCATCCAAAGGGGACCTAGGCTGTGGGCTGAGGCAAGGCCTGTTTGGGCCTGAGCCTCTGGTTTTACCGTCCTTGTGGGAAACCTCACCCAGCAGGGAAGACTCACCCGGTGGGGAGGTCTCGCTGGTCAGTTTCCTCCTAGAGGTTCCCCTCAATTTACAGCTACTGCCTGGGCTGGGCTGCCTTCCTCTGCAAAGTTTCCAGGGGCCCGGCCCTACCTCCTGGGCCTGGGAGCCTCACCCTTCGCAGATGAATCTCCTTAGGCTGCCCCTCCTCAGAGAATTTGCCCATAGGCCTGGAACCTTCGCTCCGCCCTAAGCCTGTCTCTGTGCGGCTCTTCCACCCAGAAGCCTCCTAGATCCTGGGACCCTGTTCTGCACCTAATCGCCTGGCTGCGTGGCCCCTCCTCTGAGCAGCCACCTGTGGCCCCGAACAATCGCTCTGAGTCCCAGAGACCCGCCACAGGCCTCTTCCTCCAGACAGCCGCCCCAGTATGCCGGTGCGGTCACTAGGAGTCCAAGAAACTCACTTCGTGCCTCCTCCTCCCACCAACCACCCGTAGCCCGGGGCAATCAATCACTCCGAGTCGAAGTGACCCTGCCCGTTCCTCCTCCTTCTCCAGATAACCCCCCGGGTGTTCAGGAGCAGTCCCTCTGAGTGGCTCTGAATCCACGTGACCCGCTGCACGGGTCCTCTGGGCAACCGCCCGGAGCTCTGGTGTGGCCCCTCAAGACCAAGCGTCCCACCACGCTTCTCCTCCAGGCAGCCCCCCTGTGTTCAGGAGCTGTCACTTTAAGACCAAACAACTCACCACTCACCTTCTCCTCTGAACAGCCGCCTGGAGCGCTAATGCAGTCACTGCGAGTCCAAAGGACCCGCCGCGCTCCTTCTCCTCCTTCTCCTACTCCTCTGGGCAGGCCCCGGGGTTCAGAAGTGGTCAGGGTCCAAACAGCTCGCCACGCAGCCCCTTCTCTGGCAACCGCCTGTAGTTCCCGTGTAGTCACCCGAATCCAAGCGGCTGCTCCTCTTCCTCCTTGTCCTCAGGGCAGGCCCCTGTGTTCAGAAGCGTCGTTCTGATTCCAAACAGCTCGCCGCGCGGCTTCTCCTCTGGCAACCGCCTGCAGCTCTGGCGCAGTCTCTCTGAATCCAAGTGGCCACGCTCCTCTCCTCCTCCTCAGGGCAGGCCCCGGTGTCCTGAGTCCACACAGTTCTCCCCGCCACTCCTCCCCCGGGCAGCCGCCGGAGCCCCAGTGGCAGCTCCGAGTCCCAGCGCTGTGCCGAGCTGCCTCCTCTATGGCGCTCCAGCGGGGGGAGGGGCGTCTCGCCGGCAGTTCTACTTCACAAAGTTTCCTGCGTTCCGGGACCCCCGTCCCATCCGGGATGCCCCCCCAGGGGGTGAGAGTCACCCGGCTACTTTGAGTTGGTCCCAAGCGTCTCAATATCTCCTCTCTTGAATCCTGAGTTCTGGAGCAACACGTAATGCAGCCACCCTCTAGGCCGCCATCTTGAAAACCTCCAAGTTTTTATTTCTTTACTTCTCTTGCTCTCTTTTCCTTTTGTTTACCTGTACCTTCAGAGTCTCTTTCTCCCTTTTTTGCATACTAATATCCAATTTCTTTTGATTACACTCTCATCCTTTCTATTTGCTAGAACTTCTGTATATTTTTTTATCTCATTAACAGCCACATTCTACATCCCTCTGAATCCTCTTTGTCCTCCATTAGAAACTGCAGACCTTATTGCAAAACTGTGTGTTTTACCAAAGATAATATTTGAACTCATTCTGTTTACTATGATAATTTTGATATTGTCCTTACAGGGGCTATTTGGTCTAGGACTGCATAGTGTCTGAATTGGGCAGTGATATTATTGATCTCCCCGTAAAGAAAGGGTTTTGGAAACCTATAGGACTACTATAAGCTTAAAGGGGGAAATCTGCAATACCCCAGTATGGCACTGCTAGAGGGGAAGATACCTGAACAACATGAAAAAACAAGGGAAGAAAATGATCGAAACAAATCCAGATTCTATATTAATAGAATACAATGACAGTATGTTAGAAGAAATGTCAGAAAAAAACTTCAAATTATACATGATTAAGATGATTAGTGAAGCAAGGGAAGAGATTAGAGAACAAATGCAGGCAATGAATGATAATACCAATAAGCTGAAAGAGCACCTGCAGGAAGCAAAAGATCATTTCAACAAAGAGATAGAGATTCTCAAAAAAAAAAAAAAAAAAAAAAACCAAATCAAAATCCTTGAAATGAAGAAACAATAAACCAAATAAAAAACTCAATGGAAAGCATCACCAAAAGACTAGACCACTTGGAAGACAGAGTCTCATACAATGAAGACAAAATATTTAATCTTGAAAATAAAGTTGTCCAAACAGAGAAAATGGTAAGAAATCATGAACAGAATCTCTGAGAACTATGGGACATCATGAAAAGACCAAATTTAAGAATTATTGGGATTAAAGAAGGCACAGAGATAAAAAAACAAAGGAATGAAAAACCTATTCAATGAAATAATATCAGAAAATTCCCAACACCTGAAGAATGAAATAGAAACTCAAATACAAGAGGCTTACAGAACACCAAATGTACAAAATCAGAACAGATCCACACCAATGCACACTATAATGAAAATGCCTAATATTCAAAATAAAGATAGGATTTTGAAAGCCACGAGACAAAAACAACAGATTACATATAGGGGGAGAACAATACAGATAGCACCAGACATCTCAACCCAGATGCTCAAAGCTAGAAGGGCCTGAAAGAACATGTTTCAAGCTCTGAAAGAACATGATTGCCAACCAAGAATCCTATACCCACCAAAACTATCCTTCAGATTTGAAGATGAAATAAAATCCTTCCATGATAAACAAAAGTTAAAAGAATTTACAAATAGAAAGCCTGCACTACAGAATGTTCTCAACAAAATATTCCATGAGAAGGAAATGAAAAACAAGAATGTATGTCAGCAAAGGGAGGAACTACCTTAGAGAAAAACCACTCAAAGGAGAAACCAAGCCAAGTTAAAAACCAAAAAGAAGGCAAATGTTGGGAATACAAATCATATCTCAATAATAACCCTGAACGTTAATGGCCAAAAAACTCATCAATCAAAAGACATAGACTGGCAGATTGGATTAAAAAGAAAGACCCAACAATATGCTGCCTGCAAGAGACTCATCTCATAGAAAAAGACATCCACAGACTAATGGTGAAAGGATGGGAATAAATCTACCACACACATGGACTCAGTAAAAAAGTGGGGGTTTCCTTCCTTATATCAGATAAAGTGGACTTCAAGCCAAAGTTAGTCAGAAGGGATAAAGAAGGGCATTTCATACTGCTTCAGGGAACCATAAATCAGTAAGACATAACGATAGTAAATATTTAGGCCCCAAACAAAGGTGCATCCCCGTACATCAAAAAAATCCTTCTCAAATTCAGGAATCACATAGAATGAAACATAATAACTCTGGGTGACTTTAATGCACTGCTGTCACCACTAGATAGATCTTCCAAACAAAATCCAACCAAAGAAACCATAGAACTCAATAACACAATCAATAACCTAGACTTAGTAGACATATATAGAATATTCCATCCATCAACGAGTGGTTTCATTTTTTTCTCAGCAGCACATGGAACCATCTCAAAAATAGACCATATGTTATGCCACAAAGCAGCCCTTAGGAAATGCAAAAAATAGAGATACTGCCTTGTGTTCTATCAGATCATAATGGACTGAGAGTAGAAACCAAAGACAAAATAAAAACCAGAAATTACTCCAACACCTGGAGAGTAAATAATATGCTATTGAATGAAACATGGATAACAAAAAACATCAGAGAGGAGATGAAAAAATTCTTAGAGGTCAATGAGAACGACAATACAACATATCAAAATTTCTGGGACACTATGAAAGTGGTATTAAGAGGAAAATTCATTGCATGGAGAGCATTCCAGGAAAGAAAGAAAAGTCAACAACTAAATGACCTAACATTACAGCTCAAAGCCCTAGAAAAAGAAGAACAGAATAACACCAAAAGTAGTAGAAGATAGGAAATAATTAAAATCAGAGCTGAAATCAATGAAATTGAAACAAAAGAAACAAAGCAAAAAATTGACAAAACAAAAAGTTGGTTCTTTGAGAAAGTAAACAAAATACATAAACCCTTAGCCACCCTAACAAAGAGAAGGAGAGAGAAGACTCAAATTACCAAAATACATGATGTAAAAGGAAATATCATGACAGACACCACTGAAATACAGAACATAATGAGAAGCTACTATGAAAACCTGTATTCCAACAAAATAGAAACTCTCGAAGACATTGACAAATTTCTAGAGACATATGCTCCTCCTAAACTGAACCAGGAGGACATACACAATTTAAACAGATCAATATCAAGCAATGAAATAGAAAGAAGCCCTTAAAAATCTACCATCCAAGAAAAGCCCAGGACCAGACAGATTCTCATCCAAATTCTACAAGATCTTCAAAGAAGAACTCATTCCAATACCTCTCAAAGTATTCCAGGAAATAGAAAAGGAGGGTACCCTACCAAACTCATTCTATGAAGCTAATATCACCCTCATACCCAAACCAGGAAAAGACACATTAAGGATAGAAAATTTTAGACCAATATCCTTAATGATTATAGATGCAAATATCCTAAATAAAATCTTAGCAAACCGTATCCAAAAATTGTGCACCACGATCAAGTGGGGTTCATCCCTGGAATGCAAAGATGGTTCAACACTCATAAATCAATAAATGTAATCCATCATGTCAATAGACTTAAGGATAAGAATCATATGGTTATTTCAATTGATACAGAAAAAGCGTTCGACAAAATACAACACCCCTTCATGCTCTAAACACTAGAAAAAATAGGAATAGTAGGAAAATACGTGAACATTATAAAGGCTATTTATGCTAAGCCAACAGTTTTTCTCCAGTTTTAATGGAGAAAAACTGTAACCATTCCCTTTAAAAATGGGAACAAGACAGGGATGTCCTCTTTCACCACTTCTATTCAACATTGTCCTCAAAACTCTAGTCAGAGGAATTAGGCAGACCAAAGAAATTAAAGGGATACGAATAGGAAGAGAGGAACTTAAGCTGTCACTATTTGCAGATGACATGATTCTATATTTAGAGGATCCACAAACCTCCTCCAGAAAACTTCTAGACCTCATCAATGAATTCAGCAAAATAGCAGGCTATAAAATCAACACACATAAATCTAAAGCATTTTTATACACAAGCGACAAAACAGCTGAAAGGGAAATGAGGAAAACAACGTCATTAGCAATAGCCTCAAAAAAAAAAAAATACTCGGGAATCAATCTCACAAAAGAGATAAAAGATCTCTACAATGAAAACTACAAAACATTGAAGAAAGAAATTGAGGAAGACCTTAGAAGATGGAAAGATCTCCCATGTTCTTGGATAGGCAGAATTTATATTGTCAAAATGGCCATACTACCAAAAGTGCTATACAGATTCAATGCAATTCCAATTAAAATCCCAATGATGTACCTTACAGATATAGAGCAAGTAATCATGTAATTCATCTGGAAGAATAAGAAACTCAGTATAGCTATAGCAATCCTCAGCAGGAAGAATGAAACAGGGGGTATTGCAATACCAGAACTTCAACTATACTACAAAGCAATAGTAACAAAAATGGCATTGTATTGGCACCAAAATAGACAGGTAGATCAATGGTACAGAATAAAGGACACGGACACAAACACAAATAAATACAATTTTCTAATACTAGACAAAGGTGCCAAAAATATGCAATGGGAAAAGGTAGCCTCTTCAACAAATGGTGCTGGTATAACTAGAAATCCATATGCAACAGAATGAAAATAAACCCCTATCTCTCACCCTGCACAAAAATCAACTCACAGTTGATCAAGGACCTTGAAATCAGACCAGAGACTCTGCATCTTATAGAAGAATAAGTAGGTCCAAATCTTCAACTTGTTGTTTTAGGATCAGACTTCCTCAACAGGACTCCCATACCAAGAAATAAAAGCAATAGTCAATAACTGGGATAAATTCAAACTAAATAGCTTTATCTCAGCAAAGGAAACTACCAGCAATGCGAAGAGAGAACCTACAGAGTGGGAGAATATCTTTTCCACTCATACTTCAGATAGAGCACTTATTTCCAGAATGTATAAAGAACACAAAAAACTTCACACGAAGAATACAAATAACCCAATCAACAAATGGCTAAAGATATGAACAGACACTTCACAGAAGAAGATCTACAAGCAATCAACAAACATATGAAAAAGTGTTCACCATCTTTAGTAATAAGAGAAATTCAAATCAAAACTACACTAAGATTCCATCTCACCCCAATGAGAATGGCAATTATCAAGAATACGAACAACAACAGGTGTTGGAGTGGATGTGGGGAAAAAAGTAGACTCATACATTGCTGGTGGGGCTGCAAATTACTGCAGCCACTCTGGAAAGCAGTGTGGAGATTCCTTAGAAAACTTGGAATGGACCTACTATTTGACCCATCTATCCCACTCCTTGGCCTATACCCAAAGGACTTAAAATCAGCATACTACAGAGTTACAGCCACATCAATGTTCATAGCTTCTCATTTCACAATAGCCAGACTGTGGAACAAAACTATATGCCCTTCGATTGATGAATGGATAAAGAAACTGTGGTATATATATATACAATGGAATATTACTCAGCTATAAAGAATAATAAAATTATGGCATTTGCAGGCAAATGGATGAAATTGGAGAATATCATGTTAAGTGAGTTAAGTCAATCTCAAAAATCCAAAAGATGAATGATCTCACTGATAACCGGATGATGACACATAATGAGGGCTGGGCAGGGGGCAAGAATGGAGGAAGAAAGGACTATGTAGAGGGAAAAGAGTGGTGGGAGGGGTGGGGGAAGGAAAATATAACGGAATGAATGAAACACCATTACCCTATGTAAATGTGTGATTATGCATATGGTATGCTGTTACTCCATGTACAAACAGAAAGAGCATGTATCCCATTTGTTTACAATAAAAAGAAACAAAAAAAAGAAACTATGTCAGTAATAAAAGGAAAGGATGAAACATGAGAGGTTGTTTATAAATGACACTTCTGAGCTATCCAGAGGCATTCCCAGAGACTGGTCATGACAGCCAACCCAATAGTCAGACAGACCTGTCTCTGCCAAACTCCAACTGTGCATATTGTGTCCATGACAAGTCCTCCTGGGTCCATGGGGCTGACAGGTCCATGAACTACCTCATCAGGAGTTTGATGATCCTTCTCATGATGGTGAGCATACAGTGTTAGAGCGAAGCTCTAGAATATGGATATGCTATGTTCATTCTCCTCTTACTTTCTTTGTGTACAAAGCATGGAATAATTCTAAAGGAACTGTTGTGATCTCATGTGTGAGAAACTGTCCACGAAAGGGAGTTGTGGTTACCAGAAGATGTAAAGAGGAATGGAGGGAGACAATAAGTCAGGGATGCATTATATTATCCTTAGTGCAAATCGCATGAGACAGAGATTTACAATTTTGTTGTTGTTGTTGTTGTTCTTTTTCCTTTTTTTATAAAGCACAAGGTTATAACGTTTAGAGTTATCAAATTCATCTAGATTGATAGTTAGAATACTCTTGCAGTTCCTCATACTCAGAGCTTATCATCATCATAAGTGAACTCTATAGTGGACTTTCCTTTGCATCTAGCTCTGTACTAATGACACTTGATTTTGATTCTCTAAAATCAGTTTTTTCCCTTGAGTTTCATAGAAGCAGAGACTGCGAGATTGATTCTTGCTTTGGGAAATTTAGTTCTGGCACACTCTTAGAAAACAGCAAGCTGGAGAAGTTGAGCAGGTGGAAAACATTTAATCATCATTGGATTCTTGCACAGGGTACAGATTTCCCGTGGTCCTAGGGTTGTGAGGTCATGCTAGCTAAGTGCATTTCTGCTGGAACTTCACGTTGGTCTTTGGTTTTGCACAGTTCTGTGATGTTTGACAAATGATGGAATCTCTAACCTTCACCTCATTGCTTTGGTTTCAGGTTCTATTTTAGTGATCAGTTATGGATAAATCTCAGAAAGGAGAATTGTATAAGGTGGACAGGGGAAGGGCAGTTTTATGCAAGTTCAAGTTCATATGTGGAGTCTATGCTCAATCCAATTCCATGGTCAGAGCTTATGTCTTGCATCTCAGAGGTAGACAAACTGAGAACTGTGTCAGAAAGCTGAAATGTCTTACTTGACTAGGACATAAATGAGTAATTCCCTAGAAAACTGTTTCCATATGAGGTCCCATTAGAATTCACTCTTTTCTCTTTCGCTATTCATAAAATTCACATAATTAGATATCTGAGTGGGGGAGATGGTTCTGTGATATTGAAACCAACTCAAGAGATTATGAAACTAGGTCTCAAGGAAAAGGAATGCCTCAGTTTAACATATTGATGCAAAAAGCATCATTACAAGGATTCAGAAGTGGGGGTGCTTAGTTCTGGGGATTAAGACTTTATGACTTCCTACTTGGGGTGGTCCTCTTCCAAGGACCTGTTCTCCTCAGAGTCCCCACGGATTTGCAGCAGGATCAGGTGCTGTTTCTGGATATATGATGCCAGAGACAGTCAACTGAGTCCCCTTGCTTGGTCTCTCTATGGTCACCCCTCTGTGGAGACACACAGAAGACAGCTGTGCCATGAGTTGAGCTGAGACCGTGGATATCATATTATATCCTAATCCCTTCACTTTTTAATGTGAGCATATATGAAAAGGGTGAATATTATTCATTTTACAAGAGGACTTTTGCCTAGGATAACCTTATCCCTGATAACCTGTATGGCCAAACTGTAATTGCATAACCTCTGAGAATACACAAAGACAGAAAGTTTATGAATTCAAGTAGTACCTGTTTGCATATATTTCCATATTTTTCTTACAAAATATTATTTTGGAGGACTCCAATGAATATTTACCCACCCTCCAATAAATGCCTTCAATTTATTACATCAGTTTACTTCATTTCTACTTTGACATGTTTTCGAGGCTGCAACTGATCTCTGGGTGCTCCTTGTCATTTCATCACTGATCATCTGAGATTCCATCCTGCTGTTTGGTTTAGCAGGAGCTCATTCATTTTCAGTCCTATTTTTACATGACCTCAGGTAACAATGAATCACAGGGTGTCTTTCTGATGTTGATAAAAGTTGGGTAGTTATTCTGTTATTGTGAATAAAGATGATGGTCTAGCCTGTTTCATGATTGCTGGAAGAATTGTAAGGTAGTTTCAATCTTGTGGTGGGTTCACTGGCTACAAGGGTGTCAATAACCTCTTTTGTGTGGTTCCATCAAACTTACCTGCCCATTAGGTGATTCTGATGCTCCAAATTGTCACAATACATTTTCATCTATGCAGTCTGATGCTGGGAGTTAATGTTTTGCTAATTTATATTTCTCTTTTACTGAGGTGGTGTCCTTCACATCTATTATACAAGTCACTTCCTTTTCTTCTCTTTGGGAAATGAGTGTTTGAGATATTTCCATTGAGGTGTTTGTCTTTTTATCAATGTATAACAGCTCTTTATTTATCTGGAAATTCAATCCTTTATAATAAAGACCAAATCATTACAGAACATGTTGACATCAGAAGCCTATTCACCCTTGTTAAGCCCCACACAAAAAATCACATGTGGTATGATTCAATTTACACAAAGTCCAACAGTAGGCAAAACTTACCTATCTAAGAGGAGTCAGCATATGGTTTTTGTCAAGAGGGAGAAATGACTGGTAGGTGGTAAGTAATAGATTCTGGGTTAGAGTAGACTCTATTTCTTTGTCCAGTTGGTGAATATATGGGTGATTTGCTTTGTTAAATTTCATCAATATGTGTGAATATTGACAATATGGGTGCTTTTTATGTATATATGCTGTACTTCAATTTAAGCTTATAAAAAGATAAACCCATAAAAAGAAGCCATCTTGAACCTGAACACGTGTGCATCCACTAAACACTATAAAGCTGATTAAAAAAATAGGCCAAACACACCAAAAGTGAATTGTCATAAATAAAACCTTTTTTATTTTAATTTCAGTGGCATCAAACCTACTGTATTTACTTAGAATTTGAAATGATTCAGAAATCTACATTTCTTTTGACCTCAAATTCAGGAATAAATTAAGTCCTCATTGTGTCAAGAGTTTTCTGGACTGTCTCCTCTGAACAGCTGGTTTTTGCATCTCTCCCTGAGCTAATATCTTATGTCTTCATTAATGAATCAAAATGACTCCTAAAATCTATTTTCTTGTGTTAACAATCTCCAAGCCCTCCTTTCATGAACCATATGTGTATTACATTCTTCTTCCATGGTGGTGCAGAAATTTTAGAAACAGGTAATTTTTTTTAAATGATCACCATTCACTGAATCATACCTAGAATTATCTTTTTGGCTTTTTGGGGGCAGGTATTCTCTGTTTTATCACCTTTTTATACAGGAAATAGAGAGTTTCATAAAATGAAATTTATCTTACTTTTGTTCTCACATGGTTTGTTTCTGATATTACTTCTTAGGATAAGATCACCTTCAAAGTAGCTGGCCTGAGATATGGTGAATGCAGTAGAGAGGAAGGGTGTGTCTCTGTGGGATGGGCTGTTAAGTTAGGTATGGGAAGAAAAAGGGAGAAGGAAAAGGTGGCACTCTCAGGGTGTCTCAGTGAGAGCAAAGCCAATGCCAGATTGGGGAAGGAGAGGAGTTGTCAGACTAGCCATTTCCTCAGACAATGGTCCTGATCAAGAGGACAAGAAGCTCACTGCACAGGAGTCCCTGCTGAGCTAGCTGTGCTGATGGGATGCTGGATCCCTCCATGTGAGGTTCACCCAGGCACCCAGGTGACATAGCTCAGTGTCCCCTGTTTTCCTAGTAGGACTCCTGCCCTTCCTCCTTCTTCTTCTCCTCCTCCTCCTCCTCCTCCTCCTCCTTCAGCAGCTGCACAAGCAATCAGGAAAGTGGGGCTGGGACATAGTGTGTCTCTTACCCTAAGATGCAGCTTAGGACTCACTCACAATCTGCAGATGGTTTCTTTTCTTTTTTCAAGTCCCTGCACACATCATCTTTCCTCTAATTCCTCTGTTTGGGAAATAACATGTAGAGCATTGCACATTAATGACTGTGATCTAACCATAAAGTTACAGTTGTTAAGACTGCCTTATCAAAATAATGGTCAACAACTGAGATTTCAGGAAGCCCACTCTCTGCTCCTGATGTGGCCCCTATTTTGATGCTGCCTCTAGTCTTACACCACCTATGTGGATGGAGAATTGAAGACCTTGATAGCCAAGGGGTCTCTGTGGCAGCCCTCTGGTAGAAGGTTCAGTGGGCTTGTAATGTAATCCTGCTGGCACTTCAGGGTTCCTATCATGGTGCTGGTTGTCACATGTAACCTCGTGTGATAGCAGATGGCACCTTCCAAGTTCTGACATCCCAGGTTCAAATGTACAAGAATTCCCTTGTAGAAATGCCCCCGTGGGGCTGTGGTAGAGCAGAGTTAGAGTGCTTGCCTAGCATGTGCAGTCCTGGATTCAAACCCAGCACTGAAAGGGTGGTGGGGTGGGGATCTCTCTCCCTGAACCACCGAGTTTCCACATTTTTTCAATCCTATAGTTTGGATATCTGTCCTGCCATGCCCCATGCACTGAAACCTGGTTGCCAGCCTGCAACATGATAGGAGGGGATGGCACCAGTCAGAGGGGCTGCAGTGCAAGGCCGGTAAAGGGAGGGTGGGACCCCAGAGTCTCCTCTCTCTCTTTCTCTTCCCTTTTCCTCTACCACATGCTCCCTCCATGAGGTACTGCCCTGTTACAGTCCAGAGTGACAGAGGAAGAAACAGTGAAGGGAAACATCCAAAGTCCTCAGCCAAAACAAACCTTTCCACTTTTAAGTAGCTTCACCTAACATACTTGTTATAGCAAGAGAAATCTGACTAACACAAGATCTTTGCTAATATATATTTATTTGATGTACTCTCACATCTACAGGACATAGGATTACCCAAAAACTAGAATCAGGCTTCCTGAAGCAGTTAGTTAAATGCCAGGCCTTTGTTTGGAGATGAAAAGGAGCCCCATATTTCTTTAGAGAGTTGCCATGTGTTGCATGGGCAGGGCTCATGCAGTGCAGCTGAGCAGGGACATGCAGAGAACTGAGTGGTGCAGACATGGCCTCAGGGGTCAGGAACCTGCCACCCTGAATCCTTCACTTCTACAGAGTTGGTCTTCAAGGACATGCACTCTTGGGATCAGAAGGTTAGTACAATAGCTGATCTAATGAGGAGCTCTGGGTATTGAGCCCCAGGGACACAGAGACTGCAGAAGTCACCCTGGGAACACCTCACTCAGCAGCCCTGCCCCAGCCAGGAAG
The DNA here is from genome assembly GCF_902686455.1 of Sciurus vulgaris. Classification (NCBI taxonomy): domain Eukaryota; kingdom Metazoa; phylum Chordata; class Mammalia; order Rodentia; family Sciuridae; genus Sciurus; species Sciurus vulgaris. The sequence continues at coordinate 7,762,448 of NC_136477.1, forward strand.
CAGACCTGGGCCCTCTTCCAGAGATGAGCCTTAATCAGCATCCTCAGACTCACTAAGTCTGCCTCTATTTCCTGAGGACACACCTTATTTCTTCAATATCAGGTTGCGATTGAACCAGATTCCTCTTAAAGTCAACCAGGTTATTAAAGTTCTTTAATCTTATCCTAAAGTCTATTGACATGGATTATTTTTATTGATTTATGGATGTTAAAACATCCTTGCATCCCAGGGATGAAACCCACTTGATCATGATGCATGATTTTCTTAATATATTTTTGGATACGGTTTGCCAATATTTTGTTAAGGATCTTTGCATGTATATTCATCAAGGATATTGGTCTAAACTTTTCTTTCCTTGATGTGTCTTTGCCTGGTTTGGGTATGAGGGTGATATTAGCTTCATAGAATGGGTTTGGCAGGGTACCCACTTTTTCTATTTCCTGGAATACTTTGAGATGTATTGGAGTGAGTTCTTCATTGAAGGTCTTGTAGAACTCGGCTGAGAATTCGTCTGGCCAGGCTTTCCTTGGATGATAGGTTTTTAATGCCTTCTTCTATTTCATTGCATGATATTGATCTGTTTAAATTGTGTATGTCCCCCTGGTTCAGTTTGGGAGGAGCATATATGTCTAGAAATTTGTGAATGTCTTCAGTAGATTCTATTTTGTTGGATAGAGATTTTCAAAGTAGCTTCTCATTATGTTCTGTATCTCAGTGCTGTCTGTCTTGATATTTCCTTTTTCATTATGTATTTAAGTAATTTGAATCTTCTCTCTCCTTCTCTTTGTTAGTGTGGCTCTGGGTTTGTCTATTTTCTTTACTTTCTCAAAGAAACATCTTTTTGTTTTGTCAATTTATTTATTTATTTATTTATTTATTTTAATTAAAAAACATAGATTTACATAGGGCAATGTTGTTTGATTCATTCTGTTATTTTTTCCCTTCCCCCCCACCTCTCCCACCCCTCTTTTCCCTCTATACAGTCCTTCCCTCCTCCATTCTTACCACCCTCCTTATCCCTAACCCTAAACCTAACCCTAACCCTAACGCTAACCTCTCCTACCCCCTCTTATATGTCCTGATCCGCTTATCTGCGAGATCATTCATCCTTTAGTTTTTTGAGATTGGCTTATCTCACTTAGCATGATATCTTCCAATTTCATCCATTTGCCTGCAAATGCCATAATTTTATCATTCTTCATGGCGGAGTAATATTCCATTGTGTATATATATGTATATATATATATATGCCACAGTTTCTTTATCCATTCATCAACTGTAGGGCATCTATGTTGGTTGCACAATCTGGCTATAGTGAATTGAGCAGCTATGAACATTGATGTGGCTGTATCTCTGTAGTATGCTGACTTTAAGTCATTTGGGTATAGGCCAAGGAGTGGGATAGCTGGGTCAAATGGTGGTTCCATTCCAAGCTTTCTGAGGAATCTCCATACTGCTTTCCAGAGTGGCTGCACTAATTTGCAACCCCACCAGCAATGTATGAGTGTACATGTTTCCCCACATCCTCGCCAACACCTATTATTGCTTGTGTTCTTGATAATCGCCGTTCTACTTGGGGTGAGATGAAATTTTAGGGTAGTTTTGATTTGCATTTCTCTTCTTACTAGAAATGTTGAACATTTTTTCATATATCTGTTGATTGCTTGTACATCTTCTTCTGTGAAGTGTCTATTCATTTCCTTAGCCCATTTGTTGATTGGATTATTTGTATTCTTGGTGCAGAGTTTTTTGAGTTCTTTATAGATTCTGAAAATTAGTGCTCTCTCTGAAGTATGTGTGGCAAAGATTTTCTCCCACTCTTTAGGCTGTCTCTTCACATTACTGATGTAAGTGATGAATCTACAGAAAGAGAAATTAGGAAAACTACCCCATTCACAATAGCATCCAAAGAAATGAAATACTTGGGAATCAATGTCACAAAAGAGGTGAAAGACCTCTACAATGAGAACTACAGAACACTAAAGAAAGAAATCAAAGAAAACCTTAGAAGATGGAAAGATCTCCCATGTTCTTGGATAGACCGAATTAATATTGTCAAAATGGCCATACTACCAAAAGTGCTATACAGATTCAATGCAATTCCAATTAAAATCCCAATGGTGTACCTTACAGAAATAGAGCAAGCAATTATGAAATTCATCTGGAAGAATAAGAAACCCAGAAGAGCTAAAGCAATCCTCAGTATGAAGAGCGAAGCAGGGGGTATCGCAATACCAGATCTTCAACTGTATTACAAATTAATAGTAACAAAAACGGCATGGTATTGGTACCAAAATAGACAGGTAGATCAATGGTACAGAATAGAAGACATGGACACAAACCCAAATAAATACAATTTTCTAGTACTAGACAAAGGTGCCAAAAATATGCAATGGAGAAAAGATAGCCTCTTCAAAAATGGTGCTGGGAAAACTGGAAATCCACATGCAACAGATTGAAACTAAACCCCTATCTCTCACCCTGCACAAAACTCAACTCAAAATGGATCAAGGACCTCGGAATCAGACCAGAGACCCTGCATCTTATAGAAGAAAAAGTAGGTCCAAACCTTCAACTTGTTGGCTTAGGATCAGACTTCCTTAACAGCAAGCACTCCCATAGCACAAGAAATAAAAGCTAGAATCGACCACTGGGATAGATTCAAACTAAAACGTTTTGTCAATTTTTTGAATTGTTTTTTTTGTTTCAATTTCATGGATTTCAGTTCTGTTTTTAATTATTTCCTATCTTCTACTACTTTTGCTGTTATTCTGTTCTTCTTTTTCTAGGGCTTTGAGCTGTAATGTTAGGTCATTTAGTTGTTGACTTTGCATTCTTTTCTTGAATGTGCTCCATATAAGGAATTTTCCTCTTACTACTGCTTTCATAGTGTCCCAGAGATTTTGATATGTAGTATTGTCATTCTCATTGACTTCTAAGAATTTTTTTATCTCCTCCCTGATGTTTTCTGTTATCCATGTTTCATTCAATAGCATATTATTTACTCTCCAGGTGTTGGCGTAATTTCTGTTTTTCATTTTGTCATTGATTTCTACTCTTATTCCATTGTGATCTGATAGAACACAAAGCAGTATCTCATTTTTTTGGCATTTCCTAAGGGCTGCTTTGTGGCATAACATATGGTGTATTTTCGAGAAAGTTCCATGTGCTGCTGAGAGGAAAGTGAATCCGCTAGTTGATGGATGGAATATTCTATATATGTCTATTAATTCTAGGTTATTGATTTTGTTATTGAGTTCTGTGGTTTCTTTGTTTGGTTTTTGTTTGGAAGATCTATCTAGTGGTGACAGCGGTGTGTTAAAGTCACCAAGAATTATTGTGTTGTGGTGTATGTAATTCCTGAAATTGAGAAGGGTTTGTTTGATGTTAAGGAATGCACCATTTTTTGGGGCATGAACATTTACTATGGTTTTGTCTTCCTGATTTATGGTTCCCTTAAGTAGTAGAAAATGTCCTTCTTTATCCCTTCTGACTAACTTTGCCTTGAACTCCTCTTTAACTCATATAAGGTTGGGAACTCCCACTTTTTTCTGATTCCATGTGCATGGTAGGTTTATCCACATCCTTTTACCTTTAGTCTGTGGATGTCTTTTTCTATGAGATGAGTCACTTGCAGGCAGCATATTGTTGGGTCTTTCTTTTTAATCCATTCTGCCAGTCTATGTCTTTTGATTGATGAGTTTAGGCCATTAACATTCACGGTTATTATTTAGATATGATTTGTATTTCCAGTTATTTCGCTTATTTTTGATTTTTAAGTTGCCTTGGTTTCTCCTTTGAGTGCTTTTTCTCTAAGGTAATTCCTCCCTTTGCTGACATACATTGTTGTTTCTAATTTCCTCCTCATGGAATACTTTGTTGGGAACGTTCTGCAGTGCAGGCTTTCTATTTGTAAATTCTTTTAACTTTTGTTTATCATGGAAGCATTTTATTTCATCTTCAAATCTGAAGGTTATTTTTGCTGGGTATATGATTCTTGGTTGACAACCATGTTCTTTCAGAGCTTGAAATATATTGTTCTAGGCCCTTCTATCTTTTAGAGTATGGGTTGAGAAGTCAGCTGCTATCCATATTGGTCTCGTCCTATATGTAATCTGATGCTTTTCCCTTGTGGCGATCAAAATCCTATCTTTATCTTATATATTAGGCATTTTCATTATAATGTGACTTGGTGTGGATCTGTTGTGATTTTTTGCATTTGGTGTTGTGTAAGCCTCTTGTATTTGATTTTCCATTTCATTCTTCACGTTTGGAAAATTTTCTGATGTTATTTCTTTGAATACATTGTTCATTCCTTTGATGTGTATGTCTGTGCCTTCCTCAATCCCAATAATTCTTAAATTTGGTCTTTCCATGATGTCCCATAGTTCTTGGAGATTCTGTTCACACTTTCTTACCATCTTCTCTGTTTGAGCAACTTTATTTTCAAGTTTAAATATTTTGTGTTTATTGTCTGAGGCTCTGTCTTCCAAGTGGTCTAGTCTTTTTGTGATGCTTTCCATTGAGTTTTTTATTTGATTTATTATTTCCTTCATTTCAAGAATTTCCATTTGGTTTTTTTTGAGAATCACTATCTCTTTGTTGAAATGATCTTTTGCTTCCTTCAGGTGCGCTTTCAGCTTATTGGTATTATCATTCATTGCTTGCATTTTCTCTCTTATCTCATCCTTTGCTTCGCGAGTCATCTTAATCATGTATAATCTGAAGTCCTTTTCTGACATTTCTTCTACCATACTGTCATTGTATTCTATTAATATAGAATTTAGATTTGTTTTGGTCATTTTCTTCCCTTGTTTTTTCATGCTTTTCATATATCTTCCCCACTAGCAGTGCAGATCTTGGGTATTGCAGATGTCCCCCTATAGGCTTTTAGTGGCCCTATAGGTTTACAAAACCCTTTCTTTAAGGGGAGATGTGTATTAGCAATGCCCAATTCAGACACTATGCAACCCTCGACCAAATAGCCCCTATGAAGACAATAACAAAATTGTCATAATAAACAGAACGAGTTCAAATATTATATTCAGTAAAACAAACAGATTTGCAATAAGGTCTCTTTTTCTAATGGAGGACAAAGAGGATGCAGAGGGATGCAGAATGTGACTGTTAATGGGATAAGGAAAGAATATACAGAAGTTCTAGATAATAAAAGGGTGAGAGTGTAATCAAAAGAAATTGGATGATAGCATGCAAAAAAGGGAGACAGAGACTCTGAGGGAACAGGTAAACAAAAGGAAAAGAGAGCAAGAAAAGTAAAGAAATAACAGTCATATAATAATGAAACATCCCAGAGTTCAGTAACCTGATGCATGAGAGGTACCTGACAATGAGCTTCAAGCCTCCAGCAGGCATCTCAGGATGGCATTTTTCCCACCTAAAGATTGGAGCTACAGTTTCTAGAATTATCCATGATGACCGCTCTGGCTTCGAAATGTGTTGACAAATGGGGAGCTGCAGCTCAGGGTGTGGCCGTGGTTAGCTGGAGGTCCTGGAGGCAGGATGCAGTTCTTCAGGCAGGAGTCCTGGAGGTCCAGAGTGTTTGGTATGGTTGTGGGATCCTGGAGGCTGGGTGCAATCAGTCAGTCTGGGGTCCTGGTGATAGGGCACCTTTAGTTGGTCTGGGGGTCCTGGCAGCAGGGAGCAGTCAGTGGATATGAGGGCCCCAGAGGCAGGGAGTGATCAGTCGGGTTGAGGGATCCTGGAGACGGGGCTCAGTCAGTCCAGCCAGGGGTCCTATGGGGCCGGGCTGTTGTCTCAAAATGGCGGTAGCCACGAGTAATCATCCCAGCAGGTACTGTGACAGAGATATTCCAGGCAGCAGCAGGCAGCTGGTGCTATACATGATCACTTTTCTGACTGTTTGTGGATGATCGGGAGGTGAACCTCCTGTGTTGGGTGATGGATTGGTGTAAGGCAGGTGATGGACAGATGAGAGGTAGGCAAATGGCGGATGATAGATGCCTGACAGTAAGCAATCTGCACTCATAATGGCATTCATATGCTGGCAGACTGCAGGTCATCACAGCAGATAAATGGGTTAAACATCAGGGGATTGATAAGCAGCAAAAACTGCCTCACCAAGAAACAGATATCCTCTGCTTGAAAGTGGAGTTATGGGGTGACAAGGAATGCAGCCTCCCTCTAGTCCGCCATCTTGTGAGCCCTTTTGAATTTATTTTTAATTCATATATATTTTCTCATATCAACTGGCCAAACAAATATTGATATAATTGGTGATTCCTTCGTGATTTCCTACCTATCCATTCCACAGGGAAATTCAGCATATTACACACATAAACCTGATGATTGCATTTATGATGCTGGGGATGCTTTTCTTGGTCCTCATTCCTCAATTGCCCTGACACATTCTTCTTTCTGTGGAGTAAAGAATGCTCTGTGAAGGTGCATGGCAGTAAAAACATAAATGGCAGGGAAAGTGAATTTCAGGCCCCTATCTCACCCCACATGGGGTGCTTTGATTCTACTCATTTCTCACCATGAAGCATCCCCACAATCTTTCCCATGTTCATTGGGGATAGTTTAATAAAAGCTGTAAGTGCTCCAGGTGTGCAGTGTGATGGTGGGATGTGGATATACATTGCAATGTGGTTATCATGATGGCATGAATTGACACATCTCCCTGCACATCCCTTTGTAGAAATGCAACATCCAGGCTGCTCTCAGAGTTGAGGGCTTCCTTTTCACAAAGCATGTTCTAGAACCTCTGCGACCTTCAGTCTGTGTGGATTCAACATCACCCCAAATGCTGAAAGCTGCCCCAGGCACTTCTGCCTTCCTCTGACTAGAAAGAACACTGCTCCAACAGACATGCCTGGTAAACCCTGCCTATCTTATAATTGTGCTATCTTGTGTTTGTTGTGTTAATTTTCATCATATTCAGATTTTTCTGTGTATTTCACTGATATTTCTGTCATGTATCAGAATATTTTTTCAAATATGGTGTCCAAATAACCAACTAAATAGAGTAGCTACCTTAAGAGGAGACACAGAATCTCATGTGTTATGTTGATGTTAATTAATTACTTAAGGAGATGGGTGATGTTTCTGTGGGGGGGTCCTCTGAGCTTCAAGTGTAGAAGCAACATTTAATAGACTTTGCTCAGGTCCACCTGGATGGATGACATCCAGCTGCTGATGCTAATTTCATGGATACAAGTGGACACACTTGGAAGGCAAGGGTGAAACTAGAGATTTTGATCAGGAAGAAAATATTAATGCACAGGAAAAACATGAGACCTAAGTGATCATCTAGGAATGTGCTATTTAGACACATTAACAGAGACTAATTGTGAATCAGTTCAGCTGTCCACATATCTGAGCTAAAACCCAGTCTTGACCAAGCCTTCTGTGTGGATCTCAAATTCATGATATAACCTCACCTTACCTAAGTGTCCTTATGCACAAATGTGCATGACGGTGAAAAATAACACACATGCACTTTGATTCCTCTGTCAGGTGACTCTGAACAAAGCCAAAATGAGGGAATTTTTGCTGTATAAGAAACATTTCAAAAATTTATTCTCCTCTATTTTATAACATCTTGGAATATAGCTGATTGAAAATATATGCCTTTGGCTTTGTTTATTTCTCATATTTAGCACAAAAAGTGGAACAAAGTCAGTGTTCCATATAAATTTATTCAAATCAAGGGCGTGGAGGTAAAAAGGAATGAATGAAAATGGATCTGAGAAAATAGCAGAGAAAATTGTCTGAATATTCACTGGAGTTCACAGTGCCCTGGGGGATATTTTCTGTTCCATAAACTTTCTCAAAATTCAGCATGCACTGAAGTTACCTGTAGCACTTGAAGCAGACGTGGGGTCCTCGTCCCCACTGCTGGTGGTTCAGCAGTCTGCCTGGAGTGGCGACCAAGGATCTGCATATGTAACATCTCCCAGCACTGCAGCTGCTGTCCACACATCGTAAGGTCTTCTCACCCTGTCTTTTCCACCAGATTCTTCACCAACATGGAACCCCATAACCAAACAGCCATTTCACAACTCCTACTCCTGGGACTTTCAGATGACCCAGCACTGCAGCCAGTGATCTTCAGCCTGTTCCTGTCAATGTACCTGGTCACCATCCTGGGAAACCTGCTCATGATGCTCATGGTCAGCTCTGACTCCCACCTCCACACTCCCATGTACTTCTTTCTTTGCAATCTCTCCTTTATCGATATCTGTTTAAGTACTTGCACAATCCCCAGGATGCTGATGAACCTTCAAACACAGAATCAGAGAATCACTTACACAGGCTACCTCTCCCAGGTCTGTTTTATTGTATTTTTTGCATTTGTGGAAAAGTTTCTCCTTGCAGTGATGGCCTATGACCACTATGTGGCCATTTGTCACCCCATGAATTACACAGTCATCATGAATCCCTGCCTTTGTGTTCTACTTGTTCTGTTCTGTCTTCTCATTAGCCTTCTGATTGCTCTCCTCCACACACTGATGTTGCTGTGGGTGACCTTCTGCACAGAACTTGAGATCCCCCACTTCTTCTGTGAACTTGCTCAGGTCATTGAGCTCTCCTGTTCTGATTCCTTCATTGATAATATCCTGATTTATGTTTCATCTTGCATATTTGGTGGTCTTCCTCTTTCTGGAATCATTTTCTCTTATGTTCATGTCATGTCCTCTGTCTTGAGAAGGCCCTCATCAGAAGGAAAGTTTAAAGCCTTTTCCAGCTGTGTGTCTCACCTGTCTGTGGTCTCCTTGTTCTATGGGACAGATTTTGGGGTGTATATTAGTTCTGCTATCTCTGACTCTTTAAGAGAGTCTGCAGTAGCTTCAGTGATGTAATCTGTGGTTCCTCAAATGCTGAACCCCTTTATCTACTGTGTGACAAATGGGGACATGAAGGGGACCTTGAGAAAACTTGTCAGTAGGACAGCGTCTCTTTTATAAAGCTTCAGTTGCTTTGAACTTGGGTTTCTAGAGTAAGTCACAGTGACAGGATCCCTAAAACCTCGATCTTCTGTCCATGTATTCTCCAAAAATGATGATATAATATAATGACTAGGTGCATTTTACCTCTGATTTAATTATTATTATTATTATTTTTGCCTATTCCCTTGACGTTAGACAAATAATTTCAATAATATAAACACAATTTTTTATATGCCCTCACAGGATCCATGCCTGGGGTAAGGGACTCTAATTTTAGAGATACTTGTGATGCTTTCTTAGAAAAAGGCAAGTTTGATTCCGGTGCAGTGGTGTACACCTGTAATCCCAGTGACTTAGGAGGCTGAGGCAGGAGGATCACAATTTCAAGATCAGACTCAGCATTTCAGCGTGGTACCATTTATATCCCACAAACAAATATGGAACCATTTCACTAGCCAGGTACAACTTTCTAAGATCATAATGGCATCGACCATGTCCAGTGTCATTGTCATATTATTTGAAATTGCCACAATTAGTTGACATCAGTGGTCTGAGATGGTTATGAGAACATTCAAACTCATCAGTAAAGATGTCTTTTGTCCTAATAAGAAAAGCAAAATCTGACATTAATATGTTGCTGTAACAAGACACTTCCCATGCATTACCAAGACTACTGAGGCAGGGGATGTACCCCAGTGGAGTAGGATTTTCATCTGGCCTCCATGTGGTGGGCTGGTTTCCTCCGAAGTCACCAGGTGAGAGCAGGAAATTCAAGTGTGATACCTTGACGTGATGGTAGAGGAAGAAAGTTGAGTGCTATTCCTGGTCAATGGATAGGTGACTTGTCCATGGATCAATTAAAATGAATCTTTTAGAGAATTTAACAGTGACCCTCAGCATAGGCCCAGAACCTTTCCAGCTAATTTTTTTTTTATTTACTTATATAACAATGGCTAATATTGCTTGTTTGAGGGAAGAGGACTTGCTGAAAAGACTTTCTCGTGTGGGTCTTCAGTGTGATCACATGTTTCATTATAAGAGAGTCTGACATGTAGAAGAAATGGAGAGAAGGAAGTCTGGCAACCGCAAAGACAGAAATCAGAATGATACAGCTAATGTTTGAGTCTTTGTTCCAGTGAATACTGTCATTTGTATAAGGCTTCAATGAAATGTTATCACCTCTGTCAATATCCCTATACAATTTATTACATAAATATTCTTCTTTTTTGAACTTGCCAGAGTTCAAATTAAGTAAATTTATTCCAAGTCTTATCATTAGTATCTTCTTGCTTTGGGGGATCATTCATGTGGAGTACAGCAGTTACTCTCTCATTTCCCTTTTTCACTGAAAAGATTTTGTTTAATTATAGTCAAAAATATTTTGAAAATTTCATCATCAGTTTTTGAAAATTCAAGGTTAGACACAGTTCCAATCTTGGGGATGTTAGAGAAGGTGAATAACTAGAAGAAAGCATCCCAACAAAGCCATCATATATAGAGTCGATAACTTCTACCTGATCATGTTGTTAGAGCCACTAGAATTTGATTCTGACCTACCAGCACTGAGAGACGAAGATGTGGCACTCATGCGCCACAGAGTGAATCCTGAGACCCGCTCCTGGAAAACCACATTCTTCCCATGCAGTAATGCCATGCACCATTCTCAGGTTCAGTGTCTACAAAATTGGTATAATTAGGTGATATCAGTGTTCTGACAGTATTGGGACATTTTAGAAAATTCTCAGTAAATATGTCCTCAGTTTAAGAAGAAGAAGAAACTCTAATACTAATACACTCAAACCAGAAGAGCCGCCGTTTGTTTCAATGACTCAGAGGCCTGGGCTGTGCTGGAACAGAGCAGGGCTTCCTTCAGTCCTCCAGGACATGGATCCTGCCTGGGCTGACTCTCCTCCAGGTCAGCAGTGACTGCACACCCTGACTTGATGGCAGAGGTAGAAAACCCTCCCTTTGGTCCATTAAGCTCACTTTTCCTGGATCCAGCAGACTGCATCTCCACAGAGGACTGAATGGTGGTCTTCAAACTGTGTCCAGATCCTCTCCCCAAAACAGGTAGATTTTTCTGTGATACATGGGTGAAAGTTGTCTGTTGAGGACAAGGTAGGTGCAGAGGAAGGGCTAATCCTGGATGATCCGGGAGCATCCAAGGTGCAACCATGTTTCCTTATAATTCACACTGAGGACACTGAGGAGAGGAGGTGGCATTGTGATCATGCAGGTAGAATCTGGGTTGACAGTGTGTCTGATAGCTGATACATCATAAATTCCACCCTTTGAAATGCATTTTCACAGGACTCTAAAGTGTTTTTATCACTCTGGAGTGATCCTCATACAGTTATCACATAACCGTGCTGCTTTTTATGTTGTTGAAATTCATAGTTTATGAATGAACTCCACGTCTTCTGTTCTTCTGATCCCTGTGCTTCAGGATCAATCACGTCTCCTTTGTTTGAGCAGGTATTCTTTTAGTTTTAAGGTCTTGTATTTTAAAAGTGTGTGTGGTGACATTACAAGTAAGGGACATTTCTGATGTTGGTGAAATCTTGGTAGCTTTATTTCTGCTATTGTGATAAAACTGTTTGCAAATCTCCCTCATGTCTCCTGAAGGAAATACAAGGTGGTTTTTTTCCTTGAATGGAATTACTGGCTCACAGAACAGTTTGCCAAGTTGGTGACTTTCAGAATTTTCCTCAGTGGTTGAATGACTTGCCTTACCATTAGACACCATGGGGATACCCAGCCTCCTACCAACACTTTCATTAATGCTGACGATCAAATGTGTGTAAAACAGCTTGCAGTGAATGAATTTTCTCTTGTTATGAGTTTGAGAGCCCGCATCTTCTCATGACATCTCACTTTAGTTGTTTATCTCATTTATAAGTGGACTCAGAATAGCTTTTCAGGTACTTGGTCTGGCAGTCTTTAAATTTTATTCATGCTAATAGTTATTTTCTCATGTGTCTCCATTTGCACACACTTCCTAGTATTGAGCATCGCCCACACATAGGCGCACAGGTTTCACATGGTTCAGTTTGTTTGTATTTCCCCTCATGGTGTGTGTTCAGTAGGTCTCGACACTGAAAACCTTACCAAAGAGTTTTTCATTTTTTTATTTGTTCTACTTAGTTGTACATGACAGTAGAATGCATTTATGCATTTGGGTAGATCATACATAAATGGAGGGTATCTCTCAATTTTCTGAAGGTACACATATTGCAGGATCACATCGATCATGGGATGATAATGTCTGCTTGACTCTACTATCATTCCTTCCCCCCTACCCCTTCCCCTTCCTTCACTCCCCTATACCTAATATAAAGTAACTCTATTCTTCCCTAACCCTTCCTGCTTATTGTGAATTAGCATCTGTATATCAGAGAAAACATTTGGTCTTTGGTTTTTTTGGGGTTTGGTTTATTTAGCTTAGCATGATATTCTCCAACTCCATTCATTTACCAGCAAATGCCAAAATTCATTCTTCTTTAAAGTTGAGTAATATTCCATGTGGTATATACAAATATCACATTTTCTTTATCCATTCGTCTGTTGAAGGGCACCAAGGTTGGTTCCTTAGTTTAGTTATTGTGAGTTGAGCTGCCATAAACATCGATGTGGCTGCATCACTGTAGTATGCTGATTTAAGGCCTTTGGGTATAAACTGAGGAATGGGAAAAATGGATGGTTTCATTCCAACTTTTCTGAGGAATCTCCATACTGCTTTCCATAATGGTTGCAACAATTTGTGTTCCCACCAGCAATGTATGAGTATACCTTTTCCCCCACATCCTCACCAACATTTATTATTGCTTGTATTCTTGTTCATTGCCATTCTGATTGGAGTGAGATGAAATCTTAGAGTAGTTTTGATTTGCATTTCTCTAATTGCTAGAGATGTTGAACATTTTTTCAGGTATTTGTTGATCAATTGTATATCTTCTTCTGTGAAGTGTCTGTTCAGTTCCTTAGCCCATTACTTTATTAGGTTACTTGGTTTTTTGGTGTTAGGTTTTTTTAGTTCTTTATGTATCCTAGAGATTAATTCTTTATCTTAGGTGCAAATCAATAATAATTTTGCCCCATCTGTAGGCACTCCCTTCACATTATTATTTCTTTTGCTGAGAAAAATCTCCTTAGTTCAAATCCATCCCGTTTCTTGATTACTGATTTAATTTTTTGTGCTTTAAGGGCCTTGTTAAGGAACTCAGGTGTCAAAAACATTCACTGGAGAAAAGATAGCCTATTGAACAAATGGTGCTGGGAAAAATGGAAAGCCACATGTAACAACATGAAATTAAACTTTATCTCTCACCCTGCATGAAACTCAACTCAGAGTGGATCAAAGACTTAGGCACTAGAACAGAGAACCTGCAACTACTAGATGAAAAAGAGTTTTACTCTTCCTTTTGCAAAACGGAGATCACATGAAATTTATTTTTACCTTGGATGTGAGACAGAAATCAAATTCATGTTTGTTTCTTAGCACTTTTTTGATAGCCCATTCATTCTTTGTAAAGATAATTCAGAAATAAAGAAATGGTTCATCTATGTGTTGCTGGTTCTCTGGACTCTCATTTCTGAACAATAGGATTTTTGTGCCTTTCCTGCTCCAATATTCCAGGTTTTGATGATTATGGCCCAGCAACAGGATAAAGTTAAGGTTGTTGTGGAATAAACAAGACCTAAATTTTTAAAGTTCACAACCACAAAATTCTCTACATCACAAGTTATCAGCTTTCCTGATAATTTTCCATTTCTCCCAAACACAGTGGTATTGGGAGGAGGACATGTGCAGGCAATTAGGTTATTTGAGGTCATACAGATGGACATCTAAGGATGGGATCAGTACCCTGGGAAGGAGAGCGGAGATGCCAGAGCTCACTCTCTCTGCCAAGGGAAAACACATCCACGAGGTGTCCACCTGCAAACTACCAAGAGGGTCATCACTATGGACTAGATTTCTGGCACCATGGCACCATGATCTAGACTTTGCACGTCCAGCCTGTCAGAAATAGACTGCATTTTTCCACATACCCAGCCTGTGCTGAGACAGCAGCCCTGTTGACTGAGGTTTACATTCATCCATGAGTAGAGAACAACACAGCCAATGAGGGAAATTAGTATGCAGAACTCATGGTTTGGATATGAACATCTCCCAATGGCTCCCTTGGTAGATGTTTTTCAGTTGTTTGTTTTGTTACTTTTTTCTTATTCTTTTTCTTTTTTTAATTAATTAATTTATCGTGATACATTGTAAACAAATGGGATGCAACTTGTTTCTCTGATTCTACATGAAGTATAGTCATATCATTTGTGTAATCATACATATACATAGAGTGATGATGTTTGTCTCATTTTATTTTCCTTCCCCGCACCCCTCCCACCCCTCTCATTCCTCTGTACAATCCATCCTTCCTCCATTCTTGCCTCCCTCCCACCCCCCATTATGTTTCATCATCTGCTTATCAGACAGATCATTTAGCATTTGATTTTTTGGGATTAGTTTATCTCACTTAGCATGATATTCTCCAACTACATTCATTTGCCTGCAAATGCCATAATTTTATTCTTCTTTATGCCAAGTAATATTTCATTGTGTACACATACAACAGTTTCTTTATCCATTCATCAATTGAAGGGCATCTAGGTTGGTTCCACAACCAGTTCACTGGCTACAGTGAATTGAGCAGCTATGAACATTGATGTGGCTGCATCACTGTAGTACACTGATTTTAAGTCCTTTGGGTATAGGCCAAGGATTGGGATAGCTGGGTCAAATGGTGGATCCATTCCAAGTTTTCTAAGGAGTCTCCACACTGTTTGAGTATACCTTTTACCCCACATCCTCACCAACACCAGTTGCTTCTTGTATTCTTGATTATCACCATACTAATTGGGGTGAGATGAAATCTTAGGGTAGTTTTGATTTGCATTTCTCTTATTACTAGAGATGTTGAACATTTTTTCATATATCTGTTGATTGCTTATAGATCTTCTTCTGTGAAGTGTCTGCTTATTTCCTTAGCTCATTTGTTGATTGGGTTATTTGTATTCTTCATATAAAGTTTTTTTTTTTTAATTCTTTATAGATTCTGGAGACTAGTGCTCTATCTGAAGTACGTGTGGCAAAGATTTTCTCCCACTCTGTAGGCTCTCCCTTCACTTTGCTGATAGTTTCCTTTGCTGAGAAAAAGCTTTTTAGTTTGAATCTATCCAAATTATTTATTCCTGCTTTTATTTAAAAATTTTAAAATTTGTTCTAATTTGTTGTACATGATGGTAGAATACATTTATGCATTTTTGATACATCATACATAATTATAACTGCACTATAGCCATACCTAATAGTGGATAATAGTGGTATTCATCTTGATGTGTTTATAATGCATGTAATGTTTTTTCCATTTCAATCCTCAGTACTTCCCTTTCCTCCTTCTTCTCCCTTCTTTTGATCCCCTTCCTCTACTCCACTGCTACCTTCTATTTACTTATTGTTTTTAATTTATGATTTATAGTTACACCTTTCAGGGAATTCATTTCAATGTGCACCTAGCACGTTTTCATCAATTTTTTTTTAATTTCAAGTAAATACAAAACTGTACATGAAAGGAGAATATAACGAGCTCCCATTTCTTATCAAACAGCTTCAGCAATTGCTAACTCATTACTAATCTTATTTCCTCCATTCCTCCTTCCTCCTTTCACAATTATTTAGAAGTAAATTCTATATCCTTTCATCTATAAATATTATAGAATGTATCTTTAAAATACCAGAACTCCTATTTAAGATATAACCACAATGACATCACATACAAAAATAAAACAATAATCTTTTAATAAAATAGGTAGTATTCATATTTCCCTCTGCCTCTTTTATTTTCTGTGCCTCTTTTCCCCCCTCAATATATTTTTGTTTAATAAACAGAGTCACTGGCCTGCAGTCCCTACAGTCCAGATTTATCTACCTGTACTGTTTTGGTGGTGGGTAAGAAGCACCTGTCAGGTATGATCTAGACACGTAATCCGACTCAGGTTCGATTTGTTGGGCAAGGCTACTTCACAGCAGTGAAGCGGCTTTCCTCAAGGGGGAGGACTTCCTTTCTTTTTGAGACCTGTACAGCTATTGAATGATCACTGCAGGGATAAACTAAGGATTGTAAAATGGTGATGATTCTAATTGACACATCTTCTTCTTTTATTAGTTCTTTAATGACTCTGAAAAAATTTTTTTTTTCACCAGCCACTTTGTTACTTTAAGGTACAATTTGTATAGAGTGGCTAGGAAAAAATGCTTGAAATTTTTCTGATTTCAAAATAATAAGTTGGTTCCCTAAAGTCATCCAAAAGTAACAAAAAAAACCCCTATTTTGAATTCACATATGTGTCCATATTTGATATTGTTAAATTCACCGAAGTCACTTATTGGTGCTCAAACAATTTCATCCTTTTTTGATCTGTGGGAACCTATTCAAGTTGGCTCTTGAACCCTTTGGCATGACCCTACTAGTCTTTAAAAACTTCAACTTCCCTACTTTCTGGTATGGCAAGAAGTTCCTGACTTATTTTTTGTTTCCTTACCAAGACCTGGAATCCCTGTTTCTCTAAGTCAGTGGTTCTCAAAGTATGTTGTGGGGAGTCCCTGGAGTACCTGTGATCCTGTTATTGGAGCTATGAGGTCAAAATTATTTTCATGAAAATACAGAGATGCTAGTTTCCTGTTTAAACCCTCATTCTCTCACAAATTTTCAAGGAATATTCCAGATGCTACATAGTGTATGATATTATGACTGAATACAGAAGTAGTTACAGAAATTATGCTGTAATTTATTGATAGACATTAAAAGCATTTACAAAAATGTGAAACAACCAAATTCCTCTTACTAAATAACTTTTACTGGGCACATTGTTATTTTAAAATGGTTTAACTTAATACAGCATTAGATATAATCCACATAAATAAAAGTTCTTTGGAGTTTTCAACGATGTTTAAGAGTCTGGAGCAACACATTTGTGAACTGCAGGTTCAGAGTCTTTTCTTTTGGATAGTAAATGGTAACACTGGGGGTGGAGCTCTTCCCCTTTCCTGTGGTGGGCAAGACCCGGGGCCCAGGGTTACGCGACGTGCATCTAAAGATGGCGACTGGCAGAGAGCAAACGGCATCCTGATTATGCCTGGAGAAAGGCAGGAAGCGTTTACAATTGGCTGTGTGATAATCAGTTCAGCCGCCTAGCACGTGGACAGATATAATTTACATGTATGCTTGAGTGAGTGATCGCTTGACCTTTAACAGGATTGGATGGACATATCTGGTTACAATTGCTTATGCATGAGACTGCTTATATATTGAGGGTGTTATCTGAATAAATGGGAAACTGCTTCATGAACTTCTGAAGAGTATATGTCTTTTGTCACGCTGGTCAGGCCGAAAGAGCAAGAAGCGGCGGTGAGCCGCTTGAAGCAAACTGGGCTAAGAAGTGGCGGTTTTCCGTACGTGGTGGCCCGGATCGGGATCAGAAGAGGATCGGACTGGGAATTGGTGAGCGCTCAGGTAAATAAAAGACAGTTTTGCTAGTGTAATTAACAAGGTTTCCCTATTTGAGGAAACGGTTACCTTAAGGTCTTAACTGAAGATTCCCCTAGAGAGGGAATATTAACAGAAGATTCTCCTAGAGAGGGAATATATTGAAAGGCTGTCCCAAGAGACAGCGAAGGACATCCTATAACAAATATGTGTAAGTTATTTGTGTTACCTTTCCTTGTTTGGTTTCTGTTTGTTGTTGTTGTAGCAATGTGTACATTAGTTCATTTTTGTCTGACTTCTAGAAAACCAAAATCTCAAAAACAGTTAATAGAAAGGAAAAAGATATTAGAAACTGTAAAAAAAGAACAATGAAGTCAAGCTTCTGAAAGAGAAAGTAGATGTTCAGACCTCTGTGCCTCCGCCAGAGCAGTATTAACTCCAGAGATGGGAGTACAACCAATACCAACTTCGGCTGTCGGTCCATTACGTAAAGCAACAGTGGGACTAGTTCTGGGGAAGAGTTCTTCTGCTTTAAAAGGATTAAATATTGTCCCTGGAGTTATAGACCCTGATTTTACAGGAGAAATAAAAATCCTTGCTTCTTCACCAAGAGGTGTAGTAATAATAGCTCAGGGTGATCGCATAGCACAATTGTTGGTCTTACCCAGCTGCCGTGATCAGTATCCATCAAAGAATATTATTAGGGAAAATAAATAATTAGGTTCTACTGGCCAAAATATGGTCATGTTAACATGGGGTTTAAAAGATAGGCCTATGACAAAGTTAGTGATAGAAGGCAAAAGTTTTGAGGGCTTATTAGATACTGGGGCTGACAAAAGTATTATCAAAATTACACAATGGCCAAAAGCCTGGCCACTTCAACAGGCAGATCAGATTTTAAGGATTGGGTGTGGCTTCCAATCCTTAAAAAAGCACAGCCATATTAAAATGGAAGGTGGCTGACCAGGAGTTATGTTCTGATACTGTCTGACATAATGCAGTTGCGGGCAATCCTCAGTGGAATCTAAACATGCTGACAGGCCAAGGACCATATGAAAGGCAAGGTAATCAGATTAATTTCCACCCCAGTGTGTGTCAACAAATTAACCCTCAACTTTTAATCTATCATTATATGGATGATATTTTGCTAGCTCATAAGGAAAAACCTGTCTTAGAGCAATGTTATAATTCCTTACTAAAGTCACTGGAAAGATGGGGCTTACACATTGCCATTAATAAAGTACAAATCACAGACACCAAAAACTTCCTGGGATCTATCATAAATCAAACTATGGTTAAACCCATAAAAATTACCATTCAGGTGGATGAGCTTAGAACTTTAAATGATTTTCAAAATCTTTTGGGTGATATTAATTGGATTAGACCTTACCTTCATTTACCCACCTCAAGTTTGGGCCCCCTGTTTGATATT
This sequence comes from Sciurus vulgaris, assembly GCF_902686455.1. Classification (NCBI taxonomy): domain Eukaryota; kingdom Metazoa; phylum Chordata; class Mammalia; order Rodentia; family Sciuridae; genus Sciurus; species Sciurus vulgaris. Next base: position 7,781,347 of record NC_136477.1, read on the forward strand.
CTTAAAGGTGATTCTGAACCTCTTTCTAAGCGAGTGCTTACCCCTAAGGCTCGAACAGCTCTCAAGCTTATTGAAACAACTATGGAAAAGGCTCATCTTGATTGTATTGACCTAACTAAGCCTTTATCATTCGTTGTCTTGGCCACAAATAAGTTACCCACAGGAGTGTTTTGGCAAAAGGGTCCTATTCTATGGGTTCACATGAATTATGCCCCTAACAAGGTCTTAGCCTTGTTTACTGAATCTGTGGCAGAATTAATCCTTAAGGCGTTAAAAGTATCCCTTTCCACCTTTGGTATTCAACATGTTGCAGGAATTCCCTATAATCTGGAGAAAACATTGTTGAGTGTGCCCATTTAATGCTTAAAAATATGTTTTATAAACAAAAAGGGGGAATAGGGGAATCATACAGATCCCCAAAAGACAAATTGTCTGTTGTCTTGTTCATTTTAAATTTTTTTAAATCTTGATTCTGAGGGCCGATCAGTTGCTGACCGTCATTCAAAGCCTAATAAAAAGCATCTACCTCAAGTGCTCTGGAAGGACATTTTATCAGGACAATGGAAAGGCCCAGATCGGTATTAATCTGGACCCGAGGATCTGTTTGTGTTTTCCCCCAGGATGCACAATTTGGGTGCCGGAGAGATTGGTCAAGGCCTCAACAGAGACCCAAAAACAGGAAGAAGATGAGGAGGCTTCTCCCACTGATGGTGCTGGCAATTTCTCGCCAAGTTAATGGAGGAGACTCACGTGAACTATGGGGGATAGTGAAGATGTGGGCCTATCCTGTACCCCTTACCAACTCCTCTATTCTATATCCTCCTATTTTTACAACAATTGGCCACATTTCTGCTGTCTGCTGTTCTATGGGGAAAAGAATAGTTTGAGTTTTTGTCCAGGGGAGGTCATTTGTGTGTTGTATCTGTCCTGTGCATATACAAAATGCATATACATCCATGCAGAGAAACAGCCATTATTCGCCAAGTTCTCATCACAATTGATGCTGGCTCATCCCCCCAAGTCTGGTTAAAAATGCTGGACCAGTAGTCAAAGACAGGTAAGATTCATGGAGAGCTCATACCAACCTAAGACAGGAAATGAGGGCTAGAGCCTCATTGTCCAATGATGGGTAAGGATGTTGCTCTGCCACGGACAACCTAAGACAGGCACGGACCCTTTTATAAACAGAAAGGGGGAGTTGTGGCAGGCGAGACCCAGGTTACGCGACGTGCATCTAATGATGGCGACTGGCAGAGAGCAAACGGCATCCTGATTATGCCTGGAGAAAGGCAGAAAGCGTTTACAATTGGCTGTGTGATAATCAGTTCAGCCGCCTAGCACGTGGACAGATATAATTTACATGTATGTTTGAGTGAGTGATCACTTGACCTTTAACAGGATTGGATGGACATATCTGGTTACAATTGCTTATGCATGAGACTGCTTATATATTGAGGGTGTTATCTGAATAAATGGGAAGCTGCTTCATGAACTTTTGAAGAGTATGTGTCTTTCGTCCTGCTGGTCGGGCCGAAAGAGGAAGAAGCAGTGGCGAGCTGCTTGAAACAACCATGGCTATGATGCGGCATTTTTCGGTACTTTCCCATCCTGCCTCTCTCCCGCTTGATTCCCTTCCTTTTCTCCAGTTTTTTCCTTTGTATTTGAATTCTTAATTTGAATTGACTTTTGGGAACTATAGGAGGTGTGACCCAGGTGAAGGGAGTGGGTACTTGGGGTCATGCCCTTGGGGACCATATTGTCTCTAGTCCCTTGCTCTTTATCTTACTCTGCTTCCTGTGTACCATGAGGTGAATAGTTTCCTCTGCCACATTCTTCCACCATGATGTTTCTTTCTGGCTACAGGTTTAAACAATGGAACCATCTGACCATGAACTGAAACATCTCAGACTATGAGTAAAAATAAGTCTTTTCTCCTCTAAGTTGATTTTCTCAGGTATTTTGTTGTAGCCTTGAAAATCTGCTAACATAGTAGCACTGTATTGTGCTCTTGTATATGAGAGGAGAATTTGACAGTTGAGCCCAGACCTGATAAGAGTTCAGAGGTAAAAGTTATGGTTCTATAGAGAATCAACCAACCCCGAATTCCTGGAGCAAAAATATATAAATTGGATATATATCTTATCCCTCATTATTTCTTATCAGATATAGTTTTCTGGAAGTCTTTCTCCAATTTTTCAGGATTGTGGGTACCTTGATTTATTACTTTATGGAGTTAATTTTGTGTGATTTAGGTATCTATGCTCTAGTAGCCTTGGAAATGGGTTAGAGAAGGACTGGTTCTTAGTTCCAAGACAGATCACTTGCCTAGCAAGTGTGAGGCACTGGATTCAAACACTAGTAGCATGAAAAAATGAACTAGATGATATTCCGTATCTATGTTTCTGAAAATTTTGTTTGATCTTTCCACTCATTCTGAAAAAGTTATTTGTAGAACTTCTATATAAAACTGCCTGGTAGATTGTGATATTACTGATGACTTGAGAACTCTTCAAGACACTTTACTGTCTTTATCTTATTTTTTTTTTTCTGAACAAAACAGAAGATTATTACCATCTTCAAGCACTTATCTCCACTTGTGCAGAGAGCTTGTTCATTTTTGCCAAGTGTAGGACGAAGCTCTGGAGAGTCTCTCACCTTTTTTCTCCATGATCAATTTTTTCATTTTATTAGCATCTTCACAACAGCATCCTGTGTATATCTATTTCTTTTTAAAAACCCTCTCTGCTCCTCTTGTCTTGCTTCAGCTATAGTCCAATTTCTCCCACTCCTTTCTGAGATTAACCCAATCAGTGATAAAGACAGAGAGTTGTCTTTCACTTGTTTATTCTAAAATTGCTCTTCTAACATGGAGATTAACTCTTTCTTGAATGCTTGAAAGAAACTGTGTATAAACCTGGTGAGTTCAGGTTGGGCTTCCTGGCAAGGTATTTCTTTCAAAAATTCCTTGCCTTATGTTTTTGGGAGAGTTGTTCCCTGTTTCTCCTTGAGAAGAAAGGAATAGTTCATTTCTGCCCCTAATCAACAAGGACACTTCCTCCTGCAGTAGGACTAGAAGACGCTGCCTACCTCAGGACTGGGGTCTGGTTATGCCCTGATCCTCCCCATATCGTCCCCCCCTTTGATTAGTTGTTTTCAACAGCACCCAGAGATCTCCTTCTACCCTACACTGCCTATAGGGTGGCAAAAGCCATCTTCTTCCTCTTGCAAATAAATCATCCCCCTTTCAAACAGGATGACAGTGGTCAAATTCTGACCTATCCTTGCATCCTCGCGGGGTGGAGGGAAAAGGTGTTCATCAGTTCCACCTTCTCTTTCCATTGCCTCCCCTTGTGTGTCTGTGCAGAACTTTGGTGGCACTCCTTTCTATTAGTTCCGAGGACTCTGGGGGAGGAAGTATAAACCCAGAGAGACCTAGTGTCTTGCCATCTTGTCTAACAATTCTTCTATATAAAGTAAGAATATTTTAAACTGTAACAACATCAGAGATATTGTGATGATAACCTTTATAAAACACCCCTATTTACTCTTGGCCAGAATGACTGAATGTTGTTGTTCTACTCTGCCAACTTCACACCTTCTATTTAAATATCAATATATACTGAATACGTATTCCCCAGAATTTCTTTCTTTCCCTTCTCAGAAGCAGGACTATTATAATAATTTCCCCTGTGTGTGGTTTCATATTGTACGTGTATTGATCCATGTGTGAAGGATAGAAAGCAAACACCATGATATCAGTCGGAGAGAAAATGGAGGAACCAAAGGGGATGTAACAATATTATGTAAATATCTAGTAGTAAAGTAGAAATGAAATCACTAGTATTACTAAAACATGTCAAGGAAAAAATGGTAATGAAATGACATGCACAATATGATTCTGCTTGTATACAGCATTTTTAAATAAAATGCAGTCATTGTAGAAGAATGATACCAAAGACAACACAAACCACAGAGGACTAATGTACATCAAGTTAATGCTGCAGCTATTCTGGGGAATAGGCAAAAACAAAACGGTCTAAAACATGGCTTCAAATGTGTGCTCTCTATTGCAATGACAGTACCAGAGAGGAGGGTATTTAAGATGTGAATTTGATAATGTTGAGTGTTGGTACCTGTTATAAGACAAGGAAATAATAGGAATTGCTATTGTTATGTGTTACATAGTAATAATAAGCTGTATTTTGTATTTGCCTGGACTTGTTAAACTAAAATAATAAAGGTGCCTACTGACAAACTTGCTGTGTGGCAGGATGACACTCCTTAACAATGCCCATATGAACCTTTATCTATGATTTGAGTGGTGGCTCCTAGTCTAGTCATATTCTGGTCTTTATCAATGAAGACCAGAGCATGACTGGGCTGCAAATGACTACTTAAACCCCGGGACTTTTGGAGCAAACTGTCAGCAGCACCATGACCAGAGAACTCCATGTTGCTCTGTCTCTTAACTGCCCCGGTTGCTGTCCACACTATTGCTGATTGCTGTGTGACCATTGTCACCAAGATCAGATGACTGACCACCTCTCCACGACCATGACTGCCATCCAGCCTCCAGCTTATCAGACTCCCAAGGACATCTAAAGACATCCGAGGTGCTGAGAGAGGCTATGACTGAGAAGATTCCCCTTGGTCTTGCTGACTGATTTCTTGGCTAAGAGACGTTGCATCATATAAGTCTACAGGGATTAGACTCTAGGTGAACAAGGGAGTGATCCTCAATGTATTTGTGACTTGCTAACATTAGGAATGTTAAGTTGAGTGCGTGTTGCATGAATAAAATCCACTTGTTGGAACCAAACTTGATTCCTCTCTTACTCACTGCTCAAGACACTACCCGGACCTTAACTGTTACTTTCTATACTTTTTGTTGTATTTGAGTAATCCATAAGAAATATCACCACACAAGTATACATTTGGTGAATATTTAAAAATCTCTTATGACATGCCCTCAATCACACAATGTTTTCTTTCATGGTTTCAATGCCTGCATGGATTCACATGTTACTTTATTTGGTCATTGGGATCATTTTAATTGCAGTGTGTCCATGCAAAAAGCATATTGATGTCTTCCATACTTCCTTCCTTTCCTCTGCAAATGACCTCCAGGTCCCAAGGGAAATTTGAGAATATGAAGTTCACTGTGCCTAAATTTGGCATTTGCACTGCTAGGGACATTCTCTCTTCTTTTCTCATTTTCCCCTCTACCCACTCCCCTGGGAGGATGAAGCCTGCCAGGTGCCTTTGTCTTGAGAAATGCCCCTGATGGGAAATGCCCCTGTGAGGCCCAGGGGCCCGGCACTGTGCTGCCTAGTTTCTACCTGCTCATTCCTCATCATTACAGCAACCTCCAGGAGTTATAAAGAGGGGGACCTTGTGGCTGCCCACACAGTGGAAGAGCCTTCCTGTGGTTCAAAAAAGAACATTTATAGATCAACAAAAGATAAACCGAAGTGGGTAAAGTTAAACACACTTGACAAAGGGGGAGAAGTAAGAGCTAACGTCACATGTCAAAAGACTCCATCTCATGAAAAGAGAATTATAAAGTAGCAGAACAATGTCTCAACCCAGATGATCATCTGGGCAAAGGCAAATATTCTTACCATCAGCCCATGTGTTCACCAGGCCACTTAGGCAAAGTGCGATAACACCATACATGTCCGATCCACAGTGTGTGCTTGGCCCAAACTGAGTTTGGGGCTCAGATGTTCTGAGTGCCAGGCTGACTCACGGACAATCTCTTAATGCCTCTGGGTACACGGAATTGGCATTCCTAAGTGATCACTCAGATCTCGAGATTTTCCTGTGCAACCTGGTTATTTTCTTCCGGGCCAAAGCCTCTAGACTTTTCTGTGCCTTCCAAGTGTGTCCATCTCTACTCATGAAATTAGTTACAGTGGTTCCGAGGCATCCCTCCACCCGGGCCTGAGCAAAGTCAGAAAATGTTGCCTCTATGCTTGAAGCATCTGTACTTGAAGCTCAGGAGAATTCCCCACAGAAACATAAGCCACCTCCTTCAGCCATTAATTCTAAGGGAGGTTGGGAAACTCAGATTATCTGTCTCATCTTAAGGGAGTATTTCGATGAAGGTGGTAGGTGGCATATTAATTTTTAAACAAACATCAGCTAAATGAAAAAAATGTCAAGTGTGTAGACATTTAAGAAAGGTGACAAAAATTTCCTGATATTTGGAAAATGGAAATTCATGAGACAATGCAAAGTCACAAGCTAACAGTGGTCCCATCAGCAGGGTCCCTGTGGAGGGTAGCACTTTCCGTTCAGGGGGAGAAAGAGCTGGCCATGACGCTACACCACGTTTTGTCTCTCACACACACACACACACACACACACACACACACACACACACACACACATGCACACTCACTGTGCCTGAACGTTTGAAGTTTAGAGATTGAAATCATTTACCAAATATCACAGATCTGAACAAACAGCAAATAAGAGTTTGAATCCCATAGAAATGGGCTAAGCCACTGTATTCTCACAGTCCCAGGAACAAGGGGAAGCTACAGTAGATGTCCCACCACAAATTTACTTAAATATTTTCTCTGGTCCACTCATCACCCCAAATTGCCCTTTTGCAAGAAAAACAGTATCACAAGAAAATTTGCTAAGGAAAAACCTCTCCTTGAGACTTTGCTTCTGTGAATCAAGGAAACAAAATTGTATTTAGGGAATGTAAATTGTGCGTTAAACATCGCAAAGCTAGACAAAAGGCAACAGGAGGTTTCGAGACAAGTTAAAATGCACCTGGTCATTAAGTTTTACCATTCTGTGAGCAGAACATAGGGAGAGAGGCAGACATTCTTGCTACCAGGAATCCTGTCACTTTTACTTACACTATAAAACCTGCTTCAAAGTACATGACACTTCATAGTAGAGAAACTGTCTCTGTAAGCTTCCTCAAGGTCTCCTTCATGTCCCTGTTCCTCAGGCTGTAGATAAAGGGGTTCAGCATTTGAAGGACTAGAGTGTACATCACTGAAGTCACTGCAGCATTCCTGATGAGTCAGTCACTGCAGAGCTAATGTACACCCCAAATCCCATCCCATAGAACAAGGAGACAACAGACAGGTGAGACCCACAGGTGGAAAAGGCTTTATGCTTCCCTCCTGATGAGGGCATTCTCAAGACAGAGGACACAATGTGAACATAAGAGAAAATGATCCCAGAGAGAGGAAGACCAGCAAACATGGAAGCTGCAATATATATCAGGATGTTGTCAGTGAGGGTGTCAGAACAGGTAGCTTGAGGACCTGAGCAAGTTCACAGAAGAAGTGGGGATCCCCAGGGCTGAGCAGAAGGACAGCCTCAGCAACAGCAGAGTGCGGAGGAGGGCTTCCCAAAGGCTAATGAGCAAAGAGACCAGAACCAGCAGAACACAGAGGCGGGACTTCACAATGACTGTGTACTGGAGTGGGTGACAAATGGCCACATAGCAGTCATAGGCCATCACTGCCAGGAGAAAGTTTTCCAAGAATCCAAGAACTATAACAAAGCAGACCTGGGTGAGGCAGCCTGTATAAGAGATGCGTTGGTCCTGTATTTGAATATTCAGCAACATCTTTGGGACTGTGCAAGTGCTTAGGCAGATGTCAGTGGAGGGCAGGTTGGACAGGAAGAAGTACATGGGAGTGTGGAGGTGGGGGTCAGAGCTGACAGCCAGGATGATGAGCAGGTTCCCCAGGATGGTGACCAGGTACATGGACAGGAACAGGCTGAAGATGAGGGTCTGCAGTGCTGGGTCATCTGTCAGTCCCAGAAGGAGGAATTTTGAAATGGCTCTTTGGTTTTCGGGCTCCATGTCACTAGTAAATGTTACAGAAAAGATTGTAAGGAAATAAAATAGAATGAGTGGTCTCTGGAACAGCACAAGTGTCACAGTGGAACTTTGCAGGAATGATTCTTGGTACCTTTATGGACTTCTCTGATGATAAACTCTGGGATAAGGACCAGCAGTGTATATTTTAACAAGCAATCTAGATCACTTTGGTATTTCTAAATAGGAAGAAGTGGTGTTTTTGTTTCTTAAAAAAAAACTCTCTTCATATGTATCATGCACTAAAGAGAATATTAAAATCCATGCTTTGCTTACTGTCACCCTCCAGCTCTCTTCTCTACAGCTTCCAATAACTTCTACTCCTTCTCTTGGACATGAACACTTTTCCACATGTGACCAAGTGATGAGACTTGGGACAAAGTACATGACATTGATTTTCCTTCAGAATTTTTCCATGCAAGGAAACAGAAAGTAAGAAGAAATTCACCTATCAAATCTGTCTTATAGATCCATGTTCTCCACTTTTGGTGTGAGTCATCATGAGAAGGGATCATCAAAACTCAGGTGAGGCAGTTTGTGGCCTCTCAGCCCTGCAGACTCAGATGGACGTATCATAGACACAACACACAGTTAATGGTTGGCCTAGACTGGGTCAGTCCATTGTCTGACTGACTCCTAGAGTCAATCTCTGCTAAGGCTTCAGGACAGCAAAGAGTTAATATTTCTAAATGACCCCTGATGCGTCATCATTTCCTTTTACAATTGGAATAGATTTTCCTGAAAAAGCATCCAATTTCTCCTTGCTTTATAGTTATGCCTAATTGGAGTTGACAAAGAAAGCCCATTCAGATGGTGAAGAGCAAAGATTCCAGGGCTGTGGAGATAGATAGCTCAGTTGGTAGAGAGCTTGCCTTGTAAGTACAAGGCCCTGGGTTCGATCCCCAGCACCAAAAAAAAAAAAAAAAAAAAAAGGAGCAAAGATTCGAGAGTGGTACCTCTAAGTTCAAGCCTCATGCAGGTGTGCACATCTGTAATTCCAACACCTGGAAGCTGAGGCAGGAGCATCATGAGTTTGAGTCCAGTCTCTGAAACTTAGCAAGACCCAGTCTCAAAATAAAATATAAATGGACTGGGATTTAACTCAGTTCAAGTTCCTAGGCTCAATCCTCAGTTCCAAAACAAAAACAAACAAGCAAACAAGCAAACAAAACACACCCCAAACAAAAACAAAAACAAAATTAACTTGAAGTTCTTAAGACTCTCCTTGGGAACTGAAGCAGTCTGCTTGAGCAATTAATTCTAAGAGAAACTGGGTAACAATGTTGATGACATTCTCTTTTTCATCATAAGGAAACTCCTTCCCTTAATGTGATAGGTGTCAGTTTGTTAAATTAAACAAACAAAAATAGTTAAATGAGAGAAAAAAATGAAATCATTTCTGACGACAGATGGAAATTAAAAGTTTTTTTTAATTTTAATTGCAGATGACAAACACAAGAATTCACAGACTTAGATGATGAGACTGCTTAATAGTTGTGTCCCTGGAGAGCAATGGTCTTCCTCTCAGGGGGAAGAGAGACCCTGTGATGTCAGCAATTAGCACTTGGTATGTTAGACTTGCACATCTGAATCTAATTCAGCATTAGCTTTATGGATGGAAAGGGTTTTCAACTGAAAGAGAAGCCTGGTTATCCTCTTCTGTAGAATGGGAACTGAGTAGTGAACATGTCCAGAAGCTGCAGTGTAGTGAGCATTTCACAATGTACACTTCCCTAGTGCGCACATCTTAAAAATGGACAGATTTTAATTGTGCTATTACATCGCAGTAAAGTGGTGAAAGTCACAAGGAGATGTTTCAGTGAGGAACAATTGGGACAAAAACTAGCAGAGTACTGAGCTTGAGAGACTCATGTTGACCTTTCCTACCCTGGGGTGCAGGTATGTTGTGTTTGCGTGTGTGGGGGTGGCTGTGCACATGAGTCTTCCATGAGCAGGAATGCATGACATTTCTCATCCCTCAGAGAGAGTGATGGGTGTGGGCAGTTGATTGAAGAAGAAAGAAGAGAGGCCATCATTAGCTTGAAGAATGAAGAAATAAAGACTTCTGTATTTGAAATGACCTCTGGGAATCATGATTATGTAGGGAAGGAAGGAAGGAAGGAAACATCGACAATAAAATAATCACTTGGCCTAGCCATATGATAGTGTATATAATGTAATATAACATAATATATATGTACAGAGTGTATGCAATAAAAAGGAAGCAAACAATACATAAATTAAACACATATTCACAAAATTATGCATACCTAATTCAGGAAGAAATTATATGAATAAACACTGTGCCAGGCAACCTGCAGGGATAAATAACAGTTTGGTCATGGATGATGTGGTCTGAGGGAAAGCACAGAGAATCCTGAAGGGCTGGCAGCCATCAGGCTGCATTTAATAATGACACACTTCGGCATCCCTGCTTCAGGTATCTTAAGGCAGTAACAATAAAGGCACAGCTGAAGCACCCACACCATGTGTGCATGTAGGGCAAACACTTCAGGCTGCTTCCTTCCCCAGAGGAATGCACACCAACTTCATAGGTATCACTCTTCACACCTTTCCTTAGGTCGGTATTATTTTTTCTGTATTCTCTTGCACTTTAAAAGCTTTACACAAACAGAATCCTACTGTATGTACCATTTATAATGGGTTTTCTTAGGTGTGTGATTTCATTGATTGAAGTTTATACAGTTGGTCTGTTTTCTTTAATCTCAATTACCAGAGGACTCCACTATACTTTCAGAAGGCAATTTATTTCTACTTTCCCTAACTGATACGTGTTCCAGTTACTGCCTCTTATTTACAACTATATGTACAATCCAGAGTCAAGCGTACTACGCTTCATACGGCTCGCCTGCTCCGCATGCTTCAGGACTATCAGCTTGAGGGTGTGTGGCATGCCTGGGGAGGGAAGAAGAGGAGTGGAGGGGAATATCGCAGTGATGAATTCCATATACATCTTATTGTTACTTCATTTAAAAATAGAAGCAGAGCAAATGTCACTGTCTCTTAGCTTTGGGAAGAGGAGATAGCTGTCCATGGGTTGCTGCAGTTGTTAACTATGGTCTCTGAAGCTCCTGTTTGAAATCTGGTAATTTTAGGAATTAAAACATGGGGTCTGGGAAGCTGCCAGGTGAGCCTTTCTGCATGTTCACCTACTTCCCCTGAGTCCTCACAGACCTCCCAGGGGAAGGACAATGACTTGCTGTAGAATAATGGGTAAAGATCCAGCAAAGATATAAAAGAGGAACAGATGGTCATGGGCTGAATTCCATACCCTCAGAATGTTTGTGTTAGCACCTTAATCCCCAGTACTGAAGACCATGAGGGAATCTGAAGGTGGTTCTTTACAAGGTGATCTTCAGTTTCCCTATGTACATATGTGAATATACCACAGTGAATTTCACCTTTATGTATATCTACAAAGCACCAATTAAAAACAAATAAATAGAATAAAGTCCAATAGAGTAAAGAAGGGGAACAGGGGGAAGAAAAGAAGGGAAAGAGGAAGTTTCTGACACCAAAATGGAATAAGTCACATTCCACGCATGCACATTATATCAGAATGAACAAGAGCATTATGTATAAATATCATGCACTAATAAAAACAAAAATTCCAAAAGGCAATTCCTCTAGAATGGTGTCATTACAGTGAGTCAGAATCCAATATGGTGGGAATTCTTATATTACAAGGAGAGAAAACTAAAGCTGGACAAAATGTTTTGCACCTGTGTTCCCAGACACTTGGGAGGCTGAAGTGGAATAATCACTTGAGCCCAGAAGTTTGAAAACAGCATGGGCAACATGGAAAGAAAGAAATGGGAGAAAAAAAAGGAAGGAAAGAAATACACCGAGAAAAGACCATGGGAAAGCCCTGGGAGAAGACAACCATCTACAAGGTTAGAAGAGAGGCTTCAGAAGGAACAACTCCGGCCAACACCCTGATCATTCAAACTCTAGCCTTCAGGACTGGGAGGAAATGAACTTCTGTTATTAACCCACTGGATCCATAGCACTTTGTTATAGCAGCCTTTGAAAACTTTTACACTGATCAAAAGTCTCCCAGCATCAACAACAGAATTGAAGTCATTGTCATAATACTTAATAAGGTCCATTATGAAGTATAAATTTCCCTCCACTAGGAGGAAATGGCCCTTACAGCTGTTCAGAGAGAGCAGGTACCCAACAGAAATGGAAGCTGCTTGAATATTGTAGAACATGTAAAAAGATTTGTGTGGAGGAATGTGGAGTCAGGCAGCAGAGTCATGGGGAACTGTGCCTCATCCTCTGCCTACACTTTCCACTGATTTCCTGGGAGGAAACTGGAGCAAAACACCTGCCCTCACATCAAAATCATGACCTAAGGGACATTGAGCTCCTTGGCTGACTTCCCTGGGTATGACCCAGCACCTCACCTGGATGTGGAGACAGAAACACGTTCTCAGGATGGAAGACACACTCAGAGCCTATGAACTCCAGCTCAGGAAGGGCCATCTCTGGTTGAAGGCACAGCTGCTGTTTCCTGGTTTCCTGGGCTTCTGAGTGAGGTTCTCACTAGCTGACACTTCCATTTCTGTTCCTTGGAGTTCAATACCCACGACTCCTCATTATACCAGAAATGTTACTGTCATTCTGATTCCACGAGTACATGTCCTTAAAGCTGTCTGCACCACAAGAAATAGAGAGAGAGAGAGAGAGAGAGAGAGAGAGAGAGAGAGAAATGTGTTAGATTCCAACCATAGTTTCATAGAGATGGTAATCAATGTTACTCTTTATTTTAAAATCTTCTATAATTAAGGATTTCAATAATTTCAACTTACTTCAATGTTTGTCAACTTACTTTACAAATGCTAACTCTGCTGGTCATTTAATCTATCCTTTGCTAGACACATTACTTAAAACTCCATTTATAACATCATGGAAGCATAATGTCTTTTATCACCATTTCACCCCATTAACTTTTAAAACCATGAATGATAGGTGGCATATAAAAAGACACCCATGGAATTGTTTAAAAAGTCAATTTTTCCAATTGCCACACAAAAGGAATAGTAAAATGCAAAATTAAGTTATAAAAGAAAAAAAAACACTCAGGAATAGCTTGGTGAATTATTAGAAGTCAAGGGTCCCTATGGATTTATCCCTATGACCAAGAAATTACTCATTCCCAGGCAACAAGGACTTGATATCCTGGTAGAAGTTTAGTTGCTATGGTAGAGGTAGAAATGTGGGAGGACTCACGAGCTGAGCACTGCCTAGTCTTCTGCTCCTGGAATTTGAATTCCTTCAAGGAAAAAAGAAAAGAGGTCATTGTTGGCTTATTGCATGGATGCCTAAATCAGACAAGATTAACATAATAAAGTCATAAAAAGCTTACCCTGACACTTCAGAATTTTGCAAAATAAAATCCATCCAGGCACAGTGGTAGGTGCCTGTAAGACCAGTTACCCTAGGAACTAAGGCAGGAGTGTTATGAGTTTGAGGTCAACCTGGCAACTTAGGGAGACCCTGTCAAAGAGAAAGAAAGAGAGGAAGGAAAGAGAAAAGGAGGGGCAAGGAGAGGTAACGAGAGAAGTGAAGTCCAGTGAGAAATATGAATGGTTGTCATGCTCTACCATATTTGGTTTTGCTCCAGGAATGCAAGGTTGGTTCATAATCTGTAGAACCACTTCATTCTCTCCTGAACCCTTTTAAGATATGTGTTCAAATGTTGATTTGTCAATGAAGTGTCCTAACCTACCACTACAATTGTATGCTTTAACATTTTCTCACTCTATGTATTGCTAATTATTCTCCATCGCTTTTATCAGAATCTTTCAGCCTGTACTTTTCTATTAGCATCCAATTGAGCTACCTGGAAAGACAAGGAGGCATTGGTATGCACAGTTATTAGGGTGGTCATATGGGGTCAGACACTGTGGATAAATGAGATAGAAACAAAATTAGAATAGGGGAAAACTGACTTGTGACGCTTTCCCCATTTTGGAGTCCATCAACCTGGTGAGGCGTTATGGAGCTTGACTGTGCTTTCAGAATTGTCCCAAGCTGTGTCCAGTGTGGACTAGCTATTGAAATTCTGCATTGATCAGTCATAAGTTAAGACTGTGGGAAAGGAGCATGACCCTGAGTACAGTGATTATTCTCCTGAGATAATCAGAGAAAAGGGGAGAGAATGAAAGAGTGTCTTCCTGTAGCACTCCAAGCAACTGGGGAAACAGCTCCACCCTCCCTGACATCAGCTCCAGGGAGCTCATCATAGTGCCCACCACACATCTTCCTTGAGTGACACCTACTTCTCTCAATAGTAAGAATGGGATAAGGACTTCCATCAGTCTATATACAGATACATGCTCAGCATCTGGAATAGAGCATGGCCATATGTGCTCTCAGCTTCTGTTGTATCAGTAAATAGAAGGAAAGATTGGTGCTAGGCTGATCATCTTCTCTTGTGACTGGAGTTGCATAGAATGCACACTGTTTTCCACTTGTGTCCTTCTTGTTGATGGCTACTTACTTTGATCATGCACAAAGGTACTTTGGAGTCAGGTCACTATAACAGATCAGTGTGGATTGGCAGGTTGAACAACAGATGCTCGTTAGAGTCAGAGGATTGAGACTCCAATGATATTTCTCTTTGTGGTTTTCTGCATCTTCCCTTAGAAAGATAGGAAACTCTGGGGTATCTTTCTTACCTTACAGAAGCAACAATTCCATGGGGCTCCTAAATCTCATAAACCTGATTAACTCAAAATTCCCACTTTATACTACCATTAAATGTGGTTTCAATCTATAAATTTGGGAGAGATATAAGCATTCACTCCATAACAATGGTCCCAAGCAGAGTTTCCATCCTTTTGTTTAGCACCTAGAACATGGTCTGGCAATACATGCTTTCTGCTCATTTTTAATGAAATGACAGTCTCAGAATAACTTATCCCTTTGTTTAGTTTTTACACTTAGTGCATTTTATATGGCTCATTTTATTGTCATCGTAGTTATTAAACCCTCTTAACTGTACAAATTAATGGGTTTTATCTGATATTTGCATATATGCATCTATTGTAGATTGATCGAATAATATGTTCTTTGTATTGTTCTGGTAACAGCAAAGTAAAAATCAATAGTGCTAAGCATGGTGGCACATGCTTGTAATTCCAGTGACTCAGGAGGCTGAGGCAGGAGAACTGCTGTTTGAGGTTAGCCTTAGCAAATAAGTGATGCCCTAAGCAACTTAGCAAGACCCTGTGTCAAAATAAAATAAAGTAAAAATTTTAAAGGCCTGGGGATGTGGCTCAGAGTGTAAGCAGTCCTGGGTTCAGCATGCCAGACACACAAACACACAAAAAAAATTAATAATACATGTAGAAAAGATAAAAATAAGGAGTCAAATTATGTCACTAGAGAAAATCTCTTGTGACTGAAGTTCCGTAGAATACATAAAGCAAGACAGCAAGGCAGGAAGAAAAGGAGGAAAAAAATCTATGAAACAATCAGAAAATGAATTGAAAGTGTGTCTTTCTGAAAAATTACCCAATGTTGCTGGTCTGGGGATCACTATTGGAGGTCCACTATTCAAAACACAGATATTTTGTGGCATAATTAATGAATTGTCCCACAGTTTGGGGCAGAACCAGGGAAGTTTCTGAGAGGTGACCCAGCTCTTCAGTGATTTACAGAGACAACTGGGAGGGTTTCCAAGACCATGAGTCTGGTTAACCTCTTCAGTAACTGCCAGCCCTCCAAAGCTGTCCTCAGGTAGCCCGTCTGGATCCACAATTCCATGATTCAGAGCTTCATCCCTTGACCTAATTTTGATAACGAATGTTCATGGAACTACAAGTCATCATAATAAATGTAAGGAGAATATAGACTGCTGTCACCAGCAGTGTGAATGCCATGGGCTCTAGGACTAGGCACGCACAGTTCTCAGTACTTTACTAATATGAACTTTCAAACAGCTTAGGAACAGTTAGCTATGTCTGTGAGCCTTATTTCGCCCATGACCTCATGTAAGGATATGTTGATTGAGTTGTGGACACAGGGATGCATTCACACACAGTACTCTGCTTTGTGTCGGGTAGGGAAGGGACTGGAAGCCAGGAGACCAGGATGGAGAGATGAACACCTATCAGCAGCACATGAGGTGACCTCAAGTCTTAGGCATCCTGGAACATCACTGTGATCCTATCATGTGACGTTTGAAAAGTACCATTGTGTTAAAGTCACAGGGATTTCCTTCTTTTTCAAGGTCTACACTTCTTTGAAAATACAGACATTGCAGAGCAAGTGAGATTCAAAATGGGGTCTCCATTCGGGACTTGAGAATGTGCCTCAAAACTTCTCCAGCCACAATGGCTATTGCTTTTACGAGATGATATTTCTATCCAATTACTCAAAGATGAAACATGACTAATCTGATATGATATGCAACACATATCTACAAAATTTTTTAAATAGAAAAGGATGAATTGCAAATTGCATGGGCTTTTCATAAAACTGAAGGTGAAAAAAAATTTTGTTGGCATGTCCTAAAAAGACTGAGAATAAATAGATTTAGTCTCCCAACAATAGTCTTTGGACCATCAGAGCAGACACAGGAGGAAGAGAAGGGAGACTGAAATGAGAGGAAAAAATGAGCAAAGTGGATCTGGACAGTTCAATAGCTGCTGTACTTGAGGAATGCTAGATATTTAACCAACATAAGAGCTTAGCAGAGAACTCACATGAGGAGCCTCTGGCCTTGTTCTGTAAGGTGAGTGGCTTAACTGGTGCAGGAAATGAGGTACTAAGCTGGGGAACTCCTGACCTTTCCTACCTTGGTGTTGGCTGATCCCTTATCCCAACCTCCCTGGCTACATAGTCCTCTTCCCTCCACCTCCTTCTGCTCGTGTCCATCACAAGGACTTTCACACAGGAAGGACACTCCTTCCTGCTCTACTGGACTCCTTCCTCTCTCCTAGGTGTCTTTAGAGTCACAGATATCCTTACACACAGTATCATCACCTTTAATCTTAAAGTATCAGGTGGATGTGGGTAGACGGATATGTATTAATATGATATATTCAAAAATTACAGTCAATGTACCAAAATGTAACCTCTTAGGGTGAATTGTATGCATGGTTCCATGAAACTTGAAGCTATTATTGCATGCTATATAGAGAAATTTCCAGTATATTCTCTGTATTTGCAATGTACTAAATGTTACAAAAATTTGTATAGGATTCTACTCCCGAGTGTTCAAAGAAGTAGCATTATATATAATACACACACGCACACACATACACACATATATACATATAAATCACATGTGTATATGTGTGTGTATAGCTATACACATGCAAGCACACACATTGCAGGTCATAGATTAAGACTGTAGAGCTTCCTTAAAAATATTGCTGCAGAAAATTCAAATCAGGAAAGCTGCTCATCTGAAGTAGAAGGTACTTTTGAGATTGTAAGTAAAAATGTTTTAGAGCTTGTTATTGCAAGAAATGCAGTTTTAGCTGACTGAGTTATTGCCATCATTAAGGCTTGGAAAATTATTGCAGGAGAAGATATAACACTCCTATTGTTCAGAAAAGAGTCCAGAAAGATATCAACACAAAATATACAGTTGTTATAATTTTTTATTCAGTTTGTTCTAATTAGTGTACATGACAGTAGAATGCATTTTTACATTTCGATAGATCATTCATAAATAGAGTATAATCTCCCATTTTTCTGATTACACATGTTGCAGGATCACATTGATCATGCAATCATACATGTACATGAGGTAACAATGTCCGTTTTACTCTGCTATTATTCCTTCCCTCATACCTCTTCACCTCCCTTCACTCCCCTCTACCTAATATAAAGTAACCCTATTCTTCCCTATCCCCCACACCCCCCTATTGTGAATTAACTTCTGCATATCAGAGAAAACATTAGATCTTTGGTTTTTTGGGTTTAGCTTATTTCACTTAGCATGATAATCTCTAACTTCATCCATCTACCAGCAAATGACAGAACTTCGTTCTTCTTTAAAACACAGTAACATTCCATCGTATGTGTATAGCACATTTTCTTTATCCATTCATCTGTTGAAGGGCATCTAGGTTGGTTCTTTAGTTTAGCCATAGTGAATGAGCTGCTATAAATATTGATATGACTGTGTCACTGTAGTATGCTGATTTTAAGTCCTTTGGATATAAACGAAGGAGTGGATAACTGGGTCAAATGGTGGTGCCATTCCAAGTTTTCTGAGGAACCTCCATAATGCTTTCAATAATGGTTTCACCAATCTGCAGTCCCACCAGCATTTTATGAATGTATCTCTTTCCCCACACCCTTGCCAACATTTATTGTTACTTGTATTCTTGATAATTGCCATTATGATTGGAGTGAGATGAAATTTTAGTTTTGATTTACGATTCTCTAATTGCTAGAGATGTTGAACATCATGTATTTGTTGTTTGATTGTGTATCTTCTTCTGTGAAGTGTCTGTTCAGTTCCTTAGCTCATTTATTGATTGGGTTGTTTGTTTTATTGATGTTCAGTTTTTTGAGTTCTTTATATATCCTAGAGATTAATGCTTTATCTGGGGTGCATGTGGTAAAGATTTTCTCCCTATCCATAGGCTCTTTCTTAATATTATTGATTCTTTCTTTTGCTGGAAAGAAACTTTTTAGTTTGAGTCCATCCCATTTACAGAATCATCTCAAACCATTGACATTATCTAATTATGAAAATTTTATAAGTAATGACCCTAAGTATGGTGAATGCTACTACTGTCTTGAAGGATATGAATGAGAGTAGCAGGTCCCAGTCATTGTTACACAGAATATGAATACTCAGACTTTTGCATATTTTTCCTCACAATAGGGTTAAGTCTAGGATGTCATTCACATGATCCCAACTGCAGGAACAGGGGGAATCTTTTCTATATGTGACTGTGGTTTTGTTTAAATATTATAACTGCCCTTTCTGCCTTTTCAACTTGCTTTCTTCTGAGTATGCACCATAAAACATTTCTTTCACACTGATTCTGTGGGCACTGAGAAAAATATTGTGTTTAAATCGTTGAAATCATGGTGAAGCTGGGCATGGGGGCACATGCCTGTAATTCCTGTGACTTGGGAGCAGGAGGATTGTGAGTTCAAGGCCAACCTCAACAACATAGAAAGGTTCTAAGTCATTTATTGAGATTCTTCCTTAAATGAAATAAATAAGTAAATAATAAATAGGACTGGAGATGTTGCTTTGTGATGAGTGTCCTTGGATTTAGTCCTTACAACAACCACAGCAACAACAACAACAAAACTCATGTATGAAACTCACAGAGACAAAAAATTATCAGGATTAAAATCAAATTCAATAAACCTGGTCATTTTGTCATTTAGCAAATTTAGAAAGACATAGTGACAGCAAAATAGGCATTCTGGCTTACCAACAATCCTGTTGTTTTGGTGTACTGTAGAAACAAAGTCCAAAGAACATGACAACATGGAGGAGAAGCTGTCCTACTGATGAACTTCTAATCCAGGTGCAATCTTGTAATAAATTTCTCTCCAGCAGCAGCTCCTTCAAAGCTTCCTTTCAGTGCTGTTGAGAGACTAGGGATTGCCACCTTGCTCCACTAGGCCATCCTGTATACATTCTACAACACTTGACATGTTATCTTTTGTCTTTTTCATAATGGCTATCCTCACTGAGGTGATAGGGTATCTCATGTGGTTTTAATTTGCGTTTCCTTGTGCTTCATGATACTGAGTATTTTTTTCTGTGTTTTATATTTGTATGTCTTCTTTTGAGAAATATCTGTTCAGATCTTTAGACTTACTCTTTAATTGGGGTGACTTACAATTTGTTATTCAGTTATGTGTGTTCTTTATTTATTGTGAATATTAACTTTCTCAGGTCTATAGTTTGTAAATATCTCCTTCAATTCTGTAGTTTGTCTCTAGGCTCTGTTTATTTCTTTCTTTGGTGTACAAAGCTTTTACGCTTGATGTAGTACAACTTATCCATCATTATTTTTTGCAAACTCTGTCTTGGGGTAATTTCAAAATCATTGCACAGGCTAATGTGCTGAAGCAATTTCCCTGTGTTTTCTTCTATATCAATGAACCCTGTATTAAATCTTGAATGCATTCTGCATTGATGTATGTAGCTGGTGATGTTAAGGGATCTATTTTAATTCTCCTGCATAGAGCTTCATTACTAGAGGTATGTGGGTGAACTCAAGAACTGAGAACTGTCTAGACTAATGGCTATGGACTTAGAATATCTGAAAGTTTCAGATAAACCTTCAAGGAAGAATTTGTCTAAGATCACTGCTGGCTTTGTGGGTGGATTTGTGGCCTCGATATCAGCAAGCAGGAAGTTACCATTCTGTATTTAGGAGTCAAGACCTTACTGTTGATAGGTGAGCAACTGTGAATCTGCAGAATGTGTAACCAGACTGAAGCAGGATTGGATTGAACTCAGACACATGCAGGAGAATTAGGTACTGTGAGTATAATTAAACTTCATAAGGAGATTAGCTGTCAATGCAGAAGAGAATGAAACAAAACCCAAAGAAAGATGAGAGGTCTTGAAAGGATTTCTTCATATAGGATATGAAAACTCATAGAGATTTGAATTCAGGATGTTTGAGTTCAAACTTCAAAAACATTAGCTAAGGGACTATAGTTACCTGGTTACCTTCAAGAAGAACATGGTGAAATGCCTCACCTTATTATCAAAGATAAATATTGATAAATAAAGTTCATGCCAAAGTCCTGCACTAAAAACTAAATACTAATACAAGCAACTTTCAAAGATCACTATTGCAAATTCATAAAAACATTATGAATACTTTTTTAAAAAAATCAGTGAGTAGCTTTATGGAACTATCACAAATTCATATAACACAAGAAAATTAAATGGCACAAAAATAAGGAATGATTCTCAATGCCCATAGGAGTTGATACACTGCAATGTGAATGAGTTGAACAATATTTGAGGCACATTAGATTGTCAGTGTAAAAGAAAATGTTTTGAGGATCATGTGGAATCAATATCTAACAGGAAGGTAATGTGGTTAAATTTCTTAGCAAAACTCTTTGGAAATAGCAAAATGCAATACTCTACTCCATGAAATCCATAATTCCACACCCAGTATAAAAATACCATTTATTTTTGCATAAGGCTGAAAAATTATTTAAATAGCTTTATTCACAGTAGCTGAAAAATGGTTTATCCAAATTTCATCAACATTAGAAATCATCATTATTCTTAATGTGCCCAGGCAGGATGAATGATATGTAGCATTTACAAAAAATGAACAAGAAAAGAAAAAGAGAGAGAGAGAGAAAGAAAGAAATGAACCACTTCTGAGCACAGCACAAGACTCTGAGGCAATGATGAGAATAGCAAAGAGATGAGTAATTCACTCATTAACCTTGAATTACCCAAGGTCAAAAAGAAGCACATTTATGTAGTATATTGTACAGTGATATCTCCAGGGTGACAAAAATAAATTAATGTACTATGAAAATGGAAATTATGTAGGAAAACATGATAAAAGTTCTGGCCATTAAATACCACAAAAATCAATCGGAAATCGGTGTCCAAGGCTAAAATGCCTTCTTTCCTCCTCCCCCAATACCCTCTACTCTTTTGTCTGCCTTATGGTGACAATGCTGACATTTATGGCTCCCACAGACAATCTCCTCCTCTGCACATACTCTTTCCCAAACAAGTAACAATGACCCATGGATCTATATGATAACCACCAGTCAGTGGGACAGGACTGGACACATGTTAAAGGCCACTGTTCAGTCCACTCCAGAGATGCAGCCAGTGTGATCCAGAGAGATGGTAAATGTCCATAGGCACAGGAAAGGCACTCAGGATGTGACACCTGACATCTGCATTTTCTTCAGTCACTTGGTGACCTGCAGGAGAATGAGTCCTGGCTGATCCAACTCATGGAGAACTGAAGGAAGCCCTGCTCTCTGTTTGAGCACATTCCCTGCCTCCATGTGATGAAATGTACCCCCCTTTATTGTTTGAGTGTATTGACGTTGGTGTGTCTTCTTCTGATTAGGATGGAAGGTTTCTTCACTGATCAGGTTCAAAGAATCACAGAATCTTCTGAAACCACTGACGTCATCCAATTATGAACCTTATAGATAATGACCCTAGGATGGTGGGGATGGATTAACAGTAACAGTTTGCAGGCATTGCTTCACAGGGCATGGATACTCAGGCTTTTGCAATTTACCCCACAGTAGGATCAAGTCTAAGATGAAATGAACAAAGTCCCAGTCATAGAACAGGTGGAAATTTCTACGTATACAAACATAATTTTGTTTCAATACTTTCCGTGATGTGTCTGCCTTCTCAACCTACCTCCTTGTGAGAATGTACTGCAATACATTTGCTTCAGATGAATCCTGTTGGACCTGAAAAAAGGCATTGTGTTTAGCTCTTTGAAATCATGTATAAACCTTCACAGAGGTATTCATGAAATAATGTCCAGATTTGAACAAAGTTCAAAGCATATGCTCATTACACTGCTTAGGCATTTTAGGAAAAAGCTGTGATGGAAGTCCCAGGCATTCTGGGTCACTAGTAATTCTATTCCTTTATGTATATTAGAAACAATTCCAAAGAAAATGTTCACCCATTATAGAGGACAAGTTGTTCTATCTATGAGGTTCCTCAAAGCTTCCTTCATGTCCCTGTTCCTCAGGCTGTAGATAAAGGGATTCAGCATCTGAGGGACCACAGAGTACATCACTGAAGCCACTGCCGTCTTCCTGGGGGAATCAGTCACTTCAGAGCTAATGTACACCCCAAAACCTGTCCCATAGTACAAGATAACAACCAAAAGGTGAGACCCACAAGTGGAAAAGGCTTTATACTTTCCTTCTGATGAGGGTATTTTCAAGACAGAGGAGACAATGCAAATGTAAGAGAAGATGATTCCACAGAGAGGAACAGCAGCAAATATATCCATCACCAAATATACCAGCAGGTTATTGATGAGGGTATCAGAACAGGCCACTTTTATGATCTGAGCAAGTTCACAGAAGAAGTGGGGAATCTCTGGGTTTGTGCAGAAGGACAGACGCAGTGCCATCAGAGTGTGGAGGAGGGCATCCACTGTGCTGAGGAGCACAGAGATCAGAACTAACAGGACGCACAGTCGGGGATTCATGATGATTGTGTACCTCAGGGGGTAACAAATGGCCACATAGCGGTCATAGGCCATCACTGCAAGGAGGCAATTTTCTAAACCACCAAAAATGAAGACAAAGCAGACCTGGGAGAGGCAGGCTGTGTATGTGGAGCTTTGAACTTCTGTTAGGATGTTGACCAGCATCTTTGGAATTGTAGTTGAGCTGAAACAGATGTCATTAAAGGATAGATTAGAGAGGAAGAAATACATGGGCATGCGGAGATGGAAGTCAGAGCTAATGGCCAGAATGATGAGCAGGTTTCCCAGGATGGTGACCAAGTACATGGTCAGGAACAGGCTGAAGATGAGGGGCTGCAATGCTGGGTCATCTGTCAGTCCCAGGAGAAGGAATTCTGAAACAGCTGTTTGGTTTCTTCTTTCCATGTTGTTAAGGAATCTCACATACATTGGGTGAAGAGGAAATGTTCAGTCTACAGCAGTACAGCTGTTGGATAACCACACCTGAGGACTTCTTAGGAATTCCAAACTTGAGAACTGTAAGAAAGTAAGATTCTGTTGTGATGCCACCTAATTTATGGTACTTGATTATGGCAGCCCTACCATCTAAGACACTCACAAAGTTCCCTCTGAAACATGCCTTCAAGTATTCAAATAAATTTCAGAACATTTTATAACCAGTATCATTATAGCACAAAAACGTTTAAGACCAACAAAATGGTAACTTCATGCATGTAGGTACAAATGTATGGGAATGTGTCCAGAGGATGACAGACAGCTGATAGGAAAGTCATGGGTTAATTGTTTCCCTCTCCCTTTTTACTTATTTCCTTCATTTCTTCTCAGGATGAAATTCTAGTGACATCCTTGCCCTCAAGTACAAAGAATTTGCTGAGGGACTCTGTTGCCTGGTTGACTTCAAGAGGAATGACTTCAACATCTCACCTGGATATTGAAGATGGAAGGACTGTCCTCAGGAAATGTAGACAGGCTCAATGAGGCAGCAGGCTCCTCTTCAGGAGGAATCATCTCTGGTAAGAGGCCCCAGTGTTGTGTTCTGACTGATATGAGCTGCTGAGTGAGTGGTTCACAGGATGATTCCTATATTGTCTGTTTCCCTGGGGCTCAATTTCCACAGCTCCTCATTAGACCAGTTGCTTGACTGTCATTCAGATCCCAGGAGTGTATAACTTTAAAGATGAAAGGCATAGAAGAGAGTAATTCAGGATGGCTCAGTCCCTGACCTTGGAGACAACATGTGCACAATTTGGTTCTCCACATCCTTCACGTTCATCTGCATTTCATGGTCATGGTGCTCCGTGCATCTCAACAAATCCCATTATTCCTTTTAAATTATAAACAAAGGAATCTATATAATTACTAATGTCAGAAATACTGACTCCTACTATAGATATGAAAATATGCCTTCTATATGTGGAGATAAAGAATGTAATTGCTAATATCAACTAAGATATGATGAAAATACATACAAGTATCTTTTCCTGTATCACATGTTGTACACTGGATAGTATTATTTTTTTGTTTGCTTGCACAAAAGACTAATCAGTTTGTTTGACCAGTGTTGACTGTAAAAATAAAGACAGAACCATAAATCCCAGGTTAGAATTTCATAAGTATTTTTTGCAATATTGGTATAATAGTCTCAGTAATACTCTTTAGAAATGGAGATTTTGAGTAGAAATCATGATTCTTCATTTTTAATCCAGGAGATAATTCAATTCCAAAGCCATCAAAAGGTGGTACAATTGAGGCACGTCCATGTGCTCAGCATGTTTGGTCAGATTTCAACCATTACTTAGTAGGTAGACATGGTCCTCAACCAATGTTATTGTTCATTTTAAATCTTTGTAATTAAGGATGTCAGCATCTCCTGTGCTTTCAACACATTTTACACCATGTTAACCCATTCTGTAGGATTGAGTAATTGTCACGATTTGAAATTGTCAATATTTGAAGTTCATGACAAAATGACATTGTGATGTCTTTCTCACCATCTTAAACAAATTCATTTTTTAAAATTTCCCTTTACCTATTATGAATTGAGTTGCTATAAGCATTGATGTGACTGTTTCACTGTAGAATACTGATTTTAAGTCCTTTATGTATAAACTAAGGAGGGGACAACTGGGTCAAATGGTGGCTCCATTCCAAGTGTCCTTTCTTTCTTTCATTTTTTAATTTGCTCTTTTAAATTTTCTCCTTTTTTTGTATTTTCACAGACTACATTTTGATTCTTTGTACACAAATGGGGTCCAAATTTTCATTTCTATGGTTGTACACTATGTAGATTCACACGATTTGTGTAATCATTCAGTTACTTAGGGTAATGATGTCTGTCTCATTCCACCTCTTTCATACCCCTGCCCCCTCTCCCTTCTCATTTCCCTCTACATAACCAACTAGATGCCCTTCAACAGATGAATGCACAAAGAAAATGTGGTACATATATCCACTAAAATATTACTAAGCCTTAAAGAAGAATGAACTTATGGCATTTTATGGTAAATGGATAGAACTGGAGACTGTCACACTAAGTGAAATAAGCCAATCCCAGAAAACCAAAGGCCAAATGTTCTGTCTGACATGTGGATGCTAACACACAATGCAGGAGTGGGATGAGAATAGATAAGTGGATTAGACAAAGGGGACTGGAGGGGGATGGGTATAGTAAAGACAGTAGAACTAATTGAACATCACTTTCCTATGTTTGTGTTTGAACACATGACCAGTGAAACTCCATATCATGTACAACCACAAGAATGGGATCCTAATTAGAATAAGTTATACTCTACGTGTATATAATATGTCAAGAAAAACTCTACTGTCATGGATATCTAGAAAGAACAATTAAAAAAAAACAGAAAAATAAATAAAAATAAATAAATAAATAACATTCCCCTTCACCTCCCTATTCCTGTTCTCTTTGCTCCCTTTCACTCTTCTTCTGTTCTTATAGGTTTTTAACTAATGCATCATAGATACATAAATAAAGGAGAATTGGTAGATGTACACAGGAGAGTTTGGTAGGTTTAGTTCAACTTTTCCATTCTTACAACATTCTTCCTCCCTCCCCCCAACCCCCTTTCTCTCTGCACTCATCTCTCTTCTATAAACCCATCCATATTTTTTTTTTTTTTTGCAGTGCTGTGGATTGAACTCAGGACCTTGTGCATGTCAGGGAAGCACTCTACCATCTGAGTTATATCCCCAGGCCCTAAACTCATTCACTTTTTAAAAGAGAAATAAAAGGTGTATAGAAAGTCATCAATGGGATCATAAAATAAGATCAACTTCTCTATCAACCACAACAGTACATGAAAAATAAGGTAAAATGCTTCTGCTTCCCCAAAACAATGCTAACATGATATATTGAGTGGGATGAAGCCAAAGGTCTCTTTGGATTTATCTCCACAACCAAGAATGTTCTTCCTTCTTCTTTCCAGAGTCCTAGAGGATATTGGTTGCCAAGGAAAGTTGTAGAGCTTTGTTTTTCACAAGTGTTCATTCGTTTATTTGTGTTTGAAAGACCTATATGTGTACGTATTTAGGAAGAATACAGTGTAGTTCCGATTCCTGGGTCCATTGGGTAGAGATCAAGTCAGGGTCATTAGCACATGCATCTCTTCCAAGTTTTATCATTTGTTGTGGTGATGACATTCAGATTTCTCTATGGCATGATATGCAATTCATTTCTGCTTATTATGTTTACAGAACACCAAAGATTATTACTTTTCTCCAAAAATAATGTTTTAGCCATTATTGGACCACCCTTCCACACTGTAACTTTCTAATATCTCTTTTTTTGTTTTAGTCCTTGTCTTAAATTCCCATTTGGAAATGATCCTTATGAAAATTTTGAATTAAGGCAAATTATTCCTTTTGAGTAAGATGAAATATTTGATGATTTTTATGGTATTTTAACCTAAATGCAGCCACATTTTGTTTCACACTTTGCATATAGAATTACACCTGTTAGAATTTCAACTCTGAGTAAACTTGCCCTCAACTTTCAATGGGTTCCCCACTACCCATTATCCACAGAGCCTCTTCTTGCACTAGGCATATTGATATTCAATGGAGGAGACCCTGGAGGATCCCATTGCAGAGCCTGCCACTAAACCACAGGTTGACTTTAATTTATGTTTTGTTTTTTTGTGTTTCTTTTCTTTCCAGGATAAAGCTGTTTATCCTGCCAATTTCCCCATGCATTTAGTTTGATGGGATGCTGTTGTTGCCAAAAGCTCAATCCTTGTCCCTGATACCAATCCAGTAATGAGGACATGGTTTTGAGAGAAAGGAAAAAGGTTTATTGCTTTGCTCATGAAGAAGAAACCCAGGGGCCTCCTGTCCCAAAGGCTGTGATTCTCTCCATCAGCAGGAACAGGGGGCTGTTTAAGTGGTGACTCAAAGGCTGCATTCCAGTGTTCCCTGTCTGGAGTTGTGATTCACTTCTTAATTTGGGAGGCAGACATTTCTGAGATCTTCTGGTGCCATCCCCAAACTCTGGATTACTTTGTTCCCTTGATGGGAAATGCTCAGCCTGCCTAGGATGGGGAAGAAAGGTAACCCTGTTTCCCCTGAGTTTAGGGAGGGGGGAAGATTAGGGAGAAGCAGGGAGAGAGGAAGAAGAGAAAGAAACATGTTTCTTTAAAATATAACATGAAGTGGCAAAGCAGCAAGGGCTGTGTTCAGAACATAAAATGGACCACATGTTACACCAACCATTTTTGTTCATATTAGGAAACTCAGACTATGGGTTTAACTTTGACAGATTAACATTGCAAAGAGAGCACAGAGAGGGCTGTCACCAAAGCACAGAAGGACAGGAACTCAGCTTTCTGCCTCTGGCCCCCTGTCCAGGCACAGCATCTGCATCTATTGCAACCACCTGGGACTGTTGAGGAGCTGACTTCCTGGGAGTGATACTGCCGTTCACTGGTGACAAGTTCTGCTCCCTCTATTTTTGAAGATTGAACACAAGATAAGCACACCAAGGCAAGCATATTAAACAGATTTTATTTAAAGGAAATAATATAGTCTTCTCCCAGGAGGGAGAAGGGGGACATGGCTGATGTTCTAAACTCCCAAGAAGTGAGTGGATCCTACATCTTTTTTAGTTAAGGTCTCTTTTGTTCTCCAGTTCTCTCCCCTCTTATCATTCCTTCCTGCCTACACGACTAAGCCTAGTTTTGCAGGTGAGATGTAAAAAGTGAAAAGCGGATGGGGCAGGGGGAGGGCCAAGGTGATTCAGGCAGGTATGGGTCATGGGGGCATTAATTAGCATCTCCTTGCCTGTAGTCCCTGACAAGGGAGGGTAAATTTGGTAATCAATGGGCTCTGCAGGTCCTTGACATTTGATTCTTCCAGGGACAGTCTCCAACTTCCAGAGGCAGATGGCTTTCATGACCTCCATTTCCTGGATTTGACTGAATCCCCTATTTCTACACTAACTGCCTTTCCCCAGTTCTGGCTTCATTTTCCCTTTTGCTTTAGGAACTCCTTACTACTGTAAGGAAAGGGGGTGATGACCACTCTGGCTGCTTTGGAGCTGGAAGGAGGCAAGGAGGGGAAGCAGTTTGGAGTTCCCTTTTAAAAATTGGGTCAATTGAGAGGTCCAAGGTAGAAGCCTGGTTGGGGAAGAGTAGGTTGTTAAGTCATCTGGGGGTGGGTGCTTCTATAAGAGAAGAACAAAAAGACATGAGTACTGAAATGAGATTAGTACAAGGTAAATGTTTCAGAATCTGGAACATGCCAATGAATATTGTGAAGATGGCAGAAGTCAATCTCTCACCAGGAGTTGGAAAAACTGAGATATTTTTCCCATAAAAGGCCTAACAAAGGCTCGAGAGGACAAGACCTTTATATGGTAACTTTAACTTTGTCCAGTTATCAGGAATGTAAACACAACATTTAACTTTTAATGTCATTGATGTCCCCAGAAAATATATTTAAGCTACTAATGTCATCTGCTTTTTGTACTATATCCCTTTATTAATATAACCTGTGTTTAGTACTTAGGGCTCTGTTCTGTTACTTAGGGCTAGATAATCATACTAGCAAACAGATTAAGCCTACCTGTGTCTGTAGGCCCTAAACTGACTAAAAACTTCCGACTCTGGCAGTTTCTCTTAATAGTTATCAGGCACATTTGCCTAAGAATCTCTTTTGTTACTTTTAGTCTTTATTCTAGTGGGCTAACACAAGTGTACATCTTAAATTATATTTAACTATTATTTCTTTTAAATGTCCAAGAATGGCTATATTTTGGTTTTAACTGTTTTGCTAGGTGTCTAAGATCAAGCTGGTCAAATTAACCTGTTCCTGTCTGTTAAAGAGTCACCGAGTTCCCACAGGGGACACTTGTACAGAACTTGGGAAGAGCATCTTCTTAGCTCCATCAGTGTCATTTGTTAGACAGGGTCTCCTCAATGAGGTAGCTTCCCTTGGAATCATCAAGGGATGTGTCCCTTTTTCCATGACTCTCCTCTGCAGCAGGTGCACTGATTGGCTTTTCATCCTCCTGTGGTCTCATCAATGTTGATCAGGAGGTTGTGTGACCCACACAGAGTTGCAAAGCTCCTTAGAGAAGTCCTCTTGTTCCCTGGATTCAAGCTGACTGAGGACAAGATCAAAATACCAGTCTATCTTGGCCTCTGTATTTAATCTCAATTTCTAAGTTTGATTTTAACCATCTGGCAAGCCTCACCAGTCATAAAGTAAGAGTACTGGGATTTAATTTCAATGTCTATAACTTTACAGTTATTTTTTATTTAACTGGAGTCTGTATTAGTACTGGAAGTTACCACTCTCCGTTCTATAGGTGATGGCCTGGCTTATTGTCATTAATTACCTAGTTTGTGTGTTCTTGAAGCAGCTACTTCTGCAAAACAGTAACAGATAACTGTTTTACAAAATGAAATTAGCAAGAGTAAAAATATATTTAGTTTGTATAATAGCTCTATTCAATTTGGCTGAGCTATACATTTATCCCCTGTTTTAGATCATAGTAATTTTAAAACAAGAACCAATTTTTTGAATATAACTTTAAAGAAGCTGGAGTTTGACTTATTTTGTAGCCACTCTAACATTCAGTAAGGTGGGAGGCAAAGCTATATCTCAGATAAGATGTGGCTCTTTACAAATCTTAAGTGAAGAGTTCAAATTCAAATTCTTTTTTTGTTTGTTTGTTTTTGGTTTTGGTTTTTTTTTTTTTTTTTTTTTTTTGGCGGTTCTGGGGATCAAACTCAAGGCCTTGTGCTTGCAAGGCATGTACTCTACCAGCTGAGCTATCTCCCCAGCCCGAAGTGTTCAAATTCTGATGGTGATATTTGCTTCTTTCTTAAATATCATTTTAAGAAGTTTACATATATTGATTCCTGAGTCTATATGAACATTAGTTAACACAATTTAACATTATATCAAAAACATGAATTAAAGAAAGACTGAGAGAGTCTTTAATTTTCCTTATGTGTGGCAAAGTGGCAGAATGCTTTTATGTTTCATTATATTAACCTTTTGTTGTTAAACAAATCAGGCTCTCATTAACTTTTAGAAAAACATTTACATTTAAAATATTTCATCTCAGTGTAAAAAGTAACAAATTTTACATATACCCTATTGAGAACAGGTCCTATAATAGAATATTAAATGACAGAAATAAATTCCCAATAAAATTTACTCTTTATAAGTTTAAAATTACCATTACAGACAAGTTTAGTTTGGAAAATAGCAGCTTGATAAATTTCCTGCTTTAAAAACTTGTATACCTGGAAAATATGAACACATTTAATATACAAAGAGTGACCATTTTACAATTACCTTGACAATTTTATATTACCAAATTCAGTTTTTTTAAAGAAAAATTTAGACTTTGTAACATAGTACAATACTCTAACAGTTGTTTAACCATAATTGTATAAACCCCAATTTTTAAGACTATTTGTTCTAAAGAATAAAACTTAATAGACACAAAATCAAGAGTAAATTAGTGTTTCTAAGAAATCCTTGTCATTTTAACATATAGGTTAAACTTTGGTTTATATCAGTACAATAGTATTTGACCTTAGGAAAAACCTTAAATAGCTTTAACTGACTGTCTCACATACATGTAACCAACTTAGTTACATGCAAACTTGTTGAAATTTGCCCTTTGCTTACACAGACTTTCTTAGCACTTACTTAGATGCTCATGTATTTTGTTACATAAAATCTTTCTTCCCCAGATTTTGTTCTTCACTAAATATATTTCCATATCTAGAACCTTTTATTTTCTCTTTCCTATCTGTTGACCCCCTTTTTTTTTTCACATTCTGAGACAACTCTTAAGAAATTACTGAACTTAGATAAATTACTCCATTTTAATAAGATTAAATATTTTGTTATTTATAGTACCCTAGTTGAAACACAGTTGAAACATTTGGAACCCTTTGTATATAGAATTGTACCTGTTGGGACATAACTCTTAGTAATCTTGTTTTTAGTTTAGTGATGACACAAAGAAATTTTAAACCCTTTTTATTTACCAACCTATGAAACACCAATAACGTTTTTTACCCCATGGAATTTAAGGAGTTAAGAGTACACGATATTATTTAAGGATTAGCATTTTAACTTTGTAAATTAATCAGATGTCTCTACAAATACATTTGAGTAATCTCATACATGTTAACTCTAATTTACTTATTTTTGTAAAAACCAAGATATCAGACAAGTGTCCTGAACAGTATTTGCCATCTCTTTCCTGTTGAAGAAAATTCCTAGAAACAATTGATATTAGAATTTTTATTAACATCAACATTTTATTAGTTTGACTATCTAGAGACTTGTGAATTATTTTTAAAGACATTTTACTTTTTATTAGTTTATCAAATTTAAATTTAACCTTTTTAAATCATGTGAATTAAAAGTATCTGGATCCATTTTTTTATTTTAATTATAGAAGTGTTCAATTTTGATACAGACAAAACATGACGTCAGACAGCATGACATACAAATAACACAAAATCAAAGGACTTATAACTTTACAGGTGAATCTCCATTGCAATGTAAAAGCTGTTTAAAAACTCTAGTTGAATAAAAAATAGAACGATAAAAAAAATCATGAGCTCAAAAAAAAATTTTAAATTAAAAAATATATAGAGTCCTGGAAAAATGATACGGCCATTAATTAGTAAAGTACCATAAAATTTACTTTTGCTGGAGATTAGGTAAGACTCTTTTTACTTTTTTTGTCTTGGGTTTGAGACTGGTCTCCTGAGTCTTCAGGCTTCCTCTATTTACATTTCAATGTAAGCCTTGACTGAGATCTGGAAGGAGCTAACAGGTTTTAGCAGAAACAGACATCTCTGAATTTTGTTAAGTCCTTAGCTAGGGTTTGTCCAGAACAGGTGAGGGGAACAGGTGAGGGCCATCTCTAAATCCTGAGGCAACACTGTCTATGTTAGTTGAGATACATTATCTGGTTCCCAAAGGCAAACAGAAATTGCTATTCAGAGTGTAGTGTATACAGGAAAAGCCATCTTTTAAATCTAACTTAGTAAACCAAACAGCAGCTGGAATTTCAGATAACAGAGTAAGAACTACAGGGTGGGGTAATTACTGCTTAATTTTTCTAAGGTTTTGGACTAGACAGTTTGCTTTTTACCTCCTAAAATGGGTGAATTGCATGGGCTTTTGCAAGGCATTAAAAGTTTCTATCAATTTAAATGATCTTTAATAAGATCTTTTTTTTTTTTTTTTTTTTTGTCTTTATGCTCCCTTTTCTTTCTTTTTGATCTCTATGAAAAATGGAAGATGCAAGCTGGAGAAGATCTGATCAGGCCCTCGTGCCAATTGTTGTAATTTCCTCTAAATGTTTGGGGCTGGTTGAATGATAAATTTATACTTTAAAGTAGGTGGCCCTCTATGGATTCAGGATTCAGAGTGGTGTGTTTTCTTATTGCCTTCCAATGTCTCTCCATGAAAATAGCAGGACTTTCCTGAAGGCCTCATAATAGATTTTTAGGCCTCCTACTCATTATTGGAATCCCAGTTAGGATGGTTTCTGGGAACTGCCGGTGCTCTAGATGGTTAATAGCATAATTTTTCAGGTGACTTAAGTTTTGAAACATCTCAATATTTATTAGGATCCTCCAAAAACCTCCCTAAATTTATTTTTGTCTGTCTTAAGTTGGGAGGGTCCCTTGATTTTCCTCCGTTAGTAGGTGATTCCTCAAGGATTTCTCCTCTCATGGTAGATATTGATGGCAAGCATTGCCGGGGTCCAGGCCTAGCAGGAGTCCATGGGTTCCACACAGGTAAATGGGGCGCAGAGAGACAGCATCAGCGATGGAGGGAGAATGAAAGACACAGACTCTAGTTCTGGTGCAATCACTCCCACTTTATTCTGGGGAAGGCTGGGTTTATATACATTATTCTTCAGGCTATAATGGCAGTCTTGTGGTTAATGAAATTAAAGAAGTTTCCAAAGCATAGGCAGAAAACAGTAACCTTACAGATTATCCTTACCTAATCACAATTGTTTTAAGAATATCTAACTACCTCAATGAGCTAATACAATGATTATTTCCTTAATTTATAAACTCTATTTGACCTAAGACTATTCTTATTACTCTCGCGGTTAAAGCGATAGACAGTAATCTCATGTGACCATCTCTACTAGATCCTTCTGGTTAATATCTAAATTGCTGAGTTAAGGGCTACAGGAGGGCAGTGGTCTCAGTGGTTCTTGTGGCCAAGATTTTTTACTGAATAGATTACATTGTCTTATGCAGCTCTTTTTTTCCAGAACAGGTCATTGTGCACCAACATTTATTATAGGGGTGACCTATTCTTTGTAGGAAGGAAGGAATGTTGTGAAACCTTATTCTCTTACCCCACCACCACACATAAACAAAACGATCTTAGGATTTAAGCAGCCTGTTGGAGACAAAGGCAGATCTATATCTATTTTCTCCAGAAGGTTTCAGGGACTCATTGCATGGTTGCAAAATTGTTTTTGACTTGTTAGTGGTAAAGACCCATTGTCTTTCAGATTGTAGGTAATATTTTCTGGAATTTTTGTTTTATTCCCCTTGTCCCCTTAAGCAATCCGTTCAGACTGAAATGAGTAATATATTATCAGAAAAACACAGCAGAAAAAACACCATGCTCCAGAGCAAAATATCCAGCAATTCCCTTTAGGATGAGCCTTTGCAAACATGCTCCAGAGGATCTTTGTCAAGCACTGGATGGAATTCCGGATGCCCCCACAAAGCATGGTAATATATGAAAGTCACTTTTCATGATCATTTGTAATTTAGCAGTATGCAGGATAGTGGTGAACATGGCAATACTGTTGAGAGAGAAGCTCCCTTCTGATTTAGAAGTATTAGGGAAATTTCCCTAACTGAGCTTTCTTATGGTCCAGAAAACCCGTCTCTCACTACCTGGCATTGCCAAAGTTATTTCTGGCCTTCTTAGGCAAAGTGCTAGGGTCCTAGTTTGCACTGTCCTACAGACCCTGGGAGGTTTCAGACTTAAGGGCCTTACTGCTTTCCTCCCTGCCACTATAAACTCCTAACTGTGAAAAAAAAAAATGATGACAAAAGTAAAAAGTGTGCCTTTTGCCTATGTTTTTGCCCTGTAGACTAAAGAATCTCTGGAGGGTGAGGGATAGATATCTTGGTTCTTAGGCCTAGGTTGATTTTAAATGCCTCCCTCTTGCAGCTTAAAGAGAACACAGTGAGCACATTTAAGCACAGGAACAGTAATGGGGAGACTCTAAATAGACTATGCGAACAAAGGGAACCTGGGCATTTTCATGCTAATCATCCCAGGTCTTAATCCTACAGTTTGAATTCCTAGTGTCTGACCAGCAAGGGAAGGAGAGCATCCAGGAGGGAATGGATATGCAGGAATGTTGTGCATCCCATACAGAGGCAAAGGTTATTGGCGCTTTCCCTCAGTGCCATTCATCTACCAACCACCCTGGTTACCCCTTAGAGTGGTAAGAAGGGGGAGTCTGGAGAAGGAACATTTGGGGTTCACCTGAGAGTAGCCCGGGACAGAGAACCCTGCGGTTATTCCAACCCTTCCTCTGCCTCCATGCAGCCTGGGTAGATCAGGACTAGGGACACTGTGTACTGATGGGAATTGTGCTCTGGGCCTGGAGAGAAAAGTAGGAAATGGTTTTGGCACAGTCCAACATGCCTGGTCTGCACAGAGCAGGTGCTTGGAAACTGCCTGGGCCAGGAACCTCTCACCCGAGTCTTGAAGAATGGCGGCTGCGTTTAAATAGCCGACGGGTGCCCATTTTACCCTCCAAAAATAAAGACACAGAAAGATGCACCTCAAACAGATGTGGGTGCGTGGAGAGAGAAGCTCACTTACCTAGGCACAAATCTCAGTGGGACCACCAAATCTGACACTGTCATTTAACGGCGACAAATTTTTCTCCCTCGAATGTTGAAGACTGAACACTAGAGAAGCATGCCGAGGCAAGCATATTAAGCAGGTTTCATTTAAAGGTAATAATACAGACTTCTCCCAGGAGGGAGAAGGGGGCCATGGCTGATGTTCTAAAGTCCCCAGAAGTTAGTGCACCCTACATCTTTTATAGGTTAAGGTCTCTTTTGTTCTCCAGTTCTCTCTCACCTTATCCTTCCTTCCTGCCTACATGACTAGGCCTGGTTTTGCAGGTGAGATGTAAAAAGTGAGAAGGGGATGGGGCAGGGGAGGGCCAAGATGATTCAGGCAGGTAAGGGCCCAGGGGACACTAATTAGCATCTCCTTGCCTCTAGTCCCTGACAATCAAATTTGGTAATCAATGGGCTCTGCAGGTCCTTGACATTCCATTCTTCCAGGGGCAGTCTCCAACTTTCAGAGGCAGATGGCTTTCATGACCTCCATTTCCTGGATTTGATCAGATCCCCTATTTCTACACTAACTGCCTGTCCCCAATTCTGGCTTCAGAGGAGGTCACCCCATGCAGGGCTCAGTGAAGCCCCAAAACCTGAAACTGCACACTTAGTTGTGAAGTCACTGTAATGAACAAGGATTCTCTTTACTGACTTGATGCACTAGAAGTAGATTTTTCTTTCCTTGGAGAACTGAGGGCATCTTCACAGATAAAATTCCAATATTTCAAAATGATCTGAAGCCTCTGAGATAATCTAATTGTGTAAATCTTATGAATAACGAGACTGTGCAGGATGGGTGGTAATGTGACTGCATAAGGAAACAGCTATCCAGGAACAGCCTCATTTCCCTGGTTAATTGATGATGAAAATTCAGTCCCCATGCCTCACAGGAAGCCCTCCTGTGGGAGGGGCATGTGTGCCCTTATGTGGGATCTGGATGAAGAGTCTATGAGCAAACTCATGGAAGCAGGGACAGACCTCAAAAGATCAGAGAAGCTTGCTTTATTCAGCTGGGAATGGCATGTTTCTAGGAAATGGGTCTGATTTTTATAGGGTTAGTGAGGGTTCATCATAGCAAAATATTCAGTGTGACTTCATCATCAGAGACTGAATTATACCAGAATGTGTCAATTGGGCAGTCAGGAAAACGGTTGCACAAGAGGAAACTGTGAGAGTTCAGATGTCACTGTCCTCCTTTCTCCCTTTGGGTCATTGTTTCCACATCCTTCAGTCTCCTTGTCCTGAACTTGACTCTCTAAGAGTGCACCACATCACAGTCTGCTGAAGCTAGGAATGCTCCTGCAGTTTCTGCTTCTCTGAAACCCAAAGAAAGAAAACTTTAAAGAACTTAAATTATATGACAACTATCTCAAGTTGAATAAAAGTAATACTCAGGCTTCACACTAATTTAAAATGCACATGGCCATTATTTTGTTTCATTCTTTAAGAAAAATGTAGTGATGAAAAAATAAGGTATTCTGGTGAGCCAGGAGTCCTGTCGCTGTGACTCACCAGCTGTGGAAGCCCAAATCCAAATCAAATCATACATGCTAGAGGAGAAACTGTCCTTCCTATGAGCTTCCTCAAGGCCTCCTTCATGTCCCTGTTCCTCAGGCTGTAGATAAAGGGGTTGAGCATTTGTGGGACCACAGTGTACATCACTGAAGCCACAGCAGAATTCCTGGGGGAGTCAGTCACTGCAGAGCTGATGTACACCCCAAATCCTGTCCCATAGAACAAGGAGACCACAGACAGGTGAGACGCACAGGTGGAAAAGGCTTTATGCTTCCCTTCTGATGAGGGCATTCTCAAGACAGAGGACATTATGTGAGAATAAGAGAAAATGATCCCAGAGATGGCAGTAACAGCAAGCAGACCAATCACCAAATATACCAGGATGTTGTTGACAAGGGTGTCAGAACAGGCCAGCTTGAAGACCTGAGCAAGTTCACAGAAGAATTGGGGGATCTCCAGGTCTGTGCAGAAGGACAGCCGCAGCACCATCAGAGTGTGGAGGAGGGCGTGCACAACACTAATGAGCAGGGAGAGTAGAAGCAGGAGGATGCAGAAGATTGGGTTCATGATGACCGTGTACCTCAGGGTGTGACAAATGGCCACATAGCGATCATAGGCCATCGCTACAAGGAGACAATTTTCTAAACCACCAAAAATCAAGACAGAACAGACCTGAGAGAAGTAGCCTGTGTAGGTGATGCTCTGATCCTGTGCTTGGATGTTGGCCAGCATCTTGAGGATGGTGGTTGTGCTAAAACAGATGTCAGTGAAGGACAGGTTGGAGAGGAAGAAGTACATGGGGGTGTGGAGGTGGGGGTCAGAGCTGACGGCCAAGATGATGAGCAGGTTCCCAAGCACTGTGACCAGGTACATGGACAGGAACAGGCTGAAGATGAGGGGCTGCAGTGCTGGGTCCTCTGTCAGTCCCAAAAGCAGGAATTCCAAAACAGCTGTGTGGTTTCTAGTTGCCATGTTGAAGAATCTGAGGGAAGTGCTGGGTGAACAGAAAATGAATGGATAGAAGCAGAAACACTCTTTAAATCCACACCTGCAGACACCGTGGTCTTATGATTCCTGGACCTAAGATCTGTGAGAAAATGAAGTTCTGCTTTTATGACCCCCTATCTCTGGTACTTGGTTATGGCAGTCCTACCAACTAGTACACTCACAAGGAGACCTCCTCAGCATCTGTACAATTAGTCAAGTGAATTTCAGAATATTTTCTAACATCACCATCACCGTCCAGAGTTCAAGATGAATGTCACACAGAATGGGAACTTGTTGCAGACCGTTTATTGGAGAGGTACCAGGACCCATCCCTCTCTCCCTTGTTCCTATTCCCCTCACTGCTTCCAAGGATGAAATTCTAGTAACATTCTTGCCCTCAAGTCCAAAGCATTTCTTCACAGACTCTGTGTTACCTGGAGGGCTTCAAGGGGAATGGTTTCAGCATCTGACCCAGATACTAGAGAGAAGATTCATCCTCAGAAACACAGAGAAGGTAACTGAGTCAACAGGTTCCTGTTCACAAGGAATCATCACTGGGAAGAGGCCCAGGTGTTGTGTCTTCATGTATCAGGGCTGCAGAGTGAGGTGGTCACAAACTGACTCCTATCTTCTCTCTTCCCCTGGGGTTCAATATTCAAAGCTCCTCATTAGACCAGTTATTTTAGAATCATTCAGATCCCAGGAGTGCATATCTTTAAAGACCAAGAGTATATAAAACAGGAATTTGGAATGGCTGATTTCCTGACCCTGGAGGACACATGTACCCAATTCAGTTGTCCACTTTTTTTTTCCTACTCATCTCCATGTTATGCACCTGGCTGTCCACGCTCATTAATTCCCAGTATTCCTTTTAACTTACAAACAAAAAAATCCACATAATTACTAATATCAGGAACACTGATTCCTATTGTAGATGTAATCATATGCTTTAGATGTATGGGCAAAAATAATGTAATTATAGCTGGGTAAGGTGGTGCATGCCTGCAATCCCAGTGGCCAGGAGGTTGAGTCAGAAGGATCATGAGTTCAAACCCAGTCTCAGCAATGGCGAGGCACGAAGCAACTCAATGCTACCCTGCCTTTAAATAAATAATGCAAAATAGCACTGGGAATGTGACTCATTGGTCAAGTGCTCCTAAGTTCAAATCCCAATACCTTCACAGTCCAAAAAAGAATATAATTATATTCACTAAGATAAAGTGAAAATACAAACATTCAAGAGTGTTTTTACGTATGTCACATTGATATTTAATGAATCTTAGTATTTGTTTTTATGCTTGCAGAGAACATAATGAATCCCAGCATATTGATTCTAATTATTGTATTGATCCTAACCAATGTTGATTGACAAAAATATGGGAAGGGCAACAAATTTCTGAGTATAATTCTATAAATACTTTTAAAAATATTGTTGCAATAGTTACAATAATTTTCTTCACAATTGGAGAAATTTTGAGTTGGAATCATAGTCCTTCATGTTTAATTTGAGTGTTAATTTAGGTATAAAGTCATCAAAAGGTAGTTCAGTGCAGATATGTCCCACACACTCTGAACATTTGTGCTCATTTTAGAACCTCTTATACTTAAGGGCTTCAACATTTCCTGAGTTTATCAATATAGTTTATAAACACAGCGTCCACTCATGTTAAAAATGCTTCAAAAACTAATGATAGAAAGAACTTGCCTCAACAGAGAAAACAAACAAGAGCTTGAAGAGAGAGTCTAAGGCATGGGAGAAGACTTTTGCAACCCATCTGAGACATTAATATCCAGAATATATAAAAAGCTCAAAAACATAACAGGGAAAAAACAAAGAATCCAATTAATAAGCAGGGGGGAAATAACTAAACAGAGGAAGAAATTCACAGGACCAAGAAGTATATGAAAAAATGTTCAATAGTGTTAGCAGTTAGAGAAATGCAGATGAAACCTACTTGGAGATTTCATCTCATTCCAGGCAGAAGGGCAATTCACAAGAACACAAATAATTCTTAAGGGTGGGTGAGGACTTGAGGGAAAAGTACACTCACATATTGTTGGTGGGAACAAATCAGTGCAATCCCTCTTGAACACAGTATGGAGGTTCCTCATAACACGAGAAGTGGAACCACCATAGGACCCAGCTGTCCCACTCCTTGGCACAGGTCCCAAAGACCTGAAATCAGCAGGCTACAGAGGTGCAGCTGCATCTCTGCCCATGCCATGCCCCTGAGCTGCCCCCAGCCCCACATCTGCTACTTTGATGAGACATACTCCACCATTACTTCCTGAAGATTAAATCAAAATTGTGGGCTGATGGATTGTAATTATTTTCTGTCAAAACATAAGAATGAAAGAAAAGATAGACTATGCAAGGTGATTAAAAAAAGAAAAGAAAAAAAGGAGTAATGTATTAATATGTCCTAAACTGAATCCTAGGATGATAATGACATAACCTCTTAAATTTAGTGTCCAGCAGCCTGAAGATCTGCAGGACTAGGAAGATTGACAGGGCAAAAGTGAACCCTGTGCAACACACCAGAACAGACTGAGGCAGGAGGGGTGTGAGGTAAAGCCAGCTCAGTTGTTCTATTTGAGGGAACTAAAATGTCTGCTCAATACAAGAGGCTTGGCAGGGAACTGGGATGGTGAATGCCCTCTTCTTGCTCTGTGAGATGAACATGATTCATGGCTGAGGACATGAGCTGGAATTTGCTAAGCTCCTTAAGTCTGCAACTTGGTTGATTGTGGGGGCGCCTGGCTCTCCTTGCAGTGCTTGACAGAGTTCCACAGAAGGATGATTGCAAAGACTCATCCTAAAAGGATTGCATGCCAGATGTATGCCTCCCTAGCTTGGATGTTATTCTGTGGAGTTTTCCTAATAATATATTACTCACTTCAGTCTGGGGATCTTGCTAGAGGTGATGGGAATAATTCTACAAATTTCCAGAAAAAATCATGTTAAAACCCTGTGATGTTAACCTCACTACAGAAGAATGTTTTTATTATGTTAAAAACCAAACACTGCATTTACTGGCACAGCCAGAACCTGTTGGGGCACAATGTTTCCCCAAGTTCTAAGCACAAAGCACCTCCCACAGTAGCTATGGACCAGCTTATTTTATCAATGCCAAACCCTGGTACCCCCCTAAAGGCAAGCCCTTAGAGAAGGTAGATATAGATCTCCCCCTGTCTCCTACAGGGTGGTTTAATCCAGATGATGGTTTTGTTTATGTGTGGTGGTAAGGTAAAAGAATAAGGTTTCACAACATTCCTTCCTTTCTACAAGGAATATGTTACCCCTATATTAAACATTGGTACATAATAACCATTGGGACCGCTGCCCTCCTGTAGCCCTTAACTCAGCAATTTAGATATTAACCAGAAGGACCTAGTAGAGATGGTAACATGACATTATTTGTCTATTGCTTTACTGCAAAAGTAATAAGAATAGTCTTAGTCATATAGAGTTTAGATATTAAGGAAATAAACATTGTATTAGCTCATTGATATAGTTAGATATTCTTAAAACAATTGTGATTAGGTAAGGATAATCTGTAAGGTTACTGTTTTCCCATAATCTTTCGGTAAATACAATTTCTGCCTATACTTTGGAAACTTCTTTGATTTTATTAACCACAAGCCTGATATCAAAGCCTGAAGAAAAATGTATATAAACCCAGCTTTCCCCAGAATAAAGTGGGAATGATTGCACCAGATCTAGAGTCTGTGTCTTTCATTCTCCATCCATTGCGGATGCTGTCTCCCCGCGCCCCATTACCAGTGTGGAACCCATGGACTCCTGCTATGGCTTGACCCCGGCAGTTGAGGAAACCATACCATGTGGCCTATAATTCCACAGGGGATGTGGCATGGCTGTAGTTATCTTGGACTCCTGGGAACTCATGGTGGAATAGTTTTAAAGTGATTAAGAATCTAAAAAGGAATAATAATCCTCAACTATCTTGGATTGTGTAGTAAGGGTGAAAGGGGATTTACCTGAGTCTGGGGTAGTCCTGATGGAGTGTAAATTCCTGCACTGTGTAGAAATAACAGGTGAACATGACAAGGGCTTTTAGGATAATTGGGAAGTTAAAGTAAAATGCAAAAAAATCATGTCAGACAATAGCTAGATTGTGGAACCAACTAGATGCCCTTCAACAGGAATGGATAAAGAAACTGTGGTATATATACACAATGGAATACTATTCAGCCATAAAGAAGAATATTATGGCATTTGCTGGTAAGTGGTTGGAGTTAGAGAATATCATGCTAAGCGAAATAAGCCAATCCCCCAAAACCAAAAGCCGAATGTTTTCCCTGATAAGTGGATGATGATATGTAATGGGGGTAGGGGGTGTGGAGTGAGAAGAGAATGGAGGGACTTTAAATTAGGTAAAAGGAAATGAGAGGGAGGGAGCATATGAAAAATCATGGAATGAGACAGACATCATTACCCTATGTACATTCATACACGAATGGTATGAATCTACATCGTGCACAACCATAGAAATGAAATGATGTACCACATTTGTGTACAAGGAATCAGAATGCAGTCTGTAAAAAAGTAAAATAAGTAAATAAATGATGAAACAAACAAACAAACCAAAAAATCATGTCAGAGTCATTTTGTCAACTGACAATCCACCTTAAATTCACTCTAGTTGATTAGCACTGACATAGGGGATGGCTGAGAGGAGATTTGTGTTCCTATATCCCTCAGAAGGATATTCTTCCTCGTGCCAAGATACAGCCTATGAATGTTGCTGCTGTGACTGCAAAGAGGGGTAGAATAATATTTTATGTTTCAGTAAAGATATAGAATCCACAGTAAAGACCTGTGCTTACATGGAGGAATAAGCCGATAAAGAAGACAGAAGTACCCTTCACACACAAGAAACACAAGAGTTGTCTGTGGTTAACCTCTCAACAAAGGTGTAACAGAAGAAAATGCTGTTATTGAGTCTGATGTATAGTGTATAGGTAGGAAAGCTCTGGTAAGAAGATGATTAGGGATACTCCTAAAAGGGATCCAAAGTCTCCCCATACTGAGGTATGGGAGAGGAATGGAAAGTCAATGAGTGAGCTCTAAATTACTCCCATTAAAGTGTGGATTTTGCAGATGTTGGTCATTCTGGTTTGTGTAGTTGAATAACACAGATGATTTTCATGTCACTAGTTATTCTTCAATTCCATGTACAAATAATGTAAATGCTACATTTTCCTTAAGTATAGTTATTGTTCTAGGGCTTGTAGGATTTTCTTCAAAAGTGTCACATTTATGTCACTGTAACTTTACTGTGAGCAATAGACAGGGGGTGCTTTCTAATTTGATTACATCTAATAGAGTTGACACTGATTTTTGGCTTATAATTAAATTTAGATGGGGCAATAGTGAGTGTATAATAATTGGGAAATTAATATGGTGGCAAATTTAGCAAAATTTGAATAATATTAGGTTTTGAGATTTAAAGTTAATAGATTAAGATCTACTGTGATGATAATGTCTACAATGTCAGTCAAGGGGGCTGTTATCTTTAGAGGCAGTGGTATGGTTATGAGTGGGATATTTATAGGAGGGATGTTGACAGAATGGAGAAATCCTACAAAATGCTGCCAGTTGTAAGGTGTTTACTTGAATTAATTAATAAATATTTTTGCTAATACAGGTCAGTGTTGCACATTGTGGCTGTCATAGTAGAGCAAAGGAAATCCAGGCACATGCTGTAGACAGCAGTGAGGGACGTGGCAAAGAGGGTAATAAACGTTGGTACAGACCCCACCATTAGGCTTTCAGAGTAGAGACCTGCTAGAAGAGGCATTCCTGAGAGGCCAGGCTTCCACTGGTGAGTGAGGATGGGTAAATGGTAAGGCTTAAAATAGGCCTCTTCTTTTTCTCAAATGTCCTTTTCACCATTCATGCTGTGGATGATCAGTCCAGAGCAAGTGAATAGTATAGCTTTAAAAACGGCATGGGTGCGGGTATGCAGAAATGTGAGGTGAGGGTGATCAACATCTATGGCAACTGTTATTCATCCCAAGGGCCTGAAAGTGGAGAAGCCAGCCATTCTATTTAAAGTCCTTCTGTGGTATGGCACAGAGAGTGGTGAAAGTGTAGCAAGAGCTCCTAGGCATAGAGCCAGTGTTTGATTAGATTAATTGTAGGAGCAGAGCAAAGGAATGGAGCATAGAGATTAAAATCACTATCCAAGGTCACAGAGATGGCCAAATGCCAAGTCAGATCCAAAGTCCAGTTTGAGATGTAGGTAGCTTTCCATTATAACCATTGT
Organism: Sciurus vulgaris; assembly: GCF_902686455.1. Taxonomy (NCBI): domain Eukaryota; kingdom Metazoa; phylum Chordata; class Mammalia; order Rodentia; family Sciuridae; genus Sciurus; species Sciurus vulgaris. The sequence continues at coordinate 7,825,595 of NC_136477.1, forward strand.
GGAAGATGTGGGGTTTGAGAGTCAGGCTTTCTGGCTCATGAGCAGTTCTTTTATTTTATTTTTTTTTAAACATTTTACAGACTGTGTATTGATCCATTGTACAAAAATAGGGTACACCATTTTGTTTCTGTGGTTGTGCACGATGAATATTCATACCATTCATGTAATCATGCATGTATATAGGGTGAGAATGTCAGTCTCATTCCACCATCTTTCATACCCCGCTCCCTCTCATTTCCCTCTAAACTTCCTCCATTCTTCTCTCACTCCCCACTCACCTCCCCAATTATATATCAACATCCACTTATTAGGGAAAACATTCCACCTTTGGTTTTGGGGCTTGGATTTTTTCACTTAAAATGATATTCCCAATTCCATCCCTTTCTCTGCAAATGCCATAATATTATTATTCTTTAAGGCTGAATAATATTCCGTTGTGTATATATACCAGTGGTGCTGTCTTCTGATTTCCTGGTAGAGAAGGAAGCACACAGCAGGTGATAAAGTCACAGAGAAGAAGGTGACTGAACCTTCATCTTCTCAGAGAACAGACGTCCAAGGGCTCCCTTCATTTCTCTGTTCCTCAAGCTGTAGATGAAGGGGTTCAGCATTTGAGGGACCACCATGTACATCATTGAAGCCACTACACTCTTAATGGAAGAGTCACTTACTGCAGAACTTATATACACACCAAAACCTGTCCCATAGAATAAGGAAACAACTGAGAGGTGAGACCCACAGGTGGAAAAGGCTTTATACCTTCCACCCACTGATGGGATCCTCAAAATAGAGGAGACAATTTGAGCATAAGAGAAAATAATCCCAGAGAGAGGGATGCCAGCAAATAGGCTTGTTCCCCAAAATACCAGCAAATTATTAATTAGAGTGTCAGAACAGGCCAGTGTGATGACTTGAGTCAGTTCACAGAGGAAGTGGGGTATCTCCAGTGCTGTGCAGAAGGACAGCCTGAGCACCATCAGAGTGTGCAGGAGGGCATTCACAGTGGTGACCAGCAGGCAGAGTAGAACCAGCAGGACACAGAGGTGGGGGTTCATGATGACAGTGTATCTCAGGGGGTGGCAAATGGCCACATAGCGGTCATAGGCCATCACTGCAAGCAGACAACATTCTAAACCACCAAAAATCAAGACAAAGCACATCTGGGAGAGGCAGCCTGTGTAAGTGATGCTCTGATCCTGTGCTTGGATGTTGGCCAGCACCTTGGGGATGGTGGTTGTGCTTATACAGATGTCAGTGAAGGACAAGTTGGACAGGAAGAAGTACATGGGGGTGTGGAGGTGGGGGTCAGAGCTGATGACCAGGATGATGAGCAGGTTCCCCAGGATGGTGACCAGGTACAAGGACAGGAAGAAGCTGAAGATGAGGGGCTGCAGTGCTGGGTCCTCTGTCAGCCCCAGAAGAAGGAATTTTGGAATAGCTGTTTGGTTTCTGCCTTCCATGTTGCTGATGAATCAAACAGAAAAGATAGTATGTAAAAAGTGAATTAGATGGTTTCTACAAAAGTTGGAGCCTGCATCACCTGAGTGTGCACATACAGAATCTTGGTGCCACTTTGGGCTTACCTTCTACAGGGCTGGGAATGTTGACAGTGCTCTATGTTTAACACGCACTCTGGGTCACCTTTCAATCTCTGATCTTTGAGAACCAGTGCTTAAAAACAAAATTGCATTTATATTGTGAGCAATATAAATATTTAACAGCATTTGGGAACTCCCTTAACCACTTTTCTCCTCAGATCCTCTAACCTCCTTTCCTTGTACTGAGCACCAACACTTTTTCATGCTTTGCACCAAGTACTGAGACTGAAGCAAAATTAAGACACAGATTTCGTTTGAAAAAATTTCACTCCTTCAAAAAAAAAGAAAGTGAGAATAAATGTCTCAATCCCATTTTCAGTACAAGGGTCTCTGCCTTTGCCATGACTCAGAATCCCCAGAAGGGCTTATCTAAGTACAAATGAATCAGTTCATGCTCCCAGGCCCATGCATCCCAGAGAACAAGCCATGGACACAATGGACCAACTCAGTGTGATCAATGACTGGGTCAGATCTCAGGTCGCCTGACTCCTGAGGTGACTCTCTTGATCAATTTCTGCTAGCATCTCTGGAAATACAAAATTGGCACCACCCAATGACCATGAACATCTCAGAGTTTCCCTTTCTGATTTCTTTCTGAACATTTTTGGAGACCGCTGCCCTGTAGGACCCGCAGTGGTGGCTGGCCTCACCCTAAGATGGCGCTGAGAAGCCCAACTGCAAAGAAAAACAACTTTAAGGAAGTGCTTTCTATTGGCTGACTGATCTCCTCCGCGTCCGTGCTTAGCTCGTGATCAGTACATGTCCTCATTACCCACCATTAAGTCTCCACAAGCCAAACGCCTGACCCGTTAAGTTGATTGGCTGTTACATCCCATAAATACGCCGCTGCGTATTTTGTGCGGCGGAGAAGAGAAAGGCAAGGAGGGCAGGCAGCAGCTGTGGGACGAGAGAAGAGGAGAGGCGGCCACGGCGTGACGAGAGAGGAAGAAGAGAGAAGCAGCAGCTGCACAATAGAAGAAGGAGAGAGAGAGCTGCGTGACAAGAGAAGAAGAGGAAGAAGACGGCGGCGGTGGAGGAGGAGGAAGAACCAGGCACTCGGCTCAGAAGCTCTCCCATAAAAATAAAGACCTTAAAACTTCATTTGAGAGCCAAGTCTTCATTGTACTCGCTGGACGAGACAAGTGGTGCCGAAACCCGGGACCCCTCGCACCGCCACAAAAGAGGTAAGTAATATCCAGGTAAAACAGCTGTTAAAACGAAACAAGTCAAGTAAAATAAGTTAAGAAAGGGTAAAGCAGTATACAGGAAGCTGGGTAAAGTAACCCCCAGCGGAGCTGGGTCAAAAAGGGCCCAGGTATAGGGAGCTGGGTAAAGTAACCTCCAGCGGAGCTGGGTCGAAGAGGGCCCAGGTACAGGGAGCTGGGTAAAGTAACCCCCAGTGGACTGGCCAGGTATTAAAATAATAAGATTTTGTGTGCATGTTGTTTGTCAAGAGTTCATGTCTTTGGTTGTACTGTATTGTTGCAGAGCGCTACTCTTTTTGTTGTTTTAGTGTGACTTAGCATTGTAGTGTGGGTAGCATTTAAAGCTTTAGAAAATGGGTGGCGAAACATCACGGATCAGAATGGAGGGTCCGCTTAGAGACTTATTAAAAGCAAATGGAACACCTCTAAAAACAAGACTGTGAGGCTTTTCCTCAGAACAGTAGAGGAAGCTGCACCATGGTTTTTAGATGAGGGACTCTTAAATATGCCACAGTGGGATCACTTAGGAGAGGATCTAAGAAAGAGAGAGAAAGTAGAACCATTGCCAGTGGGCACGAGTGCAATTTGGAAGTTGATTCACGGGTGCTTAACTGACCCGAGGCCAACATTTAAAGATACACTAGAAAAAGGAGAAGATATTTTAGAGGAGATAAAAGAGGGATGATCCAGAACCTCTGAAAGATTATCAAAGAGGGAAAGTTCCTCGGATGAGGAAGAACTTTCAGAAGAGGAACTAGAGAGGATAGTTAAAAAAGAGGAACAGGAAAAAAGAAGAAAGTTTAAATTCAATATTGTACCAACAGCCCCCCCCCCCCACCTATAATCCGTATTATGACAATAGGGAAGAACATACAAAAAACGAAAGGGTAAATGAAGAGGATATATGGGAAAAGGACTGGAGTTCTATGTTTCCTGTTTTTGAGGATCCAGGGTCACAACAAAGATATCATCAGCCCTTGGATTTTAAAATAATAAAACAATTAAAAGAAGCAGTCGTGTCATATGGCCGACAAGCAGCATTTACGCTGTCGTTAATAGAATCAATAGGGGCCATGAACTTAACACCTGATGATTGGGGAAATGTGTCTAGAGCGACATTATCTGGGGGGCAATATTTAATATGGAAAACAGCATGGCAAGAATATTCTTCTGACACAGCTTGAAGAAATATGGCAGCAGGAAATCCACAATAGGATATAGAAATGTTAATGGGGACAGGTCAATATACAGGACAACAGGCACAATTGAATTACAATCCTGCTGTCTACATGCAGATAGCTGCTGCAGCGACTAAAGCATGGAAAACTGTACAAGGAAGTGGGGACCTGCAGGGCCAATTATCTAAGGTCTTGCAGGGAACCAATGAGCCTTATGCTGATTTTGTGGCTAGGTTACTACAAACAGCAGGACACATTTTTGGGGATGTAGATCAAGCAATTCCCCTTATAAAGCAACTGGCGTATGAACAGGCTAATAGATGGTGTAAAGAGGCAATAAGACCCTGGAAAAGCAAAGACCTCAGTGCCTATATTAAGGTATGTAGAGACATAAATGAAAGTGTCATCCAGGGACAAGTTATGGCTGCAGCTATTACACAAGGGATGCAAGGGCTAAACTTTGAGAGAGTAGGACCCCCAGGATCATGTTTCTATTGTAAACAACAAGGACACTTTAAAAAACAATGTCCCCAGTTAAAACAGCAAGACAGACCCCAGAGAAGGCCTAAACCTGGAGTCTGTCCAAGATGTAGAAAGGGATATCATTGGGCTAGTGAATGTAGATCTATGATAGATGTAGATGGTAACCCTATCCCTCCTCGTGGAAGCTCAAAAAATGAGGGATGGGGCCCATAACCCCAGGGCCTGGCACAAATGTATGGGGTGATTCAAAAAGTGGCCAGGACACATTATCCAGTGACAGACCAAGGAGAGCAACACCAGGAAGTGCAGGACTGGACCTCTGTTCTACCACCAGAGCAATACCAGAAATGGGAGTACAAGTCATACCTGTTGACTTTAAGGGTTCCCTACCTGAGAACACCATGGGACTATTATTAGGCAGAAGCTCCAGTGCACTTAAAGGATTAATGATAGTTCCAGGAGTTGTAGATCAAGATTATACAGGAGAAATTAAAGTGCTTGCTTCATCACCTCAGGGCATTATTTCCATTTCTCCGGGAGACCGAATAGCTCAGCTTTGTATACTACCTAGTCTTCATGGCTCATTCCCGTCACAACAACGTTTTAGGGGAGATAAGGGTATGGGATCTACAGGTATTGATTTGGCCTGCCTTACTATGGAACTAAAAAACAGACCTATGTTAGAATTAATTGTAAAAGGAAAAATTATAAATGGATTGTTAGACACGGGAGCAGACACAAGTATCATAGAAGAAAAAGACTGGCCAAAGGATTGGAAAACACAAAAGGAAAATCAAACATTGAGAGGATTAGGTATTGCCACAGAACCAAAAAAGATCTCCATGTGGCTACAATGGAAAAGCCACAAGGTCAAGAAGGACTTTTCCAACCATATGTCTTAGAACAAATCCCGGTGACATTATGGGGTAGAGATATTTTAAATCAAATGGGGATGAAAATAACCACAGAAGGAATATACAGAGAACAAGCACAAAACATAATGAAAAAACAAAAGCACAAGTGGGGAAAGGGCTTAGGAATCAATGAACAAGGCATAACGGAACCAATATCAATTAAACAAAAAGGTGATAGACAGAGATTGGGTTTTTCCTCGGGGCCACTGATGAAATAATTAAAATAAAATGGAATATAGAAAACCCAATCTGGGTCCCTCAGTGGCCCCTAAATACAAAAAAACTTAAAGCGGCCGAGGAATTAGTACAAGAACAATTAGAGGCAGGGCATATAAGGCCCTCCACATCACCTTGGAATACCCCCATATTTGTTATAAAAAAGAGATCAGGTAAATGGAGATTATTACATGACCTAAGAGCCATCAATGCCGTAATGCAATCCATGGGGCCAATTCAGTTGGGCCTACCAGTCTTATCAGCATTATCAAAGGACTGGAAATCAATAATATTAGATATAAAGGATTGTTTTTTCTCTATTCCTCTCCACCCTGATGACATAGAAAAGTTTGCTTTTACGGTCCCCTCCATTAATCATGGACAGCCTGATGCCAGATATGAATGGAAAGTCCTACCCCAAGGGATGGCCAATAGTCCAACCATACGTCAAATTTATGTAATAGTACTTTAATACCAATCACAAATAAGTACCCAGATATAATTATATACCATTATATGGATGATGTATTAATTTGCCACCCAGAACAAACAATACTAGATAAGGTATTTACTAATCTAATCAATCATTTAAAGATAAGAGGACTTATTATAGCACCTGAAAAGATATAAAGACAAGTTCAAGAATTTTTAGGCGCTAAAAAAAAACAGCACAATCATTACACCCCTAAAAACTTCTCTTAGACTTGACCATCTTAATACCTTAAACGATTTTCAAAGGTTATTAGGTGATATTAATTGGATAAGGCCTTACCTTAGATTAACTACTCAAGATTTAGGACCATTATTTAATATCTTAAAGGGAGATGCTCATCCTTCTTCACCCAGAAAACTTACAGAGGAGGCCAGAAGAACCCTAGATGTAGTACGAAAAAGACTAGACGAGGCACAGGTTGATCGTATAGATCTGTCGGCATCTCTATCACTCATAGTACTTCCAAATAAATTAGTCCCTACAAGAGTCCTCTGGCAACAAGGACCTTTAATGTGGATACATTTACCCTACTCTCCAGGAAAAACAATAGTTTCTTATCCTGAAGCAATGGCACAAATAATATTCAAGGCATTAAAATCAGCCATTATAGTATTTGGAAAAACTCCAGACAAGATAATAACCCCATATAATTCAGAACAAATTTCTTACTTAAGCAATAATAACAATGATTGGGCAATTCTTATGTTCACAACTGCTGCCCAATTTGACAATCATTATCCAAAACATCCATATATACAATTTTATCTAAGAAATCCTGTGATTCAAATAAAAATTACAAAATGGGAACCTATAACACAAGCAGTGGTAGTGTTTACTGATGGTTCCAATAATGGTACTGGAGCATATTTTCATAAAGACAAGGTACAAACATTTCTTTTTCCAAAGACTTCTGCACAGCAAATAGAATTATTAACAATAGAACAAACATTAAAAGATTTTCATAAAGTTCCTGTGAATATTCTGTCAGATAGCCATTATGCTGTTAATGCAGTTCAACAACTGGAAGACGCCTGTCTAATCAACAAAAATTCCACCATATCCAACATACTCTTAGCATTACAAAAACTCATTTGAAGTAGAACAAAGCCATTCTACATAGGACATTTAAGAGCTCACACAGATTTGCCAGGTCCGTTAACACGGGGCAATAATATAGCTGATCTAGCCACAAGGGATGCTCATGTTTTTTCTATAATAGAAGAAGCACAAAACTTCCATAGTAAATTTCATGTAAATTCTAAAACCTTACAAATAAAATTCAATATAACCAAAGAACAAGCCCGAACCATTGTAAAAAACTGTAATCATTGTGTAACATACATAAATTCACCTAATAATAGCATTAATCCAAAAGGCCTATTGCCCAACCATCTATGGCAGATGGATGTAACACATATTCCAGAGTTTGGAAATCTCAAATTTGTTCATGTAACTATTGATACCTACTCAGGGGTTATATTTGCTTCATTACATAGTGGAGAAAAAAATAAAAGACGTAATATCACATTGCTTACAGGCCTTTGCGACTTGGGGAAAGCCTAAACAATATAAGACAGACAATGGGCCTGCATATATTTCTGCATCATTTAAAAATTTCTTAAGTACCTTTGATATTTCCATTCCACTGGAGTTCCATACAATCCTATGGGACAAGGAATCATTGAAAGAGCCAATCAAACACTAAAGGCTGTTTTAAGTAAACAAAAAGGGGGAATAGGAGACACATACAGGTCTCCTAAAGATAAACTAAACATAGCATTATTTACTTTAAATTTTCTAAATTTGGACAAAGATGGAAAAACAGCCGCTGATAGACACGAAAATCCTACAGCGGCTCCAGAGGTCCTTGTACAATGGAAGGATGTACTCAATGGACAATGGAGAGGCCCGGATCCAGTGTTATTCTGGAGTCAAGGCTCCATATGTGTTTTCCCACAGGGTGAAAAAACACCAGTCTGGATCCCAGAGAGATTAACAAGACCCCCATCTAAGACGTCATCATCCTTTACCATTAACTAATACCTCTTCTATTCCTCCACCTATTTTTAGTACCAATGCTTCGACAGGATTGCCTGCAATTCCCTTTGATTCACAGACCGTTCTTTTAATGCTACATCTTTTTCTTTATCAGGATGATGTTCAGTTAGGAATGAAACATGTCAATCCTTATAACTGGCTTCTGCTTTCTAACACAAAAGGATATACTAATATACAGTCATTTTTCAGCTGTCTGGGAGTGGAACATAAATTGTGCCAGTGGAATTCCTCTAATTGGGACAATTCTTCTTTCCTATCTGCTACTCAGTCTCTTACCTGTAATGGAAGCATAACCTTTCCTCCCACTCCAGTTTGTGTATCACCCCCTTTCATGTTTCTATTAACTAACCATGGTACTACTGTCCTAAATTGTTCTGATGCTAATGTAACTGGTTTCCTTTCACAATGTTGGAATGCCTCCCAGTTTTCCGTTGCAGTAACCAGTCTCCATAACTGATGAAGAGCTGCCTATTATTTTGTCTAGAAACAAAAGAGACTTCAGCATTACAGAAGCAGTGGTTACAGCGGTGGCTGTGTCTGCTGCTGCAGCTGTGGTAGCAGCAACAGCATTAGCTACTACAATATACCAATAGCACAAGCTGTCAATAATATAGCTGAAAGAGCTGCCTCAGCTTTACAAACACAAAAGGTTATCAATGCCCACTTAAAAGCTGGCATAACTGGTCTTATACTCCTGATAACCTTACCACTCAATTAGGATTAGAGACTGAAACATGGGCAGAAATCATGGCTCTTGGAATACTTATGGTACTGGGATTTGGACTAATGATGCCTTATGCACATAAGACGCCAACAACAGGGAGAACGTCAGACCATCAAAATGGCACTTATGGCGCTTGAAACTGGCACATCTCCCCAGGTGTGGCTAAATATGCTGGATCGGTAGCCAATGACGGGTAAGCAAACAGAGACAGGTCCTCATCCCAAGATGGGTGAGATACCAATGACGGGTAAGAATCTGTTCTGCTGTTATGCAACCTAAGACAGGCATGATCCCAGGGATCCAGAGTCACAGATAGGCTCATGGGGGCCCATACCAACCTAAGACAGGGTTCTGACACCTGGAGGACAGAATTCCGATGATGGGTAAGGATGGTGCTCGCCACATGAGCTATCATGATGACCTAATCCTAAGCCATTAATAAAACAGAAAGGGGAAGATGTTGGAGACCGCTGCCCTGTAGGGCCCGCAGTGGTGGCTGGCCTCGCCCTAAGATGGCGCCGAGAAGCCCAACTGCAAAGAAAAACAACTTTAAGGAAGTGCTTTCTATTGGCTGACTGATCTCCTCCACATCCGTGCTTAGCTGGTGATCAGTACATGTCCTCATTACCCACCATTAAGTCTCCACGAGCCAAACGCCTGACCCGTCAAGGTGATTGGCTGTTACATCCCATAAAGCTTCGTATTTTGCGCGACGGAGAAGAGAAAGGCAAGGAGGGCAGGCAGCAGCTGCGGGACGAGAGAAGAGGAGAGGCGGCCGCGGTGCGACGAGAGAGGAAGAAGAGAGAAGCGGCAGCTGCATGAGAGAAGAAGGAGAGAGAGAGAGCTGCGCGACAAGAGAAGAAGAAGAAGAAGACGGCGGTGGTGGAGGAGGAGGAAGAATCAGGCACTCGGCTCAGAAACTCTCCCATAAAAATAAAGACCTTAAAACTACATTTGAGAGCCGAGTCTTCATTGTACTTGCTGGACAAGACAAACATAACCCCAAATTTCCTCCTTGAATTTTAGTTATCCTCACTTTTCTTCAATAACTTAATTGTGGCTGGTACAGAGCATTCACAGAAGTGGATGGGCAAAAATTAGAATAGGTTGCCTGTGAACCGAAAGTTCATAAGGCTCTTTCTGGAAGCTCAAGCAATAGGCTTTAATAACAGCTTCTAAAAGAAGCTAAGAACCACGACAATGACATTTTTTGTCTTATCCTAAGAGAATTTCTTCCCTTAGTGAGGTTGGTAGCATGTCATCAAATTCAATAAACCAGCAAACAGCAACATAACTAAATAAGAGAAAAAACTGAGGTGCAGTCTCCTGGAAAGAGACACAGCATGTTGGTCATTGAGACACAGACTTAAAACATTATAGACTTAGATAAATGGGTGTCCCAACAGGCGTGTCCCTATACAGCTATGCTCTTCCTCTCATGGGGCAAAGAATAGAAGTGGTGACAGTGATGGTCACTTAAAATAGTGGACACCACATTCTGAATTTAAGCCAGGCTGGGGCATTAGGTTTGTGAATGGGAACATCATCACCTGGATGAGAAGCCTGGTGTCCTCATTGCATAACGGGTGTGTCAGGTGTCTACAATGTGTAATCAATATGCAGTGTAGCTCCTCGTGCCATGGTGCATACCTGAAGTGGGTACGACTTTCCTTTGCACAGTTAAACCTGAGCACATTTGGAGGGGAAGTTTCAAACGATAAGGAATGAAAAGAGCCAAGGCAGCCAGGATGTGTCAGGAATGAGGAATCATGGTCCTGCAATTGTGTATCATGTCTGTGTGTGTGTGTGTGTGTGTGTGTGTGAGAGAGAGAGAGAGAGAGGATGTGTGTGTCTTCCATGAGCAATAGCACACATTTTACCCTCTCAGAGGGAAGGAAGTGATTAGAGCCAACAGGGACAATATCTTTAGCAACATGAATCTGTATTTTGGGGAAGAATTTCTGTATTAGAACTACCAGTGGGAATATTGTTTACATGGAAAATTAAATAAGGAAAGATGTGTCAATTATATCAGCATTCATTAGGACTGAACATAAGGTGATACTGTACACAGCAATGAAAATGAATTAAACAGCAAATAAATTAACTGCATCACAAAAGTGATTACTGTCTCAAGTAGAAAACTTTATATGAAAAAGTCTGTACCCTAAGGAAATTTTCAGCATGTTTGAGCCTTCACATGTACATGTATTTTCATTATGGGATACTTATGTAAAAAAAAAAAAATACAGAGAATAAAGAAGTGTTGGATATCCATTCATCGACAGGCAAACTTTCATACACACCTCCATCTTGACCTCTTTCTTTTTTCACTTTTCAAAATTTGTTCTAATTAGTTACACATGACAGTGGAATGCATTTTGACACATCATACATAAATGTAGTATAACTTCTCATGCTTCTGATCGTATATGTTGTAGATTCACATATCACATAGTTATATATGCACTAGGTATTTTTTATTACATGAAACAAGAGAGGCAGAAATGAAGCCCCCACCCCACATTATACATTTGCACAAATTTGATTATTTTTACTTCATTGGGAACATTAGCTCTCTTTCAAGATCTATGTTATTGTCTATTTTTACTGCACATGGTAGTATTCTTCCAAATAATCACTGTGTTTTGTTCCACATTGTAAATCTGTATACAAACAAGACTAGTGTGCATGTCAGTTATCATTGGCATTCACAGGTCATCTGTTTTTTGATTTGTGATGACATATTTAGTCCTCCTTCATTCAACTTAAACACACACTCTCCTGCTATACTGCCGGGATTTATTTCTACATCCCTTAAGTGATAGTTGTTATGGTGACTGCCTCTTTTTATTGACTGTGAGTGTGAAACCTGCATTGTGGGGAGAAGATGGTCCTTCCCAAGCCATGGAGAACTGCCTCAGAGGAAACCACCCTGCTGACACAGTGATTGCTGGAAGTCCAGCCTCCAGAGCTGCCTGGAAATAAACTCCCGCTGTCCAGTTACCCAATTGTGCTAGTTTGGATTGAAAACTGAGGAAATGAACACACTTCACTACCCATTTTCAATACCACCACAGGATTTCAAGTCAATACCAGAGCATTTATAAATAGCCTCTGTGTTGGAGGAGGCTGGTTTCTGCTCAGAAGGAAATGGGTCCCGTCCTTGAGGAAAGTATGAGGCCAGCAGCATCAGAGCTGGGAGCCCTGGTGTGCATGCACCTGAGAGCTTGTCAAGAGTGTGACAGACAGCTGGGAGGGGGTCAAGGGACAGTTTCTCCTGATCTCAAGCGTGTCCTCTCCTCACTGCTTCCCCAGGAGGTGAGTTCATAAAACGCCTGCCCTCCCTCCCAAAGCACTAACTAAGCAGCCGTCAGCTACCTGGCCGACTTCACTGACAATGTTGTCCAGCATCTCACCAGGAGGGGGAAGACAGAAGTTCAGGTCACCAAAAGGGAGACCCATGGATTGACTTTCCTAGTCAGGGAGGCTCATCTCTGGGAGGAAGCCCAGCTGTTACTGCCTGGCTGGGGCAGGGCTGTCAAGTGAGGTGGTCACTGGCTGACTCCTGCAGTCTCTGTGTCCCTGTGGCTCAATATCCAAAGCTGCTCATTAGACCAACAGTCTTACTCTCATTCTGATCCCAGAGGAGAACATCCTTAGAGAAATACTCATACCTCCTTGCAGATGGGAGCTGAGGAAGGTGACTTCCTGACCCTTGAGGTCCGCAGACAGCACCCTGTTCTCTCCGTTGCTTCTGCTCAGTGCTCTTACTTAGACTGGCACACATTTCACATGGAGCTCTTTAAATAAATTCCCACCTTCTGTTCAATCTATACATAAAGACATCTCTGTGTATGTCATGATATCAGAAAAGCTCATTCAAATTCAAGTGTGAAAAGGTGGCCCATATTATAGGAGTATAATTAATATAAATACATGCATCTGCAAAGACAATGCCAACACTCATGATTTATCTTCTTAAAAGTCAGTTAATGTTTACTGAACACTTGTAAATTCCATGCTTTCTTTTACAAACTAGCTTCTAATTCAGTTGATGACTGCTGAATGCAGAAGTTATGGGCAGAGCTCATATTCTCTTTTTAGAGTATTTTTAAATTATTTTACTTTGTTTTAATTAGTCGTACGTGACAGTAAAATGCATTTATACTTTTTGATAGATCATACATAAATGGAGTGTAATCTTTCATTTTTCTGATTATTTTTACTGTAGGATCACATAGGTCATACAGTCTTTTGTAATTCTGTTAGAATACTTTCAGTGTGCAGTGTTCCTTATTTTTAGCACATTATGAGAAAAACCTGTGGTTCTTCATCTTCAATTAAATTAATTCAATTATAAAGCCTTCTGAAGATGGTGGTATGAACACATGTCTATGCACTTGGCATACATGGACAGACTCTCTCTTAATCGACAAGTGTGGTGTTCCATCTTAATGCCACTGTAATACCTGAGATTTGTGAATGTTTAAATTTTAAATGTACACTGCCATATTTTACACCATATTCATGTATTCTATATAAATACATAATTTTAAAACAGGTTATCTGATATTTAGGGCCAGATGGTTCCATGATATCCTTCAGCACCATCTCAACTCCATTCCATTTTTTAAAAAAGAGCAATAGACAGTCATGACTGAGATCATAAAATAGAAAAATTAGATGGAATTATCCTTGCAAACAAAAAATAAAAATAAAAAGTAGAGCTGGCATGATGAGTGGGCTGAAGCCAAAGGAGTCCCTGGATTTATCTCCATAAACAATAAACTTACTTTTTCTAGGTGATAAGGATTCCATGTCGTAGATGGGAGTTAGTTGCAAAGGACACAGACAGGGGTTTTTATATTTTTTCTGTCTTTTTAAATTTATTTTTTCCTTTGATTGCTGTATGCGATTCTTTTTATTTTTAAGTTTTCACTTGATTTGTTCTAATTCATTGTCTAAATATTTCTACATATTTATGAGGTACAATAGGATTCTTTGATTCTCTTGTACACTGGGTGGTGATCATCTAAACTTATCATGTATCTGTGATGAGGCTATTCAAATGTTCTAACTATTATGAGGTAAGTATTATTGTTATTATATTGACCCTGTTTTGCTACAAAGCATCAGAACTGATTCATCATGTCAAACCAATGGGTTGAATTCCATTCCCACCTTTGTCTGCTTTCCTTGTCCACCTCCTCAACTTGCCCTACTCTGAGACTACACCATAAAAATCTGTGCTGATAGAAGAACCTCAACATCGATCTTTGCCTCTATAAATCCAGCAAAAGAAATCGTGCTTAGAAAATTGAAATCATATTTCAAGAACACACAGAATTTGCCATAAAGCATTGAGAAGTATCAAGGGAAGTTTAAAGGCATTAAGTTTTCACAACATTTCAGCAGAATGGAGTGAGAGAAGGGTTAGGCATTCTGTCTCAGGAATCCTATCGCTGTGGCCTACTCTCTCAACCCTAGTTCAAAGCAACTGGCACATTAGAGAGGAGAAGCCGTACTGCCAATGAGTTTCCTTGGGGCTCCCTTCAGGTCCCTGTTCCTCAGGCTGCAGATAAAGGGGTTCAGCATCTGAGGGACCACAGAATACATCACTGAAGCCACTGCAGTCTTCCTGGAGGAGTCAGTCACTGCAGAGCTAATGTACACTCCAAATCCCGTCCCATAGAACAAGGAGACGACAGACAGGTGAGATCCACAGGTGGAAAAGGCTTTATGCTTCCCTCCTGATGAGGGCATCCTCAAGACAGAGGACACAATGTGAACATAAGAGAAAATTATTCCAGCCAGAGGAACACCAGCAAAGAGACCAGCCACCAAATACACCATCAGGTTATTGATGAGGGCATCAGAACAAGAGGGTGTGATGACCTGAGCAAGTTCACAGAAGAAGTGGGGGATCTCCAGGGCTGTGCAGAAGGACTGGTGCAGCACTATCAGAGTGTGGAGGAGGGCATGCACAACACTAATGAGCAGGGAGAGTAGAACCAGGAGGATGCAGAGGATGGGGTTCATGAGGACTGTGTACCTCAGGGGATGACAAATGGCCACATAGCGATCATAGGCCATCACAGCAAGATAACAATGTTCTAAGCCAGTAAAAACCAAGAAAAAACATACTTGGGAAAGTCATCCTGTGTAAGTGATTCTCTGAGTCTGTGTTTGGATGTTCATCAGCATTTCGGGACTGCAGTGTTGCTTAAGCAGATGTCAGTGAGGGACAGGTTGGAAAGGAAGAAGTACATGGGGGTGCGGAGGAGGGGGTCAGAGCTGACGGCCAGGATGATGAGCAGATTTCCCAGGATGGTGACCAGGTACATAGACAGAAACAGACTGAAGATAAGGGGCTGCAGTGCTGGGTCCTCTGTCAGCCCCAGGAGAAGGAATTCTGAAACAGCTGTTTGATTTCTACCATCCATGTTGTTAAGGAATCTGATGGAAAAGATAGGATGAAAAGGTACTAAATGTATGGGCAGCAGCAGCACCACCTAGACTCAGGTTTGAAAACCACACCTGCCAACATAATGATTTTAGACTTCTGGGTTCCAGAACTATGAGAAATAAATTTCTGCTTTTATGCCACCCAGTCTGTGGTTCTTGGTTATGGCAGCCCTGGCAACTAATAGACTCACAAAACCCCCTCACCAGTGTATCTGTAAGAAGAGAAGTAAATTTCAGAAAAAAATTTTAACAGTCATCACAAAGTAGAAGTGGCAGATTCCTGCACTGAAGGTAAAAGGCTCTGGTAGAGGATGAGACCAGCCAACAAGAGCTGGGTCAGTACTGGGAGAAACGTGTAGGAGAATGGGTCATGGGGGACAGACAGTGGGCAGGAGAGTGGTGGGGGCTGTTTTTCATCATGCTTCTCTCTTCTGATCCTTGTTCCCCTCACTACTTCCCAGGATCTGATTCTACTTACCCCTTTCCAAAGCATTTGCTAAGGGTCTTTGTCTTACCTGGTTGACTTCAAGAGAAATATTGTCCAGCATCTCACCTGGAAATTGAAGGTGCAACCTCTGTCCTCAGGAAGTGCAGACAGATAAATGAGTCAGCAGCTCCTGATCAAGAAGGATGGCCTGTGGGAAGAGGTTCAGGTGTGATTTGCTTACTGCATCAAGGCTGTTGAGTGAGGTGCTCACAGGCTGACTCCTACCTGTCTTTATGTTTGGGGCTCAGTATCCAGAGCTCCTCATTAGAAGAAGTATTTCAAGTTCACTCTGATCCCGGGAGTGCATGTCCTTAAAGACCAATCTACAGAGTAAGGAGATCAGGACAGCAGATTTCCCAGTCCTTGAGGCTGGGTGTACACCATCCAGTTCTCTCCATCTCCATGGCTCATCTCCATTTCATGGAACTTGCATGCAAAACACACACCACTTGTCTAATAAATTCCAGTATTTTTATTAAGTGATGCATAAAGAAATCTCTATGAAATTACTGCATCAGGGACAATGAGTCCTATTTTAGGTGTGAATATGTATTTTATATATGTAGGTATTAATTATGTAATTATAACTATTAACTAAGATTGTTTTTAAAAATATAAGTTTTCAGGGGTGTCTTCCTTATGCATCACTGATTTTTACTGAACATTAATTTTTGTTCTTTATATTTTGCACAGAAGATCATCATCTACTTATTTGATTAAGGCTGAATGCCAACTATACCAGTAGGACCACAACTCCCTGTTTATAATTTTATTAAAAATGTTTCATTATTGTCAAAAGAGTTTCAATAATTTTATTCACAAATGGGGACTATGAGTTGAAAGTACGGTTCTTATTTTTAGTTGAGGTGTTAATTCAATTACACAATCACCAAAAGGCAGTAGTGTGCAGATGTGTCCTTACAGTTAGCACATTTGGTCAGATTTTGACCTCTATTTTAAAAGCAATCCTGCTCCATGTCTGTATTCTCTTTTAAACCTTGCACATGTAAGAACTTAAGGATATTTGTCTGTCAACACATTTTACACCATTCTATCTCAGTCCTATTTTTGTGTGTGGTGCCAGGGACTGAACCCAGGACCTTGTGCATGCTAGTCAAGCACTTTACCACTGAGCTTCACCCCCAACTCCATGTTAACTCGTTCTATGTGAATTGATGATAATTTTTAAGATGCATTATTTAGAATTTAGAGGAAGATGGCACTGTGATGTTTTCTTTTACCATCTTAACCCTAGTCTCTTCCCAAAACAGGAATACTAGATAAAATATTAAAATTGTCAATAGGACTATAAGACAAGGTCAGTTTTCCATGAACCACCAAAAGAACAGTAACACCTAATGAAAAATTGTCCCAGTTTAAAAAAAAAAAATGCAAACATGACATGGTGAGGGAGGTGAAACCCAAGGGCTCTTGGATTTATCTCCATAAGCAAGAAAATAGTTCATATGTCAAGGTAATGAAGAATAACTATCCTAGGAGGGGATTAATGTCCAAGAACAAATGAAAGTTTACTTTTTAATTCAAATAATTAATTTGGTTTTCATTTACTCATATTATTTATATGTATTTTTGAGGTACGCAATGTTTTAATTCTTTTGTAGAGATAATTTTGATTAGACATAATTCAGGCTAATTAGCATACCCATTTCCTAAAATGCTATCTTTTTTCTTTGGTGAGCACATTCATGTTTCTGTTTTCTCACTATTTGAAGATATGCGACACATTTTGTTAATTACATTCATCCTGTTGTGCCGTAAAGCACAACTTATTCCTCCTATCACACCTGAACACTATACCTAGTGATTGACCTCCTTCGCTCCTCCCTCCGTACTGTGCTCCTTCTATCTGGTGACCACTATTCTGCTCTCCACTTCTTTATCAATTTGGTTAGATTCATACATGAATGAGATCGTGCTGTTTGTCATTCTATGCTTGAACCATCTTGCTTAACACAATGTCCTCCAGGTCCATGTACATTTCTGCAAACAACAGGATTTCATTATTTTCATGACTGAATGTTATTCCATGGTGTGTATACACATGCACATGCTGACAGCTGTGAGATTTGACAGCATTTTAACATGTGATCCTTATGAACAGCTTAGCAGGGAACTCAGGCTTGGTAGGCAGGTCGTGCTTGTCATGTAGGATTATCAAGATACGTGGTTGAGGAAATGGGCATGGATTTTTTTCGAATTATATCATTTTCTAAAAATTAGTTGAAGAACGTTCAACTCTTGCCAGGCACTGGGGTGCACATCCGTGGTGCTGGCTACTCTAGAGACAGAGATGGGAAAATCACAAGTTCAAAGTCAGCCTGGGTATCTCAAAATAAAATAAAAATAAAATGAAAAGAGTAGGAGGCTAGGGGTGTAGCTCAGTGATAGAGCAACCCTGGGTTCAATACCCAGCACTAAAAAAAAAATAAGCTACACACTTCTAACCAAAAATTACCTGCCAAATATAGAATGACCTTTGATTTTGACTAGGAAACACTAAAGAGAATATTGTCATCCTATTTCACAATTACAGAAAAACAAGTTGAAGATTTGGACCTACTTTTTCTTCTATAAGATGCAGGGGCTCTGGTCTGATTTCAAGGTCCTTGATCCATTGTGGAATTTGCTACCCAAATTCCATTGATAGTAATTTCACATTTTTTTATGGTCACTGCTCATTACATGAAAATAGAGTGAACTGAAAATCAAACAAATGGGCACTAGACTTAAAAGCATCATGGGCTCTAGAAAAGCAATGAAGGCACAACTGCCAAGATGCAGAGCTCACTCACAATCTTTAAACCATCTCTGAGTCAGACAGAAGCACACGGCTCTAACGCATCATGGAGCCACAGGCAGAGGGGCGAGAACAGTACATTAGAGATCCAGCAGGTTCATTTTTTGGATAGATGTGTTCAATACTGACCATGAAAAACCACCCATGTTAATCCAATTTCTCTCTATATAAAAATAGACATTACACATAGGGCCCAGTAAGATGATCTGGGATAAAGTTCTCTGCAAAGATCCCCTTTGGACATAAGGACTTCTCACCCTAAGACTATGAAAGGTCATGTTCACAAGTGGATCCAGGGCAGGACACTGTTTTCTGCCTCTGGCATTAGGTCCAGGCACAACATCTGAATCTGCTGCAACCACCTGGTGACTCTGAGGAGCACATGTCTGTGGAAGAGGCCACCTCACACAGGACTCAGTGAAGCCCTAGTCTCTGAAAATGTATGTTACCAACTTCTGAAGTTCTTGTAGTGAAAAATAATTCTATTTATTGTCCCAGTATATTACATGTAGAGTTATTTTTTTTCTTTTCTTTGAGAACTTCTTTACTAATGGAGTCCTGATAACATAAAATCATCTCAAACCCCTGACATAGTCTATTTCTGTGAAGTTTATAAATAATGAAACTGAAGAGGGTGGAAGCTAACATGACCTTATAAGGATACAGCTTTCCAGGGAATGTCTCAGTAATTGCTTCCCATGTATGAAAGTTGAGTTCTTTTACCTCATAATAAATCTACCTGTGGCTGTAACCCATGTGGCTGTAACCATGGGCCTAGGCTGAATCTGATCTTTAGATATTACCACAGCCTTGCTTAACACTGTGCCTGCCCTATTCACCTCATACAACACTCCTTATTCCGAGAATGATCTATAAAATATCACTAAAATGAACCCCCAACTCAGCTCTGTAAGATGGAGACAGAGCAACAACATGGAGCTGAGAGTTTGAAATAATGTCTTTCAAACATCATACAGGGGACAAAAAGTCAGGAAGATTTGAAGCCCAAGTTGAAATATAATTAGACGGCTTGCCATCTAATCACATCTGGAAGAACCTGATGATGAATAAGTAAGATACTCTGGGTCACCATTATTTCTGTTACTTTAAATGAATCTGGAAACCCAAACCCATAACACGATCAGAGTGAAGGCATCCCAGTGATGAGATGTCTCAGGACTCCCTTCATTTCCTTGTTCCTCAAGCTGTAGATGAATGGGTTCAACATTTGAGGGACCACCATGTACATCATTGAAGCCACTACATTCTTAATGGAAGAGTCACTTACTGCAGAACTCATGTACACACCAAAAGCTGTGCCATAGAATAAGGACACAACTAACAAGTGAGACCCACAGGTGGAAAAGGCTTTATACCTTCCATCCATGGATGGCATTCTCAAAACAGAGGACACAATTTGAGTATAAGAGAAAATAATCCCAGAGAGAGGGATGCCAGCAAATAGGCTAGTCACTGAATAAATCAAGAGGTTATTGATGTGGGTGTCAGAACAGGCCAGCTTGATGAGCTGAACAAGTTCACAGAAGAAGTGGGGGATCTCCAGGGCTGTGCAGAAGGACAACCTCAGCACCATCAGACTGTGCAGAAGGGCATTCATAGTGGTGACCAGTAGGCAGAGTAGAACCAGCAGAACACAGAGGCGGGAATTCATGATGGTTGTGTATCTTAGGGGGTGGCAAATGGCCACATAGCGGTCATAGGCCATCACTGCAAGCAGACAACTTTCTAAACCACCAAAAATCAAAACAAAGCAGACCTGGGAGATGCAGCTTGTGTAACTGATGCTCTGAGTGTGTGCTTGGATGTTCACCAGCATCTTGGGGAGGGTGGTTGTGCTTATGCAGATGTCAGTGAAGGACAGGTTGGAAAGGAAGAAGTACATGGGGGTGTGGAGGTGGGGGTCAGAGGTGACAGCCAGGATGATGAGCAGGTTCCCCAGGATGGTAACCAGGTACATGGACAGAAAGAGGCTGAAGATGAGGGGCTGCAGTGCTGGGTCATCTGTCAGCCCCAGGAGAAGGAATTCTGAAACAGCTGTTTGATTTATGAGTTCCATGTTGCTGGTGAATACAATGGGAAAGACAGAATTAATGTTTTATGTACAGACAAGAGCAGAGTCCACCATGATCATGGTAATACAAAAATTCTTTATTACACTTTGGACTTTATTTTGATACACTATGGGAATATGGAGCACACATGTATCTTTGGATAAACACTTCCAGTAATCTCACCATCTCTAAATTTTGTTAGCCCATGTTCTTAATTTTCTCTCACTTCTATTGTGAAGCACGAGAATATTCATATCTTTGCTTACATTCTCCCACCATTCCACTTGTTCGCATCTTCTCTAATCTCCCGTGCCTTTATGGAATATTTTTTCAAATATTGTACCAAGTGGGTAGACCAAGATTAAGAATATGACATGGGCTTTCCTTCAGAATTATCCCAAGTCTTCAAAGAAAAAGAAAGGTCAGAATGAACTTATGGAATCTGTTTTCTTGAGTAATGGTATTCAATTTTGCCATGACTTGGAATCATCTGAAGGGCTCATCAAATTTCAAATGAAGTACCCTGCTTTCATCTCATGGACTCCTGAGGACAAGACCCATGCGGCACATCGTCAGTGTTGGGCAAAAACCAGATCAGAGCTCAGATCATCTGACTACCAAGGTGACTTTCTTGATCAATCTCTGGACAGTACAGAACTAGCATTGCCAAATGTTCATGAATTTATCCTATTACTTCATATAATCTCTTTATAATCTGAATAGTTTTTCCTGAACATAGCTCCAAAATTCTCTTGATTTTTAGTTCTGAACCAATTTTGCCCATTAAGTTAATTTTAGCAGGTAGAGAGCATCCACCCAACTGGATGAGTTCAAATATTAGAAAATATTGCCTATCAACTGGAAGCTTATTTAGATGTAATTGCTAAAGCAGTTTGCCTTGGAAATGCAGACAAACCGCTTTAGGAATTAAGTCTAAGATAAACTGGGTAGCCATGCTGAAAAGATTATCTGTTTTATCCTAAGGAAAGTTCTTCCAATAATGAGATAAATAAATAACAAACAAATAGCTAAATAAGAGAAAAAGTGAAATGCAGAAGCTACTATAAAAAGAGAGAAATAAACACAAATTTTTGCTGTTCATAAAATAGGGATTTACAAAGTAACAGACTTAAATCATCAGAGTTCATAACAGGAATGTCCTGAGAGAAATCTTCTTCCTCTCCTGAGGGAGGAAAAGCAGCTATGACAGGAAGGACCATTGGTATGACATTTGACTCACACACCTTAAATTTAATCCAGGATCCAGCAAGAGGGTTGTGGGTGGGAACATGCTTCAACTGGGTGAGAAACTTTGGTGTCCTCATTTGGCTAACAGGAACTGCCAACAGTGTTTTAATTAACTGTGCTGCGTTAATGATTTCTCAATGTATACTTCTATAAAGATCACATGCATGTCTTAAATATATACGATTTTCATTTGTGCAATAATACCTTGGTAAATTTGGGGGAAAATCTCAAGAGGATAGTTTATTAATGAGAAATAGGGGAAAAGAAGCCAATGTGGGAAAGGTGGGATACTTGTCCTGATACTGCGTTTCATCTGGTTTTAGGTGGTGAGAGAGTGAGGAGGCGGGGGAGAAAGAGAGAGAGAGATTTCCATGAGCAATTGTGCCTGACACCTCATTTCTGAGAAAGAAGTAATAGGTCAGCACAGTCAAATCAAGAGGAAAACATTTCTAATTTGATGAATGCAAATTTCAGGGAAGAGTTTTTGTTCTAAAACTACTTCTGGGAATTCTCATTATGTAGAAATGTAAGCAACATCAGTGATACCAGTGATCATTTGTCCTAGATATATGATAACATATATAGCAGGAAAGTGAATTAAATAATTAACTAATTAGATGTACGAATCACAAAACCTGAACACCTGAAGTAGAAAAAATGTATATGAAAAAGTCTACACCATGAGAAAAATTTAAGTATTTTTGAATCTGCACAGTTATGCCTACTTTCATTAGGAGACATGCAGACAAGCTAGTTAAAGTACAGAGGGTAAGGACATGTGGACTACCCAACAACCATCAGCAAAAGATTCACACCATTTTACTTTAGTTGTTTTTATTGCAACAAATAATAGGCGATATTTGAGGCTGCCACTTCATTATGTATTTTCTCCCCTAGGGAAGTTACAACTCTACCATGATATACATTATTCTCTCATAGTTTGGTAATATTCTCCCAACTGACAAATCCACAAATTTTCTTTTGCATTTTAAACATTTTAGATAACTGGAAATCTTCCGTATATGCATTTACCATAGATATTCTGAGACAATAAGTAATGTTGATCAATTTAATTTTTCTCTCGTTAATTGAAAGTATTCCACTGTACCATCAGAATATAATTTATTTTTGCCTTCTCTGATTGGTGTATGGCTACTGATTTTTATCTACATATCCAATATAGAACCATGCGTGGGTCTCCCACTTATAAGGAGGCATGCCTTTGGGGAGAATCAAAACAGAAATAGAGGCCAATAGCAATGAACTTTGTGTGCTTGTTATTTTATTACTGCACTTTATAGACCAGAAAAGGATAAAGCAAAATGTCAACACAACTTAGTGGTGGAATGAAGCGAGGTGCCGTCACATGTCACCATTGCTGCTGTTAGTGACACTGTTCCTGCAGCTCCTGTTTAAAATATTTTCAGAAAAGGCAGCACAGGGCAGAGGAAGCTGCAGGCGAGGCTGTCTACCTCTCCACTTCCCTCCTCAGAGTCCTCACAGCTGCTGTGCCAGGACCATCCAACCGTCCTCTGTAAAATCGTGTATCAAGAGCTAGGGAGAAGATTGAGCAGAAATGGCTGGGGCTGATTTCTATCCACCCCCAAAGTCACATTTTGAAATCTTCAGCACCAATACTTTAGAATGTGAATGTATTTGAAGATGAGTCACTTAAAACGTAATTAAGTGAAAATGTGGTCATTAGGGTAAGCACTCATCCTTATAACCTAAGGGGATTAATATACACCAGGAGGAAGGACCATGTCAAACCTTCCTGGGGAGATGGCCATCTATCAGTCATGGAGAAATGCCTTGGAAGGAACCACTCCTGCCGAGTGAATTTCAGACACATGAGAGAATCAACTTCTGTGAAAACCACCGGGTTTACTGTAGTTTCTTATGGAAAACCTAACAAACCAATACACTAAGCAGAAGCCCTCCCTAACACTACTGTAAGAATTCAAGTAAACATGAGAGTATTTTGGAATAGTCACCCTGTTCTAGAGGAGCCGATTTCTGTGCCAGAGGAAATGGGCTCTGTCTTGGGGAGGATGTGTGGCCAGCAGAATTATCTGTGTATCACTGAAAAACTTCATGAGACTGTGTGGAGAGGTGACAGGCAGGGGCAGAAGGGGCCAGCAGGCACTGCTTCTCATCCTCTCATGCCTGTCCTCTCCTCACTGCTTCCAGAGGACAAGCATCTGTCCTCATCTCCAATGCCTAAAATAAGTGGCCATCAGATACCCAACTGACTCCCCCAATGCTGATGCTCAGCATCTCACCTGAATGTTTGAGGCAGTTCTGTTCTCAGGATTAGTGGACACATGGGCTGAATCCTGGGCAGGAAGGCTCATCTCTGGGAGGAGGCTCAGCTACTACTTCCTGGCTGGGGCTAGGCTGCTCAGTAGGATGGTCACAGGCTGACTCCTGCAGCCTCTGTGTCTCTGGAGCTCAGTATGCAAAGCTCCTCATTAGAACAGCTATTTCACAATCATTCAGATCCCAGGAGTGAATATCCTTAAAGACCAAGGCCTAGGAGGCGAGGAGTTCAGGACTGCTCCTTTCCTGCCCCCAGAGGCCAGGAGCTCACCACTCACTTCCCCCCATTGTTTCTGCTCCTGGTTGTTGCACACAGAACACACGCCACATTTCTAATCAACTCCAGTATTCATTTCCAGTTACAATGGCATCTCTATCTGATTAATGATGTGGGGAAGATGGATCCCTATTTTAGGTATGAAAATATGTCCTTTATGTATAAGTATAAAAATAAAAATATAAGCCAGGCATCGTGGTTCACAATTGTAATCATAGCAACTCAGGAGAGTTGCATGTTCAAGACCAGTCCAGGCACCCTAGCAACACCCTTTCAACCCTTTCAAAAAAAAAAAAAATTAAAAAAGAAAAAGGGCTGGGCATGTAGTTCAGTGGTAGAGAATCCCAACGTTCCATCCCTGGATATGCAAAAAAAAAAAAAAAAAAAAAAAATCACGTAAATATAAATATTAGCAAAGATTCAAGGTGCTTCTTCTTTCTTCCATTTTTTTTTTATTTATTTTTGTGGTATTAGGTTTTGAACCCAGACTCCTGCATGAGGGCTCCACCACTGAGCTTATTTTCAATCTTGAGGCAGTCTCACTAAGTCACCCAGGCTGGCCTCCAACTTGTGATCCTCGTACGTCATCCTCCCAGTATCTGGGATTACGGGCGTGTGCCAGTATGACTAACTAAGGTGCCTTTTCTTAAAATTCATGGAGTATTTGCTGATCTGTTTCATTAATTCTCTGTATTTTACACTTTGATGACCACTGAAGGTCAAAATGATAAGTGGGACAGTTACTCCCTGCTTAGAGTTTTCCAAATACCTTTTCCAATTCTATCACAGTACTTTGTTTTTCTTCATGCATTATAATTATACATGATAGTGGAATTTCATTGGGACATATTTGTACATGCATATAATACAATTCGATCAATTTAATTTCTTAGTAACTTCCTTTCCCTCCCTCCATCCTACCCCTGATTCCCTTCCTCTACTCTACCCATATACCTTCTATTATTTTTAATTGGTGTGTTACAATTATACATGAAAATAGACTCAATTGTGATATATCCCTGTATGCACCTAGCATCACTTGGGCAATTTCATTCTCAGTACCTCCCTTACCCTTCCCTCCTCCCTGGCTGGGAACAATCTTCTCTATTTTATCTTTTAAGGGTTTTCCTTGTGTGTTAGTGAGATCCCCTTTATCATTTCTTTTTTTCTTTTATTTTCCACATATGAGAAAATACATTCAACCCTTGACTTTCTGAGCCTGACTCTTTTTTACTTAGCATGATGTTCTTTAGTCTCATCCTTTTCCAGTAAATTTCTTTCTTTTCTGTGACTAAGTAAAAGTTCATTGTGTCTACATGCCACGTTTTCTTTATCCACTCACTGGACAGATCCTCAGCTGACTGCACAACCTGACTAATGTCAATTGCACTGTTATGAACATTGGCATGTAGGTATTCCTACAGTATTCTGATTTTAGACAAACATAAGGAGTAGAACAGCTGTGGTGTTCCATTCCTGAACTTTTGAGCAATCCATATTCTGATTTCCGTAGTGGTTGTACTAAATGGGAGTTCCACCAACAAGGTACAAGTGTTCCTTTCTGTAGCATCCTCACTAGCATTTATTATTATTTCTATTTTTGACGATTTCAATTCTAACTGGGGTGACATGAAACCTTTAGTTTTTGATTTACATTGACCTATTGCTGAGCATGTTTCAGATATTCATTAGCTATCTATTTTCAATACATGTTTTCATGTATTTGTTAGCCATCTGTATTTCTTTTTTGAGAAATATTTAGTCCATTTTCACATTTTGTAATTGGGTTGTTTGGTGTTAAATTTATATTTATACACACTCTGTCAGAAAAGTAGCTATCAGAAACTGGGAACAGAGTCACACATCTATAATCCCAGCAATTCAGGAGGCTGAGACAGGAGAATCACACATTCAAGCAGTCTCAGCAATTTAGCTAGACCCCTGACAACTTAGCAAGATCCTGTCACAATTTTCAAAAATAAAATTAAAAAGACTTGGAATAAGGATTTGGGAGATAGCTCAGTAATGAGTACCTCTGTTTTCAATCCCTAGTGCAGCAACAAAAGTAGTTAACATAGATTTTCTCCCATTCTGTAGACTCTTTTCAAGCTTGTGATTATTTTCTTTGCTGCACAGAGCTTTTTGATTTGAAACCATCCCACTTATTGATTCTTGGTTTTATTCCTTGAGTTCTAAGAGTTATATTAAAGAAGTCAATATCTGCACTAATATGTTGGATTGTTGATCCTATTTTCTTATAGCAGTTGCAGAGTTTATAGTCTAAGTTTTAGGTCTTCAATCCACTCTGAGTTGATTTTTGTGCAGGGTGAGAGAGAGAGATCTAATGTCTACACAAGGATATCCAATTTTTCTAGTATTCAAGAAAGATAAAACCCAAGGTATTCTGAAGGCTGAAAAATTACTAAAATAAGTTCAGAAAATAGCTGGGCACAGTGGTACATGCCTGTAAACCCAGCATCTTGGGAGGCTGATGCAGGAGGATCACAAGTTCAAAGCCAGCCTCATCAAAAGTGAGGCACTAAACAACTCATTGAGACCCTGTCTCTAAATAAAATACAAAGTAGGGGTGGGGATGTGGCTCTATGATTGAATGCCCCTGGATTCAATCTCTGGTACCAGAAAAAAAAATTTTTTTACAGAAAATAAAATCTAGGAAGGAATACGAAGAAAGAATATATTCTGCCAAATTGGGTTTTACTCCAGGAATGCAAGGTTGGATCATTCTCTATAGAACCACACTATTCACTCCTGAAACCATGTCAGGTTTCTGCTCAAATCTTCACTGACAGTGAAGATTTGCCCCATTGTTTTCTGTACAACTCTAAAACTTTTAACATTTTCTCACACAATTCCCCCATGTTTACTCTCCTGAGCATCTAATAGTTGATACTTCTCTTACAGTGTCAGGTTGGGCAACCAGGGAGACTCAGAAGCAAAAATTTGCATGTATGGATTTATCAGGGTGTGCACATGGCATCAGTGCTTATGAAAGAAATGAGATGGAAACAAGATTAGGAAAGTCCTAAGGTGAACTGTGACACTTTCCAATGTCAGTGTTTGCCATGGTTTGAATATGACGTAACCCCAAAGAGCTCCTGTGTTAATGCAGGAATATTCAGGGGTTTAATGATTGGATTTTGAGAGCCGTAACCTAATCAATTCATCCTACTTTGAACGGAGTGACTGTGTGGCCACTGTAGGCAGGTGGGTCACTGCGGGGTGAGCCCTTGGAGGGTTCATCTTCCCTGTGGCCCCTCTCCCCACACTTTCTAGCCACTGGGAATGGAGCATACCCTTCTGTCATGATGTTCTTCCTCATCTCAGGCCCAGAGCAATGGAGTTGGCTGACCGTGAACTGAACCTCTGAAACTGTGTGTCCAAATAAACTCTTCCTCCTCTACATTTCTCTTGTCAAGATTTTGTTTACAGTGATGACAAGATGACTGTCATGGTGTTCACTGAGCTGGCAAAGAGATATGGAGGTGAGATGTAGCTGAACAATTCACCCACATGGTGGTGAATGGACCAGGTTTTCAGTTGGGTGTTGATCAGTCTTTGGTTGCAAGCTCGGAAAGGGAACAGGAACTTTATTCAGCACAGAAATAATTTTCTGCTGGGGAAGACCCAGAAAAGGGCTGGAAATACAGAGCTGCCTGCCAGCAGCACTCCCAGAGGTGGAGTAACACATCTCATAGCACATCACAGTGCCTGCGACACACATTTCTTATTAGTGCCTATGGCTTACCTCATGGGTGAATGCTCCCCGAGGAAAATGATTCCCATCAGTTCCCGTACTGTTGCATTTGCAGCATCTACAATGAGTATGGCAGCATGGAGCTGTCAGCTGTCCTGGAATTAATGAATAAGCCAGCAATATCTACTGAGAAAAATTCTCCCCATTATTACCAGAGTTCCAATGTATAATGTCTGCCACACTTATCTTTCTTTTCTGTTCTAAACTTTTTAATTTTGCCATGCTGGAACCAGGGGTGATCTGCCAAATCCACAGCATTCTTTATGTTTATATTTTATTTGGACACAGAGTACACACACACACATAAACACACACACACACACACACACACACACAATTTATCCATGCTAAGCAAGTGTTCTACCACCAAGCTGTTTCACTGAACTTTTATTATTTTATTTTGAGACAGGTTCTCACTAATTCACCCAGACTGGCCTCCAACTTGTAATGCTCCTGCCTCGGCCTCTGGAGCAGCTGGGATACAGGCATGAGCCACCTCGCCTGGCTTGAACTTCTTGATATATGAAATTTCCATAGGTGCATGTAGCAGGAACCAATCAAATCCAACCTCCCTTTTCCACCCTCCCCCAACCAAAATCCCTTCCTATTCTTTAGTTATCACTATTTTACTTTAAAGTCAATTTTTATTTTTCAGCTTCCACATAGGAAAGAGAACATGTGGTACTCGTATTCCTGTGTCTGGCTTATTTCACTTAACACAACATCCTTTATTTCTATCCATTTTGCTGTAAATGACAGGATTGTAACAAACACCCTTTAAAATTAAAGACTCCATATTGACTCTTGGTCTTCCATTTCCTAGTAAAAGGTTTTTTTTGTTTGTTTGTTTTTGTTTCTTTCGATGAACTTCTTCATGCTGCCAGTGGAAACTGCAAAGCTCTCCCCTTGCCTAGGTGAGTGTCAAGGAAACAGGAATGTGACATGTTCTCTGGTCAATGGAACCTCACTACATCTATGTATACGTGTTTGTGACCTTTACTACTGTAAACTGTAACACCTCTATAGGACTGGTGGAGGTGAGCTACCTGTCTCTCCAGGTTTGGCCACAACTATTACTAAATACACTTTTCATTTTCACATTTTTGCTTATTTCTTACATGGGAGGGTGATCAAATGCAGTCAGCTGAGCTTCCCTGATTTACTTCCAGTAATAAAATGTCATTCTTCTTTATAGTTGAATAAATACTCCATTGTGTATGCATACCAAATTTTCCTCAACCACTTTTGTGTTAAGGGACAGGGATCCTTTGTGGATTCCAAACCTGGGCTATTGTGAATAGTACCCCAGTGAACAATGGCACGCTGGTATCCCTTTGGTATGCTAATTTCATTTCCTTTGGATAGATACTCAGAACTGGAATACCTGGATCTAACTGAAGAGCTTTTTCAGAATAGGGATGTAGCTTTGTGGCAGAGTGCTCTCCAGGATTGTATGATGTCCTGAGTTCAATCCACAGTATGTGAAAACACACACATACACACACACACACACACACACACAAATACAAAATGGAAGTCTCTTTCAATGTCTCTCTTTTATTATGGTGTGTGCGCGCGAGCGTGTGTGTGTGTGTGTGTGTGTGTGTGTGTGTGTGTGTGTTGCCAGGGAGGGAATGCAGGGTCTTACGCAGGATCTTGCTTACTGTTTGCATACCAGGTAGGGCAGGAGGAGACCTGCCTGGCTGCTGACTCACATGGCTGGTTATAGATCCAGCCCTGTAGGGGAGACGCTGAGATTCAAGGAAAGAAGGTCAGTATTCCCAGTCAGCTTGGCCCTTGGTTTGATGGAGTGTCCCAGTGGACTTCAAATGAGTCCCCTTTCTTACCACTCCTGTGGATGTTCTCTCTCCCTCCTCTCACCTCTCTCTTCCTTCCCTGTCTCCCCCACCCCTTCAAAACACATTTTTAAAGTGCTGGGGAAGAAACCCAGGGCCTCACACATGCTAGGCATGCACTGACCTAACTCCCAGCCCCAAGCTCATGCCCTTCTGTGGAAGGATGATGTCAGGATTGAGGATCTCTTCTCAAGTCCTAGTAATAGGGTAACAAGGACGTAGCCTCTTTACTTTCACCTGAATCTCTGCCTCCATTTTGCATCTGTCCCCTTTGCACTGAGTCACTTTAGATTCCAGGAGCAACAGGTCTGATCAATAAGCATCTTGAGGGGCAACAGCAACTTTGTTATCACCACAAAGGTCCTGCATGCTCAATCCTGAGATGAGGATGTACAAGCCCAAGCCTGGTCAAGATGGTCTGCTTTCGCAGCTGTGCAAAGCCCCAACCTGCCCTTATTCCCTTTCACACAATGAAACCTGAAAGTCATTGTCAGCTCCTTAAAGGCAGGGATAAGCAAAGGTGTCCACGGGTCTCCCTGTGTGTCTATCCTGGTTAGGGTTTCCTGCTTTTTCCCCATGACTTTTTCTATTTGTCATTCCAGGTGAGTGCCAGGACCTGATTTGTTGGACACCCCTTCCCTGAGTCAGGCCAGGAATAATAGTAATATAAGTAGCATGACCAACGAGTGAACATCCTATGCTATATACCCTATGTTTTCCTCTTCTGGAATGTAGGACACTGTATTTCCATTGCACAGATGAGAAACAAAAATCTGAAGCATGTCCAAGGATCTCACTTCTTGACCTCACAGGATTTGAATTGAGATGTGATGGATTTCACACTGTGCTTTATAAAATAAAGGTCTATCAATATCTAAAAAAATTCAAGAAAAAAAGCTTTCTGAGTTCATAATTCTTTAAAAAGATAACATTTTTATTTTTGTATTTTAATATTTAAAATATACATTTTATAATTTATGTATCAAAATGCATAAAATTAACTTAAAAATTAGTGCATGAAGAAATGAATAAGTAGGAGAACCTTCAGGGAGAAATTGGACAAATGAGTAAGTCATGAACCAAAGATGTCTTTCCAAGAGATCTCTGTGTGTGTCCATTATGGCCACGTCTCTATCTTCCAACAGACTTTTCAACAACATGGAACCAGAAAACCAAACACACATAGCAGAATTCCTCCTCCTGGGACTCTCTGAGGATCCAAAGCTGCAGCCTGTCCTCTATGGACTGCTGCTGACCTTGTACCTGGTCACAGTGCTTGGGAACCTGTTCATCGTCCTGGCCATCACCTCTGACTCCCACCTCCACACCCCCATGTACTTCTTCCTCTCCAACCTGTCCTTGGCTGACATCTGTAGCACCTCCACTTTAGTCCCTAACATGCTGCTCAACATCCAGACAGAAAGCAAAGTCATCACTTACGCAGGCTGCCTGGCTCAGGCATATTTTTTCTTCATTTTCATATGTATGGACAATTTACTGCTGACCGTGATGGCCTATGATCACTATGTGGCCATCTGCTACCTCCTGCATTACACTGTCATCATGAACCCCACCTCTGTGTCCAGCTGGTTCTGATCTGTCTGCTCATCAGCACTGTGGATGCCCTGCTGCACAGTCTGATGGTGCTGCGTCTGTCTTTCTGCACCCAAATTAAAATACCCCACTTTTTCTGTGAGCTGACTTAGATCCTTCAGTTGGCTTATTTCTGATACTCTTGTTGACAACATTGTGTTATATTTAGTAATCATTCTGGTGGGCATTGGGTCATTTTCTGGAATAATTTTCTCTTACAAGCAAATTGTCTCCCCCATTCTGAGAATTCCGTCAACTGGAGGAAAGTTCCTGTGGGTCTCAACTGCCTGTGGTTTCCTTGTTCCATGGGACTTGCATTGGGGTTTATCTTAGTACTGCAATTACTGATTCTCCCAGGAAGATTGCAGTGGCCTCAGTGATGTACACTGTGGTCACCCCCATGCTGAACCCCTTCATCTACAGCCTGAGGAACAAGGACATGAAGGGGATGTTGAGAAAACTCACCTTTGGGACATTGTCCTTTTCATGATTTTGCCAAATGTCCTGGATGAAGAGTCAAAGACTATGAAATGCCAAGTGTTCCAGAAATCTTGACTCTTCCTTAGTTCAATTCTTCCAGAAAAGTGGTTAATCACAGAATTTCAACACTGATAATGATACATATTTATAATCTCAGATATTTGGGAATCTGAGTCAGGAGAATCCCAAATTTGAGGCCAGCCTGGGCAACTTAGTAAGACACTGTCTTAAAAATAAAAAGTTTGGGATATAGCTCACTGGTAATAAAATGGTTTTGAATTCTATCACTGGACTGAAAAAAATAAAATAAAATAAAATAAAAAACCATATTAGGTCTGTATTTAATTCTACTTTCCTAAATTTTTTCCATGTCATATCCCAATTAACCTCTCTGAGTTCAGCTTCCACAACTACAATATGAGTAATATAACACATTTAATACTTATTGAAAGTTTATTGGCTGTTGTTGGTGATCATCCATGAACATAGCAAGAGAAAGCAAAGGTAAAGGTACTGTAGCCACTGTGGTTTGGTCCAGTGTCAAAAATTCAGTGGAGGAGATGCATGGCCCCCCCACCCTGGAAACCTTCCCAACTCTACTTAAAGGGCTCTGAGACAAGGTGTAGGCTCTTTGCAATCAGAGTCCATGAGCATGCAATTCCACAAGTAGAGTTCTCTGCTGTGTTACCAGGATGGCTTATACATTAATGCTGCTTGGGTGCAATGTGGACTTTGGACAGTTTGATCCAACAGTTATAAACCCATACCAGCTGGATAACCTTGGGGACCTTACTCAACCTGTATATGCCTCTGTTCCTTCATCTGTAATATGAGCACTAAAAATAAATGAACTAAAAATTGAAACTACATTTTTATATTTTCGGTACCAGGGAATGAACCTGAGGGAATTTAAACATTGAGACAAATCCCAAGTCCTTTTTCAGTCTTTTATTTTATTTTTTGAGATAGAGTCTCACTAAGCTGCTTAGGGCCTTCCTAAGTAGCTGAGGCTGGTTTTGCATTTGTGATCCTCCTGTCTACCTCCCAACTACTGAGGCTACAGGCATGTACCACTGTGCCCAGATGAAACTATGTTTTTACAAATATATATAAAGAAATCCCAGTGTGGAGACAAGGAGAGGATGTTGCTCCTGAGAAGTGAGCAGAGCACCAGGACTGGTCTTATGTGAGATTTAGGTGTCTGCAGGCTCTAGAGCGAAGGGTGAGAGTCAAGAAGTTCTCTGATTTGTCTGGAACCACAAAGCGATGGGTGTTTGAAAGAAGAGAGAATAGGAAGCAAACCATTTCAAGTATGGAGTGCATCTAGGCTTCCTATCACCTGGAGCTCCCAGGAGGAGCTTGTGTACCTGCACTGTGTCCCCATGGAAGGACATGTCCAGAGATAACAAAGTTAATTGCATAAAGTTTAAATATCCAATGCACCAGGAAATTATGAAAATATGAATTAGTAGTCATTCAATGGCCTTTTAAATGAATTACAAGGAGGTAAAGAACGTCAAGATCACACTGTATTATTTAAATGTTATATTACTCCATAAGAAAAAGTATGATTAACAAAATCAATTGGAAGATATTTGTCTTAAAAGCCCATCCATAAATACTTGCTCTGAGAATTGAACCAAGAGTGAGTCAGAATTTCTGGCACACCTGATCCTCAATGCTCTTGTTAGCAGTTGGTTGGCTTCTTACTCTGCCCAAATGAAGAATCAGAAGCAGGCACAACTGCAGTGGGAACAGGACTCTCTTTGAGCATCCTGCAGCAGCAGAAGGAAACAGCACTCTCCAAGCGTGTGGAGTAGCTCCCAACACCAAGGGTATTGGCTTCATCACTGGGGTAGCTGGTGGGGCTGGTATTAGGAATGCAGTGACCTCAGCTGCCTGTCAGGAGGGTTTACTTCCAGTCAGCATTTCCACTTAGAGGAAGGACAGAGTCTGCAATCCTGGTGCCCAGCTTACCTCTCAGGAGCAACATCC
The DNA here is from genome assembly GCF_902686455.1 of Sciurus vulgaris. Lineage (NCBI taxonomy): Eukaryota > Metazoa > Chordata > Mammalia > Rodentia > Sciuridae > Sciurus > Sciurus vulgaris. Next base: position 7,859,852 of record NC_136477.1, read on the forward strand.
ACTCCATACCTCTACCTGAAAACGTGTCATGCCTCAATAGAAAATAAAATAGATTTTAAATTTTAAATAAATCCTGGGTGTGGTGGTGCACAACTGTAATCCCAGTAACTCAAGGTCCTGAGGCAGGAGGGTTGCAAATTAGGGGCCAGCCTTCTCCAATCAAGGAGATCCTACCTTAAAATAAAAAATAAAAAGAACTGGAGATGGAACTCAGAGGTAAAGTGCTCCTGGGTTTAATCTCCATTACAAAATGTAAAAAACTAAAAACAATGTTTTTAGTTGATCTACTTTTACTTCTCTTATTACCCATGAAGGAGCAGAGACATATAGAAGTTGAGTTATGTCCCCAAACTTTCACAGCTTGGATGGGATATTAAATGTTGGCTCAAAATGTCCAAACACCTCATTTCCCCTCCATGTCATCCTACACCAACCAGTATGGAATGTATAAGCCACTGTGGGCACACATCAGGGAATTCTACTTTTGGAATTGCTTGTGTGTGAACTGAGATTTCAAAGTGCTTGCGCCTTGTCTCAGAGCCCTTTAAATGGAGCTGGGAAGGCTTCCAGGGAGGGCCACCCATGTATCTCTTCCACTGAATTATGGGAACTGGGCCAAAACACAGCAGCTACATTCCCTGGAACCTGGCTTACTCTTGCTGTGTCCATGGATGATCACCAACAACAGCAGATAGACTTCCAAACCCATCGTTGGCTTTTTGCTTCCACCCTTCCTAATTTGTGGAGAACAACTTGTGCGGTTGGAATTTTCACATTTTAAACTCTGTCCTTCCCCCCTTTGTTCACAACACACTACAGTTTCTCCTGGTCCCTGGGTCTCATGATATTGCAATTCTTTACAGATCCTAGAACAAATGCCGTTGACTCTGGCCTGATTGTTGGTTTTTCTGCAAATTTGCTGACACCAGAAACTTCTGGGCAATGATATCAGAACAACTGCCATGTATTGGGTCCTTGCCAATTTCAGTGCACTACACTGGGGGTTCTCAAAGTAGGGTTCCAGGGCCAGCAGAAACAGCACTTGGAAACTTGGTAGAACAGAACTCCTGGGACTGCAGGCCAAGCCTACTAAGTCTGAGACTCTGGGGAAGAACCAGAGGTGTGTATGCTAACAAGGCCTTTCACTGATTGACCTGTGCTGTAAAGTCAGGGGCCACAGTGGAAGAGCAATCTCTGTCTTTCTGGAGAAGAGCCAACTCCTCACCATCCCTGTTTGTTCCCTGGAGAACGGAGCTGGGCGATTGGGAGTTGAGAGTTCTGTGAGTCTCTCTAGTACCTCTGATCCCTTAAGACCTGTTTTGGAGGGAACGTTTCCATTTATTTGTAAGAACCGCTGGGAGAAATGCCCAGTCCTCTCTGCCCTCTGTAGTGTGTGAGGATCAGCCTGGGAGGATGCTGAAGTAGGACAGAGCTGGTGAGTCCTGAAGTCTTGGCCCTGCCTTGCACCATCCAGGACTTAGCATTCCCCTGTCTTTTTTGAGCTGGTTCTGGAGGTGATCCTACCAAGAAGGAGGAGGTTGGATCTGCATTTCCATGAGTGTTTTTAAATATTCCCGACCTGCAGAATTTCCTGGGTAAGGGAAAGAGAGATAAGACTGTTTTGAGGGTGGGTCATTCTCTCAGAAGGGCCCGCCGTTTCACCAGGAGTAAGAAATGAGGGGTAGGTGGTTCATCAAGCTCTGCAAGGAGAGAAATATAAACTTAGGAACTCAGAAAGTGCTCCTTCAACATTTTTAAATCGAACTACTTTTTAAATTGTGGTAAAATTTGTGTAGAAAATTTCAACATCTTGACCATCTTTAAGTGCAGTTCAGAGGCATTGGTACATTCACAATTGTTCAATATTCTTGACCAACATCCATCTTCAGGATATTTTTCATCTTTTTTATTTTAGATGGTATTTAGGTATTTATTTATTTTGTTTTTTATTTTTTTTTTATTTTTACAAACTGCATTTTGATTCATTGTACACAAATGGGCCAAGGAACTGGACAGATACTTTACAGAAGAAGATATACAAGCGATTAATAAATATATGAAAAAGTGTTTAACATCTGTAGTAATTAGAGATATGCAAATTAAAACAACTCTAAGATTAAATCTTACTCCAATTAGAATGGCTATTATCAAGAACACAAACAATAATAGATGTTGGTGTGGATGTGGGGAAAAAGGCACACTTATACATTGCTGGTGGAGTTTCAAATTGGTGCAGCCACTCTGGAAAGCAGTGTGGACAATTTTCATATTGCAAAGCTAAACTCCATCTCCATTTATCACGAGCTCAGCACTCAGTGCTTCCCAGGCCCTGTTTCCCAGTGTTCTCTTTCTGTGCTGGTGAATTTGAACACACTGAGTCCCTCATAGAAGAAATTACCTATGTGACTTTTTTATAAATATAGGACAACCAACCTGTATTAAAATGCAAAACAACCTCAAGGTCCAGGCTAAAGCTCCTGTGAGGGTTTCCTTTCTTTTAAAGGCATTAATTAGTTTTCCAAACAGAGCACTTCTTGTGTACCCATTTGTCTGTACCTGGACACTGAGGTTTCTCCCACCTTCTGGTTTTTATGAGTAATGGTGCTCGAAACAAGTATGTACAAATATTCCTTTGACACCCTGACTGATTATTTTAGGTGGACACCCTGACACAGAAGTAGAATTGCTGAATCCTTTGGGAATTTCTTTGCTGAATTTCTGAGGAAACTTTCAATATGTTAACACAGAAAGTGGTCAAGAATTCCTTACTGCACTTTTACATTTTCAAATGAGTAACTTCCCTTCATACATCCAGAGAGCTCAGTGAACAGTGAGGCAGCTCACAGCCTGTGGGTCAGGAAATGGAGGCCCAGGGACCCTCCCAACCTGGCTGCACATTTCCTCCCCCAGAGCCCCAGGCCTCTCCCTGTGGTGCCCCAGCTTCTACTGCTGTGTCATCAACCTTACTGATCCTAAGAAGAATAATAGGAGCAGTAACTGTAGCGACTATTTCAAGAGCACTCTCACTTTGTTCCTGGCACTGAAACTTTTTTTAAGTAATTATTTATTAGAACTCACTGAGCCTTACTCATTGGAAGCACACAGCCTTCATTTCTCTTCATCTTTATTGATGACGTCCCTCTTCCCTTGCTTCATAACACATTGTATGTGCTGTGAACCTGGCCTGAAAGTTAGCACTGGTTGATCCAGCAATGCCCTTTCCCTCCCCAGATGGTGTCAATGCAGAGGGAAAACTGCTTGCTCTTCTCCTTTGCTCTCTCCAGAATCCCTGCCTATCACCCTCCCTCCTCTTCTGTTACCAATATTATCCTTCCAAAGCTCACATTCTAGATGGATAATTTCAGCTGCATAGTATAAAAATGTTTTTAATTAAGACACAAAAGATTGACATGTATTTAAGAAACACTGTGATAGGTCCATATAGATAGATAAATATACATAAAGTACAGTAACCAGATTAAGGTTATTGGGATTTCCATCTCCTTAAATATTCCTTATTTCCATGGTTAGGAAATTTTGAACTCACATTTTCCAATTCTTTATGAAATACATAATAATATGTGAGCATTGACAAATGCCTGTGATCCCAGCTTCTCACCAGGTGAAGAAGGAGGCTCCCAAGTTCAATGCCAGCCTAGGAAATTTAGCAAGTCTGTCTTTCAAAATAAAAATAAAAGTGCCTGAGATTATACTCAATGGATTCAAACCCAGTGTCAAAATAATAACAAAATTTGTCACCAATTTTGCAAGCCATAGTCACCCGAGGGTGCTATACAAAATCAAAACTGATTCATCCCATCTCCCTGTGTTATGATATGTTCTAACTGACCTCTTGCTTCTCCTGTCTCCCACCTCTTCTGACCTCCAGTGATCTGTTCTCTACCAGTTTTCTAGCCTCCACATATGAGTGAGAACAAGCAGGATTCACTTTTCTCTCTGGCTTACTTCACTTTCTCTCATTTCCAGCAGCATGCACAGAGCTAGCAGTTTCATTTTGACATGGAACACCTGCTTCAGTAACATATTCACACTGGCTCTGAGAGTTTTTCCACCTTGCAGATTTCCTGGCTGCTGTGATAGGGTGTGGATTTACAAGGTGAGGATGTCTAGGGGTTCATCTCCACTGGTGAAAGTATTAGAAGGGCCAGACTCTGAGGCTCTGGGAAGGCAAAGTGAGCACTTGAAGGTATAGCAAGTTATTCTTCCTTTAAAGATCAGATGGTAGCTTGGCCCAGTGGGACATACCTATCATTCCCTTTTAGGGGAGGATTAGGAAGGAGGATTTCAAACAGGAGGCCAGCTTGGGCTACTTAAGGACACCCTGTATTAAAATGCAAAATAGAAAGAGAGGGAGGGAGGTGTAGGTCTGTGATGCAGCAACTCTGGGTCAGTCCCCAGCACCACTAAAAGAAAGGTGGGAAGGTGGGAATTTCCATTTGGGGTGTGATGTTTCTATAGTAGGCAAACTACAATCAACTTCATAATAATGCCCTTCCTGTAGGGACATATGGAAAATGATGAATCACCATTCAGAAGACAGCCAGCAATTCCAGGGGACAATTAATTGAAATTACATAGATCCAAAAGGAGTTGGTTGGTGTACATTTAAATTGGGATAAATGCATATTGTTTCTTACATCAAGGTAGTAGAGCATGTGAGAAGATAATTTTTAGCAACCCCTGAAACCAGAAAAGATGAGCATATTCAGAAATAATATGTAAACCCCACATTTGGACTTCTATGGTAAAATGTTTACATCTCACCAAATTTGATGCTTTATTAAGGAACGACTATAGTTTAAGGTTGGATTAAAGATAGCATTCAAACTTCTCAAACATAAATATCACATATGTTTATTTTTTAATTTTGGTATTAGAAGAAAGCACACATTTTATGTATTAGAATGTATAATTCACTCAAAAATTAGTGGGTAAAGGAGGAAATGAGGAGGACAATCTAATGAGAAGAATTTTTAAAATATTACTAGAATTTAAGTCCCATTTCTGTGTCTGTTCCATTGTGACCATGTTCCCCTCCTCCAGCAGAGTCTTCAACAACATGGAGCCAGTAAACCAAACACATGTGGCAGAATTCCTCCTCCTGGGACTTTCTGAGGATCCAAAGCTGCAGTCTGTCCTCTTTGGCCTGTTGCTGTCCATGTACCTGGTCACTGTTCTTGGGAACCTGCTCATCATCCTGGCTGTCAATTCTGACTCCCACCTCCACACCCCCATGTACTTCTTCCTCTCCAACCTGTCCTTGGCTGATATCTGCAGCACCTCCACTATTGTCCCTAAGATGCTGCTCAACATTCAGACAGAAAGCAAAGCCATCACTTACGCAGGCTGCCTCACTCAGGCATATTTTTTCTTGGTTTTCCTAGGTATGGATAATTTACTGCTGACCGTGATGGCCTATGATCGCTATGTGGCCATCTGCCACCCCCTGCATTACACAGTCATCATGAACCCCCGCCTCTGTGTCCAGCTGGTTCTGATCTGTCTGCTCATCAACACTGTGGATGCCCTGCTGCACACTCTGATGTTGCTGCGTCTGTCTTTCTGCAAACACCTGGAGATCCCTCACTTCTTCTGTGACCTTGCTCAGATCCTCAAGATGGCCTGTTCTGATACCCTTGTCAATAACACTGTTTTATTTTTAGCAACCATCTTCTTGGGTTTTGGTCCTGTGTCTGGCATAATTTTCTCTTATGCTCGAATTGTCTCCTCCATCCTGAGAATCCCATCAGCTGGTGGAAAGTACAAAGCTTTTTCTACCTGTGGGACTCACCTATCTGTGGTTTCCTTGTTCTATGGGGCTGCTATTTGGGTTTACCTTAGTTCTGCTATTCCTGTATCTCCCAGAATGAGTGCTGTGGCCTCAGTGATATACACTGTGGTTACCCCCATGCTGAACCCCTTTATCTATAGCCTGAGGAACAAGGACATGAAGGGGGCCTTGAAAAAACTCACTTTGGAATGTTTACTTTTCTGAGATCTGTAAAGTGTTGTGGTGTAGGCTTCTAGAGTGAGTTGAAGAGATTAAATATTGGGTATATCTTACCATTTAGATATGAGATTTCCCTGAGAAAGCTCATGTGGCAATGAAGAAATATCAGAGGTGGTATAATGAGATCATGAGAGTAGTAACATTATTTGTAGAGTAGTTCATTAATAATTTCAATGTATTACCAGATAGTAATTTTCAACAGGTGACATATGACTAGGTGAATTCAATCACTGGATTGAATATATATATATATATATATATATATATATATATCTCTTTGAAGGATATATATTGTGTCTGGCACCTCTCCCTCTTCACCCTGACTGCCAGCATCCCAGAAGCTTCGCTGCCAAGCCCCTCTGCCATGTTGTTCTGTCTTACCTCAAGTTCATAGATGTGAATGTGCACATCCATGGACTGCATCTTGAAAACTTTGAATCCAAAATAAAATTATTCTCCAAAATAAACTTGCAGCTTTCAGTCATTTTGGTCCTTATAATAAAGAGAGGATTGAAACTGTGTAGTAGAAATCCTCAATCTGTCTTAATCCTTTTTTCCTGACCAATGGTTAATCATGGGCTTCAAGAAAATAGCTTTGTAAGAACTCTGTTTTCCTGTGTTTTACTCCATATCACAAACCCAATAACTTGAATCTCAGAGTTCAGTTTCCAGTCCTCTGAAATGGTCAGACAAATGTCCCACACTGGTAATTATTTAGGGACTATATGGCTCTTATATATGTGTGTGAGATATTTTATTATATGGTATATACACAAAACCTGACTGCATTAAGCAAATTTACTTAAACCAGTACTTATTAGTGTACAACTTGTATTAGTAAAATTACAGTAGAGGTTTTGTAGCTTCTACATCATTTGTGAATGAAGTTTTATCGGGATGTGTGGTTCTGGGGATTGAACCCAGGCCCTGCACAGGTGAGGCATGTCCTCCTCCACTTAATCTTCATTAAATCACTTCTCACTTCACCCCTTTCTCTTTCATTTATTTTCAATTTCCTTTTATTTTCTCCTCCTTTCTGCCAAAATTGATAAAGATAAGTGAACTTTTAAAAATTCCATTGTTCTTTTTAATGTAATTAATGTATTATACAGAAATGCATTGCTCAGTATCCAAACATATGCAGGGTCCCTTATCATGCTGCTGTGATTTATTTTCACTTCCTTGCTTTGTGATCAGAGAATGAACTGACCATATAATTTTAGTTCTTTATATTTGAAAATTTGCCTTTAAGTGGGCATGGTGGTACATGCCTGTAATCCCAGTGATTGGGGAGACTATGGCAGGAATATCTCAAGTTCAAGGCCAGTCTAAGCAATTTAGAAGACACTAAACATCTTATTGACACCCTCTCTCACAATGAATCCAAATGTTCTGGGGATGTTGCTCAGTGGTTATATGCCCCTAGGTTAAAAAAAAAATGTTTATATACTACTTTTGGGCATATTCTTTAGTACACGTGCCTTCTGTGATGATTAAATAAATATTTAGTCATTCTCTTTTTCTTTTGTTTTTTTCATGGTGTGTGTGATTATAACTGGGTCACATAACCACTGAGATATTATATCACCCCAGTGATTTTCAATTTTGATTTTGTGACAAGGTCAACCAAAATTAACATTACCAAAAATTCATTCACTGTGAATCTGTGCATTGGTAATTAACTTATGCACTACAAAGAAGGAAAGTATGATGTGATGTTTGAAGGAGCCCTATAATTCACAGGAGGGTGCAGTGCTACCCATTGGTCAGACTGAGACAGTGAGACCACCATAGAGCCAAAGGGCAAATGCACTCCTAGGCCTTAACACAGGTCTGACCTTCATTCAACAATGATAGAGCAAATTATGTTCCATGCTTTTATAAGTCTGTCAAAATGAATCCTAGAGTCATATATAATGAAAACGAATCAATAAAAAGAAAAAAAGATAGCATATATTTTCTTTGGCCCTCCCACCTTATCTCAGCATTTGTTAGCACTTGAAAGCTTGAAATATCCCTTATGAGCTTCAGGGACCAGGTGCATTATTAAGTCCAGGATGCTCTTGTCATGACTTTCCAAGCACAAACAACACGAAAGATAAGGCTTGTTGAGGATGCAGGGAAATGACAAATTCCCAGGGCTCTCAGCCTGCTCCTTGCCTGGGTTCTCTCCCATTTCCCTCTTGTGTCTTAACAGCTGCGGCAGCTCCTCCTGACCACAAGGCATCTGCATGAAGAAGCAGCACTGGGCCTCAGTATGACTGGCTGACGGGACTGCTGCAGAGTTGAAGTCCCTCATAGAAAGGAAAGCATGGACCAAGATGGTGTAGCTTAAAAAATAATAAAATTATGGCATTCTCAGGCAAATGGATGAAATTGGAGAATATCATGCTAAGTGACATAAGCCAATCTCAAAAAACCAAGGGATGAATGATCTCACTGATAAGCGGATGATGACACATAATGGGGGGTGGGAGGGGGGCAAGAATGGAGGAAGGAGGGACTGTTTTGTTGGAAAAGAGGGGTGTAGGGGTGGGGGGGAGGAAAAATAACAGAATGAATCAAACACTATTACCCTACGTAAATATATGATTACACAAATGGTATGCTTCTACTTCAATTACAAACAGAGAAACAAGGTGTGTCCCATTTGTTTACAATAAAAATAAATTAAAAAACAAAACAAAAAACCCAGGGATACTTAAGTCATTCATAACAAATGGCATAGCATTTGCATATAATGCATGCACACCCTCCTATATGTTCTAAACCATCAGGACATACCATAGAATACCCAGTAGAACATAAACACTATGTAAAAAGAGGCAGTAATAACAAGGTAAATGTACCTATTTATATACTGCAGGTGAAATTGTTTCTGTTTTGCAACTAAGATTGTTTGAATATGAGGATGCAGAATTGGCATATATGCAGGACCAGCTGCAAACTAAACCCCTGAGAGACATAAATATCTAAACATTGAAACTCAGCAAAATCAGGAGGGTGACTCATCTTAAAGAAAGTGGTGCTGACTTCCCTCACATCCCAGTGCTGGAGCTGAGTCCCATGGTTGCAGCCCTCAGGACATCTGCACAAACTGGCTGCAGCTGAGATGTGTGATGAAGTCAGGTGGACTCACCCATCTTTTCCTAGAGGCTAGTCTTCTGCATACCCACAAAGATTTTGCAACTGGACAAGAGCGGCAGTTTGTTGGGGGATAGGTAACATCCAGCCAGACATCTGGTTTCTGTCGCTATGTGCTGCCTCATCCTGTGCCCCCAATTTTGTGCTCTTGTGCTCCTGGATTGTGAATCATTCTTTTTTTTTTTAAACTTGGACAATAAACTCCTTTGTTTGGAAAAAAAAAAGAATGGAAAGCACGGACCAAGATGGTGGAGTAGAGGGTGACTGTAACTCATGTCGCTCCAGAATTCAGGATTCAGGAAGAGGAGGTATTACGAACTTGGGACTAACTCAGAGCCACCAGGTGAGTCTCTCCCACCAGTCAAGTATACACTGAACTGGGCAGCAGGTCCGGACCACAGGCAGCTTCACAGAACACGGCCACCCAGCGGGAGACTGCCTTGCAGAGCCAGGCTCCCCACCCAGGCAGTAGTTCCAGACCACAGGGAACATCACAGAGCACGGCTGTCAAGCAAAAGATTCACTCTTAGGGCAAGCTCCCTGGACCAGGTCGTAGTTCCAGACTGAAGGAAACTTCTCGGAGGAGAGCTGCCCAGTCAGACTTGCCCACAGGGTGAGCTTTCCCCGCGGGCAGAGAATTTACCACCGGGGTGGTAGAACCAGAGACCCAGGCCCAGACCAGTCATGCCCCAGCCCGCAGAATAGTCCCCCTTTGGCTGATCATCAGTCAATGGGTGCAGGTGCCTCTGCCCAGTAGCAGACAATATACCCCACCTTAACGCCACCACCCCTGGAGGGGCAGCTTCCTTTTGGAGCACCACATTATCAAGTTCCTCCAAGACTTAAGGTACTGAAGGCTTGGAGGTGAGTTATTGGAAATCTACAGGGACAGTAGTAGTCAACAGAGGAAATCTGCAATATCTCTGAGTTTCACTACTAGAGGGGTAGATACCTGAGCAATATGAGAAAACATGGGAAGAAAATGTCCCAAACACAACTAGATGCTACATCAATAAATCCCAATGACAGCATGGCAGAAGAAATGTCAGAAAATGAGTTCATAATGTACATAATTAAAATGAACAGAGAAGCAAACGATGAGATGAAAGAGCAAATGCAGACTTTGAATGATTGCACCAATCAACAGTTAAAAGAACAAATGCGGGAAGCAAAAGATCATTTCAATAAAGAGTTGGAGGGGCTGGGGATATAGCTCATTTGGTAGAGTGCTTGCCTAGCATGCATAAGGCCCTGAGTTCAATCCCCAGCACCACCAAAAAAAAAAAAAAAAATAGTTGGAGATACTGAAGGAAAAACCAGAAATCCTTGAAATGCAGGAAACAATAAAACAAATTAAAAACTCCATAAAAAGCATAACCAATAGGATAGAACACCTGGAAGACAGAACTTCAGACATTGAAGACAAAATGTTTAATCTGAAATCAAAGTTGACCAAACAGAGAAGATGGTAAGAAATCATAAACAGAACCTAGGAGAATTATGAGATACCATGAAAAGGTCAAATTTAAGAATTATTGGGGTTGAGAAAGGCACAGAGAAACAAACCTAGGGATTGAATAATCTTTTCGATGAAATAATATCAAAAAATTACTCAAATCTGAAGAATGAAATGGAAAATCAAGTACGAGAGGCTTACAGGATTCCAAATATACAAATTACAACAGATCCACACCAAGGCACATTATAATAAAAATACATAACATATAAAATAAAGAGAGAAATTTAAAGGCTGCAAGAGAGAACAATCAAATTATATTCAGGGGCAATCAAATATGGATATCAGCAGGTTTTTGAAACAAGACCCTAAAAGCTAGAAGGGCCTGGAACAACATTTTTCAACCTCTGAAAGAAAATGGATGCCAACCAAGAATCTTATACCCAGCATAACTTACCTTCAGATTTGACGAAATAAAATCCGTCCATGATAAATGAAAGCTAAAAGAATTCACGAAAAGAAAGCCAGCACTACAGAACATTCTCAGCCAAATATTCCATGAGGAAGAGATAAAAAACAAAGAAGCAAATCAGCAAAGGGAGGAACTACCCTAAAGGAATAGCCAAATTTTGGAGAAACCAAGTCGTGTCAAAAAAAACCAAAAATGAGCCAAATGACCGGGAATACAAATCATATCTGAATAATAACCATGAATGTTAATGGCCTGAACTCATCAATAAAAAGACGTAGACTGGCAGATTGGATTAAAAAGAAAGATCCAACAATATGCTGCCTGCAAGAGTCTCATCTCATAGAAAGAGATATCCACAGACTAAAGGTAAAAGGATGGGGAAAAACATACCATGCACATGGACTCACCAAAAAAGCTAGAGTATCCATCCTCATATCAGATAAAGTGGACTTCAAGCCAAAGTTAGTCAGAAAGGATAAAGAAGGACATTTCATACAGCTTAAGGAAGCATAAATCAGCAAGACATAAAAATCATAAATATCTATGCCCCAAACAGTGGCTCATCCATGTACGTCAAACAAACCCTTCTCAATTCCAGGAAATAGACCACAATCCAATAATACTTGGTGACTTTAACACACCTCTCTCCCCACTGGACAGATCTTCCAAACAGAAGTTGAACAAAGAAACCATAGATCTCAATAACACAATCAATAATTTAGACTTAATGGACATTTATAGAATATACCGTCCAACAAAGAGTGAATACACTTTCTTCTCAGCAGCACATAGATTCTTCTCTAAAATAGACCATATATTAAGCCACAAAGCTACTGTTAGCAAATACAAGAAGATAGAGATACTACATTGTATTCTATCAGTTCACAATAGATTGAAATTAGAAATGAAAGACAGAATAAAAAAGAGAAACTACTCCAACACCTAGAGATTAAATAATACACTATTGAAAGATGAATGGATAACAGAAGACATCAGGGGGGAAATAAAAAAATTCTTAGAGGTAAATGAGAACAAAGATACTTCATATCAAAATCTCTAGGACACTATGAAAACAGTTCTTAGTGGAAAATTTATTTCATGGAGAACATTCAATGAAAGAAGAAAAAAATCAACAAATAAACGACCTAACAATACAGCTCAAAGCCCTACAAAAAGAAGAACAGAGCAACAGCAAAAGTAGTAGAAGACAGGACATAGTTAAAATCAGAGCTGAATAAAGGATAATAAAATTATGTCATTTGCAGGCAAATGGATGAAATTGGAGAATATCATGCTAAGTGACATAAGCCAATCTCAAAATCCAAAAGTCGAAGGATCTCACTGATTAGTGGATGATGACTCATAATGGGAGTGGGATGGGAGCAAGAATGGAGGAAGGAGGGACTGTGTAGAGGGAAAAGAGAGGTGCAAAGGTTGGGGGGGAAGGGGAAAATAACAATGAATCAAACATCATTATTCTATGTAGATGTGTGATTATGCAAATGGTATGCTGTTACACCATGTACAAACAGAAACAACATGTATCACATTTGTTTACAATAAAAATAAATTTTAAAAAATTCAGAGCTGAAATTAATAAAATTGAAACAAAAGAAACAATAGAAAAAATTGACAAAATAAAAAGTTGGTTCTTTTAAAAAATAAACAAAATTGATAAACCCTTAACCACACTAACAAAGAGAAGGAGAGATAAAACTCAAATTAGTAAAATTTGGAAAGAACAAGTAAATATCACAAGAGACATGAGTGCAGTACAAAACATAATTTGAAGCTATTTTGAAAATATATACTCCAACACAATAGAAAATCTCGAAGACATCAACAGGTTTCTAGAGACATATGAATTACCTAAACTGAACCAGGAGGACATACACAATTTAAATAGACCAATTTCAAGTAATGAAATAGAAGAGGTCATCAAAAACCTACCAACAAAGAAAATTCCGGGACCAGATGGGCTCTCTGTCGAGTTCTACAAAACCTTTAAAGAAGAGCTCATTCCAATACTTATCAAAATATTCCATGAAATAGAAGAGGTGGGAACCCTCCCAAACTCATTCTATGAAGCCAATATCACCCTGATAACTAAACCAGACAGAGACACATGGAGGAAAAAAATTTCTGACCAACAGCCTTAATGAACATTGATGCAAAAATTCTCAACAAAATTTTAGTGAATCGCATACAAAAATAAATTTAAAAGATAGTGCATCATGATCAAGTGGGTTTTATCCCAGGGATGCAAGGTTGGTTCAACATCCAGAAGTCAGTAAATGTAATTTACCATATCAACAGACTTAAAGTCAAGAATCATATGATTATTTTGATAGATGCAGAAAAAGCATTTGATAAAATACAGCATCCCTTCATACTGAAAAAACACTAGAAAAAAATAGGGATAGTGGGAACATTCCTTAACATTGTAAAGGCCATCTATGCTAAGCCCATGGCTAATATCATTCTAAATGGTGAAAAACTGAAAGCATTCCCCGTAAAAACTGGAACAAGGCAGGGATGCCCTCTTTTACCACTTCTATTCAACATTGTCCTTGAAACTCTAGCCAGAGCAATTAGACAAACCAAAGAAATTAAAGGAAAAGAAGAACGCAAACTATTTCTATTTGCTGATGACATGATTACATACTTAGAGGAACCAGGAAATTCCATGGAATACTTTTAGAACTCATAAGTGAATTCAGTAAAGTAGCACGATATAAGATCAATGCTCATAAATCTAATGCATTTTTATACATAAGTGATGAATCTTCAGAAAGAGAAGTTAGGAAAACTACCCCATTCATGATAGCCTGGAAAAAAATAAAATACTTGGGAATCAATCTCACAAAAGAGGTGAAAGACCTCTATAATGAGAACTACAGAATACTAAAGAAAGAAATTAAGAAAACCTTAGAAGATGGAAAGATCTCCCATGTTCTTGGATAGGCAGAATTAATAGTGTCAAAATGCCATACTACCAAAAGTGATATACAGATTCAATGCTATTCCAATTAAAATCCCTATGATGTACTGTATAGAAATAGAATAAGCAATCGTGAAATTCATCTGGAAGAATAAGAAACCCAGAATAAGTAAAGCAATCCTTAGCAGGAAGAGTGGGGCAGGGGTATTGCAATACCAGATCTTCAACTCTACTACAAAGCAATAGTAACAAAAATTGCATGGTACTGGTACCAAAATAGACAGGTAGATCAATGGTACATAAGACAGGACAAGAACACAAACCCAAATAAATACAATTTTCTCATACTATACAAAGGTGCCAAAAATATGCAATGGAGAAAAGATAGCCTCTTCAACAAATGGTGCTGGGAAAACTGGAAATCCATATGCAGCAGAATGAAACTAAACCCCTATCTCTCACCCTGCACAAAACTCAACTCAAAATGGATTAAGGACCTTGGAATCAGACCAGAGACTCTGCATCTTATAGAAGAAAAAGTAGGTCCAAATCTTCAACATGTCAGCTTAGGATCAGACTTCCTTAACAGCAGTCCTATAGCACAAGAAATAAAAGTAAGAATCAATAACTGGGATAGATTCAAACTAAAACAATTTTTCTCAGCAAAGGACACTATCAGCAATGTGCAGAGAGAGCCTACAGAGTGGGAGAAAATCTTTGCCACTCATACTTCAGATAAAGCGCTAATTTCCTGAATATATAAAGAACTCAAAAAACTCTACACCAAGAATACAAGTAACCCAATCAACAAATGGGCTAAGGAAATGAACAGACAGTTCACAGAAGAAGATCTACAAGCAATCAACAGATATATGAAAAAATGTTCAACATCTCTAGTAATAAGAGAAATGCAAATCAAAACTACCCTAAGATTTCATCTCACACCAATTAGAATGGTGATTATCAAGAATACAAGCAACAATAGGTGTTGGTGAGGATGTGGGGAAAAAGGTACACTCATACATTGCTGGTGGGGTTGCAAATTAGTGTAGCCACTCTGAAAAGCAGTGTGGAGATGCCTTAGAAAACTTGGAATGGAACCACCTTTAGACCCAGCTATCACACTCCCTGGCCTATACCCAAAGGACTTAAAATCAGCAGACTACAGAGATACAGCCACATCAATGTTTATAGCTGCTCAATTCACAATAGCCAGATTGTAGAACCAACCTAGATGCCCTTCAATTGATGAATGCTTAAAGAAACTGTGGTATATATATACAATGGAATATTACTTAGCCATAAAAAATAATAAAATTATGGTATTTGCAGCAAATGGATGAAATTGGAGAATATCATGCTAAGTGAGATAAGCCAATCTCAAAAATCCAAAGGATGGATGATCTCACTGATAAGCAGATGATGACACATAATGGGGGGTGGGAGGGGGCAAGAATGGAGTAAGGAGGGACTGTATAGAGGGAAAGGGGGGGGGACAAAAAAATAAAAGAATGAATCAAACACCATTACCCCATGTAAATGTATGATTACCCAAATGGTATGCCTCTATTTCATGTACAAACAGAGAAACAAGATGTGTCCCCTTTGTCTACAATAAAAATAAATTAAAAAAAAAAAAAAGAAAGGAAAGCGCACCTCTGAAATGCACTAAAAGCCACGTGACATGTCCACACCACAGCGCAACTTGCCAACAGCCCTTTCACATGAGTAAAACAAGCTCCTTTGTCAGGGAGCCAGCCTGACCCCTGTGTCTCCCTTCTCAAATAGAATCCCTCATAAAAACCCTGCCTGTATATCTTCTTGCCCTATTTTCTTGACTGATTTGTTTCCATTGATACCACCACAAAGTCAATGTTCCCTTTTCCAGAATCAAGTAGTAGAGACCACATCAGTCTAAGGAGCCTGAGAATGACCAGTCCACCATAAACCGCCCTGTCATCCCTAGACTGATGGCCTCCTGGGGCCTCTCCCACTTTCACCCCTCTGAGAAATGAAGTGTGCTGGTTCATTTTCAAAACACTTTATTTACCTTTAACTGTAAAGTTCCTTGCAGGTAAGAAAAACAGCCTGAGGGGAAACTGAACAGAGTGGATACCAGCAGTTAACACCTGAGTGTGGCAGATTCAGAGTCCACACAAACCTAAGGGGGAAAGAGACCAGCCTGACCAACGGAAATCAACTGCACAGATACCAAGGTGCACTCACCCCGAAAGGT
Source organism: Sciurus vulgaris (assembly GCF_902686455.1). Taxonomy (NCBI): domain Eukaryota; kingdom Metazoa; phylum Chordata; class Mammalia; order Rodentia; family Sciuridae; genus Sciurus; species Sciurus vulgaris. Next base: position 7,876,132 of record NC_136477.1, read on the forward strand.
CTTCCACTACAAGAGAACAAAGGGAGCTGGGGACAAGAAAAGGTTCATTTCTTAAAATAGCCCAATAGGAGACGACAAAACCTAGGCGATGTTCAGAAACATGGTGCACCCCAAAGCACACAGCCAGTGGGGATCCGGACGAGGGACATCGCACTCCGGGGGATAAAATGCTGATTACACCTGCTCTGGGTGCCTGCTCACCCAGTCACCCATCCTGCAAGACCCTCATAAAAGCCTTGCTTCCCTGTCGCCTCCATTCTTCGTTCCATTCTTTGTCTTTGGCAGGTGAGCATGTTTCCCGTGCTCCTCACCAAGTTTCCTTTCAGAATACCTGGGACCCCTGCAGCCTGGCTCTCTCTTGGGACAGCCCCCCTTCTCCTTGCTGACAGGGGCCCCTTTCATGGATCAGGGCTTGACTCCAGGGTCTAATACAAACCTTGCTGCTCCACCAGGGGCAACTTAGTTTTTTAAAAGACATGTCTTTTTTCTTGTTTCCTCTTCTCCCTCTTCCCTTCACTAACTGTAAGAAAACAAGATTCACATTCTTCCTGTCCAAAAGCACAGTCATCTGTTGTTCCAACAAATGTCCACTCCCACCAAGAAATCAGAGAGCTGGAAATGGGAAGAGAGCTCCCCTCAGGTTAACATTGGGCATAATTACATCCACTGGCAATATCTGGAAGGAGCCTGCCACCACTTCTCAAGCCCGCGCTCCCCTCAGGTGCAATGGCTGCCTCTGTGGTATGAGGGTCTTGCTGTTCTCCTTTGCTAGCAAAGCTGTCAAATTTCTTTTTTCTCAAAACCCTGTCCTCACTATGGAATCAGCATCAGGGACAACTGTGACTGTTGGGAACTGCAGTTGAAGAAACTTGGTGTCACCAACAGAAAATTGAGCAGGTCACCCAGAAGTAAGAGTTCACATTTATTGAGGATGAAGATAGCACTCTGGGCCAGAGGGAGAGGCTCAGGCCCCAGTGTCTGGAAATTAGGGTCCCATAACCTGAACTGTGGGGTGTTCTTCTGGCTATACAGACCTGATTAAAGCCCTTACCCCATTTTCTCCCATTGGTTATCTCATGATACCTGATTTGGACATTTTCCATTTTCCCTCTATGGGTTACTTTAGAAAACCTAATCAGAACACTGTCTCCTTTATTTCCATGGGTCATGTTAAAATTTGAACCTGTGGCAAGAGTTGTCACGGTGATGTTATCAGTGGCTAGTCTTGTCATGGTGATGTCCTCAGGGAAAAGAGTTGTCATGATGATACACTCAGGAGCTGGAGTTGTCATGGTGAGGTCCTCAGTGGATGGAGTTGTCATAGTGATAGGTCCTCAGTGGCTAGAGTTGTCATGGTAATGGGATTTATTGTAAACAGGGACAGGTCTTGTCTCTTTGTCTTGTTCTCTAGCAGCCCCTTGTTAATACCCAATCTCCGCCATCTTAGTGTCCCTGAACTCCTCTCTAACGGGGTCAAGCTTTCCGAGTTACCTGGCATGTGCCAGTTTGGAGACCACAGTGGTATAATTATCTTCTTCTCTCTGGAGAATGCTTGCCTCATAATTCTTGGTCCTAAATGAATCTCTGTCTCTGACTGACATGGGATAATATTCATTTCATCATGTATGTCAAGGACCCCACTCATCCTGACTCCTGTTCTCCTCTCAAGGAACTCTTCAGTCCTCTTCCAGTGACAGACTCTATGTCTTCAGTTATTGCAATTCCTTAAAAGAAATAGAATGAATTCCTTTTATTTAAAGCAGATTATGATTTGTTTTAGGCTTGCAGACACCAAGAACTTGTTAGTAGCAATTTTATGTTCATTGCCATGTGGGAAATACATGTAAATATCCATGTTCTCCACCACTGGCTCTCAAAGTGCACTTCCTGGACCAATAGAATCAGCATCACCTGGAAACTTGACAGAAGGAAAATTCTAGGATCCCTCTGAAGATCTAGTCATTGCCAAATTCTCCAATCATCCCTAAATGTTTGTGTTTAACAAGCCCTTTTGGGATTAAGATGCACACCAGTTTTGGTTTCACAGTGGTATAATAATTTATTCTTTCTGGAGAATACCTACCTGATCATTCTTGGTCTCATTTTGTCCCCTGTGTGTGCATCTGGGTAACTTGGTATTAAGGACTTTGTGATTCTCAGTGTGTGTGTGTGTGTGTGTGTGTGTGTGTGTGTGTGTGTATGAGTGTGTGTGTGTGTTTAATCTCTGACCCTGGGGGCTCATTACACATGGTTCCTGTCCCTTTATTTTGAAAACATTCGACACATATTAAGAGGATCAGCCAGTCCTTCTATGCATTTGTGTAGCATCAAAGATCATCCTTTCAGGTCCTGGAGTGGAGAGGGGACCAAGGAGGTGAGTGTCTGAGCCCTGCCCTGCCTGCACCCCATTGGCCCCTCATTCTGAGCTGGACAGAGAGGAGATTCTAACCAAGAACAGGCAGAGGAAAGGTCTGCATCTCCCTAAGTGGTGCCAAATGTTCCCTGATGGGCAGTTTCTTGGCTGAGGGAGAGAGAGGGCACGGGATGAGCGTGGGGCTGTTCCCTGAGAAGCGCCTTCCCATGCATGCAGAGGGAGACATGAGGGGTGGGTGGTTTCTCAAAGCTCTGTCCAGGAGAGGGGCATCGATGAAGCTAGCCTGAAAGTGTTCCTGCACTTTTATTAGGTGTGTTCCTTCAGCACATTTTATTAATTTTCAAATTGTGGTAAAAAAAAGGCATAACAAAGTTTATGATTTCAACCATTTCTAACTTTATACTTAGAAGGCCTGAACCATGTCCTTGATGTTTTGCAAACATCACCAAAGTCCATCCTCAGGACAGTTTTCATCCCGCAAAACTTGGAATCCACTACAAAACTGGACCCACCTACACTCACTCCTCATTCCCTGCTCCATAGCCCTGACAGCCCATTCCTCGTCCCCTCACTGCGAATGTCAATACCTGGTGCCCCATGGAAGTGCAGGCCAGCCTGTGCCTTTCTGTGACTGCTTACTGCACTGAGCATGGCATCCTCCAGAGTCTTCCTGTGTGGCATATAGGAGATGTCCTTCTGGTGAGGACAGTGTGCTATCCCACTATGCACACATGCCACTCCTAGGTACCTGGACAGTTGGCTTCTCCCACCTGCTAGGCCTGTGAATAATGCTGCTGATACACAGCACCTGGAAATTAAAGCCTCCACATTGCATTAGCTCCTGAACTTCTTCATGGTGAGATTGGAGGCTGAGCAGCTGGGGCTGGCCCTGACCGGTGCCAGGAAACCCAGTCTGTGCTGGATTCTGATGAACACAGCTTGCCTTAGTCTACACCTCTGCTGCCTTTTATCCCACTGTCAGCTCTGTCTTACAACAGCTTTCTGTGCCCCTGAGTCCTGAAGGATGGAAAGCTGAGACACAAAAGAGCTCTCCTCTGTCTTCCTCAAAGCTGCCAGTAAACCAAACCCGTTTTCCCTCCTCTGCCTCTCTCCCCAGTTCTAGTGCGCCCATAATGGTGAAGTCCTTCCTGCTTCACTCCTTCACTCCTGTAAATGTTGGGGTACACATCTCTCTACCACCCCACCTCCAATTGATTGTGCGTATGCAGACCCAGAGGAGTAATTACAGGATTTGATGGCAACATTCTTTTAATTGTGATTTATTTTTTGATGGGGTCTTGCTCTGGTGCCCAGCTGACCCTGAACTCCTGGACTCTAGAAATACTTCTGCCTTGGCTTCATGAGATACATGCTACTGAGCCCACATTTGTTAATTTTATTTTCAATTTTCTGAGAAAACCTTTAACATGTTAACAGAAAATGTATAATGTCTTTCTCACTGACCTTTTTTTAAAATATAAATATATAAGTATATATTTGTTTCAAGAGCCCTTAGTGAGTGTCAATGAAGCCCCCTTATCAGTATATCAAGGGGAAAGGGAAGGTTCTAAATGTAGCTGACACTCTTCTCTTCTGTGTTGTACCAAGCCAACTGCTGTTATACCAAGACTACTTCTTCTTGCAACAATTGTACCATTGCTAATAAGGTAACAGCAGCAATAGTTACTGCTAACATTCCTGAGGAGTCAGGAAATGTTACATTGTCCCTAGCACTAGGGTTTTGCTGGATTAATATCTGCAATGCTGAGTTTCTCGAAGGACACAGCTAGATTTGGCTCGATTTCATTTCTGTCTTCTGCAGCCTAATGTCCTTCTTACCCTCACTTTGTAATGCATACTATGGTCTCTGATCCTTTCAAGTGGCCTGAGTGTCACCAATGGCTACTCAGCTTTCCTCTTCCCCACACTGACCAGGGTACAGGCAGAGAGAAGAACATGCTTGACAATCTCCTGTCCTCTCAGGACTCCTTCCTGCCCCTCCACCACGTCCCTTGGGAACGCCCATCCCTCTCAAGGGCACATTCTCCAATAAATACTTACATCTTTAAATTAGTCTAAAAACCTACACAAGTGGTGCACACTGTTTATACAGAATGGTGGACTCATTGTGGTGTTTCATGCTTGCATAAAGACACCACTGAATCAATTTCATTCCCCTAGGCTATCCCCCACCTCCCCTTGGCCTCTCCCAAATCCTTCTTGTCTCCTTTCCTATTTCAGAAGTACTTTTTGTGTTTCTCTTCTAGCTTCCTCGGAGGTGAGACTATATATAATAATTTGTTCTCTGAGTCTCACTGAGTTTGCTCAATATCATGCTCTCGAATTCTCTCATGTGTGACCACAACGCACCACCTTTTCTTTATCCCTGAATCTCTGGATGGACACATAGGCCCATTCCCTGAAGAGGCTACTGTGAATTGTGCAGCAATAGCCATGGGTACTCATGCAACTCTAAACTATGAGAACTTTAGTCCTTTTGACCAAGGAGTGCTTTTTATAGCTGGATGGTATGGTAGATGCATTTTTAGCTTTGTCAGCAAATCCTCCTTCCTGATTGCCATAGTGGCTGGACTAATTTACATTCCCAAAGCCAGCATATAGAAGTTCATTTTATGTCCCACCTCCTAGCCAGCAATTTTTGCTATTTTTATTCTTTGTGCTTGCACTTTGGGTGTTAAACCAGATATGCTGCAAATATTAGGAAGGAAAATAGGGGAAACGCTTCCACATCTAGAAGTGTGCAAAGACTTCCTGAATAATCCCATGGCTCAGGAAATAAGGAAGGCATGGATACAGAGGATGACACCACGTCAAAAGGGTCTGTACAGCAAGGGATAAAGCACAGTGAACAGGCAGCTGTCAGATTGGGAGAAATTCGTGGCCAGCTCCTACCCTGAAGGAGGACTGCAACCCAGTGTACCAAAAACACAAAACCAAAGTCACTCAAATTTAACAATGAGTAACCCGATCAATAAATGGTGAAAGGAACTGAACACATGTCTTTCAAAATCAGAAGTGTAAATGCCATCACTACAGGAAAAAATGTTCGGCATATTCAGCCACCAGGAAAATGCCACCCAAAACTATACTACGATCAGAATGAGAAGCTACAAACTTTTGGTTGATGCATAATAATTACACATATTTATGAAAAACTATGAAAATTCAATTTATGTATCAATGTATAGTGACCAGATGAGGATAACCAGTATTTCCATCTGAACTTCTATCATTGCTTAGGGTTGGGAACCTTTGCAGTATTTTTTCTTTTTTTTTTTTTTTTGTGTGTGGTTCTTTACAAAAGATTTTAACACATGGGTGTAAACCACAGCCATGGAACCGTGCTATAGCAAACTAGAACACATGCCTGTTCTTGACTGTAGGTTCGTACTTGCCCTCTACCCGCCCTCTGTCACTTTTCTTCCTTCCACCGCTTTTCTCCAGTGGCCATTAATCTGCCATCTACTTCTGTGAAATCAAGTTTGTTAGCTGCTACCTGTGAAAGGGAACATGCAGTATGATCCCCTTCTTGCACCTGGCTCATTTCACTTTCTTTCATGTCCACCTATGTGGATGGAACCAGAAGAGTTTCATTTGCACATGACACACTTTATTCAGTCACATATTTGTCAACATATTTGTCCTGGTTTAACGAGGTAGGGAGTTTCAGTGTTACAAGGTGAGGATTGCTAAGAGGACATCACCACACATGTGAATCTTAGAAGATCAGGTACGGAGGGAACACAGGTGTCAGAGGACTTGAAGGCATGCTGGGTGGAATGCCGTGGACGTGTTACACAAGGCAGTGTTGGTCTTCACCTGCATCTTGGAGTTCTCTGCAAAGATCACAGGGGTGAGTCCCCTCGGGATAGCTGAGGGTGAGGGACGATTACAGAATCATTTCCAGAGGCGCCAGATCAGCTGCTAAGGACAAATCAGTGAAAATGTACATGTCTGAAATGATCTGTGTATTTCCAGATATGGTCCACTCATCAGACTCCAACCTTCCCAGCAGGCAAAGCAATAAAAACCACTCCAGCTATGAATAAAAGAGTTTTTAAAATGAATAAATGAACCAGCTTTTCAAAAAGAGCATCCTGCTTTCCTTTGAAAGATCAGATAGTCATTTTTATTATGGCTATGAGGTATGTAAAAAGGAACAATGTGGAGACTCGTTCAGTGACTTCAGAAATATCCCTCACTCTAGGACCAAATCACAAATCATTACATACAAAAAATATCTATATGAACTTGAGAATTATAGTGATTAAAGGAATTCCTTCAAATTAAATAGGTCCCAGTGGAGTGGTTTGAGATGACTGTACAATATACCTTTCAAGGAGTGGGTGGATGATGTCATTTCTCACAAGGAGGCAGGAGAAGCCATGAGGTGCAATTTTCACCAGTACCCCAGATGGGCAATAATGGGCAGAGGCAGAGAGCATGCCATTAACAACAGATTTAAGATCCTTTAGGAAAGAAGTCATCAAAGCAGGTTTGAAAGTTATTAATAATTGAAGACAATTTAATACTAGGTTAAGACCTCATTTAGAACTCAAAATTACTAAGAATAAAACAGCATATATTTTCATTTTTGTTTTTTAGCATTAAAAGAATGCAGTCATTTAATTTTATGACCATAAAATATAAATTCACTCTAGAATGAAGGGGTGAAGAAAAAAAAGAGTCAAAGAATCTGAACAGAAGAAATGTTTCAATATATCTAGAATTTTAAGTTACTAACAAGACTTCTTCCAACATGTGATAACTATGTTTCCCTTTGTTCCCGATGCCTCTATCTTCAGCAGAAATCACAGACAAATGGAGTCAGAAAACCAAACACATGCAGCAAAGTTCCTCCTCCTGGGACTCTCAGAGGATCCAGACCTGCAGCCTGTCCTCTTTGGCCTGTTCCTGTCCATGTACTTGGTCACTATTCTTGGGAATCTGCTCATCATCCTGGCCATCACCTCTGACTCCCACCTCCACACCCCCATGTACTTCTTCCTCTGCAACTTGTCCTTGACTGACATCTGTAGCACCTCCACTTTAGTCCCTAAGATGCTGCTCAACATCCAGACAGAAAGCAAAGCCATCACCTATGGAGGCTGCCTGGCTCAGGTATACTTTTTTGTGGTTTTTATAGGTATGGACAATTTACTGCTGACTGTGATGGCCTATGATCGCTATGTGGCCATCTGCCACCCCCTGCATTACACAGTCATCATGAATCCCCGCCTCTGTGTCCAGCTGGTTTTGATCTGTCTGCTCATCAGCACTGTAGATGCCCTGCTGCACACTTTGATGCTGCTGCGTCTGTCTTTCTGCAAACACCTGGAGATCCCTCACTTCTTCTGTGACCTTACCCAGATCCTCAAGATGGCCTGTTCTGATACCTTCATCAATAATATCGTGGTTTATTTATCAACCATTCTGTTGGGTATTGGTCCCTTGTCTGGCATAGTTTACTCTTATACTCGAATTGTCTCCTCCATTCTCAGAATCCCATCAACTGGTGGAAAGTACAAAGCTTTTTCTACCTGTGGGTCTCACTTGTCAGTGGTTTCCTTGTTCTATGGGACAGCTATTGGAGTTTATCTTAGTTCTGCAGTTACTGATTCTCCAAGGAAGGCTATAGTGGCCTCAGTGATGTATACGCTGGTCACCCCCATGCTGAACCCCTTCATCTACAGCCTGAGAAACAAGGACATGAAGGGGGCCTTGAGAAAACTCGCCATGGGGACGTGTTTTTTTCATAAATATGTCAACTGCCTTGCTGTGAGCTCCTAGACCAAATCAAAGTCAGTCAGTTCTCTCCCAAAAGTAGTACCCTTTAAGATTAGGCGAGAAAAAACCTTGTTGAGAATGAATGAGACCATCAGGCCCTCTCCCCAACCACAGAGGGCAAATGTCCTCCACGCAGCACACGTTAGTTCTCTCTGATGAGCTGATCGGGGTTCATGGTGGGTGCCCTTCCCTGCCCTGTCACTCCCTCTCACTCAGTCCTACTCACCTCCCATGACAGGGCCATCACTAAGTCAGGATGCCTTCCCAGGGACTCTGCAAGGACAAACCACATGAGGGATGGACAGTGGAGGAGTCACTGAAGCAGCAAGCTCCAGGCCCCCTGGGTGGACTGGCCTGGTAGCTGCTGTCCTTCCCTCCGTGCCTGGGGGTTCTCTTACAGCTGCTGCAGCTCATCCTCACCTCAGAGAAAGGAGTTCCTGCAGGATGTGGCAGGGGCATGGGGGAGGTGACTCAGGCACCAGGATGGCAGACTCTGCCCTCCCTTAGTGGAAGTGCTCCCTGAGGAGGACAGCCCTGCTGACAGGCAGCCGAGGCCACTGTGTTCCTAACCCCAGCCCCACCAGCTACCCCAGCGGTGAAGTCAGCACCCTTGGTGTTGGGGCAGCTCCACACTCTTGTTGAGGGCTGTTTCCTTCTGCTGTAGCAGGATGTTCCAACAAAGAGTCCATTTCCCATTGCAGTTGTGCCTCCTTGTGATTCTTTTGTTGGGCAGAGTAAGAAGCCACCCAGCTGCTAACAAGAGCAGTGAGCACCAAGTGTGCAAAAATCCTGACTCACTGGTGGTTCAATTCTCAGAGCAAGTATTTTAGGGTGGGATATTAATCCAAATATCTTTGCACTGAACCCAAAGTTCCTATATTTTACTCTGTCGTTCACCAATGAACTCAACTCTAATTTCCATTTCTACACCTACAGAATTTTCAGAATTACGTTACACACTTAATGAGGATCTGGGGGAATACATCTCTTAAACTAGAATTACTGGGATAATTCACTGTTGTGTATAGACAGAAATTGGTCTGTATTCAGCACAGACAAATCAAACAGTAATTACCAGACTGACAATTCCCATTGGTGAACTCATAAACTTCCTTTCCTTCCCAAAATTTCAAGTGCATGCCTTTGTTGAATGTATGTGTGTGTGAGTGTGTGTTTGTGCACACCTCCAGCCCAACACATTATTTATGAAATCTTTTCTCACTCCATCCCTTCCCTTTCTTTTAATTTCTCTTCATTTTGTCCATATTTCTGCTGAAACCTATGCAAATGCATGAATTTGAAACAATACATTAATATTTCTCTTGTAATCCCTGTAATCTGTACATATGCATTTCTTAAAATCTGAAAATAGGGAAAATCTCTATTGCACTTTACTTGCTTAGTTGTGCCGTTATCAGAGAACATGCTCAGTATAATTGTGAATCTGTGCAATTAAAAATTTGAGGTATATAGCACCTGTAGTCAAACATATGAAGTGTTGAATAAGTAATGTCATTAATTTTAATAACTACTGATAACAATGTTCTATGTATGTCCAGTATATCCAATTTGTGAACCATGTTCTAATATTTTGAATGTGTCTAATTTTGTTGATTTTACAGTTGTATAGTCATGGAGTGATATATATATTAAAATCACATAGTGCTTTAATTTCTCAGTTTCTGCTTATAATTCATTCAAAGGATCATAACAGAGTGCCAATTCATAATTTCATAACATCCCGATGCACTGGATGTTTAATCTTTACACAACTAACTTTGTTACCTCTGGACATGTCTTAGCACTGAGATCTGCATCCATGGGGACACAGTGCAGGAACACAAGCTTTTCTTAGAAGCTCCAGGTGATGGGAAGCCTGCACACACTGCTTGCACATGATTTGCTTCCCATTCTCCCATGTTTCTGAGATACATCCCTATGTTGTCCCAGGCCAAACACGGGACACCTTGACTCTCACCCTTCCTTCTAGAGTCTGCAGACACTGCACCTCAGCATAAGACCAGTCCTGCTGCTCAGTTCACATCTCAGGAACCCTACCCTTTCCTAATCTCTCCACTAAGATTTGTCATTTGCTCCTGTACAAAATCATTTTTTTAATTTTTAAAAATCCTGGATGTCATGGTGCAGATTTGTGCAGTTCAGAAGACATGATGCAGGTGGATTGCAAGTTTGAAGCCGGTCTCTACAACTCAGGGAGAATCCGCCTTAAAAATAAAAATAAAAATGAGAATTGATGGAACTCAGTATAAAAGTGCTCCAGGGTACAATCCCCATTACAAGAAAGTAAAGATTTAAAAATTTTTAGTTGATCTACTTTTAGTTTTCATAATACAATGAAGAAGCAGAGGCATAGAGAGGTCCAGTATGTTCCCAATGTCACAGAGCTCATGTGGATATGACATGTTGGATCCACCATGTCTACAATCCCCATATCCTTCTGTGCCATCTTGCCCCATCGCATTGAAAGTGTAAGCCATCCTGGTCACACACCAGGGAAACCTATTTGTAGAATTGCATGTGTGTGGACTGAGATTGCACAGGGCCTGCACCTTCTCTCAGAGCCCTTTAAAAAGAGCTGGGAAGGCTTCCAGGGTGGGGGGCCATGCATCTCCTTCCCTGAATTTTTTGACACTGGGCCAAAGTACAGCAGCTAGTGTATATTTACCCTCGCCGACTCTTCAACAACAGCCAACGGACTTTAGAACCCCTCAGCTGACGTTTTGCTTCCACCCATCCTACTTTGTAAAGAACAACTTGTGGGGTTAGGATTTTCACATTTTTAAACTCTGTCCTTCTCCCCTTCTGTCACAACACAATACAGAAGCTTGGGCCTGGGGCTCATGATCTTACAATTTCTAAGGTCCCAGAACAAATGTCCTTGTCTCTGACCTGATAGTTAGTTTTTCTGCAAATATGCTGACACAGGAACTTCTGGACAATGATATCATAACAACAGTCATGTTGGGTCTCTGAAAATTTCAATGCACTACACGGAGTTTTTTTTTTTTTTTTAATTTATTTATTTTGATTCATTGTAAACGAATGGGGTAAAACTTATTTCTCTGGTTGTACATGAAGTAGAGTCATACAACTTGTGTGATCATACATGTAAATGGGGTGATGTTTGTCTCAATCTGTTATGTTTACCCTTCCCCCACCCCTCCCAACCCTCTTTCCTCTATACAATCCATTCTTCCTCCATTCTTGCCTCCTTCCCTCCCCCCATTATGTATGGTCATTCACTTATCAAAGAGATCATTCGACCTTTGTTTTTTTGGGATTGGCTTATCTCACTTACCATGATATTCTCCAACTTCATCCATGTACCTGCAAATGCCATCACTTTATTCTTTATGACTGACTAACATTACATTGTGTATATATATCACAGTTTTTTTAATCCATTCATCAATTGAAGGGCATCTAGGTTGGTTCGACCATCTAACTATTGTGGGGGTTCTTAAAATGGAGTTCCTAGACCAGCAGCAGAGGCAGCACCTGGAAACTTGGTAGAACAGAAATCCTAGGACCACACACCAAGACCAGTAACTCCGTAACTCTAGGGAAGGATCAGATGTATGCATGCTATCTAGCCCTTTCAGTAAATCACATGTGCACTAAGTCTGAGGGCCACAGTGGAAGCGCACTCATTGTCTTTCTGGAGAAGAGCCAACTCAGCGTCCTCCCTCTGTTTTGTTCCCTGGAGAGGAGAGCTGCAGGCTGTGTTGAGAGCTCTGTGAGTCTCTCTTGAGTCTCTGACCTCTGAAGGCTTGGTATGGAGGGATCCTGTCCATTTACTTGTAAGAACTACTCAGAGAACCACCCAGTCCTCTTTGTCCTCTGTACCATGCAAGGTCAGCCTCTGAGGATGCTGAAGTAGAGGGACAGAGCTGGTGAGTCCTGAAGCCTTGGCCCTGCCTAGGGGCTCAGCATTCCCCTAATGATCCTGAACTGGACTTGGAGGTGATCCTATCAAGAAGAGGAGGAGGAGGTGTCTGTGTCCTGCTGAAAGGTGGTGAGTATTTGCTGATCTTCAGAATTTCCTGGTTGAGGGAGACAGATGGCTCTGGGTGAGGGTAGGCTCTTCCCTAAGAAGGGCCTTGCTTTTCATGAAGAGAGAGAGATGAGGGGTGGGTGGTCTGTCAAGGCTCCATCAAGGAGAGGAATATAAATGTAGGAACTCAGAAAGCATTCCTTCAACATTTTAAATTTGAATTATGTTTTAAAGTGTGGTACCATATGCATAGCCAACTTTGACATCTTGCCCATCTCTAAGTGCAGCTCAGGGGTATTAGATGCTTTCACATTTGTTCTACAGTCTTCACAAACATCCGTCCTCAGGACATTTTTCATCTTGCAAAACTCAACTCCATCCCCATTGATCATGAGATCTGTACTTGCTGCTCCCCAGGCCCTGGCTCCCAGGGTTCTCTTTCTGTCCTGAAGAATTTCAGGATGCTGTGTCCCTGATAGAAGTAGAAAATATGGTCCTTCTGTGCCTGGCTGATTTCCCTTAGCACAAAAACCTCAAGATCCACGCTGGAGCTCATGTGAGGGTTTTCTTCCTTTTAAAGACTGAGCATTAATTCACTGTCAGCATAGAGCCTTTCTGTGCACACATGTCTCTGTGCATGGCCACTGAGGCTTCTCCTACCTTCTGGCTCTTGTGAGTAATGGTGCTAGGAACCAGTGTGTACGCACATTCCTTGATATCCTGACTGATTATTTTAGGTGGATACCCTGACAGAGAAGAAGAATTGCTGAATCCTTTGAGAATTCCTTTGCTCAATTTCTGAGGAAATTTTCAATATGTTACCATAGAAAGTGGTCAAGAATCCCTTACTGTACTTTCACATTTTCAAATGAGCAACTTCCCTTCATGCATCCAGAGAGCTCAGTGAACAATGAGGCAGCTCACAGCCTGTGGGTCAGGAAATGGAGGCCCAGGGACCCTCCCAACCTGGCTGCACATTTCCTCCCCCAGAGCCCCAGGCCTCTCCCTGTGGTGCCCCTGCTTCTGCTGCTGTGTCATCAATCTTACTGATCCTAAGAAAAATGACAGGAGCAATAACTGTAGCTACTAATTCAAGAGTACTCTCACTTTGTATCTGGCACTGAACTTCTGAAATTATGTATTCATTTATGAATTTATTGCTTAGCATCCAAAGAGCCTTATTCATTGGAAGCATACTGCAAATATTGCTGAGATTTTTTTCTGTGCATTTTCATAGATTAATATCCTTCTTCCCTTGCTTCACAAACAACATGAGGTCCAAGATTCCAAACCTGGCCTGAAAGTTAGCGTTGGCTCATCCAGCAATGCCCTGTCCCTCCCCAGCTGGTGTCAATGCAGAGGAGAAACTGCTGGCTCCTCTCCTTTGCTCTCTCCAGAGCCCATGCCTGCCTCCCTCCCTTCATTTCCGTTATGAGTATGTGTCCTTCCAAAGCTCACGATCTAGATGGATAATTTCAGTTGCATAGGTTTCAAAATTTTAATTAACACATAAAAATTGGATATATGTTTCACAAACACTGTGATACATCAATATGATAGATAAATAGGAGCTAGTTTTGCATAATGCACAATAATCAGATCAAGGTTATTGGGGTTTCCATCTCCTTAAACATTCCTTATTTCCATGGTTAGGAAATTTGAACTCATATCTTCCAGTTCTTTATGAAAGATGTAATAATCTGGGTGCATTAACAAATGCCTGAGATCCCAACTTCTCACAAGGTGAAGAAGGAGACTCCCAAGTTCAATGCCAGCCTAGGAAATTTAGCAAGTCTGTCTTTCAAAATAAAAATAAAAATGCCTAAGATTATACTCAATGGCTGAGTAGTTTTGGGTTCAAACCCAGTTTCAGAATAATAACAAAATTTGTCACCAATTTTGAAAGCCATAGTCACCTGAGGGTGCTGTACAAAATCAGAACTGATTCATCCCATCTCCCTGTGTTATGGTGTGTTCTAACTGACCTCTTGCTTCTCCTGCCTTCCACCTTTTCTGACCTCCAGTGATCACTTCTCTGCCAGTTTTCTAGCCCCCACATATGAGTGAGAACAAGCAGGATTCACTTTTCTCTCTGGCTTATTTCACTTTTTCTCTCATTTCCAGCAGATGCACAGAGCCAGCAGAGTTTCATTTTGACATGGAACACCTGCTTCAGTAACATACTCACACACTGGCTCTGAGAGTTTTTCCACCTTGCAGGTTTCCTGGCTGCTGTGATAGGGTGTGGATTTACAAGGTGAGGATGTCTAGGGGTTCATCTCCATTCATGAAAGTATTAGAAGGGCCAGACTCTGAGACTCTGGGAAGGCAAAGTGAGCACTTGAAGGTATAGCAAGTTATTCTTGCTTTAAAGATCAGAGGATAGCTTTGCCCACTGGGACACACCTGTTATTCCCTTTCAGGGGAGGATTAGGAAGGAGGATTTCAAACAGGAGGCCAGCCTGGGCTACTTAAGGACACCCTGTATTAAAATGCAAAATAGAGAGACAGGGAGGGAGGTGTAGGTCTGTGATGCAGCAACTCTGGGTCAGTCCCCAGCACCACTAAAAGAAAGGTGGGAAGGTGGGAATTTCCATTTGGGGTGTGATGTTTCTATAGTAGGCAAACTACAATCAACTTTATAATAATGCCCTTCCTGTAGGGACATATGGAAAAGGATGAATCACCATTCAGAAGAAAGCCAGCAATTCCAGGAGACAATTAATTGAAATCACATGTGTCCCAAAGGAGTTGGTTGGTGCGTTTTTTAAATATGTAATATTTGAATAGATGCATGAATAATGTCATTTACTACAATAAGGTACTAGATCCTGTGAAATTATAATCTTTAGCAATACCCGAAAATAAAAAAGATGGGCATATTTAGAGGAATCATGTAACACACACACTTGAACTTTTATGGTACAATGTTGTCATCTTAACAAGTTTGATGCTTTATTAAGGAACTACTCTAGTTTAAAGCTGGATGTAAACATAGCATTCAAACATCATAGGTTCTCAAATAAATAGCACAAAAGTTTATTTTTGAATTTTTTGAACCCATTAAAGCTATATAATTTAATGTTTTTAGAATGTTCATAGAGATGTGCAGACTTCATGATGGTCAATTTTAGAACATTTTTACCACCTAATAAAGAAATCTGTCCCCTTAAGCTATCTCCTTCTTATTCCTTAAAAAAGATAAAAATGCATAAAACAAAATCAATACAATTGAAGAAATAACAAAAAAAAATGGGAAAATGCAAAGTAAAATATTTAAATTATATTGATGGTGTATGTGTGTATAGTGTGCATACATAATACATTCCTATTTTTTAAAGTATTGCAAAAAATATACTTTTGAATTTTGATATTGGAAAAATGTACATATTTTATGTATAATAATATACAAATTCACTTAAGAATTAGTAGTTAAAGGAAGAAGTCAGTAGGAAAATCAGAAGAGATTTCTAAAAATATTACTAGAATTTAAGCCCTGGACCAAAGTCCTCTGTCTGACACTGATATCTTGTGTGTGTTCCCTTTTCACTATGTCCCTATTCTCCAGCAGAGTCTTAAACAACATGGAGCTAGAAAACTTAACCCAGGTAGCAGAATTCCTCCTCCTGGGACTTTCTGAGGATCCCCAGCTGCAGCCTGTACTCTTTGGCCTGTTGCTGACCATGTACCAGGTAACAATGCTTGGGAACCTGCTCATCATTCTGGCTGTCAGCTCTGACTCCCACCTCCACACCCCCATGTACTTCTTCCTCTCCAACCTGTCATTGGCTGACATCTGTAGCACCTCCACTATAGTCCCTAAGATGCTGCTCAACATCCAGACAGAAAGCAAAGTCATCACTTATGCAGGCTGCCTGGCTCAGGCATACTTTTTCATGGTTTTTCTATGTATGGATAATTTACTGCTGACCGTGATGGCCTATGATCGCTATGTGGCCATCTGCCACCCCCTGCATTACACAGTCATCATGAACCCCCGCCTCTGTGTCCTGATGGTTCTGATCTGTCTGCTCATCAGCACTGTGGATGCCCTGCTGCACACTCTGATGTTGCTGCATCTTTCTTTCTGCAAACACCTGGAGATCCCTCACTTCTTCTGTGACCTTACTCAGATCCTCAAGATAGCCTGTTCTGATACCCTTGTCAATAATACTATTTTATTTTTTGCAACCATTTTCTTGGGTTTTGGCCCCGTCTCTGGAATAATTTTCTCATATGCTCGAATTGTCTCCTCCATCCTGAGAATTCCATCAACTGGTGGAAAGTACAAAGCTTTTTCTACCTGTGGGACTCATCTGTCTGTAGTTTCCTTGTTCTATGGGGCTTCTATTTGGGTTTACCTGAATTCTACTGTCGCTGATTTTCCCAGAATGAGTGCAGTGGCATCAGTGATGTACACTGTGGTCACCCCCATGCTGAACCCCTTCATCTACAGCCTGAGGAACAAGGACATCAAGGGGGCCTTGAGAAAACTCATCTTGGGAATATGTTCTATTTTGAGATGTGACAAGTGTCCTGTCGTGTGTTTGTAGAGTGAGTCAAAGAGAGTTGGGCTTAGATTACTGTTTGGATATGAATTGTCCCTGTAAAAGCTCATGTGGCAATGCGGGAATGTCAGAGGTGATATGATTAGAGCAGGAGATGGTATCCTTCCTGGTGCATTAATTCATTTTAATTTGATGTATTACTGGGTAGTAACTGTTGGCAGGTGGGGTATGACTAGGTGAAGTTCACCTGTGAGGCCATGTCCTGGAAGGATACATATTGTGTCTGGTCCCTCTCTCACTCTCCATCCTGGCTGCCATCAGCCAAGAAGATTTCTCTGCCAAGCCCTTCTCCCATTTGTTCTGACTGACCTCAAGTCCACAGCAATGGACATTGACATCCATGGACTGCACATCTGAATACTACAGCCCAAAATAAACTATTTCTGCTTTGTGTGGTGCTTTTCAGTCATTTTGGCTACTGCAATAAAGAGATGATTAGAACCCTCTGCCAGAAATCCCAAAACTGACTTAATCTTGTGTTCCTAGCCAGTGGCTTCTCATGGGCTTTCAAGAAAATAGTTTTGTAAGAAATACCATTTTCCTCTGTGTTATTCCACATCACATACCAACTAACTGCACTGAGTTCAGTTTGCACACTTATGAAATGGTCAGAGAAGTGTCACACATTACTGATTATTTAGGGACTATATCTCTCTTACATGTGTGTGTGACATAATTTAATGTATGTTAGATACACAAAAACCAGTACATATCAGTGCACAATCAAGTATTAGTAAAATCATAGTAGACGTTGTCTTGCTTCTACATCCACTGTTTTGAACGGAGATCTCACAATAGTTGTACTTTGGTTTAGAGCTCCTCCAAGAGAGCTTGGGAGCCATTGAAGAAATAGGTTCCATGCATATCCTCAGTGGAGTTCGTTTTGTGAGATGAGAGCTTTTGGGATTGAACCCAGGGCCTTGCACATGTTAGGCTAGTGCTCTACCTACTTCTTTGTTTTGTTTTGTTTTGCTCTAGTTATTTTGAGACAGGTTCTCCTACATTACCCAGATTGACTCAAACTGTCAATCCTCCTTTCTCAGAGTGCAGAGTCTCTGGGATTACAGCATGTGCCACTGTGCCAGGCAACACTATGGTTTGAACAGGGCCAGACCGCAGGACCTGCAGTATCCAGGAACTTTGCTTCTTCTTCCTGTACACACAGCTGATGAACAGCAGTATCCCACACTACTTGTGATCTACAAACTATCTACTGGCCTCCACCAGTCATAGTGTGTGCCAAACAACTTGTCCAGTTGGGATTTTTGTCATTTCCTGACCCCTTTCCTCAAAACATAAACCAGTTGCTCCTAGTCTTTAGGAAGTTGAGAAGACATTTAAGAAATTGGCAGAAAGGGAACAAAAAGAAGGGCAGGGCATATCAATGTAAAGTCCCATGTGGCCTTGCACACCAGTCACTCCCAAGCAACACTTTCTCAAACGAATCTCTCTCAAACTTTCCAGAAATTTGTGATCCTTAAAGATATCAAACATTCATTCACAGTTGATCTGTGCATTGTTAATGAACTTATGCAATATATAGAATATCTGGAAGAAGCCCTGCCTTCCCTTCTCAAACCCCTGTTCCCCACAGGTGCCTTCGCAGACTCTGTGATGTTTGCCACTTGCTCTTTTCCTTTGCTAGCAAAGTCATCGAATTCTTTTTTCCTCAAAATCTTGTCTTCATTATTGAATCAGCATCAGGGACAACAACTTTCTCTGTTGGGAATTGCAGTTGAAGACCAGGACCTTGATGTCACGAACAAAGAATTGAGCAAGTCACCCAGAAGTAACAGAGTACAGGTTTATTGAGGATGAAGATAACACTGTCAGGTAGAACACAGTGGGCCCAGACGGAGAGGCTCAAGGCTCCAATGTCTGGAAATCAGGGTCCCATATCCTGAACTATGGGGAATTCTTCTGGCTATACAGACCTGATTGAAGACCTGACCCCATTTTCTCCCACTGATTATGTTATGCTACCTAATTTGAACATTTTCCAATTTTCCCCATATTGGTTACTTTAGGAAACCTAATTAGAATACTATCCCCTTCATTTTATTGGTCATTTAAAAACTTGAACCTGTGGCAGGAGTTGTCATAGTAATAACTCTTCAGTGGATAGAGTTGCCATGGTGGTGTACTCAGTGGCAGGAGTTGCCATGGTGATACACTCAGTGGCAGGAGTTGTCATGGTGATATATTCAGGGACAGGACTTGTCATGGTGATGTCCTCAGTGGTTGGAGTTGTCATATGGGATTTACTGCAAACAGGGACAGGACTGGACTCTTTTGTCCTTAAGCAGCTTCTTGTTAATACCCCATCTCTACCAACTTAGTGTCCCTGAACCTAAAAGGACCAATGTTTTAGTATTACCTGGCATGTGCATCTGCTTTTTAAATGAATCTGTGTCTCTGACTGACAGGGGTTAAAATGCTTTTCCATCATGTATGTAAAGTACCCCACTCATCCTGAGTTCAGGTCCCGTCTCCAGGAACTCCTCAGTCCTCTTCCAGGGACAGATTATGTGTCCAGCTATTGCAATTCCGTAAAAGAAGTAGAATAAATTCCTTTAATTTGAACGTGATTGTGGATTAGGCTTGCAGGCATCAAGAATATCTTAGCAGCAATTTTATGTTCATTGCCATGTTGGAAGGACTTGCAAATGTCCACGTTCTCCACTAATGGCTCTCAAACTGGAGTTCCTGTGCCAAAAGAATCAGTATCACCTGGAAATTTGAGAGAAGGAAAATTCTGGGATTCCTCTGAAGATCTAGTCATTGCCAAATTCTCCAACAGACCCTAAATATTTGTGTTTAACAAGCCCTTTTGGGACTAAGAGGCACACTGGTTTTGGAGCCACAGTGGTATAATAATCTTTTTCTTCCTGGAGAATACCAACCTCATCATCTTGATCTATGATTTTGTCCCCTGTGTGTGATTCTGGGATGCTGAGTGTTGAGGTCTTTGTGATGCTCAATGTGTGGATATTTGTTTTTTAACCTCTCACCCTGGGGGACTCATTAACATGGTTCCTGTCCCTTTACTTTTCAAAACATTCCACACACATTAAGAGGATCAGCCAGTCCTTCTATGCTTCTGTGTAACATCAACGGACAGTCTTCCAGGTCCTGGAGTGGAGAGGGGACCAAGGAGGTGAGTGTCTGAGCCCTGCCCTGCCTGCACTCCCATTGGCCCCTCATTCTGAGCTGGACACAGAGGAAATTCTAACCAAGAACAGGCAGAGGAAAGGTCTGCATCTCCCTCAGTGGTGCCAAATGATCCCTGATGGGCAGTTTCTTGACTGAGAGACAGAGAGGGAACAGGGGTGAGTGTGGGGCTGTTCCTTGAGAAGGGCCTTCCCATGCATGCAAAGGGAGACATGAGGGGTGGGTGGTTCCTCAAAGGTCCGTCCAGGAAAGAGGCATCGATGAAGCTATTCTGAAAGTGTTCCTTCAATTCTTTTTATTAATTAATTTTTAAATTGTGGTAAAATAGATGTAACAAAGTGTATGATTAGAACCATTTCTAATATCATGCTAAGTGAGATAAGCCAATCTCAAAAAGCCAAAGGACGAATGATATCGCTAATAAGTGGAGGATGACACATAATGGGGGGGAGGGAAGGGTTAGTGTTAGGGTTAGAGTTAGGGTTAGGGAGGGGGGCAAGTATGGAGGAAGGAAGTACTGTATAGAGGGTAAAGAGGGGTGGGAGGGGTGGGGGGAAGGGAAAAAATAACAGAATGAATCAAACAACATTACCCTATGTAAATTTATGATTACACAAATGGTATGCCTTTACGCCAGGTACAAACAGAGAAACAACATGTATCCCATTTGTTTACAATAAAAAAAAAAGAACCATTTCTAACTTTATACTTATAAAGCCTGAATCAAATTCTTGATGTTTTGCAAACATCACCAACGTCCATCCTCAGACAGTTTCATCCCGCAAAACTCGGAATCTGGACCCACCTACACTCACTCCTCATTCCCTGCTCCATAGCCCTGACAGCCCATTCCTCATTCCCTCTCTACGAATGTCAATACCTGGTGCCCCATGGAAGTGCAGGCCAGCCTGTGCCTTTCTGTGGATGCTTACTGCACTGAGCATGGCATCCTCCAGAGTCTTCCTGTGTGGCATATAGGAGAT
This sequence comes from Sciurus vulgaris, assembly GCF_902686455.1. Taxonomy (NCBI): domain Eukaryota; kingdom Metazoa; phylum Chordata; class Mammalia; order Rodentia; family Sciuridae; genus Sciurus; species Sciurus vulgaris. The sequence continues at coordinate 7,897,051 of NC_136477.1, forward strand.
GTCCTTCTGGTGAGGACATGTGATATCCCACTATGCACACATGCCACTCCTAGGTACCTGGACAGTTGGCTTCTCCCACCTGCTAGGCCTGTGAATAATGCTGCTGATACACAGCACCTGGAAATTAAAGCCTCCACATTGCATTAGCTCCTGAACTTCTTCATGGTGAGATTGGAGGCCGAGCAGCTGGGGCTGGCCCTGACCGGTGCCAGGAAACCCAGTCTGTGCTGGATTCTGATGAACACAGCTTGCCTCAGTCTACACCTCTGCTGCCTTTTATCCCACTGTCAGCTCTGTCTTACAACAGCTTTCTGTGCCCCTGAGTCCTGAAAGATGGAGAGCTGAGACACAAAAGAGCTCTCCTCTGTCTTCCTCAAAGCTGCCAGTAAACCAAACCCGTTTTCCCTCCTCTGCCTCTCTCCCCAGTTCTACTGCGCCCCCTAATGGTGAAGTCCTTCCTGCTTCACTCCTTCACTCCTGTAAATGTTGGGGTACACCTCTCTCTACCACCCCACCTCCAATTGATTGTGCATAAGCAGACCCAGAGGAGTAATTATAGGATTTGATGGCAACATTCCTTTAATCGTGATTTATTTTTTGATGGGGTTTTGCTCTGTTGCCCAGCTGACCCTGAACTCCTGGACTCTATAAATATTCCTGCCTTGGTTTCATGAGATACATGCTACTGAGCCCACATTTGTTAATTTTATTTTCAATTTTCTGAGAAAACCTTTAACATGTTAAGAGAAAATATATGATGACTTTCTCATAGCATTTTTTAGTTTTACAAACACATAAGCACCATTTATGTTTTCAGAGTTCTTAGTGAATGAATATCAATGAAGCCCCCTTATCGGGATATGAAGGGGAAAGGGAAGGATCTAAAGTGATCTGAAACTTTTCTCTCCTGTGCTGCACCAAGACAACTTCCTCTTCTTAACACAGTTGTATTATTGTTAATGAAGTGACAGCAACAATAATTATTTCTAATATTTCCAGACTCTTGCCATGTCCCTAGTGCTGTGGTCTGTTCTACATTAATGCCTGCAATGCTTAGTCCCTCAAATGAATTTGACTCCATTTCATGTCTTTGTCTTGTGCAGCCTAATGTCCTTCTTGCCTCACTTTGTAATGCATCCTATGGTCTCTGATCCTTTCACGTGGCCCAAGTGTCACCAATTGCTACTCAGCTTTCCTCTTCCCCACACTGACCAGGGTACAGGCAGAGAGAAGAACATGCTTGACAATCTCCTGTCCTCTCAGGACTCCTGCAGGCCCTTCCACCACGTCCCTTTGGAACGCCCATCCCTCTCAAGGGCACATTCTCCAATAAATACTTACATCTTTAAATTAGTCTAAAAATCTACACAAGTGGTGCACACTGTTTATACAGAATGGTGGACTCATTGTGGTGTTTCATGCTTGCATAAAGACACCACTGGATCAACTTCATTCCCCTAGGCTATCCCCCACCTCCCCTTGGCCTCTCCCACATCCTTCTTGTCTCCTTTCCTATTTCAGAAGTCCCTTTTGTTTTTCTCTTCTAGCTTCCTCGGAGGTGAGAATACACATAATAATTTGTTCTCTGAGTACTCACTATTGAGTTTGCTCAATATCATGCTCTCGAATTATCTCATGTGTGACCACAATGCACCACCTTTTCTTTATCCCTGAATCTCTGGATGGACTCCTAGGCCCATTCCCTGAAGAGGCTACTGTGAATTGTGCAGCAATAGCCGAGGGTACTCATGCAACTCTGAACTGTGAGGACTTTAGTCCTTTTGACCAAGGAGTGCTTTTTATAGCTGGATGGTATGGTAGATGCATTTTTAGCCTTTTGAGGAAAACCTCCTTCCTAATGCCATAGTGGCTGGACTAATTTGCATTTCCACCACCATTGTATAAAAATTCCTTTTATTTCCCACATCTTAGCCAGCACTTCCTGTTATTTTCACTCTTTTTGCTTTGCCTTTTTTTGCTATAAGACCAGAAACATTGCAAAAGTTAGGAGAAAAAATAAGAGAAACACTTCCAAATCTAGGTGTATGCAAAGACTTCCTGAATAGCCCTATGGCTCAGGAAATAAGGAAGGAATGGATAAACAGGATAACACCAAGTCAAAAGGTTCTGTACAGCAATGTGACAGAGAGGCAACTGTCAGGGAGAAAGTCATGGCCAGCTCCTACTGAGAGAGGCTGTGATCCCAGCTGTACCAAAAACTCAAAACAAAAACCACCCAAATTGAAAACAGAAAAACGCTAATCAATAAATGGTCAAATGAACTGAACAAATGCTGCTCAAAATGGGAAGTGCAAATGGTCAATCTCTAAAAAAAAAAATGTTCAGCAGATTTAGGCACTAGGAAAATGCACACCAAAACTACATTCAAATTCAAACTCAAACAAATGAAAAAATGAACCAGTTTTTCAAACACAGCAACCTACTTTTTTTGAAAGAACAGATAGTCATTTTCATGATGGCTCTGTCATTTGTCAAAATGATACAATGTGGGTATTCATTCAGTGCTTTTAGAAATATCCCTCACTCTAGGACCAAATCAAAATTCATCACACACCAAAAAAAAAAAAAAATCAATTTGGGAATTGTAGGGGCTAAATGAATTCCTTCAAATTAAGTAGGTCCCAAAGGAGTGACTTGAGGTGACTCAATAATATAATATCTTTGAAGGAGTGGGTGGGTGATGTCATTTTTCCCAAAGTGGCAAGAGAAGACATCAGATGGCAATTGTTAGCAATACCTGTGATGGACAGCAAAGGGCAGAGACAAATGGCATGACATTCACAGCAGGTTTAAGATCATTTAGGAAATGATGTCATCAGACAAGGAATGAAACTGTATTAACAATTGAAGACAATTTAATACCAGGTTAAGTCAGAGTAGGCCTGATAATTCCTAAGAATAAAATAGGGTGTGGTTTCATTTTTGTGTTGTTTTCAGAATTACAAAGAGGCATTCTTTTCATTTTATTAATCATTACACATAAACTCACTCTTGAATTAATAGGAGAAGGAAGAAAGGAGTAAGAGAATCCGAGGAGAATCATAGTTTAAATAGAACCCATAATTTTACCGAAGACTTCTTCCTTCCATGTGATGCCTGTGCGCTCCCCTCTGTTCCCTGTCTCTGCCTTCCAGCTCATCTCTCTACCACATGGAGTCAGAAAACCAAACGCATGCAGCAGAATTCCTCCTCCTGGGATTTTCAGAGGATCCCCAGCTGCAGCCTGTCCTCTTTGGCCTGTTCCTGTCCATGTACCTGTTCACTGTTCTTGGGAACCTGCTCATCATCCTGGCCATCACGTCTGAACCCCACCTCCACACCCCCATGTATTTCTTCCTCTGCAACTTGTCCTTGACTGACATCTGTAGCACCTCCACTATAGTTCCAAAGATGCTGCTCAACATCCAGACAGAAAGCAAAGCCATCACCTATGGAGGCTGCCTGGCTCAGTTATGCTTTTTTGTGGTTTTTGTATGCATGGACAATTTATTGCTGACGGTGATGGCCTATGATCGCTATGTGGCCATCTGCCATCCCCTGCATTACATGGTCATCATGAACCCCCGCCTCTGTGTCCTGCTGGTTCTGATCTGTCTGCTCATCAGCACTGTGGATGCCCTCCTGCACACTCTGATGATGCTGCGTCTGTCTTTCTGCAAACACCTGGAGATCCCTCACTTCTTCTGTGACCTTACCCAGATCCTCAAGATGGCCTGTTCTGATACCTTCATCAATAATATTGTGGTTTATTTATCAACCATTCTGTTGGGTATTGGTCCCTTGTCTGGCATAGTTTTCTCTTATACTCAAATTGCCTCCTCCATTCTGAGAATCCCCTCAACTGGTGGAAAGTACAAAGCTTTTTCCACCTGTGGGTCTCACTTGTCTGTGGTTTCCTTGTTCTATGGGACAGCTATTGGGGTTTATCTTAGTTCTGCAGTTACTGATTCTCCAAGGAAGGCTATAGTGGCCTCAGTGATGTATGCACTGGTCACTCCCATGCTGAACCCCTTCATCTACAGCCTGAGGAACAAGGACATGAAGGGGGCCTTGAGAAAACTCGCCATGGGGACGTGTTTTTTTCATAAATATGTCAACTGCCTTGCTGTGAGCTCCTAGACCAAATCAAAGTGAGTCAGTTCTCCCCCAAAAGTAGTACCCTTTAAGATTAGGAGAGAAAAAACATTGTTGGGAATGAGACTCTCAGGCCCTCTCCCCAACCACAGAGGGCAAATGTCCTCCACACAGCACACGTTAGTTCTCTCTGGTGAGCTGATCGGGGTTCATGGTGGGTGCCCTTTCCTCCCCTGTCACTCCCTCACACTCAGTCCTACTCACCTCCCATGCCAGGGCCATCACTAAGTCAGGACGCCTTCCCAGGGACTCTGCAAGGAGAAACCACATGAGGGATGGACAGTGGAGGAGTCACTGAAGCAGCAAGCTCCAGGCCCCCTGGGTGGACTGGCCTGGTAGCTGCTGTCCTTCCCTCCGTGCCTGGGGGTTCTCTTACAGCTGCTGCAGCTCATCCTCACCCCAGGGAATGGAGATCCTGCAGGATGTGGCAGGGGCATGGGGGAGGTGACTCAGGCACCAGGATGGCAGACTCTGCCCTCCCTTAGTGGAAGTGCTCCCTGAGGAGGACAGCCCTGCTGACAGGCAGCTGAGGCCACTGCATTCCTAACCCCAGCCCCACCAGCTACCCCAGCGGTGAAGCCAGCACCCTCGGTGTTGGGGCAGCTCCACACTCTTGGTGAGTGCTCTTTCCTTCTGCTGTAGCAGGATGCTCCAACAAAGAGTCCATTTCCCACTGCAGTTATGCCTCCTTCTGATTCTTCTGTTGGGCAGAGTAAGAAGCCACCCAGCTGCTAATAAGAGCAGTGAGCACCAAGTTTGCAGAAATCCTAACTCACTCATGGTTCAATACTCAGAGCACAGAATTTAAGGGTGGCATTTTTATTTTTCAAGGTCTGTGTAGTTTTACTTAAGAAATAGAGCCCCTCAGTTAAAACACCCTTGGCGTTTAAGATAAATATATTTGTATTGAACCCCACTTTCCTGTATTTTACTCAGTCACTTACCAACTATCTCTCTCTGATTTCCATTTCCACATTTATAAAATTCTTAGAAAAGTATCACATACTGACTGGTGATTGGAGGAATATTCTGAAATGTCTGAGACAATCCAATATATTACATGTATACAGCGATGTGTTTGTTTCATTCCATATGAAACAGTCCTTAATGGATCTATAGTACCACAGGAGTCAACTTGGGGTGCACAGTTACTTGCCTCCACATAATCAGAAATAGACTATTTGTATGTGTGTGTGAGTGTCCTAGTGCACCATATTAAATATTCACTAAATCAAGTCTAACTTCACTTCTTCCCTTTATTTTCCTCTGCATTTTTCTCTCATTTCTGCTGAAATTTATTGAAACACATGAATTTGAAAAATGTCATTTATTTATCATGCAATCCAGATACAGATGCTCAATTTACTATCAAATTACCTACTTCTCCTTGTCTCTACACTGGGATTTCTCTTTCTTTTTTTCTTCTTATTTTGTTACCAAGTATGAAACTGGGGGTACTTAACCAATTATCTGCATCTCCAGCCCTCATTTATTTATTTATTCATTTATTTGAGGCAGCACCTAAGTTGCTTAGGGCCTCACTAAGTTTCTGAGGCTGATTTGAAATTGTGATCCTTCTGCCTCAGCCTCCCAAACCATTGGGATTACAGGCATGCACCACCATGCTCAACTGTGTGTTTTTTTAAATGACTTTTTAAAAACATAGTCTTAATTAATGTAAGTTATAGTCCATGTGTGTATAATATGTCCAAATATACTCTGCTATCATGTGTCTAAAGAGAGCAAATGAAAAATAATAAAACACGTAGTTTTTAATTATAATGTTTATATATATATATATATATATATATATCATTGATATATTTTTAGTTCTCGTATTACAGATGAAGGAGCAGAGGCATATAGAGATCGGACAATGTCCCTAAAGTTGCACACAGCTGGTATGGGTTAGTAAATGTTGGATCCAAACTGTTCAATTGCCCGTTCATGGCATCCTACCCTAACCAGTATTGAACGTATAAGGCACTGTGGACACACAGCAGGAAGCTCTACTTCTGGAATTTCATGTGTGTGGACTGAGATTGCAAAGGGCCTGCACCTTGTCTCAGAGCCCTTTAAATGGAGCTGGGAAGGCTTCCAGGGTGGGGGACCCAGGCATCTCCTCCACTGAATTTTTGACACTGGGCCAAACCACAGCAGCTGTAGTACCTTTACCCTCTCTTACTCTTGCTGTGTCCTTAGCTGATCATCAACAACAGCCAATAGACTTTCAAACCCATCAGCTGGCTTTTTGCTTCCACCCATCCTAATATGTGGAGAACAACTTCTGAGGTGGGGATTGTCACATTTTATAACTCTGCTCTTCTCCCCTTCTATCACAACATACTATAGTTGCTCCTGGTCCCTGGGTCTCATGATATTGCATCTCCTTACTGGCTCTAGAACAAATTCCCTGGACTCTGGTCCAATTGTTGGTATTTCTGTAAGTTTGCTGACACCAGGTACTTTGGGACCATGATATCAGAACAACTGCCAGGCATTGGGGATTCTCAAAGTGGAGTTCCTGGGCCAGCAGCAGCAGCAGCACCTGGAAACTTGGTAGAACGGAACTCCTAGGACCACATGCCAAGCCTAGTAAGTCTGACCCTCTAGGGCAGAACCAGAGGTGTGCATTCTAACAAGCCCTTTGAGTGATGTACCTGTGCTCTAACGTCTCAGGGCCACAGTGGAAGAGCAACCATTGTCTTTTTGGAGTATATCCAACTCAGCACCTTCCTTTTGTTTGGTTCCCTGGAGAGGGGAGCTGGGTTTGGGTTATGAGAGCTCTGTGATTCTCACCGTCTTCTATCTCTGACCCCTTGAGGCTAATTATGAAGGGTTCCTGTACATATATTTATAATAACCACTTAAAGAACCACTGGGTCCTCTCTGTCATCTGTAGCATGCAAGGATCAGCCCCAGGATGCTGAAGTAGAGGGACAGAGCTGGTGAGTCCTGAAGCCTTGGCCCTGTCTTACCTCCTTCCAGGCTCAGCATTCCCCTAATATTCCTGAGTTGGACTTAGAGGTGACCCTACCAAGAATAGGAGGAGGCGGTGTCTGTATCTTGCTGATCTGTCCTAAAGAAAGTATTGGACCTTAACTTGCATCTTGGAGTGGTCTCCCAAGTAGCGCAGGGTGGAACAACCTCAGGAGCACTGAAGAGGATAGGAGATACTTACAAAATCATTGCCATTTAGGCAAGTTCTAGATAACTTCCAAGGAAAAGTTAACAAAACATATGTTCTGTAAAACGATCCTGTGTTTGCCTGCAGACATGATTTGCTCAGTGGACTCTAAGTTTGGCAACAAAGGAATGAGAGAAATGTGTGACTTTAAAAGAAAATTAGTCAGCTCATCAAAAGTAGTAAGTGATGCTGGTTTTAAATACCAGACGGGAGCTGGGTGCAGTGGGCCACACCTATAATTTCCTTTCATGGAGGCTGAGGCAGGAGGATCACACCTTGGAGGTCAGGTTGGGCAACTTAGTGAGGCGGTCTCAAAATACAAAATCAATAGGACTGGAGTATAGTACTGCAACCCTGTGTCAGTCCCCAGTAACACTACCAAAAGGGGTCAAGGGAGATGGGAATTTCCACTTTGGGTGTGACATTTCTGTACTGAAACAAAATACAGACTCATTCAGCTTTATAATAATGTCCATTTTTGGAGGAATATATGACAAATGTCAAATTAAATTCCAAAAAAAGAAAAGCAACCATTCTAGGGGCTAAAGCATTTTATTTGAATTACTACATAGGTCCTGTTGGAGTTATGTGATGTAATTGTATGATACGAAACATATCAAGAAATGCACAAGTAATGTAATTTATCAAAATAAGGCAGTAGAGTATGTGAAATTTTAATTTTTAGCAATACCTGAGATTAGAAATGGTGAGCATATGCAGAGAAACAGTATAAACTACAACTTAAGATTCCATGAAAAATGATTGATTTCACCAGTTTGATGCTTTAATTAGAAACTACAATAGTTGAAGGCTAGATTTAAAGTCTGAATTCAGAAATCACAGGTCCTCAAGGATAAAACAGCAATCTGTTTGTTTTGTATTTTATTATTGGAAAATTTTTCACATTTAATTTTATGTATGATAATATGTAGAATTTATTCAAGAGATAATGGCTAAAGAAAGATATGGGTAGGAGAACCTGAAGAAAAGAGTTTTCTAAATATGACTAAAATTCAAATTGTGGACCAAAGACCTTTGTCCAACACTGATATCTGTGTGTGTTCTGCTGTCGCCACGTCCCTATCTACCAGCAGACTCCTCAACAATATGACACCAGAAAATCAAACCCATGTAGAATTCTTCCTCCTGGGACTCTCAGAGGATCCAGACCTGCAGCCTGTCCTCTATGGACTGTTGCTGTCCATGTACCTGGTCACAGTGCTTGGGAACCTGCTCATCATCCTGGCTGTCACCTCTGACTCCCACCTCCACACCCCCATGTACTTCTTCCTCTCCAACCTGTCCTTGGTTGACATCTGTTGCACCTCCACTATTGTCCCTAAGATGCTGCTCAACATCCAGACAGCAAACAAGGCCATCACTTACACAGGCTGCCTGGCTCAGGCATATTTTTTCATGGTTTTTCTGTGTATGGATAATTTACTGCTGACCGTGATGGCCTATGATCGCTATGTGGCCATCTGCCACCCCCTGCATTACACAGTCATCATGAACCCCTGCCTCTGTGTCTTGCTGGTTCTGATCTGTCTGCTCATCAGCATTGTGGATGCCCTGCTGCACACTCTGATGTTGCTGCGTCTCTCTTTCTGCAAACACCTGGAGATCCCCCATTTCTTCTGTGAACTTACTCAGATCCTCAAGCTGGCCTGTTCTGATGCTCTCATCAATAACATTATCGAATATTTAGCAACCATCTTCTTGGGTATTGCTCCTCTCTCTGGGATTATTTTCTCATATACTCGAATTGTCTCCTCCATCCTAAGAATTCCATCAACTGGTGGAAAGTACAAAGCTTTTTCTACCTGTGGGTCTCACCTGTCTGTGGTTTCCTTGTTCTATGGGACTTGCATTGGGGTTTATCTTAGTTCTGCAGTTACCAATTTTCCCCAAATGACTGCAGTGGCCTCGGTGATGTACACTGTGGTCACCCCCATGCTGAACCCCTTCATCTACAGCCTGAGGAACAAGGATATGAAGGGGGCCTTGAGAAAACTCACCCTGGGGACATTTTTATTGTTGTGACTTTGTCCTGGGTATGGGCTTCTACAGTCAAAGAGAATGAAGTATGGGGTATATATTATGACTTGGATATGAGATGTTCCTGCAAAAGCTCATGTGGCAATGCAGACATATTCAGAGGTGAAATGATTAGATGCTTAATCAGTAGATTAGTCCTTATAATGAATTAATAGCTTTAATATATTAGTGGGTGGTAACTGTAGGCATGTGGTAATGGCTGGAGGAAGTAGGTCGCTCAGGGCATGCCATTGGGGTCTCTATTTTCTCTCTGGTTCCTAGTTCTCTCTCTCTCTCTCTCCTCTTCTCTTTGTTTTCTTTTCTTCTCCTTCTTCTTCTTCTTCTTCTTCTTCTTCTTCTTCTTCTCCTCTCTCTCTCTCTCTCTCTCTCTCTCTCTCTCTTTCTCTCTCCCTCCCTCCCTCCCTCCCTCCCTCTCTCTCTCTGCCTGTTTCCTGCCTATCATGAGCTAAGCAGCTTTTGTATGCCACACACTTCTGCCATGATGCTCTTCCTCATCTGGGGCCCAGAGCAATGAAGTTGGCCAACCACAGACTGAACATCTGAGCCCCAAATAATGTCCACTGTGTTGTTCTTGTCACATATTTTGGTCACAGCAATGAAAAAGAGACCAATACAGCATGCTGGGGATCCTGAATCTTCCTTAATTTAGTTTTCCTTATAAAGAAATAGTTAAACACAAGCTTTCAAGAAAGCATCTTTGTATGGAATCCTGTTTTATTATGTTTTACTCCATATCACATACCAACAACTTCATCTCTTTGTTTGATTTCTACATATATCATAAGCTTAGACAAATGTCACACACTCAGTAATCATTCAGGGAATGTGTCTCTCTTGCTGGAATATGTGAATATTTTTCAAGCATCACAATGTTTATTGATAAATACATGCATATAAAATCAGGGCATGAACATGACTTAATAAATTAAGTAGACTTGATTTCAGTACTATAATAAGAGGCACCTATTCAAGTTCTCATCATGTGTTTCACACCCACAAAAAACACTTCAAGGGCATTATGAGAAGTTTTAATATGTGATATGTACACAGAAAGTTGATTACATCGAGCAAGTAGTATTAAATAAGTAATTACTGCATCAACAACCCTGTATTAGTAAAATCATAGTAGATATTTTCTTGCTTCTATATCAATTGTGAATGAAGTTTTATTGGTAAGTGTGGTTCCAGGGATTGAACCCAGGCCTGTGCTTGTGAAGCACTTCCTTGTCCACTGAACTGCTTAATCTTTGTTAAATCACTTCTCACTTCATCCCTTCCCCTTTCAGTTATTGTCAACCTCCTCTTGATTTTTACTTCATTTCTACCAGAATCTCTACAGATAAATGCATTTGAAAAGAATCCATTGTGATATCTTATGTAATTAGTATATTATGGAGAAATGCATTTCCCATATCCAAACACATGGAGGGCCGCTTTTCATGCTGTTGTGACTTATTTTCACATTGTCACATTGTGGTTGTAGAACATATTCTCTCTATAGTTTTAGTTCTTTGAATTTAAAAAAATCGCCTTAAATAAAGCCATTATCAAACTATTACATGTTCCACCTGTAGTGATTAGATAAATATATATTTTTGATTTGTGTGTGTGTGTGTGTGTGTGTGTGTGTGTGTGTGTGTGTGTGTGATTCCTGGGATTGAAAATAGGGGTGCCTCACCACTGAGCTATCCTCCCAGAACTTTTCATTTTTTATTTTGAAACAGGGTCTCCCTAAGTTACTGAGGCTGGCCTTGAACTTGAAATCCAGTCTCCTACCTTGCTGAGATTACACAATAGGTGTATTCTAGTTATTGAAAGTATTGTTCTCTGCAGGTCCAAGCAGTCCGACTTGGTAATCATGTTCAAATCTGGGCAATGCTTTCTGATTCTGTTGGCCTCCATGTTGCACGCTCATGGTGAGATGTGTAGTAAATTCACCCAGGGTGATATTGAATTTATCTACTTATGCTTGTAATCCCATCAAATGACTCTTAAGTGAATGCAGATTCAAAATTTCACTTCTTCCTAGTGCACCAGATTTTTCATGTTTCTGAAATCACTTTAGTTATCTCCGAGCTTCCTTTGCATTAAGGTCTGCTCTGCACGACAGGAACACAGTGCAGTTTCACAAAGCTTTTCTAGGTTCTCCAGATGAGGGGAAGCCTGGGTGCAGTTCATACTTGCAGTTGGTTTATTTCCCAATCTCCCTCATTTCTAAGACCATTCCTCTGTGCTACCAGAACAAATAGGAAAGTCCTTTACTCTCAGCCTTTACTCCTTACTCTGCAGACATCCACAATTCACCATGGGCCCTCATCTGTGATTCCCAGACCCCCTCAATGGAAAGATCCATTCTGGTGCCTGGCTCAGTTTTCTGGAACCCTATCTTCTCCTTATGTATACACGGTGATTTATTTTATGTACCTTTGTTTGAATAGAGTTATAATTTTAATTGAAGTATTTTTAGTTCCTGTGTTATAAATGGGGAAGCAGAGACATGGAGAAGTTAAGTAATGTCCCCAAATTTTGCAGAGGAGAGTTCTGGATATAAACCACCCAAAGTCCACACTGTACCCACCATGCTATGCTGCTTGAAAGAGAATTGAATCTTTGTTTTGGGTCAAACAGCGGGGAGTTTTATATTTGAAATTACATCTATAAGAATTGAGATACAAATAAGATTGTACTTTTGTTCAGAGTCCCCCAAAGAGAGCTCAGAAGCCATTGATGGAATAGGTCCCATGCATATCCTTATGGGAGTTTATTTTAGGTGATCATGGTATTAAACCCTTACACTTTTCTACTAGGCCAATATTCTATCAAAGCATTTTTTAAAAAATTTTAAAAATTTGAGCCAGTTTCTACATTACCCAGGTTGACTTCAAACTTTCAATCTTCCTGCCTCTGAGATTACAGCATGTGCCATCATGACAGGGGACCGAACAGTTTTGAACTGGGCCAAACCACAGGAGTTCCAACATCCTGGATCTTTGCTGACTCTTCCTATACACACTGTTCCCACAAAGCAGGTTGTTTGAAACAACTTGTTCAGTGGGGATTTTTGTCTTTATATACTTTGCCCCGTCCCCTTTCTTCAGAACACAAATGAGTTGCTCCTAGGTGTGAGGTAGGATAGGAGACATGAAGAAGAGGTTGAAAGGAGACAAAAGGAAGGACGAGGTATATCATTATATAGTTCCAGGCCAGGTACTCCTCAAATTAGTTTCTTTCTCAGAAAAGTTACTCCCAAATTTTGGGGAAATCTATAAGCCTTAAGGTCACCAAAAATTCACTATGAAAATTATTGTACGCACGGTTGATTAGCACCTACAATACATAGAATAAGGAAAGGGTGATGTTTCAGGAAGCTTGCAAATCAGGGAACTGTGCAGTGCTATCTATTGATCAGATTCAGACAGAGACCACCCTAAGGGCAAAGGGCAAACACACTCCTGGGCCTTAACCCAGAGTCTGGTAGTCATTAAAAGTTAATCACATTTTTCTCTACTTTCCCACCTTATCTCATAGTCTCTTAGGTATTAAAAGCTTAGTATGTCGCTTGCCCATTCCATTCAAATAACCTACTCAGCTTCAGAGACCAGGTGCATTATTAAGGACAGGATGCTCTTGCCATGACTTTCCAAGCACAAACAACATAAAAGGTAAAACTTGTTGAGGACGCAGGTAAATAACAAATTCCCAGAGCTGCTCAGCCTGCTCCGCCTGCTCCTTCCCTGGATTCTCTCCCATTTCCCTCCTGTGTCTTAACAGCTGCTGCAGCTCCTCCTGACCACAAAGCATCTGCATGAAGAAGTAGCACTGGACGTCAGCATGACTGGCTGACCAGGCCTGCCTCAGAAGAAGTCCTTCACAGAAGGGAAAGCACACCTTTGAAATGCACCTAAAGCAGTTATCATGTCTAAACCATAGTGCACCTTGTCAACGGCCCTTTCACATGAGTAAAACGAGGTCCTCTATTGGGAAGCCAGCCTGACCCTGGTGCTGTGTCTCCCTTCTCAAATAGAAGCCCTAATAAAATCCTTGCTGCATATCCGCCTGCCTGATTTGCTTTCATTTCTACCACCACAGAGTCAAAGTCCCCTTTCCAGCATCAAATAGTAGAGACCACATCAGTCTAAGATCCTGAAAATGACCAGACCACCATAAACCACCTTGTCATTGCCAGACTGATGTCAGTTCTCTGTACCTTCCCACACCCACCCCTCACTACGTTCCCTTTAAAAGTAGAACACAAAACCCCAAAGGCATGCCTCTTTCCTGAGACAGCCCCCATTTTCCTTTGAATGTGCACTTGCTTTCCTAAGTAAATCATGTGTCTCTGACTGACATGGGCAAAAATTATTTTCCATCATGTATGTCAAGAACCCCACTCATCCTGAATCCATGTCTCCTTTCCAGGAACTCCTCAGTCCTCTTCCAGTGACAGATTCTGGGCCTCCAGAATTGCCAGAGTCAGAGGAAGACATTGAGGCTCCTCTCTGATGCTCTTAGGACGCATGCCTGTCATCCTCTCTCTACTTCTGTTACAAACATGTTTCCTTCCAAAGCTCACAACCTGAGATGAAGAGCTCAGTCTTACACTTAAAAATGGAATCAACACTTAAAAATTGTCTCTATTCATAAGAATAGTTTGGAAAGCAGTATGGCGATTCCTCAGAAAACTTGGAATGGAACCATTTGACCCAGCTATCCCTCTCCTCAATTTATACCCAAAGGACTTAAATTCAACACACTACAGTGACACAGTCACAGCAATGATTATACCAGCTCAATGCACAATAGCTAAACTATGGAACTGAGCTAGATGCTCATCAACAGATGAATGGATAAAGAAAAATGTGAGATGTACAACTGATTAGAACACACAAAATTTAAAAATTTTGAAAATTATATAAAATAAAATCTGTAAATCAATAGAGCAGAGTAAGGGAAATGGGGATACAGAAGGGGAGGGAATGAATAAGTCCTGGGAACTGAAATGTGGCACATTATATTCCATGTGTGTATGATTATGTCAAGTGAACCCCAATAGTATGTACACCTATAATGCACTAATAAAACTATTTTTGAATGCAAAAAAAAGAATAGTTTGATACTGCAATATTTGTACACCATGTATACTGATCAGTTCAGGCTAGTTAGCATTTCCATCTTCCCAAAAGTTTGTCACTTCTATGTTTTGGAAACCTTCAAACTCTTCCCTTCTAATTCTTTATGAACTATATTATAGGTTTTTGCAAACCACACTCACCCTACTATGCTGTAGAGCACCAAAACTTATTCCTCCTACCTAACTGTATTTTGGCATCTGCTATCCATCTTCCTCTGCCTCCCTCTTCTTGGCCTCCACTGAGGACTGTTCTACTCTCTATTCTACAAAACTAACCTCTTTAGCTTCCACACAGGAGTTAGAACATGCAGTATTTTCGTCTTTTGGTGCCTGGTGTCTTTCTACTTCCTGTCATCTGTGGCACCGGGCATGTTGCTAGAACAGTTCATTTTGATTATAGCAGCATACCACGCACTTTGACAGTATGCTTCAACACCAGCACTTAGGTTTGTTCACTCTTGCAGATTTCTTGGCTGAACCATGACAGAGCATGTCAGTTTTCCACGCTGAGATTTGCTAAGAGGACATTGACCCAGGTACACCTATGACAGGGGTCAGAGGTTGGAGGATACTAATGAGAACCTTTAGGTTAATTAGGGGGAACTGACATGTTCCACAAGTGAGTGTGGGACCTTCACTTGCCTCTTTGCTCTGCAAAAATGCACAGGGTCAAATGCACGCAGGAGAGTTCAGAGGGTGGGTGATAATTAGGAAGTCATTGTCGTGTGGGCAAGTCCTAGAAAACAGCTCCCAAGGAAACATTAGCCTAAAGGTTCACGCTATAAAATAACTCTGTGTGTCTCCAGATGTGGTCCATTCCTCGGACTCCAAGTTTCTCAGCTGCCAAAGAAATGAAAAAAAAGCATGTCATTACAAAAGAAAATGTACCTGCTGTTCTAAAACAGCAAAACTATTTTTCTTTTAAGACCAGACAGGAGTTTTCTAATATGGATATGTAACTAAAACAGACACATGATAGAGACTCAATCAGTCTTTTTAATAATGTTTCAGTGGTAAGAATAAATGACAAATGATAATATATCAAAATGTATAAATGCATTATACAATGTCATGTACGACTAATTAGAAAAATAAAAAAAATTTTAAAAATGATAATCACAGTCCAGAAAGAGAAATTCTTGTGGTTAAAGTAATTTATTCAAATTACACAGGTCCCAATGGATGAACTTGATACAAAACATAGCATCTTTAAGTGAATGGATGAATTAGGTCATTTTTATAAGGAGACAGAAGGAGATATGAGGTAGTGATTTTAAGTAATAACTGAGATTTGCAATGATAGGCAGATATGGTTTGGTGTTAACTGTGGGGTGAAAGATTCTCTGAGAAAATGATGTTGTACAACCATGTTTGTTGTTGTATTTCCAACTGACTACAATTTAATACTAGATTTAACAAGAGCATGCATGCAGGCTTGATAGTTCCTAAAAACTAAAGTAACACAATTTTCATTTTTGTATTTTAGCATTAGAAAAATGTTCACATGTCATGTATCACAATATGTAAATTCACTCAAGAATTGGTGGGTGGAGAAAGGAATGAGTAGGAAAACCTGAAGAGAATTGTTTAAATATTACCAGAATTCAAGTCATGGACCCAACACTTCTATCCAGCAGGTGATGGCTTATGTGTGAGTTTCATCGTCTTCTTGCCTCTACCTTCCACCACACGCTCCACAACATGGAATCAGAAAACCAAACAGCTACAGCAGAATTCCTTCTCTTGCAGCCTGTCCACTTTAGCTCATTGCTGACATGTACTGGTCATGGTACTTGGGAACCTGCTCATCATCCTGGCTGTGAGCTCTGACTCCCACCTCCACACCCCCAGATACTTCTCCTCTCCAATCTCTTCTCGGCTGACATCTATAGCACCTCCACTATAGTCCCTAAGATGCTTGTGATCATCCACACAAAAATCAGAGCCACCGCTTACCCAGGATGCCTTATTCAGCTGCATTTTTCTTGGATTCTGTATGGATGGACAATTTACTTCTGGCCATGAGCCTTGTTTCTAAGGCACATCTCTTTGTGGTCCCAGGCCAAAGAGACTCCTGAGCATGGAGACCACTGAAGCTCATATTGGCGCCTCAGTTACCTCTCTTAAATCCTCTCAAGGGTAGAACCAGCCCTGGTGCCTGACTCACCTCTCGAGAACCCTATCTTCTCCTTATCTCCACACAGTGCTTTTTAAAAAAGTATTCTTCTTCATTTTAATTGAAATATTTTTAGTTCCCGTGTGACAGAGGAGGAAGCAGCAACATAGAGAGGTTGAGTAATGTCCCCAAAGTTGGACAGCTGGTGTGGTTAGTAACAGTCTAGATTCAAGCCACCCAAATCCCACAGTCTATTCACCTTGCCTTGCTAACTCAATCAGATTGAATATTTTGTTCACACAATAGCAAACTTTGCTTTCAAAATTTCATCTGTGTGAATTGAAATCGCAAAATGATTGTACTCTAGTTCAGAGCCCCCAGAATAGAGCTGGGGAACCATTTATGCAGGAGGGTCCGTGCACATTCTCAAAGGAAGACTTTTGAACTAGGCCAAACCTCAGGAACCAAAATGCCCTACACCCTTCCTTGCTTCTGCTGTACCCATCATGACGGAAAATCAATAACCCACAGACATTTGGATATATAAGTGGCTATTTCCTTTCAGCAGAGTTTTTTTCCAAAGAACTTGTACAGCTGTAATTTTTGCATTTTTAAACTCTGCCCTTCCACTCTTACCTGAAACACAATAAAATTGCTCCTAGTTACCGAATGTACTGGCAGTACGGTTCCTTTAAAGCCCTGGAATGGATACCTTTTATTCAAGCCTGATCATGGGTTCTATTTCAAGCTTGCTGATCACAGGAATTTTGGGACTGTGACTGTGTAATAATTGCTGTGTATTTGATCCTGGTAATTTGCATATAAAACAGTAGTTCTTCTCAAAGTGGAGTTCCTTGACCTGTAGCATCAGCATCACTAGGGGACTTGATAGGATGCAAATTCTAGGACCCCATTTCAAACCTAATAATCCAATAATCCTAGAAGGAACAAAATATTTACATTTTATTTGTTTATTTTTCATGTGGTGCTAAGGATTGAACCCAGTGCCTCACACATGTTAGGTAAGTGCTTTGACACTGAGCTACAGCCCCAGCCCAAAATATTTAAATTTTAACAAACCTACTGGGTGATTCTGATGCACACTAAGGTTTGTGGGCTGCAATGGTGTAGAAATTTTCATCTTTCCAGAGAATAACCAAGTAATCACCGCCTTTCTTTGTTTTGCTCCCTGGTGTGTGGAGCTGGGAGATTGGGTGTTGTGATCCTCATTTCTTAAATCTCTGACCCCTGGGGACTCATTATGGTTGGTTCCTGTCTCTTTATTTGTAAGAAGCAATGGTAGACATTTAGACACCTGCCCAGTCCTTTCTGATGTCCGTGCAGCATCCAAGGATCAGCTCTACCCAGGATTCTGAAGTAGAGGGATGGAGCTGGTGAGAATCTAAGACTTGGTCCTGCCTTGCTTCCTTCTGGGACTCAGCATCCTCCTAATATTCCTGAGCTGGACTTGGAGGTGATCCTACCAAGAACAGAAGGAGGTAGGATCTGCATCACCATGAGTGGTTTTGAATGTTCCCCGATCCTGGCTGAGGAAGAGAGACGGGACTGGGGTGGGGGTGGGGGTCTGTTTCTTAAGAAGGACCTTCCCCTGCGTGAAGAGTGAGAACTGAGGGGTGGGAGATTTCTCAAAACTCCACCCAGGAGAGGAGCATCAATAAAGCAAATCAGAAAGTTTTCCTTTGAAGTTTTCTTTATTAATTAAATGACTTTTAATACTTTGGTAAAATAGATCTCGCCCAGGTTACATCTTGACCATTTGTAGGATGGGTTCAGCAGCATTAAGGGTATTCACAATGGTTCTGCAGCTAACACCAACATCCATTTTCATGACATTTTACATCTTGTAGAACTAAAACTCTGCCCCGATAAGCACTGGATCTTTATCCTCATCTCCCCCACTCTCCTTTCTGTCTTTATGAATTTCAACATGTTGTACCCCTCATAGAAGTGGGAGCACATGTATGCCTCTGTGCAACTGGATGATTTCACTGAGGATAGCGTCCTCCTTGGTTCATCAATATTGTAGCATATGTGAAATTTTTTTTCTTTCCTTGTTCTTTTTTTTAAGGCTGAGCATTATTTCACCATATGCACATACTACATTTTGTATATCTACTCCTTGGCCCATGGACATTGGGATTTCTCCTACCTTCTGGCTCTTGTGACTACTGCTGCTATGGACATATGTGTACAAATATCTCTTTGAGAAACTGCTTTCAATTATTCTTGGTAGTTACTGCACCCAGAAGTGGAATTGCTTAGTCATTTAGCAATTCTTTTTTAAATTTTCTGAGGACCTTATTTTAACACAAGAAAACTTCAAAGTCTCTTTTCTTACATTCCTAAATTTTTCCAAATATATGACCCCTATTCTTAATTCCAGTATAACTTGGTGAGTAACAATTGGTCAGATGACAGACTGTTAGAGAAAATCCAAGGGAAAGGGAACCTCCTACCCCAAACTGAACATTTTCTCTTCATAGTGTACCAGGACAACTTCCTGTTGTATCACAACTTCCTGTGTTTTATAAACAACTGTGCTACTACTAATAAAATAACAAGAGTAATTATAGTTAATATCTATGGAGTATTTGCTATGTCTCTAGCACTTAGACATTTTCTTGTTTAGTGCCCATAGTGCATTATTACTTGAAGGACCAAGGTTAACTTGGTTCAACTTGTTCCCCCTCTGTCTCCCTCAGGTAGACCAATGTTTGCCTTCTCTTGCTTCATAGAACACCATATGGTCTTGACACTGTCAAAGAGTCTTTAGTTAGAAATGACTCATCCAACAATGCTTTCCCCATACCCTGGCCAAAGTAGAGGCAGAGGAAAGTGCTTGTCCATCTGCCTTGTTTTCTCATGCATACTGGCCTCCTCCACTTCAGGTATGAATACGTATCCTCTCAAAGTTCAAATACTGAGATGAATAGATTTATACTTAAAATTTTTAAAAATTTTGATTGACATCATAATTTGACATATTTATAAGGTGTGGTATGATAATTCAATACCTGTATACGACATGCAATGGTAAGATTGGGGTAATTGACCTATCTTAATTATCTATCACTTCTGGAGGTTAGAAACCTTTGTATATCTATTTTTTTTTTAAATTTTTGCTGTTCTGGAAATTGAATCCTAGGGTGCTCTGCCACTGAGCTACACCCCTGACTCTTTGTATGTTTTGTTTTGAGGCAGGGTCTGGTTAAGTTGCCCACACTGGCCTCCAACTTGGTATCCTCCTGCCTCAGTCTCCTGAGTCACTGGGATGACAGGCATGCACTGGTGTGCCCAGCCCTTCTCTTCATGTTCTTTCAAGAACATAAAATAAGTTGCTGGAATCTTCAGTCATCTGAATGCTGCAGGCCACTAGAACTTCTTTTTCTATCTAACTGTGTCTTGATACCTGTTGTTGGTCCTTCTTCTGTCACCCCTGCACCTCTCCTTCCAAGTCTCCAGTGACCACTATTGTACTATTTCCATGAATTCAACATTTTTAGCTTCCATATTATCAATGAGAGCACATTGTGTTTGTCTTTTTTTTGTGCTTAGCTGATTTCACCTCTTGTCCTTTGATACAGCAGGGATGGAAGTAGAATAGCCTCATTTTTATTGCATTACAACACAATAATAGGCTTACCCACCATCTCTTAGAATTGTTCTCTCCTGCTGACTTCTTGACTTAACCATGATGTGGAGGTTACTTTCACAAAGTGAGGATGGCCAAGAGTCCATCACCCATATTTAACAATTCCAGAGGCTGGATTTTGGGGGGACAATTGAAAGTCCTAATGAGGACTCAGTTTACTGGGTGGAGTGGCCTGGACACAGTCCACAGGAGGTGTTGGACTTTTCCTAACCTCTCTGAGTGCTCTGCAAAAACACACAGGGTAGAAGGCACTCAGGGGTACTCAGAGAGTGGGATGGGGTATAATTTCAAAACCATTGCCATAGAAACATCTCCCAGAGAGCAGAAACCAGGGGAAAATTAACCATACTATTGTGGCTATAAAATAGTGGTGAGTTCACACATCAGACTCCAAGCAGCCAAAGAAATGAAAGAAACGTGATGACCAAAGAAATGAATCAGCTCTTCCAAAAGATCATGGATATCCTTCTGTTAAAGATCCAGTGGAAATTTCCATTATGGTGTGTTAGTCAGCTATGCACCACTATAACCAAAATGCCTGACAAGAACTCAGAGGGAAAGTTTATTTTGACTCAAAGTTTCAGAGGTGTAGTCCATGGTGGACCTATTCCATTACTCTGGGCCTGAGGTGAGGTGATACAACATGGTGGCAGTGCATGGCAGAGGGAAGCTAATCAGGGTGGCCAGGAGGGTGAAAGACAGAGAGGCAGGGACTGTAGGGTAGAAGAGCCCTTCCAGGATGTGCCCCCAGTGACCTACCTCCTCCAGCTACACCCCACCTACCTAGAGTTAATACCAGTCAATCCCCTCATACTATGATGAACTGATTAGCTCTCATAACCCAATCATTTAAATTCTGAACATTCCTGCATTAACACAGGAGTTCAGCCAAACCATAGCAGTGGGTGTGAAATTTTACAGTAGATGCAATACACAGGCTCATTCAGTCTTTTTAATAAGTGTCTCATGGTAGAAATGTTTTAGTTAACTTTTTCACCATTGTGACTAGAAGTCCTGAAGGAACAATCTTAGAGGAGAAAATGTTTGTTTGGGGCTCACAGTTTCACAGGTGTCAGTCTACAGATGGCCAATTCCATTATTCTGTGTCAGAGGTGAGGCAGAACATCAAGGTGGAAGAGTATGGAGAAGGAAAGAAACTCTAGACATGGCAAGTAGGAAGCAGAGAGAAAGTTCTGCTCACCAAGAACAAAATATGAACCCCAAGGGTACACATCCCCATCACATACCTCCCCCAGTCACACCCACCTGCTATAGTTACAGCCCAGTTAATCCCCGTCAGAGGATGAATGCACAGTTAGGTTAAGATGCTCATAACCCAATCATTTCATCTCTAAAATTTCTTGCTTTGTCTCACACATTAGTTTTGGGGGGACACCACATATCTAAATAATAACAAGGAATGAATGACAAATTGCAGTCTATAAAAATCAATTCTCATGGCTAAGGCTATTTCTTCAAACAGGTGACTTGATGAAATTTTAAAATATAAAATGTGCAAAGGAAAGATGAATTATACCATTTCTCACAATGATACGATAGAGGAAGTGAGACTTTAATTTTCCACAATTTTTGAAATAGATTTGCAATGGTGAATTGATTCAGAGCAATAGTGTTAACTACATAGTTAATGTTATTTCAGAAAATGATTTCATCTACCAGGTTTGATGCTGTATTTATAAACTAGTACAATTTAAAACTAAATTTATAAATGGCATTTGAATGTGATACTGCCAATACACATAATTCACTTATGTTGATACACATAAGTTTGCTTTTGTATTTTATCACTAGATAAATACATTTTATTTAATGTATCATGATACATAAATTTCTATTATTGTGTGAAGAAATTAATGAAAAGTAGAATCTGAAGGAAACAATTATCTACATATTTCTAGAATTTAAGTCCCAGACCAAAGTCTTCTGTCCAACACTGATCTCTATGTGTGTTCCCTTGTCACCATGTCCCCCTCCTCCAGCAGAGTCTTCAACAACATGGATCCAGAAAACCAAACACATGTGGCAGAATTCCTCCTCCTGGGACTCTCTGAGGATCCCCAGCTGCAGCCTGTCCTCTTTGGCCTGTTGCTGACCATGTACCTGGTCACCGTGCTTGGGAACCTGCTCATCGTCCTGGCCGTCAGCTCTGACTCCCACCTCCACACCCCCATGTATTTCTTCCTCTCCAATCTGTCCTTGATTGACATCTGTTGCACCTCCACTGTGGTCCCTAAGATGCTGCTGAACATCCAGACAGAAAGCAAAGCCATCACTTACGCAGGCTGCCTTGCTCAGGTGTGTTTTTTCTTCATTTTTGTATGCATGGACAATTTATTGCTGACTGTGATGGCCTATGATCGCTATGTGGCCATCTGCCACCCCTTGTATTACACGGTCATCATGAACCCCTGCCTCTGTGTCCTGCTGGTTTTGGTCTCTCTGCTCATCAGCATTGTGGATGGTCTGCTCCATAGTCTAATGTTGCTACGACTGTCTTTCTGCAAACAGGTGGAGATCCCCCACTTCTTCTGTGAACTTGCTCAGATCCTCAAGCTGGCCTGTTCTGATACTCTCATTAATAACATCCTGGTTTATTTATTAACCATCCTTTTGGGGGTTGGTCCTGTCTCTGGAATAATATTCTCATATACTAAAATTGTCTCCTCCATCCTGAAAATCCCATCAACTGGTGGAAAGTACAAAGCTTTTTCTACCTGTGGGTCTCACCTCTCTGTGGTTTTGATGTTCTATGGGGCTTCTATTGGAGTTTACCTTAGTTCTGCAGTTACAGATTCTCCCAGGAAGACTACATTGGCTTCAGTGATGTACACTGTGGTCACCCCCATGCTGAACCCCTTCATCTATAGCCTGAGGAACAAGGACATGAAGGGTGCCTTGAGAAAACTCATTTTAGGAATATTTTCCTTTTTGTGATTCTGTCAATTGCCCTGGGTATGAACTTCCAGAATGAGACAAAGCAAATGAAATATTGGGTGCACCATAAATTCTGACTTTCCTTTTTCTTTTATTCAGTAATAGGTATTGATCCCAGGGGTGCTCCACCCCCAAGCTTCATTCTTAGCCCTTTTTATTTTTTATTTTGAGACAAGAGTGTCACTAAATTGCCTATGCTGCCCTCAAACTTGTGACCCTCCAGCAAACTTACTCTGGGTTCATCCATAAAATGGGCAAAGTAACATAGTGCAAGAAATATTGATTTGGGGAATATGTCACATATATTGGATGTATAAGGTAATTGAAAACATTTATATGTACAGAATTTTGGCTGTCTAAAGCATCAACAAAATCACAGGAATGAGCATCAGGTGTGCAGCTTCACATCAATCAATGTGTACTGGACACTTCCACATTAATCGCTGGAGTCATTTTTTCTTTTTTTTCTTTTTTTTTTTTTTTTTACTGGGGATCAACTCCATGACCGCTCTACAACTGACTTTACCACCAATCCACCACACTAATTATTCATTAAATCAGTTCTTACTGCACCCTCTCCCCTTTAAGGGTGGAAATCCTCAATACTTCCAGAATCCATACATGTAAATGAATTTAAATAAAGTTCAGTTACAGTTTTATATAATCCATGTTCTGTGTAGAAATGAATATTTTTCTTTTCTTTTTCCTTCCTGGTATTGAGGATTGAACCCATGGTTGCTTTGCCCCTGAGCTATGTCTCTAACACTTTCATTTCTGTTTTTGAGTTGGTCTCAGTGAGTTGCCCAGGCTGGTCTAGAACTTCAGACCCTCTAGCATCAGTCTACCAAGTATCTGCTATTACCTGTATGTAGCACCATGCCCAATTAGAAAAGCACTGCTTAATGCTGGAGACCTCTTGTTATCTTTTGGTGGTTTGTTTCTAGCCTAATTGCCTGGTGGTCACATTCTTTATGTAATTTCAACAGTTTGAAATTAAACGTTTGCCTTACATATCATTTGTGGTCAAACTTAGTAAATGTTCCATTTGCACTAAAACATAAATCTGCATTCTATAACTACTGAATGCATTTTTCAATGTATATCCAATAAATCAAGGTTTTAATCATGTTAAAACCTTGCGGATGTTTACTGATTTTTTTGTTCTCTTTTTTTGTATAAATCATAATACATGTAATATATTTTAAAAAATCATAGACTGATTGCAATTCATTCAGGTGACCATGAATTGAGTGCAAATCCATAATTTCATAACTTCCCGGTGCATTGGATGCTTTGTCTTTATACAATTACCTTTGTTATCTCTGGGCATCTTCGCATTGACGTCTACTTCAATGGGAACACCTGGTAGTTTTGCAAGCTTTTCCTGGGTGCTTCTGATGATGGGAGGCCTGGTTGTAGCTCCATGCTTCCACTTGGTTTTCTTTCCATTTTCTCTTGTTTTTAAGACCCATCCCTTTATGGACCCAGGCCAAAGAGGAGAGTCCTTGACCCTCACCCTTCCTTCATGAGCCTGTAAACACATGAAGCTCACATTGGCCCCACCCTCCCTCAGAGGTCGGACCAGGCCTGGTGCCTGACTTGCCTCTCTTGCACCCTATCCTTCCCTGGACTCTGCATAGTGATTTCTTTAATGTACTTTTTGAAAATAACATTTTTAATTGAAGTAGTTTTAGTTCCTGTGTCCCAGATGGGGAAACAGGGGCACAGAGAGTTCAAGTAAGGTGCTCAAAGTTGTAGAACTGTTTGGTTGAATTAAAGTCTGGATTCAGCCTGCCCACTCAAAGTTCACCTTCTTTTGTTCTTTTTTATCTTTTAGTGTTTCATGGGTGCATTGCAGTTATAAATAGCAGTGGGGTTCACTGTGACATATTCATAGGTGCACATAAAACAATTTGCTCCATTTCATTCCCTAGTACCTCCCCTTTCTCTCCCTCCTCCTGACCCGCTTTGTCTACTCTACTGGTCTCTTTCCTATTTATGTATTTTCATATTGGCACATTAGAATTATGCATAAGAGTGGGACTCATTGCGCTATGTTCACACATGCCCGTAGCATCATATGGTCAATTTTCTTCCCAAGTGCTTCCTCTTTTCTTCTTCCTGCCTCCCTGTTCCCATTCTCTACTGCCCTCCATTGTATTTTTGTGAGATTTTCTTTTTTCTTTTTTTCTCTTTAGTTCCACACGTGAGAGAAAATACTCAATCCTTTCCAAAGTCCCCATTCTATCCATCAAGTCACGTTTCCTGAATGAGTTTAGCATCTATGAGTGATCAGGTCCCAGAGTCAGGGACCTCCACTTTTTAAACTGCATGTGTGTAAACTGAGATCACAGGATGACTGCACTTTGATTCTGAGCTCCCTACACAGAGCTGGGAAGTCACTGAGGGTGTTGGGCCCATGCATGTTCTCAACTGAATATCTGTGATTCCGTTAAACCCCAGGAGCTACAGTACCATGGATCCGCGCTTGCTTTTGCTGTATCCACAGCTTCTGATCAACGATAACCAATAGACTTTGAACCAATGCATCATTTGCCTCCACCAAACGTAATCTATAAAATCCAATTTGTGCAGTTGTGGTTTTTGCATTTTTAAATTCTGCCCTTGTCCCTTCCCTTGAGTTGCTACCAGGAAAATCCTAAATAAACCCTTTAGCTTCATTTGCTCTTAGTGGACTTAAAAATGGCTAGTTTGAGGGGTCACACAGCTGGGCAATACATTATTGTCTCCCAGTAGCTTTGGGATAGATAATATCTCTGATGTGTGGCTTATGATGATCACTGTTGTAAGGAATCCCACAGAAACCACGTCGGACATGGGAAATCACATAAGGGAATTTATTAAGCAAACAGAGTGTCTCCCTGCAGGGTAAGAGAGAAAATGAGAGGAAAAGAGAAAGGAAAGAGAAAGGGCAGGCACTAGAGAGAGTGAAAAGCGAGGCAGAGGAAAAGCAAGTGTGTAGGAGAGAAAAGCAAGAAGGGAAAGATGGCGGTTAAATTCAGCCGGGCTAACAGGGGACCAATAACGGAGAAGGATACTCGCAAGCTGACTGAGGAACCCATAGCTAGCGAGGAGTTCACAGATTGAAAAGTGGTTGGGAGGCGGGGAAAATGACTACAACAGAATGGGCGGGGGAGCTGTTTCTGGCGTGGTTTCCGTGGGATTCCTTACAATGGTGCCATGACTTGGGATGGGATCTTCCACTGTCTCTTAAGTGAGTGGAACCCCATCCAATGCCCCAGTGCCCCCGATACGGCCCCACCTTCCATTCTGCCTGAACGCTCTGCTCTGCATTCATCACCGGACTTCAGGTTGGTGAGTCCTCTAGGCTGGTTCCCCTAGACCGATTTATCCGGGACCCTCGAGGTGGCTGAGGGGTGGGGGTACCCCCAGCCACAACTTTTATAGTTACAGCAGGCCCCTATAGTCGGTCTTATCTGCCGAGTGGATTCCTGATTTTCTCTCAGGGTTGAGGCTCATCTCGCGCTCATGCACTCGTACTCAAAAACCCTGATATCAGGTCCTCAAACCCTTCTCGGCTTTTGCCCGGCACACACATTGGTGCTTGTATGACAACACAATCAATGTGCTGCCCCTCATCTCCAGCCCAGTACTCTGGCCTCGGGACGCCCTGGCCACAGACTCGGCTGTATCAGTCCCCACCATGGAATCTGGTTCCTCCAATCTGGCAGATTCAACCCTGGGAACCCTTCACCTGACCCCTGACTTAAAGCCATCAAAATCCGTTTGTGTAATGGTACACAGCTTCCGTGAGCGAGTGGGCAGATGGAAAGGGATTACTTATCTTCAAGTCTCTTCTTTCTTGCTTCTTAGCTCTTCCTGCAGGCTCAAGCGCCTCCAGACCCTGCTTCTCCATCTTCCCCTGCTTCCCCATGTGATATAAGCAGCCCCATTCTCCACAAGTAGTGAGAGATAATTGTTTGACAATTTTCTGTCTCCAAACCTAAATTAATTACTAACCAGGGAAAAGGGTAAAAAGGACCTAAGCATCAAGTTTCTGCTAGAACATTTTAGCCCCTTTCAGAATCAGATCTCAGTCAAGGCTTACATTGAAATGTAAATGGAGGAAGGCACAGTGGGAGACCAGTCTCAAACCCAAAGAAAAAAAAAGTGTCCATTTTAAATTTCTCCTGGTCTACAACTCAGAATACTTTTCTCCCTTTCACCTTTTCTCTCCTTCTCATTTTCTCATGCTATAATTAATGACCATTATCATTTTTCTTCTAGGACTTTTGTTTTTCTTAAAGGTTGTATTTTTGAGCTCACAATTTTGATCCTACATACCTAGGTTAATGATTTTGATCAGTTCTTTTTATCCAACTCTAGAGTTATTTTTGAACATCTGTTACATTGCAATGGAGATAAGCATTACAAGGCCTTTGCTTTTGTGTTAAATATAAGCACGAATAAAAATTAAAAATTTAAAAATGGACCCAAATATTTTTAATTTACGTGATTTAAAGAGGTTCAATTTAAATTCAGTAAACTAATAGAAGTAAAATGTCTTTAAAATTAACTCACAAGTCTCTAGGTGGTCACACTAATAAAATATTGATGTTTATAAAATGTCTAACATCAATTTTTCTAGGACTTTTCTTCAACAGGAAAGAGATGGCAAATATTGTTGGTACACTTGTCTGATATCTTGGTTTTATTACAATAAGATGAGTGAATTAGAGTCAATATGTATGGGATTACTCAAATGTGTTTATTAGAGATATCTAATTTATTTACAAAGTTATTCCATGGAGTAACATACTTAAAAACATTGTTCTTTGTATATTAAATGTGTTCATATTTTCCAGGTATACAAGCCTTTAAAGCAGAAAATTTATCAAGTTGCTATTCTCCAAATTAAACTTGTCTGCAATGGTAAACCTATCATTTAATGTTCTATTATAGGACCTGTCATCAATAGGGTATGTGTAAAATTTGTTAAATGTATTTCTAAAAGTTATTGGGAGCCTGATTTGTTTAAAGGTTAAGCATGAAAGCATTTTACCACTTTGCCACACAAAAGGAAACTTAAAAGCTCTCTCAGCCTTTCTTTAATTCATGTTTTAGATATAATCTTAAATTGTGTTAACTAATGTTCATATAGACTCAGGAGTCAATATATGTAAACTTCTTAAAATGACATTTAAGAAAGAGTGTAATGCGCAGTAGCAAAAATGGGACAACAGTGACTGAGAGTGGGGTCTCTGATGACCTCATGGCTGTGGCATGCCTGGAGCCTGGGAGAGCTCCTGGGCAGGGGCACAAGATGCCTAACTGCATGGCAGTACATTGATCTCAGACACACAGCTCTTGGGCAGGAAGGAATTCTTTTGCTAGATAACCAGTGTTTCATCAGCTCCCTTCTCTGGTTCCTGCCCACCTTACAGTAACTTTGGAACCTAACATTGCACATATATGAAGATTGCTGACATAACTCTTTAGATCTGCATTCCCATCAGAGAACAGAGCTCCATCTGATTTACATTGGATCTTTCCCTTCTTGCTTTTCTCTCCTACACACTTGCTTTTCCTCCTCCTAGCTTTCCACTCTCTCTAGCGCGTGCCCTTTCTCTTTCCTTTCTCTTTTCCTCTCATTTTCTCTCTTACCCGGCAGGGAGACACTCTGTTTGCTTAATAAATTCCCTTATGTGACTTCCCATGTCTGGCGTGGTTTCTGTGGGATTCCTTACAACTGTTCTCTAGGTTACTCTCCAAGGATGGGAAGGCTCCTTTTCAGAAAACATAGACTCTTTTATGTTGGACATATTAATGTCAAATGGGTGGCTGGAATGGGTGGAAATGCTTGGCGTCTCTGCCTTCAGGTTGTGTCTGTCTCCTCTGCTGCCTTAACCTTTCGGTCATATTCTACTCAGTTCTGCAGTAGTCATGTTTATCATTTGAGAAATGTTTTTTTCCTGGGCCACAATGTAGGGTTAATTTGACCTAGATTGGCCTAGTGTCCTCCTCATACCTACCAGCCGCCAAGAACAGAAAAACCAAGTGTGAAAGGGAAGGAAAAGCAGCAGCACCTAAATTCCTAGAAGATTTATGCCTTTTCTTGAAAGTCATCAATAATCCTCCTTCTTAGCAACCTGTCCCACTCTCTCATTATTCTTATCCTCTATCTGTAACCCCTCAACCCATTGTAATTGAGAACTGGTTTGTGAGCAACCCCCCTCCCCCCCGCCCCCGCCGCCTCTTCTCTGCCCACTGAGTAAAACCTTTCTTTCCCTCCCAAATATTTCCTCTCTGAATTGGTTTTCCCATGGCATGAGTTTCCAAACCTGGGTTTGGTAATAAAAACACAATTCAGTTGCTACTGGACCCTGGATCTCCCAGTGCTGCAGTTCCCAAAGGACCCTGAATAAAAACCTTCTTTCAAGCCTAGTTATTGGTTTTGTTTCAGGTTTTTAGACAATAGGAGCTTCTGGGTAGTGATTTTATGATTATTGCCATGTACTAGATACTTGAAAATTTCCATGTACTATATTAGTGATTCTCAAAGTGAAGTTGCTGGACAGGCAGCATCAGCACCACCTGGGAACTTATTAGAAATGCAGGCTCTTTGGTCCCACCCTAGACTTACTGAATCAGAAATGAAGTTGCTGGGCTGGGGGTGCAGTGTAGTACAGCATTTGCTTAGCACCCAGGACGCCCTGGATTTGATTCTCAACACACACCCCCCACCCCCCGCCAACACACTCACAGAAATTGCCAAATGCTACAAATCAGGATGCTGTCCTATCTCAAACAGCCTATTGGTAGGCATTTATTACCCTGAGTATGAACCTTGGTGTGATTTGAATGTGTCTTCAAAACTCGAGTGTTCAAACCATAATTTCCCAGTTCATATATTGACAGTATTGGAGGCAGGGCTTTCCAGAGGCAATTAGAGCTAGATGAGATCATCAGGGCCATGCCAAGACTTCTCTTGGACTTTTCCAAACTTACCTGTTCCAGATAAATGCCCTCACCTTGAAGCTGGACCTTTTAACTGTTTGGCAAAGGATGGTAAAAGAGGACCCCTTTCAAAACTCTAACCTTGATTTTTTTCAGGTCCCACTACAATTTTCTTGACTCAGAAGCAAGTAAAATCCTCTTGGTAAAATGGTGAGGTTGTAGGTTGACATTCAAGGTAGAACTGACAACATTCTGTGGTGGACATGTGTGGAACAGATTAAAAGGGTACAGTGTTACCAAGATTTAAAATAAACAAGTTCAAAACCAAGCACAGAGATGCACATCTGTAATCCCAGCTGCTAGGAAAGCTGAAGCAGGAGGACTGCAATTTCGAGGCCAGCCTAGACAACTTAGAACCTGTCTCAAGTAAAAAACAAAAAGGACTGTGTAGCTCAGAAGTACAGCACTCCTAGGTTTAATTCCCAGTACTGTGGAAAGGGCTATCTGCTATTTCAGGCTGAGAAGGTTTTGAATGAATTTGATTTGCAGCATTTTAACAGTTCTATAAACTATGCCAGTGGCAAATGTCTCAGGAACACAATTTAGAGTTGTGGACTGAAACTTTAAAGCCTCAACAGTACTTAAAGCAGTGAGATTCACTGCTACCAGAGAGTGAATGATTATAGGAAAAGAAGGCGGCTGAGGACTGAGCCCGGAGGCAGCCAGATGATTAGAAGTTGGGAAAGTATGCTGGATGGTGAGTTGACACTTTGGCAGGCCCGCCACGTCAGTTAAGGTTTATGAACTACATTTCCCAGAATCCTGTCTGTCCTGGCTTCCGGGCTAGAAGTAGCCAATGAGGTACCGCGAGATTTGGAAGGCGGAAGTGAAGCGGAAGCCATTACTCTCGAGAGGCGATTACAGTAAGACACATGGGCAAAGGAGAGGTGTACGACTTCTCCCTTCGATCTGTTGGGGGCTCTCGGCTTCCCCGCAGCATATGGGGCCTGTCGTATGAATTTCTTATCCTTCGGCGGCAGCTTCCGAGACCTCTGCTCTCTCGGTTGTACCCCAGCCCTGTAAGCCCGGTTTTCATCACTAACCCTCCCACCCGCCGCATCCCTGAGGACCCGAGAGGCCCTGGATGCGGGGGACCAGGGGTAGAAATGAGGGGGCCGGGAGGCCAGGCAGGCACGCAGGGGGTGCGTCTTCGATGGCGGGGTGAGAGGTTGCTGATGCGGGAGCGGAAGTTGCCCGCCGTTGAGTGACGGGGGAGGTTCTGGGAACCTGGTTTAGGAATGGAGCCCTGGAGGTGGGGGCGGCCGGGCCCGCGGAGCCCGGAGCCGGGCTGAGCGGGCGGCCGGACCTGGAGACTCGGCGCTAGACAGTCGGTTTTGTTAACGTTAATGTGGGCACGCAGCTTTTCGTTGTTGTTTGCATTCAACTTGAATAGTTCCTTGTATATATTAAATCTCCGCCGCACTTACTTATTTTAGTTGTCATTCTTGTGTAAGTGGCCTACAAGTAGCATTAGAATACAGTCTCACATTCCGTTTTTTAACTTTTTGAGGGTTATACCACTCATACTGGTAATGGTTACTGATATTTTGCCTTGGATTTTGCCATCTTATTTTGTGTTGTTTAACCTTTTCCTTTTAAATACTTGAAAATTAAAAAACAGGGCATATACCCCACCCCACCCCCAAAGAAGAATGAAAGAAAAGATGTGAAAACTCACACACAGACTTAGAATTGAAAGGACAATAATGTGGATCCTCAGACGAGGCCAAGAAAGAGGTCATTTAGCCTCAGAACTTGTGTGCTCCTCCTCTTCCTCATGACTTTCTTAGTTTCTTTCCTCCTCCTCTCTGTTTTTCTTTTCTATTCTTTTCTTTCCTTCTTAGTGTACTGGCCAGAGCTCTATCACTGAAGTACTTGCCCAGCCCTTTCTGGTGGTTAATTTTATTCGAGACAGGGTCTCCAAGTTGCCCAGACTGGCTTACAACTTGTGATCCTCCTGAATAGTGTAGTGCACCTGACTCCACATGATTTTCTTTATAAATTTTATTGTTTATATATGCTTTCCCAAAAATACACTTTGTAATTTTGGTAATTATCTGTGAATAGACTCACATGCTTAAGTACTTTTCATAGATATCCTTTTTTCCATATTACTGCAAGTACACATCCATAATTTAAAGATTTCTAAATAACGTATAGGTGAAGTACTTAACTTGTAGCAGTTAGTTTTAGAAATGCCATGGCTTAAATTCGAAAATAAATTTGCCAGATTTCACAAACTGGGCTTTTGTTTTTAATTTGAGTTGAATCTATGTATTAATTTAGAAAATATTGACACTTTCAAAGGATATTTATCAACTGGATACTAGGCATTGAACACAGTGGTACTCCATCCCCAGCCCTTTGTAAAATTTTTTAAAAATTTGAGACACAGTCTAGCTAAGTTGCTGAGGCTGACCATCAACTTATATCATCCTGTTTCAGCCTCTGGAGTAGCTGGGATTATAGGCATGAGTCATAGCACCTGGCTCCTAACCATCTTCATACTCTTCATTTCTCTCTCTCTCCCCCTCCCCTCCTCCCCCCCCCCCCCCCACCTCTCTCTTCCTTTCGGAATGTTTTCTCTTCATCTCTTTTCTGTGCTGCCCTGATGTTCATTTTGTAGAACTAGTTCCTAAACTTAAGTGTCTATAGCGTCACCTGTAGAACTTGTCGAAGCGCCAGTTCTTAGGCCCATCCATCAAGTCTCAGTCAGTTTGACTGTCATATGATCTGGCTGTCAGAATTATTACATCATCCCAAGCAAGCTTGTGTGCTGGCCTACAGATCACACTCTGGGTCATGCTAGGAAACACAATTCATTTATTTGGTTGCATGTAATCTAAAGTTCTTCACTTAGGGGAGTTTGTTGTGGTCTGGTGGTGATGGTGGTGGTGGTTTTCTGTTTTGCTTTTATTTCAGTAATTGAATTTGCTCTTTTAGAAATTTAGTTTATTTATTTACAGTGCTGGGGCTTAAGCCCAGGGCCTTAAGCACATTAGGCAAGTACTCCACCTCTGAGTTATATCCATAGCCCCTCGATTACAGTTTTTTAAATTGCTAAATGCTTATTGTCAGCTCATGAGTGGTTTAAAAGGTATTATATGTCTGTATTTTGTGTTGTTTTGTTTTTCGTACCAGGAATTGAACTTGGGCACTTAACCATTGAGCCACATCCTCAGTCCTTTTTATTTTTTTATTTGGAGACAGGGTCTCACTAAGTTGCTTAGGGCCTCACTTAAGTTGCTGAGGTTGCCTTTGAACTTAATCCCCCTCCTCAGCCTCCTGAGCCCCTGTGATTACAGACCTGGGCCACCACACCTGTGTTGCTTTTTAAAAATAGGTTTGAGAGGAAGGTTTAGTCAGGGTACCTATACTGCCTGTTGGAAACAAATCTCACTCTGCCCTTCTAGCTCCTGCAACATTATATTTAGTTGGCTAAAAGCTTAAAGATTGTGCTGTATATATAAATACCAAGTTACTAATGCAGCACACTTCTTGACCGAGAAAACAACAGATATATGATGTTCTCACAATCTTTGTTGCTTTGTGTGTGTTTCCTTGCATGAGTAACACAGGTTGAAATAGTTGTAGCAAGGGCAAACAGTAGTAAAAGAATTATTGTGCCTATAGTGTTTGCATATATTAATTCTGAATATCCTGGTGCAGGATTGTAAAGTTGAATATAGAACTAAAGTTATATTGGAGGAACCACAGCCACAAAAGAGAACTTATATTGGAACCATCTGAAAGGGCAAAATTAATGTTAGCCTGTAACTAGATGGAAGAGGCAGATCTGTCATTGTGACCAGTGTGCTGGGATTGAGTTGGGGTATGGGAGGTTCCTGGGGTGCTGATTCAAGAACGCACTCACCCTTGGTGCCAACTCTGTATTCATGTGAGGCTGGAAGTGTCTTAAATTCTGTGCCCAGGCACCGTGCTTGCCTCCCCCCTACTCCTCTCCCTGAACCTCTTTAGAGTAGAGTAAGAGTTGCTGAAATGTTACAGTGGAACTGTTTTTACTGCATCATGAAAAGCTGAGGAGAAATTAAAAGACTCTAACTCTGCAATGGTAATCTCTCCATTCTCCTTTATCCATGTGATGTCATTCTGATCTTCATTGTTTTGTGTGCCTCATAGAAAACCTCTCTGAGTTCATGGACTTGCATTTCTTCCTAGATGCCTGTGCTGTACATCCAGCCCCAGGCTTCCTGCTGTGTCTCTCTTCAGGACTACCAACTTTTGATGACTCTCATTCAGCACTGATGAGCTGTGAAAGTGGTACAGTCATTAAGGTGAGAGATGACCCAGAATTTCTGCTCTGGCCTCTGGTTTGCATTATTCTGGAACATTGAAAGGGTCCCACAGGCCTGAATTTGATAATGGGTGCATTTTCTAAGCTTGAGCCTCCTGAGTCCTTTGCCCCACATGAAGGGTGGTAGATGATGGGGCTCCAGGTGCGGGACTAAGCCACATGGTTATGTCTTAGTCCCTTGGTAGCCATTATTTTCTCAGGACCTTTCAGAAGACTCCAGTCCTCAAATTTCCATAGGCTCTTCCTCTGTTCCTCCCAAGGCCTGTTACTGTCCCACAGTGAAGGCAAATGTAGATCAGTTTTCATTCATTCATTCATTCACTCCTCCCTCCTTCCATCCCTCCCTCCCTCCTTCCCTCCCCCTTTTCCTCTCTTCCCTTCTGTTCCTATCTTTTTGTGTTTTGGTTTGTTTTTTTGCATTTTAGGGACTTTAACCCAGATTTTTGTGCGTGCCAGGCAGTTGCTGTATACTGAGCTATACCCCCAGACCACTCTGAATTTTTTATAAGAGGCACTGCTCCAGCTCTGAAACTGAACACAACATTAGAAAAAGTAAAACATTCCTACCCCCTGGAGATTGTTGTCTAGTTGGGCATACAGGAAGCAAACAGAACTAAACACGAGTAAACTACATAGTATGTGCAAGAGACGTGGTAATGCTTAGTGGCCGTTCTCTGCTGGCTTACCTTTCCCAGGATCCTTGGAGTTAGCAGGGCCATATGACTTGTTCTGACTGGTGGGCTGTGAGCACGTCTGGACCAAAGTGTAGGAAACAATGCAGTTCTCCAGGCACCCCCCTTCCTGCTCATCATCCATGACCAAAATGACCAGGATTTCAGTTGGTTTAGTCAGCTTTTTTGCCCCCATCTTAGCATGAACTAGTAACGTGAGCTACACATAGACTTCTACTTTATTTTCTTTTTTGTGATGCTGGGAATTGAACCCAGGGCTTCATTGATGGCTCCGGAGGCTGAGGCAGGAAGATTACAAGTTCAAGGCCAGGCTCAGCACTTTAGCAAGGCCCTATACAATTTGACAAGACCCTATCTCAAAATAAAACATAAAAAGGACTAGGAATGTAGCCCAGTGATAAAGCACCTGTGGGTTCATTCCTACCCAATTAGGAAAAGGAATGGGGAATGTGGATGGATGAAGGCAAAGGTTTGCACTTCAGATAAAGCTGTGAGTAAATACCATGTCAGGAGACAGTTGATTGAAGATCTGAAGGAGGAGTGAGAGCCAGCACACTGAGAAGGCTGGAATAACATCGTAAACAGAAAAGCAAGTGCAAAGGTCCTGAGGTAGACTGCTTGGGTGGGCATGAGGCCCAGCAAGAAGGCTTGTGTAACAGGTGGATGAGCAATGGGGAGAGCTTGTTGTGAGGTGGCACTGGTGCATCATCAGAAGACTTTGAATAGGAATGGTGCGATATACATTTTACCAGCAAAGTTGTGACTTCCACGTAAACTAAAGGGAGATAAGGAGAGAAGCTGGGAGGCTGGGTATGGAGCTGCTGGAATGATCAAGAAGAGAAGTGTTGCCCTGGGCCACGGCAGTCATACTGGAAGGGTGAGCAGTGGCCAAGTATTTGGATACGTCTTGAAGATACAGTTAGGATTTGCTGGTGATTTGGATGGAGAGTGTAGGAAGGAATGAGAGTCTCAGGCGAGTAGGAGCACTTTGCCCCGAGCTGGTGGGAGGGCGGGGTTGCCTGAGGTGGGAGCTGGCGGTTTGTCCACCTTCAGATGTTCACTTTGGTTCCTTCTGGACATGGCAGTGGACGTGTTCAGCTGCCTTTGTCTTCTTCCTGCTCTTCTTGATTGAGGTGCCTACGACAAGTGTTCTTAGTCTGTGAAACGGTCTGTGGAACTGTCACTAGTCATTTATGGTAATGGTGTCTTAGAGTGTTCAGCAAGCACGTAGAATTCCATGACCCAGCGTTCAAATGCTCAGTGTCCAGATGGAAAAGCTGAGGCTTCATGAACCTACTGTCAGGAGGGCCCTGGTGGGCAGAACTCGGCTAACACAGAAGTGAGGTTACCAGGGGCCTCAGACCCTGGATGTCAGCACCCTAGCAGGCGTGGATTTCAGGGTGTGATGTTGTGGGATGAGTGTGGATGGGCCCGGGAGAACCCTGACCCCTATGGGCAGGGAGAGGAGGGAGGACTGGAGTGAGTCTTAAAAAGAGTGTGTGGGATGACAATCTAAGGCAAGGACCATGGCAGCCTAACACAGGGGTACTCCCAGGAATCAGGGTCATGTGTTGGAAGGTCAGGCAAAATAAGGATCAAATTTTGGTGTCAGGACCGGAGTGTGACTCAGTGGTACAGGGCTTGCCAAGCATGTGCAAAACCCTGTCTTCCATCCCCAGCACTGAGCGGGGAAAATACTCATGTCAAGGAGTTCACATACGGGGCCTACGGAGATGACATAGGTCACCTTGTCTGTACCTGTGGACTGAACCTGGTTTCCTCAGGATACTGCTTATCTTCTATCTAGGCAGATTGTGAGGATTAAATGAGATGATTCCTGCAAAGACTCATATATAGTCCATCGTAAGCCCTGTGTATGTCACTTCTAGTATTGGCAGTGATGTTGGCAAAAAAAGTGCAGGAGATGTCACCTGGAGAAGCTGCTGACTGAGCATTGACCAATGAGTGGGAAGGAGCCGAGGATGGAGACAGTGTGTGCCTCTGTGGCTGAGTCTCTGTCACCCTGTCTGGGCCTCTCCTCAGTGGTAATCTGATGTTTAATCCCAAGGGCACAGTGACTTGGAAAGGGCTTCGTAGATGAGAATCATTCACACTTGAAATTGTCTGAAAGCTTACCCGAGAAGGCTTGTGAAACCTCTTCATATCCAAAAGACAGCAGCGTCTAACCTCAGTTGACAGAGGTATGATGCTGTGGAGAAATAAATGAGTGCTGGTTAATAGCCCTGCATTTCCTGACACTGCATTAGCAGAAAAGGAAAGGAACTAATATTTGTTGGAAATACACCATCTCAGCTGGATGGTGACAGTATTGTCACCTGATTCTGTTTCGGCCTCCATAATCTCACTCAAATGGTACTGATCAGACAGACCTCCACTCTCACCACCTCAGGAAGAAGAACTCACATTTTGCAGTTCGGGAAATTGGAGCCCATTGCCCACACCACCGCTTGCTGTCTTATTTTCTGGCAAGTCTCTTAAGCTTGCTTTAAGTACCTGCTTCCAAATCTCCAGTGGTCCTTTTATTGTCAAGGTCATGCACAGCTTTTACTTGATTTATTTTTAGGTACTTTATGTATAATGAAAACTGAGTTTTAATCTTCATTCTCCAGTTCTTTGCCAGGGTATGTTTTTTCCGTTGTGATTGCTGTGGAGTGAAATGTAAGATTATTTGCTGAAAGTAAGGGTAACAGTGAGGAAAATTTCTAATTCAGAAACACTGGTGAGCTTTTCTTGGTCTCTGGGAGACTGGAAGGTGGGGTACTTGGTTTGCTTATTTAGTGTAGATGCCCCTCTGGGGCTTGTGACTTAGCTCCTATACCATCAGTGAGACTTCACTTGTGTGCACACTGGTCTTTCCAAGTACCTGCAGGGAGGAGAAGACTGACGGCTGGAATCATCAGGACTTGTCTTGCTGGATAGGGGTTATAATAGGCAGAAAGATGAAGGAATTTGGACAGAGAGATGGTTGAGTTGTTGGATTGTGGGCAGTGAGAAGAGGTGGCTTTGAGAGCGCCATGGCAGAAGCACAGGTGCCTGCAGTCTTCTCTTAAGGGCGCGGTAATAGGAGAAAGATGTGTAGGACATTTTGTCCAGAGAGCCCGTTTCTTTTTTCTTTTTCTCTTTCGGTTTTGTTTTGCCTGTTTGCCAGGGTCCTCGTGCATGCCAGGTGAGCTCTGTACCACTGAGCTATATTCCCAACCCACAAGAGGTGAGGCTGAGTCCAGTGGTGAAGGGGTCAAGGCCGTGACCCAGGGCTGTGTGTGCTGGTGTGGAGTGTGGGTGCCAGAGGCACTGGAGGTAGGAACTTGCGTCCTGGATGGAGCCATCCTCAGTGACAGGGGACCTCGATGGTGTAAGGAAGGTCAATAGCCTGAGGTCAGAGGATTCAGTGAGAGGGGCTGAGCAGTTGTGCTTGGTGACATATCGCTGGGGAGAGTGGAAGTGTATCCTACTTGAGGCCAGTCAGGGAGCTTCTGCCACATCACCCAGAGATTTTTCCTACATGAGGTAAAGTTCTAGGATTAGATAACTTGCTGCTCAGAAGAGAAAAATGCCAAAAAGCAAAACTCAGAGTTGTCCTCAGTGATCAGGAGAGACAGCCAGCCTCTGACTCCCACTTCCCTCATTACCACAGATGCCAGCTTGCAGAGTGCCGTGAAGTTGGGAGAAAGCCTCCTGTTTCCCCAGTGCCCCGCTACCTAGGAAGCTGACCCGTCCACACAGGATGGCAGCTCTTGGTTTGTCTTCCACATTTGGTAAGTTCCTGGGTCAACTCTTAGTCTTGGGCATTGAGTATAAGTGGCCCCTGCTTCATGGAGACATGGGGGACACACAGGGAGGGCTGTCAGGGGAGGACGGGCGAGCTGATGGATGCTGGGAGCCACCGGCCACTGTGTCTGATTCAGGGTCTTCGGGGGTTTGGGAGAGGGGAGAGAGAATATTTGGTTGGTGTGTGAAGAGGGTATACAGGGGGTGGGGGACCATGTACTATCCATTTGTTATTTTGATAAAATTAGAGCAAAGTAATAGCTCTACCTCTCAGAACTTCAGTTTCTTCACTCAGAAATTGAGACTATGTACAAGTTGAGCATCCCTAAGTGAAATGTTCAACATGCTCCAGATTCTGAGTCTTTGTGAATGCTAGCATGATGCCTCAAGTGGGAAAATTCCAGTCAAAGCTTAAGCACGCTAGCTGGGTGTGGTGGTGCACTCTTGTAATCCCAGCTCTGGAGCCTGAGGTTTGCAAGTTTGAGACCATCCTGGGCAACCTGGTAAGACCCTGACTCAAAATAATAAAATGGACTGGGGATGCAGCTCAGTGGTAGAGGGCTTGCCTAGCACACACTGTGTTTCATCCCCAGTACTGGAGTAGGGGCATTCAGGCACTGAAGGTGTTCTATAAAATTACCTTCAGGGTCCCTGTATGGCTTTGAAACATAAATGAATTTTGTGTTTTGATTCAATCTCCATCCCAAGATACCTCATGTATATGCAAATGTTCTAAAGCCCCTCACAATCTGAAACACATTGGGGGTATGAAATACTTGATCTGTGTGCTGCTTCTTATGGGTAGGTAGGCCTGGCACCTCTCTCTGTCTTTGAGAGGTGCAGGGCTGCTGTGGTTCACAAATGGGGTGTCTGTGTTGTTTGGGGATGTAACACTTGGGAGACACGTGATTCTCATGGAGCTTCTTTTCTCCTGTAGCTGTGTCCACCCAGGACCCTGCGTGTCTCCGAGAGTCAGAATTTCCTCTTTCTTCAAAACACCGTTCTTGTCCCCAGAATTTAGACCTGTTTGCTTGCCATGGTTTGGAGCCTGATACACCAAACAGTCTTTCTTCTCAGGTATACCAGATCTCAGGGCCCATGTGGGTGCAAATGTTTCCTATAAAGCCTCCATCATTGCACATTAAATTTTTTCAGATCCTCATTTACCCAGACAGTTGCATGATCAGGACCCAAAAAGCTAAGGAAGGGCAACTGCTTATCCTAGTACCTGGAAAATCAAAGGAAGTGATTTATGTAGGAAATGTTTCTCTGAGCATGAGTGCTGAGGCCCACCTGTGCTCAACCCTAGAGACAGGCGGGAGCAGGGGATAAAGCTAGGAGCCCTCATAGGCTCCACATGGAGAGCCACCCAATGCCTTGTAGAGTTGTGTTTGAAGCAGGGAGAGGATGAGATCCCCTCTTGGGGAAGAGACAGTGTTTGAGGACACACCAGCTGGAAATCCTGTCTTCATCTTCCTGTGAACTCTAACAGGCTAGTTTCTTACCCCAGATGTGTGTGGTGTTTCAGGAATCCGTGACTTTCCAGGATGTAGCTGTGGACTTTACTGAGAAGGAGTGGCCCCTGCTGGATTCCTCTCAGAGAAAACTGTACAAGGATGTGATGCTGGAGAACTATAGCAACCTCACTTCACTGGGTAAACCTGGCCTCGTTCCTCATTCGTTCATGCCAGAATCAGATGTTTTTGTTGAAGTACTTGCTGTGACCCAGAAACCAGGCAGGGGTTTGAAACACAACTGAAGAAGCAGAACAGCTGCCCACCCTCATGGTGTCTCCCAGAGGTTTTGAGCCCCAATTGTTTTTTTGATGTTGGAGGCTCCCGACTTTGTGTCTGAGGGTGGACACGGGCTTTTGAGATAAGAAATCCCCATTCCTTTGGAGAGAAAAGGTGTGGGTGTGGTTTGTTTGTTTTCTGTCCTCAGAGGCTTCTGCTGTGTTAGAAGTGTGGCACCGTCATCTGTTACTCTTGAGTCAGACTTGTCCACCTTCAGAACCCTGAAGATGAAAACATTGGCCCCAGTCTAATGAAAGGACTGTCCTCTGCACAGTCCTCTCTCAACACGTGCCTTTCCCTGTGAGCAGGGTATCAGGTTGGCAAACCTAGCCTCATCTCGCACTTGGAGCAAGAAGACGAGCCGAGGACAGAGGAGAGGTGCATCCAGCAAGGCACCTGTCCAGGTGAGCCAGCAGTAGGGCAAAGAGGAGTGCTTTAGACTGTCAGCTCTGGTCAGAGATTGGAGTGAGGGAGTGCGTGGGCCATTTCCTGTTCTTAGAAAAGGATCCGGGGCTGGGGAGAACGTAAAGAAAGGAGGTTTCATCAGTTCACAGAACTGGAGGCTCCTCATCCTGGTAAGCCCCTCCTGTCCCCAGCACATACACACATGCTGTGTCAGTGTGGCAGGTGGCATCTCAGTGAAGTATATTTTAGAGGGACAGATCCCATGGTGAGACAGGAAGCAGGAGACTGAGGACGGGCCAGTCTCCCTGTTTTCGTAACAGCCCACTTTGATCACAACCAGTTGGCCCAGGAGAACAGTATCACTTCCATCTGAGGTCACAACTCCTGTGACTGGATCACCTCACAGCAGGCCCTATGTCTCCTCAGAGTTCCACCTCAGAGTGACCACACTGAGGACCAGGCCTCCAGCACAAAACCTCTGGGGGACAGATGACCTCCAGACTTTAGCAGGGAAGCATATTAGATAATGTCACCTGGGGAAATTAGAAGATGCTGTTTTTTTACTGGCCATTCATTCTCACACGAATCCTTGGGTTGCTCTTCCTCTGTTTATTTAGGTGCTGGGGATCAAGGCTGGGGGCACTTTACCACCAAACCCTTTTATTTTTTATTTTGAGACAAGGTCTCACTAAGTTGCCTGGGCCTTGCTGAGTTGATGAGGCTGCTTTGAATTTGCAGTCCTCATGCCTCAGCCTCCCAAGTTGCTGAGTTTATAGGTGTGTGCCACCATGGCCAGCTTGCCCCTTTATTGTTTTGATTCGATATTTCTCTGTTGTCTCTTGTCTCATTCTCTTACACTTGCCCTTCCTGATGGTGCACTATTTGACTTACTTAAGTTTATCCTGCCTTCATTTCCAGACATCTCACATAGCCACATTTTCAAAAACCATTTTGCTATTGTGTGTCCCTTTCACGTTGCATTTCCTTGTGTACAGGTAGTATTTGCAAAGAAGCCCACCTCTTTCTGTCACCATCATTTTATTTTTTCATTAGGTTTGTATTTTGCCAATTTTTTTTCAGATTGGGACACTCC
Organism: Sciurus vulgaris; assembly: GCF_902686455.1. NCBI lineage: Eukaryota > Metazoa > Chordata > Mammalia > Rodentia > Sciuridae > Sciurus > Sciurus vulgaris. Next base: position 7,939,412 of record NC_136477.1, read on the forward strand.
ATCTAAGACCAAGTGGTCAATTCTCATGGAAGATATATTTGGGAAGGAAACATCCAGTGGTGTGACAGTGGTAAGATTTACCTGAGATCATTCTGGATCCTCCCCATTAGAGGAGCCTCAGGCAACTGTAGCTGGAAAAGCTGCCTAAGAACCAGACAGTGGCCCGCCAAGAGGAGAGGGTGGTGCAGAGGCACTGAGTAGTATCACGGCACCTGTGGGATGGTTCCAGGTGGCAGTGTAAATGACATGTAAATACCCATTTTACTGTGTAATTTAAGGAATAATGACAAGAAAAAGTATGTACATGTTCAGTACAGTTGCAATTTTTTTCTTCAAATATTTTGGGACCAGGGTTGATTGAAATCTGGATGTGGAACCCACAAATACTGAGGACCCATGGAGAAAATCCTAAATTTAGCCCCAGTCTTACTCAGAATTTTGATGGGTAAATATTTTTATAACTTGCCAGACACAGTGGCACACACCTGTAATCCCAGTAATTCTGGAGGCTGAGGTGGAAGATGGCAAGTTTGAGGCCAACCTCAGCAACTTAGCAAGGCTCTAAGCAATTTAGTGAGACCCAGTCTCAGGATAAAAAATTAGAAGAGCTAAGGATGTAGCTCAGTAGTAAAGTGCCCTTGAGTTCAATCCCTAGAACCAAGAAAAAGCAAAAAAAAAAAAAAAAAAAAAAAAAAACTCCATAACATATCTCAGATACTGAGTGTTCAGGCTCAGTTTGGTTGGTTCTGTGAGGTTTTGTTAGTATTGCTAGGGATTGATCCTCGGGGCTTGCATGTGCTGGGCAAGTACTGTTATCATTGAACTACATCCATACTCTTTTTATATTTTATTTGAGAACAGAGTCTCAGTTATCAAGGCAGATCTCAAACTTGGGATACTGCTTCCTCAGCCTCCAGAGTAGCTAACTGGGATTACAGGTGTGTATCATTGCCTGGCTCAGTTGGTTTTAAAGAGTAAACCAACTGTGCAAAATAGCTTTGTAAAAGTAGCATGTGGAGCCTTATCGTATAGCATTTGCCTTTTCTCTTGGATAGAGTTCAAATGAGGCAGGAAGAGCACATTTGCAGTGCAGATGATGGCCTCTGCAGTCATAGTGGTGAGCAATGTTCTGTGTGAATGTTAAGACTGAAAGGGGATGGGGTAGCTCAGTGGTGCGGCACGCACTTAGCATGCGTGAGGCTCTGGTTCAATCCCTAGCACCAGAAGGAAAAAGAAGGTTGTAATGTTTGTGGAGAATGCATTGTCAGCTCTCCTCTCTTCACCAACAGGAAAGAGCTCACCTTGGGGAGAGATCCACTGAATATGCCCACTTGTTTGAAGTCTTCAGCATGGGTGCTCATCTTACTCAGCAGATGGGGAGGCACCCTGGCAAGAGGCCCTACCACCGCCACAGTTGCGGGGCAGCTTTCAAGAGCAGGATGCCCCTCACCCAGCACGTGAGTGTGTATGATGGGAGGAAGATGCACGAGTGTCAGCAGTGCCAGAAGGCCTTCACCACGAGCGCCTCCCTCACCCGGCACCGGAGGATACACACAGGGGAGAAGCCCTACGGCTGCAGCGACTGCGGGAAGGCCTTCAACGACCCTTCCGCCCTCAGGAGCCATGCACGGACCCACCTCAAAGAGAAGCCCTTCGACTGTAGTCAGTGCGGGAACGCCTTCCGCACCCTCTCGGCCCTGAAGATACACATGAGGGTCCACACTGGCGAGAGACCCTACAAGTGTGACGAGTGTGGCAAGGCCTACGGCAGGAGCTGCCACCTCATTGCGCACAAGCGAACACACACTGGGGAGCGGCCCTATGAGTGTCAGGACTGTGGGAAAGCCTTCCAGCACCCCTCACACCTGAAGGAACACGTCAGGAACCACACCGGGGAGAAGCCCTATGAGTGCACACAGTGCGGCAAAGCCTTCCGCTGGAAGTCTAACTTTAATTTGCACAAGAAGAACCACATGGTGGAGAAAACCTATGAATGCAAAGAATGTGGGAAATCCTTTGGTGACCTCTTGTCACGGAGGAAACACATGAGAGTCCACATTGTGAAGAAGCCAGTGGAATGTCGCCAGTGTGGGAAGGCCTTCCGAAACCAGTCCATCCTGAAGACACACATGAATTCTCACACAGGAGAGAAGCCCTATGGGTGCGATCTCTGTGGGAAAGCCTTCAGCGCCAGCTCAAACCTCACCGCACACAGGAAGATACACACCCAAGAGAGACGCTATGAATGTGCAGCCTGTGGGAAAGTCTTTGGTGATTATCTGTCACGGAGGAGACACATGAGCATCCATCTGGTAAAGAAGCGTGTGGAGTGCCGGCAGTGTGGGAAGGCCTTCAGGAACCAGTCCACCCTGAAGACCCACATGAGAAGTCACACGGGAGAGAAGCCCTATGAGTGTGACCACTGTGGGAAGGCCTTCAGCATAGGCTCCAACCTCAACGTGCACCGGAGGATACACACCGGGGAGAAGCCCTACGAGTGCCTCGCCTGCGGGAAGGCCTTCAGCGACCACTCGTCCCTCCGGAGCCACGTGAAGACTCACCGGGGAGAGAAGCTCTTCCCGGCCTCAGTGTGGAAAAGGCTCCAGTGAGCACTCTTAGGGGACGGGAACACTCAGATCAGAAAGCAGCCTTTGGATGTGAAGGAGGCAGGAATCTCATAAGCTCCCTCCTTACAGAGCACAAGAGTTCACGGAACGTAGGAGAAATCCAGTGGGTGTGAAGCCTGTAGGAAGACAAGTTTCTTGTCGCTTTGGAGATGGGTGAGAACACATGTCTCGGGGGATGTAGCTGGTGTGGAAAAGCCTTCGGCTCCATCTAGTTTTTAAACACTTGAAAACTTAGGGGAGGGGCCCTGCTCGGCATTTACTGTCAAAATAACTTCAGCAGGCTGGACTGCGGCCTGTGTCGAGTGCTTGCCCAGCATGCCTGAGGCCCTGGGATCCATCCCACAAAAACAAGCAGACAAAACGATTTCAGCAACACTCTCTCAACTTTCTGGACACACTAGGGAGAATTTTTGTCAGTGTAGTGATGGGGGAAGTCTTTTTGTTCTTGCGCTCTATTCCTCATGAGAGAAATCACACTGAAGAGAGAAACCTGTGAAGTGAGGGTGAATGTGTGAAGTCCATGAAAGGGGTGAGCAAACTGACCAGCTGTTTTTGTGCAACTTTCATAAGCTAAGAATAGTTGTTTCATTTTTAAGGAGGATGAGTTTGTGCAGAGACTCTCTGTGGCCCTCAAAGCCTGAAGTACTTGCTATTTACAGAAAAGCTTTGCTAAGCCTTGGTCCACAGTAGTGGTCCTTGACAGGGAGCAGTTTTGTTTCCCAGGAGACATTTGGCAGCATCAGGAGACATTTTTGGTTGTTACTGGGGCAGGAGCTACTGGCATATAGTGGGAAGACTTTAGGGATGGTGCCCAAGGCCCAAGGATGGTGCACAGGAGTCCCCTGCCCCCACTTCAAAGAATAGTGTGCCCTCCAGTGCCAGTATTGCTGAGGTTGAGAATCATTGCACTTACTGCGAGCACTCAAATTAACAGATATTTCTTTTAAAAATTTTTAAATTAACGTGGTTCTTGGAAGAAATTTGTGAGAACTTAACATTGCTGATAGTCCCTGTGTATAAATGATGTCAGTCCCCTCACTTGTGCGTATGAGAATTCTCACTGGGAGAGAAGCCTGATGGTATTGTCCAGTGAATGCAGGATTGCACTTACGGTCCCTCATCTTGAAAACAGGCCCTAGCTCATGAATTTCTAGTTTTTATTTTTAAGGTGATGCTCCTTTAAATAACCATTAGGCCTCATCACAAAAAGGTTTGTATATAGTATTTTTACTGTATCTTCATTCTTGCTATGTCTAATTTTCTTCTGGGTAATTTACTTGACCAATGGCATCTTTAGAATTGTGTTACGTAGTGGATAACGTGGGTATTTTATAGTGCCCGTTACTGGTATCTGATTCCAGTGCATTGTGATCAAAGCATGAAGTCTTTATCACATGGATCCTTTGGTATGTTTGTGGCCTGCTGTCCAGCCAAGAGTGGCATAGACTTCTAGTTGCTTCCCCAGTATCCACTTCCATATCAAAAGAATCCAGATCTCAGTTAGGGGTGCTATTTTAAAAAATCTCTCAAACAGATTTTCCTGCAGTTGGTGCTGTCCACATCTCATAACCCTGGCCATTGACAAATAAGCAGAGGCCACTGTATAGGTTTCTGAGAAAAAGCTCTTGAAAAATGGTCCTCCTTACTTAGATTTTTTCCTCCACATATGGTTCCTTTCTCCCTACATCTCACCTTGCAAGGAGATCCAGCACATAGTGTTGAAAGGTCTTGTGGCTATGAGGACAAAAGCCAGTCTAAGGAGAACACTGCAGCAAAGTCACAGTGAGCAGGGCTTCCCTGTGGCCTTTTGAGTGTCTGTATTAACCCTGGGTTTCCTGGGTTTGTTACTTCCAGACCTATTTCATGAGAAAAAAATAAAACTGATTACTGGTTTATGACACTGTGAATATTTCATTATTTTTCTGTTGGCTTTATTTCTTGGTGGGAAGAGGGTTCCCAGCCCAGCTGGGTGCTCTCTGGGGCCCATATATCTGGTATTTAACAACTGCTACCTTTGTGTATGGGTATAATGTATATACTTTGAATTATTGGATATAGGTTTTTAAATTCTTTAGACCACATTTTAAAGCTATGTTTTAAATCTTTGATGTCCTTAAACATTTATTTTCTTGACTTGTTTTTTGATAGAAGTCTCTAGATGTTCCTTGGCTTACTATGCAGATACATCCTGATAAACACATCATAAAGTCTAAAAGCCCTAAATCAAACTGTTCTGTCATGGACTTCCTGTTAGTTAGTTTTCACAAAAGTTCAAGGAAACAAGTGTTGTCAGCATCTTCATTTTGCATGGGGGAATCTCAGGCTATATAGAGTTTTGGTTATTTATCCAAGGCCAGCCCATTGGCAGGTAGTAGGGCTTGGATTTGAACCATGGTATCTGACTCTTGCGTGCCTGTTTGACCGCAGACATTGGTCTGTGATACCCAGGGCCTGACTCGGGATTCTTGCCCTCTTGGTGCTTATGTTTTAGGTGGGATTGTGACATCTGACAAGTAAGAATATTGTGTATCAGATGTGGTAAATACAGTGGGAAGAAGCATTAAGCATGGTAATAGAAGGGAGCTTGGGTGGGTAAGGAAAGCTTTTCACTTAAAGGTACATTTGAACAGAGGTATACTGAGGGCATGTGACAGTGTAATCTGGGGTGAGAACTCTTGGCACTTCAAAGATGATAGATACCTGGACAAGCCTTGTTACAACAGAGGAATCAGTGTGATGAGTGGAGCAAGGTTGGGCCCTGTGATTGATAATAAGTTCAGGTCTGTACCCCAGGAACTTACCAGGAGTGTTTTGTAGGTGAACTGGAAGAAATTTTTCTTTTCATTCTCAGTGTGGCAGATAGTGGAGGGTTTTTAACAGAGCAGTGATCACTACCAAGTTTGTATTTTCAAAAGGATCACAGGGCTAAGGTACATACCAAAACCCAACTGGAAAGCCATTGCAGAATTCAAGTAAGGTGCCGTCGTGACCAGATTATTGGTGGGGTGTGGGTGACTTATTAGTGAATCAAGATGAAAAGAGCTGTGCTTTCAATTTTACTCTTGAGACAGCGATCCTCTGTATTATATCAACTTATTTTCTCTTCTGCTGATGGTACGGTTAGTTGTTTCCATTTTTCCCAGTTATGGATCATGCAGCTACAGGGTGTCTCACGCAAGACTTCTGAAGCATTACTTTCTCCAGGAATTTGAAACTGCCAGGTTGTATTAACAAATGCTAAGGTCATTTGTATGGTGGTGATAACACCTCCTGTGTTTAAAAACAGGTTTTATTGAAATATAAACATTAAGAAAGTGCTTAGTTAATGAGTGGACAGCTCAGTTAATTTTCACAAGAATATATCCATAAAACCAAGTCAAGAAAGAATGGTCAACATTGCAAAAAACCGCTCTTGCCTTCTTCAGTTAAAAACTTACGTAGTTTTCCTGTGTATTTAATCTTTCATCATAAGTGATATTTTTTTATGCCATTACATCTTCTATTCGGTTTGTGTATATGAAAACTACTGACTTTGTGTCTTAATTTTTTATAACCTGCTACTTCACTGAATTACTTTTTTCAGTTTTATCATTGCTCTTCTGAGGTTTTCCAGATATTCCAAACAGCAAATTGAGATGACTTTACTTTTGTATCTATTCTTATGTGTCTAATTGGTTTTGCTTGTCTGATTGCATTGGCCAGTGCTTCTAATGCAGAGATGGTGCACAGCTTTACCTTATTGTGGATGAAATGACCCTATTGTTTTTTCTTTTCTTATTATCTTTTAGAACTTAGGTAACTAACTATCCCACACACTCTCCACTTCATGCTCCTTATTTTTCTACCATCTCTCTGACAACCCTGTCTCAGATACTTGAGACGAGGTCTCAGGTCCCCATCAGCAGCCAGATACACCTGACATCATTACAAAGTGATGTTCCCACTCACGGGAGTCCAGGCTCCAGACTGGGGAGGCTGAGAATGGGCCTGGAGAACCAACTAGAATCTCGAGGCGTGCACGCTCCAGACCTCATTGCAGTGGACTCTGTTCATTCCCTTGTGTAGCACCTGCCAATCAGCTGAACCTACCACATGGAGAAACAGCTGCAGCTGATATAATGCATCCTAAGACTGCCCTAGTGTGTTTAAAGGGTTGGGTTTCACAGGAGCAGGACTGGACTCAGACTTTGGGACCAGATTTTTTTCTTCATATTATTATGCTCTTGCTTGGTTCTTTGGCAGGCTTCATAATCCTTCCCCGTCTTTTTCTTTTTCTTTATTTAGTGCTAGGAGTGTCCTTGGACATGCTAGGCATGTGCTCTTACCACTGGGCTACAAGCCCAGTCCCTGTAGCCTTCTGCCTTCTTCCATTCCCACATTGCCATTTTCGTGAGCTTCCTTAGTTCACTGCTTGATTTCACGATCTCATTCTGCCTCTGTAGGTGTCATTCCTCACCGGAGTTGCCAGGGGAAAGCATCACACTGCTTAATATTTTCATCCGGGGACAGAGTATGGGATTTGTAGTAGAGTGGCCCTCCCCTCCCTTGGGTTCTCAGGGAATTTTCAGCAGTTTGCCTGAAAAAGATTTGTGTATCATGCTGACTTTCTCCTTGTAAAGATCCTTGGGAGTCTATCAAGTGTGTGTCTGAGCTTGGATATGGGTTTCTTGGTCCAGAGATCCCCAGTCCTTTCAATGCTGTGAATGAGGGTGTGTTTCTTGGGAAGGCGCAAGTAGTTCATTTAATGGTAGGACATGTTGTACTCGGAGACCCTGTTGTAATGACCCATTTGTCTACCTCCTTTGTAAACAGCTGCTTTTATCAACTACATTAAAAATGCATTCTGTATTAAATTCTTGCATACACGGGGAATTAACTGATTGATTGTATTAACGGCCAGTCAGACCTGTGGGTTCTACATCCTCAGAATCAACCAAACACAGATTGAAAATCTCTGGGAGAAAAAAAAAAAAATGTTGCTGGCAGGTACTATGTAGTTAGTTAGCCTTACTGTGGCTGTGTTCATACTGAATGTGTACAGATGCTTTTCTTTGTCTTTCTCTAAACAATACAGTATAATGGCTGTAGCATTTACATTGTATTAATTATTAAAAGTCATCTAGAAATAATTTAAAATATATGGGAGGGTATGGCTATGTTCTTATGCAAATATGAGGCCACTTTGAAAGAGGAACTTGAGTACCTGAGGATTTTGGTATTTGCAGGGGATTCCAGAAGCAGTCCCCCACAGATATTTGAGGGATGACATTTATTTTCCAGGTATTCATAGGCACTTGCTGTGTGTAAGTCACATTCACATGCATCTGTGTTGCACTGTTGGAGTCAGAGTACACACGGATGTGGATGTGTAGCAACATGGTGGTCAGTGCTGTGAAGGAAAACACAGTTGAGTAAGGGTGTGGAGAGATGAGGGGTCTCAACCCATGAACTCTGTGCTGTGCATGGTACATAGTCATGTTTGCTTGCTTGACCTTCTCAGGAAACTTGGTCTTCACAGAAATCCTTGGAGGCAACTGTATCTCAGCCTCCCAGTCTCCATGAACAGGCAGGTCAGGAATGCCTACAAGGATTGCATGGTGATTTCTTTCTGCTCTGAGAGCAATTGAGACCCTGGCTTTCATGTTGCAAGTATTGAAAATGTTTGCTCAGTCATGTCAAAACCTGACTTTTTTATTCCTGTTTTCTAGGGCAGTTGCATCTGCATTTTTATAAGTTCATGTGCTGTTTTGTTTTGTTTTATTTTAACTGTACTGATAGAACCCAGTTTCACGCATGCTAATCAATCACTCTCGCACTGAGCTGCATCCCAAGCCCATTTTTATTTTAAGTTGCCCAGGCTGGTCTGAAACTTGTGATCCTCCTGCCTCAGCCTCCAAGTAGCTGGGATCACAGATGTGTGCCACTGTTTCTGGCTCACTTCTAACTTAGTTTGACCTCCAAGATCTTGGTCTTTCATCCAAGAAAATCCTTCAGTTTAAGCAACATGGATTCTGTTTGTCTTTAGACCACAGGTACTTTTTGAATTCCAGAATAGAAGCTGATTGTTGAATCAATCCACTTACTCATCAAAGATCTAAGTCAGTCTTCTGCTTCCTAAAAACAAGTTTTGATGTTGTGCCTTGACAATTATCTCTGCTAACATTTGTGCTTATTTATTTATGTAGTACTAGGGATTGAACCCCGAGGTGCTTTACCACTGAGCTGCATTCCTCACCCCTTCTTTTCATTTTGAGACAGGGTCTCACTAAGTTGCTGAGGCTGGTTTTGAATTTGGAATCCTCCAAGTTGCTGGAATTAAAGGTATGTACCACCATACCCAGCTATGATCATTCTTTAAATAGTTTGTCTACCTAACCCAAGAAGATAGCAGACGAGCTATTTACATAGATTGTTCTCTCCAGCACCCTTGGAAGGTTGTCATTCACCTTGTGCAGAGGAAGAGACAGGTTAAAAAGTCAACTTTCCAGCTGAACACTGGGACATGGGCTCAAACAGCACTTGCTTCTCCCTGCCTCACACCTGTGTCAGCTGGTGCATCAGTGGGGCTCAGAAGGAGAGCTCTGAGCTGATCCCTGGACAGCTGCACGATCGTAGGGCTTCCCAGTCTTCTGTTTGGCCACCTGTAGCTCCAGAGCCTTCCTCTGCACTTGCAGTCTTCCACGCAGTTCCTTGGTGTACCATTCAGGGCAGTTGCACATCCCTGAGTGGCAGCGCTGAATGTTCAGTGGGCCTTTGTCAAAAGTTTTCATAGCTCATTAGTAAAGAAATAGTAATCACTTACTGCCTTTTGCCTAGGATTGAAAATAAAGGATGTGTACCACAGAGGCCACACCTCAAGGGAGGAGAACACTTAACATTGACTAAAGCAGGGCCATTTCTGTAATTAGGAACTTGGGGAATCCAGGAAAACTGTTCCCTCTGCGCCCAATTTATCTGTCCCATCAGTTATTTGAAGGAAAAAGTAATGAATTCCTGTGGGATTCATTACTAAAGTGGCCCAGGGCTCTTGCTTCTCATTAATGGCACTTCCCTGCCAGTACTCAGGACAAGGTGTCTTACTCTCTGGAGGGAACTTTTAATTAACCAGCTGCCTTACCTCACTTTCAGTTGCTGGAGCCACTCCAGCAGGGCCCATCTCTGCCTTGTGTAACATTTGAAGAAGTTTCAATCCACTCAAATGTTTTCCCCTGAGCAAAACCTGTATATACATCATGAATATCATGGTGTTCCTTACGCTTAGGGGATGGGAAGAAAGAAATCAATAAGACATGCTCCTGTCCTTAACCAAGGAAGGGCCTGGGAGGAGAGAGAAACAATAAGGCGGCTATCAGGGCTAGTTCACTCAGGAGACCCCAGAAGGGGATGTTAAACTGGGGGCAATCAGCAGGTAGAAAAGGCGATGCAAGCTAAGTGAGAAGGTTTATTAAGAGAATTCAGGAACAGAATTGACTTGTCAATCCTGGATGCAGAGACCCAGTAAAAAAGGATCATTGAAGTAGGAGATAAAGCTGGAGGTTAGGACACAGATCATGAACCAACAATACATGTGTGTCACTTAACAATGGGGACATGTTTGGGAAAATGTGTTCTTGGGTGCAGGTGACTTCATCATTGTGAACATCAGGTGCGCTTCAAACACTAGGCAGTATAATCCTGTGGGACTGCTGTGATGAGCCATATAGGCAGCCCTTCCCGTCAGCCCAGATTCATGGCACATGAGTGCATATTATTTGCAACTATTAATTGGAAATTGGCATTTGATGAGATTTTCAATTTATCAAGGTAACCACTGTTCTCTCTTGGGAAATGGAATGAAGGGAACTAATTTCTATTAGCTTCTGTCACATATCAATTCACCTAGAACAACAGTTTAAAACAACCATTTGGCAAGAACAGAGGCACACACCTGTAATCCCAGGGACTAGGGAGGCTGAGGCAGGAGGCAGGAGGATCACAAGTTCAAGGCCAGCCTCTCAGCAACTTAACAAACCTTGTCTTAACATGAAAAAAAAAAAAAAAAAAAAAAAAAAAAAGGATATATAGCTTGTAGCTCAGAGGCAGAGTGCCCTGGGTTCATTCCCCAGTAAAAACAACCAAACAACTATCTGTGTAGTTTAGCATTGTTTGGTTGACAATTTGGGTTACACTCAGCTGGGGAGATTTTTGGACTGGCATCTGCAGTGTGTTGCCAGGTTGGGTGGCCAGTTACTTGCTGTCCACTCCAGGCTTATCCTCCAGCAGTCCAGGCAGGTCCTGTGCACACATTCCCCAAGGGTCCAGAAGAGTACAGGCTCCCCTGGTTTGCAAGTCCCTTCTGCGTCAGGTTTGCCCACAGCGCCTCAGCCAGTATAATCTCAGGTGATCCCTGAGCAGAAGGGGTGTGGCTATGGAAAAGGACCAAGCGGAGGTTCACTTCCCATCTGCCACAATGTCAGTATACCTTTATTGCCAAAATCCAAGTGAGGCAATATTTTTTTTTTTTTTTTTTTTTTTTTTTTAATTTTTACAGACTGCATTTTGATTCATTGTACACAAATGGGGTACAACTTTTCGTTTCTGTGGTTGTGCATGATGGGGTACAACTTTTCGTTTCTGTGGTTGTGCATGATGTAGATTCACGCCATTTGTGTGGATGGAATTGGAGGCAATAGTTTTATTGAGATGCAATTGACATATAGGAAGCAGCACTTATTTAAAGTATTCAACCTGGGAAGTGTGAGCCTGCATGAAACCATCACCATAATCAAGTTAGGGAGCCCCCAGAAGTCTCCTCAGGTACCTTTGTAATCTCTCACAGTTCTTTCCCAGGCAGTCCATGATCTGTTTTAGAGTAGGAATGGCTCACCCTTCCCCCAGTCTGATTTCCAAGTGCTAGTTTCCTTTCCCTGCTTCCTCACTATAGCCCCCATCCTTTATCTTCCCATCCATGTGATAACATGGAAGAGCTCACAGTGAAGTCCCCATTTCCTCCTCTCGTGGGAGATGAGATACAGGTACTTGTTTGGAGTCCAGAGTTTTTTGGGTTTTTTTTGATAACTATGTGTGGAAATTGCTACATAGAGAATTCTAGGGATGGGGACAAAACTGCATAAATGGAAGGAAATTTGGTTTGCAATTCTGAAAAACTGATCAGAGAATTGTCCAGAGACCAAAGCCCCTTATTTTATGAGATTGAAATTCTTTGTAGAGCCAGGAGTAAATTTCATTCCTGAAAAACTTCAAAAGAATAAATCTAATTTTCTAGATTCTTCTCTACTCCTGGGGCAGAGTAAACCCTAAAAGCTCTAATTACTGGACCCTTGCTTTTGTACTGTGAGGTCCCAAATGGAAAAGCACAGTACTTGCCATGCAGGTTCTATATGAAGACTATCAGTTATTTATTCAGAGACATTAGAGCCCCTATTTTTAAAAATTTCTGGTCATTGGGCATGGGAAGGGAGTTGTCTGTGGATGGCATCCTGTATGATTGACAAAAGTCTTTTTCAGTGAAAAAGTCCAACCCAGAGTTGGAGGCCGTGACTTTCCCTCCTATGTGTTTCTATCCCTAGGCTTTTTTATTTATTTATTTATTTTTCTGGTTTGAAATAGGATTTCTGGTAAAATTAAGTGATGGTTCCACCAGAAATTTGGCCAGTAAATGGGACAAAAGGATAGTGGTCCACATCCCTGATGAAGGCTTTGGAGATTCAGCCAACTTTGTGCTAACGTAGCCTTTGGTCCTTTAACTCATAGAAGGAATTGCAACTCAGAGGCTCCTGGGACTTAACTTCCTGCAGAGCCCCTCCAGGAAGAAGGAAGGTCAGCAGAAAGACATATCTTTCCCAAAAATTCACTGAGGCAAAATGATAGGAAAGGTCTGCCTTAGGGCTCAGACAGCGGAGATGTTCTGATATTGGCAAGCCAATGATTTCTTTGGATCATTTTGTGCTACTTTTTCCTTTTGCAAATGGAGGTAGGATACTGCCTCATAGGGTGAAGTGTGGACTAAATGGGTAAACAGGTAAAATGTGTAAGGTAGTGGGCATATGGAAAACCTCTAATAGCAAAAACTTATTTAGAATCTTATTTAGAACAGACAAGTGTCCTGTTTCAAGGTTCTTGGAGTTTGCAATAAGTAAAAATGCTCATCAACTTATTCATCAAGTGTGCTTCAGTGTTTCTTCTCCAGATCTGAGGCCTCCGGTACCCAAGGATGTTGGACTAAAGGCCAGTCTTTGGGGTTCACTCTGTTCTGGGTCTTAGGACAACCAGGATCTTCTCATTTAATCTTCCCTACATTGCCCTTTCCTTGACTCTTCCAGTTCATGGTAGATCAGTGGTTCTCATCCAGGGTGGATTTTGTCCCCATGACGGCAATGTCTAGGGGTGGTCATGGCTTAACAGGGAAGGAGAGGGGAGGTTCCTACTGGCATCGAATGAGTTGAGGACACAAAGTTGCTACATGTCTTACAATGCACAGGACAGCCTGCACCACATGCATGCTCACAATATCTGACCCCAATGTCAACAGTGCCCCGGTTCAGAAACCCTGGAATAGAATAACAATGTCTAGAACAGGAGTTAAGGGAGAGATGGAGAGCAATCAGTACCACTTCAGGCTCGTAAGGAGTAACTTTCTCAAGATTTTGCCTTAGCAAGTCAAAGAGATTTAAACCCAGAACCCCCTTAACCATTATGCTCTGTTAATGGGTTGGAAGATGGTGGTCAAGACCAAGAAGCTGACAGTATTATTTGAAGCCTAAATTGTGAGAAGGGACTAGAAGTGACCACTGGGGAAGTGTGGTCAGGCAGGGATGGTAGCAAGCAGATTGCTTTGTGCCTGTGTTTCAGATGTGCTGGCTTACACATACTGACAAAACCCTGAGTTTTCTTCCTCTTAAAGTAGACACTACAGTGGGTTTCCTAGAATCATCTTGTGATAGTCCCCAGTACAGGTCGATGGCAACCACCTTTATTTTTTTGGTGTGGTACTAGGGATCAGACCCAGGGTTTCACACATGCTAAGCAGATGCTCGACCATGAGTCACACTTCCAGCCTTAATAGCAACCACTAAAGCAAGATTCAGTGAATGAAATTCATGGGGAAAGGGAGAAACCATCCTGGGACAGTCAGGTAACATACTTTCTAGGTGGAGACAAGGGAAGAGCGTGGTCCAGCAGGCATGGCGCTAGAACCTAGAACAGAGCTGAGACGGGTAAAGAGGATCCATTAATGTGTAAACATTGGTTGGTTTAGTCATCGGCCAAAGGACCCGATGAGAAATTTTAGAGGAGGAAATGTCTACTTGGCTCACGGCTTCAGAGGTCTCAGTCCTTAGATGGTCAACTCCCAGCTCAAGGCCCAAGGTGAGGCAGAACATTAGAGCAGAAGAGAGTGGTGGAGAAAAGTGGCTCAGGACATGGCACCAGGAAGCAGAGAGAGACCTCCCCTCACCACAAACAAAACGTAAACCCCAAGGGCAGCCCTAGTGACCCACCTCCTCCAGCCATAGCCGCAGATGCCACCCAGCTAATTCCTATCAGGGGATTAATACACTGATTAGGTTACACTCATTTACTAATCATTCCACCTCTAAACTTTCTTGTATTGTCTCACACATCAGCTTTTGGGGACACCTAATATCTAAACCATAACAGCCAGACGTGGTGGCACACACCCGTAATCCCAGTGGCTTGGGAGGCTGAGAGAGGAAAGTCACAAGATCAAAGCCAGTCTCAGCAATTTAGCAAGACCCTAAGTAACAGACCCTGTCTCAGAAAATAAAAGGGCTGGGGATGTGGGACACAGTGGTGAAGTGCACCCCTGGGTTAAACCAATTCCTGGTACCAAAACCAAAACAAAAACACCCATAACTTATATTTTTAGTCGTGTCCTCTCTTGTCTTGTTTTATTTGCTTTCTTTCCCTTCCCTTGATGCTTATCAGAGTCTGTATGGTCGAATTAGTCTATTTTCAGAAGCTTCGTTGCTGGTTGCCCATCATTCATTCTTCTCAATGGGTGGAGAGCCTTTTGATGTAGTACTTCACATTGTCTTTGGTTCCAGAATATTTTCAAGATTATTTTCTGCTAGTATTTCAAGAGCAGTGTTTCTTTTCTGTCTTCAGCATATAGAGGGATGTAACTGGTGCAGAGACACACCAGCCATCTGCTCTGAATCTCTGTTGTTTATCTTTCACTTCCGTTCTCTCTCTGAGAGCAAGCTCCTCGGCTGAAGAAGTCTCCTCAGGGCTCCCTTCAGTTCCCTGTTCCTGAGGCTGTAGATGAAGGGGTTCAGCATGGGAGCAACCACAGTGTACATCACCGAGGCGACTGAACCCCTTCTGGAGGGATGGGATGTTCCAGAAGTGAGGTAGACCCCAAGGCCAGCACCGTAGAACAAGGAAACCACCGAGAGGTGAGACCCACAGGTGGAAAAGGCTTTGTACTTACCTCCAGCAGATGAAATGCCCACTATGGAGGAGATGATTTTAGCATAAGAGTAAAGAATCCCAGACAGGGGAATAATGCCCAGCAGGCCAGTTACACAATACAGCAGGACATCATTGGCAAAGGTGTCTGAGCAGGCCAGCTTGAGGATCTGAGCAAGTTCACAGAAGAAGTGGGGGACTTCTGTTTCTTTGCAGAAAGACACCCTCAAAACCATCAAACTCTGCAGCAAAGAATATGTCAGGCAGATTAGCCAAGAAAGCAGAAGCAGAAGACCACAAAGGCAAGGGTTCATGATGACTGTATAGTGTAGGGGGTGACAGATGGCCACGAAACGGTCATAGGCCATCACGGTCAGTAGCAAACTGTCCAACCCAGAAAAAATCATGAAAAAGTACACCTGGGTAAGGCAGCCTTCATATGTAATTGCTTTGCTCTGTGCCTGGGTGTTCACCAGCATCTTTGGAACTGTGGTGGAGGTGAAACAAATGTCCACGAAGGACAGGTTGGAGAGGAAGAAGTACATGGGGGTGTGGAGGTGGGGGTCAGAGCTGACAGCCAGGAGGATGAGCAGGTTCCCCAGGATGGTGACCAGGTACATGGACAGGAACAGCCCAAACAGGAGAGGCTGCAGGGCCTTATCCTCCCACAGCCCCAGAAGGATGAAGTTTGAAATAGCTGTTTGGTTCCCTGGTTCCATGTAACTCATGGAAACTGGCCTGAAAGAGGAAAGCGTATTTAAAACAGGAATGTGCCATGCATTTAAAAACCATTCACTCATGAGCCTGATGTTTTATCTAAACAATTTTGTTTTCTTCAGTTGACCACTTTTCTGTGCCCTGACCACCAGCACCTGCAATGCCTACTCTTATAAATAAATGTTCCATACTATGCAGAGATCTCCTTTGCATTGTCTCTGACCCATGGCAATTCCTCCTCTGTTGTTTAATTCCTGAGAAAGAACCATCATCCTCATTCATACCTCCTTTCTGTCTTGCAGCTGTGGTCTCCTCTCATCCCAGGAAAATGGAGAGAGAGAGAGAGAGAGAAAGAGAAAGAGAGGGAGAGAGATATCAGTAGGAGTTTCAGAATGTAATGGCCAGTCAGTGCCTTCATGCCTTTGACCATGTCCTGAAACAGACTCTCTCCTGTCTCAAGTTCAACTCACATAACACTGTGCAAATTTTTCATAGGAAATTCCTGTTATTATAGTAACATCTGCAGCCCTGTCCCCATCTGTCCCTCTACCTCCACCCTGAAGACACAAGCATCCTAGCATGCCTCCATATGCCAAAGCGCAAATCAGACCCCCCCCCCCATACCATGTATTCTAATTGTGACCTGCATGTTTGTGGAAGTTCTTAAATTTCTTTAAGTCAAGGCAATTTTTAAAATTAATTTATTTATTTATTTTCCTAGTACTGATGATTGAGAGCCTTCTACCTTTCGTTTTGCTCCATTAAAAAATAGACCTTAATTTCTGTCTGAATACTAGATGTCTGTCACAGAAGGGAGCTTCTAAACTGAGAAGATCATCGTAAACTGCATTCACATTTTCTTCCCTCGGGTTGAAATGCGCTTCTGTTTAATTCACACAGTCTTAGTTCCTCTCTCGGAAGATGGTTTCTCTTGACTGTGAGTCTTTAGATACCTGGATACATCTGAACGACTGTTTTCACGTCCTCTTCATTTTCTACTTACTCCACACGTATGTGAGTGCCCACTCTCAGGCAGGGTTAGGCCAAGAATGCGAAGGGAGGAGGCACAGGCTCCCCCTTGCAGGAGCTTTGAGCACCTTGGAAGTGTTGCACTTTGGAAATACTACTGCAGTGACGATTCTGATCAGAACCCCAAGGAACCACTTGAGGAGGGAGAGTCTCCCTCCTCAAGCTCTCAAACTATTCGCTGGTCACACTTAAGGAACTCTGCATTAACTCCACCAAAAATCAGCTTTAGATACTCAGCATCTTACGATTCCAGGAACATCCTGTGCCGTTTCGTGGATCTGGTCCTTTGTTCTCATCTGCCCTCCTCCCTGGCAACCCTCTTTCTCCCTTATTCATTTGAATAATTTCTGCCTTTCCTTCCACAGATTGACCCCAAATCTTCCTTGACCGCCCCAGAGAGTGAGGACCACCCTCTTGTTGGCCCCCGCTGTACTTGTAGAAGACTGGACTACACGGGAAGGTGTTGTCACATTGCCCGTGTGGGGTCTGGCCTGGATTCCTCTGCCTCCCACTCTTGATGTGCCGAATCAGCTCAATGCTAGTGAGGGAGAGGCTCTGCAGAGGTGCAGATGTCCACTCTGAGGACGTCTGAGGACGTCCACTTGCATGGAGGAGGAGGATGAGGGGGAGACCCAGAGATGAAAGGCGGGGAGAAAGAGCAGACCTGAAGATGCAGAGTGGAGCATAAAGAAGCGGGGCTGGGAGAGCCCCGTCCAGATCCCACATGCCTATCAGATTTCACTTTCTTCTGCCTCCAGTGTCCCTGGCTAGGCATCAGGAAAGTGCACGAGTAAAGCTTGGCCCCAGCTTACCTCTCTGCCACAGCACTTTCTGAGCAAACTAGGGAATCACAGTGGGATTTCTGAAGATTCTGAAGAATCACAGTGGGATTTCTGAAGGGTTCTATTATCTTTGCTCCTCCCAGTGGGAACCAAAGAGAATTGCACTGGGACCCCAGAGGGGCAAGGACAAAGAGCTAATCCCAGGGCCCCAGGGCCAGAGCTACTCCTGGCTGACCAGGGTCATTTCCTTGTGGCCTGGGATAAGGGAGCAGGGAACAGCAAAGAGGAGGAATGAATCCTCTAACTTCTTATTAAATAAATTGCTGTTCTGGTTGTCTTTCTAGAGATGTTCCCTCCTGGGGGTGAGACGAGTGATCTATTCTGCCCCGTTTACAGTCCATGTCCTTCACCTACTCCAGCCCCACATCCCAGCCCTGACTAGATACTTTTTCTTCCTTTTTTTCCCCTTCTAATGCTCAATATTGAACACCGGGGCACTACATTCCCAGCCCTTTATATTCTTTATGAATTTCATTTTGAGACAAGATCTCAATAATGTACCCAGACTGTCTGAATTTGGGATCCTCCTGCCTCAGCCTCCAGATAACTGGGATTAAAAGCATGTGACCACCCAGCCCTACAAGTTTGGTTCTTTTTTTTTTTCTTCCTAAAACAATTCTTCTCTCAGATGGGCCTCCAAAGCACCCAGCTTACCTTCAGGAACATTTTACTTTGTCTTCACAAATCTAAGGATTAAGAAAACATCTCTAGCCAAATCTTGCTCAGTGTCAAGAGCACAAAAAGATCTCTAAGAAATCCAGAGAGACTAAATGTATTTTGTTTATTTTATTATGAACATTCAATAGGATTTTTCTCTAATAGCACCTAATTCTATGAAACAAACTCATAGAATTAAGGGTAGAACTTGAATGTTCTATAAATAATGAAGGTGTAGCCAGGTATGGTAGCACATGCCTGTTATCCCAGCTGTTCTGGAAACTGAGGCAGGGGGATCACAAGTTCAAGGCTAGTCTTAGCAACATGGAGGCAAGCCTTGGAAACGTAGCCAGACCCTGTCTCAAAATAAAATATAGAAACGGCTGAGCATGTAGCTCAGTGGTAGAGCAACTCTGGATTCAATCCCTGTGCTTCAAAAAAAGAAAAAAACTACAAAAAAATGCCAGAATATTGGCACAAATGCCAACTTCCTTAACAAAGACCATTAATCTGCTAAATAAATAAATAATCAATACGGGGGATGACATCAAACTAAAAATCTTCTGCATACCAAAGGAAACTGCAATCTTCTGGGCAGTAAAGAAAGAGACTACAGAATGGGAAAAATTCTTTGCCAGCTGCTCCTCCAAAGGGGAATTAATATTCAGAATATATAAAGAACTCAAAAAACACCAAAGCCCTCAAATAACCCAATTAATAAGTGACCACTTATTAAGGAAGTTGGTGCTTATACCGAATTTTGGGCTGTCAAGACTGTGTTTATTCTAATGGTTACAAAGTTTCCACTTTAATTGCTAGGGATCTATGTTTTTATTCTTCCAAATACATTTTAGAAATGTTTGTTCTATTCATGAAAAAAGAAGAGCTCAGAATCAGATGGATTCTCAGTCAAGTTCTACCAGACCACTAAAGAACTAACCCAATCCTCCTCAATCATTCCATGAAATAGAAAGGGCAAGAACACTGCCAAACTCATTCCGTGCAGAAGTCAATATCATCCGATGTCACACCACTACCAAGGGCATGTCAAGGAAAGACAACATCAGACCAATACCCATGATGAACCAAATGAAAAAATCCTTAATAAAGTATTGGCAGATCATATTCAATTACATGCTAAGAAGAGAGTGTACTGATGTCAAGTGGCTTCCATTCCAGGGATGCAAGGTTGGTTCAACATATACAAATCAATAAAAGTAATTCACCACATGAATAGAGTTAAGAACAAAAATCATATGATCATCTCAATTAATATACAAAGGTGAAAAAATTAAAAAAAAAATGCTACAGATCTTATCTTACCCTATGGCCAGAGCCACAGGGTTCAGGGCTTTGGGGGCTGATGGAGGAGGAGGCTGTGGTCAGGAGGCACAGCCGCTCCAACTCTGTGGAATGACACCTGGGCAGGTGCTGTGGGGGCTTCCTCCACTGCAGGGGTCTCTCCAGAGTCTATCTTGGAGTTCTGGAGAGAGAGATCATGGGATGGTGTGGTGTCTAGGTGGTGAGGCTGCCTGTGCAGCAGGAGCTATGGATCTGAAGCCCCAGGGGAAGCTCCAGAGCGGGTTGGGTCTTATCCCTGCCAGGCCCTCTTTCCATAGGTAACAGCTGTGCACTGAGGTTGCACAGGATATTTTAGGCTCCAAATGCCTACAAAGATATTTTGTTGTTTTTGGTTTGGCTCACTTGTGAAATAACTAGCTTTGTGAAAAATTAGTGTTTGGTTCCAGCTGGTCCTTAATCGAATGTGCCTCAGCTTGTGGTGAGGAAATGAGCAAAGTGGGTGGACCCACAGAGGCCATGCTGGGCTCATTCATGTAACAAGAGCCACACATTTCTGGGGAAAGTTAAAGCAGCTGCTGTCCATCTTCATTTCTTACATATTTCTGTTTTCCAGGAAACTAGAGCTTTTTGTAGAAGCATGAAGAATTTGGGAAATCTTTTTTCCCCAGGAAAGACAGGAGTTACCCAGAAGAAAGATCTATGATGGGAAATGATTTGTTTTAATTATAATAAGTCAATAAAAAGAAAAATAATGAACATTTAAAAATAAACATGTTCTCTCTCGTTAAGTTAGTTCAAAAACTGCCTCCATGTCTATTTTAAGTTTGGCCTAAATGTTTCTTCAAACATAGCAAACTCTAACCTAACTTGAGATGATTTCCTCTTCTCAGAACAAGCAGGCCAGGTTCAGCCAATTGCCTGCAGCCACCCAAACAAGCCATGTTCAAATAAAGCAGTTGCAAGCTGGCACTGACCGGGTTGTGTGTGTACCTCACTTCCATTTTCTACAACTACCTCTTTTTATGTGGTGATAAAAATAAACCTTGTGTGTGGTGGAGGAGGGCATGCTGAGTCAATTTTGGTGTGAATTGTAGTGGTAGAACACTTCCTTGGCAAGTGTGAGAACTTGGTGGAATCCCAGTCCTGCCCAAAAGTGGGGGTCTTGGCATAAGCACCTGATGCAGAAGAAGGGAGGCCCACCCTACACAAACTCATCCCTCTTCTTCTAGAGGACTCCTGAGGATCAGTCTTACCATGCAGAGTTGAGTCCATGTGCATGTGAAGGACTTTCCATCCTTTCTCCATTTCCATCCTCACCCATGTTCTTCCAGGAGATTCTTCTCCATCACCCAACCTGAAAACATGGCACCCTACCCGCAGGCTTGACCACATTCTGAGACACTCCTGTCCTCAGTGTATCCCCTTCACCACAGACACTGAGACTCTGAGAGAGCTCAGAGACATGTTGGTGCCTGAGGCTAAACTCAGAGGAGCTGCTCTCGTAGCTATTTCCTTAAGCCACTAAGGTTGGGAGTCAAAGATATTGTAGGACAAAGCAATGTGACAAGGCTTCTTTCTTCTTGTTTTATTTACTTATTTATTTATTTATTTATTTATTTATTTTTGGTCCTGGGGATTGAACACCCATGGATACTTAACAACTTAACTATCTCACCAATCCTTTTTATTTAATTTATTTTTTTATTGTTCAACAGGTTCTTACTAAATTCCTTAGGACCTTGCTAAGTTTCTGAGGCTGGATTTGAACTTGTGATCCTCCTGCCTCAGCCTGCCTAGCCAATGGGATTACAGAGTTGGACCACCATGCCCAGCTGACAAAGTTTCCTTGAACATTAATTTTTCCCTTAATGGAATGTGTTATGATTTGAATAGGATTTGTGTCCATGATGATTAAAGGCTGGTCCTGTAGGGTGGTAATATTAGCCATTTCCCAAAAGAAGATAAAAATGTCCAGCAGATTTATGAAAATAGACTCAACATCACAGATCATTGTGGTAATGATAATTAAAACCACAATGAGACATCAGGTCACACCAGTTAAAGAGGGTATTTTCAAAAACACTGAAGACAAACAAATGTTCATGAGGGTATGGAGAAAAGGGACCATGAACTGCTATTATAGGCAAAGTAAACCAGCCCCATGATTAGGGGAAACAGTAACTAGTATAAGATTCAACAATCCCAGTACTGTGTATCTGTATAATATACATGAAATGAGTTGTCAACACAGATGTCCATTCCTATTATCAAGGCAACATTACTCATTACAAAAGTTAATGTAAAGAATCACCATTAGAGTTTATTATCATATGAATAGATAAAGGAACAAATGTGCTGTACATACAAAATGAAATACCATTGTAGCATGAAAAGTAAGACCACCTGGGCATTTGACACAATATGGAGGAGCCCGTGGGACATGCTGTAAGTGATAGGCCAGGCACAGGAAGACAAGCAGTGAGTGAGCTCACTTAGAGGAGGACCTGATAGAATTCAGAGAAACAGAGAAGACGGTATCCAAGAGAGCTGTGGGGTGGAGGTCAGGGACTTAGGCTTGAGTCACAGTCACCACATTGGAGGCAGATTTGATGAGTAGCTTCAAGAGACCTATGGTGCACAGCCATGAGTCGATCAGCAACAATAACCTTCCTAGCAGAGAGAAAGGAAAGATCATAAGAAGAGGGAAATGTTGGCAAAACCAAGAAAAGAAAAATAGGAACACAGCAGGATCACAAAGAATGAGGCAAGTGAGGCACTGTATCACCACGATCATATGACCATTTCCAAGGGAGGTCCCTGCTTTGAAGCTCATAGTCAAAAGCAGGATTGCAAATGTAGGAGTCTGTGCTCAGTGAAGACTCAATGTCCTGCACCCCTGAAGGTCTCCTCCTTACATCAAAAAACTCTTTGGAGGATAAATAAACTCAAACATGTAAATCAACAAGCACAGAAACAGACATGATAAGCACTTGGATGATTATCATTCCACCTCTAGGGAAAACAAGAATGCATTGCTGTTCAGGTGAAGAACACCAATATTCAAGCAATAATTTTTGAGGAAACCATATCAGAACCTGATGTAAGTTCTTCATGTCACATTGGAAATCTCAGGTGTTCCTGTTAGAACACATACATCTTGGAAATTTGTGGACCATGTATAGGGAAGAAAATTGAAATCGATTACTAAAGAAACAGAGTGAAAATACACATACACAAAATAAATCACAGGCAAAGTTGTAAGGAATGGAATCAATTACTCATGTATTCTAGGGAAGAAAAGAGCCTAGGTATTCAAGTTCACATTTGCATTGTTGGATAGACTTTTCATTTATTTCTGAGGTCAGTGATCCTTCAAAGGCCAGGAGATGCTCTACTGAGGAGTGCTCCCAGAGCCCCCTTCACATCCTTGTTCCTCAGGCTATAGATGAAAGGGTTCAGCATGGGGGTGACCACAGTGTACATTGAGGCAATCATGGTTCTCAAGGAAGAATGGGTCACAGCAGAACTGAGGTAAACCCCAAGTCCTGTTCCATAGAATAAGGAGACCACACAGAGGTGAGACCCACAGGTGGAAAATGCTTTGTACTTGCCCACAGAGGAGGACATCTTCAGTAAGGTGGAGACAATCTGAAAGTAAGAGAAGAGGATCCCAGTCATAGGAAACACACCCAGCAGTATGGTGCCCACATAGAGAACAATGTTATTGATGAGCATATCTGAGGTGGCCACCTTGAAAAGCTGAGCCAATCCACAGAAGAAATGTGGGATTTCAGTGCCAGGGGAGAAAGTCAGTTTCTTCACCAGTAAAATATCCATCAGAGAGACCCAGAATATGATGATCCAAGACAGCAGTACCAGGAGGACACAAAACTGGGCATTCATGATGACTGTGTAGTTGAGCGGGTGGCAGATGGCCACAAAACGGTCGTAGGCCATGATGGTCAGGAGGAAATTCTCCATTCCAGCAAAAGTATTTAAAAAATATGCCTGAGTCAGGCACTCTGTGTAGGAGATGTCTTTCCTATGTGCCTGGATGTTCACCAGCATCTTTGGGACTGTGTTGGAGATGAAGCAAATGTCAATGAAGGACAGGTTGGAGAGGAAGAAGTACATGGGGGTGTGGAGGTGCAAGTCAGAAATGACAGCCAGGATGATGAGCAGGTTCCCAAGCACCGTGACCAGGTAGATGGACAGGAACAGTCCAAAGAGGATGGGCTGCAGGGCTGGATCATCTGAGAGACCCAGGAGGAGGAAGTCACTTGTGCAGTTTCCCACTTCCATAGAGCTGGTGCATCTGCTGGAAAGAGGCAAATTCACTGTTCACAGAATATCTAACAAGCCCCTCCCATGGCAACTCTTTACAATCTCGCCCATGGATGGATGCCACGCATCTTGCTTTAAGTCCTCCAAGATGACAGTGATCGGCTCAGCAAAATGGCAACCCAGGTCCATTTTCAAGTGGGTGATGTTATCCTGGTTTCCTTCAGTGTAGCAAAAAGCCTTCTCCATTTATCAGTCACCTCTAGATTTGGTTTTCCTACCTGAATCAATGGAAATCAACTAATTTCTTCCTTCACGTCCCTTTGAAAATGCTGGAAGATATTTCATGATGTGTTCTTGATAGCTATGTGTAACTTATTTTAATACTGCTGAAATAGGAATTAAATATAGAATTTCAACTCAATCAACCTATATTCTTGACTGGACACTATCAATTTGTGACAGCTAACTTTCACTCCAAAACTGTTTTCTTTCTAAGTATATCATTATGAATATTACTGTACACTTGAGGTTTAAAATTGCCTCAGACACTATGGGAACTTATCAGTGATTGTTGTAATATTCACATAACTGGTAATATTAACATAATCATTATTAATCTCCTCTTCTATGATACCTATTGCAGATACATAACTCTCCCAAGGTTCAGTATGGAGCTGTGATTTACAATTTGGGATTTTTAGTAGACTTCATTCAATGTAATTTTGATTTAGCAATGGGCCACCTGGGGGAATGTGAGAAAATTATATAAACTCCTTTAGGTTACATCCCTCATCTCACAATAGGGTTATAAATACAATGAATGTAGTGAACATGGTGTGTCTGGAGATAATGAAGTACTGCAAGTATTATTCCATTTAATGGACACAGGCATGTCAGAGCTTCTGTTCTTAACATTGCACTAAATGTGTCTGGCATGGCTACCAAATGTCAATGTCCCTCTTAATGGGGATAGTCATTAAGGATGAAATTCCAAACACTAAAAACAAAACGTGTGTTGCCTGTTTTAAATGCATATAGTACTTATAATTCGTGAAGATTCCTAGCTCCCTTTTCAGTGGAATCCCACCATTTGAGTTGTTCCAGGAGGAATGAAAAGTCTGCAGACTACAGATATCTGAGGAAGAAAGCTAAACACAAAACCAGTAGGGTAAAAAGCAAATCCTGGCACCATGACTCACACTTGGAGTCCCTACTACTACTCAGGCTTCAGGGACAGGAGGACAGCAAGCTCCTAGCCAGCCTTGGCACCTTAGAAAGATCCTGCCTCAAAGGAGGGGATGTAGGAGAGTGGTAGAATGTCTCTGGGCTTAACCCCCACAATTAAAAAAATAAATATGTGAATAACAATAAATTATAATAAGATGAAATTAAATGAAGAGGGTTGGGGATGCTGCTCACTACTACAGTGCTCCTGGGTCCACTCCCCAGTACTGAAAAAAAAAATCAAATATAAGGGATATGTGGCAATGTGTGCTCATATATCCATGTTCTTGGGTGAAGATGTATTAAATTAACGTCATCAGCATTAAAGGCCAAAATATACAGTCAGTGGATCTGATTGCCAACATCAAACATAAAACAAATCATCCTACAGAAAATAAAAGGCAAATTTATGGGTTAAAAATGAAAGATTATCAAGAGTTAGAACTGTGATACCTTTGCACACTGATTAATTCAAGACAGAAAAAAAAAATATCACTGAAGACCAATCTAGTCTGTAAAGGTTGTAAGGAAAGATTTCTCTATATTTGGAACATTTGGGCTGAGAGAGGCAGAACAGATCATTGCTCATCAGGAATGAAGGGAGGAAGGAAGGAAGGAAGGAAGGAAGGAAGGAAGGAAGGAAGGAAGGAAGGAAGGAAGGAAGGAAGGAAGGAAGGAAGGAAGGAAGGAAGGAAGGAAGGAAGGAAGGAAGGAAGGAAGGAAGGGACTTTCCTGCAGGTGAGAAGAGCCTGGGATTGTCCTATGAGACAGGAGCTGCTGCACTGTCAATCAGTGTCCTCCTGAGATGCCATCAGAAGAGGCCTGAGTGCCAAACACCAGGCATAGCTGCATTATTGTATCACACTGCACCACCTGAGTGAACAGGTGATAACAGTGAACCAAGGACAACATGCAGCTATTCAGGGATGTCATGGAGTCAGTCTGACAGCAGGCACAGGTAGATTCCCAAAGAAACAGCCCGTCACATAAGAACAAGACCTCACGTAGGAGGGCTCTTCAGTGAGCAGTTCACAAACAAATGAATTGAAAGAAGAAAACCAACAGGGACCTGTCATTCAGGGAGGGAGTGGAGAAGACAGGGAGGCTCTCCAGAAGGCACTGCCTTCAAGGAATGGCCATTTCAGACTCTTGCATCAGACTGGGAATTCCAGAGAGCAAGGCAGGAGCCAGAATGAGAGCCTGAGAAGGTGATTCAGAGGAAAAGAACGCACCTTGCATGTGCAGGACCTTCGCCTTCCCAGACTGAGCACACTGGGCTGTCCCAAGGTCCTGGTCCTGCAGTAGAGCCCAGAGCCCACCGTCCCTTTCCTTCTGGCTCCACCAGCCACCCTGGACACGCTGACTCTCTCCAGGGGCTCTCACTGGAGACGTCTCTCTGCACAGCCAGTCCTAGGGAGCCCACTGGGTTTTCACGGATCCTGGAGCAGGGAAGTCAGGAGCGGGGAGAAGGGACATGCTTAAGATCTCTACCATCTCAGGGGCTGAATTCTCACTGCTCCTCGTTAAGTATGTTATTCTTTTGTCTTTGCAGTCTGCAAGTAATTCAGCTCCCCTGGGCACAGAGCACATAGCAATTAGAAATTTTCAGTCAATATTGTGTGTGGGGGCAGCAAGAGGGTGAGATGGACTGACTCCTTGCCAGGAAAATTCTTTTTTCTTTGCTTTGATTTAAAATCACAAGGTGTCCCCTTAGGAATTTCTACCTGGAAGAAAACCCAAGAATCATTCCTCTCTGAGGGGCCTCCTCTAGAGAATCCTTGAAGGTTTTATGAATCGCTTGGTGTTCACAATGTTAAAACTCATGATATCATCTACAACCAGAGAAATGAAAAGTTGTACTCCATTTGTGTACAATGATTCAATTAAAAAAAATTGAGTAAAAAACTAAAAAAAAACAAGAAAATTCATAAAAATTAATAGTGTCCAGGTAGATAGTGAGGAAATTGTAAGTAGAATTTGGAGACAAATGTGACGTTACCCTCCAATTGCAATCTTTTACAAAAATTGGTCATATGTAGTATATGCACACTAATTGCACATACGCCACCAATATAAATTGAAAATTTTTCCTTTAAGATTTCTTGTGTTCTTTATTTTAGAATTTTTATCAATTTTGTTTTACATTTCATGTTTTTGAAGGGATTAAAAGGACACATAAGATGACAGAGCTTCTTTGAGGTGAGATAAATGTCCCACGTTCAACCACCGTGATGGCTCCGCATGTCTGGAATACACTAAGAGGCACTGAATGGGTGAAGTGCGTGGTAAGTGACTTACATGCCATTAGGGGTGTTTAAGAAAGTCATCAAACTAATTTTGAAGGCATCAAAAATAGACTATCATGTGGTTCAAGAACCAGAAATGATTCAATGTGTTCTTATTTTGGGAAGGTCATAGAGAAGGTGAGTTTGCTACTCTAAAGTGAATGAAATCACCTGGAGTGTGTTGGAATATTTTTTCCCAGAGGTGAGGATGATACCCAGAGCGCTCCACCATCGAGATACACACCCAGTCTTGGAGGTCCTTTTATTTAGAGCATTATAGTCACACAGAAACAGGTTCATTATGACAAAATCATACATGCAAGGAATTTGACTTACTCCATTTCTGTCCCTGTCCCCACCCCTTTTCTCTCCCTCCTCCTTTCCCCTGTTTTCCTTTCTCTACTCTATGGGTCTTCCTTTCCCTTATTCTTTTACTTACTTGTTTGTGAATGATGCTTTTCACATATTCATGATGTGGAATTCCATGTGGTGTCTTTACATATGCACACGGCATCGTGTTACTGAACCCATTCCACACTTCCTCTCCTTGCCTGTCCTTCCCTTTCTCTGTATCTCCTTCCTCCACTGATCTTCCCTTTATCTTCATGATATCCAATTCTCCACCCGCTTTCCCTCTTATTTTTCACTACCTTTTGCATATGAAAGGAAACATGTGACCCTTGATTTTCTCAATCTGGCTGATTTCACTTAACATAATGTCGATTTCCCTCCATTTACCAGCAAAGGACATAATTTCATTTTTTTCTAGCTGGGTAAAACTCTGTGGTGCATGAATGCAACATTTTCTTAATCCATTCCTGTACTGCTGATTATCTGGGCGGGCTCCGTAATGTGACTGCTGTGATTTTGCTGCTGTAGACATGAGTGTGCAGGTATCACTGTAGTATGCTGACTTTAACTCTTCAGCATAAATACCGAGGACTGGGGTATCTTAGCTTGGTCATGTGGCAGTTCCATTGCTAGTTTTTGAGGAGTCTACATTCTGCTTTCCAGAGCAGCTGCACTAAATTGCAGTCCCACCAACCATGTATGAGTGTCTTTTCCTCCGCATCCTCACCAACACTTATTATTTATATTCTTAATCATTGCTACCCGATTGCTGTGAAGTGAAATGTTAGTGTAATTCTGATTTTCACTTTCATGATTACTAGACATACTGAATTATTTTTAATATATTGGTTGGCCATGTGTTTCTTCTTTCGAGAAATATCTATTAAGTTCTTTGACTCATTTTCTTATTGGGTTTTGTTGTTGGTGGTGGTAAGTTTTTTGAGTTCATTATACATTCTGGATATTAATCCCCTGTCGGAGGAGTAGCTGGCAAACATTTTCTCCCATTCTGTGGACTCTTTCTTCATGTTCCTGATTGTTTCCTTTGTGGGGTAGAACATTTTTAATTTAATAGCATCCCACTTATTGATTCTTGGTTTTCTTTCTTGAGTTCTAAGGTCTTGTAAAGGAAGTTGGTGCCTGCACCAATGTGATGGAGTTCGACCCTCTGTTTTCTTCTATCAGTTGTAAAAGTAGTGGTCTAATTCCTAGGTCTTTGTCCCACTTCAATTGGACTTTTATGCATGGTGAGAGAGAGGGAACTAGTTTCATTCTTCTATGTAAGAACAGTTTTCCAAGCACCATTTAAAAGGCTTTTTTCCAATCTATATTTTTTGTACCTCTACAATTATCAGATGGCTCTATGTATGTGGGTTTATCTATCTTCTATCCCATTGGTCTTCATGTCTGTTTTGATGACAATACCATGCTGGTTTTGTTACTAGAGCTCTGTAGTATAACCTGAGATCAGGTATTGTGCTGCCTCCTGCTTTGCTCTTCTTGCTCAGAATTGCTTTGCCTGTTCTGGGTCTCTTACTCTTCCAAATAAATTGACAGACTTTTTTTTCTAGATTGGTAAAGAATGCCATTGGTATTTTGATGGGGATTGATAAAATATTAACAAATCACATTTAAAACACATCAAGAAGCTAAAATACCATGATCAAGTGGGTTTCATCCCAAGGATGCATGGTTGGTTCAACATATGCAAATGAATAAATGTGACTCACCATATAAATAGAATTAGGGATAAGAATCATCTGATGGGGTATGTGCAGGTGGACAACCCAGGCTAGTGGCCTGCTCTGGCCTGCACCACTGTCTGCCCCCATTGGTGTGGGCTCTCTGCTGCTCTTCTGCCCCTGCTGTCTGTCCTGCCCAGTCCATCCTGGGCTGCCAGCTCCCACAGGCTCCTCCTCCAACACTGCCTGTGCTCCTATGGACAGACTCACAGACACCTGCAGGAAAGACACTGCGGATCCCCTAACATGGAGACTGTCTTCAAACCTCATCTGAGAATCTGTGCAGATTTGTCAGCTGGGCCCACAGCCATGGGACCACTTGCAGCCTCATTGCAAACCTGAAACACTTGCTTTCTGAAGGTTCCCCTGGGAACCTGACCACAGTGTGGGGCTGTCGCTCTGGCCTCCCTTATCACTGGCCACTCACAGCTGCTGGATCCCAAGAGTGGAGCTGTTTCCAGGACATCAAAAGTTTTCACTCTGATGGTCCCAGTATTACCTGGCTGCCGTCTGAGACACAGACTAGCCCATCTGGAAGGGACCCTGGGAGACCAGGGAGAGCAAAGCTAGTCTCTAATGACACCAGAGACTCTTGTGACTTCTGCTACTGCAGTGAGCCTCTCAACTGTGGAAGAGTTTGAAGATGGACACACTGCGATGTGGTTTGTGAGTCTCATGTTACCGACAAGGACAGTAACCTTGAATACTGATTTAGTCAGGGTTTTTTGTAATGTTTTGTTTTACTTCTCTGACCAAAAGTTCTCACAAGAAAAATTAGAAGAGGAAAGTTTATTTTGGGGGTTCACAGTTTTAGAGGTCTCTGTCCAGAGAGGGCTGGCCTGATTCCTTAGGGCCCAGGTGAGGCAGAACATCAGGCAGAAGGATGTAACAGAGGAAAGCTGGGAGCAGAGAGAGAGAGCCTCCACTCTCCAGGGACAAAATATCTGCCCCCAAGACCCCTACTGACCACTACTCCAGTCATACCCTACCTGCCTCAGTTACCACTCAGTTAATTGCTATTGAAAATAACTTACGGATTAGAGTGAAGTTCTCCTAACTCTATCATTTCACCTCTAGACTTTCTTGAATTGTCTCCCACATGAGCTTTTGGGGGGACATCTAATATGTAAATGTTAACAAACCCCAAACACAAAGGCCTCAAAGCAATGCTCACAAAGGCCAGGGAGTGTCCCCTCTTCTCTCCATTCAGATTTCCAGGCACAGAGGGTTGACCAATGAGGCAATGACACCATCATCACCAACATCAAACCAGAAATTCTGCAATAGTATTACATTGTGGCCAGTGCAGAGCTCACTGGCCAGGGGTAGAGAGACTGGTCCTGCCCTTGACACAGATGGCAAATTTCAAGCCCCGTACTCACAATGCCTCCTGTGTAGGGTCTGCCGTAGGCAAGGAGCCACATGCACATGGCATGTCCATTCCCCCCCTGAGATCTGCAGACCAACAGCCCAAAGATGGCTAGGATTTTCCTGGCTTCCCCAAAGCACAGAACCGCCTTGCTCCAGGCCTTTTGGGGAGCCTGGACCCCCTCCTGCAGAAGCAGGTGAGGGCTTTTCCACCATCAGCAGCACCTTCACTCATCCACTGAGAAGTTCAAGGAGAAGCTGTGGGTGCTGAGTAAGGCCAGGACGTCTGGTGCCCGCTCTGGCCTTACTGTCCACTTCTCTCTCTCTGATGAGTAGGAGATGGGGCAGGCAGGTGTCTGGGGGATGACAGCGCCATCACCCTCCTGTCCATGGTGGCCAAGCACAATAGTCATAATCCTCACATGTGGATGCTGCAAGAGTACACAGATTCAATGTCCTGCAACGTCCAGTTGCTCAAAGGACCCACAAAACCAGCCCTACTATGCACAGATAGACCATGTCATGCAGAAGAGTGGGGCAGTTACACTAGAGTGTGTCTTGGGGAATCTACCACCAGTAGCGCAGGGGACACAAACAGTGTCTTTACTGCCTCCTCTACACGTCCTTCCCTGGGCCACCACCCAAGTGGAGGCCAAGTTCTCTTCTACTTGAGGCAAAACAAGTCTTTTCTGTCAAACCAGAGACTTCATTTTAGTTAGCTTCAGGGTTTCCATTTCCTTGCAACCCAGCTGCCTTTCTAAAGTGAACACCTCCTCAATAGTTATCATGCCAAAGATTGTGTGGTCAGCACCAACCCACCAGCTGTAGCCAGATCCCCTGCATCAGGGATGAAGCCCAAGCAGACCCCTGCTCTGCCTGCCTGCTTTCCATTTTGATTGCTCTGCGCCTTCTGCTGTGAAAGTAAATTCTTGCCCTGGAGACCAAGCTGGGTAGTCTCCAAGTGTTCATATCAGCTCTCAAGGTTTCCAGGACTCCCCCCTCCACACCTTAATTCCAACATACCTTAGGAAGCAGGGCGACAGAGGTGGGCAGAGTGTGGTCTGAGGGACAGAATATGGGATCACAGTCTCCTCAGGTTGTAGCGGATGGAACCAACTTAGGATCAAGAAGGAAAACTGAGAACTTCACCTTCAGCTCATTGACTCAGGTCTCCAGGAAACTGGGCTCCCACAGCTGCAGCCAGTGAGCTGTCCCAGGGTGGAGGGCGGCCCTGCTCCTTCTCCTAGGCAAGCGCTCCCCCATGTGGCCGAGGCAGAGCCAGCAGCAGCCCAGAGCTGGGAGGAGGGAGCTGCTGACCTGCTGGTTTCCATCAGTGGGGCTGGCTATCCCTCTGACTTGGAGTTTGCTTTTTAATGAATGCAGATAAATCCGAATAACCTGGAGTTGTTATCCAAATGTGTGTCACCTTTGTTCAATTATAAAACCTAACGCAACACATAATTGCTATGTACGAGGGTGAGGAAATTCATGTTATCTAATGCCTCCCTAGCACAGAAAAAATAAAGAGAAAGAAAAAAAGGAAACTGTTTAAGTAGTCCTTTTTTAAATAGCAGTAAGCCAGTAGCTTCAGAGTATTATGAAGACTGTACATTTTGTTGATTTACATCCACCATAAAGAAGTAGAAATAGAGAGGCAGACACGCTGGAGGAGCTGCACCTGACACCGCTTTCCGTTTCCTTGGTGGAGCACCTGGTTGTGTGGAGAGGCAGTCTCCTTAGGGGACAACCCTGCAGCACCTGCGGTAGAAGGATCCCTCTCTGCTGTCCATAGACAATGGTGTGGGGGAGAAAAGATTAATGCTGGGAACGTGTGTTTGTGAGAACAGGTTTGCAGTGAACCCTGAGGCTTGCACCCTGAGGGAATTTGCAGTAGTGAAAGAAATGCCTTGGAAAAACACCCTTGGCCAAAATGTGGGAAACCTGATTCCGAAGAGCCTCCGCCTTCGTTCTCAGCACACAGGAGAGTGTCTCGTGGAGCATTTATGTTGGGTTTTAAATCCCTCTTCACACCATACAGTTGTTCTGTCAGCGTACAGCGCTGGGTTTGTAAACAACCAGGAGTCATGATCAGGACACCTACAAAAATCCACCACAAAATGCTACAAAGGAAACAGATCCCCAGATGTGTTTATTGAAGAGATTTGTAATATTTTTTTTTCCTGATCAGATTGTGAGTTTGTCAGGCACAATACACATCACCATTTTGGGTTGTCACCAGTGCTTGGGACACTGTGACTTAGGCAGCGTGGGAGGTGAACAGACCCAGCAGTAAGGACTCAGATGTAAAATCAGAGCATAATGATGGTTATTAAGGCAGAGTGAAACCATTTCACTCAGGTAATACTCAGACTCAGCACAGGTTACCTAAATATCAGACATTTCTAACAACTATCCTAATGCTGCCGAAAGTGAAAAAGCAGCCCAGAGTGCTAATTGACAATATTATTAATTTCTAGGTATTTTCACTCTGTATTCAAAGGAAAAACAGCTATAATTTTATACCATTATATTCATGAGTATGCTTCCTAATCCCAAATTAAAATTCCTAAATAAATGATGTATCTCATTTGTGTACAATGAATCAAAATGCAGGGTGTAAAAAATCTAAAGATAATAAGTAATAATAAAAAAATTCCAAAATGACTTTTTAAAAAAGAGAATCATCTAATCATCTCAAGAGGTGCAGAAAAAACTTTCAATAAAATCTAATACTCATTCATGTTAAAAATGCCTGAGAATCTAGGGACAGAGGAACTCACCTCAACCTTACGAAGGCTGTATATGACAAACACAAAGCCAATGTCATATGGAATGAGAAAAACTGAAAGCATTTTCTTTAAAATCAGTAACAAGATGAGGTTGCTTAATTCTGTATAGTTCTCAAGACCATTGCTGGGCAATCAGGCAAGAGAAGGAAGTAAAAGGGATACAAATAGGAAAAGGAAGGGTCAAATTCTGTGATTGCTGATGACATGATCCGATTTCTAGAAACCCAAAAAATTCCTGCAGAAGACATCTTGAGTTGAGAAGTGAATTCTGTAAAATGTCAGATTCAACAAAATTAGCATTCACAAGTTAATAACTTTCTTAGACTCCATCAGTGATTCTACTGAGAAAAATAAGGGAAAAATTGAATTCATAATAACCAAAAAAAACTTGGAATTAGTCTAATCAAGGAGGTTACAGATCTCTACAGTGAAAATTAGAGAACACTGAAGAAATTGAAGCAGAGCTTAGAAGATGAAAAGACCTCCCATATTTCTGAATAGGAAGAATTAATATTGTCAAGATAATTAATATTGTATCTACCAAAAGCGATATGGAGATATGATTGGAGTGTGCTGGTACCAGAGAATTCACCGGACCCTCATACAGAGGGGCCGAAGAAACACACTTTTGATGAGAAAAGAGTTGATCCTAAAGATGATTTCAAGGTCTCTTTCCCGCCTCTTATTGAATCTCACAATAATCTAGGAAATATTGCATATTTGAAATGATGTAAATAATATGAAAATAGGATAATGCAAATATTAGATATTAAAATACATGATTGACAAAGTTAAAATAATTATTTTACAAGGTGCTGCTGTATTTTATTGCATTTCTTATATTAGTGTGACATAAGATGTTTAATAAATCTATATAGTACATAGTGTATGCTAGGAGAGATCACATAAAAAAGAAAATACATAATCACTTTAAGTCACATCAGTTTACTGCACAATAGTTGCTCAATTTCAATCAGAGTAAATTTTTCTTAAACTTTAATGCTGTGTTAGTTCAAATAATTCTTATTCTGTGTGTCTGCACATAGGCAAAGTTTTAGATTCATCCAGTCAACACATATTAAGAACGCCAGAGACTGCTCCTCTGTATGGGTCCAGGGGGAGCAGAGAAGATATTTCTTTCCTCAAAGGCACTGAGAATGTGGAATTTAGGAAGACAGCAGTAATGACTGGGAGACATAAAATAGAGTGGGTAGAGGGTGTAGTGGGGTGGAAGATCACCTGCACAGCATGTTCGAAGCTACATCCCTGGTGCTCCAAAATATTAAAGACAAAAGGAATTTGCATTTTGTGAAAATAGTATTTCTGGCACAATAATCAATGAATTTTCTTGAGGACTGTGAATCACATAGATATTAGCATGCATATTGCTATGGTTTGAATGTGTCCCCTCTAAAATTCAGGTACTGCCTTTGTGACACTGCTAGTAGTGGGTAGGAGGAGAGGCAGCAAGTACTCCTCCCTCCAATGAGACAAAGGCCTTTATACAGCAGGTGTCCCAGAGCATGTGGCTCCTGGCCCTTCTGCTTCTGCACTGTGAGGACACAGCATTCCTCCCGCCAGACCTCGCTACCCTCACCAGATGATCAGACCTGCCAGTGCCTTGATCTTGGACTTCCCAACCAACAGAAGCAAGACAAATGAATTTCCACTCTTTACAAACTCAGTCAAAGGTGTGTTGTTATAGCAGCACAAGCAGAATAAAGAATAGGTTCTTGTCCTTGCATGCGTGGGTGTATGTAGTAACATGAAACTGGATTACAGTTCTCAAGAAGGGTCACACATGAAGGAAAAGGGAGATCTCAGAATTAACATAAGCGTAACACTAAAAATCTGTGGAGTAGAGGAGTTTCAGTTTAGGATCTGAAGACATGGGATGAGTAACAGCCAAGGTAGGGCAGGTGATGTTGCTGCAGCAAACAGTGCAAAATGCCACAGACTTAAAGAAATCAAAGCTTATTTCTTTCCCAGGAAAATGATCCAATCTGGGAAACTGGATTGCGGAGTCCTCATGTATTAGCTCAACTTTCCAGACAGCTTTGATTCTGTGAGATGTCTATATCAACACATACTTCCTCAAATGCCCAATAAATGGAAGAATATTAAAAATAATGAATGAGCTCTTAAATGGTTGAGCCATAATTGCCACCTAATTTCCACTGGTATTTAACTGAACAGAAACAAACACAAACAAAAATTGACCACGTGCAAGTTCAAAGGAGAAAGGAAATGCTAAGATGGTAGGTATCTGATAGAAGATAAGGAGTAATACTATCCAGGCTGGTGCAGGAACCTCGGAGGTGCACACAACAGCAACACCCATTGTTGCTGTCCATTGGGTGAGAAAATGGATCCGGACAGAGTTCTGGGTTTCAAGCCTGCTTTGCCTACTTGATCCCTCGTTAACCTTGTGAAACAGTTTTTGTTTTGCTTTATGTTTGTGTGTGTGTGTGTTTGTGAGTGTTCATGTGTGTGCTCCTGTGTTCCTAGAGACTCCTTTTCCTCACCTATAAAAGGGTGATGGTGATCATTACCACTAGAAAGTGTTCATATGAGAGTAGGAAGTAATTAACTCTTAACCAATACAAATTACCACCAAAGTTTAACCTTTATTGCATTCATACCACATGCAGTAAAAAATTTACAGCACAACAACACAAAACAACAGCACCAATCACATGCAAACCCATAGAGCTAAGTTAAGTGAATGATCCAGGGCTTAAGAACCTCTTCTGAGGTTACAAAGGTATTGTAAGTGCTGCCAGTTCAAATTTAAAACTCACCAGTGTGGAAGTAAAAATGAAGAAAGGACTGGTTCATGGACAGTAGATAGAGCAGGGATGCCATCAAAGAAATTATGAGATGAGTTGTTCAGGGGTGTGTAAAACTAGAAGAGTCAAGTCATAGACCTCATGAATTAAATGAAAGAACTAGATGTCCTGAGAGATCTAGAGATAAGAATTTTGAAACTATTGTAGTGGGTTTTTTTTCAATATGCACAAAACCTTATTCCTGAGGCCAATGAATGAATCACAGCCAAGAAGCTCCTCTGCTGAGGAGTCTCCCCAGGGCCCCCTTCATGTCCTTGTTCCTCAGGCTGTAGATGAAGGGGTTCAGCATGGGGGTGACCACAGCGTACATCACTGAGGCGATCATGCTCCTCTGGGAAGAATGGGTCACATCAGAACTCAGGTAAGCCCCAAATCCTGTTCCATAGAACAAGGAGACCACACAGAGGTGAGACCCACAGGTGGAAAATGCCTTATACTTGCTAGGAAGGGAGGGCATCCTCAGTAACGAGGAGACAATATGACAGTAAGAGTAGAGGATCCCGGTCATGGGAAGCACACCCAGCAGGGCAGTAGTCGTATGCATAAAGACGTTATTTATGAGGGTATCAGAGGTGGTCACCCTGAGAAGCTGAGCCAGTTCACAGAAGAAATGTGGGATTTCAGTGCCTGTGGAGAAGGTCAGTCGATCCAACAGTAGAATGTGAACCAAGGAGACCCAGAACATGAGGAGCCAAGACAGCAGCACCAGAAGGACACAGAGCCGGGGGTTCATGATGAGTGTGTAGTTCAGAGGGTGGCAGATGGCCACAAAGCGGTCAAAAGCCATCACAGTCAGTAAGAAATCTTCCATTCCAGCAAAGGTGTTTAAGAAATATGC
Source organism: Sciurus vulgaris (assembly GCF_902686455.1). Lineage (NCBI taxonomy): Eukaryota > Metazoa > Chordata > Mammalia > Rodentia > Sciuridae > Sciurus > Sciurus vulgaris. The sequence continues at coordinate 7,976,745 of NC_136477.1, forward strand.
CTGAGTGAAGCACTTGATGTAGGAGATGTCTTTGTTCTGTGTCTGGATGTTCATCAGCATCTCTGGGACTGAAGTGGAGATGAAGCAGATGTCAGTCAAGGACAGGTTGGAGAGGAAGAAGTACATGGGGGTGTGGAGGTGGGGGTCAGAGCTGACGGCCAGGATGATGAGCAGGTTCCCAAGCACTGTGACCAAATATACATTCAGGAAAAGCCCAAAGCACAGCAGCTGCTGCTCAGGATCATCTGAGAGGCCCACGAGGAGGAACTGTAACACACCTGTGTGGTTTCCTTCTTCCATAGCACTGGTACACCTGCTGAGAAAGAGCCATGTCTCATGTTCACCTTGGTTGCTTATCTCTTTACAGTATCACCCTTAGATGGAGGTTTTCATCCTGCATTGAATCCTGCCAGTGACTGTGATCCACTCAGCTAAGTCACAGACCATTTTCATTTCAAATGTGTAAAATTCTTCTGGCTTCTTTAGTTTTATTTATGTACTCACTTTTTAGTTCTATTTGTGATTAAACCCAGGATCTCCTTACCATGGGCTACACTCACAGCCTTTTTTATTTTTAATTTTGAGACCAGGTCTCACTTAGTTGCTGAGACTGGTCTTTAACATGCTATCCTCCTGCCTAAGCTTCCCAAGTGACTTGAATTACAGGCATGAGTCATCATGCACAGTCTTGAATTACCTTAATTTTGCAGAAATCTCTCTCTCTCTTTTCTGTCACCGACTCACTTGTTACAATTTTCCTAACTGAATTGAATCTTATAGATTCAACAACTTACTTCTTCCTTGCATGAGTCTTCCAAAGTATATGAAGAAATTCTTCGCTTTTCATTTTTTTAAACCAGGGATTGGACCCAAGGGTGCTTAACCAGTGCCACATCCCCAGCCTTTTTTATATTGTATCCTGAGAGAGGGTCTTGCTGAGTTGCTTAGGGCATCACTAAGTTGCTGAGGCTGCCTTTGAACTTGCCATCCTCCTGCCTCAGCCTCCTAAACTGCTGGGATTATAGGCGTGCATCACTGTACACAGTCCATCACCTTCTCTTGATAATCTTTAACTTCATTCATCCTCATTCTTCTATCATAGTGAAGAAACATGGAGTTTCAATAGAAGGAAAGCTTATTCTGACTTAACACTATCAATTTGTGATTCCCACAGCTTACATGATTTGTTTGGAAATGAATGATTACTACTATTGCTATTTTTTGAGATGTTTAAAAACTCTTTGTGCATATTAGTATCTCAAAAATGATTTTGTATTATAAATATTATACTTACTAAGATCCTCCTTTAGGATAATTACTTTGGAAACATATCTCTCATCTCTCTCATTGTATCAATGTGAGAACAACATTCAGAAATTGGATTTTGAGTCAGACCTCGTTTAGTAGAATTTTGGTTCATCAGGTGCCATCTCTGTGATCTTGAGGAACTATTTAAGCTCTCTTAGATGTCTATCATCCACTGCACAGTAGGAGTTATATACTCACTACATGTAAGATTGGGGAGTGAAAGTCAATAGGATAATGCATGCAGCCCTCCTATGGCTTTGGGGACTCACAGTGGGCATTTCATAGGCATGATAGTGCTCCTAACATCACAAAGATGATCCGTCTCCATGGGTACCATTGGTCAGAATCCCCCTGAACAGGGCAGCGACTGAGGATGCAATTCTCATCAATGTAAATACCACAGTTGTCTTACCTCCTGTAACTGCACACAGCACTTGTAGTTCATCGATTTCCCTAAGCCTTCTTGTCTCGGAGAATTCCTGGCAGGTGCATTGCTACCATAGGAGGAAAAGCAGAGGGATTTCATAAATAGGAGGAGGAAAAAAAATACATACCACATCACACTCATGCAGAAGGGACATGAGAGTGTGTGCCCAGGTGTCTTGGGATTGAGCAGAGAGGATTTGTCCTAAATTCAGCACTTTATAGGCAAATTATATAATTGATGGTTTTGTTTGCAAACATCAAACATTATATAAACCAAAAGACACTAGAAACATTAGGTGACAAAATTACAGCAATCCTGGCAGGTCAGGAGACTGAGGCAGGAGGATAACAAATTCAAAGCCGGCCTCAGCAAAAGTGAGGTGCTAAACAACTCAGTGAGATCCTGTCTCTAAACAAAATACAAAATAGGGCTGGGGATGTGGCTCAGTGGTGGAGTGCAACTGAGTTCAATCCCCAGTATGCAGTCCCCCAAATAATAACTGTTTATAGCTAGGCGTGGTGGTGCATGCCTGTAATCCCAGTGGCTCAGGAGGCTGAGGCAGGAGGATTGCAAGTTCAAAGCCTGCCTGAGAAACTCAGTGAGGCCCTAAGCAATTTAGCAAGACCCTGTTTCAAAATTTAAAAAACAAAATAAGTGCTGGGGAAAATAAATAAATAAATAAATAAAACTTTACAAAGAGTAACTGTTATGGAAACCTGAGAACGTTAACTATTTCAAGACAGGAAAGAATCCTTGCAGACCAATTTGTTCTGTGAAGGTGAGAGGAGAGTGTTCTCTGAAACAGGAAAGATTGGGTGGGAAGAGGAAGGACAGGTGACTGCTCATGGGGGATGTAAGTGAGGGAGAAACTTTTTAGTCTGAGAGAAGAGGGTGTGTGGCCACCCAGCCAGATGGCCAGCTGGTGTACGAGGGGGTGGCCGCGGCCAGGGTGACAGACAGCAGGGATGGAGCAGGGTGAGGTTCTGGAGGGACAGTTTGAGGCCCACAGTGGAGCTGCTGGGATCCTCCCTAAGGCCCCTCACACATTGGTAAAGCTGAGTTGATTTGTGGATCTGAGGTTGGGGCAGTTTTGCTCGTTTTTCTACCCGAGGACGTCTACAGCACCTTGCAGATGCTCAAAAAGTGCAGATGTTGGCTGCCCAAAAAGACTGAGATCTGTGACCTCCAGAGAGTCATTGAAGGTCACGTCAACAATAACACATAAAAGAATGAGGTCGATGAAGGGAAATTAGAACCCTGATCAGAAAAAATGTCTTTGCGACGTTTTAGCACCTATTGCCGTTCTTAGAAGCCAGAAGAGAGTCCTCAGACACGAGGAAACCAACAGGAACATCTTAACACAATAAAAAATGATTGTTGGAAAACCACAGCAAATAGAAGATGGTAACATTAAATGCTATGATATTTGTGTTCAACTCATGAACATGGCAAAAGAGTATATTCCAACTTCAATCACTTAGTGTCCTCCCGAGATGAGGTCAGAACTGGCCTGAGAATCAAACATCACAAATAATCATATGATTATACATACAGTGGTCACAGAAGTGAACAGTGTCAGTGACAACCCCTACAATATGCAGCTATTCAGTGATGTCCTGAGTGCAGTCTGACATCAGGCACAGGTAGATTTCAAAAAAACATCCAGTCACATAAGAACAATCCACATGCAGGAGGGATCATCAGTGAGCAGTTAGCAAAGTAATTGAAATAGGAAATCTAACAGGGAACTGTCATTCAGGGGAGGGAGTGGAGAAGGTAGGAAAACTCTCCAGGAAGCACTACCTTCAAGGAATGGCCATTTCAGAATATTACATTAAGTTTCAGAATTCCAGAGAGCAAGGGAAGGAGACAGAATGAGAGCTTGAAAAGATGAGTCAGTGGAAAATAAAGTACCTTGCTTGTGCAGGACCTTCACACTCCTAGACTGACCACACTGGGCTGTCCCAGGGTCCTTGTCCTGGAGTAAAGCCCAGAGCCCACCTTCCTTTTCTTTCTTGCTCCACCTGCCATCCTGGACACACTGACTCTCTCCAAGTGTTACCACTGGAGACGACCCTTCTGCACAGCCAGTCCTAGGGAGCCCACTGGGTTTTCTCAGAGGCTTGGAGCAGAGAAGTACAGGGGAGGGGAGAAGGGGCATGCTGAAAATTTCTACCATCTCAGGGGTTGAATTCTCAGTGCACCTCATTAAGTAAATCATTCTGTTTTCTTTGTACTCTCCAAATGACTCAGCTGCCCTGCAGTACACAGAAGGTATCACAATGGAAAAGTTTTCCATCAATTATGTGTCTATGTAAGCAGTAATAAGGCAAAATAGATTCTTTTCTCCAAGGAAAATATCTTTTTTCTTGGTTTAATTTAAAAGTTACAAGATGTCCCCAAAGGAATGATGCAAGAATTCTTCCTGGCTGAAGTGCTCCCTTTAAAGAAACTGTGAATCACTTGGTAACCACAATATTAACTTCATGGTGATCAATAATATCAAGGTAGACAGGGATGGTCATTGCAAGTACAGCTTTCAGTCAAGTCATTTTATCCCTATAGTCGCCATATTCTAAAAACAGTCAGGTGTATAGTAAATACACACTGTATACACACAAATCAACAAGGCAATTTGATTGGAGTCTCTCTCACTTTGAGATCTCAATGTCAATGGTCATGTCTATCTTGTATTCCTAGTGGCTATCACATTGCCTGGTTGACAGCAGAAATTAATCATGTTTGGATGAATAAATGAACATGTTCTCCTGATGTCTCTTGGGTGTTTCTTTTTCTAATAATAGTCTTCAACATTCTCTGATTCACATGCATCTCAATAATTCAGTACAAACCCAGACATGGAACTAGATGTACTCTAGGGTCATGGACTCAGGAATACCTGCAAAAGTTTATTTTCACCAATATCCAGAGATGAAGTTGACCTCCAGATATTGCAGATGTGTATTACAAGGATAATAATAGGAGATCGCTGGGTGTGTGTCTAGATCTGTGAGGAGCCTCAGGTGTTCCCTGCCTGACAGTTGCATTCTTCATTTGATCGAGTTATTACAAGAACAGGAGACCTCGGTCAGGAGGAAAAGGTTCTTTACTGATGCAACCAGATCAACAGCCAGAGGACATTGCAGCTTGAGCCCTGCACACCTTAGCACACAGGGAACAGGATGAGACAGGGGGTTTTTCTTTGTGGTGGTGGGCCACATCCTAGAGAGGACTGAAGGACAGCAATGATATTGTTTGTTGATGCAGCGACTGAGATGATAGCCTCCTCCCTGTTCTAAAAGTAAATTCAAAAAATAATTTTTTTTTCTAAAGGATTTTTAAAATATGTGCTTTATATACATATTTATACATAAATGCTGAGGTATTTCCATATAAGTACATAGTGAAATCTGGTAAATTTTATTCCACCATCCCTCCCTTTTCCCACGCCTACCCATCTCCTTCCCCTGCTCCACTGATCTCTCTTCTATTTTCATGGGATCTCGTCCCTCCCACTCTTTCTTTCCATATTTTTTTTCTAGCTGCCACATGTGAGAGAAAACTTTTGACCTTTGGCTTTGTGAATCTGGGTTACCTCACTTAGCAAGATGTGCTCCAGTTCCAACCATTTACTCGTAAAAGCCATAATTCCATTCTTCTTTTGGCTTAAACCCCATTGTGCATATATAAACCACATTCTCTTTATCCATCATCTGTATGCATGCATCTGGACTCTTCCATAACTTAGCTGTTGTGAATTCTGCTGCTATAAAGATTAATAACATTAATGTGACTTTATCACTATAGTATGCTGATTTTAGTACTTTTGGATAAATAAGAAGGGGTGGGATAGCTGGGTCAGGTAGTGGTTCCATTCCTCGTCTTTTGAAGAATTTCCACACTGCTTTTGAAAATGGTTGCACTAATTTGCAGTCCCACCAACAGTGTATGAATACGCTTTCCCCCACCATTTTCAGCAGCATTTGGTATTATTTGTATTCCCAGTGCCATTGTAACTGGAGTGAGATGAAATCCCCATGTAGTTTGACTTACATTTCCCTGATTGCTTGGGATACTGAACATTTTTGTCATATACTTGTTGGTCATTTGTATTTCTTTCTTTAGGAAGTGTCTGTTTATTTGGAGGCCATTTATTAATTGGGTTATTTGGTTTCATTCATGTTAAGTTTTTTGAGTTCTTTATATATTCTGGATATTAATCCCCTGTTGGAGGAATTGTTGGCAAAGATTTATTTTCCCCAATTCTGTAGGCTCTTTACACTGTTTTGTTTGTTTTGTACCAGGGATGAACTCAGGGGTGCTTAAGCACCAAGTCACAGTTACTCACTTTTAAATTTTGAGACAGAGTCTCACTAAATTAGGGCCTTGCTAAGTTGCTGAAGCTGGTCATGAACTTACAATCCTCCTGCCTGAACCTCCCAAGTCACTGGGATTACAGGCCTCTACCATGTCATACAGCTCTTTACACTCTTAATTCTTTCCTTTGCTGTACAGAAGATGTTTAATTGGATGCCATCCCACTTATTGATTATTTATTTAGTTATTTATTTTGCACTTTAAGAGTCTCATTATGAAAGGCAGAGCTTATACCAATATTTTGCTGTGTCAAACCTATGTTTCATCCTAGCACTTGCAAAATGTCTGGTTGAATTCCTTGGTCTTGACCCAATTTTTAATGACTGGTACAGGATGAAAGAAAGGAATCTAGTTTCATTTTTCTACATGTGGCTATCCAATCTTCCTGGAATCACTTGTTAAAAAGCTATTTTTTCTCCAACATGTTTTTGGCAACTTTGTCAAGTATCAGACAACTCTATGTGGATTTGTCTCTATGTCTTCTATTATTCCATTGGTCTTCATGTCTGTCTTGATGCCAATACCACGCTGTTTTTGTTACTCTAGCTCTCTAGTATAATCTGAGATCAGGTAATGTGAGGCCTCCAGCTATTCTTGGGCAGGATTACTTTGCCTATTCCGGGTCTTTTATTCTTCCAAATAAAGTGCAGAAATGTTTTCTCTGGTTCTATGAAGAAAGTCATTGGTATTCTATTGGGAATTTCATTAAATCAGCATAAAACTTTTGGGAGTTTGGACATTTCTATAATATTAATTGTGTCTATTCAAGAAGAAAGAAACGTTCAGGATCAGAGGGATTCTCAGTCAAGTTCTACCAAACCTGTAAAGAAGATCCAACACCAATATTCCTCAAATTATTTCATGAAATGGAAAGAGAGGGAACACTGCCAAATGAATTCTATGAAGTCAATATCATCCTGATACTAATACCAAGGACACATCGAAGAAACAAAATATTAGACCAATATCCACAATGAACTTAGTTTTAAAAAAACCTTTAGTAAAGTACTGGAAAATCATAGTGAAATACACATTAAGAGGATAGTGTACCAATGTCAAGTCACTTTCATTCTAGGGATGCAAGGTTAGTTCAACACATGCTGACCAATAAATATAATCCTCAAGATAAGTAGAATTGTGGACAAGAATCACATGATCATCTCAATATATGAACAAAAAGCATTCAACAAAATCCAGCACCCATTCATGCTAAAAAATTCTGGAAAAAATAGGAATAGAAGGAATTTACCTCAACATTGAAAAGGCTATCAGAAATCAAATGACAAAATCACACTTCATGGAGAAAAATGAAAAGCATTTTATCTAAAATCAGAAATAAAACAAGAATGTCCAACCTCGCTGAACCTATTTAATAAAGTTCTTGAAACTCTAGTCAGAGCAATCAGAAAGGAAAAGGACATTAAAGGGATACAAATAGGAAAAGAAGAAGTCAAATTATCTCTCTTTGCTGATGACATGATCCTATTTTTTAGAAGACCCAAAAAACTCCACCAGAAAAGTTCTAGAGCTGATAAACCATTTTAGCACAGGAGCAGGAAACAAGGTCAACTTTCATAAATCAATATATTCCCTGTCCTCCAGTGATGAATCTGCTGAGAAAGAAATCAGCAAAACTGCCCTGTTCACAATAATCTCAAGTTCTATTCCATGCTTTTATAATCATGTCAAAATGAGTCCCAATGCTATGTACAACATAAAAAAATACTTGGGAAAAAATCTAACCACGGAGGAGAAAGACCTCTTCAATGAAAATTATAGAACCCTGACGAACAAAACTGAAAAAGACCTTAGAAGATGGAAAAGCCTCATGTGTTCTTAGATTGGCAGGAAAAATATTTTCTTTAGAACAAAAAAAGAAGGATCTTGGGCTCTCATCCTAACGTTTGAGAATGTAACTCTTAACAAGAGTAAATCTCATTATTTTTTCCTTTTACATGTTAGAAATGTCTCCAACTCTGGACTTCTTCCTTTTGGTCATCCCATGGACACACCTTGGAGATTAACTTGAAGTCTTTCTCCCAGCTGTTCTCATTGAATTGGGTGAGATAAAAACCATTTTGATATTGGATCAAAAGAATTCATAAAAAAGAATGCTACAGATCTTATCTCACTCTATGGCCAGAGCCACAGGGTTCAGGGCTTCGGGGACTGATGGAGGAGGAGGCTGTGGTCAGGAGGCACAGCCGCTCCAGCTCTGTGGAATGACACCTGGGCAGGGTGCTGTGGGGGCTTCCTCCACTGCAGGGGTCTCTCCAGAGTCTACCTTGGAGTTCTGGAGAGAGAGAGAAATCATGGGACGGTGTGGTGTCTAGGTGGTGAGGCTGTCTGTGCAGCAGGAGCTCTGGATCTGAAGCCCCAGGGGAAGCTCCAGAGCAGCGTGTGACTTATCCCTGCCAGGCCCTCTTTCCACAGGTCACAGCTGTCCAATGAGGTTGCACACGATATTTTAGACTCCAAATGCCCACAAAAATATTTTTTTTATTCTTAGTTTGGTATTTCACTTGTGAAATACCTGGATAAGTGGAAAATTAGCGTTTGGTTCCAGCTGGTCCTTAATCGAATGCACTTCAGCATGTGGTGAGGAAATGAGCCAAGTTGAGTGGACCCACAGAGGCCATGCTGGGCTCATCCATGTAACAAGAGCCACACATTTCTGGGGAAAGTTAAAGCAGCTGCTGTCCATCTTCATTTCCTACACATTTCTGTTTTCCAGGAAACTAGGGCTTTTTGTAGAAGCATGAAGAATTCAGGAAAGCTTTTTTCCCCCTGTTGGGGGAAAGACAAGGGTTACCCAGAAGAATGATTTGTGATGGGAAATGGTTTGTTTCAATTATAATAAGCGAATAAAAAAAAAAGGAAAATAACGAACATTTAAAAATAAACAGGTTCTCTCTCTTGTTAAGTAAATTCAAAAACTGCCTCCGTGTCTATTTTAAGTTTGGTCTAAATGTCTCTCCACACATAACAAATTCTATCCTAACTCGACTTGCAGACAGACTACTTCACACTCTCAGAATAGTCAGCCCAGGTTCAGCCAATGGCCTGCAGCCACCCAAACAAGCCATATTCAAATAAAGCAGTTGCAAGCTGGCACTGAGTGGGTAGTGCCTGTACCTCACTTCCACTTTCTACAACTACCTCTTTTTCTGTGGCTATAACCCTAACCCTTCTGTGTGGTGGAGGAGGGCATGCTGAGTCATTTTCGGTGTGAATTGTAGTGGCACAACACTTCCTTAGCAGGTGTGAGAACCTGGTGCAATCCCAGCCCTGCCCAAAAGTGGGGACCTTGGCATAAGCACCTGATGCAGAAGAAGGGAGGCCCACCCTACACGAAGTGGATGGCTTGCCTCCTCATCCCTCTTCTTCCAGAGGACTCCTGAGGATCAGTCTTCAGGAAACCATGCAGAGTTGAGTCCATGTGCATGTGTAGGACTTTCCATCCTTTTTCCATTTCCATCCTCACCCATGTTCTTCCAGGAGATTCTTCTCCATCACCCAACCTGAAAACATGGCACCCTACCCGCAGGCTTGTCCACATTCTGAGACACTCCTGTCCTCAGTGTATCCCCTTCACCAGAGACACTGAGACTCTGAGAGACCTCAGAGACATGTTGGTGCCTGAGGCTAAACTCAGAGGAGCTGCTCGTAGCTACTTCCTTAAGCCACTAAGGTTTGGAGGCAAAGATATTGTAGAACAAAGCAATGTGACAAGACTTTCTTTCTTTTTTCTATCCAATTCTTTTTTTTTCCCTTTGGTACTGAGGATTGAACCCCTAGGTGCTTACGCCCTGAGTCATAGCCTCAGCTTCCTCAGCATTTTTTTTTCTTTTGGTTTTGAGGCAGGCTCTCACTAATTTCCTTAGTGCCTTGCTAAATTGCCAAGGCTGCACTTGAATTTGAGATCCTCCTGCCTCAGCCTCCTGAGCCACTGGAATTTCAGATATGAGCCACCATATCAGGCTCACAAAGCTTTCTTGAACATTAATTTTTCCATTAACAAAGTTTTATCGTTTGCCTATAGTTTGTGTCCAAGGTGATTGAAGCCTGGGTCTGCAGGGAGGTAATATCAGCCATGTTTCAAAAGAAGATTAAAGTATCCAGCAGCTTACAAAAAAGGCCTCAGCCTCACTGATCATCTGGGTAATGAAAAACCACAAAGAGACATCAGGTCACACCAGTAGAGAGGTTATCCCTTATGTGTATTTGTAAAATATACATGAAATGAGTTGTCAACACAGATGTCCATTCCCATGATCAGGATAGCATTGCTCATTACTCACAAAAGTTGATGTAAAAAATAACCATTAGAGTTTATTATCATACAAATAGATAAAGGAGCATGCTGTACATACACAATGAAAGACCATTGTGGAACGAAGGGGAAGACCACCTGGGCATTTGACACAACGTGGAGGAGCCAGTGGGCCATGCTGTGGGTTACAGGCCAGGCACAGGAATGCAAGCGGTGCGTGAGCTCACTTAGAGGTGGATCTGACAGAATTCAGGGTACAGAGCCATGAGTCGATCAGCAACAATAACCTTCCTAGCTGACAGAAAGGAAGATCATATCGAAGGGAAAATACTGCAAAACCATATCTGATCAGGGTCAAGTATCTGGACGTGCCATGAACTCTTACAGGTCAGAAACAAAGGTACAACCTACATAATTATGAAATGAGCACTGACTGCATTAGACATTTCCAGAAAAAGGGACCATCACCTGCTAATGAGCCCCTGAAAAGTTGCTCATTTAGTCTCAGGGAAACACAAATCCAAAGCAAAATGAGATACTGCTTCACAGCCAATAGAAACCTTTAGTTTGTCTCAAATTGAAAATTACAAGTCAGTGTAGGGATGCAGATGCCAGAACCTTCCCACATACATGTGAAACATGCCAGCTACAATGAAAATCAGTTTGATATTCCTTAGAGGCTGTACCTGCCATTGCCTTATGACCCAGTGTCTCAGCCCTCTGCATTTATTACCCAAGCACCTGAGCAGAGTCTTGCATGGCTTAGCACTGAGGGTTGGTCCTGAGAAGGGCCTGTTGGGCAGTCTCATCATTGTGCAAACATCACAGAGCCATTACAAAAATCAGCATGGGTGTGTTTTCACTAGAGAGACTGAAGTTATGGACCACTGTCAAGTGTGCAGTCTGTCATCCACCAAGGCATTGTCAAAGCGGCACACAGCTGTGCACAAGCCAGGCTGTGTGAGTACCTGCAGGAAGCAGGACCCTTCACAATAGGGAAAAAGTGGAGATCACCCAGTTCCCATCAGTGCTGGGGTGGATGAGCAGCTTGTGGTGTATCCTGAAGGAGAAAAACTACTCGGCCATAGAAAGAAGACAAATAGTTAAGAATACCTCATATAATGTCCAAAAGCAAGGAGGAAATTAGGGAAGCTAAGAAGGAAAGAAGGAGAAAGGACACTGCAGGGTCACAAGGAAGGAAGCAGCATGAGACCTTGCATGGCCACGGTCACGGAGCACATGGATTTCAAAGGGAGATTTCCCTTTGCTGCTCAAAATACAATCTTCGTTGTGAGAAGCAGGACAGCAGAAGCAGAAGCCTGTGCTCAGTGCAGACTCTCCTTACACACCCCTGAAGGGTCTGCTCCCTCATAAGTGAAGTGAATGAGGGAAAACAGGTCAAAGAACCCTTTGCAGGATAGTAAAATCAGACATGTAATCCAACAAACACAGGACAGACCTGGTAAGAACTTTGATAATTTTGCTTTCACTTTTAGGGAAAAAGGAATATGTTGATGTTGAGGTAAAGAACACCAATGTTCAAGCAGTACTTTATGAGGAATATGTATCAGCACTCCATGTAAGTTCTTTGGGTCAAGATGGAAGTCTCAGGTATTGCTGTGAGAAAACAACAATCTTCACCTTTATGGACCACAAACAGGGAGGACAATTGAAATGGTATTAGTAAAGGAGTGGATAGGGAAAAAAATATACAAAAGTATACACAAACAAAGTTAAAAGGAACAGAAGGAAATATTCCTGTGTTCTAGGGAAAGAACGTAGATATTCAAGTTCATGTTTGTATTATGGGACAGATTTTTCACTTAGTTTGGGAGACAGTAATCTATCAAGGTCCAGAGGCTGCTCTGCTGAGGAGTCTCCCCAGGGCCCCCTTCATGTCCTTGTTCCTCAGGCTGTAGATGAAGGGGTTCAGCATGGGGGTGACCACAGTGTACATCACTGAGGCGATCATGGTTCTCTGGGAAGAAATGGTCACAGCAGAACTGAGGTAAACCCCAAGTCCTGTTCCATAGAATAAGGCAACCACACAGAGGTGGGACCCGCAGGTGGAAAATGCTTTATACTTGCCCACAGAGGAGGACATTTTCAATAAGGAAGAGACAATCTGAAAGTAAGAGAAGAGGATCCCAGTCATAGGAAACACACCCAGCACAGTGGTGCCCACATAGAGAACGATATTGGTGAAAAGCGTACCAGAAGTCGCCACCTGAAAGAGTTGAGCCATTCCACAAAAGAAGTGTGCGATTTCAGCACTAGTGGAGAAGGTCAGTCTCTTCACCAGTAGGATGTCCATCAAAGAAACCCAGAACATGAGGAGCCAAGACAGCAGAACCAGGAGGACACAGAACAGGGGATTCATGATGACTGTGTAGTTGAGGGGGTGGCAGATGGCCACAAAACGGTCATAGGCCATCATGGCCAGTAGGAAATTATCCATTCCAGCAAAAGTATTTAAAAAATATGCCTGAGTCAGGCACTCTATGTAGGAGATGTCTTTCTTCTCTGTCTGAATGTTCACCAGCGTCTTTGGGACTGTGTTGGAGATGAAGCAGATGTCAACCAAGGACAGGTTGGAGAGGAAGAAGTACATGGGGGTGTGGAGGTGGGAGTCAGAGCTGACAGCCAGGATGATGAGCAGGTTCCCAAGCACTGTGACCAGGTACATGGACAGGAATAGTCCAAAGAGTATGGGCTGCACTTCTGGATCATCTGAGAGACCGAGTAGAAGGAATTCTGATTCACTTGTGCAGTTTCCCACTTCCAAGAGCTGGTGCATCTGCTGGGGAAGGAGAAAATGCAACATGCACAGAATATCTAACAAGCTCCTCCCATGGTGTCTATTTAGATCTCACCCTTGGATGGATGCTACTCATCTTACAGTAAGTCTTTCAGATGATAGTGAGCAAGAGCAGTGATCCATGGCAGAATTCCTGCCATGTGAATCATTCCAAGATGAGGAAAAATCTGCAGACCACATAGATGAAAGGAAGAAACCTACACACACCACCATTACAAGGAAAAGCAAATCCTGGCACAGTGACTCACGCTTGTAATCTCTGCTATTCAGGCTGCAGAGGCAGAGGCACTGCAAGATCCAGTCCAGTCTGAGCACCTTAGAGTGACCCTGCTCAAAGTAAAAATTAAGAATGGTTGGGGATGCAGGAGAGTGGTTGATGGTCACTCAACTTGCATTAATTCCTGTAATTTAAAGAAATGAATTTATGAATCAAAATAAATTATAATGAACTGAAGAGGCAGCAAATATTGCTCACTGGTACAGTGCCTTGAGTTCAGCCTTCAATACAGAAAAAAACAAAAATCAAATACAAAGGATGGGTGGCAATGTGCTCATATATCCTTGATCTTGGATGGAGAGGTGTTATATTAAAATCTTCAGAATTAATGGCCAAAATATATAATTGATAAATCTGATTGTCAATTTTTAAACACTATATAAAATCAATCATCCTAGAGAAAAATAAGACAAATTTAAAATTAAAAATAAATAACGATTAAGAATCTACAAATCTGATGCCTGCACATATTGATTTATTCCAGACAGAAAAATAAAACAATGAAGACTAATCCAGTCTGTGAAGGTAGAACCAGAGGCTTCTCTGAAACAGGAATGTTTGGGCTGAGAGAGGCAGGACTGGTCATTGCTCATCAGGGGAAGGCATGAAGAGACTTTCCCGCAGGTGAGAAGAGCCTGGGATTGTCCTATGAGACGGGAGCTGCTGCACTGTCAATCAGTGTCCTCCTGAGATGCCATCAGAAGAGGCCTGAGTGCCAAACACCAGGCATAGCTGCATTATTGTATCACACTGCACCACCTGAGTGAACAGGTGATAACAGTGAACCAAGGACAACATGCAGCTATTCAGGGATGTCACTGAGTCAGTCTGACAGCAGGCACAGGTAGATTCCCAAAGAAACAGCCCGTCACATAAGAATAAGACCTCACGCAGGAGGGCTCTTCAGTGAGCAGTTCACAAACAAATGAATTGAAAGAAGAAAACCAACAGGGACCTCATTCAGGGAGGGAGTGGAGAAGACAGGGAGGCTCTCCAGAAGGCACTGCCTTCAAGGAATGGCCATTTCAGACTCTTGCATCAGGCTGGGAATTCCAGAGAGCAAGGCAGGAGCCAGAATGAGAGCCTGAGAAAGTGATTCAGAGGAAAAGAACGCACCTTGCATGTGCAGGACCTTGGCCTTCCCAGACTGACCACACCAGGCTGTCCCAGGGTCCTGGTCCTGCAGTAGAGCCCAGAGCCCACCGTCCCTTTCCTTCTGGCTCCACCAGCCACCCTGGACACGCTGACTCTCTCCAGGGGCTCTCACTGGAGACGTCTCTCTGCACAGCCAGTCCTAGGGAGCCCACTGGGTTTTCAAGGATCCTGGAGCAGGGAAGTCAGGAGAGGGGAGAAGGGGCATGCTTAAGATCTCTACCATCTCAGGGGCTGAATTCTCACAGCTCCTCACTTGGTCAATTTTTCCAGTGTCTTCTCAGTCTCCAAACAATTCAGCTCCCCTGGGGCACAGAGCCGAGAGCACAGTGGAAATTTTCAGTCAGTATTGTGTGCATGAAGTCAGCAAGAGGTTGAGATGGACTTGTTTCCTCCAAGGAAAAAACTGTTTCTTTGCTCTGATTTGAGCGTACCAAGTGTCCCCTAAGGAATGTTTAGTTTCTACAAGGGACTAATCAGAAGAATCATTCCTCTGTGAGGGGCCTCCCCTAAACGATCTTTGAATCACTTGCTGTCCACAATGTTCAATTCATGATGATTGTCTCAAGGTAGATAGCGAGGGGATCATAAATAGAGCATGAGGCCAAGGTGACTTTATCCCTACAGTTGCAAGAGTTTTAAAAACAAGAATTATATAATCTATGCACATAATGCACACATACACCAGCAATGTAATTTTCAAGATGTTTTTCTAAGCTTTCCCATGTTCTTTATTTCCAAAAATTTTTAATTTTTTTTCATTATTTTGTTTATCTTTTTAAGGGGTAAGAAGGAAATAGCTAAAACCCTTTCTTTAAGGGGAGATCAATATTAGAAGTGCCCAATTCAGACACTATCCAATCCTAGACCAAATAGCCCCTATGAGGACAATAACAAAATTGTCATAATAAACAGAATGAGTTCAAATATTATCTTCAGTAAAATAAACAGATTTGCAATAAGGTCTGCAGTTTTAAATGAAGGACAAAGGGGATGCAGAGGGATGTAGAATGTGGCTGTTAATGGGATAAGAAAAGAATATACAGAAGTTCTAGATAATAGAAAGGGTGAGAGTGTAATCAAAAGAAATTGGATGTTAGCATGCAAAAAAGGGAGAAAGAGACTCTGAGGGAACAGGTAAACAAAAGGAAAAGAGAGCAAGAGAAGTAAAGAAATAAAAACTTAAACTTTTTCAATAAGGAGAAAAAAGAAAATCTATAGAATAACAGTCATATAGTAATGAAACCTCCTGGTGTTCAGTAGCCTGATGCATAAGAAGTACCTGACAATGAGCTTCAAGCCTCCAGCAGGCGTCTCAGGATGGGATTTGCCCCACCTAAAGATCGGAGCTATGGCTTCCAGGATTATCCAAGTTGGCCGCTCTGGCTTCGAAATGTGTTGGCAAATGGGGAGCTGCAGCTCAGGGTGTGGCCGTGTTCAGCAGGAGGTCCTGGAGGCGGGATGCGGTTGGTCAGGCAGGGGTCCTGGAGGTCAGTGTGTTTGGTGTGGTTGTGGGATCCTGGAGGCCGGTTGCAATCATTTGGTCTGGGGGCCTGGTGATAGGGCACAGTCAGTTGTTCTGGGGATCCTGGTGGCAGGAAGCAGTCAGTCAATGTGAGGGCCCCAGAGGCAGGGAGTGATCGGTTGGGCTGAGGGATCCTGGAAACGGGGCTCAGTCAGTCCAGCCAGGGGTCCTATGGGGCCTGGCTGTTGTCTCAAAATGGAGACAGCCACATGTAATCAAGCCTGCAGGTACTGTGACAGAGATATACCAGGCAACAGCAGGCAGCTGGTGCTCCACTGGCGGTCGGCGATCATTTTGCTGACTGTTGTCGGACGATCGGGAGGTGAACCTCGTGCTCTGGGTGATGGTTAGGTATAAGGCAGGTGATGGACAGGTGAGAGGCAGGCAAATGGCAGATGATAGGTGAAAGAAACACATATCCTCTGCTTGAAACCAGAATTATGGAGTGACAAGGAACGCAGCCTCCCTCTAGTCCTCCATCTTGGATCTTCTGAAATAGCTAAAAGGGACAGTGTCTATTTTAGAGGTGATGAAGGTGTTCTAACTTGACCCTCATGATACCCCCACATGTGTATGGGTAGACTAGAAACTACTAAGGTGTAAACTTTCAAAGGGTGAATTACCTGGCAAGTCAATCATATGTCAGTAAAGCTGCTTGGGAAAGCTAATCAAACAAATATCAGATATCAAAAATATGTTATCCTCTGGTTCAAGGTGCAGGAGTGATACGGTACACAATGAATTGTAGGTTCTAAAAAGTCATAGAGAAGGATGCGTCTTTGTTTCTCTAAAGTGAATGAAGTTACTGTGAGGTATTGAGGGTTGGTTGGTTGGTTGGTTTGCAGGGCTGGGATGGAACCCAGGGCCTCCTGTACACCAGGCAAGTGCTCTATTACTTAGCAACACCTCACAGCCCTGGGCGTACTTTGTGACTCTGGTGAGGAAGGGAGATTTACACTGTGCTACCTGCACAGTACCGACCTTGAGAATTCCCCACCCTCTGTTCTTCACAGGCACGTGTGTAATGATCATGCCTGAGAGAGGAACTCAATTCTAAGGGTCATTTCAAAACTTCTTTCCTTTATCATATTTTATCTCATAATATCTATAAAACATTCTACATTCTATCAAATATAGATAATATAAAAACAGGACTTTAGTTAGTTTAATATATATAATTAACAGAGCTAATAACTTCTAAGTAATAAATTCCTATATTTTTCGGTACACTACATATTAATGTCTACAATATACTTAATCTTAATGTAAAACATATTATATTGTGATATCCTTCAAGATATTGTATTAAAAAGAAATAAAAAATTTCGTAAAGTAGCATCCTCATAATTTAATGCAGGCACTCAAGTCCAATAAGCTCAAGCTTTTCTTAAATTTGAATGCTGTATTAGTTCAACTTAATTTTTATTCTCTTTGTCTGTTTCTAGACTCAACCTTAGCTTCATCTGGTTGACAGATTTTCTCCAGCCAGAGTCTGTGCTCAGCTCTCTGAACACAAATACAGAACAGAGAAAATATTATTTTCTCCACGTGAACTGAGAGTGTAGACTTTAGGAACACAGCAGTAGTGATCACTAGCCATGCAGAGCGTGGGCCAGGCTTGGGGTGCCCACCTGCAATCACATCTACTCAGGAGATGAAGCAGGAGGACTACACGTTTGAGGCCAGTCTGGACAGCTTAGCAAAACCCTGTCTCAAGGTACATAGAAAGGGCTGGGGCTGGAGCTCAGGGGTAAGCACTGGGCTCAATGTCCAGTGTTCAAAAGAAAATAAAGAAATGAGTGTGGGCTGGGGCTGGAGCTCCATTGTAGAGCACTTGCCCAACATGCACAGGGTCTTGAGTTCCATGCCCAGCACTGAATGGAAAGTAATTAAAGAGTGGAAATAGACATCCCAACATGTCTACCAGTACATGTCTCGAAAGGAAAGATTCCTGTGATGAATCCTGATGTCCTGCAAGTGACAATGCAAGTCTTTCTTGGAGATCGTGGGGACTCTGAGGATACTCTAGGAATGATGAAGACTTCCAAGGGATTTATCGTCCTCACATAATGGTGCACACCTGCAATCCCAGCTGCCTAGAAGGCTGAGGCAGGAGGATGACAAGTTCCAGGTCAGCCTGGGCAACTTAATGAGAGACTCTGTCTCTAAATTTTAAAAATTTAGAAGGGCTGGGGATGCAGTTCAGTGATCAAGTGCTAGGCTAGCATGTGCCAACCCTGGATTCAATCTTCGGTAATGTGAAAAACAAGGGAAAAGGAACTTATTTACTTTTCCAATTATACTTCTTGCACAATCGTAAATTAACTCTCTTCACGCCTGTGAACCCATACAGATACTGTACATATCGCTAGAGTTTGAATGTCCGACATTCACCTATTGCCCTGGGGATGGTATTCATGGGTGGGTCTTTAAGAGGGAAGAGGCTATGCGCACTACACCTCATGAATGAGATAAGGCCCTTTTGAAGAAGCTTCCACAGAGTAGGGGTAGAGGTGGCAGGGAGGGAGACAGGGAGGAGCTGTGGAACAGACAAGTGACACGTCATTTCCTCTCACATTCGTTGCCATGTGTCATGTCAAAGGAAAGGCAATGCCCTTGGATGTCAAATAGAAGAGGATGACCAGAGATACTCTCAGTCACCAGTGACGTTCATCCCAACAGTGCACACAACCCCCAAACCCACACTAATGTCTGTGCTGCCTGCTAGGGAAGATTTGGGCTCAGGTCGAGTTCTGGGCTTCAGTCCTACTTTTGCCACTCGATTCAATTCCTCTGTAACTTTGCAAAGTTTGCTTTGTTTTGTGTCCTCTGCGTGTGTGTGCAGCACGCTCGCTCTCAGAGCCTCACTTTCCACTTCTAAAAGGGCAATGGTCTCATCTCCACTAGGAGGACTGTAGAAGATAGTACACAGGGAGTAATGAGCACATAATTAATACAGAATAAGCACTATCATGTCAGCCATATTTTAATTTGTATTTTAATCTTACTCATCCAGTATGACAAGAATAGTATTGAGAATTCACACACACACACAACACATGCAGTCATGGAGAACTGAATTAGGTGAGCGACCCACAGCCTCAGATCCCAATGGCTTCACTGGGATAAGACAGCTACCCTCACTGCTTCAAGTTCGCGTTTAAAACTCCCAGTGTGGAAGCAAGAAGCGTGATGAGGCGTGTAGTGTGTGGACAGTAGAAAGGGCAGAGATTCCATCGAGGAAATCACTGGGTGACAAGTTGTGGGAGAGTGTATAAACCTAGGAGAGAATGAAGGCATAGATCCTCCAGGACTAAGAAAGAACAAAATGGTTTCAGAAGTACAGAAAGAAGAATTCCAGAATTGTTTTATGGTTACATTTTGTTTTTTGCCTTTGAAATGCACAAAACTTCTTAGTCTTTGTTCAACAGATGGAGCTCAGACAAGAGGCTGCTCTGCTGAGGAGTCTCCCCAGGGCCCCCTTCACATCCTCGTTCCTCAGGCTGTAGATGAAGGGGTTCAGCATGGGGGTGACCACAGTGTACCTCACTGAGGCCATTAAAACTTTCTAGGAAGAACCAGTGACCACAGAAATTAAGGAGACCCCAACACCTGTGCCATAAAATAAAGAAATGACTGAGAGGTGAGACCTGCAGTGACAAAATAGAATCCCAGCAAATGGACTCACAATCCCCACTGCCTACTTTAAGCATCTCATTTTTCTCTTTCCCCTCCCTCCCCCGCTCCCCCTTCCTTCCTTCCTTCCTTCCTTCCTTCCTTCCTTCCTTCCTTCCTTCCTTCCTTCCTTCCTTCCTTCCTTCCTTCCTTCCTTCCTTGTTTCTTTTTCTTCTTTTCCCCAGTCCTAGAAAGCCAGGCATGGCAGCACACACCTGTAATTTCAGTGACTCAGAGGCTGAGGCAGGAGGATCCCATCTGAGGCCAGCCTTGGCAACTGAGTGGGACCCTATCTCAAAATAAAAAATAAAGTGTGGCATTTGTGGTGGTGCATGCTGGTAATCCCTGGAGCTCAGGAGGCTGAGGCAGGAGAAGGGTGAGTTCAGAGCCAGCCTCAGCAACTTAGTGAGGTTCTAAGCAACTTGGTGAGACCCTGTCTCAAAGTAAAATATAGAAAGTGTTAGGGATGTGGCTCAGTGGTTAAGTGTCTCTAGGTTCAATCCCTGGTACCACTACTACTACTAGTAATAATATTAAGAGCTGAGGATGTAGCTCAGTGGTACAGCACCCCTGGGTTCAATCTCCAGTACCACTAAAAAACAAAAAAAAAAAAAAAAACAAACAAAAAAAAATCACCTGGAAGACTTGAACCAGACTGGCCCTATCCCCAGAGTGTGTCATCAGTAGGTCTTGAATTGAGTCTAAAGGCCTACATTTCTCTCAAGTGCCGGGGATACCATGCTGCTGCTCTGAGAATGCTACTGTTTAAAATTTTATTCATTCATTACATTGTACATAATAGTTGAGTTCATTTTGACTTAATCATACATGCTACAAGTTTCACTTGTTCCATTTCAGTTTCCAGTTCCTCCCTTTCCCTCCCCTCCTCCATCCCTCTATATTCCTTCCTCTACTGGGCTGCCTTCCACTCATCTACTTGTTTATTTTTAATTGCAAGAGTCCTACTTTGCGGGGCCCGGTGATGTATACCTGTCATCCCATGGGCTTGGGAGGCTGAGGCAGGAGGATCACGAGTTCAAAGGCAGCCTCAGCAATGGTGAGGCGCTAAGCAACTCAGTGAGACCCTGTCTCTAAATAAAATACAAAATAGGGTTGGGGATGGCTCCTGAGTTCTATCCTCTGTACCAAAAAATAAAAATAAAAATAAAAAACAAGTTCCACTTTGATAACTACGATACTAGCAAGGAACCAGGAAGGTGTTAGTAGGTGGTTTGGGGGTTGGAGACTCTTATGAAAGAACTACTCAGGGAACACCAATTCTTAGTGACCTCAAGAAAGTCACTAGTTTCCAAAAGGAAGGGCCATCACAGCTGCTGGTGACAGAAGACAGTCACAATGAAATCTAAAAAAGAAAGAAAGAACCAGAGAAACAAACTCTAGAAGTTTCAAAGAGTTTCCATGGGACATTATCAGCCATGTGAGTTCCATTTTTGTTCCTTTCTGTGCTACTTTTCAAATCCCTCTTCCCACATGCAGGACTCACTCACTAGGACAGGGTGACCCTCCCTCTACCCAGCTGGTGTGGCATTAAAAAAATCGTACAGCCTTTTTCCTGCTCCGACAGTCAGATGCCGAGGACAGATTCCTCCAGAGAATGGCAGGAAGATGAACTTGTCCTGAAGTCTTCCCAGCTCACGTTCCTAAGAGGCACGGCTATGTTCTCCTCCGGGTCAAGCATCACACAACTATAGGTGAGCAGTTCCAGGTTACTTGAGCCCTGGGAAGCTGATTTTTTATCCTTGCTAATTAAATACATTGTTCCTGGGATGTAGTCTGCAAGCCATTCGGCTCTCTTGGGGTAAAGAACAAATGGGAGAAAGGAACAAGGCATTCTGAGTATTTTCAAGAAGTCACCTTTGGAACAAGAAAGAGAGAGCCAGGTGTGCTGGTACACCTCTGTCATCCCTGACACAGGAGGATAACAAAATTGAGGCCAGTCTGGGCAACTTAGAGACCCTATCTTATAACTAATAATAATAATCATAACATTAAAAAGGTTGAGAGTGTAGCTCAGTGGTAGTGCATTTCCCTAGCATATAAATGCTTTGGGTTCAATACCCAGTACTCAAAAAGAGAAAAAAAAAAAAAAAGAAAAAGAGAAAGAGAATCATGATTGTTTTTTCAGTGAAAGGAAGTGAGACATCTCATGATTCAGAGGCCTGGATAATAAGGAAAGCAAGAGGCTTATACTGAGTTCTGAAGACATTCCTCCAATAACTATGACTTAAGTGCTTATCCATAATAATTTCTCAACTCCATTAAAGATGCGCTAAGAGGAACAATAGTGTTAACAGAAATCAGAAGGCCATACAGATAGAGATATATACCCTGTGACTACAGAGTCAGGATTTCTTGTTGCCTACGTTTGAGCCTGCTCATATTTACAGCTTTATGAGCTGAAGGATAGCGCAGGAAGTGAGATTAGGTTATTCTGCTGATAATTCTCTGTAGGGCCCTCTTGATGTCCTTGTTCCTCAGGCTGTAGATGAAGGGATTCAGCATGGGGGTGACCATGGTGTACATCACTGAGGCCACCACACTCTTTCTGGAGGAAGTAGAGACAGATGAACTGAGGTATACCCCAAGGCCTGTTCCATAAAATAAGCAAACAACGGCCAGATGAGACCCACAGGTGGAGAAGGCTTTGCACTTTCCCCCTGAAGACGGGATCCTCAGAATGGAGGACACAATTTTACAGTAGGAGAAAAGGATCCCTGTAATAGGGAGAAAACCGGAGATGGTACCAACAAGAAATATCACTATGTTATTAGCAGAGGTATCAGAACAGGTGAGTTTGAATAGCTGAGGAACATCACAGAAGAAATGAGGGATTTCTAGATCTTGGCAGAAGGTCAGTTGTGATACCATCAAGCAGTGTACCTGGGAGTCCACAAGGCTGGCAGAAAAGGACACCAGGGCCATCCAGCCACAGAGGCGGGGGTTCACGGTGACTAGGTAGTGTAAAGGCTGGCAAATGGCCACCAAGCGGTCATAGGCCATCACGGCCAGCAGTAGACTGTCCAAACATCCAAAAAGGAAGAAACAGGACACCTGAGCTAGGCAACCTGCATAGCTGATGGATTTGGTGTGTGTCTGGATGTTCACCAGCATCTTGGGGATTGTAGAGCTGCTGAAGCCGATGTCAGCCAAGGAAAGGAGGGAGAGGAAGAAGTACATGGGGGTGTGGAGGTGGGAGTCAGAGCTGACAGCCAGGATGATGAGCAGGTTCCCAAGCACTGTGACCAGGTACATGGACAGGAACAGTCCAAAGAGGATGGGCTGCAGGTCTGGATCACCTGAGAAGCCCAGGAGCAGAAAATGCAAGACACCAGTTAGATTCCTTGGTTCCACATGGCAGAGGCACCTTTTGGAAAATAAATAAATAAAGTTTGGAATATACAAAAGGAGCACCTTGGGACCCATGAATGTGTCTGTGTTGTGAATTTAAGCAGTTTATAATTAAAGTACACACACTTGAGGACCATACACATTAGCACTGTTTTTAGTAATGGCAAATACTTTCTCCTTTGAACTCTCTCTGCAGTTTTAATTCCATTAATCTCTGAATCTAAATCCATGAAAATCCACTTTAGAAACACTAGGCAGAAGAATCTATGGGAGCATGGGTATTTAGAAATCAAGAAAAGTCCATAAGCATTCTGGGTAGTGTAAAGGCTGTCAAATGGCCACCAAGTGGTCATAGGCCATCGCAGCCAGCAGTAGGCTGTCCAAATATCCAAAAAGGAAGAAACAGGACACCTGAGCTAGGCAACCTGCATAGCTGATGGATTTGGTGTGTGTCTGGATGTGGTCGCCTCCATTGATGGGAACACAAATGTGTTAGCTTTCTCTTATTAAAAGAAAATACCTGAGATAATCAATGTAAAAGAAAAGAGGTTTGTTTTGTCTGTTAGTTTCAGAGGTTTCAGACCACAGTCACTGTGTCCTGTTGCTTTGGGCCTGTGGTAACACAGTGAACATGATGGGGCATGTGGCAGAGGAGGCCTGTTCATCTTATGGTGGCCAGAAAGGAAAGAGAGAGGAAGGAGCTGGGGTCCTAATTCCCCTCAAGGGCATGCCCCAGTGACCTTACTTCCTTCCACTAGCCCCTCCTCTTAAAGGTTCCACTAACTCCCAACAGCACCACAGGTTGACAACCCAGCCTTTAACACATGGCCTTTGGGGGACTTGGATCCAATCTATAGTAATAAAGATTATTCTTCTCCCTTAAAAATTGTTCCAATTAAGGCGCTCCCCACCTCCCTGCCCCATACAAGGGATTAAGCCCAGAGGCAAATGCCAGGCAAATGCTCTACCTCTTAGCTACATCCCCATCCCTTTCTTTCCCCTCCTACTTCTCTTCCTCCTCCTCTTCCTCCCCCTTCACCTCCTCCTTCTTTTTTAAATTTCAAGACAGGTTCTGGTTAAATTGCCCAGGCTGGCCTCAAACTTGGAATTCTTTTGCCTCAGCCTCCCAAGTAACTGGGATTATAGGTGTACACTACCATGCCCAGATAAAGAATGCTATTAAACAATCAAATGTAATTAATTTTACCCAAATGCAGTTCCATAAATTCCTTTGTAGTGGGCTATTTATGAACACCCTTTCACGTCAGGCACAGTGATGCACACCTGTAATTCTAGCTAACCTGGGAAACTGAGGGAGGAAGATTGTAAGTTCGAGGGCAGCTGGAGAAGTAGCAAGATACTGTTGCAAAATAAAAATGGAAAGGGGCTGGGAATGATGCTCAGTGGTAGATGGCTTGCCTAGCATGTGTGAGACCCAGTATTCTCTAGTACAAAAACAAGAAACAAACATACCCCTTAACAGCCATGTAATAAAGAACCGACTGGGTGTAGGGGTACGCTCCTATAATCTCAGTGATTTGGGAGGCTGAGGCATGAGGATCATAAGTTTGAGGCCAGCTTGGGCAATTTAGTGAGATCCTCTCTCAAAAAAATAATTTAAAAAAGTAAAAAAATAAAGGACTGGGGATATATATATAGCTCAGTGGGAGAGCACCTGGGGGTTCAATTTCCATTACTGAAAGAAAGAAAGGGAAAGAGAGGAAGGAAGGAAGGAAGGAAGGAAGGAAGGAAGGAAGGAAGGAAGGAAGGGAGGGAGGGAGGGAGGGAGGGAGGGAGGGAGGGAGGGAGGGAGGGAGGGAGGAAGGGAGGGAGGAAGGAAGGGAGAAGTTAGTTAGGAAGCTTCACTTCCTCCTGCAGAGGCAGCAGGAGATGCCATCCACAGAAGCTCGAGCCCATGGGCAGGAGCCCATCCTCACCCATTGAAAGCCACAAGCTGTCCTCTTTCCTTGAACTCTCCTGCTATGTGCTCCACAGATAGGAAGCTTTTCTATAACGATTAAAATTTAATACTAACTTGTGTGTATTATCAGCATTCAGGTCAAAACCAGATTCCAAGTGGGGCTTCATGGTCTCTGCAGTGTGCACAGCCCTCCCTGCAGCCAGCTGTGCTATGGCTTCCTGACTTGCTCCATCAGCGGCTGCCCTGTACTTGGAGCTGCTGGCTCTGGATGAGCGTCTGCCTTGGGCTGTGCTATGCTGCATTGATTGAATCCTCTGACTCCCTCTTACAGATATGACCCACCTAATTAGAACTTCCCATAATGACCGGGGCTTGGCCTTCATCATGTCCACTTTCTCCGGGAGCACAGGTATGGTATTGCCTTGGTGACCTCATCTTCTGATGTTATTCACCTGACACCCTCCCCCAGGACCCACAAACATGCACAAAGGCCATAGCTCCTCTCTATTTTCATTTTATGAAAATCTCTTCCATTTCTAATATCACAGTATAAATCCCATTATATGGAAAGATAGATCCCATGGAAAATTCATGATGCAGACAAATCAAGCATCCTTATTTTTCTTATGTATTTTTCTGACAATGAACTATTCACCAGATATTTAGGAGGCATTCTTATCTACCAACTCAACCAAGCATTTCTCTTTCCTGGTCACTTCAGAGAGCCTGAATGGAGGGAAATGTCTGAGTCTTACTCATTTCTCTGACCATGTGAACATTTATGAAAGGATAGGCAAGGAAGCACCCAGTATCGCTGGGTATGGTGGTAGCACCTGTAAATCCAGCCCCTTGGGAGGCTGAGGCAGCAGAATGGAAAATCTGAGGCCAGACTGGGCCATTTAGAGACCTTGCCTCAAAATATTTTATAAGGAGCTGGAGATGTATCTCTGTGCAAGAGAATTTGCTGAGTAAGAGCAAAGCCCTGGGTTTAATCCCCACTTTTGGAGAAAAGAAAAAAAGGAAAGCACCCGTGTTTAGAGGTCAGTTGCCTGCAGTGATTCTGTGAACTGACTGAGGGTGAGCGATGCTCAGCAGGGATCTTGATTGTTTTGCTTGCCTGTGTTGTGTGGACCATGGTGCAGCTAGGGAATCAGAAATGAAGGAGACTGATCTCCCTCCAGGCGCTGCACCTGACAGACACAAGTATCCTTATTTTCTTATGGATTTTTCTGAGCAATGAACTTCTATTCACCAGATACTTAGGAGGTTTTTTTTTTTTTTTTTTGCATCGAACCCAGGGTCTTGTGCTTGCAAGACAAGCATTCTACCAACTGGGGCGATACAAGCTATCTCTCCAGCCCCGGAGGCATTCTTATCTACCAACTCAATCAAGCATTTCTCAGGAATAAGAAACTGGAGGTGGAGCTGCTCAGGCAGAGGACTGCTGAGGTGTCTTGTGAATGGGTTTATGCTCCTAGATCCAAACCTGACTTCACCCCCTTTGCCCCAGAACTTGGCAAAAATTAAGTGAAAGGCTTTGCTCCTTTCCTCAACTGTAAAACAGCAATAATGTGTGCACTTACACCTGGAGGTTGACTGTGCAGGTGAAAAGCAAAAAGCCACAGAGCCTGGCACCAGAAAACTCAGCGAAGTTTCCTGATCTTGTGGTGACATCATCATCACCCACACCAGCTTCATGTCCATTTTGAATGTTGGGGAAAATTGGGAAGTTTTTAAAAAAAAAAAAAATTTGTATCAATTTAATTTGCAACCATCAAAAACTGAAAACAATCCAAGTTTCCAAAAACTGATGAGTGGATAAGAAAAATGGAGGTATGTCCATAGAACAGAATATTTTTGGCAATAAACTGGATGAGATACTTATATAATCATCATTGGTTAATGTCAAAATAATTATGGCGCATGAAGAAAATCGGGGAAAGAAACTGGAAAAAACGCTTTAGGATTTCGATCATATAAAATTCTACAAAATGCAAACTAACCAATTTTAAAGGAAAATAAATCAATGATTAGTAGTCTGGGAAGGAAACAAAAAGTAATAAAATGATGAAGAAAATAAGTGAGTGATGTGTGTTCATCATTGGAGGGACCCCATCCTTGCTCAGGTGTGAGTGATGCCTGCAGAAGCTAGCCATGATGGGTCAGAACAGGACTCTGAATGACAGTTCTGCAGTCCCATCAGAAAGAGCAAACAAACCCCCCCCCAAAACCCCCACTGGCCTCGAAGATGACGTTTTGAATACTGGGGCTCTTCTGTCTGCCTTTTCCAACTGTCCTGCTTGTAAGGAGGAATCAGGGCACCCCACACTCTCTCCACCATCACCTCTGCCCGGGCACTCACTCACTGGGCTGCACTCTGTCCCTGTTCCATGACGAGGAATTTGGATCCACTGCTGTCCCCAGCTTGGTGAATGATGAGGGGCTCAGGGATAGCCGGAAGGCAGAGGCAGTCATGGACACCTTGATGCCAACAGTGGCTTTGAAAACAAAAGACATAGGCATAAGAGTCCACCAGACTGGGATCAGCAAGCTGAAAGGCTCCAGGATGCAGACTCATTATTTGTACTTACAGAAAGTGCACAGAGCGCTCCGTTACCCTAATTGTTCCACGTTCTCCCAGTCTCTGAAGACCTGCTAATTTTAATGGAAGAGTAAAAGGGAATTGCTTGAAAAGCAAGGGCTTGGGCCCTTTCTCCTCTAGGGAGAAAGCAGGCCTGCAACCTTTTGCTTCTTTTAAAACAAAATATGAGCAAAATGTGATAGTTTAATTTCTGACTTTTGAACTTGATATCTGTCTATTGTATTAACGAACCACTTGAGGAAGAACTGGGTTTTCTGTAACAAGAATCTGATACAAATTTCATTTTCCTAGTTAAGATTTATGTCTCTAAGAAACATTTTCTTCATTCTGTTCAGTAGTCTTTGCTTGGGAGTTGTGGTTCACTTGCATTGGATATTTATGGGGGCGCTTGCTTATTTACATAACAGCCCAAGTCCTGATTTTCCTTTTTTAAAGTGTGATGTTAGTATACTAGAAAACTACTGCTGATGAAATCAATTAAAGCCACAATTAAATGAAACAATATCTCCTGTTCATAGAATGAATGAATGCAATTAAAATGTCTACTAACCAAAGCAAAATACAGATCCAGTGCCATCCCAATTGAAATTTCCATAGCATTTTTCAAAGAAATAGAACAATTCTAAAATTTATAAGGAACATGAAAGTTTCTTGATAGCCAAAGCAATCTTGAGAAAAATGCACAAGAGTGGAAGTATCACACTTCCTGATTTGAAGCTACATTGCAAAGTTATTGTAATCAAAAGAGAATGGTACTGGTGTACCAGTATAATCAGACACATCAGCTCAGGGGACTGAACAGAGAATGCAGAAATAAGCTCATGTATATGAAGGTAGCTAATCTTCGATAAGGATGCCAAAGACACCCAATGGGGAAGGAAAGCCTCTTGAATGAATGGTATTTGAAAACCTATGTATCTACATGAAAAAGAATAAAATTGGGCTTAATGAAAAAATCAACTCAAATGGATTAAGGACTTAAAGGTAAGACCTGAAACCATAACACCTCTGGAAGAAGATGTAGAGACAAGCTTCCTTGACATTAGTTTTGGCAACAACTTGTTGGACATGACACCAAGATCACAGGCAACAAAAGTAAAAAATAATTAATAAAAAAGTGTGACTACATCAAACTAAAAATCTTTGTGATTTGAGTTCTTTGTTATTTTTGTTTTATTTGGTAAAAGAAATAACAAAACAAAAATACAGGAGACTGTATTTGCAAACCACGTATCTGACAAGAGGTTAATATCCAAAATATATAAAAGGAACTCATACAACCCAAAAGCAAGAAAATAAATACATACCTGGATTTAAGAATAAACAGAGGTCCTGAATAGGCATTTTTTTTCCAAAGACATAAATAGCCTCTGTAATACAAAAAGTTGCTTGACATAATTCATCATCAGGGCATGCGAATCAAGACCACAGTGAGATATATCCGCCCATCTGTTAGGATGACCATTATGAAAAAGATGGAAGATAACATGCCAATGAGGATGTGAAGATCAGGGAACCCTTGCACACTGGGGGTCACACTGCAAGTTGCTCAGCCATAACGGACACCACATGGGAGCTAAAACAACCATATGAACCAGCAATCCCACCTGGGGGGATATGTCCAAAATAAAAAAGAACTCTGTGAATCTCAGAATTCTCTATACTGTCATGTCATTGAAGCACGGTTCATAAGAACCTACAGATGGAACACACCTAGGTGTCTGTTGGTGGGTGAACAGATAAAAAAATATACAGGGTGTGTATGTAATAGTCAATATATTATTCAGCCATGAACAAGAAAGAAATCTTGCTAAATGAAATAAGCCAGACACAGGAGGAAACTGCTGCATGATTTCATGTATACCTGGGATCCAAAAAATTCAAACTCACAGAAAAAGAGTAGAATGGTGGTTTCTACAAGGTCAGGGTGGGGAGATGTTGGTAAAAAGGTATGAATTTTTATTTATAACATGAAAAAGTTCTGGAGTTTTATGCATAGCATTGTTATTTTGATTATTTGAAATTTACTGAGAAATCTTGTGTCTTCACAACACCTACACACAGTAACCACATGAGGTGATATATATGTTAATTAGTTTGATTGAAGTAATTTCACGATGTGTAGATATATCAAACTATTACACTGTCTACCTCTGTCTACCTTGAACTTACATAATTTTTGTCAATTTTGCTTCAATAAAACTGGAAAATTGGTTTTTTTTTTCTTGTCTACAATGCATTGTTGATGTACTTATAACTTGCTATTTTCCTTAAGTAATCTATGGTGTCACACCAGCCTGCAGTCACTCAGGAGTCCGCTGGTTTAAGACCTGCCTCCAAGCTCACCCTTGTGGTGGGTGGAGGACTCAGTTCCTGGCTGGCTGTTGGTCAAAGGCTTCCCTTAGTTCTTTGCTGTATAGACCTCTGCATGAAGCAGATCACATATGGCAGTTGGTTTCCATTGCAAAGAACAGATGGGTTAAGTAAAAACAGAAAACCAGAAAGAAGCCAGTATCTTTTTATACCCTAATTTCAAGAGCGGCATCTTGTCTGTTCTGCCACATAGCATTGGTTGGAAGTAAATCATCAGGTCTAGGACATGCTCAAGGAAATGCGTCTGCACAATGCCTTACGCACAGGAGGTTAGGTCTGTTGGGAACAAGTCAGAATCTACCTTACTTGTCCTTCGTTAGGATACTTGGTTCCCAGTACACTAAGATTCTGGAGACATTACCCCACTGCCCGGCAGAGCACTCAATCCACCATACCACCACGCTCTACCCAGTTTCCTGCAGCAGAACTGGCGTGTGGATGGAAATGGCCTCTGATCTTGGTATTTCTGAGGATGGCCTCATGCTGCTCCAGGTCATGCAGTCAGAAAGCCAACAGGGTTTCTTTTCCATCAGCAGGGTCTGTTCACTGACATCACATCAAGCCACTGTAATACTGGGCCCAAATTTGGGCTGGGGAGATAGCTCAGCTTGTAGAGTGCTTGCCTCGCAAGCACAAGGCCCTGAGTTTGATCCCCAGTACCAAAAAAAAAAAAAGCTGGGCCCAGATTTAACAAACCTCTCTGGGGCTTATGACTTTTGATCATGTGAAAAAAGTTCATCTTGTTGCAGAACAGGATGAAGCTAAAGTCGAGTCTACAAACAGACAAACAGAATAAAAAATAAATTGAACTAATATAGCATTCAGATTTAAGAAAAATTTGAGATTATTAAAATTGAGTACCTGCATTTGATAATATGGATATTAATTTATCAAATTATGTATTTATTTTGTCATAAGATTTGATAGGATATTATAGCATAATATGTATTATATTACTATGAAATACATAAAATTAATACATAGTGTCTGGTATAATATAGTAATTAATAAATAATATATTTTAATTATGTTAATTACATATTTTATGGTAGCTAATAGTCTACTATCCTGTTTTATGGTATTATCTGTGTTCTATGGAATATAGAATGTTTTCTAGGATATTATGAGATTCAAAATGAGGAAGGAAAGAAATTTTGAAATCAACTTTAGAATTCATGTCCTCTTGCAGGCACGCTCCTTAACCTCTGCCCATAAACATGGAGGGTAGGGAATTCACTGGTGCTGGCACTGGAGTGTAAATCTCCCTTTCTCACCAGAGTCACAGAGTACCTCCCAGGCCCGTGAGGTGTAGCTAAGTGGTAGAGCACTTGCCTGGTGTGCAGGAGGCCCTGGGTTCCATCCCAGCCCTGCAAACCAACCAACCGACCAACCCTCAATACCTCACAGTGACTTCATGCACTTTAGAGAAACAAATTCACATCCTTCTCTATGACTTTGTAGAACCCACAGTCCACTGTGTGCAATATCACTCAGGGACCCAAACCACATGATAATGCATTTTTTGATATCTGATATTAGTTTGATTAGGTTTCCTAAACAGCTTTACTGACATACAATTCACTTGCCAGGCAATCCACCCTTTGAAAGGTTATACCCTAATGGTTTCCAGTCTATTCAAACACATGTAGGGGTATCATGAGGGTCAATTTAGAACACCTTTATCACCTCAAAAACAGACTCTGTCCCTTTTAGTATTTCCTCCTTATCCCTTAAAAAGGTAAACAAAATACATAAAACAAATTGAATAGAGATTTGAAAATAAATAAAAACCATAGAGAAGTGTTAAGAAAATTTCTGAAAATTATATTGGTGGTGTATGTGTGCATAGTGTGCATATACTACATATTCCTAATTTTTAAAACTCCTACATCTATAGGAATGAAGTCCCCTTTGACTCTGACTCTCCTTACAATCCCCTATCTACCTTGACATGATTAATTCTCGTGAATTTAACATTGTGGACACCAAGTGATTCATTAAACCTTCAAAGATTGTTTAGGGGAGGCCCCTCACAGAGGAATGATTCTTCTGATTAGTCCCTTGTAGAAATTAAATATTCCTTAGGGGACACTTGGTACACTCAAATCAGAGCAAAGAAAACAGTTTTTTCCTTGGAGGAAACAAGTCCATCTCACCTTCTTTATGCATACACAGACCCAATACTCACTGAAAATTTTTCACTGTGCTCTCTGCTCTGTGCTCCAGGGGAATTTAATTGTTTGGAGACTGAGAAGACACTGGAAAGACTGAACGAGTGAGGAGCACAGAGAATTCAACCCCTGAGATGGTAGAGATCTTAAGCATGCCCCTTCTCCCCTCTCCTGACTTTCCTGCTCCAGGATCCTTGAAAACCCAGTGGGCTCCCTAGGACTGGCTGTGCAGAGAGACGTCTCCAGTGAGAGCCCCTGGAGAGAGTCAGCGTGTCCAGGGTGGCTGGTGGAGCCAGAAGGAAAGGGACGGTGGGCTCTGGGCTCTACTGCAGGACCAGGACCCTGGGACAGCCTGGTGTGGTCAGTCTGGGAAGGCCAAGGTCCTGCACATGCAAGGTGCGTTCTTTTCCTCTGAATCACCTTCTCAGGCTCTCATTCTGGCTCCTGCCTTGCTCTCTGGAATTCCCAGCCTGATGCAAGAGTCTGAAATGGCCATTCCTTGAAGGCAGTGCCTTCTGGAGAACCTTCCTGTCTTCTCCACTCCCTCCCTGAATGAGGTCCTTGTTGGTTTTCTTCTTTCAATTCATTTGTTTGTGAACTGCTCACTGAAGAGCCCTCCTGCGTGAGGTCTTGTTCTTATGTGACGGGCTGTTTCTTTGGGAATCTACCTGTGCCTGCTGTCAGACTGACTCAGTGACATCCCTGAATAGCTGCATGTTGTCCTTGGTTCACTGTTATCACCTGTTCACTCAGGTGGTGCAGTGTGATACAATAATGCAGCTATGCCTGGTGTTTGGCACTCAGGCCTCTTCTGATGGCATCTCAGGAGGACACTGATTGACAGTGCAGCAGCTCCCATCTCATAGGACAATCCCAGGCTCTTCTCACCTGCGGGAAAGTCTCTTCATGCCTTCCCCTGATGAGCAATGACCAGTCCTGCCTCTCTCAGCCCAAACATTCCTGTTTCAGAGAAGCCTCTGCTTCCAATCTTTGCAGACTGGATTGTGCTTTAGTGATTTTTTTTTTCTGTCTTTATTAATATGCACAGGCATGGCAGTTCTGATTCTTGATGATCTTTTCTTTCTAAGTCATAAAATTGGCCTTTTATTTTTTTCTGTGATGATTGGATTTACATATTGTTTGAATATTGGCCATCGGATTTCATCAATAGTTTATGTTGGTCATTAATTCTGAAGGTTTTAATATAATACATCTTGACCCAAGATCAGATGGGCACACACTGCCACACATCGCTTGTACTTGATTTTTTTTTTTTTGTTTTCAGTACTGGGGAGTGAACTCAGGAGAACTTTACCAGTGAGCAACATCCCCTAGCCCTCTTCCTTTCATTTTATTTCCTTATAATTTATTTTTCTGCACATATTCATTTTTTAGTGGTGGGGATTCAGCCCAGGGGCACTCTACCACTCACACATCCCCAGCACATTTTATTTTTTAATTTGAGGCTGGGCTGCACCAAGGCTGGCCTGAAGCTTGCAGGGCTCCTGCCTCTGAATCCTGAGTAGCTGGGATTACAGGTGTACGTCACGGTGCCTAGATTTACTTTTCACTGTGATGGTGGTGTATTTCTGTTTCTTCCTCTTATCTATGTCGTCTGCACACTTATTCTTTTTCTTGGAACATGGTGGGAATTCTTTGAAGAAGGAGCCACAGGGATCTTCACTAATTGTGAGTACTATTTGCATTTAAAACTGGAAACACAAATATTCTCTTGATTAGAATTTCACCCTGAAGGACTTCCCCCCTTAAGAGGGATACTGACACATGGTAGCCATGGGAGATAGATTTATTGCAATGTTAAAAACAGAAGCTCATGTTTATGAAATGCCTGTTATGTGTCACAGGAACCACAGTGGAGGAATTTCATGCACTATTCTGTTGAATTTCATTCTCCAGACACACCATGCAGTGGATGTTTATGACTCCTACTGTGAGATGAACAATGTAACGTGAGAGAGTTTAAATAATTTTCTCAAGTTCCCACAGGGGGCATGTTGATGAAACAATATTATATTAAATGAAGTCTACTCAAGAACCTAATCTGTAAATCCCAACTACATGCTGCATCTTGAGAGAGTTGTACATCCACAATAGGTAGATAGAGGAGGAGATTAATAGTGACAGAAATGCATTTTAAGGCCTTACAGGGTCCAAAGCAACTTTAAACCTCAAAAAAAAAAAAAAATAGTAGCATTAATAACCATACTCTTAGACAAAGAAAAAAAAAACAATTGTGGAGTGTGATTTAGCTGTCACAAATTAATAAGTTGTACAGTCAAAATGTAGGTTGAGCCCAAATTCCAGTGTTTAATCCATATTACAGTGGTATTAAAATGAATAACAATATACTTATCAAGAACACATGATGAAATACCTTAAAATGCTTTCAAAGGGTCATGAAAGGAAATTAGTTGATGTCCATAGGTTCAGATAGAACAACTGAAATGACTGAGTGAATGATACAGGGAGAAGACTTTCTGCTAAGTGGAAGGAAGCCAGGATAATGTCATCCACTTGAAAATGGAATGGAGCTATATTTTGCTGAGTAGATCACTGTCATCTGAAGGACTTCATGCAAGATGACTGGCACCCATCCAAGGGTGATATTGTAAAGAGATAACATGGGAAGGGTGAGTTGGTTCTTCTGTGCATGTAGCATTTGCCTCTTTCCCAGCAGATGCACCAGCTCTATGGAAGTGGGAAACTGCACAAGTGAATCAGAATTCCTCCTCCTGGGCCTCTCAGATGATCCAGCCCTACAGCCCCTCCTTTTCGGACTGTTCCTGTGCATGTACCTGGTCACAGTGCTGGGGAACCTTCTCATCATCCTGGCTGTCAGCTCTGACTCCCACCTCCACACCCCCATGTACTTCTTCCTCTCCAACCTGTCCTTGGTTGACATCTGCTTCATCTCCAACACAGTCCCAAAGATGCTGGTGAATATTCAGGCAGAGAAGAAAGACATCTCCTACATAGAGTGCCTGACTCAGGCATATTTTTTAAATACATTTGCTGCAATGGATAATTTCTTACTGACCATGATGGCCTATGACCGTTTTGTGGCCATCTGCCACCCCCTCAACTACACAGTCATCATGAATACCCAGTTCTGTGTCTTCCTGGTTCTGTTGTCTTGGCTCCTCATGTTCTTTGTCTCCCTTCTTCATATTCTACTTGTGAAGCGATTGACCTTCTCCACTGGCACTGAAATCCCACATTTCTTCTGTGGATTGGCTCAAATTTTCAAGGTGGCCACCTCTGATACCCTCACCAATAACATCGTTCTCTATGTGTGCACCACTGTGCTGGGTGTGTTTCCTATGACTGGGATCCTCTTCTCTTACATTCAGATTATCTCTTCCTTATTGAAGATGTCCTCCTCTGTGGGCAAGTATAAAGCATTTTCCACCTGCGGGTCACACCTCTGTGTGGTTGCCTTATTCTATGGAACAGGACTTGGGGTTTACCTCAGTTCTGCTGTGACCCAGTCTTCCCTGAGAACCATGATCGCCTCAGTGATGTACACTGTGGTCACCCCCATGCTGAACCCCTTCATCTACAGCCTGAGGAACAAGGATGTGAAGGGGGCCCTGGGGAGACTCCTCAGCAGAGCAACTTCTGGCCCTTGATGGATCACTGACCTCAGAATTCATGGAAAATCCATTCCATAATACAAATGTGAACTCGATTATCTAGGTTCATTTTCTTCTCTTGAATGCATGATAGTTTCCATTCCCTATGACTTCACTTGCATATAGTTTTGTATATTTTTCACTCTATCTACTGCTTTAGTGACCCATTTCAATTATCTTCCCTAACATGGTCCATAAAGTTTCAAGACTGGTAAGTTTTCTTAATGGAATTCCCAAATTTTCCAATTTGACATAAAGAACCTACATCAAATGCTATCATGGAGTTAGAGAATATCATGCTAAGTGAAATAAGCCCAAACCAAAAAACCAAAGGCCGAATGTTTTCTCAGAAATGCGGAAGCTATTTCACAATAAGAGGAAGGAGAATAGGGAAGAATAGAGTTACCTTATATTAGGTAGAGGGAGTGAAGGGAGGGACAGGGGTATGGGGAAGGAATGATAGTAGAGCGAAACAGACATTATGACCTCATGTATATGTATGACTGCAAGACAGGTATGATCCTGCAATATGTATAATCAGAAAAATGAGAGACTACACTCTATTTATGAACAATCTATCAAAATGTATAAATGCATTCTACTGTCATGTACAGCTAATTAGAACAAATAAAATAAAAATTAAAATAAATAAAGAAATGGAAAAAAATTAAACCTTTAGGTTACGCAGCAAAAAAACAAAAATGCTAGCATGGGTTTCTCAAAACTTATGGGTTGAATGTTGGTGTTCTTCAACTGCAAATGAAATGTATACTTATTTTCCCTAGAGATAGAATGAAAATCCTCAGAGTACTTACTATGTCTGCTCTGTACTCATTGATCTACATGATTGATTTTCTTACCTGCAAAGTGAACTTCCATCTATTTCTTCTCAGTCATATAAGTTCTGAAGGGAGGACAGGACCCCTTCGAGAGCAAGCCTGCACTGAGCACAAGCTTCTTCCTCTGCTGCCCTATTTCTTACTACAACTGTGCAGTGTGAACATGAAAGCAGCAATCTCCCTTTGAAAGTTGTGTGCTCTTGTGACCCTGGCCATGCAAGCCTCTTGTTGCTTCCTTCCTTGTGATCCCGCCAGTGTCCTTTCTCCTTTCCTTCTGTTTTCTACCTTCCTTCCCTAACTTCCTTGTTTTGACCATTTTATGAGGTGTTCTTAACTCTTTGTCTTTTTTCTATGGCCGAGTAGTTTTTTTCCTTCAGGATGCAACACAAGCTGCTCATCCACCCTGGCACTGATGGGAACTGGGTGATCTCCACCTTTTCCCTATTGTGAAGGGTCCTGCTTCCTGCAGGTACTCACACAGCCTGGCTTGTGCACAGCTGTGTGCTGCATTGACAGTGCCTTGGTGGATGACAGACTGCACACTCGACGGTGGTCCATAACTTCAGTCTCTCTAGTGAAAACACACCCATGCTGATTTTTGTAATGGCTCTGTGATGTTTGCACAATGATGAGACTGCCCAACAGGGCCCTTCTCAGGACCTACCCTCAGTGCTAAGCCATGCAAGACTCTGCTCAGGTGCTTGGGTAATAAATGCAGAGGGCTGAGACACTGGGTAATAAGGCAATGGCAGGTACAGCTTCTAAGGAATATCAAACTGATTTTCATTGTAGCTGGCATGTTTCACATGTATGTGGGAAGGTTCTGGCATCTGCATCCCTACACTGACTTGTAATTTTCAATTTGAGACAAACTAAAGGTTTCTATTGGCTGTGAAGCAGTATCTCATTTTGCTTTGGATTTGTGTTTCCCTGAGACTAAATGAGCAACTTTTCAGGGGCTCATTAGCAGGTGATGGTCCCTTTTTCTGGAAATGTCTAATGCAGTCAGTGCTCATTTCATAATTATGTAGGTTGTACCTTTGTTTCTGACCTGTAAGAGTTCATGGCATGTCCAAATACTTGACCCTGATCAGATATG
This sequence comes from Sciurus vulgaris, assembly GCF_902686455.1. NCBI lineage: Eukaryota > Metazoa > Chordata > Mammalia > Rodentia > Sciuridae > Sciurus > Sciurus vulgaris. The sequence goes on from NC_136477.1 coordinate 8,014,604, forward strand.
GTTTTGCCAGTATTTTCCCTTCGATATGATCTTCCTTTCTGTCAGCTAGGAAGGTTATTGTTGCTGATCGACTCATGGCTCTGTACCCTGAATTCTGTCAGATCCACCTCTAAGTGAGCTCACGCACCGCTTGCATTCCTGTGCCTGGCCTGTAACCCACAGCATGGCCCACTGGCTCCTCCACATTGTGTCAAATGCCCAGGTGGTCTTCCCCTTCATTCCACAAAGGTCTTTCATTGTGTATGTACAGCATGCTCCTTTATCTATTTGTATGATAATAAACACTAATGGAGATTCTTCACATTAGTTTTTGTGAGTAATGAGTAATGCTGTCCTGATCATGGGAATGGACATCTGTGTTGACAACTCATTTCATGTATATTTTACAAATACGCATAAGGGATAACCTCTCTACTGGTGTGACTTGATGTCTCTTTGTGGTTTTTCATTACCCAGATGATCAGTGAGGCTGAGGCCTTTTTTGTAAGCTGCTGGATACTTTAATCTTCTTTTGAAAAATGGCTGATATTACCTCCCTGCAGACCCAGGCTTCAATCACCTTGGACACAAACTATAGGCAAACGATAAAGCTTTGTTAATGGAAAAATTAATGTTCAAGAAAGCTTTGTGAGCCTGATATGGTGGCTCATATCTGAAATTCCAGTGGCTCAGGAGGCTGAGGCAGGAGGATCTCAAATTCAAATCCAGCCTTGGCAATTTAGCAAGGCACTAAGGAAATTAGTGAGAGCCTGCCTCAAAACCAAAAAAAAAAAAAAAGAAAATCTGAGGACGGGCTCAGGGCATAAGCACGTAGGGGTTCAATCCTCAGTACCAAAAACCGAAAACAAGACAAAAAAAAGAATTGGATAGAAAAAAGAAAGAAGCCTTGTCACATTGCTTTGTTCTACAATATCTTTGCCTCCAAACCTTAGTGGCTTAAGGAAATAGCTACGAGCAGCTCCTCTGAGTTTAGCCTCAGGCACCAACATGTCTCTGAGCTCTCTCAGAGTCTCAGTGTCTCTGGTGAAGGGGATACACTGAGGACAGGAGTGTCTCAGAATGTGGACAAGCCTGCGGGTAGGGTGCCATGTTTTCAGGTTGGGTGATGGAGAAGAATCTCCTGGAAGAACATGGGTGAGGATGGAAATGGAAAAAGGATGGAAAGTCCTACACATGCACATGGACTCAACTCTGCATGGTTTCCTGAAGACTGATCCTCAGGAGTCCTCTGGAAGAAGAGGGATGAGGAGGCAAGCCATCCACTTCGTGTAGGGTGGGCCTCCCTTCTTCTGCATCAGGTGCTTATGCCAAGGTTCCCACTTTTGGGCAGGACTGGGATTGCACCAGGTTCTCACACCTGCTAAGGAAGTGTTGTGCCACTACAATTCACACCGAAAATGACTCAGCATGCCCTCCTCCACCACACACAAGGGTGAGGGTTATAGCCACAGAAAAAGGTAGTTGTAGAAAATGGAAGTGAGGTACAGGCACTACCCAGTCAGTGCCATCTTGCAACTGCTTTATTTGAACATGGCTTGTTTGGGTGGCTGCGGGCCATTGGCTGAACCTGGCCTGCTTGTTCTGAGAAGATGAAATTGTCTGCGAGTCAAGTTAGGTTAGAGTTTGCTATGTTTGAAGAAACATTTAGGCCAAACATAAAATAGACACGGAGGCAGTTTTTGAACTTACTTAACAAGAGAGAGAACATGTTTATTTTTAAATGTTCATTATATTTGTTTTTTCTTAGTTTATTTTGATTAAAACAAATCATTTCCCATCACAGATCCTTCTTCTGGGTAACTCTTGTCTTTCCCCCATCAGGGGGAAAAAAGCTTTCCTGAATTCTTCATGCTTCTACAAAAAGCCTTTAGTTTCCTGGAAAACAGAAATGTGTAGGAAATGAAGATGGACAGCAGCTACTTTAACTTTCCCCAGAAATGTGTGGCTCTTGTTACACAGATGAGCCTTGCATGGCTTCTGTGGGTCCACCCACTTTGCTCATTTCCTTACCTCAGGCTGAAGTGCATTCGATTAAGGACCAGCTGGAACCAAACGCTAATTTTTCACAAAGCCAGGTATTTCTGAAGTGAGCCAAACTAAGAATAAAAAAAAAATATCTTTGTAGGTATTTGAAGCCTAAAACATTCCATGAACCTCACTGGACAGCTGTGACCTGTGGAAAGAGGGCCTGGCAGGGATAAGGCCCAATCTGCTCTGGAGCTTCCCCTGGGGCTCCAAATCCAGAGTTCCTGCTGTACAGGCAGCCTCACCACCTAGACACTGCACCATCCCATGATCTCTCTCTCCAGGACTCCACAGTAGCCTCTGGAGAGACCCCTGCAGTGGAGGAAGCCCCCACAGCACCCTGCCCAGGTGTCTTTCCACAGAGCTGGAGCAGCTGTGCCTCCTGACCACAGCCTCCTCCTCCATCAGCCCCCGAAGCCCTGAACCCTGTGGCTCTGGTCATAGGGTGAGGTTAGATCTGTAGCATTCTTTTTTATTAATTCTTTTGATCCAATATCAAAATGGTCTTTATCTCACCCAGTCAATGAGAAAAGCTGGGAGAAAGACTTCAAGTTAATATCTATGGTGTGTCCATGGGATGACCAAAAGGAAGAAGCCCAGAGTTGGAGACATTTCTAACACGTAAAAGGAGAAAAAAATGAGATTTACTCTTTTTAAGAGATAGTTACATTCTCAAATATTAGGATGAGAGCCCAAGAGCCTTCTTTTTTTGTTCTAAAGAAAATATTTTTCCTGCCAATCTAAGAACACATGAGGTGTTTCCATTTTCTAAGTTCTTTTTCAGTTTTGTTCTTTAGTGTTCTATAATTTTCATTGTAGAGGTCTTTCTCCTTGGTTAGATTTATTCCAGGTATTTTTTTTTTCTAGTTGTACACAGCATTCAGACTTATTTTGACATGATTATAAAAGCATGGAATAGAATTTTAAGATTATTGTGAACAGGGCCATTTTGCTGATTTCTTTCTCAGCAGATTCATCATTGGAGGACAGGGAATGTATTGATTTATGAAAGTTGACCTTGTTTCCTGCTCCTGTGCTAAAATGGTTTATTAGTTATAGACCTTTTCTGGTGGAGTCTTTTGGATCTTCTAAAAAATAGGATCATGTCATCAGTAAAGAGAGATAATTTGACTTCTTCTTTTCCTATTTGTATCCCTCTAATTTCCTTCTCTTGTCTGATTGCTCTGGCAAGAGTTTCAAGAACTTTTTGAATAGGTTTGGTGAGAGTGGACATTCTTGTTTTGTTTCTGATTTTAGATGAAATGTTTTTCATTTTTCTCCATGCAGTATGATATTGATATTTGATTTCTGATAACCTTTTCAATGTTGAGGGAAATTCCTTCCATCCCTAGTTTTTCCAGAATTTTTAACATGAATGTTGGATTTTATTGAACACTTTTTCTTCATATATTAAGATGATCATGTGATTCTTGTCCTCAATGCTACTTATGGTATGAATTACATCTATTGTTCTGTATGTGTTGAACCAACCTTGCATCCCTAGAATGGAAGTGACTTGACATTGGTACATGATCCTCTTAATGTGTTTTTTTTTGTTGTTGTTGTTGTTGTGTTTTGTTTTTGTTTTTTAGGTGCTGAGGACTGAACCTATGGCCTTGTGCATGCGAGACAAGCACTCTACCAACTGAGTTATATTACTAGCCTGAAAATCAGCCTCAGTATTTTTCTGGTTTTTTTTTTTTTCTTTTTGGTGGTGCTGGGGATTGAACCCATGGTTTTGTGTATGCAAGGCAAGCACTCTACCAACTGAGCTATATCCCCAGTCCCTTAATGTGTTTTTCAATGTGATCTACCACTACTTTATTAAAGATATTTTTTTTTTTAAACTAAGTTCATCGTGGATATTGGTCTGATGTTTTGTTTCCTTGATGTGCTCTTGGTTCAATATCAAGATGATATTGGCTTCATAAGAATGCATTTGACAGTGTTCCCTTCCTTTCTATCTCATGAAATAATTTGAGGAAGGTTGGTGTTAGATCTTCTTTACAGGTTTGGTAGAACTTGAGTGAGAATCCATCTGATCCTGAACTTTTCTTTCTTCTTGAATAGGCAGAATTATTATTATAGAAATTGCCATACTCCCAAAAGTGTTATACTGATTCAATGAAATTCCCATTAGAATACCAATGACTTTCCCTGTCTGCCCTGTCCTGGTCCCTGGAGCAACCTGCAGGCAGGAACTCACCGCGTTCAACATCTCTGGTAATAAGAGAAATGCAAATCAAAACTACCCTAAGATTTCATCTCACCCCAATTAGAATGGCAATTATCAAGAACACAAGCAACAATAGGTGTTGGCGAGGATGTGGGGAAAAAGATACACTCATACATTGCTGGTGGGATTGCAAATTAGTGCAGCCACTCTGGAAAGCAGTATGGAGATTCCTCAGAAAACTTGGAATGGAGCCACCATTTGACCCAGCTATCCCACTCCTTGGCCTATACCCAAAGGACTTAAAATCAGCATACTTCAGAGATACAGCCACATCAATGTTCATAGCTGCTCAATTCACCATAGCCAGATTGTGGAACCAACCTAGATGCCCTTCAGTTGATGAATGGATAAAGAAACTGTGGCATATATATACAATGGAATATTACTCCACCATGAAGAATGATAAAATTACGGCATTTGCAGGCAAATGGATGAAATTGGAGGATATCATGCTAAGTGAGATAAGCCAATCTCAAAAAACTAAAGGACGAATGATCTCACTGATAAGCGGATGAGGACATATAAGGGGGAGTAGGAGGAGTTAGCGTTAGGGTTAGGGTTAGGTTTAAGGTTAGGGATAAGGAGAGGGGTAAGAATGGAGGAAGGAAGGACTGTATAGAAGGAAAAGAGGGGTGGGAAGGGTGGGGGGAAGGGAAAAATAACAGAATGAATCAAACAATATTGCCCTATGTAAATTTATGTTTTTTAATTAAAATAAATAATTAAAAAAAGAAGGGCAAGAAAAGAATGAAAAGGAAAGGAAAGGAAATCAGTATTAGATCATAATTTCTTAAGAGATAGCTGTGGTTACAAGCACGTATGTATAACATCTATGCTCATATATTAAAAAATTTACTTTCAGGCAAAAAAAAAAAAAAAAAAAAGAATACCAATGACTTTCTTCATAGAACTAGAGAAAACATTCTCAAACTTTATTTGGAAGAATAAAAGCCCCAGAATAGCCATAGAAATCCTGAGGAAGAATTTTGATGCAGGAGGCATTGCATTACCAGATCTCAGATTATGCTAGAGAGTTATAGTTACTAAAACAGCATGATACTGGCATCCAAACAGACATGAAGACCAATGGAATAATAGAAGATATAGAAACAAATCCACATAGATACAGTTATCTAATACTCGACAAAGGTGCCTAAAACATGTTGGAGAAAAGATAATTTTAACAAGTGATCCCAGGAAGATTGGATAGCCACATGTAGAAGAAAGAAAGTAGATCCCTTTCTTTCACCCTACAGAAAATTCAACATAAATTGGGTCAAAGACTAGGAATTCAACCAGAAATTTTGCAAGTGCTAGGATGAAACACAGTCTTGACACTCAAAATATTGGCATAAGTTTTGACTTTCTCAACGAGACCCTTAAATTGGAAAATAAATAAATAAATATATAAATAATCAATAAGTGGGATAGCATCAAATTAATCATCTGCACAGCAAATGAAGGAATTAACATTATATAGAACCTGGTGCAATGGTAGATGCCTGTAATCCCAGTGACTTGAGAGGTTCAGACAGGACTGTAAGTTCAAGAGCAGCCTTGGGCTGGGGAGATAGCTCAGGCTCACAAGCACAAGGCCCTGAGTTTGATCCCCAGTTCCGCTAAAAAAAAAAAAAAAAAAAAAAAAAAAAAAAAAAGACCAGCCTCAGCAACTTAGCAAGGCCCTAATTTAGTGAGACTCTCTCTCAAAAGTGGGGAGTAGTGGCTTGGTGGTTTAGCATCCCAGAGTTGAACCCTGGTACCAAAAAACACCAAAACAATGTAAAGATCCTACAGAACTGGTGGGGGCGGGGGGACTTTGCCAGCTGTTCCCCCAACAGGAGATTAATATCCAGAATATATAAAGAACTCAAAAAACTTAACATTCAATAAAACCAAATAACCCAAATAATAAATGGCTCCCAAATAAACAGAGTTTCCAAAAGAAGAAATACAATTGGCCAACAAGTATATGACAAAAATGTTCAGTATCCCAAGCAATCAGGGAAATGTAAGTCAAAACTACATGGGGATTTCATCTCACTCCAGTTACAATGGCATTGGGAATACAAATAATACCAAATGCTGCTGAGAATGTGGGGGGAAAGGTGTATTCATATATTGTTGTTGGGACTGCAAATGAGCACAACCATTTTCAAAAGCAGTGTGGAAATTCTTCAAAAGACGAGGAATGGACCCGGCTATCCCACTCCTTGGTATTTATCCAAAAGTTAAAATCAGCATACTATAGTGATAAAGGCACATTAATGTTATTAGTGTTTGTAGCAGTAGAATTCACAACAGCTAAGTTATGGAACCAGTCCAGATGCTTGTGTACAGATGATGAATAAAGAGAATGGAGCTTTAGCCTAAAGAAAGAATATAATTATGGCTTTTACTAGTAAATGGATGGAACTGGTGAACATCTTGCTAACTGAGGAAACCCTAAAAGCCAAAGGTCAAAAGTTTTCTCTCACATGGGGCAGCTAGAAAAAAATCTGGAAATTAATGGTGGGAGGGACGAGATCCCAAGAAAATAGAAGAGAGATCAGTGGAGTAGGAGAAGGAGGTGGGTAGGAATGGGAAAAGGGAGGGATGGTGGAATAAAATTTACCAGGTCACACTATGTACATATATGGAAATACCTCAGTGAATTTTACCTTTGTGTATATCTATAAAGCACTTATTTTAAAAATCCTTTAGTAAAATAAAATATTTTCTAATTTACATTTAGAACAGGGAGGAGGCTATCATCTCAGTCGCTGCATCAACAAACAATAGCATTGCTGTCTTTTAGTTCTCTCTAGGATGTGGCCCACCACCACAAAGAAAAACCCCTGTCTCATCCTGTTCCCTGTGTGCTAAGGTGTGCAGGGCTCAAGCTGCAATGTCCTCTGGCTGTTGATCTGGTTGCATCAGTAAAGAACCTTTTCCTCCTGACCGAGGTCTCCTGTTCTTGTAATAACTCGATCAAATGAAGAATGCAACTGTCAGGCAGGGAACACCTGAGGCTCCTCACAGATCTAGACACACACCCAGCGATCTCCTATTATTATCCTTGTAATACACATCTGCAATATCTGGAGGTCAACTTCATCTCTGGATATTGGTGAAAATAAGCTTTTGCAGGTATTCCTGAGTCCATGACCCTAGAGTGCACCTAGTTCCATGTCTGGGTTTGTACTGGATTATTGAGATGCATGTGAATCAGAGAATGTTGAAGACTATTATTAGAAAAAGAAACACCCAAGGGACATCAGAAGAACATGTTCATTTATTTATCCAAACACGATTAATTTCTGCTGTCAACCAGGCAATGTGATAGCCACTAGGAATACAAGATAGACATGACCATTGACATTGAGATCTCAAAGTGAGAGAGACTCCAATCAAATTGCCTTGTTGATTTGTGTGTATACAGTGTGTATTTACTATACACCTGACTGTTTTTAGAATATGGCGACTATAGGGATAAAATGACTTTTGACTGAAAGCTGTACTTGCAATGACACCCCTGTCTACCTTGATATTATTGATCACCATGAAGTTAATATTGTGGATATCATGTGATTCATGAAACCTTTACAGTTTCTTTAAAGGGAGCACTTCAGTCAGGAAGAATTCTTGCATCATTTCTTTGGGGACATCTTGTAACTTTTAAATCAAACCAAGAAAAAAGATATTTTCCTTGGTGAAAAGAATCTATTTTTGTCTTATTACTGCTTACATAGACACATAATTGATGGAAAACTTTTCCATTGTGATACCTTCTGTGTACTGCAGGGCAGCTGAGTCATTTGGAGAGTACAAAGAAAACAGAATGATTTACTTAATAAGGTGCACTGAGAATTCAACCCCTGAGATGGTAGAAATTTTAAGCATGCCCCTTCTCCCCTCCCCTGTACTTCTCTGCTCCAAGCCTCTGAGAAAACCCAGTGGGCTCCCTAGGACTGGCTGTGCAGAAGGGACGTCTCCAGTGGTAACACTTGGAGAGAGTCAGTGTGTCCAGGGTGGCAGGTGGAGCAAGAAAGAAAAGGAAGGTGGGCTCTGGGCTTTACTCCAGGACAAGGCCCCTGGGACAGCCCAGTGTGGTCAGTCTAGGAGTGTGAAGGTCCTGCACAAGCAAGGTACTTTATTTTCCACTGACTCATCTTTTCAAGCTCCCATTCTGTCTCCTTCCCTTACTTGCTGGAATTCTGAAACTTAATGCAATATTCTGAAATGGCCATTCCTTGAAGGTAGTGCTTCCTGGAGAGTCTCCCTATCTCCTTCACTCCCTCTCATGAATTCTAGGTTCCAACCAGTTTTCTTATTTCAAATATTCTTATTTGTTAACTGCTCACTGAAGATCCGTCCTGCATGAGATCTTATTCTTATGTGACTGGAGTTTCTTTTGGAATTACCTGTGCCTGCTGTCAGACTGACTTCATGACATCCCTGAATAGCTGCATGTTGTGGGCGTTGTCATTGTCACTGTTGACTTCAGTCGCCTCCATATGTACCATTGTGATTTTTTGTGATGTTTGGTATTCAGGCCAGTTCCCTTCTCATCTCAGGAGAATACCGAATGATCCAAGTTGGAATATATACACTCTTTCCATGTTCATGAGCCAAACACGAATATTATAGTATGTAAATGTGGCATCTTCTATTTGCTGTGAATTTCCAACCATCATTTTTTATTGAGTTAAGAAGTTCCTTCCTATAATATATACTGTGAGAAAAATGAGAAATTACACTTCATTTATGTATGATTTATCAAAGTGTTTAAATGCATTCTGCTTTCATGTACAACTAATATGAAGAAAGAAAAAATTAAAAAAGATGTTCCTGTTGGTTTCCTCATGTCTGAGGATACTCTGGTCTGGCTGATAAGAACAGTAATGGCTGCTAAATCTCAAAGACATTTTTTGATTTTAATTATAGTTTTGAGTTCTCTTCATTGGCCTATTTCTTTTTGTGTTATTTTTGATATGAACTTAAATGACTTTCTCAAGATCATAGATCTCAGTCTTTGTTCAAATTTTTAAACCATAAATTTGTGTTTCAATTTTAAGATGATTTGGCTTATAAATGTTTGGATGTTTGAAATCCAAAGCTAAATATTTTGCCCATTGACTGCTGATTTCAATACAAAACATCCCTACACAACAGATTGGTCAAGTGGGCACATACTTTGATACATCTCTTGCATCTGATCTTAATGTTGGTGTGCTTCCATTTCTTTCTCTTACCAATAGAGTCCTCCTGCTTTTTTCTTCTTCTTGGAATAATTCACCTGGTTGGAATTCTCCCAAAGAAGGAGCGATAGGTATCTTCAATAAATGCAAGTGCTGTATGCAGTTAAAAGAGGTAACATAATTGTTGTATTTATATTGTTCAGAATTTGATCCTTAATGGCTTCACTGGTTAAGACAGGAAGTGAAATATGGTAACCTGGCAAGGCAAACTTATTGTTCTTAACATTGTTAACATTGTTTTTAACATTCCACCTTTATGAAGTGCCCATGATATGTCACAGGAACCACAGGATAACTATTACATTGTCTCAATTTCACTCTCTAATCCTTACCATTTAATGAATAATTATGCATCCTACTGTGGAGTGAAGAATATACATCTAAAAGAGTTGAAGTAATATTCTCAAGATCAGGTGCTGCATTCCTGAACCAAAATGATGCTAAGTGAAATCGTACTCAAGAAAATTTCTGAATGTCCCTCTCATAGTGATAACTTGAGGTAAAATAATGACAAATCATTTTTGAGATCCTCCTGTGCACAAGGCATTTTAAAACGTCACAAAAATAGTAAGAGTGCTAATCATTCATTTCCAAACAATAGGAGTAGACTGAGGGAGTTAGTAGAAATTGTGATGTGTCACATCACATGGTAAAGTTTGGTTGGGCTGAAACTCCATGTTCAGTGACTATTACAGAGCCATGAGAATTAATAAAGTATTGGGATTATTGAAAAGAGATGAGGCAGTTTCTGCAAGTATCTTGGAAGTTTCACACAAAAGAGAAATTATGTGATGCTCATAGATTCAGTCAGGAGAATTAAAGCCAGTGGATTAAGGACAAAAAGGGAGACCTCCACTAAACTAAAGAAAGTCAGGATAATTACACACATTGAAAATAGAAACAGGCTGTTACTTGACTGAGTGAATCACAGTCAGTGGGCAGGATTCAACAGAGGATGAAGGATGTCCACCCCAGGGTGACACTGTAAAGAGAAAATTACCTGAGGTGACATTGGCTATTAATTAAACATCACACTTGCTTCTTTTCCCAGCAGTTACAACAGGTATATGGAAGCAGAAAACCATTCGTGTGTATCACAATTCCTCCTTCTGGGCCTCTCAGAGGACCCGGACCTGCAGCCCATCCTCTTTGGACTATTCCTGACCATGTACCTGGTCACAGTGCTTGGGAACCTGCTCATCATCCTGGCTGTCAGCTCTGACTCCCACCTCCACACCCCCATGTACTTCTTCCTGTCCAACCTGTCCTTGGCTGACATCTGCTTCACCTCCACCACGGTCCCAAAGATGCTGGTGAATATCCAGACACAGAACAAAGACATCTCCTACACAGAGTGCCTGACGCAGGTATGTTTTTTTAATATATTTGTTGGAATGGATGGTTTCCTACTGACCATTATGGCTTTTGACCGCTTTGTGGCCATCTGCCACCCCCTGAACTACACAGTCATCATGAATTCCCACATCTGTGTCCTCCTGGTTCTGACATCTTGGCTCATCATGTTCTGGGTCTCCCTCATTCATATTCTACTGTTGAATCGACTGACCTTCTCCGCTGGCACTGAAATCCCACATTTCTTCTGTGAACTGGCTCAACTTCTCAAGGTGGCTGACTCTGATACCCTTGTCAATAACATCTTTACATATTCAATGACTTCCCTGCTGGGGGTGTTTCCTATGACTGGGATCCTCTTCTCTTACTTTCAGATTGTCTCCTCCCTATTGAAAATGTCCTCCTCTGTAGGCATCTATAAAGCATTTTCCACCTGTGGGTCCCACCTCTGTGTGGTCACCTTATTCTATGGAACAGGACTTGGGGTTTACCTCAGTTCTGCTCTGACCATTTCTTCCCAGAGGAGCATGATCGCCTCAGTGATGTACACTGTGGTCACCCCCATGCTGAACCCCTTCATCTACAGTCTGCGGAACAGGGATGTGAAGGGAGCCCTGGGGAGACTCCTCAGCAGAGTAGCCTTTGGTCCTTCTTGTATCACTAACCTCAGAACTAAGTGGACAGTGCAGATACTTAAGCTATTGCTGTGAATTCACATATCCTGGCAACTTGACATAAAGAACTTAGGCCAAATGCTGAAATAATTTCCTCAAAAATCATTCCTTAAATTTTGATATTCTTTACATTAATTTGAATATTTTTATTTTCCCCAAGAGAATGCAATGAAAATTTTAAGAGAAAAGAGCTTATCGTATCAGGACTATGCTTGTTGCTTTCCCTCTCTGACTTCATTTATCCTGAAAAGATGTCTTTGGAATATTTTCTCTCTTTCACTTATTCTCTGAAGAGACTGAGATTGGAAGTGACTAAACCTGTAAGACAAAACTGAGGTAAAGTCCTACACTTGCTAACACACTTTTCATAACAGCAATGTTTGGATTTTGAACATGAAATTTGGAATCAGGCTTTGAACACAGATTTGTTCATATGACTCAGTGATAGAATGACTTTGCTTCAATCTCTGTGATTCTTGTCTTCCTTCCTTCCTTCCTTCCTTCCTTCCTTCCTTCCTTCCTTCCTTCCTTCCTTCCTTCCTTCCTTCCTTCCTTCCTTATTTTGCATCTTCCTTTTGGTAGTTTTATTGGTTAGCGTTACTTTTCTATCACTGAATATTTCACTTAATGTATACTCAAAAGTTGTTTTCCCATTCCTTCCTTGATGGACATGTGGGTAATTTACATCTTGAAGCTGTTGTGAATAGAACTGCTAAGTATATGCATGAATGTTTATGTTTGAGTAGAGTCACATGCTGCATTAAGGAAGCTTTGGTCAATGACAGACCTTATATATGATGGTGGTCCCATAACACTAGATGGCCTTGTGATGTCATCATGATGATGATTTATCTAAGTGCATTGTAGGATGTTTGCATGATGATGAAATTGCTTAGGAGCACATTTCTCAGAACCTGTCCTCATTGTGAAAAACTATATTGTTGTTAGTTTTTTGGGTAATATAAATAGGAGTGGAACAGCTTGGTCCTACGGTACATGTAAAATGTCACATTTTATATTCAACTGTGAAGGTTCAGGTATCTGAACATCCTTGTCAATACTTATAAAAAGTAGAGCGCTCCATAGTCTGTGACGTACTATCCCATTTTGCTTTTGCTGCTTTTGCTTTGCATTTCCCTGTGACTAGTTGAGCATCTTTCCAGGTGTTTATTGGTAGTTGATTTATTCTTTTGTAGGGAAATGTCTCATGAAGTCAGTGCTCATTTAGTAATCGTGTAGATTGTATTTTTGTTCCTGACAGTTAAGATCATTACATCTTGAGGATGCTCAACTCTTATCAAATATATTTTCTCAATATTTCCCCCATATGTATGATATCTTTCCCTTTGTCTCAACTCTGACATTTACTGTTATTGATTATGCTCCTCATGTTGTAGTAAACACCACAATTCTCTCAGTTTTGTGCCTGACCACTGTTCCATTGTATGTATGTACATTTATTTATCCAGTCATATGACAATAAAAAATTAAGTTGATTTCATACTTTGAATACTGTGAAAAATATTGCTACAATAATGGGAATGTACACATAATGTGAATACTTTTTTCACATCCTTTTGATTCTCATGCAAAAATGGAATGTCCGGATGTTATGGTGGTCTATTTAAAATTCTTTGAAAACCTGCTTTCCATAATTTTTACATTTATTTACTTTGCCAAAAGTAAGTTTCAGAGATCCCTTTTCTTCGTATCCTCACCAACCTTTCTTTTTTCTGAATTTCAGGTTCTCCTGCTGCAGCCTCCTGAGTTGCTAGGATTACAGGTGCATATGTTGAGGGTTTTGTCATAAATCTGCTGGACATTTGTATCTTTTTTGAGAAATGGTTACTACTGCCCTGTAGACCAACTCTTCTGTCACAATGAACACAAACCTTCTTCAATCCATAGCACTTTGTTTAATAGACAATTAGTGATCAAGAAAGTTTTGTTACATTGCTTTGTCCTCTGACTCTAAACGTTTGTTGCTTAAGGAAGCAGCTGCTAAAAACTTCTCATTTTGGCCCAAGCCACTGTGTCACTCAGCAATTCTCTCTCAGTGTCTTGGTGATTAGTGAGGGCTTGAGTGGGGCTTCCGAGAGATGATTAACATGGGGTAGGGAGGCTTTGATGGGTCCATCGGTGAATAGGGTGGTATATTTTCAGACTGGGTTTGGGAGAAGAATCACATGGACGTGTACAGGTGATGGAATGGAAATAAAAGAATGGGAATTCTTTTGCAGGCATGTGTACTAAATTCTCTGAATGGTTAAAAAGAGTTATTTTCATGAGTTCTTTAGAAGAAAAGGGAAGGAGGTGAGTCAACTGCCATTTATGTATGAGTGGGTTTATCTTCTTCCCATTGCAATTCCCTTCTCTTTATTTCAACATTTTTGTAGTACTGTGGGTTGCACCCAGGTCCTCATACATGCTTGGAAAGTACTCCACCACTAAGCTACATCCACAGCCCTTTCCTTAGTCAGCTGTCCATTGTCTCTTGAGGTAATTATCTAACTCCTAGCTGTTCAATCTTGTTGCCACTAGTTATATTTGTTTATTGTCTTATAAGTAAATTAAAATGACAATTTCAAAATTTACTCAGTCATGTTGATCACATTTCAAGTGTTCACTAAGTCCATTGGTAAATGGCTATCAAGTGGACACTGAAGTTTTTTTTTATCTTTTTTCAAGATTTTGTTACTCAAAAAAATTTACTTTTATGTAACATACTTTATTTATTTGCACATTATAACTATATGTAATTTTGGGGATCATTTTGATATAACCACACATGCATGGAATATTATTTCAGTCCCCATTACTTCCTCACACCTTTCTCTTCCCCCTCCATTTCTGTTCCCTCTTCTCTACTCCACTGGTCTTCCCCCTGTATTTATTGTTTTAGTGAATTGGTGTTTTATAGGTACATATAATTACATAATGACATTCATTTTTATAGCTGAGTAAAGTTCCATTGTCTATATATACCACATGTACTTTATCCATCATCTGTTGATGGACATCTGGGCTGGTTCCAATCATGGTTCTTGTGAATTGTGCTGCTATAAACATTGATGTGCCTGTATCATGATAGCATGCTGATTTAGTTCTTTTGAATAAATACCAAGGATTGGGATAACTGGCTCATACAATGGTTCTACTCCTAGTCTCTTGAGGAATCTCCATACTGCTTTCCAAAGTGACTCTACTAATCTGCAGTCCCATCAACAATGGATGAATGTTTACTACCACATCCTCATCAGTACTTATTATTATTTGTATTTTGATGATTATCATTCTAACTGAAATAAGATGAAATAAGAAATAAGATGAAATCTCAATGCAGTTTTGATTTGCATTTCCCTGATTGCTAGGGTTGTTGAACTTTTTCTTCATGTGTTTGTTGGCCATTTGTATTTCTTATTTTGAGAAGTAGCAGTGTAGTTCTTTTGCCCATTATTGATTGTTTTTTTTTTGTTGGTTAGTGTTATGTTTTTGAAGTTCTTATGCAACCTGAATATTAATGCCCCATTGGAGGAATAACTGGCAAAGATTTTCTCTTATTCTGTAGGCTTCCTCTTTACCCTCTTGTTTCCTTTGCTGTGCTGAAGATTTTTAATTTGATGCCATTCCACTTATTGATTTTTTGGTTTTATTTCTTGAGCTTTGGGGATCTTGTTAAGAAAATTGGTGCCTGCTCCAATTCATTGGAGTGTTGACTGTACATTTTCTTCCAGCAGTTGCAGTTTCTGGTCTGATTCCAATGTCTTTGACCCATTTTGAGCTGACTTTTATGCAGAGTGAAATATAGGGATCCAGTTTCATTCTTATGCATTACATTCTTCTACTGGATATCTATAGATATGCAGTTTCCCTAGCACCATTTTTGAAAAAGTCTATCTTTTCTCTAACATATGTTTTTGGCACTTTTGTTAAATATCAGCTGACTATCTATGTGGGGTTATTTCTGTGTCCTTTATTCCACTAGTGTCCAGGTCTGTTTTGGTGCCAGTACCATGCTGTTTTTGTTACTATAGCCCTGTCGTATACTTTGAGATCTGATATTGGGATGCCTTTGACATCACTCTTCCTGCTCAAATTGCTTTGACTAGCCTGGGTCTCTTAGTCTTCCATATGAATTTTAGAATTTTTTTCAAGGTCTATGAAGAATGTTATTGGTATTTTGATGTTGAATACTCTGAAGTTTTTTGAGCCTTTTGTAATATGGCCATTTTGACAATATTAATTCTGCCTATACGAATAAACAGGTCTTTCAATCATTTAAGACCTTCAATTTTTTCTGCAGTATTCTATAGATTTCATTACAGAGGTCTTTCACCTCCTTCCTTAGATTAATTCCTAATGTAATGGTTTTCCTAATTTCTTTTGCATCCAGTTCTTATTGGAGTATAGAAGAGCGATTTATTTATGTGTGCTATCTTGTATCTTACTACTCTACTACATTTCTTTATCAGTTCTTGAAATCTTCTGATGAAATTTTTGGGTTTTCTAGATACAGGAGCATTTCTTCAGCAAACAGATAATTTGACTTCTTTCCCTATTTGTATCCCTTTAATTTCCTGCTTTTGCCTGATTTCTCTGGATGGAGTTTTGAGAAGTATGTTGGATAGGAGTGGTGAGAGTGGACGTTCCTGTCTTGTTCCTGTTTTTAGAGGAAATGCTTTCTGCTTTTCCCTATTCAGTATGATGTTGGTCATGAATTTGTCATATACAGCCTTTATCATGTTGAGGTAAGTTCCCCCTATATAGTTTGTCATCTGTTTTTAACATGACTGGGTGCTGGATTTTGTCAAAGGCCTTTTTAAAATCTATGCATATAGTCAAGTGATTCTTTTCCTTAATTCTACTTAGTTGGTGAATTACATTTATTGATTTATGTATGTTGAAACACCTTGCATTCCTAGGATGAAACCTACTTATTCATGGTATACTCTCTTCTTAATGTGCTTCTGAAATTAGTTTGCCAAAATATTTATTAAGGCTTTTTGCACCTGGGTTTATCAAGGATATTGGTCTGTAGTTTTCTTGGTGTGTCTTTGTCTGGTTTGGGTATTGACATATGAATTCAGGAATGTTCCATACCTTTCTATTTCCTGGAATAACTTGAGGAAGACTGGCATTGGTTCTTCTTTAAAACACTGGCAGAATTCAGCTGAGAACCCATCTAGTCCTTCGTTTTTCTTTGTTGGGAGACTTTTAATTGCTGCTTCAATCTCATTGCTGAATAT
Organism: Sciurus vulgaris; assembly: GCF_902686455.1. Classification (NCBI taxonomy): domain Eukaryota; kingdom Metazoa; phylum Chordata; class Mammalia; order Rodentia; family Sciuridae; genus Sciurus; species Sciurus vulgaris. The sequence continues at coordinate 8,031,375 of NC_136477.1, forward strand.
TGGTCTGTTTACATTTTCTATATGCTCATGGGTTGGCATTTGAGCAGGTCATATGTGTCCAGAAACGAGCCCATTCCTTCTAGGTTTTCCTGTTTATTGGGGTACAAATTATCAAAATTAGTTCCTAATGATCCTCTGGTTTTCAGAACAAGTCTGTGATATCTCCTATTGTATCCCAAATTTTGTTTATTTGTTTCTTCCTCCTCTCTCTCCTCTCTCCTCTCTCATTTAGTTTGGCTAAGGGATTATTGATTTGGTTTATTTTTTTCCAAAGAAGCAACTCTTTGTTACACTGATCCTTTGTATTGATTTTATTCTCAACTTAATTAATTTTGGTTTTCATTTTAATAATTTCCTATCTTCTACTGATTTTAGAATTCGTTTTTTCTTCCTTCTCTAGGACTTTGAAGCATAACATCAGATTCTTTTATTTGACTGGGTATGGTAGAGCCTGTAATCCCAGCGACTCCAGAGTCTGAGCCTGGAGGATGGAAAATTAAAGGCCAGCATCAGCAACTTTGTGAGGCCCTAAGCAGCTTAGCAAACAGTGTTACAAAATTAAAAATTAAAAATTAAAAAATGGACTGGGGATCTTGGTCAGTGGCTATATGCCCTGGATTCAATCCCTGGTACAAAAATAAATATTTATTCAGGACTTTTCTATCTTTTTTTCTTAATGTAGTCACTCAATGCCATCAACTTTCCTCTTAGACTGTCCTTCATATTGCCCTTGAGATTTTGCTGTTCTCATTTGTTTCTATAAATGTTGTATTTCTCTCCTGGTTTCTTCTAGGATCAATTCCTAATTTAAAAGTGTATTATTTCATTTCCTGGTGTTAAAGATTTCCGATTTTTAAATCTTGGTATTTATTTCTAATTTCAGTCCATTAAGATCTGATACAATGCAAGGAATTATCTCTTTTTTGCATTATTCACCAGGGCTCTGGTGTCTGTATCTTCTCATCACATCCTTCTACATCCCCCAAATGCTGTAGAGAGCCCTATAGCTCTTGCCATAGGGTGAGAATTAGATCTATAGCCATTGTTTTTTTAATTAATTATTTTTGATCGAAAAATAATAAAATCTTTATTTTACCGAATCCAGTGGAAATAGCCAGGAAAAGTCCCTGAGTTAAACTCGGGTGCCTAGAAGAGTAGAACAATGTCTCCTTGCGATGCCTAAAAAGAAGTCCAGAGTTGGAGACATTTCTAGGTGATAAAAACAGAGAAAAATGGAACTTGTCTGCTCTTGGAGAGACAAAACTACTTTCTCAAATGCTAGGATAAGAATCCAAGATTCTTTTTGTTCTGTTGTGGAGAAATAAAAATGTGTCTTCTTTTGGAAGGGACAGGCAACAGTAGTCTTAGTCCTGTGAGTAAACAGAAAAAAAAATAATCATGGTTCTCTTTTAGTGTTCTCTAGGACATAGCCCACCACCCATACAGAAAATCCCCTCTCAGTCTCATCCTGTCGCTGTGTGTGAAGGTGTGAAGGAACCAAGCTTCAATGTTGCTCTGGCTGTCGATCTGGTTGCATCAATAAAGACCATTTTCCTCCTGACCTAGGGGTCTCCTTTCCTTGTAGTAACTCAAGTAAACAAAGAATGCAGCTGTCAATCGGAAACACCTGGGGCTCCTTACAGAGCTAGACAGCACCCAGCTTTCTCCTACTATTATCCATGTAATACACATCTCAGTATCTGGAGGTCAACTTTGTCTCTGGATATTAGTGAAAATAATTTTTGATAAAACTTTTTTATTAGTGCCTTATAATTATACATAGTATTTGGGTTTATTGTGGTATAATGATGCATGCAAGAAATTTGATTTCAACTCCCATTCTCCCCATTTCCCTTCCTTCCTCCCTCCCTCTTTTTCTTTCTTCTCCTCTATTGATCTTCCTTTCACTCCTTTCCTCATTTATTTTTAGTATTTTCTGCATATACATACATGTGAAATTGTTTTTAAAAACTTTTTTTTTTTAGTTGTCAATGGATCTTTTAAATTTTCTTTATTTATATGGGGTGCTGAGTATGGAACCCAGGGCCTCCCACATGCCAGTCAAGTGCTCTACCACTGAGCCACACCTCCAGCTCCCATCTAAAATACTTTTTCATAGATTTGCATATGAATATAACATGATTTTTAAAAATTCGTCCATGTTTCGTCCCCTCTCCCTTCTTTCCTCCCTCCCTCTCTCCTAGTACTCCACTGATCTTCCCTGTAGCTTTATAATAGCCAATCTCCTCCACCCACCTCCTTTCCCTTATGTTGCTCTAAGTCCCACACAGGAGATAAAACATTTGTCTCTTGATTTTCTGAATATGGCTTATTTCACTTAGCATGATGTTCTCCATTTCTATATATTTTTCAGCAAATACCATTATCTTATACTTCTCTGGCTGAGTAAAACTCCATGTTGTGTGTGTGTGCGTGGGTGTGTATCACATTTTCTTGATTCATTTGTCTATTGACAGGCATCTGGGTTGATCCCATAACGTGACTATTGTGAATTGGGCTGCTATATACAATAAAGTGGCTGTATCATTATAGCATGCTGATTTTAGTTCTTTAGGAAAAATATCAAAGAATTGAATAGCTGGGTCAGGTGGTGGTTTCATTCCTAGTTTTTTGAGGAGTCTACACACTGCTTTCCTAGTGACTGTACTAATGTGCTATCCCACCAGCACTGCATGAGTATCAATCTGCTCCTAACACAGACCCAAAGAGCCTGATATCTGTACAACCCAGGGAAGCTCCCTCATGCACAGGTGACCCCCTGGCTCAATCATTCTCATGCTCTCACTGTTTACATAAAATTTTATGAAGACGAGACTAGAGAGAATGAAGAAATATGATGGAGTAGAAGACTGCAGTCGTAGTCCAGAGGGATGAGTGTTGGCTTCAGAAATAGCAGCAATAGTGGGGTCAAGAATTGGTTGCTAGTAACGCCTCTTAGTAAAATAAATAAATAAATAAATAGGTGCAAAACAAATGTCACAGGAACAAGATTCACTAATTCAAAGGCACAACAGCAAGGCTCAGAAGCACAGTGTGGTAAATAAACTGTGTGAGAAGAGGCATCACCAAAGCAGTCTCCTGTGACGTGACACCTCATGGTTCTCTCTGGCTGCACCTTAGGGTTGTTCTAGCTCTCGGCACAACAGATCATGTCCATCAGAGTGCTATGCTGCAAGAAAACAAGCTGGTGTGAGAGGGAGCAAAATAGAAGGAATATTTAGGTAGGAGAATATAGAAACTCTCTCTAGGGAAGCTCCACTTACAAAGAGATGGGATGAAGTAGAAATCAGCCCATCAAAGAAAGCAGGGAAGAACTTCACAGATGTGTGAGAACATCATGGTCAAAGGACCTGAGTGAGAAGAAGTTTTCAGGAGTTGAAAGAAGTCTGTTATCTTTGGGTTGCTATCAAAGGAGCTAAGAATGACACCAAGTGAGGGCGTCCTCAAGAATGAACAGGAGATTGAAAAATGTTTCTCTTCAGGCACTTTGTGCTCCCAGATTTGTCACTTGGATGAGTCCCAGTGAGTGATGGGAAACTGGAAATCTTCCTTTTGACACTTGCATTAAGGTACTTTGTGACCTCAATTTCCATGACTTGATTTTGACTGCTGTGGATGGAGCCCAGGGCCTCCTGTGTGAGGCAAGTGCTCTACCACTGGGCTACATCCCCAGCCCACACTCTGTTTTACGTCTCACAATCATTACTACTGCTTTCTTAAATTCCTCATTGTCAGCTCCTTATGAGAGAAGATACATCTTCTCTGCTCTATGGATTCATAGAACTGAGCACAGTTTCTGGCATGATTAATATTTTTTAAATGGATGGATCTAAATTTGTGTCTACAAGCAGACATACAGAAGAAAAATAAATAAATTGAATTCATACAGCATTAGAACTTAAGGAAAATTTGATCTTATTGAAATTGAGAACCTATTTTTCAATTATATTCTTGTCACTTAATGTAATTATGTATTTTTTGATATAATATCTCCAAGTATATTACAATACAACATATGTTAATAAAACTATTAAACATAATATATACATTAATATATAATGTGCTATAAAATTAAGTAACACATTATAACATAATGATTGTGTTGTTAATTCCATATTACACAATAGCTAATTATTGCACATAAACAATTTTCACAATGGGATCTATGTATTCTATAGAATATAGGACATTTTGTAGAATATGGACTATTGCTTGGAAATTTTTCCATATTTTTATTGGTACATTATAATTGTACTTAATGGTGCAATTTCTTGTTGCATGTTCATACATATATATGTAAATACATTCATTGTTGCATATTTGTTATGCATGTAACACTGTAGTAAGATGACTTTAATTCTTCAGGAGAAATGCCAAGGAGTGGCACACCTGGGTCATATAGTGGTCCATGCCTAGTCTTTGGAGAAACCCCCATACTGATTTCTATACATAGAACAATATAATACTCAATACTAGTAAGGAAAGAGATCTTGAAATAATTTTTAGAAATGAGGTTTTTATTTTCCTTGCAGGCGTCTTACATATAACTTTGCCTAAGAACTTACAGGGTTGGTGAATTCTCTGACACCAGCATTCCATTAGTGCCCAGCACCAAACTGTATGTGTCCTTGATTAAACAAAGCCCGGGACCTCCAAGGGTGAGGGGTGTAGCACAGCGGTACAGCACTTGCCTAGCATGCAGGACATCTCTGTTCCATTCCCATCCATTCATTTTGCTCAAAGGAAACAAAAATCTTCAATAATTTCCAGGTGACTTCGTCCTCTTTAGAGAAATGACAAGATCTTTCAAATGACTTATTAAAAATAACACATTGTATTTACTATCACAAATGGTCCTTGAACCATATTATATTATATATTTTGATGCCTTTGAAATTTGTTGATTTAACTTTCTTAAACAGCCTTGTTGACATATAATTCACTTACCATACAGTTCACCCATTGAAGTTGCATGAGCTAATGTTTTTAGAATATTCATAGACATATGCAGGCATTATGATGGTCAATTTTAGAACACTTTTACCACTTAAAAAAGGAAGTCTGTCCCCTTTAGCTATCTCCTCCTTATTCCTTAAAAAAGATAAAAATGCATAAAACAAAATCAATACAATTTAAGAATTAAAGAAAAAACATGGGAAAATGTAAAGAAAAACATTTAAATTATATTGATGGTGTGTGTGTGTATAGTGTGCACATATGATACATTCCTATTTTTTAAAAGTATTACAACTTTAAGGGTAATTAAAAACTACTACCCTAGGTAAATGTATGATTACACAAATGGTATGCCTCTACTTCATGTATAAACAGAGAAACAAGATGTATCCCATTTGTTTACAATAAAAATAAATTTATAAAAAGGATAAAGTGATGTTTGATCAGAACACTACTTAAAATTATCTCCCTCTCTACCCTGGCACTTTTAATTACCATTAATTTAACATTGCAAACACCAAGTGGTTTACAAAAACCTTCAAGGATTCTTTAGAGAAGCACTTCACAGAGGACTGATTCTTGAGTTTGGGTCCATGTCAAAAATAAACATTCCACAGGGGACACAAAGAAAACTTGTTTTCCTTGGAGGAAATAAATCCATCTCACCCTTTGGGTGCATACATAGGCACAATATTGACTGAAACATTTTCACTCTGCTATCTGCTCTGTGTCCCAGGGGAGCTGAATTACTTGCAACTGCAAAAACAAAAGAATAATTTAGTTAACACGGAGCATTGAGAATTCAGCTCTTTAAACATGCCCTCTTTCCCCTCTCCTCCACTTCTGTGCTCCAAGCTTTTGTGAAAACCAAAGTCGGCTCCCGAGGTCTGGTTGTGCAGAAGGGACGTCTCCAGTGGCAAAGAGTCAGTGTGTCCAGGGTGGCTGGTGGAACAAGAAGGTGAAGGGAGGTTGGGCGCTGGGCTTTCCCCAGGGCAAGGACCTGGGACTTCCCAGTATACTCAGGTGAAGGTCCTGTGTATGCAAGGTACTTTGTTTTCTACTGAATCATCTTTTCCATCACATTCTGCTTCCCTTCCTTGATTTCTGGAATTCAGAACCTTTTCCAATATGTCAGAAGTGGCTGTTCCATATCATTTCCACTCTCTCCTATGAATTATAGATTCCTATCAGATTTCCATATTATTTACTAACTACTCACTGAAGATCTATTCTGCATGAGATATTTGTCTCATATGTTCTTAATGTGGTGTTTCTTTTGTACTCTGCCTGCGTTTGCTGTCAGCCCTGACATAATGACATTGTTGAATAGTCCCCCATGGTGGTTGCTGCCATGTTCCAATCTGCTCACTTCAGTGGCCACCATATAATACAACAATATGAGCTTTTCTGATGTTTGCTTTTCATACCTATTCTGATCTCATCTCAGGAGAATATTGGCTGATGAAAGTTGGAGTATATTTTCTTGACATGTTCATTAAATGAATCGAAATATAGTATTTTGCCTTAACATATCAGGTTTGCTTTGATTTCTGAGGTTGTCAGTTATCATTTTTATTGTCTTAATAGCTCATCCTTGGATTCCTCAAGTCAGAGGATTCTCTGCCCTGGTTGATAAGAACAATAATGGCTGCTAAAACTTCTGGAAGGTTTTTTTACTGGAATTATAGTTTCGAGTTCTCTTCATCGACCTGTTTTTTCTGTTATTGTTGATGTGACCTGAAATGACTCTCTGGAGGTCCCAGATCTCAGTCTTTGTTGGGCAGCCAACATCTGCACTTGTTGAGCATGTGCAAGGTGCTGTCGGCGTCCTCGGGTAGAAAAATGAGCAAAACTGCCCCAACCTCAGATCCACAAATCAACTCAGCTTTACCAATGTGTGCGGGGCCTCAGGGAGGATCCCAGCAGCTCCACTGTGGGCCTCACACTGTCCCTCCAGAACCTCACCCTGCTCCATCCCTGCTCTCTGTCACCCTGGCCGCGGCCACCCCCTCCTACACCAGCTGGCCATCTGGCTGGGCAGCCACACACCCTCTTCTCTCAGACTAGAAAGTTTCTCCCTCACTTACATCCCCCATGAGCGGTCACCTGTCCTTCCTCTTCCCACCCAATCTTTCCTGTTTCAGAGAACACTCTCCTCTCACCTTCACAAATTGGTCTGCAAGGATTCTTTCCTGTCTTGAAAAAAAAAAAATAGTTAACATTCTCAGGTTCTCATAATACTTACTCTTTGTAAAGTTTTATTTATTTATTTAATTTGAACCAGGGATTGAACCCTGGGACTTAACCACTCAGCCACATCCTCAACACTTTATTTTAGCTTTTAAATTTTGAAACAGGGTCTTGCTAAGTTGCTTAGGGCCTCACTGAGTTTCTCAAGCAGGCTTTGAACTTGCAATCCTCCTGCCTCAGCCTCCTGAGCCGCTGGGATTTTAGCATGAACCAGTGGGCCCCTCCTATAAATTGTTATGCTTAAATTGTAATTTTGTCACTTAATGTTTCTAGGGTGATTTGGTTTATATAACGTTTGATGTTTGTAAACAAAACCATCAGTTCTATGTGTTGGCCATAGAGTGCTGATTTTAGTACAAAGTCTCTCCACTCAACAGCAGTACACGAGCCTCACATCCCTTCTGCATGAGTGTGATGTGGTGTGCCCTTGTTTCCTCCTCCTATTTATGGAATCCCTCTGCTTTTCTTCTTCTGGAAGCAATGCACCTGCCAGGAATTCTTCTAGACAAGAAGGCTTAGGGAAATCGATGAACTATAAGTGCTGTGTGCAGTTACAGGAGGTAAGACAACATGGTATTTACATTGTTGAGAATTGCATCCTCAGTTGCTGCCCTGTTCAGGGGCATTCTGACCAATGGTACCCAAGGAGACGGATCATCTTTGTGATGTTAGGAACATTGACTCAGAGCCGGGGCTGTGGCTCAGGGGTAGGGTGCTAGCCTAGTACATGTGAGGCACTGGGTTTGATTCTCAACACCATACAAAACTAAATCAATTAATAAATAAAGTAATGGCATTGTGTTCATCTACAACATATATATATATATATATGAAAAGTAACTCATGCCTATGAAATGCCCACTGTGGGTTCCCAGAGCCATAGGAGGCTGCATGCATTATCCTATTGACTTTCACTCCCCAATCTTACAAGTAGTGAGTATATAACTCCTACTGTGCAGTGGATGATAGACATCTAAGAGAGCTTAAATAGTTCCTCAAGATCACAGAGATGGCACCTGATGAACCAAAATTCTATTAAATGAGGTCTGACTCAAAACCCAATTTCTGAATGTTGCTCTCACATTGATACAATGAGAGAGATGAGAGATATGTATCCAAAATAATTATCCTAAAGGAGGATCTTAGTAAGTATAATATTAATAATACAAAATCATTTTTGAAATACTAATATGCACAGAGGTTTTAAACATCACCAAAGTAGCAATAGTAGTAATCATTCATTTGCAAACAAATCACTTAGGCTGTGGGAATCACATATTGATAGTGTTAGGTCAAAATCAAGTTTCCTTCTGTTGAACCTCCATGTTTCTTCACTATGATGGAGGAATGAGGACAAATAAAGTTAAAAATTATCAAGAGAAGGTGATGGACTGCGTACAGTGGTGCACACCTATAATCCCAGCAGTTTAGGAGGCTGAGACAGGAGGATGGCAAGTTCAAAGGCAGCCTCAGCAACTTAGTGATGCCCTAAGCAACTCAGCAAGACCCTGTCTCAAGATAAAATATAAAAAAGGCTGGGGATGTGGCACTGGTTAAGCACCCTTGGGTCCAATCCCTGGTTCAAAAACATAAAAAGTGATGAAATTTCTTCGTATTCTTTGGAAGACTCATGCAAAGAAGAAATAAGTTGCTGTCTATAGATTTGGTTAGGAAAATAGTAACAAGTGAGCCAATGATAAAGAAAGAGAGAGAGTTTTCAGCAAAACTAAGGAAAGTCAAGGTTGTGCATGATGACTCATGCCTGTAATTCAAGTCACTTGAGAGGCTTAGGCAGGAGGATGGCATATTCAAGGCCACTCTCAGCAACATAGTGAGACTCAGTCTCAAATTAAAAATAAAAAGGCTGTGAGTATAACCCAGTGGTAAGGAGATCCTGGGTTTAATCACAAATAGCACTAAAAAATGAGTGCATAAATAAAATCAAAGCCAGAAGAATTATATACATTTGAAATGAAAATGGTCTGTGACTTGGCTGAATTGATCTCAGTCATTGGCAGGATTCAATACAGGATGAAGAGCCTCTATCTACCGGTGATACTGTAAAGAGATAAGCAACCAAGGTGAGAGTTGGGTATTATTTGCACATGAGACATGGCTCTTTCTCAGCAGGTGTACCAGTGCTATGGAAGAAGGAAACCACACAGGTGTGTTAGAATTCCTCCTCGTGGGCCTCTCAGAAGATCCTGAGCAGCAGCTGCTGTGCTTTGGGCTTTTCCTGAATGTATATTTGGTCACTGTGCTTGGGAACCTGCTCATCATCCTGGCCGTCAGCTCTGATCCCCACCTCCACACCCCCATGTACTTCTTCCTCTCCAACCTGTCCTTGACTGACATCTGCTTCATCTCCACTTCAGTCCCAGAGATGCTGATGAACATCCAGACACAGAACAAAGACATCTCCTACATCAAGTGCTTCACTCAGGCATATTTCTTAAACACCTTTGCTGGAATGGAAGATTTCTTACTGACTGTGATGGCCTTTGACCGCTTTGTGGCCATCTGCCACCCTCTGAACTACACACTCATCATGAACCCCCGGCTCTGTGTCCTTCTGGTGCTGCTGTCTTGGCTCCTCATGTTCTGGGTCTCCTTGGTTCACATTCTACTGTTGAATCGACTGACCTTCTCCACAGGCACTGAAATCCCACATTTCTTCTGTGAACTGGCTCAGCTTCTCAGGGTGACCACCTCTGATACCCTCATAAATAACGTCTTTATGTACGTGGTGGCTGCCGTTCTGTGTGTGCTTCCCATGACCGGAATCCTCTACTCTTACTGTCATATCGTCTCCTCGTTACTGAGGATGCCCTCCCTTCCTAGCAAGTATAAGGCATTTTCCACCTGTGGGTCTCACCTCTGTGTGGTCTCCTTGTTCTATGGAACAGGATTTGGGGCTTACCTGAGTTCTGATGTGACCCATTCTTCCCAGAGGAGCATGATCGCCTCAGTGATGTACACAGTGGTCACCCCCATGCTGAACCCCTTCATCTACAGCCTGAGGAACAAGGACATGAAGGGGGCCCTGGGGAGACTCCTCAGCAGAGGAGCTTCTTGGCTGTGATTCATTCATTGGCCTCAGGAATAAGGTTTTGTGCATATTGAAAAAAACACACTACAATAGTTTCAAAATTCTTATCTCTAGATCTCTCAGGACATCTAGTTCTTTCATTTAATTCATGAGGTCTATGACTTGACTCTTCTAGTTTTACACACCCCTGAACAACTCATCTCGTAATTTCTTTGATGATATCCCTGCTCTATGTACTGTCCATGAACCAGTCCTTTCTTCATTTTTACTTCCACACTGGTGAGTTTTAAACTTGAACTGGCAGCACTTACCATAGCTTTGTAACCTCAGATGAGGTTCTTAAGCCCTGGATCATTCACTTAACTTAGCTCTATGGGTTTGCCTGTGATTTGTGCTGTTGCTTTGTGTTGTTGTGCTGTAAATTTTTTACTGCATGTGGTATGAATGCAATAAAAGTTAAACTTTGGTGGTAATTTGTATTGGTTAAGAGTTAATTACTTCCTACTCTCATATGAACACTTTCTAGTGGTAATGATCACCATCACCCTTTTATAGGTGAGGAAAAGGAGTCTCTAAGAACACAGGAGCACACACATGAACACTCACAAACACACACACACACAAACATAAAGCAAAACAAAAACTGTTTCACAAGGTTAACGAGGGATCAAGTAGGCAAAGCAGGCTTGAAACCCAGAACTCTGTCCGGATCCATTTTCTCACCCAATGGACAGCAACAATGGGTGTTGCTGTTGTGTGCACCTCCGAGGTTCCTGCACCAGCCTGGATAGTATTACTCCTTATCTTCTATCAGACACCTACCATCTTAGCATTTCCTTTCTCCTTTGAACTTACATGCGGTCAATTTTTGTTTGTTTGTTTGTTTGTTTCTGTTCAGTTAAATACCAGTGGAAATCAGGTGGCAATTATGGCTCAACCATTTAAGAGCTCATTCATTATTTTTAATATTCTTCCATTTATTGGGCATTTGAGGAAGTATGTGTTGATATAGACATCTCACAGTATCAAAGCTGTCTGGAAAGCTGAGCTAATACATGAGGACTCCGCAATCCAGTTTCCCAGATTGGATCATTTTCCTGGGAAAGAAATAAGCTTTGATTTCATTAAGTCTGTGGCATTTTACACTGTTTGCTACAGCAACATCACCTGCCCTACCTTGGCTGTTACTCATCCCATGTCTTCAAATCCTAAACTGAAACTCCTCTGCTCCACAGATTTTTAGTGTTACGCTTATATTAATTCTGAGATCTCCTTTTTCCTTCATGTGTGACCCTTCTTGAGAACTGTAATCCAGTTTCATGTTACTACATACACCCACACATGCAAGGACAAGAACCTATTCTTTATTCTGCTTCTGCTGCTATAACAACACACCTTTGACTGAGTTTGTAAAGAGTGGAAATTCATTTGTCTTGCTTCTGTTGGTTGGGAAGTCCAAGATCAAGGCACTGGCAGGTCTGATCATCTGGTGAGGGTAGCGAGGTCTGGCGGGAGGAATGCTGTGTCCTCACAGTGCAGAAGCAGAAGGGCCAGGAGCCACATGCTCTGGGACACCTGCTGTATAAAGGCCTTTGTCTCATTGAAGGGGGGAGTCCTCACTGCCTCTCCTCCTACTCACTACTAACAGTGTCACAAAGGCATTACCTGAAGTTTAGAGGGGACACATTCAAACCACCGCAATATGCATGCTAATATCTATGTGATTCACAGTCCTCAAGAAAATTCATTGATTATTGTGCCAGAAATACTATTTTCACAAAATGCAAATTCCTTTTGTCTTTAATATTTTGGAGCACCAGGGATGTAGCTTCGCACTTGCTGTGCAGGTGATCTTCCACCCCACTACACCCTCTACCCACTCTATTTTATGTCTCCCAGTCATTACTGCTGTCTTCCTAAATTCCACATTCCCAGTGCCTATGGGGGAAGACATGTCTTTTCTGCTCCCCATGGACTCGTACAGATAAGCAGTCTCTGGTGTTCTTCATTTGTGTTGAATGGATGAATCTAAAACTTTGCTTCTATGCATACACACAGAATAAGAATGATTTGAACTAACACAGCATTAAGGTTTAAGAAAAATTTACTCTGGTTGAAACTGAGCAGCAATTGTGCAGTATACTGATGTGGCTTAATGTGATTATGTATTTCCTTTTTGATGTAATATCTCCTAGCATCTTATAATATGTACTATAAAAAGCTATTAAACATATGATGATCATATGATTCTTTTAAAAAAATTGTTTAGGAATTAAACATTATATGTCACACAAATATATAATATACAATAAAATACAGCAGCACCCTGTATAATAATTATTTTAACTATCGATCATGTATTTTAATAAACAGCTAATATTTGCATTAGCCTATTTTCATATTATTTACATTATTTCAAGTATGGAATATTTCCTAGATTATTATGAGATTCAACGTGAGGCAGGAGAGAGACCTTGAAATCATCTTTAGGATCCACTCTTTTCTCATTACAAGCATGTTTCTTCAGCCCCTCTGTATGAGGGTCTGGTGAATTCTCTGGTACCAGCACACTCCAGTCATATCTCCATATTCCTTTTGGTAGATACGATATTAATTATTTTGACAATATTAATTCTTCCTATTCAGAAATATGGGAGCTCTTTCCATCTTCTAAGCTCTTCTTCACTTTCATTCTTCTCTAATTTTCACTGTAGAGATCTGTAACCTCCTTGGTTAGACTAATTTCAAGGTTTTTTTTAAGGTTATTATAAATGCAATTTTATTCCTTATTTTTCTCAGTAGAATCACTGATGGAGTAGAGAAAGGTCATTAATTTATGAATGTTAATTTTGTTGGATCTGACATTTTACTGAATTAATTTCTCAGTTCAAGAAGTGTTCTGCTGGAATTTTTTGGGTTTCTACATGTAGGATCATGTCATCAGCAAACACAGAATTTGACCTTTGCTTTTTCTATTTGTATCCCTTTCATTTCCTTCTCTTGCCTGAATGCCCATGAACGGTCTTGAGTACTATACTGAATTGAGCAACCTCATCTTGTTCCTGATTTTAGAGGAAATGCTTTCAGTTTTTCTCATTCAGTATGACCTTGGCTTTGGGCTTGTCATATACAGCCTTTGTAATGTTCAGGTGAATTACTCTGTCCCTAGTTTCTCCAGCATTTTTCACAAGAATGAGTATTAGATTTCTTTGAAAGTCTTTTCTGCACCTCTTGAGATGATTATATGATTCATTTTTAAAAAAAATTGTTTAGGAATTTTAATTTGGGATTAGGATGCATACTCAGGAATATAATGGTATAAAATCATAGCTGTTTTTCCTTGAATTCCAAGTGAAGATACCTAGAAATTAATAATATTGTCAATTAGCACTCTGGGCTGCTTTTTCACTTTCGGCAGCATTAGGATAGTTGTTAGAAATGTCTGATATTTAGGTAACCTGTGCTGATTCTGAGTATTACCTGAGTGAAATGGTTTCACTCTGCCTTAATAACCATCATTATGCTCTGATTTTACATCTGAGTCCTTACTGCTGGGTCTGTTCACCTCCCACGCTGCCTAAGTCACAGTGTCCCAAGCACTGGTGACAACCCAAAATGGTAATGTGTATTGTGCCTGACAAACTCACAATCTGATCAGGAAAAAATATTACAAATCTCTTCAATAAACACATCTGGGGATCTGTTTCCTTTGTAGCATTTTGTGCTGGATTTTTGTAGGTGTCCTGATCATGACTCCTGGTTGTTTACAAATCCAACACTGTACGCTGACAGAACAACTGTATGGTGTGAAGAGGGATTTAAAACCCAACATAAATGCTCCACGAGACACTCTCCTGTGTGCTGAGAACGAAGGCGGAGGCTCTTCGGAATCAGGTTTTCCACATTTTGGCCAAGGGTGTTTTTCCAAGGCATTTCTTTCACTACTGCAAATTCCCTCAGGGTGCAAGCCTCAGGGTTCACTGCAAACCTGTTCTCACAAACACACGTTCCCAGCATTAATCTTTTCTCCCCCACACCATTGTCTATGGACAGCAGAGAGGGATCCTTCTACCGCAGGTGCTGCAGGGTTGTCCCCTGAGGAGACTGCCTCTCCACACAACCAGGTGCTCCACCAAGGAAACGGAAAGCAGTGTCAGGTGCAGCTCCTCCAGCGTGTCTGCCTCTCTATTTCTACTTCTTTATTGTGGATGTAAATCAACAAAATGTACAGTCTTCATAATACTCTGAAGCTACTGGCTTACTGCTATTTAAAAAAGGACTACTTAAACAGTTTCCTTTTTTTCTTTCTCTTTATTTTTCCCATGGTAGGAAGGCAGTAGATAATATGAATTTCCTCACCCTTGTACATAGCAATTATGTGTTGCGTTAGGTTTTATAATTGAACAAAGGTGACACATATTTGGATAACACCTCCAGGTTATTTGGATTTATCTGCATTCATTAAAAAGTAAATTCCAAGTCAGAGGGATAGCCAGCCCCACTGATGGAGACCAGCAGGTCAGCAGCTCCCTCCTCCCAGCTCTGGGCTGCTGCTGGCTCTGCCTCGGCCACATGGGGGAGCGCTTGCCTAGGAGAAGGAGCAGGGCCGCCCTCCACCCTGGGACAGCTCACTGGCTGCAGCTGTGGGAGCCCAGTTTCTGGAGACCTGAGTCAATGAGCTGAAGGTGAAGTTCTCAGTTTTCCTGCTTGATCCTGACTAAGTTGGTTCATCCCCTACAACCTGAGGAGACTGCGATCCCATATTCTGTCGCTCAGACTACACTCTGCCCACCTCTGTCGCCCTGCTTCCTAAGGTATGTTGGAATTAAGGTGTGGAGGGGGGAGTCCTGGAAACCCTGAGAGCTGATATGAACACTTGGAGACTACCCAGCTTGGTCTCCAGGGCAAGAATTTACTTTCACAGCAGAAGGCACAGAGCAATCAAAATGGAAAGCAGGCAGGCAGAGCAGGGGTCTGCTTGGGCTTCATCCCTGATGCAGGGGATCTGGCTACAGCTGGTGGGTTGGTGCTGACCACACAATCTTTGGCATGATAACTATTGAGGAGGTGTTCACTTTAGAAAGGCAGCTGGGTTGCAAGGAAATGGAAGCCCTGAAGTTAACTAAAATGAAGTCTCTGGTTTGACAGAAAAGATTTATTTTGCCTCAGGTAGAAGGGAACTTGGCCTCCACTTGGGTGGTGGCCCAGGGAAGGACGTGTAGGGGAGGCAGTAAAGACACTATTTGTGTCCCCTGCGGTGCTGGTGGTAGATTCCCCAAGACACACTCTAGTGTAACTGCCCCAATCTTCTGCATGACATGGTCTATCTGCGCATAGTAGGGCTGGTTTTGTGGGTCCTTTGAGCAGCTTGATGTCGCAGGACATTGGATTTGTGTATTCCTGCAGCATCCACATGTGAAGGTCATAACTATTGTGCTTGGTCACCATGGACAGGAGTGTGATGGGGCTGTCATCCCCCAGACACCTGCCTGCCCCATCTCCTACTGAACAGAGAGAGAGAAGTGGACAGTAAGGCCAGAGCGGGCACCAGACGTCCTGGCCTTACTCAGCACCCACAGCTTCTCCTTGAGCTTCTCAGTGGATGAGTGAAGGTGCTGCTGATGGTGGAAAAGCCCTCACCTGCTTCTGCAGGAGGGGGTCCAGGCTCCCCAAAAGGCCTGGAGCAAGGCGGTTCTGTGCTTTGGGGAAGCCAGGAAAATCCTAGCCATCTTTGGGCTGTTGGTCTGCAGATCTCAGGGGGGAAATAGACATGCCATGTGCATGTGACTCCTTGCCTACGGCAGACCCTGTACAGGAGGCATTGTGAGTAGGGGGCTTGGAATTTGCCATCTGTGTCAAGGGCAGGACCGGTCTCTCTACCCCTGGTCAGTGAGCTCTGCACTTGCCACAATGTAATACTATTGCAGAATTTCTGGTTTGATGTTGGTGATGATGGTGTCATTACCTCATTGGTCAAACCTCTGTGCCTGGAAATCTGAATGGAGAGAACAGGGGACTCTCCCTGTCCTTTGTGGGCATTGCTTTGAGGACTTTGGATTTGGGGTTTATTATCATTTAGCTATGAGGTGTTCCCCCAAAAGCTCATGTGGGAGACAATTCAAGAAAGTCTAGAGGTGAAATGATAGAGTTAGGAGAACTTCACCCTAATCCGTAAGTTATTTCCCATAAGGATTAACTGAGTGGTAACTGAGGCAGGTAGGGTGTGACTGGAGTAGTGGTCAGTAGGGGTCTTGGGGGAAGATATTTTGTCCCTGAAGAGTGGAGGCTCTCTCTCTCTGCTCCCAGCTTTCCTCTGTTACATCCTTCAGCCTGATGTTCTGCCTCACCTGGGCCCTAAGGAATCAGGCCAGCCCTCTCTGGACTGAGGCCTCTGAAATTGTGAACCCCCAAAATAAACGTTTCCTCTTCTAATTTTTTTTGTGAGAACTTTTGGTCAGAGAAGTAAAACAAAACATTACAAAAAACCCTGACTAAATCAGTATTCAAGGTTACTGTCCTTGTCGGTAACATGAGACTCACAAACCACATCACAGTGTGTCCATCTTCAAACTCTTCCACAGTTGAGAGGCTCACTGCAGTAGCAGAAGTCACAAGAGTCTCTGGTGTCATTAGAGACTAGCTTTGCTCTCCCTGGTCTCCCAGGGTCCCTTCCAGATGGGCTAGTCTGTGTCTCAGACGGCAGCCAGGTAATACCAGGACCATCAGAGTGAAAACTTCTGATGTCCTGGAAACAGCTCCACTCTTGGGAACCAGCTCTGCCAGCAGCTGTGAGTGGCCAGTGATAAGGGAGGCCAGAGCGACAGCCCCACACTGTGGTCAGGTTCCCAGGGGAACCTTCAGAAAGCAAGTGTTTCAGGTTTGCAATGAGGCTGCAAGTGGTCCCATGGCTGTGGGCCCAGCTGACAAATCTGCACAGATTCTCAGATGAGGTTTGAAGACAGTCTCCATGTTAGGGGATCCGCAGTGTCTTTCCTGCAGGTGTCTGTGAGTCTGTCCATAGGAGCACAGGCAGTGTTGGGGGAGGAGCCTGTGGGAGCTGGCAGCCCAGGATGGACTGGGCAGGACAGACAGCAGGGGCAGAAGAGCAGCAGAGAGCCCACACCAATGGGGGCAGACAGTGGTGCAGGCCAGAGCAGGCCACCAGCCTCGCTTGTCCACCTGCACATACCCCATCAGATGATTCTTATCCCTAATTCTATTTATATGGTGAGTCACATTTATTCATTTGCATATGTTGAACCAACCGTGCATCCCTGGGATGAAACCCACTTGATCATGGTATTTTAGCTTCTTGATGTGTTTTAAATGTGATTTGTTAATATTTTTATCAATTCCCATCAAAATACCAATGGCATTCTTTACCAATCTAGAAAAAAAGTCTGTCAATTTATTTGGAAGAGTAAGAGACCCAGAACAGGCAAAGCAATTCTGAGCAAAGCAGGAGGCAGCACAATACCTGATCTCAGGTTATACTACAGAGCTCTAGTAACAAAACCAGCATGGTATTGTCATCAAAACAGACATGAAGACCAATGGGATAGAAGATAGAGAGATAAACCCACATACATAGAGCCATCTGATAATTGTAGAGGTACAAAAAATATAGATTGGAAAAAAGCCTTTTAAATGGTGCTTGGAAAACTGTTCTTACATAGAAGAATGAAACTAGTTCCCTCTCTCTCACCATGCATAAAAGTCCAATTGAAGTGGGACAAAGACCTAGGAATTAGACCACTACTTTTACAACTGATAGAAAAAAACAGAGGGTTGAACTCCATCACATTGGTACAGGCACCGACTTCCTTTACAAGACCTTAAAACTCAAGAAATAAAACCAGAAATCAATAAGTGGGATGCCATTAAATTAAAAATGTTCTACCCAGCAAAGGAAACAATCAGGAACATGAAGAAAGAGTCCACAGAATGGGAGATAACATTTGCCAGCTACTCCTCTGACAGGGGATTAATATCCAGAATGTATAATGAACTCAAAAAGCTTACCACCACCAACAACAAAACCCAATAAGAAAATGAGTCAAAGAACTTAATATTTCTCAAAAGAAGAAACACATGGCCAAACAATATATTAAAAATAATTCAGTATGTCTAGTAATCATGAAAGTGAAAAGCAGAATTACACTAACATTTCACTTCACAGCAATCAGGTAGCAATGATTAAGAATATAAATAATAAGTGTTGGTGAGGATGCGGAGGAAAAGACACTCATACATGGTTGGTGGGACTGCAATTTAGTGCAGCTGCTCTGGAAAGCAGAATGTAGACTCCTCAAAAACTAGCAATGGAACTGCCACATGACCAAGCTAAGATACCCCAGTCCTCGGTATTTATGCTGAAGAGTTAAAGTCAGCATACTACAGTGATACCTGCACACTCATGTCTACAGCAGCAAAATCACAGCAGTCATATTACGGAGCCCGCCCAGATAATCAGCAGTACAGGAATGGATTAAGAAAATGTTGCATTTATGCACCACAGAGTTTTACCCAGCTAGAAAAAAATGAAATTATGTCCTTTCTGGTAAATGGAGGGAAATCAAGAACATTATGTTAAGTGAAATCAGCCAGATTGAGAAAATCAAGGGTCATATGTTTCCTTTCATATGCAAAAGGTAGTGAAAAATAAGAGGGAAAGCGGGTGGAGAATTGGATATCATGAAGATAAAGGGAAGATCAGTGGAGGAAGGAGATACAGAGAAAGGGAAGGACAGGAAAGGAGAGGAAGTGTGGAATGGGTTCAGTAACACGATGCCGTGTGCATATGTAAAGACACCACATGGAATTCCACATCATGAATATGTGAAAAGCATCATTCACAAACAAATAAGTAAAAGAATAAGGGAAAGGAAGAGTAGAGAAAGGAAAACAGGGGAAAGGAGGAGGGAGAGAAAGGAGGTGGGGACAGGGACAGAAATGGAGTAAGTCAAATTCCTTGCATGTATGATTTTGTCATAATGAACCTGTTTTTGTGTGATTATAATGCTCTAAATAAAAGGACCTCCAAGACTGGGTGTGTATCTCGATGGTGGAGCGCTCTGGGTATCATCCCCACCTCTGGGTATATTCCAACACACTCCAGGTGATTTCATTCACTTTAGAGTAGCAAACTCACTTTCTCTATGACCTTCCCAAAATAAGAACACATTGAATCATTTCTGGTTCTTGAACCACATGATAGTCTATTTTTGATGCCTTCAAAATTAGTTTGATGACTTTCTTAAACACCCCTAATGGCATGTAAGTCACTTACCACGCACTTCACCCATTCAGTGCCTCTTAGTGTATTCCAGACATGCGGAGCCATCACGGTGGTTGAATGTGGGACATTTATCTCACCTCAAAGAAGCTCTGTCATCTTATGTGTCCTTTTAATCCCTTCAAAACATGAAATGTAAAACAAAATTGATAAAAATTTCTAAAAAAGAACATGAGAAATCTTAAGGGAAATATTTTCAATTTATATTGGTGGTGTATGTGCAATTAGTGTGCATATACTACATATGACTAATTTTTGAAAAGATTGCAATTGTAGGGATAAAGTCACATTTGACTCCAAATTCTACTTACAATTTCCTCACTATCTACCTGGACACTATTAATTTTTATGAATTTTTTTTTGTATTTTTTTAGTTTTTTACTAATTTTTTAAATTGAATCATTGTACACAAATGGAGTACAACTTTTCATTTCTCTGGTTGTAGATGATATCATGAGTTTTAACATTGTGAACACCAAGCAATTCATAAAACCTTCAAGGATTCTCTAGAGGAGGCCCCTCACAGAGGAATGATTCTTGGGTTTTCTTCCAGGTAGAAATTCCTAAGGGGACACCTTGTGATTTTAAATCAAAGCAAAGAAAAAAGAATTTTCCTGGCAAGGAGTCAGTCCATCTCACCCTCTTGCTGCCCCCACACACAATATTGACTGAAAATTTCTAATTGCTATGTGCTCTGTGCCCAGGGGAGCTGAATTACTTGCAGACTGCAAAGACAAAAGAATAACATACTTAACGAGGAGCAGTGAGAATTCAGCCCCTGAGATGGTAGAGATCTTAAGCATGTCCCTTCTCCCCGCTCCTGACTTCCCTGCTCCAGGATCCCTGAAAACCCAGTGGGCTCCCTAGGACTGGCTGTGCAGAGAGACGTCTCCAGTGAGAGCCCCTGGAGAGAGTCAGCGTGTCCAGGGTGGCTGGTGGAGCCAGAAGGAAAGGGACGGTGGGCTCTGGGCTCTACTCCAGGACCCGGACCCTGGGACAGCCCGGTGTGGTCAGTCTGGGAAGGCCAAGGTCCTGCACATGCAAGGTGCGTTCTTTTCCTCTGAATCACCTTCTCAGGCTCTCATTCTGGCTCCTGCCTTGCTCTCTGGAATTCCCAGCCTGATGCAAGAGTCTGAAATGGCCATTCCTTGAAGGCAGTGCCTTCTGGAGAGTCTCCCTGTCTTCTCCACTCCCTCCCTGAATGACAGGTCCCTGTTAGATTTCTTGTTTCAATTACTTTGTGAACTGCTCACTGAAGAGCCCTCCTGCGTGAGGTCTTGTTCTTATGTGACTGGATGTTCCTTTTGGAATCTACCTGTGCCTGCTGTCAGACTGACTTCATGACATCCCTGAATTGCTGCATGTTGTGGTGGTTGTCATTATCACTGTTGACTTCAATGGCTGTCATATGTACAATCATGATTATTTGTTATGTTTGGTACTGAGGTCAATTCTGTTCTCATCTCAGGAAAACACTGAATGATCCAAGTTGGACTATATTCTCTAGGGATGTTCATAAATTGAGCACAAATATCACAGTATCTTATCATAGCATTCGTATTTTCTTTGATGTTTAAACAACCATTTTTTATTTTTTAATTTTTTTTACAGACTGCATTTTGATTCATTGTACACAAATGGGGTGCATCATTTCATTTTTTATGGTTGTGCATGATGTAGATTCACACCATTTGTGTAATCATGCGAGTACATAGGCTAATGATGTCTGTCTCGTCCCACCATCTTTCATACCCCCTCCCTCTCATTTCCCTCTATGTAATCTAACATTCCTCCATTCGTCTCTCACCCCGCACCCCCTCCCCCATTATGTACCACAACATTCAGCCTTTGGTTTTATTCGGCCTTTGACATTTTGGGATTAGCTTATGGATGGAATTTGAGCACATCATGCTATGTGAAATAACCATTTTTTAATGATCAAAAATTTCCTTGGTTTCTTCATGTCCAAGGATATCTGTCTTGCTGTTAAAAGAACATCATTAGCTGCTAAATCTTTCCATAGACATTATCCTATTGTGATTACCATTATGATGTGTGTTCATTAACTAATTTTTTTTTAGTTATTGTTGGTATTTAGGTCTCAATTTTGGTTATATCTAATATTGGCATTTCGTTGAGCATCTATCTATGAGGTGACAGGCACCATGAAAGTCACCAAATATAAACATGAGACAAAGCTATCATATCCTTAGATGCACCAATAAATATAAATTTACCACTGTGAGAAGAATACCAGGGACACCACAGTAAATTGTGCTGTGGGCCTCACACCCTCTGTCCCTGCTGACCCTCATCCCCTTTTCTCTATCATCCTGCCTCTCCTAACCCTTCTCAGTGTCAGCTCTCCATCTGAGAGGACAGCCACACCTTCTCTCCTCTCAGCCTAGATGTCTCTCCCTCCGTCCCTTCCTTCCTTCCTTCCTTCCTTCCTTCCTTCCTTCCTTCCTTCCTTCCTTCCTTCCTTCCTTCCTTCCTCCCTCCTTTCCTTCCTCTCTCCCTCCCTCCCTCCCTCCCTTCCTTCCTTCCTTCCTTTCCTTCCTTCCTTCCTTCCTTCCTTCCTTCCTTCCTTCCTTCCTTCCTTCCTTCCTTCCTTCCATCCAATTAACCATGACCCTCCTTGCTTTCAGTCAAGCATCCCTATTTCAGAGAAGACTCTCCTTTCCCACCTTCACAGACTAAATTAGTCTGAAATGATTTTTTTTCTGTCCTGTATTAATTCACATTTCCAGGCATTCATACTTATTATCTGTCAACATTTATTTTTCTTTAAATTTTCTTTGTTCTAATTAGTTGTACATGACAGTAGAATGCATGTATGCATTTTGATAGATCATATATAAATAGAGTGTAATCTCTCATTTTTCTGGTTATACATATTGCAGGATCACATCGGTCATGCAGTCATACATGTACATGAGGTAATAATGTCTGTTTCACTTAAGTATTTGTTTTACTTTACTATTTATTGTGAAATAGCACTTGCATATCAGAAAAAAACATTCCACCTTCGGTTTTTTGGGTTTGGCTTATTTCACTTAGCATGATGTTCTCTAACTCCATTTAACCACAAATGCCAGAATTTCATTCTTCTTTAAACCTGAGTAATATTCCATTCTATATAAATGCTACATTTTCTTTATCCATTCATATGTTGAAGGGCATCTAGGTTGTTTCCATTAAATCATGAACTTATCTCTTTTTTAAGATTTTTTTAAAAATATATTTATGTGGTGTCTGTATTTATTTATGTGGTGCTGAGGATCAAACCCTCACATGTGCTAGGCAAGCGCTCTACCACTGGGCTACAACCTCAGCCCATGAACTTATCTTTTAAATTTTCCAGAATGATTTGGTTTATATGATGCTTAAATATTTGTAATCCAATCCATCAACTATAGATTTTGTTCATTAAATCGACTGATTTTAATAAAATACATCTCTGCTGTAGAGCACGGACTCATGAGCACACTCTCATACATCTTTGTATGTGTTTCTCAAACTCATGATTGAGTCATGGGCAATTTTGCACTAAGCTACATCTCTAGCCCCTTTAAAAAAGTTTTGATGTCCAGATAAGGTCTTGCTAAGTTTCTCAGGCTAGCCTTGCATTCGCAACGTTCTTGCCTTTGAATCCTGAATAGCTTGATGCCATGTCGGAGCTCAGACACCGGAAAGCAAGGTTCAGGGCTCTGGCAGTTGAGGGAAGATCCCGGGGACAGTTGGGATAGTAGACAGACCACATTCAGAGGTGACAGCAGCCCTCCCACCCCCGGCCACTTCCATAGACCTTTTTTATATTCAGACTAGACCAAGAAGGCACAGGGTCAGGAGGTTACATGGGTGGATGCATGCTCACCAGCAAATGTTTATGACCTTGAGTATGTAAGCTGAATCAGGGTTTATGACCTTGGGTGCATACTAAAATCATAGCCCCAAAAGCCTCAGTGAGGGAGCCTAAGTACAGTCACCCTGGGTGCCAGCCAACACTGGGTTACAAGCGTGCACCCCTACACAGGCTTGGTACTTGAATTTAATGGTGGTGTGCTTTTCTTTCCTCCTCTCTGGTCCGCACAGTGTTTCCTCCTTTAGGAATACTTCACCTGGCGAGTGTTCCCTGAAGGCAGCCTTCGTGAGCGTCATTAGTTTCAAGTGCTCTGTGCAGTTAAAAGAGACAACACAGATGTCGTATTAATGTGGATTAGAATTTCAACCTTCACGGCTGCCCCAGTTAAGAGGGGCATTGACAAACAGTAGCCATGTATTGTGATGTTTAAGAACAAAAGCTCAGCTGGGCACATACCTGTAATGCCAGCGGCTTGGGAGGCTGAGGCAGGAGAATCAGGAATTCAAAGCCAACCTCAGCAACTTAGCAAGACCCTAAGCAACTTAGCTAGAGCTGGTCTCTAAATAAAAAGGATGGGGATGTGGCTCAGTGCTTGAACACCCCCAAGATTAATCCCCAGTATCCCCCACCCCACAGAAAGCGCATACGTAGGAAATATTTAGTGTTAATGAATATTAATAATGTTACAGAAATCACAGTAGAACAATTACATGCATTATCTCTTTTGATTTCACTGTCCAATCATACCATGTAGCAAATATTTATGATTCTTACCACAGAGATAAAGGATATGCATTGAAGAGAGTCTAAATATTTTTCTCAAGAACACACAGATGCATAAAGCCAAGGGTCAAATGTTTTGTCTCAGATGAAAGGAGGAATCTCATGAAAATTGGAGGGAGAACAGAAAAGTAGAGGAAGAGGGTCAAGGATGAGGAAGAAGGATGAGAAAGGGGAGTAAGAGTGGTATGAAATTGACCCAATTATGCCCTATGTCTGTAAGACTATATCACAGTGAGTCCCACATTATGTGTAACTATGACATGGGGGGAGAGAAAAAGGAAGGGAAAGGGGAAGTACTGGGGAAAGAAAGAACACATTATATCATATGCATTTATGAATATGCCAAAATGAGCCCCACCTTAGGTGTAACTATAATGCACTAATAAAAACATTAAAACAAACAGAAAAAACCCCACATTGATGGTGTGTTGATAAACCAAATTCATATTAAGGGAAGTCAAGATGCCAATTTCTAAATAACCATCATAAAAGAGGAGCTTAACAATGAAAATATCATATCAATATGACAATAATAACTTATTGATATTCTACTGTCCACAAGGTACTTTCAAATCTCAAAAACGTAGTAATAGTAATTACACATTTCATAAGAAAAATATTATGTCATGGGAATTAATCCTCACAAACCTATGAAGTGTCAAGTCACAGAATAAATGTTTCTTGGATTTAAAAATCTATGTTTAATCACTGTTTTGGGGCTATGCAAATGAATAAGTATTAGTATTACCAGGAGCAGATCCTAAAATGTCTTCACACAGTTTAGAAAAAAAGTTGATGTCCAGGAGTGAGTGAGTGGTAAAAAGATGGAGATTTCTTCTAACCTGAAGAGATCAAGACAATTTTACACATTAACTGAAAATGGTGTGTGACTTGTCTAAGTGAGTCAGTCATTGGCAGGACCCAACACAGGATGAATGATGTCCAAGGGTGATATTGTAAGGAGAAAACTTTTCCTGAGATGCCTGTTGGCTTTTCTGTGAACACTGCATTTGCCTCTTTCTCCAGAAGATACATCAGCTCCATGGAAGCAGAAAACTGCACACATGTGTCAGAATTCCTCCTCCTGGGCCTCTCAGATGATCCAGCCCTATAGCCCCTCCTCTTTGGACTGTTCCTGTCCATGTACCTGGTCACAGTGCTTGGGAACCTGCTCATCATCCTGGCCATCAGCTCTGACTCCCACCTCCACACACCCATGTACTTCTTCCTCTCCAACCTGTCCTTGGTTGACATCTGCTTCATCTCCACCATGGTCCCAAAGATGCTGGTGAACATCCAGGCAGAGAAGAAAGACATCTCCTACATAGAGTGCCTGACTCAGGCATATTTTTTGAATACATTTGCTGGAATGGATAATTTCCTACTGACCATGATGGCCTATGACCGTTTTGTAGCCATCTGTCACCCCCTGAACTACACAGTCATCATGTATCCCTGGTTCTGTGTCCTCCTGGTTATTCTGTCTTGGTTCCTCATGTTCTGGGTCTCCCTGATTGATATTCTACTGATACAGCGATTGACTTTCTCCCCTGGCACTGAAATCACACATTTCTTCTGTGGACTGGCTCAGCTTCTCAGCGTGGCCACCTCTGATATCCTTATCAATAATATCTTTCTGTATGTGTCAACTGCCCTGCTAGGTATGTTTCCTATGACTGGGATCCTCTTCTCTTACTCTCAGATTGTCTCCTCACTAATGAGGATATCTTCCATTGAGAGCAAGTATAAAGCATTTTCTACCTGTGCGTCTCACCTCTGTGTGGTCTTCTTGTTCTATGGAACAGGACTTGTAGATTACCTCAGTTTTGCTGTGACTCATTCTTCCCAGAGAACCATGATCACCTCAGTGATGTACACTGTGGTCACCCCCATGCTGAACCCCTTCATCTACAGCCTGAGGAACAAGGACATGAAGGATGCCCTGGGGAGGCTTCTTAGCAAGCAGTCTCTTGTCCCTAATGGATCACTAACCTCAGAACCAAATGGAGAGTCTATTCCATAATGCAAGTAATGAACATGAATATCTAGGCTCTCTTTTTTTTGTTGTTCCTAAAAAACATAAACTTAATATCTTCTATGACTTCACTTATGTGCATTTTTGTGTATATTTCTCCACAACAACTAACTCCCTTACTAATCTCTTTTCAATTTTCTTCCATATACATGGTCAAGAAAGTATCACAATTGGTAAAATTTCTTATAGGCAGTTTCCGAAATTTCCTATTTTACATAAAGAAGGGATAAGGGAAAATGGTGGAATGAAATTAATCAAACTATCCTATGTACATTATAAATATACCACAGTGAATTTTACCTTTATGTATATCTATTAGCCACTAATAAAAATTAAAAAAAAAAAACTATAAGATAAATAGAAGGAGACCAGGAAAGTGGAGGACAATGAATAGGAAGAGGGATGATGGAAAGGAAAGAGGAAATATTGGGAACTATATTAGAGCAAATTATATTCCATGCTTATGTAATCATATCAAAACTGATGACAATATTATGTATAACTATAATGTACTAATAAGTGAAATTGAAAAATATTGGAGAACTTCATATCAAGGGCTGTCATGGTTTTCTCAGAACTTATTGCTTGAATGTTACTGTTCTTTACCTGAACTTGAACATATTCTCATTTTCCCTGGAAGAAATGGAATGAAAATCACCAGAGTGCTTTCCAGGTCTGTCCTGTGCTTGTTGATTTATGTTTGATTTTACTTATCCTGCAAAGAGTTCTTTGACACATTTTCTCTCACTCACATGATTTCTGAAGGGAAGATGCCCTTTCAGGAGCACATGAGAAAGTCTGCACTGAGCACAAGCCCCTACCTTTGCTATCTTAGTTTTTGTAACGACAATGGTTGGATTTTGAATGAGAAGACTGGAGTCTGCCTTTGAAAGCAGTGTGCTCCTGTGATTCATGGTGATATCATGCCTTGGATAACCCTGACACCTGCTTCGTTCTTTGTGATCCTTTCAAAATCGTCCTTTCTTCCTCTTTGTTTTCTTTTTTCCTCCCATTTCCTCCTTCACAACTTTTCTCCTTCCTCCTCTGTTTTTTTTTTTTTTTTTGGTGGGGGGAGTTAATGTTAACTATTCATCTTCTTTCTGTAGCTGAACATTTTTTTATGTATGCATCACTCTTTACTTTTGATCTTTTGTTGGACTTTTGTTTAATTTCTACCATTTTGGTATTGTGAACAGCAGTGCCACCTATGGATATTCATGCACATTTATTATTTGAGTACAGTCGTGCGTTGAGATACCAATGCTTTGGTAGGTGACAGATTGTATATTTGATGGTGATTGCATAAGGTGAGGTCATCTAGTACATCCCAGGATGTGTTTATGTAGATGACTCTGTGATGCTTGCCTAAGTATGCATTATTTGTGGTTATATTGCTATCAGTTGCTTGGGTAATATATACATAGGAGTGAATCACTAGGTAATAAGGCAATGATATATTCAACTTTTTGAGGAATCAACAAACTGCTTTTTGTTGTAGGTGACATGTTTCCCATTTTATCGTGTGAAGGTTCTGGTATGTTTACATGGGTTCCAAAACTTGTCACCTTCAATTTCACATAAATAAAGTTTTCTATTGACTGTGAAGCAGTATCTCATTTTGCTTTTGATTTGTGTTTCCCTATGACTAATTGAGTATCTTTTCAGGTGCTTGTTGGCAGTTAATAAATCTTTTATGGGGAAATATCTTATTGAATCTGTGCTCATTTCATAATTGTGTTGATTATGCTATCATTGGGGTGCCCAGATCGGGTCCTTGGTGTCCCGAACAAAGAATTGAGCAAGATACACACAGGTAACAGGCAAAGTACAGATTTATTGAAGGTGAAGGTAGAAGTAGCACTCCGTTAAGTAGAGTGCAGTGGACTGAGCAGGAGAGAGAAGCCCAAGGCCCCAGTGTCTGGAAATTAGCTGTAAGGCGTTCTCTTCCCTATACAGACTTGATTGAAGACCTTACCCCATTTGCTCCCATTCGTTACTTTAAGCTCATAGCCTACAAATGATAAAGATAGGAGATGGGAAGCAAACCTTGGATCAGCAAGCTGTCCTTTATTCTGCAGAGAGGTTTATTCTGCATGGATCAGCATGGTAGGGCCCATTTTCTGCGTATGAAGCTGGCCCCCAGGTTACAGAAGGAGTCTGGTTTTTATAGTTTCATTGGAGCCTGCAGACATGCAGTTTTGGAAAGTCAGGGACTAGTTGTACAGGTTAGAACTTTAACTTAGGAAGGTAGTTGTAAAAAGGTTGAAACTCATTCTCGGGAGATAGGAGTCCAGATCTTGAGGAATGAGTACTCAAATCTTGCCCATTGCTTTTCTTTCCCTGGAATCCATTGTTTCCCACAGTTTCAATATTTGCTGTGCCTCCAGGTAGGGCTAATTTGCAATGGGGGAAGTTCAAAGTCCAGGGCCCAGCATTTCAGTATTTGCCTGCTTCCTTCAAAATGCCCTGGGGTTGGGAAGGGGAAAATGTTTGCTTTTGGTGGAGAGACTGGGGATGAACCTGGGAAGAGATGAAAGTTTGCCTTTTCCCCTCAGGGCCCATTGTTACTGGGAAAGGATCTACTGGGAGAAGTTTAATGTTTGGCTAATTTCCCCTCCTCCTCCTGTGCCACACTGTCCCTCCATTTTTCTTGGGGTGCTATCTTGTAGGAATATTATTTTACAAAATCTTTCAGTCCCTTTATATATCTGATTAGAATATTGTCCAATTTCCCCCCATTGGTCATTTTAAAGTACGTGCAAGTTACTTTGTTTCCCCCTGAATCATCTTTTCCAGTTCTCATTCTGCTTCTTGTTCTCATTTTTTGGAATTCAGAACCTTTTCCAATAAGTCAGAAGCGCCCATTCCTTGAAGGTAGTGCTTTCTGGAGAGTCTTCCTCTCTTCTCCATGCTCCCCCATGAATGACAGGCCCCTATGAGATTCCCTGTTTCAATTAGTTTATTTGTAACTGCTCACTGACGTTCCATTCTGCATGAGGTAATGTCTCCTTTGTGCTCAATGTCTTTGGATGTTTCTTTTGTAATCTACCTAGGCTTGCTGTCAGACCCGACTTAATAACACCATTGAATAGTTTCATATTGTGGCTGTCGGCATGGTCATTATCTGTTCACTTCAGTGGCCACTGGTTATATATATAACCATATAATCATTTGTGTTGTTTGGTTCTCAGGACAATTCAGTTCCCAGGAGAATACTGAATGATCAAAGTTGAGTATGTTCTCTAACTATGTTCATGAGCTGACCACAAATATCAGTAGTATTTTATCATAGCATTTCCTATTTACTGGGGTTTTCCAACAATCACTTTTTATTGAGTTCAGAAGTTATTTCTGGTTTCCTCATGTCTGAGGACACTCTGGCCTGGCTGTTAAGAACAGCATTAGCTGCTCAATCTTCTCAAGGACATTTTTCTGCTGTGATTGTTGTTATGATTTCTCTTCATTGTCCTAGTTCTTTTTTGTGCTAGAGTCAACATGCTGGTCTTAATCTTTGTTACACAACTAAGGTTAGCATTTGTTGAACACCTACTAGGTGCGAGGTACAGTGTCAATTCCTGTAAAGAAATATGAGAGAAAACTGTCACAAACTCAGGTCCACAAATAAATATAAGTTTGCCAGTATGAGGACAACATCAAGAAAAACCAAAGAAAGCCAGGCTGTGGGCCTCACAAGCTCTGTCCCTGCTGACCCTCATACCCTGCTCTCCTTCACCCAGGCCTCTCCTAACCCCTGCCTGTGTAAGCTCTCCACCTGACAGGACAGCCACACCTTCTCTCTTCTCAGCCTAGATGTCTCTCCCTCCCTCCCTCCCTCCCTCCCTCCCTCCCTCCCTTCCTTCCTTCCTTCCTTCCTTCCTTCCTTCCTTCCTTCCTTCCTTCCTTCCTTCCTTCCTTCTTTCCTTCCTTCCTTCCCTTTTTCTTTCCTACCTCTAATTAACCATGACTCCTCCTTCCTGTCAGCCAAGCATCCCTACTTCAGAGAAGACTTTCCTTTCCAACTTCAGACTAAATTGGTTTAAATTTACTTTTTATGTCTTGAATTAATTCACATTGCCAGACTTTAATAATAACGATTGTAAATCTTTATTTTTTTTAATGTTTTTAGTTTTAGATGGACCCAATATCTTTGTTTATTTATTTATTTTTATGTGTTGCCGAGGATGGAACCCAGTGCCTCACATGTGCTAGGTAAGTGCTCTACAACTGAGCTACAACCCCAGTCCTGTAAATCTTTATTTTTAAATCATAAATATATCTTTTAATTTTCTAGGATGATTGATTTATATGATGCTTAAATATTTGTAATTAAATCCATCAATTATATATTTTGACCATTATCTCTGCTGATATTAATACAAAACATCTCCACTCTAGACCATGGATATAGAAGCCCACACTCACACATCCTTGTATTTGATTTATTTTTCCTGGTACTGGGGTTTGACTCAAGGGGTGCTCTACACCAAGCTATATCCTCAGCTGTTTTTATGTGTTATTTTGAGACAGGGTCACTAAGTTGCTCAGGCTGGCCTTGAACTTGCGATGTTCCTGCCTGGTCGTCTGAGTAGCTGGGTTATAGGCCTGGGCCACCTGCAGCTGCAGCTGTGACCAGTGTTTGGTGGTGGATCAGAGAAGTGTCTCCAAGCACCTTGGTTGGGAGGAACTTTTGACTTTTTCTTTTCTTCACTCCATCTTATCTTTTATTTCTCATTTTTCTTCCTTTCATCTTATTTTAATTTCTAATTCTTTAATTGAAGTTTTTCTCTTTTCTTCTTTCTCATTTCCCCTTTTATTACTATTTCTAGCATGGTTTTCCTCTCCATTCTCCTTTTATTTTTTATTTGTTTTTTGTGTATTTTTTTGTCCTTTTTAGTGCATTATGATCCTACACAACAATGGGTTCATTGTGACTGTGACGTGGTCACTTGAACACGACGTAAAGTCCTTTATTCCTTTCCCAGTGTTTCCCTCCTCCTCCCCCACCCCATTCCCTGTCTCTTCCCTAATGGCCTCCCTTCTATTAATCTATTTTTATATGATACATTATACTTATGCATGAAGCTGGAATTCATTGTGCAATATTCCTGCGTGCATGTAGCACAGTTGGTGGATTTCATTCCTGTTTCTACCCCTCCTTCCTTCCCCTTCATCCCTTTCCTGTACTCTACTGATTTTACTACTAATTTCAAGAGATCCCCCTTTATGAAAATTAATTTTGTCTCTCTAGCTTCTTCTGCATATGAGAGAAAACATTTGACCCTTGACTTTCCAAGTTTGGCTTATTTCACTTAGCATGATATTCTCTAGTTCCATCTATTTACCAGTAAATGACATAATTTCATTCATCATTATGGCTGAGTAAAACACCATTGTGTTTATATTCCACATTTTCTTTATCCCTTCATCTGTCAACAGGCACCTAGATTGGTTCCATAATGACTATAGTAAATTGTGTGGCTATAAACATTAATGTACCTATTTCATAGTACTTCAATTATTATAATCTGTCTTCCTTTCTATTTTCCTTTGCTGGAGATCAAGCCCAGGGCCTTGTGCATATCCAACAGGTGTTTAAGGCCCTTCAACACATATGGAAAGACCAATAGCAGAATCACTTTCAAGTAATAGCCAATTTCAATAGTGTCAGTGGAATCCACTCCACCACTATCACTACTAGGGGCTTCCATTCCTACTGTAGGAGTAACCACAGAGGGTGCACCTCAGAAACTCTTCAGTCTACACCACATCAGCCTGAATTACCACAGGCCCCCCTGATACTGCTGTTTACTGGTGACGAGTTCTGCTTCTCAGATGTTGATGTATAATGCCAGAGAAGCACGCCAAGGCAAGCACAGAGTAGAAAGTAAGGTTTATTAAAGAAAAGTAAAAGCAGACTTCTCCCGCAGATGGCTTTCATGGACTTCATATCCTCAATCTGACTGATCCCCTATTTCTACACTAACTGCCTGTCCCCAATTCTGGCTTCATTTACCCCTCTAGTTTTAGGAACTCTTTACTGCTATAGGGAAAGAGAGATGACGACCGCTCTGGCTTCTTCGAGCTGGAAGGGGCAGCGTGGGGCAAGAAGTTTAGAGTTTCCTTTTAAAAATTGGGTCAATCGAGGGGTCCATGGTAGAAGTCTGGCTGGGGAAGAGCAGGTTGTAAAGGCATCTGGGGATGGGTGCTTCTATGAGAGAAGAACAAAAAGACATGACTACTGAAATGAGATTAGTACAAGATAAATGTTGCAGAATCTGGAACATGCCAATGAATATTGTGAAGATAAAAGAAGTCAATAAGTCCTCACCAGGGGGTGGAAGAACTGAGAAGTTGTTCCCATAACAAGGTCTAACAAAGGCTGGAGAGGACAAGGCCTTTATTTGGGAACTTTAACATTGTCCAGGTTATCAGGAATGTAAACACAACATTTAGTAGAGATCTCTATACTTCTGTTACTAACAAACATAGATTAAGCCTACCTGTGTCTGTAGGCTTTAAACTGACTAAAACTAATGGCTCTGGCAGTTTCTCTTGATAGTTATCAGGCACATTTGCCTAAGAATCTCTCTTTTGTAGCTTCCAGTCTTTATTCTAGTGGGCTAACACAAGTGTACATCTTAAGTTACATTTAAGTATTATTTCTTTTAAATGCCCAAGAATGACTATATTTTGGTTTTAACTGTTTTGCTAGGTATCTAAGATCAAGCTGGTCAAATTGACCTGTCCTTGTCTGTTAAAGAGTCAGCTGAATTCCCACAGGGGTCACTCATAGAGAACTTAAGGGCAGCTTCTTAGACAGTGCCATTCATTAGGCAGGGTCTTCTCCATGAGGTGGCTTCCTTTGGAAGCACCAGGGATGTCTCCCTTTTTCCAGACCCTCCTCTGCAGCAGATGCACTGATTGGCTTTTTTATCCTGTAGTGGTCCCATCAACCTCTCTGATCGGGAGGTCATGTGACCCAGAGTTGCAAAGCTCCTTAGAAAAGTCATCTTGTTCCCTGGGTTCAGTCTGACTTTGAGGGTAATATACTGGCTTTTCTTGGCCTCTGCATTTAATTTCAATCTCTAAGTTTGATCTTAACCATCCAGCAAGCCAGTCTCACCATTCATAAAGTAAGAGTGTTGGGCTTTAATTCCAATGTCAATGAGTTTACAGTTATTTATCCCCTTTTATCTAATTGGGGTCTACATTATCTGTCCTATAGGTGATAGCTTACTATTTCAAGTTAATTTATGGTGTTCACTCTTGAAGCAGTACTTCTGCAAGATATTAATCAGGCAACAGAGTTTACAAGGAAAATACAAAATGGAATAATAATTAGCATTTTAACTTTGTAAATTAATCAGATGTCCCTAACAAACACATTTGAGTAATCCCATACATGTTAACTCTAATTCACTCATTTTATTATAAAAAAACCCAAGTTATCAGACAAGTGTACCAAACAGCATTTGCCGTCTCTTTCCTGCTGAAGAAAAGTACTAGAAAAATTGATGTTAGACATTTTATAAACATCAACATTTTATTAGTTTGACCACCTAGAGTTAATTTTAAAGACATTTTACTTCTATTAGTTTATCCAATTTAAATTGAACCTTTTAAAATCATGTGAATTAAAAGGATTTGGATCCATTTTTTAAATTTTAATTTTATGTGTGCTTATATTTAACACAAAAGCAAAGGCCTTGTAATGTTTATCTCCACTGCAATGTAACAGATGTTCAAAAATAACTCTAGAACTGGATAAAAAGAACTTATCAAATATCATTAACCTAGGTATGTAGGATCAAAATTGTGAGCTCAAAAAATATAGCATTTAAGAAAAACAAGAGCCCTAGGAGAAAAATGATAAAGGCCATTAATTATAGCTTGAGAGAGTGAGAAAGAGAAGGGCAGAGAGAAGAGGTGAGAGGGAGAGATAGAGTGTTCTCTGTTGCAGCCCAGGAGAAATTTAAAATGGACACTTTTTTTGCTTGGGTTTCGGACTGGTCTCCCACTGCACCTTCTGGCTTCCTCCATTTACATTTCAATGTAAGCCATGACTGAGATCTGAAAGGAGCTGAGATAACAGGTTCTAGCAGAAACTTGATGCCTAGGGCATTTTAGTAATCAATTCAGGTTTGGATGCAGAAAATTGTGAAACATGATCTCCCACTACTTTGAGGAATGGGGCTGCTCTATCATACTCCTTACTGGGACATGCCACTGACTGTTGGGCTGGTTACTCCCTCCACACTGGCCCTCTCCTGTAGGGGAACTAGAATATGTGTGTGGGACCTCGTGGCAGGAGGATTGGGTGGCAAAGGAGATGGAGAAGCAGGGACCAGAGGGGCCTCTGTCACAGCGGACGGGTATCAGGGTGGTTTGTTAGCTGAGTTGAAGTTGAAGGAGGAGGGATTAAGAGGGTGAGAAGAAGCCAAAGGAGGCATTTGAGTTTGCAGGAAGAGCCAAGAAGCAAGAAAGAAGAGACTTGAAGATAAGGAATCCTTTTCCATCTGCCCGCTCGCTCACAGTAATGTGCCATTACGTGGCCATTTTGGATTGATTATCTAAAGGGTACTGTGGCCAAATATCATTAAGTTTTGATGGCTTTAAGCCAGGGGTCAGGTAAAGGATTCTACAGTTGTCTAATAGACATCCCAGGGGTGAATCTGCTAGAATGGGGGACCCAGATCCCATAGTGGAGAATGAAACAGTTGAGTTAGTGGCCAGGGCATCCCGAGGCCAGAGTAGTCGGCTGGCGATGAGAAGGCAGCAAATCGATGGTGTCGTCACACAAGCATCAGTCTGTGTGCTGGGCAAAAGCTGAGAGAGTTGAGGACCTGACGTCAGGGTTTTCGAGACGAGTGCGAGCATGAAGAGGGGCCTCAACCCTGAGAGAGAATCTCCACCATAAAATCAGGAACCCACCCGGCAGATGAGACCGACTAAGGGGACCAGCCGTAACTATAAAAGTCGTGGCTGGGGGTACCCCCACACCTCAGCTGCCTCGAGGGTCCTGGACACTCAATGGTTGCTTTTCAGGTCAGCAGAGAAGTGATTAAGTCAGCCTAGGGGAACCCACCTGGGGAACTTACCAATCTGAAGTCCAGTGATGAATGCAGAGCAGAGCATCTGGGCAAATGGAAGGTGAGGCCATGTCAGGGGGGCACTGGGGCATCAGATGGGGTTCCACTTGCTTAAGAGACAGTGGAAGAGCCCATTGG
This sequence comes from Sciurus vulgaris, assembly GCF_902686455.1. Classification (NCBI taxonomy): domain Eukaryota; kingdom Metazoa; phylum Chordata; class Mammalia; order Rodentia; family Sciuridae; genus Sciurus; species Sciurus vulgaris. The sequence goes on from NC_136477.1 coordinate 8,066,856, forward strand.
AGTCACAGCACCAATGTAAGAACCCAGTAACCACACCAGGACATGGGAATTGACATAAGAGGGTTTATTAAGCAAACAGAGTGTCTCCCTGCAGGGTAAGAGAGAAAATGAGAGGAAAAGAGAGAGAAAGAGCCCACGTGCAAGAGAAAGTGAAATGGAGGAGAGAGCATGAAAGCGAGGAGGAGAGAAAGAGAGATAAGAAATGGGGGGAGCTATCCTTAAGCAGTTGAATTTCGTGGGCTAATGGGACTACTAATGGAGAAGGATACTTGCAGGCTGACTGATGAACCAATAGCTAGCTAGGATGTTCACAGACTGACAAGATGTTGGGAGGCAGGGAAATGATTGCAGTGTAAATGGAGGGGGAGCAGCTTTATATTATATTAAGAAGTATTTGTTGTGTTGATTCATAGCAAGGTGGTTACCCTAGAGTCAGGGTAACAAGGAAATCAAAGGGTGAACTGTTAGCAGAAGAAGACTGGGCAGGACCCAAACCTCAAGAGTTATCTCAGCTAGTTTATTCAGAAACAGTCTCACTCTGGAACAGGGGATGTACAGATGAATGGCACTTTCCTGATGGAAAATGAGTCACTGGACAAAGAAAGAGACTGGGTTTATATAAGTTATTTTTGAGGGGTGGTCTAGGGGGCATATCAGTTGTCTTGGGCATCCAGGAATTTGAACTTTCTTCGGTTGGGGGGGGTTCTGTGGTCAGTGCCCAGAGAGGATTTACTTTGAAGGAGATTAATGCCTCCTAGAGACTGTTACTTGATTAGTAATACACCTCCTCCCTGTCTGCAGCTGGCACCTGAAAACATTTGTCTTGGGACATGAAGGCTGTCAGTGCAGGGCCTTCTTTCTTACTCCCTTTCCTTAGGTCTCATTATCTTGGGGATTTCTCATTCTCCTTATCTCTTATGAACAGCATCTGAGCATTTTGAATCAAGGATTAACATCCTCATAAGCCTCAAAGTAATCTCTCATTGCACCTGGACCAATTTTCAGGAGGTCCAAAGCTGCCTACAATTGTGTTTCATCTTTTAACATGTAAATTTAAAAGAGGGTTTTGGTGACTTTCAGGGGAACACTTGTGCTTAGACCTGCTTGCACCACTTGGATGCTCTCCTGGTTTGTCTAAAACAAAGAATGCCCCCCAGGACCTGCCAGTTATTGTAAGGGTAGATCATGTATTCTTTTTCCTTTAACAGTCACTAACTTAACTTTTAACCCTATATTCCTGCCTACCTGAGAACACCCTGCCAGGGTGACAGTTGAGAAGGCCACATAAGACAGTTGCAGACACAGGGAGTCTGTCACAAATGTGCTTAGAGGATTAAGTAACCATCAGGGAGTCTGAGTATGAGCTGGGAGGGAGCTGGAGGGGTCAGCAGTTGGTGGTCCCACCCTCTGATGAAGAGCAAGATTAGTCACACATGGTTCTTCAGCAGAGGAGGTCCTGGGGAGGGGAATTTTGACTCAGGATAAGTGGGGACCTGGTGTATGCAGTGGAAAGGAATTTCAGCCCCTGCCAGTTGTAGACAGAGACTTACTTAAGAAAGTCGATGCACATTCAAGGGTGAATGTGGGACATCCCGAGAGCAAGAAACAACCAATCAGCCCATTGGGTTGTTAATGTTTACAGAGGGACACTGGATGGGAGCTGGCCTGGAGGTAGAGTCAGGGCAGAGTTACACGATGTCACAGCACTTCTAGCGCTTGGGCATTTCCCTGGATTCATGTGACTTTTTGTAGGCAAGGACATGGGCCAAGGGTGTGGGACCCCTAACGGGTTACTCTCAGGTTGCTTGTTTTGCTTTCCAGTGGATCAGTGTGTTTTCTACATTCCAACAGGGCTGCATCTCTTTTTAGACTCAGGTTATTTTTCCTTCTGTGTGTCACCAAATACCTATCTTTGAGCTTTGCACAAAGGGTCAGGTCTGAGAGTGCGGAGACCAAGGCTACAATTCACTCAGTTCCCAGGGCAACCTCCAGCCCAGAACTCTGGGTTTGATTGCCTCCACCACTCATGGAGTTATTTGGGGGACATGCATGGCTTGGACATTTTCCACTCCCTAGATGCAGTGACTTCAAGGTCTCTGGATTAAGCCTGTGTCTATCTCGCTGGTCCATAAACCTCTAAAGGAGATGCTTAAGGCAGCTCTTTCACCAAGACCCAGGAACACAAAGGGAAAACCTCCAGAGCAAATACATCTTTGCCAAGGTCAAGGTTCCCTGGACATCCCCTGGTCCTTCCTGGCAGGAAATGCAGGCAGGACTCAGTCCACACCACCCCACACTGTGTGGGAGCTGACTGGGGCCATAACAATCCTCCACCTGCCCCACTATCCCTAGCTGATTCCAACAGTAGATAATCGGAGAGAAGCATCTCCAATCTAAGTACCTCAACTGGAAGGAATTTTAATTTTTTCTTTATTTTCTCCCTTACTTTATTTATTCTTTTAATGGATTTTTCTCTCTAATTTTTTCATTTTTAAACATGTATTCTTTCTTTTTTCCCTTTTCATAATTTCCTCATTTTTTAAAAAATTAACTTTACTTTTATTCTTAACTATTAGTTAATCCTAGGTGACTTTTACCTCTTTTGTAACAGTGGTTCACTTTATGCTTTGAATATAGACCTTGCTGCTCTGCCACTGAGATTTATTTTTCCTATTTTTTGAAAGGACATGTTTCTTCCTTTTCCTCTCTCCCAGCTTTTCCTAATCTCAGGGTAAACAGGATTGTAAATGCAAAAGGACAGGAGCAGACCTCAACAGATTCAGAGAACCTTTATTCCTCTGCAGACTCGGTGCCATTGAGGCCCATTTTGCCTATCTTACAGGGGGTGTTTTGGTTTTGTAGGGTACAATGAGGATGATGTAATCATTGGAAGCCATGTATGTGCAGTATGACCATCAGGGGCTAGTTGTACAGGTTAAAACCAGACCCTGGTGAGTACTCAAATCTTGCCTATTATCATTAGGACTAATTGGCCATAGGGGAAGGTCAAGGTTTAGGGCCCAGCATTCCATATGCACCCCTTTCCTTTGGGGTCCATTGTTATAGGGAAAGAATGCACTGGGAGAGGTTTAATGTTTGGTCAATTTTCCCTCCCTCCTTTTAAGCCACACCGGCCCTCCAGTTTTCTTGGGGAGTTGTCTCATAGGAATATTATTTTCCATAACCCCTTAAGGATGACCTTTCTTCCCCATCCTAGGCAGAGTTATCTGTCATTGAGTACACACCCATCACAGGTAGAAAGTAATTCATACTTTGGGAAAGTTACAAGAGGATCTCAGAAATGACTATCTCACAAATTAACATGTGAATTACCACTTCTGACAGAACATGTGGAATGTAGCCTTTGAATCATCTCTTTAAAAGTCCCCTGCTTCCTTTGATGGGCAGAATCACAGCCTCTGGGACAGGAATCCCATGTGCTTCTCCTTTGCTAGCAAAGAAATAAACTTTCTTTTTCCTTTTTCTCAAAACAGTGTCCTCATTATTGGATTGGCATTAGGGACAAGGACAAATCTTTCAGTAACACTTTGATTTCTATTGCTGCTGACATGTGGTTGTTGTTATTTTTAATTGTTAATGCTGTGTTTCTACATCTGGCTTGTGCTTATATTGTGGTTGTTACAGTCATTTTCTTTCTGAGTGGTGCTGAGGATTGAGTCCAGCACCTGGAGCATGTTGGGTGGGTACTTTGCTAATGAGCTGCACCCTTAGCCCACTCAAGAGATATTGTACCTTAGTCCAGCCATGACCTGGCCCCTACGACCTGTATCTACTTGGTGCAGGTCATGTGCTGGGGACTTTTCTTGACCCTATTTTTAAATTGAAGTATCCACTAAGGTTCAAACCTTCCTTCATCCATCAACTTCCTCAGCACTTACCAGGTTAATCTGCCTCTCAGAATGCTGGGGTATGACCAAGAATGGAAGATCCCACACTCCTCTCCTGCCTGGTGCCCAGTAAAACCTCAGTCTGTCCTGGGGACTAAGATGAATACAGTATCAGATAGGAGTTTCCAGATGCAGACTACCATGAGGAGAAGACACAAGTGTGGAGACCACAGGATTTGGAACAACTAAAGGGCTGGAGGTACAGGTTTATTTCTTACTGTTATGTGACCTGGGAGGCTCCCTGCAGAGACCTGACAGCTAGTCATGTTGGTCCATGTTATCATAATCTCTAAGGACTTCTGATATTAGTATAAGGAGAAGAGAACATGAATATACACAAATATTTTGGGACTCTACTTCTCCTCCATAGATAGATCATGTGTACAATTCATATTATTTCTTTCTCTCTTTTTTTTTTAAAGACTCATCTTTTTATTTCCATTTTTATCGTGGCAAAGTATACAGAGTCCAAAACACTACCACAAAACTTCTCAGTTGCTTCGTTCATTGGCATTACTTATATTCACATACTTGTCTAATCATCACCATCATCCTTCTCCACAAATCTCTCATCCTTGTGTAAGGTATAAAGCCACCTTTCTCTCCTGTCACAAGAATTTCCGGCCTCCCCATCACCTGTCAGTCCGCCTTCTACCCACCTCTTACCTTACAGGAATTTCCGGCTTCCGCTGCTGCCATCTTGCTGCCTCCCACGTTAAGTCCTAACATGTTATTGGTCCATCAGTCAGTCAGTCTACAAAAATTCTCCACTGCAATTGGTTCTTCCCAGCCCGCGAAATTCCAATATCTGGGAGAAGCAGTACGCCATTTCTTCTTCTTTTTTCTTTTTCCACCCCGAGCGGACCTTATCTGTCCCCATAAAATAAAGTCTTTTGCGTGAGTTCTTGTGTCTGCGGAGCGTTTTTCTGGGAGCTACTGACGAGCCACAACTGAGCCAGCGACCCCTAACACTTTGGATCCAAAGGTCTGTAAATTTTAAAAGTGAATTTAGAAGGAAGGACTTTTTCCTAACATAACTTGTGAATCTGAAATGATGCCTAAAATCTCCAGAGATTGTGAGATGGAGACACTCATAGGACATGGTTCCGGGGACTTCACATACATACTCAGTCATTCCTTCCTAACTCTTCTCCCATATGCCTAGCCAATAAAGGTCCAAGTTTTAAATTTTTTTAACAAGTAAGATTTCTACTGTAGAGATATGCTTGCGGCTATTTCGGGAGAAGGCCGCGCACACATGCGGGGGAGGACGCACCCACCTGCTGGCACGTGACGCCTCCTCCCCCACCCTTACACAAGCAGGCCGCCCTGGCTGCGCTTGCCCAGTGGCCCCAGCGACCTGGTGCGTGAGGCACTGGACAACGGAGCACGCGGGAATGTCCGTCTCCTGGGTGCACACCTCTAAGCAAGACCGGCACTTGGACTGGGAAGATGCCACCTGTATCTTGTCCCACAAGGCAAAGAGAGGCCTTAACCATCCTGGAAGGCAAAGCTGGTGTTGGCACCAAGGTGTCTACTTGGGGAGAGAAGCAAGCAAGGAAGCAAGCAAGGAAGCACCACTAAAGAAAAATAAAGAAGTTGTTCATTCCCAGTCCACCTCCAATTCTTTCTGCGGTCTCATTGCTGCCGGTGGCAACATTCTACCTTGACTTAAGATAGATCACGCATGAGAAATAGATCTCTAAGATGGAAAAAAACATGCCACAAATATAACTCCAGTAAAATATAGGATTTTATTGTTGGTGACATTATCAGAAAAGCAAATAGGCTAACATTTATGCAGCAGTGCTGTTATTCACAAGGGTGAACAGATGTAAATCAATTGAATGTCCATGAATAGATATATGGATAAACTCCTAACATACAAAAATGCAGTAGAACATTTTCATCCATGTAGAGGAGTAAAGTAAGTTAATGTTTACTAATAAGTCAGTCAAAAGACAGGAGGAAAGAAAGAAGGAAGGAATAAATGAAGGAGAAAAGAAAGGAAAGAATAAATGAAAATAAGGAAAGTTTATAAAATAACACAAAAAATCAGAGTTAATGTAGACATCATATCAGTAAGAATCTTATGAACAAACCCACGTTAAAAAGTTGATTTCAAATTTCAGGTTGAAAATTAAAACATTGCTCTTACCAGCAGTAGTATAGCAGAGTTAGTATGGGCTCCATGTCAGGTCCAGTAGTTTGTCCATCCCTATCTCTCTCTTCCTTTGGAAAATGTGTGAATGACAGAAAATATCTCAAAGTGTTTTCAGGATTAAATAAGGTCATACAGATAAAGTGACCAGCATAGTCAGGATATGATCAGCACTATGCTTTGATGGTTTGTATTATTTTGCTCCAAAGAAATTAAAACAAAATAAAACCCAATAAATTAAAGAACACTATCATTCAACCAACAATTTTTTAGGTAACCATGTCAACATGTGATATATTTAAGTCAAGTTGGAAATCTCAGAAGTACATGTAAGAAACCTTTAAAAACTTAGACCTTTATGTACCATGCATAAGGGGAAAAAGTTAGGAAAGAATTACTGAGTATGTAGGCAAAGTCAGAGATAGTTTGGGGATAGAAGACTTCAAGGATGTTTCTGGGGAGAAAAAGAACCAAGATACCACAATATGTGCTTTGGGGGAACAACACTCAGTTCTCAGCTAAGTGATCCATCAGGAACAAAATGCTGCTCTGTTGAGGAGTCTTCCCAGGGCCCCCTTCATATCTTTATTCCTCAGGCTGTAGATGAAGGGGTTCAGCATGGGGGTGACCACAGAGTACATTACTGAAGTGACTGTGCTTTTCTGAGAAGAATGGGTCACAGCAGAGCTGAGGTAAACCCCAAGTGCTGTTCCATAGAACAAGGAGACCACACAGAGGTGGGACCCACAGGTGGAAAATGCTTTATACTTACCCACAGAGGAGGACATTCCCAATAAGGAGGAAACAATTCGAAAATAAGAGAAGAGGATCCCAGACAAAGGAAACACACCCAGAAGGGTGCTTGCCACATAAAGAAAGACTTTATTGATGAGGGTGTCAGAGGTGGCCACCTTGAGAAGCTGAGCCACTTCACAGAAGAAATGTGGGATTTCAGTGCCTGTGGAGAAGGTCAGTTGATTCAACAGTAGAATGTGAACCAGGGAGAACCAGAACATGATGATCCAAGACAGCAGAACCAGGAGGACACAGAACTGAGGGTTCATGATGACTGTGTAGTTCAGAGGGTGGCAGATGGCCACAAAGCGGTCATAGGACATTATAGTCAGTAGGAAGTTATCCATTCCAATAAAAGTATTAAAAAAATATGCCTGAGTGAGGCACTCTATGTAGGAAATGTTTTTATTCTGTGCCTGGAAGTTCGCTTTTGGGACTGTGGTAGAAATGAAGCAGATGTCAATGAAGGACAGGTTGGAGAGGAAGAAGTACATGGGGGTGTGGAGGTGGGAGTCAGAGTAGATGGTCAGGATGATGAGTAGGTTCCCTAGGATGGTGACCAGGTACATGGACAGGAACAGTCCAAAAAGAAAGGGCTGCAATTCAGGATCCTCTGAGAAGCCCAGGAGGAAAAATTGTGGTAAGCCTGTATGGTTTTCTGCTTCCATTGAGTTGGTGTATCTTCTGGAGAAAGAGAAAGCAAAGTTCAATGAATAATCAAATGAAAACTCAGGTAGCTCTCACTTTATAATATTCTAGGATGTACGTCCTTTATTTTTTATTTATTTCTGCCAATGATGGTGATTTATTCAGTCAAATGGCAGTCCATTTCTCTCCCTTTCAAAGTGTATAATCATTCAGAATTTCTTCTTTCTTTCTTTCTTTCTTTCTTTTTTTTTTTTTTTTTTGGTACTGGGGATGGAACCCAGGGGTACTCTACCACTGATCTACATCCACAGCCCTTTTTATTTTCATTTGTTATTTTGAAATAGGGTGTCCCTAAGTTGCATATGGCCTTACTAAATTGCTGAGGCTTTGATCATTGCTATTTCCTTATTTGTTTGGTTTTATATGCCCTGGTGCTGGGTAGAAGTCTCAGTAAATGAGAGTTGTAATTATTATTACCTATGTTAAGAATGATTTTAAGATATTTTGAAGATATAAATATATTTTGTGATGTGATTTAGAAATGGGATTGATTCTTGAGTCCAGAGTTCCTGGAATAGACATTTGCCCCTCATTGTACCATCTTTGTGACCTTGAAGACGTTACTTAAGCTCACAATACTACTCTCCACAGCAGCAGCAGTAAGCATTCACTGCCTGGTAGGATTGAAATGTGAAATTCAGTGAGATGATGTAATTTTCTACTGTGGTTCCTGTGATACACACTGCGTGTTTATTAAATGTGGTCTTCTGTTCTGGGTAGGAAAGCCAACTCAGAAGTATGAATGTTTGAACTGGGAGAGGAAGAATGGGTCACTATGAATAAGAAGACATAGGAACAAACAGTTGTAGGATGAGAGAAAAGGATCTATGATTGTCCTGCCAGTTGGTAAACTTGGTGTAGGAGGGGTGTGAAGGGCTGTGTGATGGAGATAGAGTGATGGCCAGGAGGGACAGGGTATGAAGGCCCACAGTGGAGCGTCCTGTGCTCTTCCTTCATGACCACCTCACACTGGTGAACTCCTGTGGATTGGTGGGTCTGTGAGAGTTTTGTCTCATGATTTGTCTCTCCAGTGACTTACAGAGTGGCTACCACATCATAGATGTTGAACAATTACAATATTGGAAGTACAATAAATACGGAGAGCAGAATGTTTTCTATAACACAAAAGAGAAATCGTCCAACTAATAATATGCCTAAATATAGGCACAAAATTGGAGAGAATATAGACACAAAATTGGACAGTAATGTGAAGTTCCAGAAATGTGTTCAAATCTATTTTTCTCAGGTTTTAAGAATTAGTTTTTATTTTTTAAAACTTAATATGTGCATGACAGGAAAAAATAAAAACACAAGCAAAGAACAAAGTCATCCAGTCACAAGCAGCTTATTTGGATATGTACTACTAGGTTGTGCATACACATACACAACATCCCATTTTGTGTGATTTTGATCATAGTGTGTATCCTGCTTTTCCACAAATCATGTGTATTCACCAATTCAAAATCCCAAAGCTACTTGAGTATTTTTGATAACCAAGAATACACTAAACCAACTCAATCTGTTATCCTTTCTTGGGGACAAAAATTTCACACAAGATAGAAATGGCAACAGGCCTCTAGATAGACATATTGGTAGAGTTAAAAATCAATTAATGCATTCCCTTAATGCTCAGTTTAAAATGAGACAAAACAGCAGAATACACCAAGCGTGTTTCATTACCAGACTTCTACTACTGAATATTAGCATGTTCCTGGTGAATTAACCTATTCCTATAGTACAGCCAGAAGATGCACACACACCAATGGCTCACATCAAGATGTAAATCCTTGAGCACTAGCTCCCGTCTCTCCCTGCGTGCATCCCTGTGCCCTCAGCTGTCAGTCTAATGAACAAGTCCTGATACACACTGCCCAGGGATAAAGCAATTCCATGTCCAAGATGCATCTTTTCTATCAATTATAACAAAAAGACATTTACAAAGTGGCTAATTCACTAGCTCCATTTTTTATGATTCACTGTCACCTCAGGACATCTAGACACTTAGATGTTGTGAAATAAAGTATGAACTTTGTGCATAATAAACACAAGTACTTTACCAAAACTGCACATATAGGTCTGTGGTTATAATCTAAACCTGTCTTGAGATATGGAAATGCTAGCAATGAGCCCTTCCCCTCACCCTTCCTCTTTCTCATCTCACCATTCCAGTGACTAAGTTCAGGACTACCCCTAGCTCCAAGAGGTGGATTAATAAATGTCATTCCCAGAAGACAGTTCTTCCTAAATATTAACAAAATTGTATTTATATAGGGATTATTTTTCTGCTTCTAACAAACACTGGGCATTGGGACTTATCCTTTAATACCCAGCAATATTAACTAAAATGCACATATGACAATGGTTAGACAATCTGAACTAGTGTAAGGGTCACAGAGTGCTTCTCTATGCAAACTTTCTCCCCCTACCTACCACCCAGTGAACCTTCAACAATCTCTCCAAGACATCAGGTTCAACAGTTCCATTCCCCTAAATGGCAACTATGCCTAGGTAATACCAAAAAATACCTAAAGGACATTGCTTTAGTCCTCTACTTCAACCATATGTTGTGCACTTTTAGATATCTGGAAACACTAGATGTTTCCATCAAGGTCTTAAGTTTCCAGCTAGTCACAGCAGCCCTGAATGGACTGCAACACTTCTTAACAAAAGCTACACTTTGAAGCAAAACCCCCCTTTTAAGGACTAGAATTTGGAAGTGTCTTCCAAATAGAAACATTCTGGCCTAGAACCCTTCCCCTTCTAGTCTCTTATCAACCCCAGAGTCAAATCTATTTTAAAAGTCAAATCTATTTTAAAATACAGAATGAACGAGCAATGCTAATTCTGGCAATGGAAGTCAGTTTAAGAAAAATATGTTTGTTAATAAAATTAGTCGCTAAACTAGGTCTTTGAAGTGAAATCATAAGAAAAACACAATATGTAAAATCCATCTGAGAAAATTTAACAGTCATTACAATGAGTAGCCAGCCAGGGCTGAGACTGATGCTAAGAGAAGAAGCCACAAATAATTCCTTCATCCAGTAAAGAGTGGCTATTGTCACACCACATCCACCAAGAAAGGCTACGTTATAACACTGTAGCTTTTGAAAATTAAAAGAACAGGTCAAGGCATTCTCTTCCAACTTCTACCACCTGTTATTTCCCTGAACATTTAACAAATGTTGATAATCAGAGAAAAGGGAATTTCTCTGACTGGTGAGCATCAGAAAATATTAAATGAATGGTAGATACATGGTGGATCCTAAGGTGAAACCACGGCTACAGCATCGTAGAACTAGTGAGAGCTTTCAGTAAGTCAAAGGTGCCAGTAACAAAGGTTATAAAAGATGACAGGAAAATCAAATCAAATTTAGAGAATAACAGATAATCCCTCAGGCATTATAAATCTTCTTCAGTGGGTACTTAACACAAAAATGATTGGATGCAGGAAGTCTGTCAGCAGCCCTCGATTTATAGACAAGAATGCAGAAGAGCTGGAGAATCTGCAGAAAATAACTTTCAGGAGAAAGGTTCTAGATTCCAAAGATCAGGAGATAAGGAAACAGAGAAACAGACGGAGGAGACAGGTCTCCATGGAAACTGACATGGCTTCAAAGCACAGGGACTTCATAGACTAAAGAAATTTGACATGCTCCATTTCTCATTTCAGAGATAAAACATGATACCCACGTTCTCTCCATTGTTCATCTTACTATTTCAGCTTCACTGGAACACACCAACTCTTTCCCATCATTGTTGCTGAAGTGTCTTCTTCCCAACTCTCTGTCCACAGGAAGCACCCTGTGCTGTTTCTGAGGCTGAGTTCACAGAAGAGCAGATAGGGACCCCAGGAGCTTTATTAAATTTTCTACTGTCTTGGAGTTCAAATTCTCAGGGCTCATCATTAAATAAATTGTTCTATTTTCTTTCCACTCTCCACACAATTCAGCTCCCTTGGGGTAAAAAGAAAATGGCAGAGTGGAAAAGTTTCAGCCAACTTTTTATTGGTGGAGTCAGTGGCAGGGGGAAATGGACATATTTTCTTCAAGAAAAAAAATCCTTTTTTACTTTGGTTTCCTTTAAAGTCATAAGCTATCCCCTATGGAAAGGTTAATTTTTGTAAGGAACCAATCTTAGGAAACATCTCTTGTCATATGACTCCTTTTGACCATCTTTGGGGATTGTGGACATCATTTCACAATGCCATGGAAGAAAAGAAGTCCCTTCTTTTTAGTTTTCTTTACTATTTTTATTATTCAAATTTATTTGTTGTCTGTTTACTTAAGTTGGCATATAAAATTGTACATACATATCATATTCAATATGATATTTGGAAATATTTTATGTCATGCATTGATTGGATCTAAAAAATAACACTTGCATCATCTCATTAGTTAACATTTTTGTGGTGAGAATACTTAACAACCCAACATTTGTCAATAATACAATGCATCATCAGTAACTACAGTCATGATGCTATGTAATAAATCTCTTGAGAGTATTTCTCAAGTCTAAATGTGTTTGTGTAATGTTGACCAACTTTTCCCCAGCACCACATCCCAAAAGCCCCAGCCCATGGTAACTACTACTCTGCTCTCTCTAAATCAACTTCCTAAGATCCAACAAATGATTGGGATCATGTGCTATTTGTCCTTTTATGCCTGGTGTGCTTCAGTTAATATACTGTCCTCCAAGGTTGTCAATGGCAGGATCTCCTCCTTTTTATGTCATGTGGTATTCATCGTGTATATGCTTTGTTTTCTTTATCCCCTGCTCTGTTGATGGACACATGGCTTGATGGCATATCTTTGTCCAGAGCCAGTAGGTCATGCCCCCTGCCTCGCCTCATGTTGAGCTAAGATGGCGCCTGCCAGATGCTGGCGGGGCGTGCCTCTCCCTGCACACATAACTGTCAGACAATACCAGTTGCATCAGACTAGATTGCGTGGTACTTCACGACTGGCCAACTACACTTCCTTATTCGAGTTCTGGCGCTTGGACTAGTCTTGCCTTCGTGTGCTTTCCCCCGATTGGTTTTTGTACTTTATATTAACTGGGTTTATTCCCCTAATAAACGAGACTTGATCAGGCTTTTGTCTTGTCTCCATTTCTCGTGTCCCTTGTCTCTCCCAATTCCCACTCCCCCCTCCAGGTTCCCGTTGCAGTCCTGTGGGTCGGGACATATCGTGATTATTGTGAGTGGTGCTGCAAAACATGGGGCAACATACTCATTTTATTCATTTGGATATATACCCAATATTGTGATGGCTGGATCATATGGTACTGTTTTTAATTTTTGGAGGGAATTTTATAATGCTTTTATGATGGTCAAATTCATTTATATTCCCACCAACACTGTGAAAAATTTCCCTTTTCTCCATATCCTTGTGAAGAATTATCATTTGCCTCTGATAATGGTGTATCCAATAGAAGGAGCTGATATCTCATAGTGGTTTTTGTTTGCAGTTCCCTAATAACAATTGATGTTGAGTCATTTTATATCTGTTGGCCATTTGTATTTCTCTTTTTGAGAAATATTTAGATTTTTTTGACCAGTTTTGGATCAGGCTATTTGTTTTAATACTGTTGAATTGTTTGCATGCTTTATGTATTTTGTATATTAATTTCATATGAGGTGTATACTTTACAAACAATACCTTCCAAGCTTCAGTTTTCTATTCACCCTGTTGACACAATTTTTTTCTTAGAGTTATGTATCTCATGCTTTATTTGCTAATAACAACAAGGCCATGGTTAGTGGACTAATGCATGTAATTTTGGATGAATGGGGTACCACATTTAAGGTATAAAAGGGGAGAAGAAAAGAAAAAATAACATCAAGAGAAATTAAAATATTAAATACAAGATCCACATTGATTGAAGGTAAAGAGTTATCAGTCATAGCTCTCAGGTGGTTCTCAGTTAGCTCTCAGTCTATCACTGAAGTGATCACTGAAACTCTGAGATTCGGCATTCTTTAATAGGACGCCAGTTTTAAGATTTGTTCTGGATTGAAGCTCTCGGGTCAAATGTAGTACTAGAAATAACCTTAAAAATGAAACAAACTTTTTCTTTTTCATGACAAGGTTTACTTATGACACATTTCTTGTTGATGTGCATAAGCTTTTTAGTTCTGTGGATCCTATTTGTCTGTTTTTGCTTTAGAGATCATATCCAATGAATCATTGCCTAGATCAACATCATAGTTTTCACAAAAATTTCTTTTAATGATTTTAAGGAAATGTTTTTTATGAGTGCATTTTAGTTATGCATAATATTGGGATTCATTCTGACATAAATATAAAAGCATGGAACAACTCCTCCTCAGTCACCTCCCTCTCATATTTTTTCCTACTTTTGTCTAATGTTTTTCTTGTTTTCATTCTGTAATATTTTCTCTCTCTTTCCTAGGGTCATTTATTTCCTTTTTTTAAAAAATTAACTTTGTCTTTTTCCCTCCTCCCTTTTATTACTATTGATTTTACTTGTTAATTTCAACTTTTTAGTTTATGTTTTATTCCTTTTGCCACTGTGTGGGGATATAACCCTCACCTCTAGCACATGGGGTGGTTGATTTCCTGCTGAGCTAAATGTCCAGCCCAACTGAAAGAAGCTGAACCTTACTCCAGTTGGCACCTAATCAAATTAAATTATTAAATTTAATAATTTAAATTTAACATCATATAACTTTTATTTATTCATTTTTGTAGTGTTGGAGATTGAACCCATAACCTTACACATATAGGCAAGTGATCTGCTGAGCTACAACTCCAACTCCAATATTACATTTTAAATTTGTCAAAATCTGGCTTAAATATATTTTGTAGCCTGTGATTAGTTCTTCTCTTCCTAATGATAAAGTGGATTTCCTTTCAAGCACATTTACTGCTTCACCCAAGTTAACATACAAGTTTTTCTCAAATTGTTATCAATAACCTCCCATCTTTTCAGACTTTTTCATAGGAATATAAGTTGATGTTTAATTGTTATTATGTGTTTTTTGATGTCTCTTCTAACATTTGGATCACTCTATTTCACTCATCACATAAGTCATGCATACATTCCACCTGTTTCTTTTTCTACCTCAACTTCTGAGAAACACTAGTGTAATTTTTGAAGAATATTTTTCCACCACAATCTTGGTGTTTTCAGCATTAAAATTTTCCATACGTGAAAGTGGATCCTTTATGTTCAGATAGTTCTCACCACCATCAAGGAACCAAGCCCACCACAGAGGTCAAAAAGTAAGCAATTGACCAATTTACTAAGGGTGATTTTCCATACAACAGTAACTGTAACCCAAGTGACTTGGCAGGCTGAGGCAGGAGGATTGCAAGTTCAACCCCAGCATCAGCAAATGGTGAGGTCTTAAGAAATTTAGCAAGACCTTGTCTCAAATATTAAAATTAGCTCAGTGGAAAGCAATGTGGAGATTCCTCAGAAAACTTGGAATGGAACCACCATTTGACCCAGTTATCCCACTTCTTGGTTTATACCCCAAGGACTTAAAATCAGCATACTACAGTGACAGAGTCACATCAATGTTTATAGCAGCTCAACTCACAATAGCTAGATTGTTGAACCAGCCTAGAAGTCCTTCAACAGATGAATGGATAAAGAAATGATATATATATATCTCCATGATGGAATATTACTCAGCTTTAAAAAAGAATGAAATTATGGCCTTTGGTGGTAAATGGATGGAGTTGGAGAATATCATGCTAAGTGAAATAAGCGAAACTCCAAAAACCTCATGCTAAGTGAAATAAGCCAAACCCCAAGAACCAAAGGCCAAATGTTTTCTGATATGCAGATGCTAATTCACAATAAGGTGGGGGCAGTTAATAGGAAAGAATAGTTACTTTATATTAGTTAGAGGGGAGGGAAGGAAGGGGAGGGGATAGAGGGGTAGGAAGGATAGTAGTGTGAAACAGACATTATTACCTCAAGTACATATATGACTACATGACCTATATGATCCTGCAATATGTATAATCAGAAAAATTAGAGATTATACTCTATTTATGAATGATCTATCAAAATGTATAAATGCAGTCTACTGTCATGTACAACTAATGAGAATAAATTTCAAAAATTAAAAAAAATAAAAAAATAAGGAGTACCCCAGTGATAAAGTACCCTGTTCAATTCCCAGGGTAAAAGAAAAAAAAAAATCTATTAAAGAACAAAGGAAGTTAATATGTACTGAGAACCTACTAAATGTTGAACACAACACAGTACTGATCATCTCTATAAACAGACTGTTAAATCACCCAGCACCCCATGGAAGCAGGAATATGGCCCCTAAGTTTTTGGTTAAGTCTGCAAGCATTTTCCCATGGAAAACTTGTTAGATTTGGTTGTTAGGATCTACTACCACACCCTCAAACCTTGGGTACTGCCTGAGGTTGCAAACAGGATTGTAATCCTGCCATGGCCATGCTCACAATTAAATTAAGTAACTGTCAACATCATATCCCTATTCCAGATGCAGCTCTTCTTATTTTTCTTTTTGCAGTGCTGGGGATGGAACCCAGGTATAGCGCCTCTGTGCACAGGTTCTACCCCACCCCTGGGACACACTCTGTCAGCAACAATCTGCTCGTATATATGCCGAACAAGACCCATTTCCACGCTGCAGTGCAGGCAGAACCAGAAGCTGGAGGACACACGCTTCGCGAACCCCGAGCAGGTACAAGACGGGCCACCATCCCTGCCTGGTCTCATTGTCGCTTTTTCCCTCTAGTAGAGCCTTGCATGGGTTCGGACGGGACAGTGATTCCCCACTGACATGACCGAGGGGAAATCACATCATCTCGGATCTCAATTTCCTTGTTAGTAACGACAAGGTTTTAACTTGTGCGTAGAGCCTGTCCCCGGCGTCCACAACAGACCCAGCCTGCTCAATTCTTAGCCTCTCCCCGCTCACTTTCAGGAAAGCGCGCACAACTCCTCCCTGGGCATGCGCACAATATAACGGCCACGCCCTTTCTTAATCACTGAGGTTTGGGGAAGCAGGCAGTAGACTCGCTTTCGCCCTGCTTTGTATCATTATGTGGCTAAAATAGCATAAGGCAGGTCACCCACAGGTTAATAGGGGTAGGAAGCTCTGCGCTCTCCTTGCCAGACCTGCCGCACTGCGAGCACGGGTCTGGCAGTCAGGGCCTCTAGACCCGCCCGACTCTGCGCTGGAAGCTGAGCCTCGCCACCCGCAGCTCACAGGGGAGGACGCGGACCGCCGGGCCGACTTTTCACGCACCTGGAGTCACGGAAGCTGGAAGCTCCCCTCACTTCCGGTTGCTGAGTGGTTGAGGCCGAATACAAGGCCTGTCATTGGCTGGGCCCGGCTGTCAGTCTTCTTGCGTCCCTAGGCCCGCCCTGCGGAGGTGCTTCGAAGCCAGAAGCCCGGAGAGAACAGAGTGACGCGAGGTAAGGCGGGGCGAGGCGGGGCGGGGCGGGGCGAGGCGGGGCGGGGCGGGGCGAGGCGGGGCGGGGCGGGGCGGGGAGCGCGGGAAGGCCGCCGGCGAGTTGATGCCAATTGCGACGGGGAGGGCGGCCGGCTCCGAGAGGACTGCAACCTCTGGGCCTGTTCCCCGGGCGGAGGCACAACCCCGGCCTCGGCGGGCCGGGGCGGCTCCCGGCTTCCACCTTAGGGCGCTGGGCGCGGGTACCTGGGGAAGGAGAGGGAGGCCCGGTCGCGCCGGTGTGGCTTCCCGGACCGACCGACCCCGCCCTGGGCGCTGCAGACCCCGAAGGGCAGCACCAAGCCTCCGAGCACTCCCGCGGCCCTTGAATTATTTAAAAAAAGTAATTCACATTAAAAGAGGAAGGAGATGATGCCCCCAGCTAATCACCAGCCCCGGGTGGACACGGCTGCGAGGCTCGCAGCCCACGCCTCACACCCCCCACGTGGCAGCAGCAGAGAGGAGTGTCACGGTGGAGGACCCAGAGCTCATGGGCACCTGGGCAGAGGTCACGCCCCCGCCTTGGGGCGCAGGTCGCTGACAGCACTGGAGTAGCAGCTGCAGAGTGGAGAGCGAGCAGGACTTCCCCAGGTAAAGGGAGGGAAACTGATGTCCACAGGTGGGAGATCAAACCAGAGCCCTGCTGCTCACGCTGTGAAAAAATCACCGAAGTGGACCGAAGAACTTAATGCAGGAACTGAAACTTTGACATTTTTAGAGGAAAATAAGCAAAACACTTCAAGAGGTAGACGCAGGCAATGACTTCTGAAGAGGACTCCAGGGACTCAGGAAATGAAAGCAAGAGGTGAAAAAAACACATCAGATTACATCAAAGTATAAACCTTTTGCACAGAAAGGAAACATCATGAAGACAGAGCGTTCAGAAAGGACGAAGATCTGTGCCAGCTGTTCATCTGACGGAGAATTAATATCCAGAATGTGTATAGCACTCAAAAAACTGAATACCCAAGGAATAAGTAACCCAATTAGAAATGGGGAAACTATCTGAAAAACACTTTTCCAAAGACCTGCAAGTGGCCAATAAATATATGAAGAAAATAATGCTCTGTGTCTTTATTCATGTGAGAAATGAAAATCAAAATTGCCTTTGAGATTCTGCCTCACCCAAGTCAGAATGGTATTTATCAGTACAAGACTGAAAACAACCACAAGTGCTGGTGAGGATATGGGGAAACAGGAACCCGTGTAGTCTGTTGATGGGAATATAAATTAGTACAACCACTGTGGAAAACAGTATGGAGGTTCCCCAAAAGACTGAAAATAGAACTACCATAGGGTCCAGCTATCCCAATCCTGCATTCTTAGCCAAAGAAAAGGAGGTCAGCACAGAAAAGACACACATGCTGTTAGTCAGTTTTTCATCACTGTGGCAAAATACCTGACACTAAGCAACTTAAAGATGAGTTTATTTCAGATCATGGTTTTAGCCCATGTTTGTTAGGTTCCATTGCTTTGGGCCTGAGGTGAGGCAGAACATCAAGGCTGAAGGATGTGGCTGAGGAAAGCTGCTCAGATCAAGGTAGTCAAAAACTAGAGCAGGGGAGGGGGCCATGGAGAAGATAAATTCTTCCTAGGCATGTACCCGAAGGCGTATTTCCTACGAAGGCGTAGGTCCCACTTCCTATTAGTCCATTCAGCTCTTAATGGATTCATCCACTGATGAAGAAGATACAGGGTTCATGATGCAATCACTTCCTAAGAACCTCACCTCTGAATATTGCTGTGTTGTGGACCAAACCTTCACTACTGGAGACTTCAGTGAACATTCCAGGTCTGAACCAGAATACCTGCATACCCATGTTTATTGTAGCATTCACAATAGCCAAGATAGGACATTAATCTAGGTGCCTGTCAAAAGGTGAATGGATTGGGAAAAAAAAAAAAAAAAAAAAAAAAAAAAAGGCTTATATACACAGTGAAGTAGTATTTAGCCACAGAAAAGGATGAAATCATATCATTTGCAGGAAAATGGATGGAACTGGTGAATGTCATGTTAAGTGAAGTAAAGCACACCCAGAAAGGCAAGAATTTCATGTTTTCTCTCATACCTGGAAACTGAAAAAAAAAAAAAAAAACAGAAAAACAAAAATAAAAACACAAAACCTTGAAAATAGAAGAAATAGTAGAGAAGGGGACAAGATGGGAAGACAACTTAGTTTAGATCTCAACTGCCTGCAGAACTGCCATGTCAGTTCTGGACTCAGTACATCAGAACTTTTCCTACTTTAATGAAAATAAACATCTAACTTTCTGACATAAAACTTTTACTACAATATGATCCCACTATTGCACTACCAGGCATACATCCAAATAAATAAAATAAGCATATTTAAGAGATGTGTACTGTCCTGTATTTTGCAGCTGAGGTATGGAATCAGACTTTGTGTCCGTCAGCGCAGGGTGGATAACAAAAACATGTATGTCCACAACCAAAAACTACTCGGGAATAGACAGAAATCCTGTCATTGACAATAACATGTTTGAATCTGGAGAACATTATATTAATTGAAATAAACCAGGCAGGAAAAGATAAATACCACATGATCACCCTCATTTTGGGAATTTTAAAAAAGTTGATCTTATAGAAAAACAGCAGACCAGTAGTTATCAATGGTGGGAGCAATTGGGAGGTGGTGAGAAGTGTTGGTCAAAGGGTATTCCATTTACATAGGAGCAATATGTGTCAATATGTGTAAGGGGTCTGTTGTATACCACAGTTACTAAAATTGTGATCATATATTGTTGAAAAATTCTGAGCTGATGTTATGTATTCTCGTTAACAATTATAAATAATATGGCAGTGCACATGTTTAAACAATGCATAATGAAAAATACTTTTGTACATTGTATCCAGGATGTACAAATTTTTATATGACAATTTAAATAAATAAACTGACAACCTAGAAAAATGAAAAGCTTAAAGAAAACTAGAAACAAATGTCTTTTATAACATTGTGAATCCAAAATGATATAAATAACATCCAAAGATTGTTCTAAGGAGGCACATGATAGGAGATGGATACTGGGGTATGTTCCTTGTAGAAAATAACCATTCGTTATATCTTATGACTTCGGAATGAAAATAAACAGTTTTTTTCCTTGTAGAAAATAAATCCATTTCTCCCTGCTACTGCTCCACTCTGCTCTCTTCTTTGTACCCCAAGGGAGCCATATTGTTTGGAGAGTGGAAAGGAAATAAAACAATTTATTTAATGAGGAGCTCTGAGAATTCAAGCCTAGACATAGTAGAGAATTTTAGTAATGCTCCTAGTGCCCTTCACCTATAATTCCCTGGTCCCAGCTTCCATGAAAACCCACATGGGCTTCCTGTGAATGGGTTTGGGGAAGAGAAATCTTCCATGACAACCACTGGAGAGAGGCAGTGTATCTCTGTGGTGCTGGTTGAGTAAGAAGAAAGAAACAGGTATGGGGGGTGCTTCACTTCCAGAACAGCGAGAACAGGCACACTCTACTTTTCTTTAGTCTTTGGAGGTCAGATCCTTCCTGTTGTACATTGAAGGCACTACAGTTTCCATTAAGAATATCTTCCAGTTACTCTGTTTCCTTCTCTCAGTGTTTGCTTTCTAGAGCCTCTCACCTGAAACTTATTTCCTCCAGTCTTCAGCTATTCTCTTCCTATAAATTTAGGCTGCTGTCCAGTTTCCTGCACCCAATTATTTAACTACTCACCAAACATCTATTGTTCACCAGACATCTATTATGCACACGTTACTGTCTATTTTGTTTCAAGTTTATTAGATTCTTTTTGTATGCTTCACTATTTTATTGGTATTTCTGACTTATCAGATACACATAGGTGTCAAATATACTTATGTTATTGTAGTTTTCAGTTTAAGGCCCACAAAATATCTACCATCAATACAGTTTTATCTGATAACCTTCAGTCTTCCTTTTCTTTTACACAAATTCCTTTAAGTTTCTGGAAAGTACTGAATGATTGAAATTGTGGGAGACTACCTTGGCACGTTCACGAATTTGACATAAATACTGCGTGTTTAATGTAGCATCTCCTCTTGAAGCAGCCATTCTTTATTGGACTTGGGAACTGTCCTTGATCAGGCATGGCTGCTACCTAAACTAATGGTTGTTAGGTTTCCTCAAATTCTTTCAATATATTGTGTTTTTGGTTATGATCTCACATCACTGACTTAATTGTTTTGTGATGAATTATGTTGGCAAACATTTTTCTTACATTTTCATCCATTCCCAGAATTGGTATAACTTGATGCATTCATATCTATTTTAAAAGATTACAAGGATAATTTGAATCTCCACCATTTAATTCTGTGCCTATCTTTGGGCTTATGATGTTGGATAATTTCTCTTTTGGGTAGCAGGAGATGTTTTATTTTCAGTATTAATAACTTCCAACATTTATATTTGCTCAGCACCTGAAGGTGAAAGGCACATTTAAGTCCCTGGAAGGACAAATGATAAAACAAAACCATCACAAGTCACAAATGAAATGAATCTGAGAGGGTCGTAAGGGAAGATTACAGAAGCTCCACTGTAGGTCTCACACACCTTGTCCCTCTTGACCTTTATTCCCTGCTCTCCAGCACGCTGGCTTCTCCATCCCTCTGGCTTCTCCAGCCCTCCTGTACCAGCTTGCCCACTGATTAGGCAAGTCCACATTCTGTTCTCTTCCTTTACTTCCCCTGATTAACAATGACCCATCTTTCTTCTCTCGGCGAAGCATTCCTGTTTTAGGACAGATGTTCTTATCTGCCTTCTCAGACTAAACTGATCCTCAGTGGATTTCACAGATGCCTCATACTCTAGGTATTTATAACACTTTTTTTTCTGTCACAGAATATAAACACTCATTTTTAAACCTTAAATTTATCCTTTATATCCTGTAAGATAGAAAGATTATATAACTTTTGGATATTTGTGATTAAATCAACTAATTATGTTTCTTGGTATTTAGCTATAATTACTGTAATACGATAAGTTCCCATTCAAGAGCAGGGATGTAGGAGCACCCATTCCCTGGCACATGTCGGATCAGAGGTAGTGTGCTTTTCTCTCCTGTTGTGTGGGTGGTGCACATGCTTTTGCCTCCTCTTGGAAGAATAACCTAGCAGGTACTGTCTGAAAGAGGCACCCATAGGGATTGCTGTTAGTTAGTAATGCTCTATGGCAGTAGAGGTGTGAGGATAGCTGTTGAGTTTACACCAATAAGAGCTCCATCCAAGACACCTGACCAATTCCAAAGAGAGATTGATAAATGATAGCTATGTGAGACAGATCCATTGAGATATGAAGAACAAGTTCACATTTATGAAATACCCACTGTACGTTGCAGGAATCACAGTAAAATTGCATCATCTTATTTAATTATGCTTTTCAATCCTACCATGCAGGGGATAATTACTACTTCTGGTATAGAAGTACTGCTAGTTAGAGCTTAAATAGCTTTCCTCAAGGTCACAAATAAGGTCTGAAAGATGATATGTGTTTGGAACAAACTTCTATTTTGGAAAATTTGAGTCAGGAATCCCATATTTACACCACAGCTCTATATTGTGGATTGCGATAGATATCATAAGTATCATATTTATGATATATATCTATATATACTACCAAAATATAAAGCATGAGTGTTGAATAACATTAATGATAATAATGGCAACTTTATTTACTGGGACTACTACTGAGATGAAAGGTGCTTTAAAATCTCCATGAATAAGGGGACAAAGGAGGATAATAGGCGGGCATATGTGATCAAAGTGTGTGAAACCTTATTCTGTGTGATTAAACCAATAAACTCTCTAAATTGGTAATAGCAATAACCACATTTTTAGAAAGAAAAAAAGACACTGAGAGGAAACTGTCACATCACTGTGGTGATCACTCACAAATTAAGGGTATTTTAATTAAAAAGTCCATGTCTAATGATGATTATGAAGCTGTAACCTAAAGTATGGACATTACAAGAAAAAGAGTTGAGATGTCTTCAATCCTCTAGAGTATATGTAAAGTTATATATATATATATACATATATATGTATATATGTATATATATATATAGATAGATAGATAGACAGATTTAAAAAGAAAACTAATTAGTGAAAAAAGATTTCTGCTAAATCAAAGAAAGTGTGACTGTTCAATGAATGTTGACTTTACCTTCTTAACCAGAAGATACACCATACACATGGGAGCAGAAAACCACACAGGATTATCACATTTCCTCCTCCAGGGCTTGTCAGATGACCCTGAATTACAACCTGTTCTCTTTGGACTGTTCCTGTTCACATACCTGGTCACCATCCGTGGGAACCTGCTCATCATCCTGGCTGTCAGCTCTGACTCCCACCTCCACACCCCCATGTACTTCTTTCTCTCCAACCTCTCCTTCATTGACATCTGTTTCATCTCCACCACAGTCCCAAAGACGCTGGTGAACATCCAGACACAGAACAAAGACATCTCCTACATAGAGTGCCTCACTCAGTTGTATTTTTTTCTTATTTTTCTTGGGATGGATAATTTCCTACTGACTGTGATGGCTTTTGACCGCTATGTGGCCATCTGCCACCCTCTGAACTACACAGTCATCATGAACCCTTGGCTCTGTGTCTTCCTGGTTCTCATGTTTTGGCTCATCATGTTCTGTGTCTCCTTGATTCATATTCTACTGTTGAATCAACTGACCTTCTCCATAGGCACTGAAATCCCACATTTCTTCTGTGAACTGGCTCATCTTCTCAAGGTGGCTAGCTCTGTTACCCTTGTCAATAACATCTTTCTGTATGTAGTGACTGCTCTGCTGGGTGTGTTTCCTGTCACTGGGATTCTCTACTCTTACTCTCAGATTGTCTCCACCTTATTGAGGATGTCCTCCTCTGTGAGCAAGTATAAAGCCTTTTCCACCTGTGGGTCTCACCTCTGTGTGGTCGACTTATTCTATGGAACAGGATTTGGGGTTCACCTCAGTTCTGCTGTGACCCATTCTTCCCAGAGAACCATGATTGCCTCAGTAATGTACACTGTGGTTACCCCCATGCTGAACCCCTTCATCTACAGCCTGAGGAACAAGGATGTGAAGGGGGCCCTGCGGAGACTCCTTGGCAGAGCAGCCTCTGGCCCTTGGTGGATCCCTGACCTTAGAGCTAAAGAGACATTGTGGTCCCTGACACAAATGTTGTGAATTTTAATATTTTGGCTCTGTTTCTTCTCTAAAACACATGTTCAATTTCTTCTGTTTTCTGTTACTTTAATTTTGCATACTTTTGTTTATAGTTCTCCCTAACAATTACATCAGCAATTTCTTTTGAATTTTCTTTCCTGTACACGGCCCTTAAAGTTCTACATTAAGTAACTTTTCTCACTGTCATTTCTAAGATTTCCAACTTTCCATAAAGAAAGTTCATCAACTACTGACATGATTTCCTCAAATTATTGCTTGAATGTTAATGCCCTTCACATTAATGTTATTACACTCTTGTTTTACCTGGAAAAAAATGGAGTGGAAGGTATCAGAGAAGTGTTTACCATATCAGTACTGATCTTCCCACTTTATGTGTATGAATTCATTTATCCTGAAAAGATTTCATTCAGATATTTCCTTTCATGCACGTAATATCTGAAAGGAAGAGATTGAAAATGTGATGTGCAAAAACTGGATCTTGAAACTGAACACATAAGCTCTACCTAAGCTCTCCCACTTTTTATAAGAGCAGTGGTTGGGTTTTGAACATGGAAGCAGGAATCTGTCTTGGCAGCAGCTTGTTCATGTGTTCATCATCCTGTAATGCCTTGTATGCTGTTGACATGTTGAACTACATTGCGGGATAATGAAACATGTATAGCAGGAATGAAAGATCTTCAATGGCTCCGGGACAATCTTAGGGGGCTCTGGTATTGAACCCAAGCTCTCTAGTGGGCTTTCCTGTTTCTTAAGCAGCATAGACCATAGGAAGAGTATAAAGTATTGATCAGAAAGCTGAATATAAGAGAAGGAAAAGTAATAACAAAGGGACAAATAAAGGTAATGAGGAGCCATATGTATAATGATCTGAATACAGCGGGGTCTCCTGTGGAAGAGGCTGATGATCAATCTACTTCTGTTTTGCTGAGACTGTGGCAAAAACTGAAAATTGAACAATGTTTTTCTTTTCTCTTTTGGTACCAGGTATTGAACACAGGGATGCTTAACCACTATGTTACATCCCCAGTCCTGTTTTATATTTTATTTAGAGACAGGGTCTTGCTGAGTTGCTTAGGGCCTCACTACATTGCTGAGGCTAGCTTTGAACTTGTGATCCTCCTGCCTCAGCCTCCTGAACTTCTGGGATCACAGGTACACACCACCACACCTGGCTGAACAGTGCTTTTCTGAGCACCCTGAGAATAGAGAAACAGAGTATGCTTACTGCTGCCATGTGGTAGTATCCCTCCAAACCAACCCCCAACCAGAGAGAAAATCAAGGTCTCCCAGCTAGCCCAGCTCATACTTTATTTGTGCATGCTGTGTTGGGAAAGTGGAGGCCATGTATAGAAATAACAATTTGTTGGACAGAAAAAATTAGCAAGCTATTTTAGCATTACTAGACACAAGTGCTGAATGTACTTGTATTCACGGGAATCCATCAAGTTTAAAGAGAAAGATTATATATATAGATGAATACAGGGTAAGTATGGTCAAGGTTATGTATGCACTTTGATGGACAAAACCTGACAAAACCAGTATCTAATTTTATCAATGGAAGTGATGTTAGCATTTAAGTCTTTTCTAGACCTAGAGGATGCAGCTTAAATAGCAGTGATGCATTTCCAAAGGAAAGGGTGAACCATCACTACCTTATCACTCAGTCTGTACAAGAGCTGATGCAAAATGGAATAAAGACATAAAAACAAGATCTGGAAGTATAAAACTATTGATAGGAATCCTAGGGGACACTCTCCATAACTTTAACTGGGCAGACTTTTTTGGATATGATCTCTAAAGCATTGACCACTAAAGCAATGATAGATGAATATGATTACATCAAACACGAAAGCTTCTTTCTAGCAAAGAATAAAAGTCAAAGAGTAAATAGAAATCAAATAGATAGAGGATATTGTTTGCAAACTATAAATTTGATTTGGGGTTAATATCCAAAACATAAAAAACTAAATAATTCATGATAAGAAAATGAATAGCTTGATTTGATCCAAGTAGGTGATTCTCAAAAGAAGAAAAATGAATAACAGATATGAAAAGTTGTTCAACATTACTAATAATTATAGAAATGCAAATCATAGCCACCATGGAATATCAACTCATACCTGGTAGAATGACTTGTGTCAAAAGACAAGATAATTGCTCAGGAGGATGTGGAGAAGAGGTAATTCGCTGTTAGTAGAAATACAAATAAGTAGAATTCACATAGAAAACAGTAAGAGGGTCTCTCATACAGTTAAAAAGACTGCTACCATATGGTCCAGGTGTCCCATCCTAGTATATAAGGTGAATACGTTGGAAGATGTCTGCTTTTTCATGTTTTGCAGCATTTTTTATAGGAGCCAGATATGGAATCAGCCCAGAAGTCCATCAGCAGAGGAGTGCATAAAGAAAAATGTGATCTACTGCACAGTGAAATACTATTTGGGCATAAAAGTAGGAAATTCTGTCATTTATAACCAAATGAATGAGCCCAGAGAATATTATATTAATTGATTTAAGCTAGGCATTTTAAGATTCGTACCCCATGATCACTCACTTGTGCAATTTTAAACAGTTTATTTTAAAGAAATAGAGAATAGAAGAGTAGTTACCAGAAGCTGGGCATTTTGTAAGTGGTATTGGAGAAGTACCACTTCAAAGTGTACAGAATTGCATTTAGACATGAGGAATGGGTTCAAGAGACTTACGGTACAGCATTCAACTACCAATAGGGATGACATGTTGTATTCATGTTAAATGTTGAACCAAGGTTAAGTATTCTTTCCATAAAACTGAAAAATAATGTTGTAATCCATATATGAATTTTTTAGATTTAAACACTGTACAGTGAAAAATATTTCTAGACACCACATGGTATATAATGCATGCCTACAATTTTGTCTGTCAATTTAAATAATGATTTAAAAACTGGAATAATGAATATGAAAAATAAGATAGAAAAAAGAAAGGACTGTATTTGTTCTATAATTTTATAAAGTTGAAACAATTCCTAAACTCTCCAAAGATTATTAGAGGGATGTATAATCAGAGGAGGTAGTTCCTGGGACTGGTTCCTTAGGGGAGAATTTATGAATTATAAGTCAAACCAGAGAAGAAAGAAATTACTGTTGGAGGAAATAAATCCATCTTTTTTTCCCCTGCTCTAGGTCCTCAGGTGCACAACTGACTGAAAAAATTTGTCCAGTCTGCTATCTCCTTCCTACCTTAGGGGTTAAAATATTTGCAGAGTGGAAAGGTAATAGAACCATATACTTAATGAGGAACTTTGAGAATTCAAACCTTTTGACAGTAGAAACTTTAAACATGCCTCTCTGGCCCCTTACTGTACTTTTCTGATCTCAGCCTCTGTGGAGACCCAAGTGGGCTTCCTGGGGACAGATCATGGAGAAGAAAAAGTTTTAGTGAAAGTCATCAGATTGAATTGATGTGTCCCAGTGAGGCTGGTGGAGAAGGAGGAGGAAAGAGGAGAGAACATGGGTGCTGGGTTTCGCCTGCAGAATGAGAATAGGAACATCATGTTTCTATATAAAGGTAAAATCCCTGTGCTTTAAAAGGACTTCAGTTCCCACCAGGACCTGTCTTCTCAAGCAGTTCTTATTTCCTTTTCTCACTCTTTGGAATCTAGAGCCTCTCTCCTGCAGGAATTATTTTCTGGAGAGTCTTCTCCACTCTTGGCTATAAATTTTTGCCTCCTGTCAGATTTTCTTCCTCCCATTATTTATTTTTTAAATAGTGACTGCAGATCTATTATGCACAAGTTATTATCCATTTAGTCCCAAAGTTGATTTTTTATTTGATATTTACTATTTTACTAGATTTGCTTTACTGATAACTGTTCTTGGTTCTATACTGTAGCCATCATCTCAACCTTAAGGTCCCTATTATATCTGCCATTAGTATCGTCCCTAAAATGGTGCTCAACATGCAGTCCAGTTTACTTCTCACATAACCAGCCCCTTGAAAGCTCAGGAAAATATTGAAGGTGGGAGCTTGGGGAGTCTGCCTTGGCATAGTCGTGAAACTAACACTAATACTGCTCTGTTTTAATATAATATCTTCTGTTATCTGTGACTTGAGGGAAAATGGTCTTTATTGGTTTGGGGAATTATTCTTGGTTTCTTCATATACCAACAGTCTCAGCCCTGATCACTATTCACACTAATGACAGGTAAATTTTATCAAATTCATGTTATATATGGTTCTTGTGGGTATGATTTCATTTATGGACCTAGTTTTGTGATGGAATACATAAATAAAATATTTATTGTAAACTGACTTCCATTCCCCAAATTGGCATCACTTATTAATCCTGGATTCTCCTCTTAAAGTAGATACAAATGCTACATACCTTGCTATTTCATTCTGTGCCTATATCCAGGCATATGACACATTGGATTTTTCTTGGTGTCATAGTTGGCATTCTGGTCTCCATACTTAATATACCTCCAGCATTTGTGTCTATTCAATACCTGCCATGTGACAGGCACTGTGTAAATCCACAGAAATACAAATGATGAGACAAAACTGTCACAACCTCAGACCCCCACGTGAACATGCATTTGCCAGTGTGAGAGGATTGTGAGGGAAGATTACAGAAATTCTGCTGTGGGCTCAACAACCCATCCCTCCTGCCTCACATCCCCACTCTCTCCAGCACACTGGCCCCCACATCTCTTCTGTACCAAGCTCACTGCCTGACAGGGCACTGTACATTCTGCTCTCCCAGCCTGAAATACTTCTGCTTTGTCATGGATGATGAAAGCATTTGTTTTTAAATCTTAAATTTCCCATTTACTTTTTCTAGGATGAATGGATTTATGTAATTTTTTATTATTTTAATTAAATGAATCAACTATGTAATATGGCCTTTTGCTCTGCTGATTTTAATACACTAGAGCCCTGCTCAAGAGCTCGGAAACTAAAACACACACGATCCCAAGTGCCTTCTATTTGACTTTCATGGTGGTTTGTTTGTTTCCTTCTTATCCATATAGTCTACCTGCTTTTTCTTCTTTTTGAAGATTTTACTTGCAGGCATTCTCTGAAAGAAGGAACTAAAGATATTTTCATTATTTAGAAATTATTAATTGTATGGCTGACAAAAGGGGTAACCAAGTGGCAATTTATAAAGGTCAGAATTGTATCCATGATAACCACCCATGGTAAATGACAGCTATGCAAGATGGATGTTTTGAGATGCTGAGAACAGAAGCTCACATTTATAAAGCATCTGCTCTGTCACAGGACCATGCAGTGGCTACATTTGTTTGTTGTGTCACTCTTCAGTCCTGCCATCTAGTATATTCTTACTACTTCTGTAGAGGGGAGGTACTTAGAATTATGAGAGTTTGATAGTTTTTTCAAGGTATCAAAGATGGTATGTTGGAGCAAAATTTTACTCCAGGAAGTTTAAATCAAGAATCCCATTTAAAAAATCAAAGCTTTATACTGTACATTGGGAGATTTATATAGCCCAAATTTCATAAATGAGGAGTTTTAAAATAATAATAACAATGATAGTTTACTGACTTCTACGGAGCACACATTATTAAACTTCAGAAATAAGATAATACCAATATCTGCATGTTTAGAAAAAAAAGGAGGCACTGAGAAAAAAATGACATCATTATATGAAGTCTCAGAAAAAAAGTTTCTTTGAATTAAAAATCCACATTGAATAACTACTATAGAGCTGCAGCATAGAGAATCGTGGAGCCTACCAAGAAAAATACTGAAAGCTCTTCATTCTTATGGGTGGCCATAGTAGCTCATGTACAAAGATGTAAAAAGGGGAATTAAAACTAGTGAGTTGGTGATAAAAGAGATTTCCGTTAATTTTTTTTATAAACTATAATTATTAGTGTACATTAATTGTACAAATTAATGAGTTTGTGATATTTCCATTTTGTAAGTGTCATGTTTGGATCACACCCACTGCTGCCCTCTTGTTCCCTTTCCTCTATCCCCATCCCCACTTCCCTTTCATCTTCACTAGCAGTCCATCTTCTGCTTTTAGATTATCTTCTTTTTTTTTTTTGTTTCTGCATATAAGAAAAATAGGCTGTGCTTCTCTTTCTGTGTCTGGTTTCTTTCCCTTAATATGGTGGTCTCCAGTTCCATCCATTTTCCTGCAAATGACATGATGTCGTCCTTCTTCCTGGTTGAGTAATGTTCCATTGTATATATGTATACCACACATTCTGTATCCATTCATTCATTGGCAGGCACCCTTACTGGTTGCATAGCCTTCCTGCTGTGCAGAGTGCTGCAACAAACATAGTTATGCAGATGTCTTGATTTGAAATCGTCAGGATGCAGTGAAAAGAATTGGAATCTTTGGCAGGTTGAACTGATGACATGAAAATGAGACTGAACACATTTACACATGCCCAGGTTTGGTGGGTATGGAAGCACAGTCAGTGGTCTTTTCTAGTGTAAACCATAAATACTTTTGGGTCCAACTCTTGAAGTTGCCTTCCTGTTGTGAAAAATAAACATAATAGAATTTAGTGTCTGGAAGACAAATATGTCTTCTTCTCTGAAGAACTTTACAGTAATATGTACTATATGTATGTAGGGAATGATTGGTTGAAAATGGACTTTTTTCCCCCAAGGGGAAAGATTGGCTTTGTAATTATAATTTTCCCTATTTATTTTACATAAAACTAGTAGAGGCTAAATATTGTATGAAGTTCTCATGTTTCTGTCAGTAGAATTAAACATATTATTACTAGTTTTGTCAGGCCAAGTTGTTCTTTTTATTTGTATCTATTTTCAAGGTGAATTTAAAATTCTATCCAAAATCTAAAAGATTGAGAAAAATTGCAATGAGATAAATATTATTTTCAGGAGGAACTGATATCTCCTGCTTAATATTTGTGCTTTTGCTGTTGGTAAGTCACCTGTTTGACTCAGGTTTAATTTCAATAGAATAAAAAACTAAAAAAAAGAAATAACCTATAGTTCTTGAAATGATTAAAGTAATTCTGATGCAGTGGTGCTAGACTAGTCTTTAGAATTCTTTTTTTTCAAACAGAATAAATAATTTATTAAAACACTGTGTGATTAAGTTTTTAATCCAGTGCTACACTGGTAAACAGTTTCCCCCTCAAATATTTAGGCAAAATATTGTTATATTTTGCCTAAAACATAACAATAGCAACATAATCTGACCTGAACTAGAAAATATCTCTGTCCTTTAAACTCAATGATTTAACTGTGAGATAAGTATAGATTTTGGTTTTCTGGATGAATCAAAAATGAGAATAATTTCAAAGGCAATCAGAATTCTATATGCCAAAAAAAAGAAAAGAAAAAAAATTCCATATGCCTGAAAGTTAGATTTTATTTACCCTGTTAGTGAACAAAATCAAAATTATCATTATTTCAAATAAAGATGCCATGAATTGTCCCTGCTTCCCATAAAAAATATCAGCAAGAAATTGAGCATAAGAGTCGGATTTTAAACTGCGCTTTATTTGTTACTATAACATTCTCTCTCTTTTTAACTCATCAACCAGAAGCATGCAAAAAGTCCTGTGATTGGAACTGTTTCCAAAGTCCCTTGTATGTAGACAGGTAAATCATACATTTCATTCCACCTGGAATTCTCTCCTTTGTAGCACTTTTAAGCAGCGTGTGTGACACATCCACAGAGGTAGGAAAGACCATCTTTAATAAATCATCATCTTAATTGTAAAGAATTTTGAAAATCAAAACTGTCGAACTGCTAAACTGTGCCTGTGATGAGTCCCAAAGAACCACAGATCCGGAGACTCTGATCTGGAGAATAGGTTCCCTGGGTTTTCTAGCCTCCGCTGGGCACCGGACAGCACGATCTACCGCGACTCCGATCTGGAGAATCGGTTCCCTGAGTGTTCTGGCCTCTGCTGGGCACTGGACAGCCCGATCTACCCGCGACTCAGATCTGAGGTATGGGTTCCCTGGAGTGTTCTGGCCTCCGCTGGGCACCGGACAGCACCATCTGCCAGGGCTGCGAACGACCGCACGGAGAAAGCTGCCTACCACTCTCGCCTGCTGATTCTTTGGACCACCCAGCCCTGTGGGCAGAGGGGGCAGCGACTGCTCCGCTTCACCCACAGGGACATGCAGCCGTCGAGGAAGGAACGATCGCACTCCCCAGACCTCAGCACAACCCTCTCCTTGCTTTCAGCTTGACGTCTAAGTCCGGCATCCACCACCCGGACCCTGCGGCGGGCGCATGTGCCGCTCTCCACCGTGCAGCTCCACGTGGCCACCGCGTTCCACTCCTGTCGCCCAGACGTGCAGCCTGTGCTCGGGAGTGGGACCACGAGGCACAGGGTTCCTCGCCCTCTTGCCTTTGGCCGCGGTGGAGCCTGAGAATTCTTAGATAGTCTGATGTTTCAAGCTGAGTCACGCTTGGAAAAAATCATGTCATCACAGTTAGATCATGTTCATATTTTACCTCAGAAAGAATATATTTGTCATGACTCTAGCAGCCCGTGTAACAGCTGGGAATCTTTTCATGACTATATTTAGATGAAGTAGTCCACTAATTCAAAACACAAGTTCTTTTTTTACCTTCTGACCATACAGATCTGATTGGAAATTAAAATTTAGGTTTATGAATTTATTCCATTAGGGCTTTCAAGAAGTTATATATATAGCATAAAATGCATGTAAACTATTGCAGTTGATATTTTCCATGCATCAGTAAGTTTTCTGATAGCCAAATGTAACTTACACAAAATAATTGAAAATTATATTTCACAAAATGGCAACAGTCATTGGATGTTCTTTATCAAACTTTTCAGGAAGTAATTTTTAAAAGTTTTTCACTTTTCTAAATTGATTTAGTAAACCTTTTACCTATGATTCTACTGAGAATAAAATCAGAGAAAAATTCCAATTCATGATAGCTGAAAAAAAAAAAAACTTTAGAATTAAACTAACAAAGGAGGTGAAAGATCTCTACCCTGAAAATTATAGAGCACTGAAGGAAGAAATTGAAGAAGACCCCAGAAGATGGAAAGACTTCCCATGTTCATGGACAGGCAGACTTAATATTGTCAGAATGACCACATTACCAAAAATGATCTACAGATTCAATGCAATCCCCCTCAAAATATCAATGTCACTATTTATAGAACTAGAAAAAAATAGTCCTAAAATTCATGTGGAATCACAAAAGATCCTGAATAGCCAAAGCAACCCTCAGGGGGAAAAAGCAAATCTGGAGGCATTAGGATGCCTGACTTCAAATTATACTACAGAGCTGTAGAAACAAAAACTGCAAGGTACTGGCATAAAAGCAGACACGTAGACCAGTCATATAGAATAGAAGACACAGAGACCAACCCACACATCTACAGTCATCTGATCCTGACAAAGTTACAGAAAATACACATTGGAGAAAAGACAGCTTTTATAATAAATGGTGCTAGGACAGCATATGTAGAAAAATGAAATTAGATCCCTATATATCTCTCTGCACAAAAGTTAATTCAGAGCAGTTCAAAAATCTAGGATTTAGAACAGAAACTTTGTAACTGCTAGAAGAAAACATAGGGTGAACGTTCCAACATAGTTGCAGAGGAAATGTCTTCCTCAATAGACTCCCAAAGCCCAGGAAATAAAACCAAGAGTTAATAAGTCATATGGCATCAAATTAAAAAGCTTCTGCACAAAAAAGGAAAAGAGCATGAAGAAGGAGCCTAAATAGGAGAATATTTTTCCAGCTATTCTCCTAGAGTATATAAAGAACTCAAAAACTTAACTACCAAAAGAAAAAAAAAAACAAAAACAAAATGAATAACCCAATCAAGTAATGGACAAATTAACTGAAAAGACACTTCTCAATGAAGAAATATAAATGGTCAAGAAACATGAAAAAATATTCAATGTCTTTGGTCATCAGAGAAATACAAATCAAAACACAGATTAATCTCACACAAGTTAGAATGGCAATCACTGAGAATACAAATAATGATAAATGCTGATAAGGATGTGGGAGAAAGCAAGATATGTCTTGTTGATGGGATTGTAAATTAGTACAATCACTATGGAAATCAATATGGAGTTTCTTCAAAAAACTAGGAATGGAACCACCTTATGACCCAGCTGTACTGCTCCTTGTTATTTATCCAAAAGGATTAGTCAGCAATCTACACAGTACATGCATACCCATGTTTATAGCAGAACAATTCACAATAGCCAAAATTATGGAACCAGCCTGAGTATCCATCTACATATGAATGGATAAATAAAATGTGATCCTTACACACAATAGAGTTTTATTCAGTCATAAAGAAAAATAAAATGTAATTTACAGGAAAATAGATGGAACTATGCATTATATTAAGTAACATAAGCCAAATTCAGAGTGTTCAGGGTCATATGTTTCCTCTGATATGTAAAAACTAGGGAGAAGAGAAGGGAAAAGGGTAGGGGATTTTATGAAAAGAGAAGGGAGAGATAGGGGAGTTGATAGAGATAGGGGAGTTGATAGAGATAGGGGATAATTGTGAAGGAGGAGAGGAGGGATTAGTCCCTTGTAAAAATTCACCTTTCCTTAGTGGATACCTTATGACTTTTAAATCAAACTAATGAAAAAGATTTTTCCAGCAGGAAATGAATCCATCTCCCACCCTGCCTCACCTTTACAGATGCAAAATAGACTGAAATTTTCCACTCTTGTTTTCTCCTTTATACGCCAAGAGAGCCAAATGCTTGGAGAATGGAAAGAAAATAGAACAATTTATTTAATGAGATGCTCTGATAGTTCAAACCTTGAGACATGAGAAAAATTAATAATGCTCTTGTGGTCACCACCTGTAGTTCTCTGTCTCAGCCTCTGTGAAAACCCAGTGGGCTTCCTGGGGAAAGATGGTAGAGAAGAGAGAGCTTTCGTGACAACCACTGGAGGGAATCACCCTGTCCCACTGAGGCTGGTGGAGTAAGAAGGAAAAAGGGAAAAAGGTGGGTACTGGGCTTTACCTCACAAATAAGAATGTTCCACGTTACTTCAGTCTGTGAAGATGGAAGTTCCTGTATTTTGAAGGCACTTTAGTTGTCATTGAGATTTGTGTCTTCTAGCTGTTTTTCTTTTTCTGTTTCTCACTCTTTGGAATCTAGAGCCTCTTCTGAAAGTGTTATTTTCTAGAGAGTCTGCAACTCTTCTCCCTTTCCTATAATTGTGAGGCCCCTGTACAGTTTCCTGCATCCCATTTATTTGCTTAGTACTCACTGAGGATCTGTTGTTTTGTTCCAAGGCTGGTTACAATTTTCTGTCATAAACCCTAATGATTTTTACTCGCAGATTTTGCTTACCATAACAGTTATTGGTTCTATATTGGGATGGTTATCATTTCACCTTAAGGTCCACACAATATCTGCCATTAGCATAATTATTTCTGCCCTTCAGCATTCATGCCGATTTCCTTTCCTCATGTTATCGATTCCTTCAAATCTTAGGAAGATATTGGAGTTAGAAGTTGGAGCAGATCCAGAGGAGATCCATGATGTTCAAAAATTTAACTCAAAGACTATCATATTTTAACTCAAATACTATCATTTATTTATTTTTCTTTAATTTCTTCATTTATTGATAGCCTCAACTCTGGCTGCAACACACAGTAATGACATATTTTTTCTCAAATGCAACTTGTACATTGTGCTTAGGAGTTATGATTTAACTTCATTAACTTAATTTTATGATGAATTATGTAAGCAAACATGTAATCTTAAGCTCTCATTTCTCAAATTGGTATTGTTAATCTTTTAAAATTAACATAAATGCATGTTACTTAACTCTCTATTGAATTCTCTGCCTATATCCAGGTATATGATAAGTTGGAAGATTTCTCTTTTGTGCTCTATTAGACATTTTGGTTTTCATCTTTATTATACTTCCAGCAATTGTATTTGTTCTGTACCTACAGTATGACAGTCATCTAAATCCCTGGAAAGACAAATGATGAGACAAAACTGTCTCAACCTCAGACCCACAGATGACTTTAATGTGCTCATATCCAGGTGGTTCACATGTTTTTTCCTCTCCTGAGAGTTCACCCAGCAGGCATTCTCTGAGAGAAGGAGCCATAGGGAGCCTGACTAATTACAAGTGCTGTACAGCAGACAAACCAAATTGATTTATAATGATCAGAATTCTGTCCATGGTTTAAGAGGACATTGACAATTGGTAACCATGCAAGACAGTTATTGAGAAGTTAGAAACAGAAGTTCATCTCTATGAAATGCCCATTGTCCATCAAGGAACCACAGGAGAACAATTAACATCCTTTCATTTACTTTCACTACTCAGTCCTACTATGTAGTGTATGCTTATGGTGTCTGCTGTAGAGGTGAGGTCCTTGTAATGAAGAGAGTTTAAATAACTTTCTCAAGACCACAGAGACAATGTGTTGGTGGAGTAAAACTCTATTCCAGGAAGTATGACTCAAGAATCCTATTTAAAAATCATATCTCTGCACTCTACATTGGGAGATTTATATATCCAAAATACCATAAAGGAATTTAAAATAACTTTAACTATGGTGATGATGTCATCTACTGAGACTCCTACTGAATACGAAGGCATTTTTAAACTTCACAACAAAGGTGTTTGCAATTACTTCATGTATATAAAGAGGAAAATGAGGCACTGAGAGAAAATGTCATATCACTATGAAGTGTCAAGTCACAGAAAACAAGATTATTTGAATTAAGAAATCCCATTTAATTACTACTGTAAAGCAGTTGCATAAGGGACCATGGACATGGCCAAGCAAGAAAAGTGAAAGGTCTTCAACTCTTATGGATGGGTCACAGCAAAGAAAAAGTAACTCATGTTCACAGATTTATGAAGGGGAATTAAAACTAGTGAACCAGTGATAAAAGAGTGGTTTATGTTAGTTTGTTGTGTTTTATAAATTACAATTATTAATGCACATTGATTGTATGAATTAATGGGTTTGACTGTGACATTTCCACTTGTGTGTACCATGTTTTGGTCATCTCCACCTTCCCTGCTGTCCTCTATTTCCCTTCCCTCTGTCCCCACTCCCCACTTCCCCTTCCACTTCAATAATAGTCCTTCTTCCACTTACAGATCATCTTTTTGTTGTTGTTTTCACATGAGAAAAATATATGATACTTTTCTTTCTGCATGTGAGTTCTTTCATTTAACATTATGTTCTCCAGTTCTACCCATTTTCCTAAAAGTGACATGACTTAATTATTATTTATGGCTGAATAACACTCCACCATGTATATACAGACCATTTTGAAACTTCGATTAATTTATTGACAGGCACTTGGAGAGATTTCTTAACTTTCTTAATTGTAGTATTACAATTATAAACACAGGCATGCAAATCTCTCTTTTTTATGCTGAGTTCATTTTCTTTGGGCATATATTCAGGAATGGTATGTCTGGATCAAATAGTAGTTACTTATTTTGTTTTTCAAGGAGCCTCATACTGTTTTCCATAGTGTTTACACTAATTTACAGTCCTACCAGCAGCATTTGATGGTTGATTTTCTGTCATATCCCTACCACCATTGTTTATAGTTTCATTTTGTTGATAATAGCCATTCTGACAGGAGTGAATTAGATTCTTAATGCAGAGGGTAAAAGATATTAGTTCTTTTTTTATATTTATTGGTCCTTGTCAAAATGTCTCTGTTCAGTTCTTTTGCCTACTTATTGATTAGATTACTTGATTTTTTACTTTTAAATTGTTTAAGTTCTTCATATATTCTGGATATTAATCCTGTGTTCGGTGAACACCTGGCTAACATTTTCTCCCATTATGCAGGATGTCTCTTTACTATTTTATTTTCTCTAATGTGCAGAAGATTTTTAGTTGGATATAATCCCATTTGTAAATATTTGCTTTTATTTCCAAAGATATTGGAGTCCTACTTGGGAAGGGGTTTTCTGTGCCAATATTTCCAAGTGTTTCTTCTGTTTTCCTCTAGTAGTTTCAACTCTTCTGGTCTTGCAGTAAGGTCTATGATCCACATGAAGTTGTTCTTTTACAGGATAACAGGAATCTCAATTCAATTATCTATATTTGGATAGCCACTTCTTGATTTCTGATAATTTAAATAGAGTCTGAGAGATTATATATTTTAAAAGAAAAATTAGCTACTGCTACACTGAGAAAGTCACATTGGAATCAACACAGCATATGTTGTAGGACATCCAGCCAAGGGTGGTGTTGTAAAGTAATAACAAAGTGAGACTCCAGCTGACTGCTGTTTGAACCTTGCTTTTACCACCTTCCCCAGAAGATAACACTGGATACATTCAAGCAGAGAACCACACTGGCTTATCACAATTCCTCCTCCTGGGCCTCTCAGATGATCCAGAGCTGCAGCCCCTTCTCTTTGCACTTTTTCTGTTCATGTACCTGGTCATAGTCCTTGGAACCTACTCATTATCCTGGCCACCAGCACTGACTCCCACCTTCACACACCCATGTACTTCTTCCTCTCCAACATGTCCTTCATTGACATCTGCTTCATCTCCACCACAGTCCCAAAGATGCTGGTGAACATCCAAGGAGAAAGCAAATATATCTGCTACACAGAATGCCTCATTCAAGTGTATTTTTTAAATACTTTTTCTGGAATGAATGGAAAATTTTCTACTGACAGTGATGGCTTTTGATCACTTTGAGGCCATCTGTCACCCTCTGAACTACAGAGTCATCATGAACCCCTGGTTCTGTGGACTGCTAGTTTTTCTGTCTTGGATCATCCTGTTCTGGATTTCTCTGAATCATATTCTCCTAATGAACTGACTGACCTTCTCCATAGGCACTGAAATCTCACATTTCTTCTGTGAAGTGGCTCAGCTTCTCAAGGTGAGCAGCTCTGACATCTTCATCAATAACTTGTTTGTGTATATGGTGACTGCCCTGCTGAGTATGATTCCTAAGACAGGGATCCTCTTCTCTTACTCTCAGATTGTCTCCTCTTAACGAAGATGTCCTCCATTGAGAGCAAGTATAAAGCATTTTCCACCTGTGGGTCACACCTCTGTGTGGTCTCCTTGTTCTATGGAACAGGACTTGGGGTTTATCTCAGTTCTGCTGTGGCCCATTCTCCACAGGGAAGTACAGTGGCCTCAGTGATGTACACTGTGGTCACCCCCATGCTGAACCCCTTCATCTACAGCCTGAGGAACAAGGATGTGAAGGGGGCCCTGGGGAGACTCCTCAGCAGTGCAGCCTCTTGACCGTGATGGATCAATGATCTCAGAGGCAAGAAGACATTGTCCCCGCTAAGACCAGTGTTGTGAATTTCAGTATCTTTCCCCCCCTAAAATAACATATAAAGTGATGACATAGTTTCCTCAAAAAATGTTACTTGGAAGTTAATGTTTTTCACATTAATATGAATGTATTCCTGATTTCTCTAGAGACAGAAAAATGAAAATTATTAGATCAAAGAGCTCCTCGTGTCGGGACTTTTTCTCCTTTACCTGTATGACCATATTCATCCTGGAAAGACTTCTTTGAGATGTTTTATTCCATTTACATAAATCTGAATGTACGAAACTGAGACTGGGATAGAGTATAATTGTAAACTGAAGCTCCTACTTTGAATATCCTACTTTTTGCAACGATGACTGGATATTGCTCATGGAACCCCGAATCTTGCTTTAGAGTGGGGGTGTTCACTTGATTCCTGGTGATATAATGCCCAGGATAACTCTGAGATATTGCTGCATTCTTCTGATCCTTGTTCTTTGCTTTTGTCTACCTTTCCTTTCCTTTTCCTCTTTCATCCCTCATTCCCTCCTTCCTCACTTTCCTCCTTCCCCTTGGCTGTTTGGTTGGTTAATGTCAACTCTCTCTCTGCCTTTCGATTGCTGAGTAATGTTTCATATTATGTACATACCATGAGTTGTCTGTCTGTTCATTAGTGTGGATAATCTCCATCTTACAGCTATCGTGACTGCCACTGCCTGCGTATGTGCACACCTTTATTGTTTAAGTACAGTCACGTGCTGCATTATCAGTGTTCTGGTAAATGTCAGACTGCACATATGGTCCCGTATTACATTGCCTGGTAATGTCCTGGTCATGTTTCCTTATGAGAGAGCCCTTTCAGAGTTTCAACACTGCCTGATCATGCACTCTCAGAACCTGTCTTCTTTAGGTATATCATCAGTTTTTGGTAATACATATTGGAGTGGGACTTCTGGATCACACGGTAATTACATGTTTTTCCTTCTAGCTGGCATATTTTACATTACAGAATATGTGAAGTTTCTGGTTTTTTTATACCTTTGTCCACACTCGTCATTTTTAATTTTATAAAAAGTACAGTATTCTATTGGCAGGGAAGCAGCATTGCATTTTGCTTTTGATTTGTATTTCCCTATGAGTAATTGAGCACTTTCAGGGGCTTGTTGCAGTTAATGTATCTTCTGTGCAGAAATACCGTGGGATGGAACATTCAGCAGTTATATAGTTTGTACCCTTGTTTCTGATTTTTTTTATAATGTATTTTTTTTATAATGTATTTTTTTTATAATGTATTTTTTTATTGTAAACAAATGGGATACATATTGTTTCTCTGTTTGTACATGGCGTAAAGGCATACCATTTGTGTAATCATAAATTTACATACAGTAATGTTGTTTGATTCATTCTGTTATTTTTTCCCTTCCCCCAACCCCTCCCACCCCTCTTTACCCTCTATACAGTCTTTCCATCCTCCATAGTTGCCCCCTTCCCTAACCCTAACTCTAACCCTAACACTAACCCTCCCCTACCCCCATTATATGTCATCATCCACTTATTAGCAATATCATTCGTCCTTTGGCTTTTTGAGATTGGCTTATCTCACTTAGCATGATATTCTCCAATTTCATCCATTTGCCTGCAAATGCCATAATTTTATCATTCTTTATGGCTGAGTAATATTCCATTGTATATATATACCACAGTTTCTTTATCCATTCATTAATTGAAGGACATCTAGGTTGATTCCACAGTCTGGCTATTGTGAATTGATCAGCTATGAACATTGATGTGGCTGTATCTCTATAGTATGCTGATTTTAAGTCCTTTGGGTATAGGCCAAGGAGTGGGATAGCTGGGTCAAATGGTGGTTCCATTCCAAGTTTTCTAAGGAATCTCCACACTGCTTTCCAGAGTGGCTGCACTAATTTGCAGCCCCACCAGCAATGTATGAGTGTACCTTTCTCCCCACATCCTTGCCAACACCTGTTGTTGTTGTATTCTTGAAAATCGCCATTCTAATTGGGGTGAGATGGAATCTTAGGGTGGTTTTGATTTGCATTTCTCTTATTACTAGAGATGATGAACATTTTTCCATATGTTTGTTGATTGCTTGTAGATCTTCTTCTGTGAAGTGTCTATTCATTTCCTTAGCCCATTTGTCGACTGGATTATTTGTATTCTTAGAGTAGAGTTTTTTGAGTTCTTTATAGATTCTGGAGATTAGCGCTCTATCTGAAGTATGATTGGCAAAGATATTCTCCCACTCTGTAGGCTCTTTCTTCGCATTGCTGATAGTTTCCTTTGCTGAGAGAAAGCTTTTTAGTTTGAATCTATCCCAGTTATTAATTCTTGCTTTTATTTCTTGTGCTATGGGAGTCCTGTTAAGGAAGTCTGGTCCTAAGCCGACATGTTGAAGATCTGGACCTACTTTTTCTTCTATAATCTGCAGGGTCTCTGGTCTGATTCCGAGGTCCTTAATCCATTTTGCGTTTAGTTTCGTGCATGGTGAGAGATATGGGTTTAGTTTCATTCTGTTGCATATGGATTACCAATTCTCCCAGCACCATTTGATGAAGAGGCTATCTTTTCTCCATTGCATATTTTTGGAACCTTTGTCTAGTATGAGAAAATTGTATTTATTTGGGTTTGTGTCCGTGTCCTCTATTCTGTACCATTGATCTACCTGTCTATTTTGGTACCAATACCATGCCGTTTTTGTTACTATTGCTTTGTAGTAGAGTTGAAGATCTGGTATTGCAATACCCCCTGTTTCACTCTTCCTGCTAAGGATTGCTTTAGCTATTCTGGGTTTCTTATTCTTCCAGATGAATTTCATAATTGCTTGCTCTATTTCTGTAAGGTACGTCATTGGGATTTTAATTGGAATTGCATTGAATTTGTATAGCACTTTAGGTAGTATGGCCATTTTGACAATATTAATTCTTCCTATCCAAGAACATGGAAGATCTTTCCATCTTCTAAGGTGTTCTTTAATTTCTTTCTTTAGTGTTCTGTAGTTCTCATTGTAGAGGTCTTTCACCTCTTTTGTGAGATTGATTCCCAAGTATTTTATTTTTTTCAAGGCTATTGTGAATGGGATAGTTTTCCTGATTTCTCTTTCTGAAGATTCATCACTTATGTATAAAAATGCATTGGATTTATGAGCATTGATCTTGTAACCTGCTACTTTACTGAATTCACTTATGAGTTCTAAGAGTTTTCTGGTGGAATTTCCAGGTTCCTCTAAATATATAATCATGTCATCAGCGAACAGGGATAGTTTGAGTTCTTCTTTTCCAATTCGTATCCCTTTAATTTCTTTGGTTTGTCTAATTGCTCTGGCTAGAGTCTCAAGAATGATGTTGAATAGAAGTGGTGAAAGAGGGCATCCCTGCCTTGTTCCAGTTTTTAGGGAGAATGCTTTCAGTTTTTCACCATTTAGAATGATATTAGCCGTGGGCTTAGCATAAATGGCCTTTACAATGTTAAGGAATGTTCCCACTATCCCTATTTTTTCTAGTGTTTTGAGCATGAAGGGGTGCTGTATTTTATCAAATGCTTTTTCTGCATCTATTGAAATAATCATGTGATTCTTGACTTTAAGTCTATTGATATGGTGAATGCCATTTATTGATTTCCGGATGTTGAACCAACCTTGCAACCCTGGGATGAAACCCACTTGATCATGGTGCACTATCTTTTTAATATGTTTTTGTATGTGATTTGCTAAAATTTTGTTGAGAATTTTTGCGTCGATGTTCATTAAGGATATTGGTCTGAAATTTTCTTTCCTTGATGAGTCTCTGTCTGGTTTAGGTATCAGTGTGATATTGGCTTCATAGAATGAGTTTGGGAGGGTTCCTCTTCTATTTTA
Source organism: Sciurus vulgaris (assembly GCF_902686455.1). NCBI lineage: Eukaryota > Metazoa > Chordata > Mammalia > Rodentia > Sciuridae > Sciurus > Sciurus vulgaris. The sequence goes on from NC_136477.1 coordinate 8,110,224, forward strand.
TGGAATACTTTGAGAAGTATTGGAATGAGTTCTTCTTTAAAGGTTTTGTAGAACTCGGCTGAGATCCCATCTGGTCCTGGACTTTTCTTTGTTGGTAGGTTTTTGATGACTTCTTCTATTTCAGTACTTGAAATTGGTCTATTTAAATTGTGTATGTCCTCCTCATTCAGTTTAGGCAATTCATATGTCTCTAGAAACCTGTTGATGTCTTCGAAATTTTCTATTTTGTTGGAGTATAGATTTTCAAAATAGCTTCTAATTATGTTTTGTATTTCAATCCTGTCTGTTGTGATATTTCCTTGTTCATTACGAATTTTAGTGATTTGGGTTTTCTCTCGTCTTCTCTTTGTTAGTGTGGCTAAAGGTTTATTAATTTTGTTTATTATTTCGAAGAACCGTTCATCGTATAATAGCATATTGTTTAATCTCCAGATGTTGGAATAGTTTCTGTGTTTTACTCTTTCATTTATTTCAAACTTCAATCCATTATGATCTGATAGAATACAAGGAAGTGTCTCTATCTTCTTGTATTTGCTAACAATAGCTTTGTGGCATAATATATGGTCTATTTTAGAGAAGGATCCATGTGCTGCTGAGAAGAAAGTGTATTCGCTCTTGGTTGGATGGTATATTCTATAAATGTCCGTTAAGTCTAAATTATTGATTGTGTTCTTGAGATCTATGGTTTCTTTGTTCAATTTTTGTCTGGAAGATCTGTCCAGTGGTGAGAGAAGCGTGTTAAAATCACCTAGTATTATTGTGTTATGGTCTATTTGGTTTCTGAAATTGAGAAGGATTTGTTTGACATACGAGGATGAGCCACTGTTTGCGGCATAGATATTTATGATTGTTATATCTTGCTGATTTATGCTTCCCTTAAGCAGTATGAAATGACTTTCTTTATCCCTTCTGACTAACTTTGGCTTGAAGTCCACATTATCTGAAATGAGGATGGATACACCAGCTTTTTTGCTGAATCCATGTGCATGGTATGTTTTCCCCCATCCTTTCACCTGTAGTCTATGGGTATCTTTTTCTATGAGGTGAGTCTCTTGCAGGAAACATATTGTTGGATCCTTCTTTTTAATCCGATCTGCCAGTCTATGTCTTTTGATTGATGAATTCAGGCCATTAACATTCAGGGTTATTATTGAGATATGATTTGGTTTCCCGGTCATATGGTTCATTTTTAAATTTTATTTATTTATTCATTTGACACAACTTGGTTCCTCCTTTATTTGACAATTCCTTTAGGATAATTCCTCCCTTTGCTGATTTGCTTCTTTGTTTTTCATCTCTTCCTCATGGAATATTTTGCTGGGAATGTTCTGTAATGCTGGCTTCCTTTTTGTAAATTCTTTTAGCTTTTGTTTATCATGGAAGGATTTTATTTCTTCGTCAAATTTGAAGGTAAGTTTTGCTGGGTATAAGATTCTTGGTTGGCATCCATTTTCTTTCAGGGCTTGAAAAATGTTGTCCATGCCCTTCTAGCTTTTAGGGTCTGGATTGAAAAATCTGATATCCGATTGGTTTCCCCCTGAATGTAATTTGGTTCTTTTCTCTCACAGCCTTTAAAATTCTGTCTTTATTTTGTATGTTAGGTATTTTCATTATAATGTGCCTTGGTGTGGGTCTGTTGTAATTTTGTGTATTTGGAGTCCTATAAGCCTCTTGAATTTGATTTTCCATTTCATTCTTCAGATTTGGGAAATTTTCTGATATTATGTCATTGAATAGATTGTTCATTCCTTTGGTTTGTTTCTCTAGGCCTTCCTCAATCCCAATAATTCTTAAATTTTCCCTTTTCATGATATCCCATAGTTCTTGTAAATTCTGTTCATGATTTCTTACCATCCTCTCTGTTTGTTCAACTTTGTTTTCAAGGTTAAATATTTTGTCTTCTATGTCTGAGGTTCTGTCTTCCAGGTTTTCTATCCTACTGGATATGCTTTCTATGGAGTTCTTAATTTGGTTTATTGTTTCCTTCATTTCAAGGATTTCTGTTTGTTTTTTTTTTCAATATCTCTAACTCTTTATTGAAATGATCTTTTGCTTCCTGTATTTGCTCTTATAACTGTCGATTGGTGCGATCATTCAATGCCTGCATTTGCTCTTTAATCTCATCATTCAGTGTGTGCATTTGCTCTTTCATCTCATCGTTTGCTACCCTGATCATTTTAATTATGTACATTCTGAACTCCTTTTCTGTCATTTCTTCTGCCATGCTGTCATTGGGTTTTATTGATTTAACATCTAGATTTGTTTGCGACATTTTCTTTCCTTGTTTTCTCATATTATTCAGGTATCAGTGGACCGCTGAGATATTGCAGATTTCCTCTATTGACTTACAATGTCCTTGAAGATTTCTAGTATATCCCCTCTTAGCCTTCAGTAGGCTGAAGTCTTGGAAGAAGTTGATAATGTGGTGCTCCACAAGGAAGCTGCCTCTTTAGGAGTGGTGGCCTTCAGGTGGGGTATATTCCCTGCTAGTGGGCAGAGGTGCCTTCACTTTTTGACTAATGGTCATCCAAAGGGGACCTAGGCTGTGGGCTGAGGCAAGGCCTGTTTGGGCCTGTGTCTCTGGTTTTATCGTCCTTGTGGGGAATCCTCACCCGCCACGGAAGACTCACCCAGTGGGGAGGTCTTGCTGGTCAATTCCCCTCCTAGAGGTTCCTCTCAATTTACATCTACCACCTGGGCTGGGCTGCCTTCCTCTGTAAAGTTCCCAGGGGCCCGGCCCTACCTCCTGGGGCTAGGAGCCTCACCCTTCGCAGATGAATCTCCTTAGCCTGCCCCTCCTCAGAGAATCTGCCCGCAGGCCTGGAACCTTTGCTCCGCCCCTAAGCGTGTCTCTGTGGGGCTCTTCCACCAAGAAGCCTCCTAGATCCTGGGACCCTGTTCTGCACCTAATCGCCTGGCTATGCGGCCTCTCCTCTGCGCAGCCACCTGGGGCCCGTACAATCGCTCTGCGTCCCAGAGACCCGCCGCACGCCTCTTCCTCCAGACAGCCGCCCAGTATTCCAGTGCGGTCACTAGGAGTCCAAGAAACTTACTGCGTGCCTCCTCCCACCAACCACCCGTAGCCCTGGGCAATCAATCACTCCGAGTCGAAGTGACCCTCCCCGTTCCTCCTCCTTTTCCAGGTAACCCCCCGGGTGTTCAGGAGCGGTTGCTCTCAGTGGCTCTGAGTCCACGTGACCCTCTGCACGCCTCCTCTGGGCAGCCGCCTGGACCTCTGGTGCGCCCACTCGAGACCAAGCGACCCACCACGCTTCTCCTCCAGGCAGCCCCCCTGTGTTCAGGAGCGGTCGTTTTAAGTCCAAACAACTCACCACTCGCCTTCTCCTCTGAGCAGCTGCCTGGAGCTCTAATGCAGTCACTGCGAGTCCAAACGACCCGAGGCGCTCCTCCTCCTCTTCCTCCTACTCCTCCAGGCAGGTCCCGGTGTTCAGAAGTGGTTTGAGTCCAAACAGCTCACCGCGCCGCTTCTCCTCTGGCAACCGCCTGTAGCTCTGGTGCAGACACTTCAAATCCAAGAGGCCGCGCTCCTCCTCCTCCTCCTCCTCCTCTGGGCAGGCCCCGGTGTTCAGAAGTGGTCTGAGTCCAAACAGCTCAGCACGCCGCTTCTCTGGCAATCACCTGTAGCTCTGGTGTAGTCACTCCGAATCCAAGTGGCCACACTCCTCCTCCTCCTCCTCAGGGCAGGAGTGTTCAGAAGTGGTCGCTCTGAGTCCAAACAGCTCTCCTCGCCGCTCCTCCCCTGGGCAGCCGCCGGAGCCCCAGTGGTTGCTCCGAGTCCCAGCAATGTGCTGAGCGGCCCCCTCTCCGATGCTCCCAGTTGTCCGAGTTCACTGCTCCAGCGGGGGGCTTGTTTCTGATTTCTAAACTTCAATTATATTGTCAGGAAACTTTATCATTATCGGCTTTGTGTTTTGCAAATATTTTCCTCATTCTGTGTATCTATGCCTTTTACTAAAGTACACGTTATTGTTATTGATTGTAATCTTTGTGATATACAATGAACTCAAAAAATCATGACTCCTTTCTGAGTGAACTGTTGTGCCCTTTGACCAGTGTCTCCCAAGTCCTTCACTCACAACCTCTGGTATCACCATTTTCTATTTCTACGCATTCTAGCTTTTTAGAGCGACATATAAGTGTGCTCATGCAGTGTTTCTTTCTACACCTGCTTCATTTCACTAAACATGATTATACAAGTTCATCCAAATTGTAGCAAATGCCAGGCTTATCTTTCTTTTATGCCTGACTAGCATTCAATTGTTTATGTGGACCCCGTTTTTAAATCTATACATAGAATAGTATAAACTTGTGTTGAAACCATACTTTGACTGCTGAGAATCATGCTGCCATGATAAAGCAGCAGTTGGCAGTTGTGTTTTAAAATTTTTTGAGTAATTTCCATAATGTTTTCCATTATATTGCTATAAAACACATCCAAGTGTGCATTTTTTCCATATCCTTGACGATGTTTGTCACCATCTGTATTTTTGACAGTAGCGCCTCTAACAGATGTGAGTTGACCTCTCATTTTGGGTGTACTTTGCATTATCCTGTATGCTATGATGTTGACTTTTTTTTTTTCATGTACTTGTTGGACATTTTAATTCCTTTGAGGCCTGGTTGCTCAGATCCTTGCTTATTTATTATTTTGTCTTGTATCCTCACTGTTGGGTTGTTTGAATGCCAACTATTTTAGACATTGACCTTCTATCCAATGTATGTTTTCCAAATATAGCCTTCCATTCTGTTGCTTGAGATATACTTGAAGGAATTGTCTCCATGAATATGCTTGGAATAAACACATAGAGAATTTGAACAAATTTTATAGTTTCTGTAGGTTCTAAATGTCTGTAGGCACTCTTCACTCTGTAGATTCCTTATTTTTCTTTGTGGAAGCTGATTTAGTTGAAGCGATCCCATTTTTCTATTTTTGTTTTTGCAGTCTCTACTTGCAGGTGGACAGCTGTGGAATCATCGCCCAAACCAGTATCACAGCGCTTTCTTCCCTTTCCTTCTACAGAAGCCTTAGAGTTCGCAGTCTTAGATTTAAGTCTTCAATCCATTTTGAGTGGTTGGTCTGTGCACGGTGTGATGAGGTCTAATTTCATTCTTCTGCATGTGGATATCCAGGTTTCCTAGCAACACTGACTGAGCCTATCATTTTCCCACCATGTGTTCTTGATATTTGCGTCAAAAAGCAGTTGACCTTGAATTGGTTCATAAATTTGTGAATTTATCCTTGAACACTCTGACCTGAATCATTTTTCTTTGTATTCATTTTCTGCCTCGCCTATGCTCCATTTTCTGTATAATGTCTTTTCATGTATAAAAGATTTTAATTTTGATGAAGAGCAATGTACCTGTTTTTTCTGTTACTTATGTATTTGGTGCCATTTCACAGACCCAATTTAATGAAGATGGTCTTCAGCTTTCTGCTAACAGTTTTATTATTTTAGCCAACATATTTGTACTATTAACAAATTTCTGAGTTCATTTTTGTGTATGCTCTGAGGCAGGAATCCACCTTTCTTGCTTTGTGTGGGATTGTTCTTGATAAATTCCCTAGGTGTATCTGTGAATCATGCCAGAAGTAATATTCACTTGGATTTCAAATGTGTTAGTCTATTTTCTGTTTGTCTAAATGCCAGCAGAGGAGAGGGAATTGGTCTTGTTGAGACAGTCAGAAAGGCTGAGCCACACTCACCATCTTGCAGTTCTCAGCTTAGAGCTTATTCTCAAGGAAGACCTTCCCGATCCCATGCTTCATGTGTAATGACTACACTCCCATGGGATGCTACTTATGTTCTCTGGAATGCAGACTCTGAGGTTAGGGTGTTCTTGTAGGAATTGTCTGAGTATATGCTTTTGGAATAAATATCCATGCAGAGAATTCAAACAAGTGTTATATCTCAATAATTCTCTACATAAGAAAATACCTTCAAAAGAACTAAGTAAAATAGGTGAGGGGTTACAGTATCTGGTTCTGCCATAAAAACAGTAAAACATGATATGGGGAAAGGACATTTTATGTAACACACATCATCTTTACCCTAACCTTGCCAGGACAGCACATATGGAGAGTGATTGTCTACTTTGGAGAGAAGAAAATAAACAGAGCTTTGCCTTGGACCTTGGCCTGTACATTAAATGCAGAATGGGGAAGACCTCTGTATCTCCTGACTATAGGGTGGTTAACCTGGACTGAATCACCGTCATACTCTAACACTAAGCACAAACCTGTTGCTACTGCAAAGCAGACTGGACTTACATTCTGCATCTCTACTAGCTGGCTACATTGACTTTGGGTTCCAGAAAACCTCAGTGATAGAGAAGCCTCAGCCACAGATGGCTTAGGCATTCCCTAGCACCGTGCCACCTTCACTATGAGTCTTTGTGCAAGCCCCCATGTTGTGGCAGCCTCAAGAGCTGGGATCGAATTATTGGCAGTGCCTAAGAAATGCAAAAATCAAAAGAGACTGTCATGAAGCATTATATCACAAGACAAGTTGATACGCTAGTAGAAGTGAATAAATTCCTTCACACCCACAGTGTACCAAGGTGGAACTGTGAAGACATGAGTCAATCAATAACTGATTTTAAATTACACCACAAATTCATAGTGATTGAAACAGTGTTGTACTGATGTAAAAACATATACATAGAACATTGGCATGGACTAGAAGACCCAGAAATAAATTCATGCCTTTATAACTATCTGATTTTTAACAAAGTTCCCATGAACACAAGGGAAGAATGTCTTCAAACAGGTGTGGGAAAACTGGGCATCCCCATGCAGAAGAAAGAACTTAGAGATTCTTCAGTGCAGAATGAGCTATAGACTTGTAATGCCAGCTGGAAGATCCCAGTTCAAAGCTAGCTTTACGACATGAGTGAACCTGGAGACTGTTCTGTTAGTTCAAGTACACCATGCACAAAGAGATAAATACCATGTAATAGCCGTCATTCTTGGAATTTTAAACACTGATGTTGTGGAAATGGAGAACAGAGCAGTGGCTGCCACAGTCTGGGGACGTTGGCAGGTGATTTGGGGAAATGCCGGTCAAAAGTTACACAAGCCCATTTACAGGAGGAATATGCTCCAGAGATCTGTTCACAGCATCATTGCTAGTCTCAGTGATGAACAGTGTTATAATAGAAAATGTTGAGCCAGCATTAAGTATTCTCACAATAAGAACTCACGAGGGACTGCAGGTGTTACATTTTCAGATTTAGCCATGACATGAAATGAATTCTTCTGAATATCACATTGGGCACAATGCATATATACAATTTTATGTCAATTTAAAGAAATATGCAAATGTGTTGAAAAACTGAAATGGTAGAGAAAAAAAGAAAGGGCTTCTACAACATTGTGAATCTGAACTGCTATATAAAAACTTCAGAGATTATGAAATGGAGGCACCTCACGGGAGATCCTTGTAGAAGATGACCTTTCCTAGGGGACACCTTACTACTTTAAGTCAAAACAAAGCAAAAATATTTTTTCCTTGAATGAAATCAACCCATCTCCCCTTGCCACTGCCTCCACAGAAACCAAACTGACTGGAAGTTTTCCACTCTGCCATCTCCCTTGTACCCCAAGGGAACTGAATGGTTTGGAGAATGGAAAGACAGTAGAGCAATTTACTTAATGAGGAGCCCTGAGAATCCAGACCTTGGGAGAGGAGAAAATTTAATAGTGTTCCTGGTGTCTGTGATCTGTACTTCTCTAATATCTGCCTCCATGAAAACCTAAGTCAACTTCCTATGGACAGATTGTAGAGGAAAGAAGCTTCAGTGAGAATCACTGGGAAAGAGTTGGTGTGTCCTGGTAAGGCTGGCAGATGAAGGAAAATGGGAGACCACGTGGGTACTGGGCTTTGCCTCTAGAACAAAAATGCCATAGCATAAGTTGACATTTCTTGGATGTGGTTTGAAAACAACTATTCCTTATTGGGTTAGGGACTGTGCTTGGTTTCTTCATTTACTGCCAGCCTCAGCCCTGGCTACCACCCACAGTAATGACTGTAGGAATTTCTCAAATCCATTTACATGTCGAGCTTATGTTTATAACTTCACATCATTGAACTAGTTTTGTGACAAATTATATTGTTTTAAACTAGCTTCCATGCCCCAAATTGATATTAGTTTTAATCCTGTTTTATTCTTTTATAATAGATATGAATACATTTTTTTAACTTCATATTTGATTCTATGTCTATATTTGGGCATATGAGAAAGTGGAAGATTTCTCTTTTGTTTTCTGCTAGACATTTTGATCTTGATATATATTATAAGTCCATATTCTGCTTTGTGTTTGTTCAGCACCTACCATGTGACAATACCATTGAAGTCCCTGGATAAGTAATGAACCCAAATGTCACAACAGGAGAGCCACAAGTGAATACCAACAGAGAGGCTCATAAAGACCACAGAAGCTCCATGGTGGGCCTTGCCACACACTCTGTCCTTGCTGACCCTCCTGACCCTCCTGACCCTCATCCCCTGCTCTCCCTTACACTGGCTTCTCTAACCTCTCTAGTAGTAGTTCACATCTGATAGGGCCACTGAACTTTCTATTTTTCTCAGCCTACAATATTTCTTCTTTCCTTGTGTCCCCTGTTTAATAATAAGCCCTTCTTCCTCTCTCAGCTCAAATATTTCTATTTCGAGTAAACTCTGGAACCACTTTCACAGGGTAAATTGGTTTCTAGTGATTTTTTTTTTTTTTGCTGTCTTTAATATTCCTAATAATGACCTTTTCTGTTGTGGAATGTAAACATTTATTTTAAAATTTTAAATTTGCCTTTAGATTTTTCTAAAATGAAAGAAGTCCTATAATTTTAGAACATTTTAGATCAAAACCATCAACTAAATATTTTGGCCACTAAGTCTATTGATTTTAATATAATATATCATCTCTCAAGAACAGGAACACATGGGAATGCACCTCAGAACTGCCTTGTGTTGGGCTGTTATGGTGGTGTGGTTTTTCCCCTCTTATCCACATAGTCCCCATAGTCCCCATTCTTTTTTAAATGACAACAATGCAAGTCAGATTTATTGACATGTTAAGTACAGAAGCTCACATTTATGAGAGGCCCATTTTAAGTCACAGGAAGAAACCAGAGCAGAAATTTAATTACGTTGTGTAGTTAATTTTTACTCTTCAATCCTACCATGTAGTGGATGCTTACTATGTCTGCTGTAAGGCGACGTACTTGTATTTAAGAGAACTTAATAACTTTCTCGAGGTCACAGAGATGGTGTGTTCGTAGAGCAAACTCCTGAAAGGCTGACTCCAGAACCCCAGTTTTAAATCACAGCTCTGTAGGGTACACTGAGAGATTTTTATATCCAAAGAATCACAAAGGAGGGGATTTTACATGACTTCTTATAATAACAGCAATAGCTATAGTTTACTGAACTACTCCTAAGCGAAATTGCATTTTTATCTCATAAATGAGGTAGTAGCAATAGCTTCATGTTTAGAGGAGAAAATAATGTTCTGAGAGAGAACTATCACAGCACTATTAAGTGCTGCATCACAGAGTAAAGATCATTTGAAACAAAAGTCCAGGACAAGCATAGATAATATAAGGAAAAGATGTGGAAGGTCTTCAACTCTTATGGATAGGTCACATTGAGGAAGTCACATGGATTTAAAAAGGAAATTGAAACAGGAATTAATTAAATCTAGTGAATTGATGATAAAAGAAAAAATTTTGTTAATTTTTAAAAATTTGAAAATAATTATTAACGCACATTATGTGTGTAAAGTAATGGGTTTGACTGTGACATTTCTATACATAACTGCATCATTCAGTGACCCCATCCACCCTCCCTGGTGACCTCTTTCTCTTCCTCTGTTCCCCTCCCCACTGCCTTGGTCTCTTACACCTTTACTGCTAGTCTCTCTTTCATTTTCAGAACTTTTTCATTTTTTAAGTTTCTATACCTCAAAGAAAATATGTGAAGCTTGTCTTCTGTGTCTGGCTTATTTTGTTTAATGTGATAATTTTAGTTCCATCCATTTTCCTGTGAAATACATGACTCCATTCTTCTTCTCCGTGGCTGAGTAATTCTCCTTTATGGGGTACGGACCCCATCTACCTTATCTACTCATCTGTGCATGGACACCTAGTCTGACCTGATAAAATGCCTATTGTGAGTAGAGTCATAATCAATATTAGGTATGCAGGTACCTCTTCTGCATGCTGAGTTCAATTTCTTTGGCTACACCAGGAATGGTACAGCTGGATTATGTGCTAGGTATTTTTTAGTTGTACGAGGAACTTCCATTCTCTTTTCCATAGTGGCTGCACTAATTTGCATTCCCACCAGCAGTGTGTTCAGGGTCCTTTTCCTCCACATCCTTACCACCATTTGTTATTTTTGTTTTGTTGATAAGGCCCATTATAACTCCAGTGAGGTTAGATCTCAGTGAAGTTTTGATTTGCATTTCTGTGATGACTACAGATGTTGAGCATTTCTCATATATTCATTGGTCATTTGTAACTTTTTTTGAGAAATGTGTAAAGGAAGATGCTATGCCCATTTATCGATTGGATCACTTTACTGTTAATTTTTTGTTGTTGTTCTTTATATATTTTGAATTTTAATCCTCTGCCAGATGAACACCTGGCAGAGTTTTCTCCATTCTCTGAATGTCTCTTCACTGCATTGATTGTTTCCTTTGCTGTACAGGTTGTAGTGGGATGCCATTCTATTTGTCAGTATTTGTTTTTGTTTCCTGGACTACTGGAGTCCTGTTCCAGAAATTATAGCCTATGACAGTGTCCATTTTTCCAATGGTTCTTTCAAAGTTTTAGGACTTGATTTAATGTCTTGGATCCATTCAGAGTTGGATTTTTACATGGTGAATGTGGGAAACTAGTTATAATCATTTACATGTGGATATCCACTTTTGATTTCTGGTAATTTAAAGAAAGTCCATGTGATTATACACTTTAAAAGAGAAATGAGCTGCCACGTGGCTGAGAAAGTCACACCCACTGGCAGGAAAAATAAAGTATGTAGGATATCCATCCTAGGGAGAGCTTGTAAAGTGAAAACTGAGATTCCAGATGGCTGTTCATTGAAACTTATCTTTACCTCCTCTAAGAGATACACCAGCAACATGGAAGCTGAGAACTACACAGTCCTATCACAGTTCCTCCTCCTGGGCCTATCAGACAATCCCAAACTGCAGCCTGTCCTCTTTGGACTGTTCCTGTCCATGTACCTGGTCACAGTGCTTGGGAACATGCTTATCATCCTGGCTGTCAGCTCTGACTCCCACCTCCACACCCCCATGTACTTTTTCCTCTCCAACCTGTCCTTGACAGACATCTGCTTCATCTCCACCACAGTCCCAAAGATGCTGATGAACATCCAGGCACAGAGCAAGGACATCTCCTACAAAGAATGCCTCATTCAAGTGTATTTTTTCCTTACATTTCTTGGAGTGGATAATTTTCTGCTGACAGTGATGGCCTATGACCGCTTTGTGGCTATCTGCCACCCCTTGAACTACACAGTCATCATGAACTCCCGGCTGTGTGTCCTCCTGGTTCTCATGTCTTGGCTCATCATGTTCTGGGTCTCCCCAATTCATATTGTACTGATGAAGCGACTGACCTTCTCCACTGGTACCAAAATTCCACATTTCTTCTGTGAAGTGGCTCAACTTCTCAAGGTGGCCAGCTCTGACACCTTCATCAATATCATCTTTTTGTATGTGTCAACTGCCCTGCTGGGCATGATTCCTATGACTGGGATCCTCTTCTCTTACTCTCAGATTGTCTACTCCTTAATGAAGATGTCCTCCATTGAGAGCAAGTATAAAGCATTTTCCACCTGTGGGTCTCACCTCTGCGTGGTCTCCTTGTTCTATGGAATAGCACTTGGGGTTTACCTCAGTTCTGCTGTGGCCCATTCTCCACAGGGAAGTACAATCGCCTCAGTGATGTACACTGTGGTCACCCCCATGCTGAACCCCTTCATCTACAGCCTGAGGAACAAGGATGTGAAGGGGGCCCTGGGGAGACTCCTCAGCAGATCAGTCTCTCATCTTTAATGGATCACTTTCCTTAGAATTAAAGGGACATTGTTATTCCTAAGACAAATGTTATGAATTTCAATATCCTGGCTCATGTTCCACACTGTAAAACATTTATACTTTCTTCTATTGCCAACAACTTTGTTTTTGTATGTTCTTATGCTATTTCTATCAAGCAAGTCAGTAGTTCCTTTTTTAATTAATTTGTTATTCTAATTTCTTGTAATTCCTTTTTAATTTTTCTTCCCTATACATAATCAATAATGTTCCAGTTTTGCAGGGATTTTGTTGTTGTTGTTGTTTCGGTTTTGTTTTGTTTTTCAATTTTCTCACGGCTATTTCTTGTAATGTCAAGTACTGACATGGTTTCTGAAAAAAAAAATACATCTAGTATGTTGATGTTCTTTACCGAATTGTATCATTTTTGTTTTCCCTAGAAGAAATGAAAATCATCAGTGTGTTTGTTGTTTTGCTTATATGACTTCATTGTTCCTGCAGAGATTTCTTTGATGTATTTTCTCTCATACAATATTTGAAGGGAAGAGACCAAGAATGGGAGGAATGAAAGGTAACTGGAATTGCAAACACATACCTACCTTTGCTGTTTTACATCTGGTTAACAATAATGGTTGTATTTCAGTCATGAGTGGTGGAATCTTCCTTCTTAAGATTCCTCGTGACACAATGCCTAGGATATCCCTGACATGATGCTTCATTTCTTGTAATCCTAGATGTTTTTCTTCCTTCCTTCTATCTTTTCCTCCTTTCTTCTGACTGTTTTATTGGTTAATAAGAGCTCTCTCTCTTTCTGTGACTGTATAATATCTCACTTCAAGTATATACCACAAGTTGTGTATCCTCTCATCCACTGATGAACATCTGGATAATTTCTATCTTTTTGTTGTTTTTCTGCTTCCTAATTGTTATATATAATAGGTCACTTGAAATTATTACTACATAACTGGAATTTTGTGCAGTTTGTCCAACATACACCCAATCTTCCAACCCCCGGCCCTCACAGGCATGAGTTTATTCATTTTAAGATTTCTACTCTTTTAGATCGGCATGGAAGTGAGCTGATATGGCGTTTGTCCTTCTGTGTCTTTCAGATTTCATTTGATAAAATATCATTCAGGTCCATCCGTGTCATACCAGTTGCCAAGATAATCTTACCTTTTATGAGTGACTCATGTTCCTTTGTGTTTGTATACCACATTTCTTTGCCAATTCATCTGAGAGTGAACTCTAAATTTTACACCTTGACTCTCGCGAGTAATGCCATGACAATGGGGCTTTCCACGTGTCTTGGCACACTGATTTCATATCTATTAGATAGATGTGCAGTAATGGAATTGCTAGATATTACGTTGGTTGTATTATAAACTATTTCAGGAACCTGCCTCCTGTTTTCCCTCTATAACGCTAATTTACATTGCCAACAACAGCATATTCAAAGATCCCTTTCTCCATGTGATCCCTAACATTTGGTAAATTCTGTGTTTTTGATAAAAGCCCCCTGAAAGTTGTGAATGCTATTTGATGTGGTTGATTTGCATCACTCTGACAATTACTTATGTTGGGCACTTTTTCTACATACCTATTAGAAAGGTCTATTAGTGTCTTTGCTTGTTTTTAATCAAGTTAATTGTTTTGCTGTTATTGGGTTGGTTGAAATACAAATATTCGGTGTATTGACCTCTTCTCAAACATATGGCTTCCACATATGTTGTTCCATTTGGTAGGTTGTCACTTCTTTCTACAAAACACTTTTCCCCTGTGGAAGCTGTTTAATTGAAAGCAGTCTCATTTTTCTCTTTATGCTTTTGCTGCCTGTGCTTTTGGGTATATATCCAAGTAGTCATTGCCAAAATCAATATCATATAACTTTCCCCCATGTCTCAATTTAATAGTCTTATAGTTTGGGATCTTACATTTGAGTCTTTAGTCAATTTTTAGTGAATTTTTGTGTGCTGTGAGATGAGGTTCTAATTTGATCCCTCTACATGTGACCTCCAGTTTTTCTAGTGTCGTGGACTAAAGAGAAGAGACTGTCCTTTCCCACAGCATGTTCTTGACAGCTTTGTCAAAAGTGGTTGGTCATGAATTCTTTTATGAATTAGTGAATTTATTTCTGTGTCCTCTGTTCTGTTCCAGTTTTCTTTGTGTATGTTCTATTCCTCTTTCATGCTCCATTTTCTTTATGATGCTTTTATTAATTCTTAATTTTAGTGAAGACTAACATCTAATTTTTATTTTTGTTCCTCATCCATTTGGTGCCTTTTCAGTCACCCAAAATAATGACACTATTCTCAGTTTTCTTCTAAGCATTTTATGATTTTAGCCAATATATTAAACTGTTGTTGCATTTCTGAGTTGATTTTTGTGTGTGCTGTAAGATAGGAGTACATCTTTCTTCCTTTGTGTTGAAATTGTTCCTGGAAAGTTCACTGTGGAGTTAATAAAACCCATTTTGTATTGAGATGTGTGGCCTGGAGTTCTGTCTGTTTAAATGGCTTTACAAGGAGAGAGAATTGATGTTATGGAGGACCAGATCAGAAAGAAAGTTTTATTATGATTGACTGAGACTTACCCATGATTTTTCAGTTCTCATTTTAGCATTCAAAGAAAGTCCTTTCCAAATCCTGAGCCCCATGCATGATGAATCAATTCTTGTGGGGCACCATATGTGTTGGGGATGCCAGTGTTCCTTGGAAAACAGACTCTAAGAATTGGATGCATCATAGGAATGTCCTTCTTGCATGTGCTCATAATAAAAATCTATGTGGCATAGTTGGACAAATTTTACAATTCCATTAATTGTCTATATAGGAAAATACCATAAAAAGAGTTAAGTTAAACCACAGTACCTGGTTAACCATAAAACATAGTAAAAGATAAGAGGGGGAGAAAGGACAGTTTTATATAATCCACATCAACCTGCCCTTGGCAGTGCAGGGCACCAAGAGCCATTGTCACCTTGGGAAAGAGGAGGGAAGTAGACTTGGTGATCTGCCTTGGACCTGATACAGTAAGTTCTAGAACTGGGAAGACCTCCATACGCCTTGACTGTAGGATGGTTCCCACAGACTGAGTTGACATACAAATCCTAGCATCAGGTGTGAACCCGTTAACCTGCAAGGCAGACTTGATCTACAGTCTGAACCATTAGCAGCCGTCTGTATTGGCTTTGGGCTCCAGACAAACCTGGACTCCAGACTAACCTTAGCAACAGACAACTCCCAGCAGGCCTGGGCACGGGGCTTTCCCCAGCAAGACACCAGCCACACTGCCTATGAGGCTTTGTGAAGCCCCCTTACTGCAGCAGCCTCTGTGGCCACAGAATTTCAGCCTGGTGCTTGGTTGGCAGCTTGGTCCCAGCATTAGTGTGCCCCCTAGTGCTGCAATAGCCACAGTGGTCCCAGGCTTAGTGACTGCACCTGTTCAGAAACTCCATACAGAATTACTTTGAAAATCATTTCCAGACAAAGTTAGTCTCTGAAGACTGCATTAAGTACCAACTTCTTTTAGTGTGCAGGCACTGATGCATGGCCAGCAGGATCAAAACCAACTGTGAATCAATACAAAGGATCATAAGAAACTATTAGGACCAATCACATGCCAGTGAATTGGGTAATCTAACAGAAGTGAACAAATTTCTTGATACATACAATGTACCAAGATTGAATTCTGAAGAAACATTTCATTTGCTACCAGATTTTAATATACTTCAAAGCTACAGTGATTCAAACAGTGTGATATGGGCATAAAAACCAGATACATATACTAATGGAATAGAAGACTCAGAATAAATATTCATGTTTGTACACAACTGTTCTATCAAAGTTCCATGAAAACACAATCAAAAATGGTCAGTCTCTTCAAAAAGTGGTATTAGAAAACTAGATTACTATATACAGAAGAAGAAAATTAGACCCTTATCTCATACCATACAGCAAAATTAATACAAAATGGACTATTTAGAAGCAACACCTGAAAGCATAAAACTATTAAAGGTAGTGAAACAGTGAAAATATTTCATGTTGATTTGGCAATGATTTTTTTTTGTTTGTTTTGTTTTGGATATGACCTCCAAAACATTGGTCACGAAAGCAATAATAGACAAATAGGGTTACGTGAAACTTAAACCCTTCTGCATACTAAGGATAAATGTCAATAGAGAGAAATCATAAAGAATGGGAGGTATTTTTTTGCGAAGTATAAATTTGATACAAGTGTAATATCCAAACATGTAAACTATTCAAATAATTCAATAGTAGAAAAATGAGTAAGTTGATTAGAAATTGAGCAAGAGACCTCCACAGGAATTTCTTAGAAGAAGAAATATAAATGGTCAGCAGGTATATGAAAAGTTGCTAAAATCACCAGTCAGTCAGGCATGGTGATGTATGCCTGTAATCCCAGTGACTCAGGAGGCTGAGGCAGGAGGATCACAATTTCAAAGCCAGCCTCAGCAACTTAGCATGGCCCTAAGCAACTTAGTAAGACCCTGTCTCAAAATAAAGCATAAAATGGGCTGGGGATGTGGTTCAGTGGTTAAGTGCCCCTGATACCAAACAAAAACCCAAAAAACAGTCATCTGATAAATGCAGATCAGAACCATGTAAGATATTAATTGACATCTGTTAGAATGACTGCTATCAATTGACAAGGACGTGGAGGAAGAAGAACAATTTAACAGTGTTTGATGGGAATGTACATTAGAACAAGAAGCATAGAAACTAATAAGAAGGGCCCTCAGGAAGCAAGACCAAAATAAGGGGAAAGAAAGCCTGGGGTAATCCAATGAGAATAGAAGAGATACCAGTGGCCCAGGGAAAGAGGATCGAGGGGAGGAAGGAGGGATGGACAAAAGAAGAATGTGGGAATGAAATTGACCAGACTGTGCTTTGTGAGCATACGAATACAGCACACTGAATTCTACCCCTCTGTATATCTAGAAAGCACTAATTTAAGGGAAAAAATAGGCATAAATAGAAGGAAGACCAGTAGAGGAAGAACTGGGGAAGGCAGGGAAAGGGAAAGTACTGGGGAATGAAGTGAAGCAAATTATATTCTATGCCAAAGATTATGCCAAAATGAACCCCAATATTATGTATAACTATAATGCCATAATAAAAAGCATTTTAAAAATTAAAATCAGGACTACCATGTGATGCAGCTGTCCCAATGCTTGGTACATATTTGAGATAGCCAGGGACCCCATGAAAAACAGCACCCCTTAAAATTAAGGGAGTAAACTCTCTGAAGAGGGAAGGAGACCCTCAGACACCACCACCAGGACAAAAGGCAAATGCCCTCCAGGGTCTCAGCTCCCCACTCCTTAGCCATTAAAAACATGGCATGTGCTTCTCCTGCTGCCCCACCTTAGCTCATGGTTTGTGAGCTATTGAGACCGTGATGTGCCCATTCCTACCTTCTAACTCACAGACTCTCCAGAGGTCTTTTGGGCCTCAAAATCAGGGCCAGGGTACCATCATTGTGGATCTCCACAAAGTGCCAGGATACCCTCATCATGGATCTCCAACAGACATCTCTAAGGACAGACAACAAAAGGAAAATCTGTCCAGGAGCCCTCAAAATGGCCAATTTCCAGGGCCCCTGCCTTGTTACTTGACATGATTTATGCCCCTAATCTCAAGGCAGAGATATTTATACACAAAATGGCATTGGTGTGAAAAACTAGCACTCACCCCCAGGGTGACCAGCTGGACTGACCGTGCCTTCCTTTTAATTACAGTGCCCTCCCAGGAAAAGAAAAGCACACCTCCAAACTTCACCTAAAGACAGTCGACACTCCTAAACCTTGGTGCCCCTGGCAGAGGTGAGTACAGCTGGCCCTGTCCTCTGTTGTGGCAGCCAGCTGGTACCCTCCTGTCAGTGTTGCACCCCCTCCCATCTGGAGCAGAAGCCCTGATACAACCCTTGCCTGTACATTTGCTCCTCTGACTTGTTTTTGTTTCCATCACTACCAAGTCAAAGTGCCTGTGTCCAGCATCACATTCAAGTAAATAAGATCAGTATGTTGAGAAGATATCCTGTGAATTGCACAGCTATTCACAGTAGCCCTGATGTGGAGAAAACCTATGCATCCATCAATGGATATGTGAGGAAATGTGGTAAACAGTGGTGGTGCACACCTGTAACCCCAGCAACTCAGGATGCTGAGGCAGGAATATTGCAAGTTCAAGGCCTAGGCAAAGTGCAAGACCCTCAGCAATCTAGTGAAACCCCTTCTCAAAAAATTAAAAAAAAATATTTGTTGGTCGCCCTGTATATCTTCTTCTGTGAAGTGTCATGTGTTCATCACCTCTAGTAATTAGAGAAATGCAAATCAAAACCACCCTAAGATTTCATCTTACTCCAATTAGCATGGCTAGCATCAAGAACGCAAGCAATAATAAGTGTTGGCATGGATGTGGGGGACAAAGTCACACTCATACATTGCTGGTGGAGTTGCAAATTAGTGCAGCCACTCTGGAAAGCAGTATGGAGATTTCCTCAAAAAACTTGGAATGAATCCACCATTTGACCTAGTTATCCCACTCCTTGGTTTATACCCAGTGGACTTAAAATCAGCTTACTATAGTAACGCAGTCACATTGAGCACATTATAGCTGCTCAATTCACAATAGCTAGATAGTGGAACCAACTTAGATGCCCTTCAATAGATGAATGGATAAAGGAACTGTGGTATATATACACAATAGAATATTATTCAGCCACAAAGAAGAATAAAATTGTGGCATTTGCAGGTAAATGGATGGAGTTAGAGAATATCATGCTAAGTGAGATAAGTCAATCCCAAAATAATGTTTTTGTAGATATGGATGATGATACATAAGGGGCAGGGGATAAGAGAAGAATGGAGGAGATTTGGATTGTGTAGAGGGAAATGAGGAAGGGGAGGGGACAGGGGAAGGCATGATAGTGAACTGAGACAGACATCATTACCTCCTGTACATGTATGATTACATGAATGGTGTGAATCTACATCATGCACAACCACAGAAATGAAAACTTATACCCCATTCATATACAATGAACCAAAATGCAATCTGTAAAAATAAAAAATAAATTAAAATTAAAAAAGAAAAAGAAATAAATTAAAGGGCTGGATATATAGCTCAGTGGTAAACTGCCTCTGGATTCAATACCTAGCACTCACCCAAGAAAATGTGGTACACATACAAAATGAAATACTTTGGGCAAAGGAAAGAAGGGAATTCTGTCTTTAGAACCCCATGGATGGATGATCTGGAGAACACTACATTAACTGGAATAAACCAAGAAAAATAAGTTAAATAACACATGACCACTAATTGTGGAATTTTAAAAAGTGCATCTGGAAGAAATAGAAAATAGACTCATGGTTACCTGAGGCTTGGCTTTAGGTAGGTGGCAAAGAAAAACTGTTGGTCAAAGGGTACAAAATGCTATTTAGATATGAAGAATAACTTCAAGGACTTATTGTACAGCATTTTGACAACAGATTGTATTCTTGAAAAAACATCCTGATGTGAAGTATTCTCACCATAACATTGCTGAGTAATGAGGTGATGCATATGTTGATTTTTTAAAGAATTAACGACTGTATAATGCAAACTACTTCTAGACACCATATGGTATATAATACATACTAGAATTATATCTCTCATTTTCAATAAATATTAAACTCATAAACATAAAAAATAAAATAGGGAAAGCATAGAAGAAAGGACTTCATTTGTTCCATAATATCGTGAATCTGAAATTACATCTGAAAACTTGAAGGATTATCAAAAGGAGGTATATTACAGGTGATGGTTCTTGGGACAGGTTCTTTTAGAAATTAACCTTTCCTTAGGGGCCCATTATGATTTTTGAATCAAACCAAAGCAAAAAAATAGATTATTCTTGGAGGAAATAAATGCATCTCCCTCATGCCATTGCCTCTACAGACAGGAAATTGCCAAAAAATGTAGAAATGTCCCACTCTACTTTGTCCTTATTGCCCCAGGGGAGCTGAAATGTTTGGAGAGCAGGAAAATAAGAGAACAATTTGCTTAATGAGGAACTTGGAGAATTCAAACCTTGAGACAGGAGAAATTTTTAAGCATGCCTCTCTAGCCCCTCCCTGTACTTTTCTGATCACGTTGGAACCAAGAGGGCTTCCTGGGGAAAGATGGTGGAGAAGGAAGGGCTTCAGCGATGGACATTGGAGAGAGTGGGTCTGTGCCGGTGAGGCTGGTGGAGTAAGCAGAAGAGGAATGTAGTTCCTGGGCTTCACTGTTTCTTTCATTTTTGAAGTGACATCTCTGTACTTTGAAGGGATCTTAGTTTCCACTGGGACCTCTGCCATTCAGTAATTTTTGCAGTTTTTGGAATCCAGAGCCTCCCTCCAGTAAGAAGAATTTCTTTTTTAATTTTCTGGAGATATTCTGAATCTTCTCTACTTCCACCTATAAACTGTAAGCTTCTGTCAGATTTCTTGCATCCCTTTATTTATTTGTTAACTAATCACTGAAGATCTATCATGAATAGGTTTTATGTGTTCTGCCCAAAGGTGGTTTATATTTTCTATTATGTCCCCTTACTATTTTCCTGGATAATTGGCTTTACTGACAACTCCTTTAATTCTACCTTGTTCTGGTTCCCATTTGGCCTTGGGACTCACACTGTCATCTGCCATGACTGTAGTTACTCTTCATGTTCTGCATGCAGTCCAATTTCAATTTCCTCATATTACCAATCCCTTCAAGAGTTCTGAAGATACTGAAGGGGGAAGTTGGAGGAGACCGCCTTGGCATCTTCATAAATGTAACATAGATACGTTAAAACAGCATCTCCTGCTGGCTGTGGGTTGGCTTAACATGTCTTTAACCAGTTGAGAAAATGTCCTTGGTTTCTCAAAATACCCAAAGCCTCATCCCTGGCTGCTGCCCACAGTAATGACTGAAAATTTTTTTCAATTGTACTTTATATATGCAGTTATGTTCATGGATATGATTTCACTTTGTTTACCTAGTTTTATGATGAACTATGTGAACAAATACATTTAACTTAAACTGGTTTCCAGTCCCACAATTGATATTATTATTCCTGTATTATTCTTTGAAAATAGATATGAGAGCTTTTATTTAAATTTTCTATTCCATTCTGAGCCAATATTCAGGCATTTGATAAGTTGGAAGGTTGAGTTCTCCTTGATATTTGGTCTTGATATTTAATATACTGCCAACATTGGTGATTGTTCTGCCACAATGTGACAGGCACCATGTAAGTCCTGAAGAGACAGATGATGAGAGGTCAACACCAATTTACCACGGTGAGGTCATCATAAAGGCAGGCTACCGGAAGCTGCACCGTGGGTCTGCATATTCCTCCCCTGCCTCCCACATCCTCTTCTCACCAAGCTCACTGTCTTATAGGACAGGCAGCCACACATTCTCTTCTCTAGGCCTAAATAATTTATTTTCTTACTAATTAACTATAGCCCATCCTTCCTTTCTCTTCTTGAGCATTTCCATTTCAGAGCAGACTTTCCTACCCACCCTCAGATTAAATGTGTCCTCAGTGATTATTTTACCTTTCTGAACCATGTCAATCTGAATTACTTAGAAGTGCTATATGATGTCAAATGAAATAACCAACTGTTGTGTTGCTAATGACCAGAAGTTCATGCAAGATGGCTGCCACAGTTTAAGAGGGATATTGCTAAGTGGTAGCCATACAGGACAGATTCCTTGAGTTGTCAGGAATAGGAACTCATACTTTTGTAATGCCCATTTTTAAGTCACATGAACCACAGTAGAAACATGACCTCATCTCATCTAACTTTGCTCATCAGTCCTACCACGTGATAAATACTTACTCTATCTGCTGTAGAGGTAAGGTACTTACAGCTAAGAGGGTTTAAATAATTGCCCAAGGTCACAGAGATGGTATGTTGTTGGAGTAAGCCCTACTCCAGAAGTCTGACTGAAGTATCCCATTTTACAATCACACCTCTATACTGTACATGGGGAGTACAGCCCCATGCATGGCATGGGGATGGGGCTCAGTGGTTTAGTGCCTCCAGGTTTAATCCCTGGAACCAATAAAGAAAGCAAGAAGGAAAGAAAGAAAGAAAGGCAGAAATGAAATGCCACTCGACTGAGTAAAGTTTACTCATTTGTAGAAATCTATGTGGGGTGGCCACCTATCCAAAGGTGACGTTGTATAATGATAACTAAAAGAGCCTCCACTTGACTGTTCATTGACTGTGACTTTACCTCCTTCTTCAGAAGATACACTGGCTATATGGAAGCAGAGAACCGTACCAATGTATCACAGTTCCTCCTCCTGGGCCTCTCAGTGGATCCTGAATTACAGCCTCTTCTCTTTGGTCTATTCCTGTTCATGTACCTGGTCACAGTGCTTGGGAACCTGCTCATTATCCTGGCCATCTCCTCTGACGCCCACCTCCACACCCCCATGTACTTCTTCCTCTCCAACCTGTCCTTTGTTGATATGTGCTTCATCTCCACCACAGTTCCAAAGATGCTGGTGAATATCCAAGCACAGAGGAAAGACATTTCTTACATAGAATGCCTCACTCAGGTATACATTTTTAACACTTATGGTGGAGTGGATAATTTCCTCCTATCTGTGATGGCCTTTGACCGCTTTGTGGCTATCTGCCACCCCCTGAATTACACATTCATTATGAACCCCAAGGTCTGTGTCCTCCTGGTTCTGATTTCTTGGATCATCATGTTATGGGTCTCCCTGATTCATATCCTTCTGATGAAGAGGCTGACCTTCTTCGTAGGCACTGAAATCCCACATTTCTTTTGTGAAGTGGCTCAACTTCTCAAGGTGGCCAGCTCTGATACCCTTACCAATAACATCTTTCTTTACTTAGCAACTGCCCTGCTGGGTGTGTTTCCTATGACTGGGATCCTGTTCTCTTATTTTCAGATTGTCTCCTCCTTAATGAGGATGTCCTCCTCTGTGGGCAAGTATAAAGCATTCTCCACCTGTGGGTCTCACCTCTGTGTGGTCTCCTTGTTCTATGGAACAGGGCTTGGGATCTACCTCAGTTCTGCTGCGACTCATTCTTCCCACAGAAGTTCTGTGGCATCTGTGATGTACACTGTGGTCACCCCCATGCTGAACCCCTTTATCTATAGCTTGAGGAACAAGGATGTGAAGGGTGCCCTGAGGAGACTCCTTAGCAGAGCAGCCTCTTGTCCTCCTTGAATCACTGACCTCAGAACTAAGAGTATGTTGTGGTCTGTAAGGTAAAAGTTGTGTATTACAATATCCTGTGTCTTTTTCTCCTCTAAAGGAGTTGCTTCATTTACTCTATTTCTAAAGTACCTATGACTGCATTTATAAATTTTTATATTTATGTCTTCCTGACAACTCCCTCAGTAACTCCTTTTTAATTGTTCACACATATATGTATTTCATAAAATTTTAAGTTTGGTAAATTTCTGTATCATACTGATTTCCTGGTTTCCAATATAATATAAGGAACTTATTTCATGCTTATATGTTTTCCTGAAAAATTATTGCTTGAATGTTAATGCTTTTTAACTTAACTTGATTGTTTTTCCCCCTCTGGAAAAGCAAATCTTCAAGTGGTTTTTGCATAGTCTGACTATGCTGGTCATCTTATATGTAGAACTTTATTTAATCCCCCAAACGTTTGTTTGAGATATTTCCCCTTATTTACACATTTCTCAAAGGAAGAAACAGATTGGGATTCTTACCAACATTTTCTAACTTCTGCGTTTTTTATAATAGCCCCTCAAAAGGTGTGAGTTGATACCTCATTGTGGTTTTAACTTGCATTACACCTTGATGATTAGTGATGATGAGCGTTTTTCTCATGTCTACTGATATATAAATTGTATGTCTTCTTCTTTTTCTCTCTTTTTCATTTTGAGAAATGTTAGATACTTTATCCATTTTTATTCAAGTTATTTGATTTCTTACGATAGGTTTTGAATTCCATATATTTCAAATATTGGGCTTTCATCTAAGGTATGGTTTCCCTGTAGTAGACTTTCTCTTCGCTCTGCAGCCTGCTTCCTTTCTAAGTGGAAGCTGCTGAGTTTGAGTCAGTTTCATTCTTCCATTCTTGCTGTGTTTGGGGATATATTGGCAAAGAATCATTGCCCAAACTGGGTCATAGTATTTTCTCCTAACATCTTAGCTTCAGGTCTTACATTTAAGAATTCAATTTCCATGATTCTTGTGTGTATGTATGTGTGTGGTGTGATCTGAGAGTCTAATTTCATTTATCTGCACATGGGTATACAGTTTTCTTAGCATCAGTGACTAAAGACACTGTCCTTTCCCAAGACTGGGTTCTTGACCTCTTAGTCAAAAATCATTTGACCTTAAAAAGATCCTGAAATATGTAGATTTATTTCTGTGCTCTAGTTCATGTTTCATTGTTCTCTATGTCCTGTATATTCCTCTATTAAACTCCATTTTATATATAATGACTTTGGATGTATAAAGTTTTAAATTTTGATAAAGGGTAATGTATCTAATTTTTGCAGTTCATATCTTTTGGTGTCATTTCAAAGACTCAAAATATTAAGTTATTCTTAGCTGTATTCTAATAGTTTTAGGACCTTAGCCATTATTTCTAAACTACTGATACATTTCTGAGTTAAATTTTGTGTTTGCTGTGAGATAGGCAGTCTGCCTTCCTTCCTTTGTGTTGAGGCTGTTCTTGGAAAGTTTACCAGAATGTGCCTGTAAGTCATGTCATTACTAAAATATCCACTTGGCAGTGAAAAGTAATGGAGTTGTCTTTCTAAACATGTTTATAAGAGAAAACCTGGCTTTATTGTGAAATAGTTCAGAAAGGCATGATTGTGGTTGACTGAACCCCAATCCTCATCTTTTAGTTCTCATTCCTGAGATTTTTCTTCCCCAATCCAGAGCCCTATGTAGAACAAGTAAACCCTCATGGGACACTGTACATGATGATGTTGTTTATGTTTCCTTGAAAGATTTTATGGTTTGGATTTAGCATTGTTCACCAAAAAGCTCATGTGTTAAGTAATGCAGCAATGTTCCGAGGTGAAAAGATTGGAGTATGAGAGCTGTAACCTCACCTGGGTTAATTCACTTGATGGGTTAATAATTTGAATGGTCTGCTGGGTGGTTACTAGGCAGGCAGGCATGGCTGGAGGACATAAGTCACCGTGGGGGGCTACGCCGTTGGGGACGGTATCTTGTCCCTGCATCCTCCCTGTCTCCTGCCTGCCATGAGCTGAGCAGCTTTCCCCCAGTAGGCCTTTCCTCCATGATGTTCTGCCTTACTTCAGGCCCAGAGCAGTGGAGCTGGTTGATCATGGACTGAACCTCTGAAACCAGGTCCTCAAAATCAATTTGTTCTTCTCCAAATTGTTCTTGTCAGATATATGTGTGTGTGTGTGTGTGTGTGTGTGTGTGTGTGTGTGTGTGTATACATATATATATATATTTTTTTTTTTTTTTGTGGTGCTGGGGATTGCCAGTGCGAGGCAAGCACTCTACCAACTGAGCTATAGCCCCAGCCCCCTGTATATATTTTTTTCATAGCAGTAATGAAAAGCTGACCAATGAAGAAACTGGTACGGAGAAGTTGGGTCATTGCTGTGACTAACTTGTCTATGTGGTTTAAAGATTTTGGAACTGATTTGCATGAGGAATTTGGAAAATTTGGAGATGAGGGCTGAGGAAGTCTCAGAATGTTGAGCAGAGCTTAGTGGGCAATTCTAGTGGGAGCTCAGAACAGACTGCCGATAGGAATGTGGACAGTCCTGTGCTCAGGAGATCTCAGATGGAAATGAGGACTCTATTGAGCATTGGACTTGTGTTACATTTTGGCAAAGAACTTACCTACATTTTCCCTATGCTTTGAAGCTTCCTGTGAGAACTAATAGAAAGGCGAGAGACAAATTAATCTAGCAGGGGCTATTTCCAAGCGGCACAGCATGCAGGTGGTGGCATAGATTTTTCTAGCAGCAGATAGTCAGGTTTACTGTAGTAATTGGGAACAGAAGGCAGAGAAAAAAGATTTTAAAAACTTACATTTGGCCAGAAAAAAATGTGCATAAAATTGCCAGGAAGCTATGATTGTTGAAGAGATCACCACCACTAAAGAAAAGTTAAATGCTTGCACAATAGAAAAGATGCCTGGAGGAGATCTCGAGAATCAGTAAGATGACACCCATGACAGACTCAAAGGTGTACAAGTGAAAACTTTTTTGAGAAGGGACCCAGGGGGTACACTGCTTGCGTGTCACAGCTATGAAGTTGCGTCTCTAGGATTTGTTTCACTATGTCAGCTTCCCCAGCACTCAGAGCCCACTGCAGCCCTAGTCCAAAGGGCCTGGCTCCTGGTGGCAGACCTTGGCATCACCCACGTTACTGTTTCTGCAGGATGCTGTACTTAAGGAGCCGCAGAGGCTTTCACCAAGACTTCAAAGGAAGGTCCAGGAAGCAAGGCAAAGCGTTTCAGGGTTGGAGTCCCTGTAGAACCCTCTGAAAGGGCAATGGGTGAAGCTGGGAGAGTAAAACCAAAACTGCAATGAAGACCCCAGAGATTAAAAGGTGCCAGAAATGTGGAGAGCTGTAGGAATTGAGCAGAACCCTGCCAAGAGAGAGGCCACGTGGGCTGCAGTCAGAAGGCCGTTGGGGCAGGGTTGCCAAAACCTGCTGGGACCCGTATCTCATCATCCTGAGCCCCCAGTGCCAGACATGGAGCTGTAGTACTCGTTTGCCCTCCTGGGTTTCAGTCATGCTTTTTGTCTGGTTTCTGATTTCTGTGCCCCTATTCCTCCCTTTTGGAATGGGAATGTTTACTCTATGCCATTGTATATTAAGGTGTGCAGTTTTTGATTCTTACAGGGACTCACTGCTGAGTTTGCATTGAGACCTAGAGGAGATTTTGGCTTAGACATTTAGCAATGCTGGAACTGCTAAAACTATCGGGACTCCCTGATATAGACTGAATGCATTTTGCATTTTGAGATGGGTATGAGTTTTTAGGGACTAGGGTAGAATATTATGATTTGAATCTAGGAATGCCTACCAAAAAGTTAACATTAGGCCATACAGCAATGTTTAGAGGTGAAAAGATAGGATATGTGAGCTATAACCTCATCAGTAGATCAATCCATTCGATAGATTAATCCTTTGAATGGACTACTGAGTGTAACTGTTGGCACTTGGTCATGGCTGGAAGAGGTAGGTCACTGGGGGAGGTGCTTTTAGGGACTATTTCTTGTCCCTGGCTTCTCTCTTTCCCTGCCTCCCTTCCTCCCTCCCTCTTCCTTTCCTTTTCTCTCCTTCTCCTTCCCCCTTTTTTTTCCTTCTCTCTCAGGGCTGCCATGAGCTGAGAGACTTTCCTTCACTATCCTTTCCTCTACAATGTTCTACCTTATCTCAGACCCAGAGCAAAGGAATCAGCTGACTATGGACTGAATCTCTGAAACCATAAGCCCAAAATAAACATGTTTCCTTTAAGTTTTTCTTGACATGTGTTTTGATAAAGTGACAGAAAGCTGACCCACACAGAAGTATTCTGAGAATAGGACACACTTGCAGATTTTCCTGGGCCAATGCTTAGAATAAACATTTACTTGGAAAATTTGAGCATATTTCATAATTTCAAAAACTACACAGAAAACATAAACATATCTTCCGAAGAACTAAGTAAACCAAGTAAGGGATAATAATACCTGCCTATACCATAAAAATAGCAGTAGCTGGTAAAGGGAGGAAGGACAGTTTTAGCTGATCTACATCAACCAATCCTTGTTAGTGCAGCATACAAAGAGTGGCATTGTCTGCTTTGGGGAAGGAAAGTTAAGTAAACACAGTATTCTCCTTAGATGCTAATACTGGACCTGATATTGATACATTAAAACCCAGATCAGGAAAGAAAGACCATCATATCCCCTGATTACTGGATGGTTCCTATGAACTTAATTGCCATACATACCCAAGCACCAGGCATGAACCTGTTACCTTTGCTAGGCAAGCTTAAGTACAGTGTGCATCACTGCCGGGTGCCTACGTTGGTGTGGCTCAGTGAGGGACAAGCCCCAGTATGGTGCCAGTCTGTCTTGCTGTGGACTCCACCGAGGCACATTCCTTTTCTTTTTTTTTTCTTTTTTTTTTGGTACCAAGAATTGAACCCAGGGATGCTTACCACAAGACACATCCCAACCCTTTTTAAAAATATTTTATTTAGAGACAGGGTCCTGCTGAGTTGCTCAGGGCCTCGCTGAGTTGCTGAGGATGCTTTTGAACTCATGTTCCTCGTGCATCAGCCTCCCAAGGCACTGGGATTACAGGCGTGTGCTACTGCACCCAGCTTCCTGGCAATTTCTGACAGCAGTGGTCCCAGGCTCATTGTGCCCCCTAGTGATAACGGTGTCACCCATTGTCCTAGGCATAGGACCATGCCACATCTCCTGCTTAGCATCTTGGTACTGGCTACTGCCTTTAAAGACTGCAATGAGTATACAGTTTTCCAAATGTGCAGACACTGATCCACTGATATGAGAATCAGTAGCAATCAGAGAAACGTGACATCTCCAGAGAGTCAAAACCTGTATCTATGAGTGACCCTATATAAGAGAAAGTGTGTAAGCTCTCTGATGAAAATTCAAAATAACTTATTTAACGAGGTTCAACAAAAATCAAGAAAATCAGAGAAGCATTCAATGAAAGGAAGAAAACAACAAAGGACCAAATTGAGAAATTTAACAGATACTATATCATATATATATATATATATATATATATACATACACATACATATTCATATATGTACATGAACATATTTACATATGCATATATCTCAAAAAGAAATAGTCCTGGAGGTACAAAGGTACAATGGTAAATGGAATAAAGCCATCAATAGCAAAACTGATAAGGTAGATGAATCCTTGCTTTCTAAGGTAGTATATTGGAAAGTATACCATCAGAAGAGTTGAAAAACAAATAACAAGAAATAAGGAAAAATAACAGAATTTATGGAAGATTATCAAAAGAGAAAATATTCAAGTCATTAGATTCAAGACAAAGATAAAGTGATAAAAATCTTATTTAAAGAAATAATAGCAGAGACTAGGTGCAGTTGCACATGCCTGTAATCCAGAAGCTCAGGAGGCTGAGACAGGAGGATCACGAGTTTAAAGCCGGCCTCAGCAATTAGGGAGGCCCTAAGCAACTTATCGAGATCTGATCTCTAAATATATTATAAAAAAGACTGGGGATGTGTCTCAGTAGTTAAATGTCCCCTAAGGTTCAATCCCTCGTACAAGGAAAAAAAAAAAAAAAAAAGAAAGAAAAAAAAAATAAAAGCAGAAAACTTTCCAAACCCAGAGAAAGGTATAAATTTCCAGGAATGGGCAGGTCAGACTTCTCCAGGTAGATTCAATACTTATGTGACTATCTCATGTTTAATCATAATCAAAATATAATATGAAGCTGTTTTTTAGAAGTGAAGGAGAAATATTTTCACAAACTAGCAGTGGGAAGTCCATCTCTACCATACTGTCCTTCAGGAAATGCTAAGCAAGTCATTCAAATTGGTGAAAACAGATGCTAATGAGTGATTCAAAGCATCTGAATGTGTATAAAAGACCTTGGTCCAAGCAAGTAGACAAATAGAAGATAAACAATAAGGTCACTGTGGTGGGTGGCTCAATTGTATCTGAAGTAGGAAAGTTAAAAGTAAACACTGTTACAATAGCAATCATTTTCATTTTAATATAGCAATAAACACCTCTATCCAAAAAGAAGATAACATAATGTTACACAGTAAGGATCTAGAAAGATAAGAATGAACTGAACCTCAAATTAAAATAATATGAAGGGAATAATGAAAATCAGAGGAAATAAATAAAATCTAGAAAACCAGGGAAAGATCAATGAAATCAAGGGGTGGTTTTATGGAAAAGTAGACACTATCAACAAACTGTTATCAAGACTAACTATTGACATCAGATCTGCTATTTTACTGCTGCCATCTCCTTCCCCCACACCATTTTACAACCCAGATTGTTAGCCCATGAACTTCCTAGTCAGTAATTGATCCAGATTGTTAGCCTACAAACCTCCTCCCCAGCCATTGGTCCATTGTTATTAGCCTGGAAGATTCCAGTACTTTAGGATAGCTCCACCACCATTTTTCTCTCTCTCTCTCTCCTCATCACTCTCTCTCTCTCTCTCTCCTCCTCCTCATTCTCTCTCTCCTCCTTACTTTCTCTTTCTCTCTTTCTCTTTCTCTCACCCTGTGGGTAGACACTCTGGCTGTCCGGCTAATAAAATTTCTTGTGTGGGTTCCTGCATCCGGAGAGGTTTCTGGGTGCTTTCACTAACTACAATAAAAGGGAGAAAACTCAGACAAATAAAATCAGAAGAGAAGGAGGAAGTTCAACTGATAACAAAAAGAATGTTGGGAATCATGAGAATATAATGAACAACCATGCAGTAATAACATGGATAAGCCAGTAGAAGTGAATCCATTACTGACATGTGCAACATACCAAAATTGAACTATGAAGAAATAATCCAGTCACTCCCTGATTAAAAACATGCCTTAAAGTTATAGCAACTAAAACAGTGTTGTCCTGGCCTAAAAAGAAACAGACCAGTGGAACAGAAGGACCAGAAACAGATTCATGCATTTAAAACCAACTGATTATCAGCAAAGTCCCTAGGAATACACAAAGGCAAAAGGATAGTCTTCATAAAATGGTGATGGAGAACTGGTTTTGCCTGTGTGGAAGAAGAAAATTCATCTCTTATCTCACACCATGACAAAAGTCAATGCAAAATGGACTAAAGATTTCAAATAATATCTGAAAGTATTAAACTATTAAATGATAACGTAGAAGACATTGATCTGGACAATGATTATTTGGACAAGACCTCTAAAGCACAGGTCACAAAAGCATGAATACAAACTACCTCAAATTAAAACGCTTCTGCACAAGAGGAAAAACTCATCAGTGTGAATAGGAAGTCTATGGAATGGGAAGTAATTTTTACAGACTATAAATTCGATCTGTGTTTAATATCCAAAAGAGTTAAAAATACAAGTAATTTATTAGGAAAGAAGCAGATAACTTAAAAGAAATTAGACCAAAGATCTAAACATATTTTTCAGAAGAAGAAATAGGAATGAGCATAAATATATGAAAAATTGTTCACATTACTAGTTATTGGGGAAATGCAAATAAAAACCATTATAAGATACCAACTCTGTTTGAATGACTGTTATCCAAAGACAAAAGGTGATTGTTCACAAGGATGTGAAGAAAAGGAACCCTTTTGCCCTGTTGTTGGGAATGAAAATAAGTCCAAACAGTATGCAAAATGATACGAATGGCCATAAAAAAGAAAATAATCCTGCCATATGATCCAGCAATCCTACTACTGGATATATATCTGTTATGGTTTGGATATGAGGTATTACCTGAAGATTCTGTTGATGCAGAAATATTCAAAAGAGAAATGCTTAGATTATGAGAGTTGTAAACCAATCCATCAATCCTCCTTTGAACAGACTAATTGGTTGGTAACTGTAAACAGGTAGGGCATGGCTGGAAGAGGTGGGTCACTGGGGGCATACCCTGAAAGGGTTCATCTTCCTCGTGACCCCTACTTTCCTCTTCCTTCTCCCCCTCTCCCTCCATCCTCCCTCTCCCCCTCTCCCCCTTCCTTCCTCCCTCTTAGATTTAACTGCAGCATTAAATAAGACACTTAGGAACATCACATGGTACACAAACACCTGTGCAATTTCATCTGTAAATTTAAATACATGAATCAATAAATTTGAAAAATAGAAAGGTTAAAGAAAATGAAAACTAAGTTTTTTTGTTGTTGTTGCTCTGTAACTTTTCGAATCTGAAATTATATATAAAATCTCCAAAGACTGTTAAAAGGAGGCAAATCATAGGAGGTGGTTTCTGGCACTGAGTCCTTAAATAAATGTTTCCTTAGAAAATACACTTTTACTATTACTTTATTTATGTATCTAGTACTGGGGATTGAACCCAGAGGTACATTAGCATTGAACTACATTCCTAGTCTTTTCTATTTTTTATTTTGATACAGGGTCTTGCTAAGATGCTGAGGCAGGTCTTAGACTGGATCTGACAGTTGCTGGGATTATAGGACCATGCTACCTGGATATTAATTTTAAATTAAACCAAAAAAAATAGATTTTTCTTGAAGAAAATAAATCATCTTCTACTGCTTTTACCTCCACGGATGCAAAATTCACTAAAATCTTCCCCAACTGGGGTACTTTTTTTGTACCCCAGGGGATACGAATGATTTGGAGAGTGAAAAAATAGAACAATTTATTTAATGAGGAGCTCTGAGAATTCAAATCTTGAGACAAGAGAAAATTTCACAATGCTCTTGGTGCCTCACGCCTGGACTTCTGCAATCTTAGTCTGGATGAAAAGCCCAAGCATGCTCTACATGGACAGACAAAGAAAGGAGACTTCCCCCTGGACAGTCACTGGAGAGAACAGGCATGGCCAAGTGGGGCTTATAAAGTAAGAAGGAAAACAAGGGAAAAGATGGGTACTGGGCTTTACTTTTTGAATTTCGAGAAGAGGAACATTTCATATGTTTTTAGTCTATGAACATGAGGTCTGTACTTTGAAAGAACTTTAGTTTTCTTTGGTGGATCTTTCTAGCCATTTGTCCAAGGAAATCTAACTCAAGAATCCCCTTTTAAAATCCCAACTCTGTGTGGTGCATTGAAAGATTTATATATCCAAAATATCATTAAGAAGGAATTTTAAGGTAACTTTAGTAATAATAATGGCAGTTTTCATTTGCTACTGAGCAATAGGCATTTTTAGTATTAACCAATAAGGTGATACCAATAACCACTTGATTAGAAATAAAGAAAACAAAGGCACTGATAGAGCTATCATGTTACTATGAAGTGTCAACTCACAGAAAAAAGGTGGTTTGAATTAAA
Source organism: Sciurus vulgaris (assembly GCF_902686455.1). Taxonomy (NCBI): domain Eukaryota; kingdom Metazoa; phylum Chordata; class Mammalia; order Rodentia; family Sciuridae; genus Sciurus; species Sciurus vulgaris. The sequence goes on from NC_136477.1 coordinate 8,143,313, forward strand.
AATCTGTGTTCAATCACTGTTTCGGAGCTTTAGCATAGAGGGGTATGAAGGCTAAGAAGGAAAAGATGTGAGCTATTTTCAGTTCTTCTGTAGGGATCATATGAAAGAAATATTCCCTCATACAGTTATGGGCTGATTTCAAAATTAGCCCAGATTTACCCATTTTGTTCAGACACCTCATGCTGTGTGAAAATGCGCTCCCTTCCACATGAGACCACTTTCACAAAAGCCAACATGTCCACCCCTACCTACTTGCACCCTGACCACAATATCCTTCGCTATGGGACTAAGGCTGAGAATGTAATTTCTGAGAATGTGGCTACATGACTCTTTTTGTAACATTCCATTTATATGAAATATACCTCGTGGTTATGATTGCTTCTCCTGCCCCTGCTCTTTGTGATTTTAGATCTTATAAGCATATTCTAATCCCCAGTCAGGGTTGAGGGTTGCAGAACTGTTTGGTTTTCTGCACACTCAGCCCTGGCTGGAAATAAAGCTCTTTTCAAAGGATGTGGAGAATTATTTGGAAATTTGGGGAAAGCCCCTTAGCAATACGAAGACTTAGAAAAGGAGAAACAAAACTTGTGAGTTGATGATGAAAGAAAGAGTTGTCTTCTAATTTAAGGAAAATGTGAATGATTATACTCTTTAAAGAAAAAATGGTCTGGCACTTGGCTGAGGAGTACACTGTAGCTCTCATCAGGACTCGATCCAGGGTGAAGGGCATTGTGTGTGGGTGATATTGTACGGTGATGACTAACTGAGCCCTACTTGCCTGTTCACAGAGTGTTGCCTTTGCCTCCTTCCCCAGATGATACACCAGCTGCATGGAAGCAGAGAACTGCACAGCCCTATCACAGTTCCTCCTCCTGGGTCTCTCAGAGGATCCAGACCTACAGCCTGTCCTCTTTGGACTGTTCCTGTCCATGTACCTGGTCACAGTGCTTGGGAACCTGCTCATCATCCTGGCTGTCAGTTCTGACCCCCACCTCCACACCCCCATGTACTTCTTCCTCTCCAACCTGTCCTTGGTTGACATCTGCTTCGTCTCCACCACAGTCCCAAAGATGCTGGTGAACATCCAGGCACAGAGCAAAGACATCTCCTACATAGAGTGCCTGTTTCAGGTATATTTTTTTAATACTTATGGTGGAGTTGATACTTTCCTACTGACAGTGATGGCCTTTGATCGCTTTGTGGCCATCTGTCACCCCCTGAACTACACAGTCATTATGAGCCCCCAGCTCTGTGTCCTCCTGGTTATGACATCGTGGCTCATCATGTTCTGGGTCTCCCTGATTCATATTCTACTAATGAAACAACTGACCTTCTCTGTAGGCACTGAGATCCCACATTTCTTCTGTGAGCTGACTCAGCTTCTCAAAGCAGCCACCTCTGATACCTTCATCATTACTATTTTTCTGTACTTGGCAACTGTCCTGGTGGTTGTGCTTCCTTTGACTGGGATCCTTTTCTCCTACTCTCAGATTATCTTCTCCTTAATGAAGATGTCCTCTGTGGGAAAGTATAAAGCATTTTCCACCTGTGGGTCTCACCTCTGTGTGGTCTCCTTGTTTTATGGAACAATATTAGGGATTTATCTCAGTTCTACTGCGACCCATTCTTCTCAGAGTAGCACAATTGCCTCAGTGATGTACACTGTGGTCACTCCCATGCTGAATCCCTTCATCTACAGCCTGAGGAACAAGGATGTGAAGGGGGCCCTGGGGAGACTCCTTAGCAGAGCAGCCTCTTGTTCTTGATGGATTAATGATCTCAGAACTAAGGGGATGTTGGGAACTCAAAACAAATATGAATTTGAATAGCCTGGATTTTTTTTTTTTTATCTGCCCTGAAGGACATGCTTAATGTGCTCTATTCTTTTATTTATTTTTCCCTCTTGGTACCTGGGATTGAACCCAGGGGCCTTTAACCACTGAACCACATCTCCAGCCCTTCTTTATTTTTATGTTTATTTTGAGACAGGTTCTCATTACTTTGCTCAGGGCCTTGTTTAAGTTGCTGAGGTTGGTTTGATCTTGCAATCTTCCTGCCTCAGCCTCTGGAGCTGCTGGGGTTACAGACGTGCACCACCATGCCCAGATTATGTCCTCTATTCTTATAGCACATAAGACTCTATGTTTTTAAATTTTGTAGTTATATTTTCCCCTTTTGACTTCTTGTGTTTGTAGTACTTACTGTTCCAAGTGAGGTAAACTTCCTTTCCGCCATTCTCGAGATTTCAAGTGGTGCAAAGAACTTATATCATGCCATTGTGGCTTCCTGAGAAATTATTATTTGAATGTCAGTGTTCTCTACCTTACTTTGATTATTTGTCTTCTCTGAAGGTAATTTTTTAAAAAATCAAAGTGCTTACCCCATCATGGCTATAGTCACTTCATATGTATGAATTTAATTCTGAAAACATTTGATATGTTTTCTCTTGTTTATTCGTTTCTTAAAGGAAGTGAAAGAATGGACATTTTTTTAAGCTGTCTGTTTTATCTCAACTCCCTAAGGTCTTCCTCCCAGTGACGGGAACAAAGCCCTTAAAGCTGATCCAGGAAACAGCCCCAAATAGAGAGTAAATTGAGCAAGACAGTTATAAGATTACCAGAAACTGTTGACCAGAATCTACACCCTGTTGTAAAACATTGTGAAACATGTTGTATGTTATCAGCAAACCCAGACCCCCTTTGGAATTTCCCGGCAGCTTTGTTCCCCTTTTTTTCCTTTTTTTTCCCCTTTCATGTGCGACCCCTCCCAATGTGTGGTCTCTGCCTTTATAAACCTACAAGATTTTCTGCTAGGGACTCGACTCCTCGACTTCTGCGTGAGTCACGAGTCGGGTCCCAGCGCGCTGGAATAAACACCTCTTGCAGTTTGCATCAAGTGACGCCTCCTGCGGTTGATTGGGGTGGCCGTGGATCCATAGGACAGAGTTGGGGTTTCCTTTTTGGGGGCCTTACAGAAGAGAAGGGTGGGGATTGACAATCTCCTGGACTTAACAGAGAACCCAGATTTCTCACTTTTGTTTCCTACTTTTTGTAAGAGCAGTGTTTTAATTTTCAACCTGAAAGCTGAAATCTGCCTTTTAATTCAGATTTGTTCATATAATTCATACTAATATGATCCCTATGGTAACTTTGATATGTTGCCTTTATTTTTACAATCCTTATTTATTTTTTCCTTCCTTTCTTCTCCTCTTTCTGTATTTCATCCTTCTCTCATTTCCACTTTTATTCTTTTCCTCCTGCCTTTGACCAACTTAATGGTTTATGGAAACTTGCTTCCTCCTCACTATGGCTAAGTAATATTCTACTGCATTTATGCACATTAGGTGTTTATCCATGCACCCATCAATGGGCACTTGGGTAATTGCCATCTCTTGGCTATTGTGAACTGTAATGCTATGGAAATTCATGCATGTTTATTTGTTTGAATGCACCTCCTTATGCCATTGCAGTTAATAAAGGGCAGCATGTGCGGTGATAGCCCCATTAGGTGTATCACCTTATGACGTTGTAGCCATCTTTGTTTGTGGAAGTATCCTCTGTTATGTTCACAAAATGATGAAATCACTTAGCACTGCATTTCTCATAACCTATTCCTTCTGTTGAACACGGTATGCCTGTGTTGGTTTCCACTTATTGTATAATATCTGTGTAGGAATAAGACCACTGTGCCATATACTACCATTTGTTTAGTTTTATTCTGTCCGTCCCCCTTTTCTCTTCTGTACTAGGGATGGAATCCAGGGCTTCACACATGCAAGGCACTTGTTCTGTCCCATGGTAGAACACCAGTGTCCCTTCAAAAACATTTTTCATGATGCATTTTCATTATTTATAATGCTGGGATTCATTGTGCTATATTCCTACACGTACATAGCATAAAAGAATAGCCAATCTGCTTTTCATAGTCACTGAAATTTTATTAGTGCATATTGATTCCACAGAGTGGTGAGTGTAATTGTGGTGTATTCGTGCAAACACGAAAACAGTTTGATCAGTTGCACTCTCCAGTGTCTACCCCACACTCTGTCCCCCCTCCCCTGAGTCCCTTCTCTCCAAGGTCTCCCTTCTAGTTTCGTGGTGTCCCTTCTTTTTCCCTCTAGTGAAAGCTATGAAAGTAACCAGATGATGATTTTTTTTTTCCTCAGTCTGACATTTTCCTCACATTTATGGTCTCCAGTTCCATCTCTCTTCCTGTAAATGACATAATTTTATTCCTCTATGGTTCGATAAAACTCCACTGTGTATCTACCACATTGTTGTTTTCTTATTTGTCCATTCATCTGATTGATGGACAGCTAGGCTGCTCCCATGACTTGGCTATTGTGATTGGACTGCTGTAAACATGGGTTTGCATGTATGTATCTGTAAAGTATACTGATTTTAATTCTTTCAGATTATAACTAGGAGTGGTACAGCCAGATCATAGGGATCATATATTAGATCTAGTTTCAGCTTTCTGAGGGCCCCGTACCCTGACTTCTACAGTGCCTCTGGTTTCAGCTTTCTGAGGGCCCCGTACCCTGACTTCTACAGTGCCTCTGGTTTCAGCTTTCTGAGGGCCCTGTACCCTGACTTCTACAGTGCCGTACTAATCTACATTCCCATTGTTGGTATATTGTTACACTGCCCCCACCCCCACATCCTTCCCTGTGGTTGGCATTTTCTACATTCATATGTATGAATGCTCTGGCACATTCACACTCTTAACAATTTATAATAAATATAGCATTCTATTGGGAGTAAAGTACTACCTCATTTTGCTTTTTATTTGCATTTCCTATGAGTAATTGAACATATTTTTGGGTACCTGTTGGCAGTTTGTTTTCTGTAGAGAAATAGTTAATCAAATCTTTTTTCATTTAATAATTGTGCAGATTACACCTTTTTTTTTATTTGTGAAAGTTTGTTACATTTTCTTGATTCTGAATATTTCCATTTTTCTTAAGTATGCAATTTGTTTTCTAATAATTAAATTTATTGTTATGCAATAGATTCCTTGAAGATATTCCTAAGGAAAATTTTGTTTCCTCGGCCAACATCTACTAATCCTCTCTGCCACTGTCTCTGATAGTCAGCAGTTTGCGGTCTCCATGAGGACTGCCTTTCCTCGAGGTACTTTTCTTTCCATATCTGGCTCATTTCACTCCACATAATGTCATACAGATTCATCAATGTCGCAAATGCCAGAATCATCTTATATTCCATGCCTGACTAGTGTTCTGCTGTGTGCATATACCACACCTCTTTACCTATTTCTCTGATAATGCACACTTCTGATGGTTCCTTACCCAGCGGGCTGTGAATAATGCTGCTCCGAAGATGGGAATCTACGTGTATCCCTCACATGGATTTCATGCCCTTTGAATAGACATTGAGTGGTAAGATTGCTTGATGTTATGCTGGTTCTATTCTAGATATTCTGAACAGCGTGAAAACTGTTTTTGATGTACTGTACTGATCTACAGCGCCAACAGTAGCACTCCTACATCGCTTTCTTCACATGCTCTCCACGGCTGGTTGCCTTCTGTGTCTCTGACAGTGATTCCTCAATCAGGCTGAGCTGATGCCACCTTGTGGGATGAGCTGGCATTTCCCTGATGCTTAGCGAGGATGAGCATTTCCCACGCCCATTGACCATTTCTCGGTCTTTATTTTGAGAAATGTTTCTTCAGGTCCCTTGTTCATTTATAATTAAGTTCTTTGTTTTCTTACTCTTGGGTTCTTTCAGTTCCAGATATTTTGGATATTAACTTCGTATCCTATGTGTGGGTTTCCAAATGTATTCTTCCACTCAGTATGTCGTTTCTTTGCAGAGTGTTACTTTTGCTGTGTGGTAAAGGCAATCTTTAATTTCAGGCAATCTCATTTAATGATTTTTGTCTTTTTGTCTATGCTTTGGGGTATATATTCAAAGAATCATCACGCAAAACAATATCAGAATTATCTACTGTTTTCTTCTAGTAGATTCACAGTTTCCATAAAGTTTAAGTCTTTAATTCATTTTATTTATTCATGTTTTTTTGTTTATGGTGTAAGATGAGTGTTTTCTCTCATTTTCTGCATGAGGGATTTTTCTGGCAACCTGGACTGAAGAGATTGTCCTTTTCCCACTGTAGGAACTTGACATCTTTGTCAAAAATCATTTGGCCATGAGTTGATCCATAAATTGGTAGATTTATTTCTTTGCTCTCTATCTTATTCCATTGTTCTCTGTGTCCATTTTATGTCTCTGCTTGATCCATTTTCTTTGCAATGCTTTTTTTATGTATAGAAGTTTTGAATTTTGGTGTAAAGCAACCTTTTTTTTGTGTGTTTGTTGCTCATATGTTTGGTTTCATGTCAAAGAACCCAGAGTTAAAAATATTCTCAGCTGCATCTAATAGTTTTTTGATTTATTCACTACATTTGACCTATCGATACATTTCTTAATTAAAATGTGTATATGCTATGAAATGTCCTCTTTGTTGTTGAGTTTGTTCTTGAAATGTTCACTGTTCCTGTGAATCACACAATTGATAATATCCACTTGGAAGTGAAATGGGATAGCCTGATGTGTCTAAGTATCATCACAAGGAGAGAGAATGTGGTCTATAGAGAAATGGTTCAGAAAACATGGACAGTTTTGATTGAAACTTACTCATGATTTCTTGGTGGCCAGTTTGGTGCCCAATCTTAAAAAGTCCTTCACAAATCCCAGTCCCTATGCATCAGGAAGAGACTCTTCTGGGACACTGTATGTGTATCGTTATGTTCCCTGGGAAGCAGACTCAGAAGATAGGATGTACTTGTAGGAATTTTTTAGGGCATGTGCTTGGAATAGAAATGTGTGTGCAGAATTTGATAAATTTTATAATTTTGATAAATATCTACAAAAGAAAATACCTTCAAAAGAACTAAGTAAACAAGGTGGTTATATCATAAAATTGTAATAGCTGATAAGCGGGGGAAAGGACATTTTCATCAAACCCATATCAACACCACCTTGGCAACATATGACAAAAAAAGAGGTACCATCCCCTTTGGGAAAGGAGAAGGTAGAGAACTCTATATTCTTCTTGGACCCTAACAGGACTTCATACATTAAAACTCAGAAAAGGGAAGACCTCCATCCCCTGACTACCAGCTGGTTCCTCAGACTGAATCACCCCACATACCCAGCACCAGGCATGAACCTGCTACCCTGGTGAGGCAGACTTGATTTACAGTCAACAGAGATAGATTTGGGCTCTAGACAAACCTCAGGGACACACAAGCCCCAGCATCTGGGGGCACAGGGTATTCCCCAGCATGATGACAGCCTCACTGGCTTGGAGGCTCAGTATATGTCCCAGGGCTGTGACAGTCTTTGTAGCCAAGGAATCCCAGCCTGGCACCCTGCTGGCAGCAGTGGTCCCGGGCTTAGTGTGCCCCCAGTGCTGTGATAGCCACAGTGGTCCCAGACAAGGGAACTGTAACAGATCTTCTGCTCAGAATCTCTGGACTGGCTTACCTGAAAGTCCTTCCCATTTAAAGTCAGTCATGAAGATAGCAATAAGTACACATGTTTGCAAGTGTACAGACATGGCTATGTGACCATGAAGATTGAAAACTATCAGGAAGATATGACATCACCAGGGAGACAGAGCACAGTGCCATGACTGACCCTATAGAGGAGAAAGTTTTGCCATGACTGACCCTATAGAGGAGAAAGTTTATACATTTCCTGAAAAAAATATAAATGACTGTATCCATGAGTCTCAACAGACATCCAGAAAGTACAGAGAAACATTCAGTGCAAGGAGGAAGCAGTAAGTGACCAGGAAGAGAAATTTAGATGATGTTCAATGGGTTTCACATATATGTGTCTCGACATTTAAGTTTATATAACTACACAGGTGCATAGTTTACACATAGAAGTAGTGCAGTAGCGCTGGTGCTAAATCATACAATGAACACAGTGGAAAATGAAAAAGTGCCATCCACAGGGGCAATGATAAAGCAGAAGAAAGGATCCACAATATCAAAAAGAAGATGATATGAATAGAAATGCATTAGATTTATGCATATTGATTTTATATCCTGCTACTCTGCTGAATTCATTTATTAGTTCTAGAATTTTTCTAGTGGAATTTTGTGGATCCTCTAAATATAGAATCATGTCATCAGCAAATAGTTAGAACTTGAGTTCTTATTTTCCTGTGCATATCCCTTTAATTTCTTTGGTCTGTCAAATTGCTCTGGTGTTTCAAGGATGATGTTGAATAGAAGTGGTGAAAGAGGGCATCCCTGCCTTGTTCCAGTTTTCAGAGGGAATGCTTTCAGTTTTTCTCCATTAAGAATGATGTTGGCCGTGGGCTTAGCATAGATAGCCTTTACAATGTTGAGGTATGTTCCTACATCCCTATTTTTTCTTGAGTTTTAAGCATGAAGGGGTGCTGTATTTTATCAGTCTTTCTCATCATCTATTGAAATAATCATATGATTCTTAACTTTAAGTCAATTGATGAGATTATTTGCATTTATTGATTTCTGGATGTTGAACCAACCTTGCATCCCTGGGATAAACCCCACTTGATCATAGTGAACTATCTTTTTAATATGTTTTGTATGCAATTTGCCAGAATTTTATTAAGGACTTTTGCATCTATGTTCATCAGGAATATTGGTCTAAAGTTTTCTTTCCTTGATGCATCTGGTTATGGTATCAGATTGATACTAGCTTCATAGAATGAGTTTAGAAGGGTTCCCTCATTTTCTATTTCCTGGAATACTTTGAGGAGTATTGGTATTAGTTCTTTTTTAAAGGACTTGTAGAATTTGACTGAGACTCCATCTGGTCCTGGGCTTTTCTTGGTTGGTAGGCTTTTGATGACTTCTTCTATTTTGATGCTTGAAATTGATCTGTTTAAATTTTGTACATCTTCCTGATTCAGTTTGGGAGGATCATATGTCTCTAAAAATTTGTCCATATCTGCCATTCACAATAGCCTCAAAAAAAAAAAAAAAAAAAAAAACTTGGGAATCAATCTAACAAAAGAAGTGAAAGACCTCTACAATGAAAACTACAGAAAACTAAAGAAAGAAATTGAAGAAAACCTTAGAACATGGAAAGTTCTACCATGTTCTTGGCTAGGCAGAATTAATATTGTCAAAATGACCATTGTACCAAAGGCATTATACAGATTCAATGCATTTCCAATTAAAATCCCAATGACATTTCTCATAGAAATAGAGAAAGCAATCATGAACTTCATCTGGAAGAATAAGAGACCTTGTATAGCCAAAATAATCATGAGCAGAAAAAGTGAAGCAGGAGGTATCACAATACCAGACCTTAAACTATACTACAGGGCAATAGTAACAAAAATGCTATGGTATTGGCACCAAAACAGACAGGAAGACCAATGGTTCAGAATAGAAGACAAGAAACAAACCCACATAAATACAGTTACCTCATACTAGACAAAGGAGCCAAAAACATACAATGGAGAAAAGATAACCTGTTCAAGTGGTGCTGGGAAAACTGGAAATCCATATGCAGTAAAATGAAATTAAACATCTCTCACCCTGCACAAAACTCAACTCAAAATGGATCAGGGTCTTAGGAATTATACCAGAGACTGCACCAAATAGAAGACAAAGTAGGCCCAAAACTTCATCGTGTTGGCTTAGGATCAGACTTCCTTAACAAGACCCCCAAAGTACAAGAAATCAAAGCAAGAATCAATAAATGGGATGGATTTAAACTAAAAAGCTTTTTCTCAGCAAAGGATACAACCAATAATGTGAAAGGAGAGCCCACAGTGTGGGAGAAAATCTTTTCCACATGTAGTTCAGATAGAGCACTTATCTTCAAAATTTATAAAGAACTTACAAAACTTTACTCCAAAGATACAAAGAACCCAATCAATAAATGGGCCAAGGAACTGGACAGACACTTTCCAGAAGAAGACATACAGGCAGTTAACAAATATATGAAAAAATGTTCTCTAATAATCTCTAATAATTAGAGAAATGCAAATTAAAACAACTCTAAGATTTCATCTTACTCCAATTAGAATGGTTATTATCAAGAACATAAGCAATAATAGATGTTGGAGTGGATGTGGGGAAAAAGGCACACTTTTACATTGCTGTTGGAATTGCAAATTGGTAAAGCCACTCTGTAAAGCAATGTGGAGAATCCTCAGAAAACTTGGAACAGACTCACCTTTTGACCCAGTTATCCCACTCCTTGGGTTATACCCAAAGGAATTAAAATTAACATACTACAGAAATGCAGCCACATCAGTGTTTATAGCAGCTCAATTCACAATAGCTAGATTGTGGAACCAACCTAGATGCCCTTCAACAGATGAATGGATAAAGAAACTGTGGTATATATATACAATGGAATATTATTCAGTCATAAAGAAGAATAATATTGTGGCATTTGCAGATAAATGGATGGAATTGGAGAATATCATGCTAAGTGAAACAAGCCAATCCCCAAAAAACAAAGGCAAAATGTTTTCCCTAATAAGTGGATGATGATATATAATTGGGGAGGTGGGGTGGGAGGGTGAGAGAAGAATGGAGGAACTTGAGATTATGTAGAGGGAAATGAGAGGGAGGGGGTATGAAAACTGGTGGAATGAAACAGACATCATTACCCCATGTACATGTATGATTACATGAATGGCATGAATGTACATCCTGCACAACCATAGAAATGAAATGACGTACTCCATTTGTGTACAGTGAATCAAAATGCAGTGTGTAAAAAATAAAGAAGTAAATAAAAAAGGAAAAAAAAGAGGATAATAGAAAATAAAGGAGAAAAGAGGAAAAATGAATGAAAAGTAATGCACAAAGCTTACAGATGTATGAGATAGTATAAGAACAAATGTTTAAGCACTATAAGTCAGTGTAGAGAAGAAAAAGGTAAAGAAATAGACACCTTATTTAAAGAAATAATAGCTGAAAATTTTCTAAGCTTGGAAAAACATAAATATCCTGGTAAAAATCTAAGGTCTCTAATCAGATTCATGCTACATAAGATTAGCCCAAGATATTATAGTCAAATTGTAAATCATGAAATACAAAGAAAGGATCCTGAGGCAGCAAAGGAAAGAAGCAAACAGTGTTTAGGAAAGCTCCATTATGCATAACAGCAACCGTCGGAACAGAAATAGTATAAGTCAGGAGGAAGTAGGAGGAAGTATTCAATGTGCTGCAGTAAAAACCACCAATCAAGAATCTTCTACACAGCAAAACTGTGTTTCAGAAGGGAAGGAAAGATACAGCCTTTTCTAGACGTTCTTCATTAGACTGTCGGTCAGGAAATGCTAAAGAGAGACTGTCAAGCTGCTGGAAAAGGATGCTAGTGAATAATAAGAAAAATATAAATGTATAATATTCTATGGAAAAAGTATGCAAACAAACACATGATATAATGCCACTGTGGCCTACATCTCAATGATATGTAAATATGAGTTCAAAGGAAAGAAGTCACAATAGTAATCACTGCTATGATTTTAGAACAATAAACCCCTACATCCAAAAAGAGCAAAGATCGATCTCAAATAAACACCCTAATGTTACACAGTGAGAACCTATAAAATAAGAATGAATTGAGCCCCAAACTAATATAATGAAGGAAAGAGTAAAGATCACAGTAGAAAGAAATGAAATAGAGATCAGAAAATCAAGAGGAAAGATCAATGAAATGAAGAGGTGGTTTATGAAAAGATAAACAATATTGACAAATTTAATGAGGCCTACTAAAGAAAGCAAGAAGATGCACATAAACATATCAGAAATGAAGGAGAAATTATAACCAATGCTAAAGAAATAAAAAGGCTAATAAGAGACTGTAATGAACAGCCATGTGACAATAAATCAGATAAACATACAGAAGGGAATACATTCCTTGACACATACAACAGACCAAAACTGAATTCTGAAGAAATGATTCAATCACTACTTGATTTAAAAATACACTGCAAAGTTATAGTAACTCCAACAGCATGGTCCCAGCATAATACTCACAGATGAGTAGAACAATGGAACAGAAAAGAGGGTCTATTCACATCTTATACATTTGCAGCCAAATGATGATTGACAAAGTGTGTATAAACATGCAATGGAAAATGCACTGTCACTTCAAGAAATGGTATTAGAAAACCAGACATCCACATGCAGCAAAAGAAAATAAGACTACTATTTCACACCACATACAGAAATGAAGGCAAAACCAACCAAAGACCTGAGAGTATAAAGCTTTTAAAAGAAAACATACGAGAAAAGGTACATGACAATGATCTTTGAAAAAAATGTTGGATATGACCTCTAAAGCGTTGGCCACAAAAGCAAAAATAGTATCACATCAAAACGAAAAACTTCTGAACAGCAAAGGATAAAAGTCAACAGAGTAAATAGAAATCATACAAAATAGTAGGTACTTTTTGCAAACTATAAATCTGATTTGCCATAAATATTCAAAATATAGAAAGACCTCAAACCATTCAATAGTAAGAAAATGAAAAACTTGATTGAAATTCAGCAGAAGATCTAAGTAGGTATTTCTCAAAGGAAGAAATACAGATGGCCAACAGGTATTTGAAAAGTTGTTCAAGGTCATCAGTCATCAGACAAATACAAATAAAATCCATTATGGAATATCAGCTCATGTGTGTTACAAGGGCTGTTATCAAAAACCTAAACACTTGCACACATACAATCTTCTACTGAACAAAGCCTTTTCTCATGAGTGCATTTTAACTATACAGAATAATTGGATTCATTGCGCCATATTGATACCTACATAAAAGTCGTTTTTCAGAAGCGAAGAAGACATAAAGACTTTCCCAGACAAACAAGCAGTGGGTGGGGAGTTCATTTGCTGAACTGTCCTTCAGCAAATGCTAAAGGGAGCTATTCAAACTGGTGGAAAAGGATACTAATGAGTAATAACCTACAAACTCACTGGAAAACTGACAAACAGAACTACACAAATTCATGATAATCTATAATGTCCTGTGATGGAGATCTGACTTGTGTCTCAAGTATGAAGGTTAAAAGAAAAAAAATTGCTATAATAATAATAATCGCTTTTTAAAATTATAGCAATACATAGCTACATCAAAAAGACAGTTTCAAATAAACAGCATACTATTACAAACTAAGAGCTAGAGAAATAATGAACAGATTCAAATTAATACACTGAAAGAAACAGTAAAGTTCAGCGCAGAAGTAAATGAAATAAAGACCGGAAAAAACAAGAGAAAAGATCTATGAAACAAAATGTTTTTTGAAAAGATAAACGTTATTGTCAAACTATTAGCTATACTAAAATAAGTAAGAAGACTCATATAAATAACATAAGAAATGAAAAAGGAGAAATTACACCTGGTACCAAAGAAACATGAAGCATCATGAAAGTTGAATACAAAACACTGTGTGATCACTAATTGGATAACCTAGCAGGAGAGACTAAATTCCTGTACCAACACGTACCAAGATAATTCAGAAAGAATAATTCCATCACCACCTATTTTGAAAATACTACAAAAACCGTAGTAATTAAAACAGTGTAGAACTGGCATAAGAACAGATACACAGACCAATGGAACAGAATAGAAGATCCAGAACCAAATTCATGCACTTACAATCAACTGATTTTTGGCAAAGTTCCTATAAACTGACCATAGAAAAGGAATTGTGTCTTCAAAAAATGGTGATGAAAAACTGGATTGGCACATACAGGAGAAAAAAATCACGTTCATATTGAGGCAGAAGAAAGGGTTCAAACGGGCAAGAAACTTGGGCTCTCCTTTAAGGTCAGGTCTCTGTGTAGCAGGGCTGAAAATCTACAGAAACAAGCCAGGCCTCATCAAGGTCAGCCAACTCCTGTGTACACAGGGGGGGAAAAAAAAGAAGAACTAACTGATAGTGAGTGAGACACCTACTGCCTGGTACCCGGACCTCCACCAAAAATGGCTGGATGAAAGGTCCATGAATAGCTTGTGGACACCGAGTGCCTGACCCAGGTCTGGTGGCTCGGGGTAGGCTGGCTCTACCCCTGTAGATCTTCCTAAACCCCTAGACAATAGCCACTCTCCAATATCCCTCTCTTGGGAAGCCTCCCTCTTTGGGAGCTCTGCTTTCTTTCTATTACTCCAATAAATCCTGTTACTTTGTTCTCACCTTTTGTGTTTTTGGATTTCATTCTTTAAATTTTCATGACAAAGAACCCAATGTCATGCTTGGTGCTCCAATATCTCATACCATCAAGAGCAAAGTAAATGCAAAATGAACTAAAGATTTAAAAGTCAGTTCTGAAAGCATAACGCTTTTAAAAGAAAACATAGGGGGAAAGCTCATGACATCAGACTGCAGTGATGTAGGGTGTAACTGCTACAGGGTTGGCCTCAAAAGCAATAATTGAAAGCAAATGATGAAAGTGAAGGAAACAGACTTCAAAGGATCAATGATGCCTTATTAAGCAGCAGAGGGGCACATTTTCAAGAGGAAAATGGCAACTGGTTACAATAAGGTCTAAGTTTCATAGGGTTCAGAGAGACTGAGTCATAGCAGAATGTGACCTTTGGACAGTCAGGGGGAATAGTCAGTCCTAGGTACTGAAATTGTGAAATGTCCAGAGCCCATTGTTTTCCTTTTCTCTCTGGGGCCTGTTATTTTCCATATCCTATAACAACAGTAGATAAAGGATTATATCCTAAAAACAAGTTTCTGCACAACAAAAATATAAAAGTTAACAGTATCAACAGAAATAATGTAACACAGGTCCACCTCTTTCTGTGAATATACACAGCCCTTGCTGCTCTACCAGTGGGGCTTATTTTAAAATGGGCTTTTTTTTTTTTTTTTTTTTTTTTTTTCCCTTCGTCCTCTCCCGGAGGAGGGGTGGGGCAGGATTACCTTTCTTCCCCATCCTAAACCCAGTTATCTGTCTTTGGAACCTGATAATTTAGACTTAAGCAATGATAACAGAAGATCTAAGGAATGGCTGTCTCCCAAATTAACAAGTGAATCCCAACCCCCCACGGGGAACACCTGGAACCAAACAATTCTTCTAAAACCTCTGTTCTCCTGGATGGGCCCAATCACAGCCTCTGCACAGGAGTCCCCTATGTTTTTCCTTTGCTAGCACAGCAATAAAACTTGCTGACTTTATTTCTTTTCCCTCTCTTCATCCCTAGCCAAGGGCTTCTTCCTGTCCTTCAGCTCATGGACCACAGGAATGAAGGAATGAAGGACTGGGGCTAGCACTCAAGGATCTAAGAAATAGCTTTCCCAAGGCTACAAATGAATTGACTCCTGACAGTGCCTCGCTGGAGTGTAGCCTTTGAATCCCCTTTGTAGAAGCCCACTGTTACCCTTGGCAGTTAGAAACACTGTGTATTCTCCTTTTCCAGCAAAGCAGTAAAACACCTTTTCCCCTTTCCTTAAAACTTTGTCCTTGTGATTTAATAAGCACTAGGGACAAGGACTGAGCTTTCATTGTCAGTACAATCCAGCTATGTAGTACTGAGGATGCATCAGAGTAAATGGGAATATGTTGGAAAGACATCTGCTTTCCCATGTTTTGCAGCAATTTCCGCAGTAGCCAAGATATGGAATCCACCTCTGTGTCCATCAGTAGATGAGTGGACAAAGAAAGCATGGTACACATACACAATGGAACGCTCTTTGGGGATAAAAAGAAGGAAGCGCTGTCATTAAACGACATGAATGATGAACCCAGAGAATTAATATTAATTGAAATAAACCAGGCACAGTTGGAGAAATATTACACAATCTCACTTTTTTGTAGAATCTAAAAAATTCAATATCATTTGAGAGTGAGAGCAAAACAGTGGTTACTGCATGTTGGGGAGTCTGGGAGGTGGTGTTGGTTGAAGGGCATGCATTTCCAATTAGAAATGAGGGATAAGCTCAACTTCTATAGCACAGCATGCAACCCCAGTTAGTGATAATAGATGGTATTCTTGTAAAATGTTGAGCTGATATGAAGGAGTCTCACCATAAGACTAATAACCAATGTGTTAAGTCATACATTAGTTTTTAGGTTTAACCATTACATAATGGAAAATATTTTAAGACACTATAATGTACATAGTACACACCTACATTTTTACTCATTTTAGTAAATAAATAGACAAACTTATCAACCTGCAAATAAAGTAGGAAAAATTGAAAAATACTTTTTTTCCATAACCTTGTAATTTTGAAATGATTTCTGGAATCTCCAAAGATTGTTAAAAGGAGGCATATCACAGGATGTGGTTCCCACCACTGGTTCCTTGTAGAAATTAATCTTTCCTTAGGGAACACTTTATGAATCTTAAATTATACCAAAATCAAAAAAAAAAAAGATTTTTCTTGGAGGAAGTAAATCCATCTTCCCCTTGCCATGGTGTTGTGAATAAACTATATGGTTAATGTAGACCAAATGGGTGTGTCTTTCCGCAATGTCAGAATTTATTGAATGACAATAAATTTACAGGTTCTGCCACCTTCAGTGGTGGCAGTTCACTGAGTACTCCAGGGTCATCTGGTAGTCTTAATCAAGCAATCACAGATTCTTGTATTCTAATCTTAACTACTAATATTTGTAATGCTCACGTCACACATCATGCTTTTTATAAAAAAAAAATATATATATATATACATAAACCTGTGTGTGTGTGTGTGTGTGTGTGTTTGTGTATTGCGGAAAGGCTAACAAAGAGTTAAGATAGCTACAGGGATTCAGTAGGCTGAGCTGAGAGCACAGGTAGTGAATAGATAGGAATGGGAAGAGTCATATAGGTGATCAATTAAGATCATGAACCAGCCAAAGAACTTGTTCTGGTTGCAGACCTCTCCAAGCATAGGACCTATTTCTAGGCCAGGGTCTGAACAGGGAGTTTCACAGGGTCAGCTTGAGTCGCTAGCTTGGGGTGTGGCCATGCATGGTCCTCAAAGGCTGAAGAAACCATGCTCTGCTAAAGCCCAAGGACAGAGATTCTGTGGTTTGTTGCTGGGGCGATTTTCCTGAGTAAGGTTTGTGATGATGAATGATCAGGGCCAGGGTGCCACCATGTCCAGTCTTGAGGTGCTCCTTCTTTTAGGAGTTTCAGGTAAGGGGTTGCTTTATTTGGTGGTCTGGTACATTTGATAAGCGCATGGGCCTGTTTTTTTCTGATATAAGTTTTATATGTCCATGCATTCATGTGCTTCTGATTATAATGATCAGTTCACACAATTTTATTAGGATGATGAATTTATTTCTCAGATTGTACCAAGCAGATGGCAGTTGTTTACTTGTATGAACAAGGAATAGAATCAGTCTACCTCTGCCCTTAAACTCAAAATGGAATAACTCATGGCAAAGCACTGCTTTATAAAATGGATTAATTCAGAGCTAGGCAGAGCCTGAAAACTCCTATTCTGTTCATCATCAACTAATGCAGAGCAGGGCACAGCAGGGCACATGGTCTTCACAGAGACAAAACTGACTGAAATTTTTCCACTCAGCTACCACCTTTGTGCCCCCGAGGGATCTGAAGGGTTTGGAAAGTGGAAAGAAAATAGAACAATTTACTTAATGAGAAGCTCTGAGAATTCAAACCTTTGGGCAGTAAAAACTTTAAACATGCCTCTCAGCCCCCTGACCTATGTTTCTCTGATCTCAGTCACTGTGAAACCCCAGTGGGCTTCCTGGGAACAGATGGTGGAAAGAAAAAGCTTCAGTGACAACCTTTGGAGAAGTTAGTAGTGACCAAGTAAGACTGGTGGATTAAGAAGAAAAAGAGGAGAGAGCGCAGCTACTGTTTTACCACAATAGGATTTCTCTTCTTCTTTCTTTCCATTAAGATTCAGTCCCTTTACTATGAATGAACTTCAGCTTCCATTGAGAACTATTTCTTCCAGCCTTTCTTTTAATTCCTTCGCCCACCCTTTGGAATCCAGAACTTTTCTCCCAAAAGAATTATTTTCTGTAGAGACCCCAAACTCCTCTCCACTCTGTCTTCTCAATTGCAGGCTCCTGTCAGATTTCCTGCACCCAATTATTTAACTACTTACTGAAGAACATTATGCCTGAGGTATTATATCTTTTATTTCATACTTGATTGGATTTTTCCATTGTATTTCCTAATTATGTTTGCCTTCCTATGTGACTCCCTGATGTCTATTGCTAATTTAATGTTTGTAGTTATTGTTTCACTTTATAGTCCACAGTATATCTACCATTAATGTAATTATTTCTAATGTTCAACAGAGTTCAGTTTCCTTTTCTCATATTACCAACCCCGTTAAAATTTCAGTAAAATATGAATGAAATTGGAGGAGACTGCTTTGAAAAGTTCATGAATTTACACAAACACAGCTGTGTTCTACTGTGGCCTCTCCACTTGCATATGGTTTGAATTCAACCCTTGTTATGAGGGAATGTCCTTAGTTTCTTCATGTACTGAGTCTCAGCACTGGTTGCTAAACAGAGTGATGGCTATTAAATTTTCTCAAATGTGTATTATATGTTGTGCTTCTGGTTATGATATTGATTGCTTCCTTGACCTAGCTTTTGAAGAATTTTTAAAACACATTTACCTTCATCTAGTTTTCATTCCCAAAATTTATATTTCTGATTAATACTGCATTATTCTTCTAAAATAGATATGCACACGTGCTGTTTAACTTCATTTTTAGATTTTGTGCCTATAGACAAGCATATAGTGGATAAATTTGAAGATTAATTCTGAGTTATACTAGACGTAGCATCATATTAATTATATATCCAACATTGGATGTCTTTAGTGCTTCCAAGGTGACATGCACCATGCAAATCCAGCAAAAGGTAAATAAGGAGAAAACTCAATCATAACCTAAGACTCACAAATACATTTGAATTTACCAATGTCCCTGGGACATAAAGGAAGGTGACAGAGGCTCCACTGTGGGCCCCACATGTTCTATTCCATGATCCTCTGACCCTGCTCTCTGTCACACTGGTCTCTCAAATCTCTTCCCATACCAAGCTCAGTCTGATAAGGCAACTGCACATCCTGTCCACTAACCTCAAAGGTGATTTTTTCATTCCTGATTTATAACAACCTAACCTTCCTTCTTCAGCTCAAATTTTTCCAGAGTAATTTTCTACCAATCTTCACAAACTAAATTTTTCCTCAGTGACATATTTTCTTACTTAATTTTATGTGCATTCCCTAAGCCTGCATGATACTGATGATTTCTTTTAATCATGGAGAACAGAAACATTTATTTTTAAATCTTAAATTTCTCTTTAATTTTTCTAGGATGACTGAATTTGCATAAGTTTTGAATATTTTGTTCACATTTATCAATTATGTATTTGGGTAACTGACTCCCATGATTTTAATATCATATAGACCTGTTCAAGGGCATGGAAACAGGAGCACACACAGTCAGGAGTGCCTTCTATTTTAATATCATTTAATATCATATAGACCCGTTCAAGGGCATGGAAACAGGAGCACACACAGTCAAAAGTGCCTTCTATTTGTTCTTAGTGGTGGTCTGATGTGTCCCTCTTCTCCATGTGTGAGAAATACACGTACCTGGCCAAACCTAGAAAATGGATTAAGAGACACAAGGAATAGCAAAACGTGAGGCTTTACTTCAATGATGGTCTTGCAGGATCAGGTACCTGATGGTCACACACAGATTGGGTACAACTATTGTTATATCCCCCAGACCACAGATCCCTCCCAGAGTGACTCACTGGCTGAGTACTATGGCGTGTACAGTCTTCCTGAACATTGACTAGGTTTTACTCTTCCCTATTGCATTAAGGAAATATAATTTAATTGTCCCCACCTCCCTTTGTTCTCTTGTGGCAGGAAAGTTTCCTTGGGTTGGGTGATTTCCACTCCACAGTTTATCTCTGTTGGTCAGCCCAGACCCCTTTCTTCTCACCTCCTGTCTGTCAAGGGGCTGTGAACATTTATACTCCAGTGTTAACTGCTTGTAACATTCCATTCTATTCTGCCCTCCAGCTGCCTTTCTTACATCCAAAGTCATTTTATATTAAAAGCTAAATACTGTATTCTGAACATGGACCCCTGGACTTTCTATTTCTCATACATATAGTCCACAAAAAACTCATTCAGCAGGAATTCTTTGAAAGAGGGAACCACAGGGTCTTCATTAATGAGAAATGCTGTATCAGACAAAAGAAGTGACCAAACTCTTGTATTTAAAATGATCAGAACTGTATCCATGGTGTCTGCCACAGTTTAAGAGGCATACATGCTGAATTGTACCCATGCAAGGCAGATTGATTGAGAGGTTAAGAACAGAAGTCCACACTTATAAAATGCTCATTATGTGTCTCAGACAACAGTAGAAAAACATCATCCCACAAAATTTCACTCTTCACTCCTATGGTACAGTGAATATTTACTACCTCTGCTGTGGAGGTGAGGTACTGGGGTTAGGAGAGTCCAAATAATCTTTCAAGGTCACAAGGAAGGTATGTAATTAGAGCAAACTCTACTGCAGGAACCTTAAACAATAAGGCATCGGGATAAGACTATCACCTACTGTGAAGTGCTAAGTCACACAATAAAGGCTGTTGAACTAAAAATCTACGTTTGATTACTGTTATAGATCCATATCATAAAGAAATATGGACATGGCCAAAGAAAAGATTGAACAATCTTTGATGTTTATGGACAGGTCACATAAAGAAATATTAAATCATACCCATAGATTTTAAATGGAGAATTAAAAATCATGAGTTATTGATGAAAGAGAAAAGAATTTATTAACTGAAAATCTGATTGGTGATATTCTTTACAGAGTAAATGGGTTATCACTTGCATAAGTACATCACACTCCTTAGAAGGACACAGTATAGAATGAAAAAATATTCATCCAAGGGTTATATTGGCTGATCTGAAGTTGCACTTCACTGTTCCTTGAACCCTACTTTTACTTCATTCCCCAGAAGGTACACCACCTGTATCAAGCAGAGAACCACACAGTCTTATCACAATTCCTCCTTCTGGGCCTCTCAGATAATTCTGAATTGGAGCCCTTTCTCTTTGGACTGTTCCTGTCCATGTACCTGGTCACAGTGCTTGGGAACCTGCTCATCATCCTGGCTGTCAGCTCTGACTCCCACCTCCACACCCCCATGTACTTCTTCCTCTCCAACCTGTCCTTGGTTGACATCTGCTTCACATCGACCACAGTCCCAAAGATGCTGGTGAACATCCAGGCACACAGCAAAGACATCTCCTACATGGAGTGCCTCACTCAGGTATACTTTTTAATTATTTTTCTTGGAATGGATCACTTTTTACTAACCATCATGGCTTTTGACCGCTTTGTGGCCATCTGCCACCCCCTGAACTACACAGTCATCATGAACCCTCGGCTTTGTGGATTGCTGGTTCTGACTTCTTGGATCATCATGTTTGTGGTGTCCCTGATTGACATTCTACTAATGAAGCAACTGACCTTCTCCAAAGGCACTGAAATCCCACATTTCTTCTGTGAACTGGCTCAGATTCTCAATGTAGCCACCTCTGATACCCTAATCAATAACATTGTCATGTATATTTTGACTGCCCTTCTGGGTATGATTCCTATGCTAGGGGTCATTTTCTCCTACTCTCAGATTGTTTCCTCCTTACTGAGGATGTCCTCCATTGACAGCAAGTATAAAGCATTTTCCACCTGTGGGTCCCACCTCTGTGTGGTCATCTTGTTCTATGGAACGGGACTTGGGGTTTACCTCAGTTCTGCTGTGACCCATTCTTCCCAGAGAAGCATGATCACCTCAGTGATGTACACTGTAGTCACCCCCATGCTGAACCCCTTCATCTACAGCCTGAGAAATAAAGATGTGAAGGGGGCACTGAGAAGACTCCTCAGCAAAGTAAGCCTCTAGTCCTTAAGGAATAAGTGACCTCAGAACTAGAGGGACATTGTGGGCTGTCAAATGTCATGTTTCAGTGTCCAGGTTCTATTTCTTTCCTAAACCACGTGTTTGATTTCCTCTATTCCCTGTGCCTTTTCCTCTGTATACTGTTGCATATATTTCTGCCTAACAACTCCTGCAATGTTTCCTTTTTAATTTTCTCCTCTGTACATAGCCCATAATATTCCAAGTTTCATAAGTTTTCTTGCAGGCATTTCTAGATTTCTAACTTGACTTGAAGAACTTATATTAATGAAGACATGGTTTCCTGATAAATTATTATATGAAGGTTAATGTTCTCCACCTTAATTTGATTTTATTCTTTTTTCTCTGAAATAAATGAAAATCACCAGAACAAAGTGCCTACCAGGACTATACTTGTGTCTTCGTATTTGTGTACATATTCATCCTGGGAAGATCTGAGACATTTTCTTTCTTCACATGATTTCGAGCGAAGAGACAGATTGGATGGACTAAAAGAGGAGGCTGAAAATGAGCACACCCTTGTATCTTTGCTTTCCTGATTTTGTAGCAGCAATGATTAGATTTGGATTTTGGATATGAAGGATGAAATCCAGTTTTGAAAGAGCATGTGTTCCTTTTTCACACAATAATATAATGCCTATGATATTCTGAGAGATTGCTTCATTCTTTTTGATCCATAAAATTCCCTTTCTTCATTCTTACCCTCATATTTTCTTCCTACTTTCATTCCCTCCTTCCTTGGTTTCCTCATTTCTTTGGGCTCTTTTGTTAGTTAAAATTAACTATTTTCTTTACTGTAGCTAAAGCTATCCACTTTAAGTATACACCACAAGTTGTTTATTCATTGATGGACATGTGTGTTATTTCCACCTTTACCTACTGGTAAATTACTGCTATGGATACGCATACTTGGGTATTGTTTGTGCAATCATGTGCTGCATTAATTATGCTTTGGTGAAGGATAGGCTGTCTATGCGATGGTGATCCCATAACACTGGAAATGCCTAGTGATGTCACAGCCATGGTAGTTTATGTAAGTGCACTGCAGGATGTTTGTAAGCTGATGAAACTGCCTAATGATGCATTTCTCAGAGTATATCCTCATTGTTAAATAGTGTATGACTACATGATTCTCACTTTACTGGGTAATGTATATAGGAGTGGGGCAGCTTAGTTGTATGGTAATTGTATATTTAACACTTAGCAGAATTACCATGCAGGTTTTCATTGTGACCAGCACATTTTATATTTTAATGTATGGAGGTTATGTTATCTTAACATCCTTGCCATACTGGTAATTTCCAATTTTATAAAAAGTATACCACTCTTGGCTGTGAAGTAGCACCTCATTTGCTTTTGATTTGCATTTCCCTATGAGTCATTGAGCATCTTTTAAGGTGCTTGTTTGAAGTTAATGCATCTTTTGTGTATATGTATGATTACACAAATGGTATGAATCTACATAGTGCACAACCATAGAAATGCAAAGATGTACCCCATTTGTGTACAATGAATCAAAATGTGGTCTGTAAAATAAAAAAAAATAATTAAAAAGAAAGAAATGCCTTAGAAAGTCTGGGCTCATTTAGCAATTGTGTAGTTTATACATTTTTCCTATTAAAATTTCATTACTTTATCAGGATACTTGACCCTTATCAGATATGTGTTTTAATAATATTTTCCCATTCTGTATGCTAGCATTCCCTTTTCCTCAAGCATAAAGTTTAATGTTGATTTTACCTGCTTTGAAGTGCAAGAGATCTATTGAAGTTATTCCTATCTAATGGATCCTTTGTGCCATTGGATCAGCATCACATTGCCTACAACTGCATTCAAAGCTCCCTTTTCTCCATATGCTCACCAGCTCTTGTCATCTATGTTTTTGACAACATCCCCTCTAACATGTGTAAGGTGATGTCTCCTTGTAGTTTATTTTGCATTAAACTAATGAATAGTGACAGTAAGCATTTTCTTCATATACTTGTTTAGATATTTGTTTACGCAGACACATATACATATACATATATATTTTTCAATCTATACATATGTATGTATATGCCGGGGACCAGCCCAAGCAGCAGAGTCCAGGGGTCCTTGATGGCCTGAAATATAAAAGCCCCGAGTGATTAGACGGCGCAGCGTCGGCGATGGACAGCAACCACACAGACTCAGGTCAGTGTTAGGTTGCTGACAAGTTTATTGAATTCACCAGCAATTTTTATACCCTTTACAAACTTACTAAGAATAAAGGAGGAAGTTTCAAGGGCATAGATAACAGAAGAAGGATTTGGGCATTTAGCCAACAGGCGCCATCTGGTAATATCTTATCTTTATTAACTAACATATTTTTGCTAACCTAAGTAACATTAAACAAATATTTTTATAATGAATTTATTTTGACCCGACACCTTCAGAACATAGCTTAGACGTGGAAATATTATTTAAAGTCTAACTTCTCCTTGACCTATATTTGACACTGCCACTTAAGTTATAGACTAGCTGACACTCAGTCTTTGTAGTCTGATATTGGTTTTTGTGGTTCTTTAGGCCAGTGTCTTCTTAGATATGTATTATATCAAGTCACCTGGTGGAAAATAAAGGGAGATCAAAGTGTATGTTTTTAGTAGATTTTCTTTCTGGGAAACCTGGGGCCTGCCTTTGATCTGAAAAGCTTATCCTTATTTAGTTCCTGCTGTGGGAGGCAGCTGATGTTCTACAGAACTAGATATAACTGGTTTACTAATGACATGAGCTAAAGGAGTTTTTATTTTTGCCTTAGAAGCCTGGGAAAAATCTGTAATAGAAATTATCCTAAGGGAGTCAAAACACTGTTCCCAAGAAAAAGACACAGGACACGGTTGCTCAAGAATGTTTTTCACCCTAAGACCCATAGAGTTTTGTTTTGCACAAGTCTCATAGGTATCATTTGTCTGGAACCTGAATAAATCATTTAATAAAGTTGTGTTCCCTTTATCCCCCAATGCATTTATTCCATGAAAGAGACTCTGCAATGAATAATATGTCAGTAAAAACAGCAGGCACAGAAAACCCCAGAATATGCAGATGGCTTCCTGGCAGGACCCAGCTTTCTGATGAGACCTTGCAAGTATCTTCCAGAGGAACCTTGTCATGCTCTGGTAAGGGTCTTATTTGCCAAGTGCCCCCGCAATTCCCCCTTTTTTAGTTTGAAGTTTAAAGAGGCCTTGCTGGATCCGAAGACCTTTAAGGATTTTAACAATTATTCGGAGGATAACTGGAAGACAAAAAATCAGTATAAGAAAACAGAATCCAATTAGACCAAATTGTAAGATAGTATTAAAGAAAGTACTGTTTGTAATTGTTTTCTTTATATTACCAAATATGTCGAGGGCTAAATTAGCATCTGGAGCAACCGATAAGTGAGCCTGACTAATGTCTTTAATCTTTTGCTGTAGAGCTAAAATATCTGGGGCTAAGTTAGTATCATTCCAAATTCCCTTAAGATGATTCTGAACTTCAGACCACTGAGTAGTATTATCAGCCTCTAAAGGTGTCACACAAATCCACTTGTAATTAGCATGACACCTAGTGGTCATTCTAGTTTGAATACTTTGAATTTTATTTCCCATAAAAAGAACTGTTTCTTCAAGAGCATTAATTCTAATTTCTAATTTTTTGTCTATCTGTTCTGTAACTAATTTGGTTACAAGTATGTGAGACAATCAGTTAAAACTATTTAAGGTTTTTCCTAAGGTAAAATACTAATGTTCTGATATAAATCAAAGTCTAATCTATATGGTAAAATAACAGGGTAAAATGACAAGGATTTGAAACGCTAATTTACTCTTAACTTTGTGTCTATTAAGTTTTATTCTTTAAAACAATTAGTCTTAAAGATTGGGGTGTATACAATTGTGGTTGAACAACTGTTGTAGAGTGTTGTGCTGTGTTGCAGAGTCTACATTTTTCTTTAAAAGCTAAATTTGGTAAGAAAAAAGTGTCAAGGTAATTGTAAAATGGTCACTAGTTGCATATTAAATGTGTTCATATTTTCCAGGTATACAAGTTTTTAAAGCAGGGAATTTATCAAGCGCTGCTATTCTCCAGAATAAACTTGTCTGTAATGGTAATCTTAAACTTAAGGGGTACATTTTATTGGGGATTTATTTTTATCATTTAATGTTCTATTATGGGACCTATTAACTACTTAATGATATTTAAGGAAGAAGCAAAGATCAACATCAGAATTAGAACACTTAAGATCTGTAAAGAGCCACGCCTTACCTGAGATAAGGCTGTGCCTTCCACCTTACTGCATGTTAGAGTGACTCCAAAATAAGTCAGACTTCAGCTTATTTAAAGTTATAGTCAAAAGATTGGTTTTTGTTGTAAAAGTAGTATGATCTCAAATTGGGGATATAATATGGTTCTCAGTCCAAATTCAAGATAGTTATTATACAAGCTGAATATGTTTTTACTCTTGCTAATTTCATTTTGTAAAACTGTTGCTTATTACTGGTTTGCAGAAGTAGCTGCTTCCAGAACATACAACCTGGGTAACTTGTGATAATAAGCCATCACCTATAGAACAGATAGTGGTAACTTCCAGTACTAATACAGACTCCAGTTAGATAAAAGGGTAAATAACTGTAGAGTTATGGATATTAAAGTTAAAGCCCAGTACTGTTACTTTATGACTGGTGAGACTAGCTTGCTGGATGATTAAGATCAAACTTAGAAATTGGAGTTAAATATAGAGGTCAAGAAAAGTCCATATTTGGGTCTTGCCCTCAATGTCAGCCTGAACCCAGGGAATAAGAGAACTTCTCTAAGGAGCGTTGCAACTCTGGGTCACACAACCTCCTGATCAAGGAGATTATTGAGACTAGAGGATGAAAAATCACTCAGTGCATCTGCTGCAGAGGAAAGTCATGGAAAAAGGGAGACATCCCTGACGCTTTCAAGGAAAGCCATGTCATTGAGGAGACCCTGCCTAACCAATGGCACTGGTGGAGCTAAGAAGCTGCTCTTAAGTTCTCTACGAGTAACCCCTGTGGGAACTCAGCTGACTCTTTAATAAGACAGGAATCAGGTCAATTTGACCAGCTTCATCTTGAACACCCAGCAAAACAGTTAAAACCCAAAATATAGCCATTCTTGGGCATTTAAAGGAAATAATAGTTAAATGTAACTTAAGATGTACACTTGTATTAGCCCACTAGAATAAAGACTGGAAGCTACAAATGAAAAAGAGATTCTTCAGCAAGTGTGCCTTATAACTATTAAGAGAAACTGCCAGAGTCAGAAGTTTTTAGTCAGTTTAAGACCTTCTTAAGCTACACAGGTAGACTTAATCTATGTTTGCTAGTATGATTACCTAGCCCTAAGTAACAGAAGTATAGAGATCTCTACTAAACACAGGTTATATCAATAAAGGGATATTTTACAAAAATCAGATGACATTAAGTAGCTTAACTATATTTTCTGGGAACATCTATGACATTAAGAGTTAAATGTTGTGTTTAGATTCCTGGTAACCTGGACAATGTTAAAGTCCCCAAATGAAGGCCTTGTCCTCTCCAGCCTTTGTTAGGCCTAGTTATGGGAACAATTTCTCAGTTCTTCCACCTCCTGATGAAAGATTGACTTCTGTCATTTTCATGATACTCAGTGGCATGTTTCAGATGCTGCAACATTTACTTTGTACTAATCTCCTTTCAGTACTCATGTCTTTTTGTTCTTCTCTCATAGAAGCACCCACCCCCAGATGTCTTTACAACCTGCTCTTCCCCAACCTGTCTTCTTCCTGGGACCCCTCGATTGACCCGATTTTTAAAAAAAGGAACTCCAAGCTGCTTGCCCCACGCCACCCATTTCCAGCTCAAAGAAGCCAGAGCGGTCATCGACCTCCTTCCCCAGCAGCATGGAGTTCCTAAGATTAGAGGGGGGAATGAAGCCAGAATTAAGAACAGGTAGTTAGTGTAGAAATAGGGGATCGGGTCAAATCGAGGAAATGAAGGCCATGAAATCGCCTAGTTACCTTCATCAGGGAAAGAGTAAGTGCTGTACAGGTATTAATGCTCAGGCAACAATATCAGTCCCTCCACCAAGAAAATAACTTGGGAGAAAACTATATAGAAACAGAAGTTCCATAAGATACTGATTTATAAAATTCTAAGATTAGAATTAGTTAAAAGAAGAAGAGGGGAATGAAGGAGTTAAAATTTAAGTGCCCATAATTAAAGCACAGAATCTGTAGTCTAGCAAATGAACTTAGGAAAAGAAACAAAGAGGGACAGGCCTGAGGCCTGAACATACCTAAACAAGCCTAAAATAAGACTGCCAAAACATCAAAATCTAACTGGCCATGGAGGATAAACAATCTCCACAAGGCCGTGGACCATCTGGTGTCACCCACTTTCCCCCTTCTTCCCTTTTCTTTAAGGTTAACTTGACCGCCTGCTAACCAAAATAAACTGCCCTACCACATTGCTGGAATGTCAATTTGCACGTACTACTTGCTGATGTAATCAATGTAGTCATGTGCCCGCTTATGTTTGAATCAGCCAATTATGTGTACCCATGCCAAACTCCCTAACTTTTCCTATATAAACCCCTGACTTCTGAGCCTCGTGGTCAACTCCTCTATCTCCTGCGTGAGATGCGTGTTGGCCCAGAGCTCCGTTATTAAAGTGCCTCGTGCTTTTGCATCAAGCCGGTCTCTCGTGTTTCCTGGAGCGCGCCATCTTGAGACTCGAGTAAGGGTCTTCCTTTTGGGGGGTCCTACATGTATATATATCCAAATACATATAAATGAGTAATGATTGCCTCAACCAATGACATAGTGTTTTCATTAGTTGTCTTCTAGTAGTTTTATAGCTTCAGGTCTTACAATGGAATCTTATGTGCATGTTGTGACAAGAGTCTATGTTCATTATTCTGTATGGGATATGCAGTTTTCCTAGTATCACTGATGGAAAACATTTATTTTTTCCTACAACCGTGTGTTCTTGACATCGTTTTCAAAATCACTTGTGAATTGATCCATAAATTGATGGGTTCACTTCTGGGCTCACTATTCTGTTCCATTGTCTTTATGTCCACTTTATGCCTCCATTTCCTTCATAATGTGTTTTGGTACTTATTAAATTTTTAATTTATTTAAGAGCAACATAACTTTTTGGCTTTTAAAAACTCATTTGGTGTCATTTCAAAAATCCAAGGTAAAGATGTAATATTCATGTCTGTTCTAAAAGATTTATTGTTTTAGCCATTATATTTAAACTATTGTTTTTTTTTATGTTAGATATAATGTGTGCTGGATCTCTAGATTCCCTTCTTTTTATTGAGTTTATTTTTGGGAAGTTCACTAGATATGTTTGTGAATCACACCATTAATTATATACACTTGGCAGTGAAATGCGATGCTCAGTGTTCTGCCTAAAAGGCATTGCAAGGAAGGCAATTGGGTTTATGAGAAATAGGTGAGACAGTCATGATTAAGGTTGATGGAGCCCTACTCAGGGTCTTTCAGTTCTCATTCTGAAGGAGAGTCCTTCCCAAATCTTAATGCCTTAATGATGAATCAGCTCCCACTGTTCTTTTTGTTTGCATTTATGTTTCCAGGAAAAGAATTTGGAGATTAGGACACTTTTTCCTGAAATGTCTTGGGGAATGTGGTTGGAACAAATATCAATGTGGAGAATTTGAAAAGATTTTACTATTTTAATAACTATCTACATTGTAGAAAACCTGTAAAAGAGTTGTAAACCAGCTTAGGGATCACAGTGATACCTGTCCAGTGGAGATCAGGAATGGGTTCCTGTTGCCCAGTGTTGAAGAATGAACACTCAGAAATGCCAGAGAAAGTGTATTAAGCAATTTTTATTTAGGAAAAAAATAGAGACAGACTCCTTCAAAGAGAAGGGGGCCTCAGAGCTGAGAGCCAGTGGGAAGGGGTGTGACTTGCTTTCTTAAAATTCTAAAACCTTCCTCTTTGGTCAAGGTCTTCTCTTTCTTCCCCACATAGTGACTGGGAACAGGAGCATGGAGGTTAACCTTCAATAACCCATCGTTCTCTCTTTAGTAACCAGTTGTCACCCTCTCAACCCACATCATTCATTACCTACACTGACTGCCTTTTACTCCCGTATCATCCTTCTCAAGGACTTTGGGCCCCTAAATCCTTTTATAATATTTGGGTACCAAATACTGTACTTATTCTGGCTACTTCCTGCTGAAAGCAGGCAGCATTTAGGAAATGAAACCCAAAGTCCTTGTTCTCCATTGGATGGGGCATGGAGAGTTAAGGGTATTTAGCATCATGGCAGTCCACAGCTCTGTGGTGGCAATTGGTGGGTGAGTAGATGAGGTGTACACAGGGCAGGGATCTTTCTAAGACAACAATACATAAGACAGCAAAACATTTTTTTTGCAATCAATTAGCATGAAAGCAATCAGTATTATTGAGTAGTCTCTGAAAACCATGAAGATGGTAACCCATTAAAGCTCTAGGTGGGATCCACATGCCACTGATCTGTGAGTGGAGGCCAGTTAAGACTTTAGAAACATTAGTAGAGTTGTTAGAAATATATATACAACATTTAGTTTTTATGTCATATATGTCCTTATGAGCTCTAGATAAGATACTTAATGTCATCTGATTTTTATCTTAGCCTTTCTATTGTTATTACCCTTTTTCTCTGTCATTTAGGGCTTTATTGGTAAAGAGAGTTAAGACTTTTATGTGTC
This sequence comes from Sciurus vulgaris, assembly GCF_902686455.1. Classification (NCBI taxonomy): domain Eukaryota; kingdom Metazoa; phylum Chordata; class Mammalia; order Rodentia; family Sciuridae; genus Sciurus; species Sciurus vulgaris. Next base: position 8,173,979 of record NC_136477.1, read on the forward strand.
CCATTACATCATTTAAACCAATATGAGGAATAAATATTAGGGCTAGATAATCATACTAGCAAATGCTGACCAAGCCTGCTTATATAGGAGGTTAGGAAGATTTGCAGGTCTCAAATTTACTCAATAAAGCTTGTGACTCTGACAGTCTCTTTTGATAGTTGTCAGACACTCCTGTCTAAAAACCCTTCTTTTATAGCCTCCAACTTTACTTATTTTTTGATAGGACTGACACAAGTGTACATCTTAAATTACATTAAAAGAATTATTGTCTTTCTTTTTAAATACTTAGGTATGATTGTGCTTTGGTTATAACTCTCTTGCTAGGTGTTTTAAGTCCAAGTTGGTCAAAATTGGTGTTGTTCTTATCTACTGTTAAGAGTAAGCCAAGATTCCTCAGGGGATCATTCTTGGGAACTTTGGAGAAGGCTTTTAGCTTCTCTAATGCCATCTGCCAGGATGGGTCAGGATCTTGCTGACCATGTGTGGCTTTCCTTGGAAGCATCAGGGAAATTTCCCTTTCCAATAACCCTCCTATTTGTAGAATGTGCACTGGTTGGCTTCCTGATGTGTAGGGTTCCATTGATTTCCCTGATTGGGAGACCATGTGACCTAAAGTTGCAAAGTCCTTAGAGAAATACCCTCATTCCTTGGACCTGTACTGACCACAGAAGACAAGAGACAAATAATTGCTATTTTCCTTGGTCCTTTTATTTCTTAACTTCAGTCTTAAAGTTTTCCTTTTAAATATCTAGCTGTCAAGTTTCAACAGTCTTGAAGTAGGAATATTGGGTTTTAACTTTAATGTCTAGAATTTTACAGTTACTTCTCCCCTTCCATTTAAATGGAGTCAGTATTAGTACTGGAAGTCAGCCTTATATCCCATCTCTCCTATAGTTGATGACTTATTATATCAAACTAATTCAGGTTGTTATATTAGAAATTGTACTTCTGCAAAGCATTAACAGACAATAGTTATAAAGTTTTACAAGGAAAATATAAAATGGAATTAACAAGAGAAGAGCAAAGCATATTCAGTTTGCATAATAACTATGAACCATGAAACACAATTTTTATAATCCCAAACCTTTACTTAGTTATCTGTTATATGCCCTGTTTATTTGGAGATCATAGTAATCTTTATAACAAAAATTGATCTTTTATATTTAACTTTAAATGAACTTAAGTCTAGCCTACTTTGGAGTCATTCTAATGTAGAATAAGGTGAGAGAAAGAGTCTTAACTCAGGTGAGATGGGCTTTTGACAAATCTTGGGTGAAGTGTTTTATTTCTGAAGCTGATCTTTGCTTTTTTCTTAAATATTATTTAACAAAGTACTCACAAATTATTTTCTAAGTCTATGTGACTATAAGTTAACACAATCCAGTATTACCTCTGAAACATGAATCAAACAAGCTAAGAGAAGTTCTAACCCCTTTTTGTGGGAAAGTGGCAAAATGTTTTCATGTTCCTCATGGTCAACCTTTAAATAAATTAGGCTCTTCATATTACCTTCCAAAAATTCATTTAAGTTCCCATCCCAGTATAAAGAATAATACAAAATATTAGGTATAACTTTTTGGTGACGGGTTATTTTTATTCAATATTAGAAAAGTGAATGACAAATTCCCAACTAAATTTGTGATCTCTATATAGATCTGGAAGAGCCTACTGCTATAGGAAACTTTAGTATGAAGAACAACAGCTTGATAAAGTACTCTCCTAAATATGATATTTAAAGACTTGTATATTTGGAGAACATGAATACATCTAATATATAAAGAAGGCAGTAACAGCATCACAATTACAATGATTTTATTACCCAAATTTAACTTTTAAATAAAAATTTAGAATCTGTAGCATAGTAATAACCTAAAATGATAGTTGTTTGTTTAACCAGAATTGTACACACACTGATCCCTTTAGGACTAGTTCCCTTAAACAATAAAATCTGACATATATAGGAAATTATCTTGATAGATAATAACAGATTAGTCTTTTAGAAACCCTTGTTACTTTAACACATAGAGAATTAAATTCTGGTACATTGTTTTTGACCTTATGAAAAACCTTTAAATAACTTTAACTGGTTATGCTAATTATAGCCAACTTAAGCAGACACAAACCTTGTGAGATTTCTCCTCTAAAAGCTTTGTGGAACTTACTTAGATACACTAAAACTTATTTACTTTGCGATGTAAGAGAGTTCCTCAGTCAGAAACATTCCTTTTTCCTTCTAATTTCCTTATATTTCCAAATATATTTTCATACTAGAACATTTTTATATCTATTTCCTAGTTGTTGACCCTTTTGAAAATTTCCACTCTGGAATAATTCTTATGGAATTTCTGAATTTAGGCAAATTACTCAATTTTAATAAGATGAAATACTTGATGTTTTTTATAGTACTTTAATTGAAATACACTGAAAACTTTTATACTTTTTACATATAAAATTATACCTGATAGAATCTTAACTCTTAATAACCTTGCTTTTAATGAAGACCCAGAAACAAAGCAATCTTAAACTCTTTATTTACCAATTTATAATAACATTTTATACTTACATATACATTACCTTATGGAATTTCAGAAATCAAGAGTACTTGAATTTATACTTAGCAGTTGATGTTTTAGCACTTTATCTCTGAAATTAATCACATGTCTCCTCTCACAAACACATTTATGAAGATTAATCCCATTTATGTTCAATCTAATTTACTCATTTTTAACTACTAACTTTAGGTTACCCATAAAAACCAAGATATCACACAAGTGTAGTTAATAGTATTAGCCATTTTTTCCCTACTGAAGAAAAATTCTAGAAGCAATGGTGATTACACTCTAGCATTTTATAAAAACAACTCTCTACCAATTGCCTGACCATCTAGAAAAACTTGTGGGTTAGTAATTTTAAAGATATCTTTGCTTTTATATGTTTAACCAATTTAAATTGAACTTCTAAAAATATCATTTAATTTCATTTTGCTGCAGGTCGATTTCCAGTTTTCCCAGCACCATTTGTTGAAGAGGCTATCTTTTTTCCAATGTAAGTTTTTGGCACCTTTTTCTAATATGAGATAACTGCATTTATGTGGATCTGTCTCTGTGTCTTCTATTTTGTACCACTGGTCTACCTATCTATTTTGCTACCAGTACCAGGCCATTTTTGTTATTATAACTCTGTAGTATAGTTTAAGGTCTGGTATTATAATGTCTCCCGCTTCCCTCTTCTTGCTAAGGATTGCTTTGACTATTCTGGGTCTCTTATTTTTCCAAATGAATGTCATAATTGCTTTCTCTATTTGCATGAGGAAAGATGTTGGAATTTTAGTTGAAATTGTATCGAATCTGTATAACACTTATGGTATTATGGCCATTTTGACATTATTAATTCTGCCTATCCAGGAACATGGGAGATCTTTCCTTCTCCTTAGGTCTTCTTTAATTTATTTTGTGTTCTATAGTTTTCATTGTAGAGGTCTTTCACTCCTTTTGTTAGGTTGATTCCCAAGTATTTTACTTTTTTTTTTTTTAGACTATTGTAAGTGGGGTAGTTTTCCTAATTTCTCTTTCAGAGGATTCATCAATGATGTATAGAAATGCAATAAAGTCTCTTCAACAAATGGTGCTGGGAAACCTGGGAATCCATATGCAGCAAAATGAAATTAAATTCCTATCTCTCACCCTGCACAAAAGTCAACTCCAAGTGGATCAAGGACCTCGGAAATAGAACAGAAACCTGTGCCTAGTAAAAGAAAAAGCAGACCCAAATCTTCATCATGACTGCCTAGGACCTGAATTCCTTAACAAGACTTCTAAAGTGCAAGAAATAAAATCAAGAATCAACAAATGGGATGGATTCAAACTAAAAAGCTTCTTCTCAAGCCTGGGGTGGTAGCTCAATGGTAGAGTGCTTGCCTCACATGTGTGAGGAACTGGGTTTGAGTCTCAGAACTGTATATAAATAAATAAATAAATAAATAAATATCCATTGACAATTAAAAAATATTTTTTTAAAAAAAACTTCTCAGCAAAAGAAACAATAATGTTAAAAGAAAGCTTACAGAGTGGGAGAAAAATCTTTACCACACACACGTCAGATACAACACTAGTCTCCAGGTTATAAAAAACTCAAGAAACTTAACACCAAGAAAACAAATAACCCAGTCAATAAATGGGCTAAGGAATTGAGCAGACACTTCACAGAAGAAGAAACACAACTGATCAACAAATATATAAAAAAAAGTTCCACATCTCTAGTAATTAGAGAAATACAAATCAAAACTAGTCTAAGATATCATCTCACTCTAGTCAGAATGGCAATGATCAAAAATACAAGCAACAATAAGGGTTGACAAGGATGTGGGGAAAAAGGTACATGCCTATGTTGCTGGTAGGACTGCAAATTAGTGCAACCATTCTGGAAAACAATATGGTGATTCCTTACAAAACATGGAATGGACCCACCATTTGACCCAAAGACTGGATAGTACAGTGATGAAGCCACGTTAATATTTATAGCATTTCAATTCACAGTAGCTAGATTGTGGAACCAAACTAGATGCCCTTCAATAGATGGATGGATAAAGAAACTATGGTATATATGCACAATGGAATATTACTCAGCCTTAAAAGGAATAAAATTATGGCATTTGCATGTAAATGAATGGAGTTGGAGAATATCATGTGAATATCATGTGAAGTGAAATAAGCCAATCCCCCCCCCAAAAAAAAAGCCAAATGTTTTCTCTGATATGTGGATCAGCATCTACATCCATAATGGGGTGGGGGGTGAATGGAGGAATTTTAGACTTGGTACAGGGGAGTGGGGGGAGGGAAGGGGCAGGGGAGTGGGAAAGATGGAATGAGATTGACATCATTACCCTAGATACTTGAATGATTGCATGAATGGTATTATTCTACATCATGTACAACCAGAGAAATGAATAGTTGTGCTCCATTCATGTACAATGAATTGAAATGCATTCTGCTGTCTTGTATAACTACTTAGAACAAATAAAAATAAAAAAGGGAAAAAAAATTAAATCACATGAACTAAAATGAATTTGAATCCATTCTTTGTTTCTTTTTACTATCTTTTTAAATTTATGAGCACTTAAATATGACAATTTTGGTACCATGTAAACAATATATAGACAAAGACACACCTACATAGACACACATACAATACACAGGTTCACACAAATATGCATAAAAAACAACAGGAACTGAGAATTTTTGAACTTTCCCTTGAGTAATTGGCCTCTGAATCAAGACAGTGGAAAAATCAGAGTGCAAAAATACCTACCTACATAGTTAGATAGAGCAAGAATAATCAGAACAAAACATATTAATTTAGGCATGTGGGATTCAAATGTGGATTCACCACAAAACCATGAGCTAAAGGGAAAAAAAAAGCAAATTTTAAAAAATTGACAGGAATTCTAAAAAGAATTGCATGGTCATAATTACTCTAGTAAAGGAGCTCATGGAACATCTTTATCAGACCAAAGTGCACTTTTGGATCAGATTGGGATGAGACTGGAGTTAGCCCAGACATTTCTTTATCTGGAAACCCATGAAATCATCATGGAAAAGTTCTCAAGGTAATGAAGACCTGTGCTTAGTAAAGAATTGCTTTATTTTTCTTCCTTTTTACAAATCAGGCTAAGCTGTGGAATGGTATTAAAATTTATGTCCCCCTATAAGAGAGTTTGTATGGAGGAAATGCTTGGCAGCAAAAGAAAATGAGGTGCTTTTTCTTGAGCATTGGTGGGCTGACCGTGTCCCGCTTTTTCATTATGCAGACTAGCGTGAATCTAGCATGACAGCTGAGACTGAAGCTCCCGTCTGAGTAAGAGAACACAGAACTCAGGTGCCCATGCCGTGAAACTGCCCACTCTTCTAGCTCTCCCTGACGAGCTCCTGACACCCAGAAGTCCCATGTCCTGTCAGATTTGTTTGTGCCTTACCAATGAGGATGCGAGGGTCTTTGTTTACCACATGCCAAAGAACCCAGGGAACTCAGACTTAGTGATTATTATGGCTTCCTCCTACCCAATATCAAATTTCCAAATGTGGTGCTCAGAGATAAAAAAATGGGCTATAGTAGAATGTATTCTTCTGCTGTATGCACTTATATGATTATGTAGTCTGGTCTGTAAAAGTGGTCCCTTGCTTTTATAGGGTTATGGAGACTGTGGAGGGCCAGAGTCATTAGAGGTAAAAAGAGTTTATGCTTGAATCACTGTGGGCCCATGGAATCTCCAGAGGGCAAAAAAAAAAAAAAAAAAAAAAAAAAAAAGAAAAAAAATCTAGTGGTTGTTGAGCACTTAACGTTCTTTCCCCAGAGAAATAAAATGTCCCTCTTGCAATGACTAGAGTCTGATCAGTGAGGGAAGGAGGGTGCTCAGGAAGAACAAGCACAGAGGGAGGAGAGTGCAGTCAGTTCATATGGAGGTGTATGCACTACTGGGGCAGTTGCCAGCACCGCCCAATTGACCAGTCAGGAAACCTGGGGCCGTTGGGAGACAGGGTCAGAGAGGGAACCTTTGAGGTCCACTGAGAAGTAGCATCAGCTAGGACCTCAAAATTGTTCCTTAACATTACCTAAATCCTCACATCAAAAGGCAGACCAGTATCAGGGTCCACTCTCTACTGACCTCAGTCATGCTCTGAACCAGGATAGAAAATAGGAAATGACTTCTGCAGAGCCCAAAATGCCTGACCTGCAGGGCAGGTCATTAGGAGCCACAAAATGTTATGAAGTCTTTCAAATGAGATTTAAGGTTAGCAATCATGCTGATCTCATTGAAGTGGCTGACGGATGTGCAGAATTGTCCTCCTATAGAAAAGACACAAAGAAATGCAAGGTGCAGAAGAGCTAAACTCAGTCGTGATACCAGCTGGGCCCTCGGCTTATATTGGTCCAGTGGAGATTTGGAATGGGTTCTGGGTGTCAAATAATGAACACCTGAGAAATACCAAGGCAAGTGTAGCAAGCAAGTTTTGTTTAGGAAAGTGATAGAGACAAACGTGTCTGAAGAGAGGAGCCCCATTAGAGCTGAAAGCCCAAGGGAGGAGTATGACGTGCTTTCTTATAGACCCCAGAAACCCTCTCTCTGATCACTGTCTTCTCTTTCTTCCCCATATATGTGACTGGCAGCAGGAGCCCAGAGGTTAACTGCTAGCCAGCCATTGCTCTCTCTTCAATAACCAGTCATCACACTCTCAACCCCCATCATTCATTACCTACACTGACTGCCTGACCTTGACCCCTGTCTCAATGGGTTATAACACAGAAATAGTACTATCTGATAAGGGGAAAGAGGACAGTTTTATTTAATCTGTGTCAAGCAAACCTTGGCAATACAGGACATAAAGAGAGGTGCCACCCAATTTGGGAAACCAGAGGGAAGAAAACATGGTACCTTGCCTTGGACTCTGATACTAAGCCAGTACATTAAACCTAGAGATGGGAAAATCTTCATGTCCCATGATTATAGGCTGGTCCCCAAGCACTGAATCAGCATGGACACCTGAGCCCAGGGGTGAATCTGTTAGCCTTACAAGGCAGACTTGATCTTCAGTCTGCATCACCACTATGAACCACAGTGGCATTGTGCTACACATAAAGCTCAGTGACAGCAGCTGTGGGCACGATGCTCCCTGGCTATGAGAATTCCTGCAAGTGCCAGTATCCTGGCAACCTTTGAGGTCATGGAATTCCAGCCCAGCACCTTGCTTGCTGACTGTTTGAATTGGCCAATGGCCCACACAAGAAAGAGGTGAACAATGGAAAAGGAAAAATGAATTTCTTGCAGTTTGATCAACTGAAGAGATGCAGCTAGATTACTTGTCTATGGTTCCCACAGAATTGGTTAAAATTTACAGAGACAAAGGCCAGGGGCTATACCTACACAGATTTAGATAGGCAGTGTTAGAGAAAGTGTCCATAGAAAGGGACCGTTTTATTCCCAGTCTGAAGAAGCTGAGGAGCGTCTGATTCACCACTGCTGTAGAATCCAAGTAAATAAAACGAGTGTCTTGAAAAGATAGCAGCTTTCCCCAGAATTCCAGCACAATTCAAAATAGTCAAGATATGTAATCAATCTAAGTGTCCATCAACAGCTGAGTAGATAAAGAAAATGTAGTATGTGTACAAAATGAATGATGATCGAGGCATTAAAAAAGGCAATCATCATCTACAACCACATGGGTGAACTTAGGAAACCTTACAGGAATTGAAGTAACCCATGCTCATTGAGATAAATACTACATGCCTGCTCATCTGTGAAAAATTTTAGAAGTAACATCAAAGAAATAGAGAGTAGAACAGTGCTTACCACAGGCTGGGCAGTGGGAAGCTGATACTAGGGAAATGTTGGTCAAAGGTAAGAATTTCTTTTACATATGAGGAATAATTCAGGAGTCCTCTGATATAGCATTTCAACTATGTAGTAATGATATATTGTATTCTTGAAAAATATTGAGCTGATGTAAAATATTCTCATCCTAAAACAGACATTAATTAGGTAATGCACACGTTAATGTTTTAGTTTTAGTCATTGTGTAATGCAAAGTAATTCTAGATTTCTTATTTCACCCGTGCATATCTATAATTTTGTCTATCGATTTGAATAAATATTCAATAAAAAGATATGAAAAAATGAAAAATAAGAGCTATGGAAAATTAAAAAAGAAAGGACTCTTTCCATCACAATCATGAATCTGAAATGATTTTTAAAATCTTCAAAGAGTGTTAAAAGGAGGCATACTGAGGGAGACGGTTGGCTCATGGGACTAGTTGCTTGGTGAAATCAGCCATTTCCTTAGTGGACATAATATGAGTTTTAAACCAAAGAAAAAAGATAAAAGAGAATTTTTTTGGAGTACATGAATCTGTATCTCCCCTACATAAACACAAAACTGACTGAAAATTTTCCACCCTGCCATCTTCTTTGTACCCCAAGGGAGGTGACCTCTTTTCAGAGTGGAAAGGCAACAGCCCAATTTACTTAATGAGGAGCCCTGAGAGTTGGAACCTTGAGACACTTAGAAACTTAAACTCAGCTTGCCTCTCTGGCCCCTGCACTTCTCTGGTCTCAGCCTCTGTGAAGAGTCACGCGAGCTTCCCAGGGACAGTTGGTGGAGAAGAAAAAGCTTCCATGACAACATCTGAGAGAGCTGGTGTGTCCCAGTGAGGCTGATGGAGGCAGAAGGGTAGAAGGAAAGAGGAGAGTGTGGGTACTGGGTTTTACCTCTAGAGTAATAAGAACATGAACAATCCATGTTTGTCAATGTCAAATGAGGGTGATGCACCTATGTACTTGGGAGGCACTTCAGTTTCCCTTAGGACCTGTCTCTTCCAGGTATTGTTTCTTTTTCTCTTTCTTCGAAATCTAGAGCCTCTCTCTCTGATAGGATTTTTTTAGGACCTCCATTTGTTCACTGGAATTACAGGCTCCTGTCAGATTTCCTCCATCCAGTTATTTATTTGTTAACTACTTACCGAAGATCTGTTATGAATGAGGTGTGATCTATTTTTGTTCCAAATTGATTGTATTTTACCATTATATTTCTTCATTAATTTTACTGGCCTTATTGATAGCTCTTATTAGTTCTCTATTGTTCCAGTTTTTCTATCACCTCAAGCTCCATACTATATCAACCACTATATATACCAATAGTTCACTTCTGATATTCAATACTTAGTCTAATTACCTTTTCTCATATTACCAACCTGATATGTTTAGGAAAATATTTAAAGCTGAGTTTGGTAGTGACTGCATTGGCATTTTCATGAGTTTTGCACAAATACTGTAGTGTTTTTAAAGTAAGCACATTCTGGTGGATGTGGAATAATTTTAAAAAATTCACTATTGGGTTCTGGAATTATCCTTGATAAGTTCATTTTCCCAGAGTGTCAGCCCTGTCTGCCATCCATGGTAATGATTATTAAACTTTCTCACATATATTTTAAATATTGTGCTTATGGTTGTGATTTCACGTAATTGACTCCTTTAATAATAAATTATGTGAACATACAAATTTATCTTAATCTGAATTCCATTCCCACAATAAGTATTACTTGAGATCCTGTACTATTCTTTTAAAATGCATATAAATTCATGCTTTTTGAATTTCCTAATCAATTTTATGCCCATGCTCAAGTGCAAGATTGGTACTTGGTAAGTTTGAAGATTTCTCTTATGTTCTACCAGATATTTGGTCTTGATATTTATCAAACTTTGAACATTAGTATTTGTGTGGCACCTAGCTTGTGACCAACAATATTTCCTAAAGAGGGAAATAAAGAGACAAAACCATTACTACCTGAGACCCACAAACAAGAATTCACCAATGTGAGGGGAAATAAAGGGAGATGGCAGGAAGCTCTACCATGGACCTCATAATCTCTAACCCCCCTCACCTGCATCCCCTCTCCACCACACAGTCCTCTCACATCCCTCCTAGCCGCAGCCCACCAACTGGCAGGGCCAATGGACCTTCTGATCCCGCAGCCTAGAAGGTTTCTCACATCCTCACTTCACTTCATTATCAACGACTAACACTTCCTCTCAGCTCAAACATCCCCACTGCAGAATGGACTTTCCTGTCTGCCTTCACAGACTAAATCTGTCCTCAGTGATTTTTTTTCTCTTAAATTTATATTTATTCCTTAGGCATTCATAAGGCCAACACTTTTTGTCATGGAGCATAGAAATACTCATTTTTAAATCTTTAATTTGACTTTTACTGTTCTAGAATGAATGGATTTAAATTATTTTTTTAATATTGTAGCTAAATCTTTTGGATGTATTTTGGTTATTAACTCTGATGGATTTTAATATAATACAGCCTCACTCAAGAATCAACCCAGAAGCACACACTATCACAAGTGCCTTATATTTGATTTTAAAAGTGGTATGGGCCACATGCTTCTTTTTCTTCTTGAAAGAGTTTACCCAGCAGGCATTCTCTGAAAGAAGGAACCATGGGGGTCTTCATTAATTAGAAATGCAGATAGCAGTTAAAGAAGCACCTAAAGCGCTCTTTTTATAAGGAAAAGAATTCCAACCATAATGGTGAATTCAGTTTAAGAGAGAGAATGCCAAATGATAGCAATGAAGGCCGATGTATTGAGATGTGATCAACAAAACTCCGGTTGACTATTAGGTGTCACAGGGATCACAGCAGAAATATTACATCACCTAATTTTATGTCATTCTTCAATGCTACCATGGACTGAACACATAGAGGACCTCGGCTGTAGGGGGGAGGTGCAGGTACGTAGAGAGTTTGTATGACTCGCTCAACAGCACAACGATGGAATGCTGGTGAAGCAAAACTCTACTCCAGGAATTCCGACTCCAAAATACCATTTTAAAATCAGTTCTATCCTATATATTGGGATACTTACATATATAAAACATATTAAAGGAAGAGTTTTAAAATAACATTGGCAATAATTACAGCAACCATTTACAGCAAGCATTGACTGAGACTCCTACTGAACACAAAAGAATTTGTAATCCTCATAAATAAGATCATAGAAATAATCATGTATGCAGGAACTAAAAAGGGTGCAAACTATCACATCACTGTCAAGTCTCAAGTCATAGCATAAAGTCTATATGGAGTAAAAATCCATGATTAATCACTATTGTCGAGGTATGGCATGAAAAATTATGAACATTTCCCAAGAAAGGAAGAGAAATTTTTCAAATTCTTATGAATGGATGACATTGAGGAGTCATGAACTTATGTGCATAAATTTTAAAAATGGGAAACTTCCTCAAAACTTGCAAGTAGATGATACAAGACATCTTGCTAATTTAAAGAAAGTCTGAACATATCTTTAAAAGGGAAATGGACTGTACCTTGGGTGCGTAAATCACACTTCTTGGTAGACTAAACAGGGATTAAAGGACACTCCCTAAGGGTGATGCTGTGAGGTGCTGACTAGCCAAGGTTCCAGCTGAGTGTTCATTGAATGTGACTTTTACCTCCTTCTGCAGAAATTATACCAGCTGCATGGAAGAAGTGAACCATACATCTGTATCACAATTCCTCCTCACAGGCCTCTCAGATGACCCTAAATTGCAGCCTGTTCTCTTTGGCCTGTTCCTGTCCATGTACCTGGTCACAGTGCTTGGGAACCTGCTCATCATCCTGGCTGTCAGCTCTGACTCCCACCTCCACACCCCCATGTACTTCTTCCTCTCCAACCTGTCCTTGACTGACATCTGCTTCATCTCCACCACAGTCCCAAAGATGCTGGTGAACATCCAGGCACAGAGAAAAGACATCTCCTACATAGAGTGCTGCACTCAGGTGTATTTTTTAATTATTTTCATTGGAATGGATAATTTCCTCCTATCTGTGATGGCCTTTGACCGCTTTGTGGCCATCTGCCACCCCCTGAACTACACAGTCATCATGAGCCCCCGACTCTGTGCCCTCCTGGTTCTGATATCTTGGCTCATCATGTTCTGGGTCTCCTCGATTCATATTTTACTGTTGAAGCGACTGAACTTCTCCATAGGCACTGAAATCCCACATTTCTTCTGTGAGCTGACTCAGTTTCTCAGTGTAGCCAGCTCTGATACCCATGTCAATTACATTGTTATGTATGGGTTGTCTGCCTTGCTCGGGGTGATTCCTATGACTGGGATCCTCTTCTCTTACTCTCAGATTGTCTCCTCCTTATTGAAGATGTCCTCCATTGTGAATAAGTACAAAGCGTTTTCCACCTGTGGGTCTCACCTCTGTGTGGTCTCCTTGTTCTATGGAACAGCGTTTGGGGTTTATCTCAGCTCTGCTGTGGCCCATGCTTCCACGAGATACTTGATTACTTCAGTGATGTACAGTGTGGTCACCCCCATGCTGAACCCCTTCATCTACAGCCTGAGGAACAAGGATGTAAAGGGGGCTCTGGGGAGATTCCTCAGTAGAGCAGCCTCTGGTCTTTAAGACCTTAGAAATGGAGGGAATTGCTTTCCCCTAAACACAAATATTTTGAATTTAAATATCCTTATTCATTTTCTTCCTCAAAGTACATGTTTCTCTACTTGTCAAGAATTTGGTTTTGCATATATATATTTATATTTATCCTCAACAACTCCTTTGGTAATTCCTAATTTTTTTTTTCTAAACATAGACCATTTGGTAAATTTAATTTAATTTAACTTTCTTTTCTTTACTTTTCTTTCTTTCTTTCTTTCTTTCTTTCTTTCTTTCTTTCTTTCTTTCTTTCTTTCTTTCTTTCTTTTTTCTTCATTTCCTTTCCTTTCCTTTTCTTTCCTGTATAGTTGTGGGGATTGGACCTTGGAGCACTTTACCACTCAGCAGTACCTCCAGTCCTTTTTATTTTTCCATATTTTTATTTGGTTCATTATAGTTGTACATAATGGAGGGATTCATTGTTACATATTCATACATGCACAAAATATAACCAGGTAATTTGACCAATATCATTCCCCAGAGTCCATTTTATTTTTTACTTAGCAATGGGGTCTTATTAAGTCATGTTTGATAATTTTCCTTAAACATCTTTCTGAGATTTCGTAATTCACATTAAGAATTTCTAGCAAGCCTGGACATGGTTTCTTGAAAAATTATTGACTGAATGCTAATGTTATTCAGTGTAATATGAAAGCATTCTTGTTTTCTATTAAAGAAGTGGAATCAAACTCATCAGAGCATGTCAGGATTGTGCCTGCCACTGTACATGTATGTCTTTATTTATCCAGAGAGATTTCTTTTAGGTACTTTGTAACCCTTCACATTTCTGAAGGAAAGAGACTGACATTGAAAACGTCTATAACTGGATCTGGAACTGTGCACACTTCCCAGCCTTTTCTATCCTACTTTTTGTAAAAGTGGTGGTTGGATTTTGAACATGAAAACTGGAATCTAGTTTTGAATGCAGGTGTGTTCATAAGATTCATATGATATAATGCCTCAGATGACTGTGAGATGTTACTTCATTGTTTATGATCCTTGCTTTTTCCTTTCTTCTCTTTCCTCTCTCTTTTCATTCCCTCATTCCTCATTCCTCATTGTCATCCTTTCTTCTGGCTCTCGGATGTGTTAATGTTGACTGTCTCTTCTATTCTCTGGCTGATCAACATTTTACGTTACATATTCCCCATAGTTGTTCATGCATTCATCCATTGAAAGGCCTTTGGGGAATTTTCATCTCTTAGCTATTGTGAATAGTACTTCTAAGAACACACACACACACACACACACACACACACACACACACACACATATTTATATGTGTGAGTGCAGTCACATTCTGTATTCCTGATGTTTTGGTAAGTGATTGACTGTCTATATGACAGTGGTCTCATAACACTGGATTGCCTGATGATGTCACAGCCTTGGAAGTTAATGTGGTGCATTCTATTATTTTGCACAATGACAGAATTGTCTCATGATTCTTTGCTAAGAAATTATTCTCATTATTATGCAGTGCATGAATGTAATTATTAGTTGGAGTAACTCTACTACAGGAACTAACTCAAAAATCCCATTTTAACATGGAAGATCTTTACTATTAGGATATATATATATATATATATATTTGAAAATATATATAAATATATATATATATATATATATTTGAAATATATATAGAGAGAGCAGCCTTTAGTCCTTGAGGAACCACTGACCTCAGAACTAAGGGTACATTTTGTACCTAAGGCCTTGGAACTTGCTATCTGCCTCTCTCCTCCCTGCTAGTCACTGGGGTCACAGGCATGTACCACCCAAGTCCATCTATTGAACATTTCTTTTACATAGACTTGTTGAATATCTATGTATTCTTTCTGAGAAATGATTGTTCAGGTCTTTTGTTCATTGTTTTCATGTTATTTTTATCCTTACTCTTGGGTGGAAAGAGGTCCAAATATTTTGGATTTGACGTAGAAAATTAGAAGAGGAGATGGGGTGGGGGATGCTAAAAAGAAAATGGAAACTTTAAAGGATTTATGAGTGAGTGTCTAAAGAGCAGATATTCAAGTCATTGGCATTTAAGATGGAGAACAAAAATATAAAGGTCTAGAAATTGTATTTAAAGCCAGGTACAGTGGTGCAAGCCAGCAGTACCAGTGGATCTGGAGGCTGAGGCAGGAGGACTGCAAGTTCATAGCCAGCCTCAGCAAAAGTAAAGTACTAAGCAACTCAGTGAAACCCTTTCACCCACTCCATCTCTAAATAAAATACAAAATAGAGCTGAGGGTTTTGGTTAGTGTAGAGTGCACCTGAGTTCAATTCCCAGTTCAACACCCCCACCCAATAAGAAAATAGTCATATCTAAAATAGAATAACAAAAATAAAATAAAATAAAGATATCATGGCAAAAAAAATCTGTAGCCTGTGAAACAGAAATATATAAGAGCACAAGGTTGATGTTCTCCAAGCAGATTCAATCTACTTGAGATATTCCCATGATATATTATAAAGAAACTGTAAATGATCAAATACAAAGAAAGGATCATGAAATGATATGGAAAAGAAGCAAAAATATTTTTTCAGGTATTTCTAATATGCCTCATAGCACACTTCTCAGCACAATGTTACAAGCCAGGTGGAGTGGGAGGGTACACTCCATGTGCTGAAATAAAAGACTGCCAGGCTGGGGATATAGCTCAGTTGGTAGAGTGCTTGACTTGCAAGCATAAGGTCCACAGTTCAAGTACTCAGCACCACCAAAAACAAACAAACAAACAAACTAACAAACAAAAAAACCCTGCCAATCATGACTGCTCCCTCACAAAGCTGTTTTTTCATAAATGAAGTAGAGATACAGACTTTCCCAAACAAGCTGTGGGGAGTTCATCCGCACCAGACAGTTCTTCAGGAAATGCTGAGGGGGGCCTTTCAATCTGGGGGAACAGGATTTTAAAGAGTAATAAAAAACCATGTGACTATGATAATTAAAATCATTGGTCAAAGTAAGCAAACAATTCTGGGAAAATGTCACCCTGGTAGATAGCTAACATCTCAAGATTGATAGTGAGAAGAAAAGGCAGTTACAATGATCATCTTCTTTAAAAAATGATTTTATAGGAATATTCACCTACATTAAAAGTGAAAAGATACCAAGTAAACAACCTAATGTTGCACAGTAAGGATGTAGAGAAATAAGAATAAACGGAGTCCCAAATTAATAAAATGAAGGAAATAATAGAGATCAGAATAGAAATAAATGAAACAGAGAAAAAAAAAATCAGTGAAACTCAGGTCATTTTTGAAAAATAGTATTGACAAATTCTCAGATTAACAAGAAGGATGAGAAGACTCATATTTCCAAGCACCATATGTTGCATAACATATGCACAATTTTATCTACCAATTTAAGGAAATAAATGCACAATTTAAAACACAAGAAAAATGAAGAGGTTAAAGAAAATTACGAGTGCTTCTTTTTTTCATGGCATGGTGAATCTGAAATGATATCTAAAAATCTTCATTTTAAAAAGAGATATATCACAGAAGAGGATTTCTGGGACAGTTTTCTTATAGAAATTAACCTTCCATTGGCAGACCCCTTATGATTTTTAAATCAAACCAAATAAAAAAGATTTCTTTTTTTGAAGGAAATAAATCTATCTCCCCCTGCCACTTCGGACACAGATGCAAAAGTGGTTGAAATTTCTGCTCAGCTTCGTATCCCAAGGGGATTGACTTGTGTGGACGATGGAAGGAGAGTGAAATAATTGATTTAATTAGGAGCTTTGAGAATTCAAACTTGGAGACTGGGGAATATTTCACAAGGCTTCTGGTGCCCCTCCCTCACCCTCCTGTGTTCTCAGCCCTCCTGAAAACCCAAGCAGGCTTCCTCTGCACAGCTCATGCGGAGGAGGAAGTTCCGTGACAGCCATCAGAGACGGTGTTGTGCAGTGAGAAGCCAAGAAGGACGTGGGTGCTGGGTTGAGCTCTGGAATACTGGGAATGGAATGTCCCACATTTCTTTAGTCTGTGAAGGTGAGGCCCTTGCACTTTGAAGGCCCTGGAGGGTCTGTTGGAACCTGTCTCTTCCAGCTCTATGGTTTTGCTTCCTTCTCTGTCTCTTTGAAATGCAGAGCCTCTCTCCCAAATCCTTGTTTCCTGAACAGTCTGCAACTCTTCTCCACTCTTTCTAAACTAAAGGCTCCTGTCAGATTTCCTGCACCTAATTATTTATTTGTTAACTAACCACTAAAGATCTATTACACACAAGGTATTTTGTTCCATATTTGATTGGATTTTTCAATTATATTTTCTTTTTTTTTAACTTCATATTTGACTTAATGGTAAAGATAATTAATTCTATATAATTGTAATTATCAATTCACCTTACAGTACACAATATATCTTACTTTAATGTAATTATTTCTGATGTTCAACACTCAGTCGAATACACTTTTATCACATTATCATTTCTTTTAAAAAGTTCACAAAATATCAGATGGTTGAAATTGCAGGAGCTTGCCCTAGCATGTTCTTGAGTTCAAATCTAGCACTGAAGTATGTTTGTTTTTGTAGTTCTAGGGAATGAATCCAGGGCCTCATGCTTGCTAGGCAAGTGTCACACCACTGAGCTACATTTCCAGCACTTTTTATTTTTATTTATTTTGAGACAGGCCTTGCCAAGTGACTCAGGGTATCTCTGGTTCCAGGCACAAGCCACCATGTCTAGCAAAGGTTTGTCTGTGTGTGTGTTTTCATTTACTGGGCCATAGTGTTGCAATATAGCATCTCCCGTTGGATCTGGTTTAAAACAGTCCTTCTTGGTTGTGTCAGCAGATGTCAGTACTCATAGTGGACTGTGTAGGCTCTCCACAGGGCTGCCTGTGACATATCCTCAAATGCTTTTTCTATATTGTGCTTATGGTGTGATTGCATTTTATGGATATAGTTTTGTGATGAAATATGTAAGCAAATATATTTATCTTAAATTGGCTCCAGCCCCAGAATTGGTGTTAGTTGTTAATCCTGCATTGTTCTTTAAAACAGACATAAGTGCATATCCTTTAAGTTTGCTACTAAATTCTGTTCCTATATTCTGGCATGATACACAGGAATATTTATCTTTTGTTTACTGGATTTCCAATATATTTATATTTGTTTAGCATCTACCACAGGTACCTTGTTAAGTCCATGATAGGATGAAACTCTCACAACCTCAGACCCACAAAGGAATGGGAATTTACCAATGGGAGAGGGTCCTAAGGGAAGATCACAGTGGACTCACATACCCCATACCCCTGCTTTCCATCATAATCACAAGGACTGCTCACATCCCTCTGTACCAAGCTCTGTACCATCTGACGGGAAACTACACATTCTGCTCTCTCAGCCTGGACTGCTCCTTCTTCCCTTACTTCTCCTGATTAACAGTGACCCTTCCTTCCTCTCTCAGTTCAAACGTTCCTATTTCAGGGGAAAATCTCCTACCCAGCTCCACACACTAATTCAGTCCTTGGTGACTGTTTGCCTCTCTTGAATTTATGTTCATGGCTGAGGCATTCATAATACTGACATTTTCTGTCGTGGAGTCTAAACATTTATTTCTGAAACTTAAATTCTTTCACTTTTATAGGGTAAGTGCATTTGCATATTTCAGATTGAACTTATCATATGTTTTGGCTACTGACTACAATGATTTTAATACAGTCCACCCGACTCAAGCACACGGACACAAGCACACACCTTGCTGTTAGACTTGCATTAGATGTTAATGGTGGCTCCATTTTTCACCTTTGTTTTTTTTTTTTTTTGTTTGTTTGTTTTTGTTTTTTTGCTGTGGAGTCTCCATGTGTCTCATCTTCCTGGAAGAATTCACTGGGCAGACATTCTCTGCAAGAAGGCTCCATAGGGACCTCCATGAAGTACAAGTGTTCTATGGCAGTTAGAAGAGGATACCCACCTATTTAAGTTGATAATTCTCCATAGTTGAGAAGGGATGTTGTAAAGTGGTAGTCAAGTAGGACAAATTTATCAAGATTTTAAGAAGAGAAACTCAGGCTTATGTAAAACCCATTCAATGTTACAGAAACCATAGTAGAGAAATTATATCAGCTCACTTATTTTCACTCCTCCATCCTGCCATACAGTGAATACATTGGACATCTGCTGTAGAGGAGAGTTGCTGGTAGGTAAGAGAGTTTGGATAACTTCATTGAGCTCACAAAGATGGTACATTGGTGGAGCAGTTTTATAATCTAGGAAATCTGATTCACGCATCACCTTTTTAAATCACAGCTCCATCATGTATATTAGGATATTTATTTTCCAAAATGTCATTAAGGAGACATTTTAAAGGGATGTTAATAATAATAATACATTTATCATTTTCTGAGATTCATACTAAGAAAAAATATGCACAAAAAAAGGATTTTTAAACTCACAAATCAGGTATTAGCAATAGCCACATTTTTACAGCAACCACAAAAAAGGCACTGAGAACACTATCCTGTCACTATGAAATCTCAAATCAGAGAATGAAGGTGATTTGAATTTAAAATACATGTAATTGAGGCTATTAAAGAGTTTTAGCATAAAAGAGTATGGAAATTAACAAGAAAATGTGAAATGTCTTTAATTCTTGTACATGGGTCATATCATAAGAATATTAGTTCTCGGGGATAGATTTTAAAAGGAGAATTAAAACTAGGGATTTGATGATAAAAGACAGGTTTCTGCTGATTTAAAGAAAGTCTGAATGATTAGACACTTGAAGACAGAAAATGGCTGGCACTTGGCGGAGTCATTGCACTTGTTGGCAAATATCAACACAGAATAAATGATGCTGATCCAAGAGGGCAAATAACAACTCACTTGAAGTTTCATTGGCCTGTTCCTTATTCTTTCTTTTATGTCCTTCTCCAGAGGATAAACCGGCTACATGGAAGTGAAGAACCATACATCTGTATCACAATTCCTCCTCCTGGGCCTCTCAGAGGATCCAGACCTACAGCCCATCCTCTTTGGATTGTTCCTGTCCATGTACCTGGTCACAGTGCTTGGGAACCTGCTCATCATCCTGGCTGTCAGCTCTGACGCCCACCTCCACACTCCCATGTACTTCTTCCTCTCCAACCTGTCCTTTGTTGATATCTGCTTCATCTCCACCACAGTGCCAAAGATGCTGGTGAACATCCAAGCACATAGGAAAAACATCTCCTATTTAGAATGCCTGGTACAAGCATATTTTTTTATTATGTATGGTGGAGTGGATCATTTCCTACTGACTGTAATGGCCTATGACCGCTTTGTGGCCATCTGCCATCCCCTGCATTACACAATCATTGTGAACCCCCGGCTCTGCGTCCTCCTGGTTCTGATGTCTTGGCTCATCATGTTCTGGGTCTCTCTGCTTCATATTCTACTGTTAAACCAACTGACCTTCTCTATAGGCACTGAAATCCCACATTTCTTCTGTGATCTGGCTCAGCTACTCAAGGTGGCCACCTCTGATACCCTGGTCAACAACATCTTTCTGTATGTGGTGGCTGCCTTGCTGGGTATGTTTCCTCTCACTGGAATCCTCTTCTCCTACTCTCAGATTCTCTGCTCTTCAATGAGGACGTCCTCCTCTGTGGGCAAGTACAAAGCGTTTTCCACCTGTGGGTCTCACCTCTGTGTGGTCTCCTTGTTCTACGGAACAGCATTTGGTGTTTATCTCAGTTCTGCTGTGACCCATTCTTCCCCAAGAACTGTGATCGCCTCAGTGATGTACACTGTGGTCACCCCCATGCTGAACCCCTTCATCTATAGTTTGAGGAACAAGGATGTGAAGGGGGCCCTGGGGAGACTCCTCAGCAGAGCAGCCTTTGGTCATTCTTGGATCACTAACCTCAGAACTAAGTGGAGACTGCCAATCCTTAAGCCATTGCTGTGAATGTATATATCCTGGTTGTTTTTACCTCTTAAATGATATGGTTAATTTCCTCTATTCCCAAAGCACCTGCAACTTGGTACTTGTAAATATTTGTATTATTTCTGTCTCTTGTACTTTGTCCACAATATTCCAAGATTGTTGAACTTTTTCAAGTGTTTTTCTTTCTTTTTTTTAAAACTTCTTGTTTATATATATATATATATATATATATACATGATGGTAAGGTGTATTTTCACATATTATACGTAGAGAGGGTGCAAACTATTACAATTTTGATCACATTGTTGTGGTTGAACATGATGTGGAGTTGAACTGGTTGTGTATTCATATAGGAACATAGAAGAGTTATGACCCATTTATTTTAATGTCTTTCCTATTTGCTTCCCTTCCCCCTTCCTTTCTTTCCTCTTTGTCTAATCAAATGTACTTCTATACTTCCTCTGTCTGTTCTCCCTTGTTATGGTTTACCCTCCACATGTCAGAGACAACATTCAACCTTTTGTTTTGGGGGACCAACTTACTTCATTTAGCATGATATTGAGCTGCCGTAAAATTTGATGTGGCTGCATCACTGTAGTATGCTGATTTTATGTCCTTTGGGTATAAGCCAAGGAGGGGGATAATTGACTGAAATGGTTTTTCCATTCTAAGTTTTCTGTGGAATCTCCATACTGTTTTCCAGAGTGGTTGCACCAATTTTCAGTCCCACCAGCAATGTGTATCTTTTTCCCCACATTCTCACCAACATTTAAGGTTACTTGTATTCTTGTTAATTGCTATTGTGACTGGAGTGAGATGGAATGGAATCTCAGTATAGTTTTAATTTGCATTTCTCTAATTGCCGGAGATGTTGGGATATTTTTGCATATGCCTTTTTTTTTTATTGTACTGGGGAGTGAACCCAGTGGCACTTAATCACTGAGCCACATTCCCAGACATTTCTTTTCTTTCTGTAATGAGATAGGGTCCCACTAAGTTATCGAGGCTGGCCTTGAACCTGGAATCCTCCTGCCTCAAAAACCTGAGGTGCTGCAATTACAGGTGTGTGTCACCACGTCCGACAAGGATCACCTGTTTTTTAGTGCATGATTACTGTTCCATTGTCTATGTATGGCATACCACATGTTTATTCTATGCATCTGATAGTAAACCCTTGTGTTGATTCCATGCCTTGACTGTACTGAACAATGCTGCCATAATGGGAATGTACATTTATTCTGACATACTGATTTCCTGTCCTCCAGAAAAACATGCAGTAATGGGATTGCTGGGTATGAGGGTAGTACTATTTTAATTATTCAAAACCCTAGCACACTTTTTTCCATAATTACTATGCTGATTTACATTTCAAACAACATAATTTAATGACCCTTTTATTGATATCCTTGTGAAGAACAGTAACTTTCTGTCCTCTGATAACATTCATTTTAATTTGTCCTAGTGGATTTACATTGTGTTATCATAATGATCACTGATGCTGAGCATTCTGTTTTCTATTCTTTCTATTCTATCTTTTCTTTTTTTTTTTTTTGATATCAGGAATTAAACCCAGGTACTTAACCATTAAGCCACATCCACAGCCCTATCATTTTTAATTTTATTTTTGAGGCAGGGTCTCACCAAGTGCTTTAGTCCTCCCTAAATTGCTGAGGTTGGCTTGAACTTGTGATCCTCCTGAGTTGCTGGGATTACAGGCGTGCACCACCATGCCCCAACAGAATGGAAAATATTTCTAGGTATCCCATTGTACATAATAAATTCTACAATTTTGTCTGTCAATTTAAACAATTAAATAAATAGACAAACACGTGAACATGAAAAATAAAATAGGAAAAATACAAAAGAAAGGAATTCCTCTGTCTATAATATCATTAATCTGAAATAATTTCTAAAAATCTCCAAAGACTGTGAAAAGAAGGCACATCAAAGGAGATGGTTCCTGGAACCTGTTCTTTATAGGAATGAACTGTTCCTTATGACTGTTAAATCAAACCAAAGAAAAAGAAGATATAAATCCATTTTCCCCGGCCACTTCCTCCACAATGGAAAGCTGATGAAAAATTTCCCCTGCTCTATGGATCTAACTATCTCCTTTGTATCCCAGGGGAGTTGACTTGTTTGGAGAGTGAAAAGACACGGGAACAATCTGCTTAATGATGAGCTTAGAGGATGCAAACCTTGAGACTGGACATGTTTGATCATGGCTCTCTGACCCCTCACCTGTGCTTCTCTGATCTTGTCCTCCATGAATAAATAAGAGGGCTTGGAACAGATTATGGAGAAGATAAATCTTCAGTGGCATCCACTGGAGATAGTAGATGTGTTGCAGTGAATCTATAACCCTTCTCCTGAAAGACTGACAGTGTGGAGAGTCTCCAATTCTTTTCCGATCATTCTGACAAATTGTAAGCTACTGCCAGATTTTTTTGCATCCAATTATTTATTTGTTAATCATGAATTGAATGTTTCCCTTGCTCTATTTTTTTGTACCAGGGATTGCAACCAGGGGTGCTTAACCACTGAACCACATTTCTAGCTCTTTTAAAATTTTTGAAAATTTTGAGACAGGATCCCACTAAGTTGCTTAGGGCCTAGTTGTGTTACTGAGACTGGCTTTGAACTTGTGGTTCTCCTGCCTCAGCGTCCAGGGTCACTGGGATTATAGGCATGTGCCATGTATCCAGCTCAGAAGGTCTATTATACACAAGGTATTGTTTATTTTGTTCCACACTTGATTGGATTTTTCTGTTATTTTTCCCTATCTTTACTTTCACATGTCATTTGCTGATAAATATTATCAGGTTAACATTTTTGTAGTTATAGTTTCACCTTAAAGTCCATAGTATATCTACTGGGAATGTAATTATTTATTTCCGATGTTCAGCACTTTCCTGATATTAGGAACTGTTTGAAAAGTTCAGGAAAATATCACATTGTTGATTGGGGAGCATACTTATTGCCTTGTGTTCATAAATTTGCCTTGTGTTCACTGTAATGTTTTCATTTATTTGGATATGGTTTGAGAACAATCACTCTTTGTTGGGTGAGGGAACATCATTGGTTTCTTCTCTTACCAATGGATCATAGCCTTGTCTAATACCAGTGTTACCAACAGCTCGGTCCTTGTCCATGATGCCAATCCAATAAAGAGGACATGGTTTTGAGAAAAAGGAAAAAGAAGGTTTATTGTTTTGATAGCAATGGAGAAACAAAGGGACTGCCTTTCCCAAAGGTTGTGTTTCTGTCCATCAGTAGAAACAGCAGGCTTTTAAAGAGGTGACTCAAAGGCTGCATTCCACGTGCTCTCTTTCTGGAGATGTAATTCACTTGTTACTTTAGGAGGTAGTTATTTCCGAGATCATCTGGCACCATCCCCAAACTCTGGATTATTTTGTTCCTATGGTGGGCGGGTACCCAGGGACATATCACTCTACCTAGGATGGGAAAAAAGGTCATGCTCAAGATTAGGGAAGGGGAGAGATCAGGGAGGACCGAGAAGAGAAGAAGAGAACGAAACATGTTCATTTTAAAAATAAGCTGCAGAGGCAGAGCAGCAAGGGTTATATTTAAAGCATAAAGTGGACCACAGTTAAACAAATATTAAGGCTGATGACTAAATATTCTAAAGTATATTTTATATACTGAGGTTTTGGTTACGATACTGCTTCACTGACCTAGTTTTTGATGCCTATTAAAAATATTTAATCTGGCTCTCATTCCCAGAGCTGGTATTACTGGTTAATACAGAATTATTCTTTTAAAATAGGCATGAGAGCATGTTATTTACCTTAATTTTTAAATTCTGTGCCGATATTCAAGCACATGGTGAGTTGGAAGATTTCCTCTGTCTTAATCCAGGTGTAGCATTGAATTTAGTACACATCCAACACTGGATTTCTTCAGCACTTGCAAGGTGACACACACCGCAGAAATTCCTCAAAAAGCAAACAAGGAGAAAACTCCTCATAACCTCAGACTCACAAATGCACTTGAGTTTACCAGCATCATTGAGCCATAGCAGAAGGTGACAGAGGTTCCACTGTGGACCTCACACATTCTATCCCATGACCCTGTGACCCTGTTCTCTGTCACACTTGTTCACTAAACAGAATGCACATTCTAGAGTGCACATTCTTGTTCACTAAACCTAGAATGTTTCTTCTTTCATTACTGATGAACAATGACCCAAACTTCCTTTCTCAAATCAAAGATTTCTGTTTCAGAGTACTCTCCTACAGACATTCACAGACTAAATTGTTTCTCAGTGATTTTTGTACTTACTTGATTTTTGTGTGTGTGTGTGTGTGTGTTTCCTCGGCATGCATAACACTGACACTGTAAAATAAATACTTTAAAAATAAACTTATTATTTTTATGTGTTTGCTTTTTTTAAGTCTTAGATTTCCCTTTAAAGCATGAACGGATTCATATGTTTGGAATATTTTATTCACATCTATCCATTATGTATTTTGACCATCGACTACTGATTTTAATACTGTATAGCACCACTGAAGAGCACAGAAATAGGAGCACACACAGTCACAAGTGCCTCCTATTTGTCCTTAAAGGTTTTCTGAAATTTCTCCTCTTTCATGTGTGGTGCACATGCGGTTTGCTCTTAGAAGTACTCACTCAGCAGGAGATCTCTGAAAAAAGGAGCCATAGACAGGTTCATGGATTAGAAGTGCTGTGTGGAAGACAAAAGGGGTAAACAAACTATCGTGTTTAACATGACCAGAATTCCATCCATGTTGGCTGCCCTAGCTTAAGTGGCATACAGTCTAAATTATACCCATGCAACACAGATTTACTGATATTTGAAGAATGGAAGTCCACATTTATGAAATGCCCATACATGTCATAACAAGCACAGTAGAAAAACTACATCAGCTCATAAAATTTTATTCCTTAACTGTCTCTCTACAACTAAGCTGCATCCCAATCTTACTAAAAATTACTTTACTCTGAGACATGGTCTTGCTAAGTTGCTGAGCCGGGCCTCAAACTTGAGATTCTCCTGCCTCAGCCTCCCAAGTCCTGGAATAAAGACATGGGCCAACGCACTGGCAATTTTTTTTCAGTTTAATTTTTGTATCATTTCATTAATACCAAATACTTCTAAGCACCATATTTTTTTCAAAATATATATGTACATATATTTTATCTGTCAATTTAAATAAAAACACAAGTATATACGTATGAAAAATAAAGAGATTAAAAAAATTACAAATACTTTTTTCTTTCATAGCATTGTGAATTGGAAAGATATCTAAAATCTCCAGATTGTTAAAAGGAGGCATATCACAGGAGAAGATTCCTGGGACAGGTTCCTTGTAGAAATTAACCTTCCATTGGCAGACACCTTATGACTTCTAAATAAAACCAAAGGAAATAAGAGATTTTTTTGAAGGAAATAGATCCATCTCCCCCTGCCACTTACACCACAGATGCAAAATCAGCTAAAATGTTCTGCTCTGCGTCTTCGTATCCCAAGGGGGTCGACTTGTCTGGACAATGGAGGTAAAGTGAAATAATTTATTTAATTAGGAGCTTTGAGAATTCAAACTTGGAGGCTGGGGAATACTTCACAAGGCTTCTGGTGCCCCTCCCTCACCCTCCTGTGTTCTCAGCCCTCCTGAAAACCCAAGCAGGCTTCCTCTGCACAGCTCATGCGGAGGAGGAAGTTCCGTGACAGCCATCAGAGACGGTGTTGTGCAGTGAGAAGAAAAATGGAGAAGGAAGTGGGTGCTGGGTTGAGCTCTGGAATACTGGGAATGGGAACATTTCACATTTCTTTAGTCTGTGAAGGTGAAGCCCCTGCACTTTGAAGGCCCTGGAGGGTCTGTGGGAACCTGTCTTTTCCAGCTCTATCGCTTGCTTCTGTTGTGGGTTCTGGTTATCGATGCATAGTGAGACCACCAGAAAGTAAAGTAGGAAAGAAGTTTATTTTGGGGAAAGAGAAAAAAAAAGAAAAAGAGAACCGACATGTTTGGACTGCCACTCCAAGTGGGGCAGTAATAGTGAGTGATTTCAGCAGCTCATTTAAAAAGTGAAAACCAATGAAAAATCCTGGCAGGCTTACAATAGGGGCCTTTGTCCTCTTTTTTTTTTTTTAATTCTTATTTTTTTCTAATGACTGCAAGCAGTCAGCTTCAGCTTATCTGGTGCACCTGGTGGGTTAGCAGGACGAGCTAGGCTGGAAGTGGGGGTGGGCCGACTACCCATATCTGAAACCAGCTTCTTCTGGGGCCTGAAGGGGTGGGTTGCTTCACAGAAATGATCACAAAGTCCTTAACTCATGGCCACATTATATTATCTCGGGTACTGTCCTTGTATTTACCACAGTCAGCACAACTCAATGATTTTATTTGCACCCATTGTGGTTTGGTCAATCCTAACCAGATATATTTGTTTTATATCAGAGGGTCTCTACCTGTTTCTTTTTATTAGGGGTCTCTACTCTTTCACACTTCCTTCTCTATCTCTTTGAAATCTAGAGCCTCTCTCCCAAATTGCTGTTTCCTGAATAGTCTGCAACTCTTTTCCACTCTTTCTAAGTTATAGGCTCCTTTCAGATTTCCTGCACCTAATTATATGTTTGTTAAATACCCACTAAAGATCTAATTCCACATAAAGTATTGTGTATTTTGTTTCATATTTGTTTGGATTTTTCAATTATATTCCCTTTTTTTACCTTCAAATTTGACTTAATAACTTTGACTAGTTCTATATATTCATAGTTATCAATTCACCTTATGGTACACAATATATCTTCCATTAATGTAATTATTTCTGATCTTCAGCACTCAGTCGGATATACTTGTATCATGTTACCAATTCCTTTAAAAGTTCACAAAAATATTAAATGGTTAATATTGTGGGATACTGCCTTGGAATGTTCATGAGTTCAAATTGACTACTGTAGTGTGTGTTTCTTTTTGTAGTCCTAGGGAATGAATCCAGGGCCTTATGCTTGCTAGGCAAGTGCTACACCACTGAGCTAAATTTCCAGCACTTCTTATTTTTATTTACTTTTTTTTTTTTTTTTTTTTGAGACAGGTCTTGCTAACTTGCTCTGGGTTATCTGTGGCTCCAGGCATGAGTCGCCATGTCTAGCAGCAGTTTTTGTGAGTTTGTTTTCACTTACTGGGCTGTAATATTATAATGTGACCTGTCCCATTTTATCTGGTTTAAAACAGCCCTTTGGGATTGAGGTTGTAGCTCAGTGGTAGAGTGCTTGCCTATCATGAAAGTCATAGTGTTCAATCTCTATCACCACATAAAAAAGTAAATAAACAAAATAAAGGTATTGTGTCCATCTACAAATAAGAATATTAAAAAAATAAAACAGTCCTAGACTGGGTCAGCAAATATCAGTACTCATAGTGCACTGTGTAGGCTCTCCACAGAAATGCCTGTGAAATATCCTCAAATTCTTTTACTATATTGTGCTTATGGTGTGATTGCATTTTATTAAACTATTTTGTGATGAATTGTGTAAACCAATATATTTATGTTAAATTGGCTCCAATCCTGGAATTGGTGTTATTTGTTCATCCTGTATTTTTTATTTAAAACAGACACAAATGTATATCTTTTTTTTTTTTTTATGGTTATTGACTGCAGTCACCGTCTTGTTGATCTCATGAATTTATTCCCCCTAGCTATCCTGGATTTTCTAGCCATTGACCAATTTATACCAAATCCCACCCCCCCACTCCCCTGCTCTAATAATCGGAGAACACGATTCTCTCTGCTTCTGTGGCTTCTAATTATTTATGTTTGTTAAACATATGAGTTGAGATCACACAGTATATATTTTTCTATGCCTGGCTTATTTAATACAATGTCCTTGAGATTTATTTATGTTGTTAAAAAGGGAAGATATTTTTTGTTTTGTTTTAGGCCTTACTAGTATTCCACTGTGTATATATACTATCATTTATTTATCGATTCATCTTTTGATGGACACTTAGATTTATTGTGAATAGTGCTGCAATAAAAATGCAAGCATAGATAAATCGTTGGCATAGACATTTTATATTCATTGACCTACATATTCAGGAGTGAGATAACTACATCAATTGATAGTTCTATTCTCCATATTTTCAGGAACTAGTATACTTTTTCCCTTAATGGTCTGTACCAATTTATATTACTACCAACAATGTATATGGGCTTCTTTTTCTCTGCATCCTCAGTAACATTTAATTTTTGTCATTTTGTAATAGGTAAGCACTATCTATGTGATATTTCATTGTGATTTTAATTTGCATTTACTTGCTGATCAGGGATGTTGAACATTTTTTTCATAATACCTAATGGCCGTTTGTTTGTCTTCTTTTGAAAAAATATTTATTCAGGTCCACTGTTATTGTTTAATTGCCATATTTTTTTCTTTTTTTTATTGTAAACAAATGGGATACATGTTGTTTTTCTATTTGTACATGGAGTCAAGGCATACCATTTGTGTAATCATAAATTTACATAGGGTAATGTTGTTTGATTCATTCTGTTATTTTTTCTCCCTTCTCCCCCACCCCTCCACCCCTCTTTTCCCTCTATACAGTCCTTCCTTCCCCCATTCTTACCACCCTCCTTAACCCTAACTCTAAACTTAACCCTAACACTGACACTAACGCCTTCCACGCCCCCATTATATGTCCTCATCTGCTTATCAGCGAGATCATTCGTCCTTTGGTTTTTTGAGATTGGCTTATCTCACTTAGCATGATATTCTCCAATTTCATCCATTTGCCTGCAAATGCCATAATTTTATCATTCTTCATCTCAGAGTAATATTCCATTGTATATATATGCCACAGTTTCTTTATCCATTCATCAACTGAAGGGCATCTAGGTTGGTTCCACAATCTGGCTATGGTGAATTGAGCAGCTATGAACATTGATGTGGCTGTATCTCTGTAGTATGCTGATTTTAAGTCCTTTGGGTATAGGCCAAGGAGTGGGATAGCTGGGTCAAATGGTGGTTCCATTCCAAGCTTTCTGAGGAATCTCAATACTGCTTTCCAGAGTGGCTGCACTAATTTGCAACCCCACCAGCAATGAATGAGTGTACCTTTTTCCCCACATCCTCTCCAACACCTATTGTTGTTTGTGTTCTTGATAATCGCCATTCTAATTGGGGTGAGATGGAATCTTAGGGTGGTTTTGATTTGCATTTCCCTTATTACTAGAGATGTTGAACATTTTTTCATATATCTGTTAATTGCTTATACATCTTCTTCTGTGAAGTGTCTGTTCATTTCCTTAGCCCATTTGTGTTGATTGGGTTATTTGTACTCTTGGTGTAGAGTTTTTTGAGTTCTTTATAGATTCTGGAAATTAGCGCTCCATCTGAAGTATGAGTGCAAAGATATTCTCCCGCTCTGTAAGCTCTCTCTTCACATTACTGATAGTTTCCTTTGCTGAGAGAAAGCTTTTTAGTTTGAATCTATCCCAGTTGTTGATTCTTGCTTTTATTTCTTGTGCTATGGGAGTTCTGTTAAGGAAGTCTGATCCTAAGCCAACAAGTTGAAGATTTGGACCTACATTTCTTCTATAACATGCAGGGTCTCTGGTCTGATTCCAAGGTCCTTGAACCATTTTGAGTTGATTTTTGTGCAGGGTGAAAGATAGGGGTTTAACTTCATTCTGTTGCATATGATTTTCCAGTTTTCCCAGCACCATTTGTTGAAGAGGGTATCTTTCCTCCATTGCATATTTTTGGCCCCTTTGTCTAGTATGAGAAAATTGTATTTATTTTGGTTTGTGTCCGTGTCCTTTATTCTGTACCATTGATCTACCTTTCTATTTTGGTACCAATACCATGCCGTTTTTGTTACTGTTGCTTTGTAATAGAGTTGAAGATCTGGTATTGCGATACCCGCTACTTCGCTCTTTCTAATGAGGATTGCTTTAGCTTTTCTGGGTTTTTTATTCTTCCAGGTGAATTTCATAATTGCTTGCTCTATTTCTGTAAGGTACACCATTGGGATTTTAGTTGGAATTGCATTGAATCTGTATAGCACTTTAGGTATTATGGCCGTTTTGACAATAGTAATTCTGCCTATCCAAGAACATGGGAGATCTTTCCATCTTCTAAGGTTTTCTTTAATTTCCTTCTTTGGTGTTCTGGAGTTCTCATTGTAGAGGTCTTTCACCTCTTTTGTGAGATTGATTCCCAAGTATTTTATTTTTTTTGAGGCTATTGTGAATGGGGTAGTTTTCCTAATTTCTCTTTCTGAAGATTCATCACTTATGTATAAAAATGCATTGAATTTATGAGCATTGATCTTGTAACCTGCTACTTTACTGAATTCACTTATGAGATCTAAGAGTTTTCTGGTGGAATTTCCAGGTTCCTCTAAATATATAATCATGTCATCAGCGAACAGGGATAGTTGGAGTTCTTCTTTTCCAATTAGTATCTCTTTAATTTCTTTGGTCTGTCTAATTGCTCTGGCTAGAGTTTCAAGGATGATGTTGAATAGAAGTGGTGAAAGAGGGCATCCCTGCCTTGTTCCAGTTTTTAGGGGGAATGCTTTAGTTTTTCACCATTTAGAATGATATTGGCCATGGGCTTAGCATAGATGGCCTTTACAATGTTAAGGAATGTTCTCACTACCCCAATTTTTTCTAGTGTTTTGAGCATGAAGGGATGCTGTATTTCATCGAATGTTTTTTCTGCATCTATCAAAATAATCAATTCTTAACTTTAAGTCTGTTGATATGGTGAATGACATCTGTTGATTTCCGGATGTCAAGCCAAACTTGCATCCCTGGGATAAAACCCACTTGATCGTGGTGCACTATCTTTTTAACATATTTTTGTATGGGATTTGCTAATTTTTTTTTGAGAATTTTTCGTTGATTTTCATTAAGGATGTTGGTCTGAAATTTTCTTTCCTCGATGTGTCTCTGTCTGGTTTAGGTATCAGCGTGGTATTGGCTTCATAGAATGAGTTTGGGAGGGTTCCCTCCTCTTCTATTTCATGGAATAATTTGAGAAGTGTTGGAATGAGATCTTCTTTAAAGGTTTTGTAGAACTCGGCTGAGAACCCATGTGGTCCTGGACTTTTCTTTGTTGGTAGGCTTTTGATGACCTCTTCTATTTCATTGCTTGAAATTGATTTATGTATTTGTGTATATCCTCCTCCTTCAGTTTAGGTAATTCATATGTCTCTAGAAACTTGTTGATGTCTTCGAGGTTTTCTGTTCTGTTGGAGTATAGATTTTCAAAATAGCTTCTAATTATGTTTTGTATTTCACTCGTGTCTGTTGAGATATTTCCTTTTCATTCCGAATTTTAGTAACTTGAGTTTTCTCCCTCTTTCTCTTTGTTAGTGTGGCTAAAGGTTTATCAATTTTGTTTATTTATTCAAAGAACCAACTATTTATTTTGTTAATTTTTCTGATTGTTTCTTTTGTTTCAATTTCATTTATCTCGGCTCTGATTTTAACTATTTCCTGTCTTCTACTACTTTTGGTGTTGGTCTGCTCTTCTTTTTCTAGGGCTTTGAGCTGTAGTGTTAAGTCATTTATTTGTTGATTTCTACTTCTTTTGTTGAATGCACCCCATGAAATAAATTTTCCTCTAAGCACTGCTTTTATAGTGTCCCAGAGGTTTTGATATGTGTGTCTTTGTTCTGGTTTACTTCTAATACTTTTTTTTTATTTCCCTCCTGATGTCTTCTGTTATCCATTCATCATATAATAGCGTATTACTTAATCTCCAGGTATTGGAGAAGTTTCTGTTTTTTTTCTGTCATTTATTTCTAATTTCAATCCATTATGATCTCATAGAGTACAAGGTAGTATCTCTATCTTCTTGTATTTGCTAACAGTAGCTTTGTGGCATAAGACATGGTCTATTATAGAGAAGGATCCATGTGCTTCTGAGAAGAAAGTGTATTCGTTCTTTGTTGGATGGTATATTCTATAAATGTCTGTTAAGTCTAAATTGTTGATTGTGTTATTGAGATCTATGGTTTCTTTATTCAATTTTTGTTTGGAGGATCTATCCAGTGGTGAGAGAGGTGTGTTAAAATCATCTCGTATTATTGTGTTGTGGTCTATTTGTTTTCTGGAATTGAGAAGGATTTGTTTGACATACATGGATGAGCCAGTGTTCAGGGCATAGATATTTATGATTGTTATGTCTTGCTGATTGATGCTTCCCTTAAGCAGTATGTAATGTCCTTCTTTATTCCTTCTGACTAGTTTTGGCCTGAAGTCCACATTATCTGAAATGAGGATGGATACTCCAGCTTATTTGCTGTGTCCGTGTGCATGGTATGTTTTTTCCCATCCTTTCACCTTTAGTCTATGGGTATCTCTTTCTATGAGATGAGTCTCTTGCAGGCAGCATATTGTTGGATTTTTCTTTTTAATCCAAACTGCCAGTCTATGTCTTTTGATTGATGAGTTCAGGCCATTAACATTCAGGGTTATTATTATGATATGATTTGTATTCCCAGTCATTTGACTCATTTTTGTTTTTTGACATGATTTGCTTTCTCCTTTCTTTGTCTATTCCTTTAGTCTAGTTCCTCCCGTTGCTGACTTGCATCATTGTTTTTCATCTCTTCCTCATGGAATATTTTGCTGAGAATGTTCTATAATGCTGGCTTCCTTTTTGTAAATTCCTTTATCTTTTGTTTATCATGGAAGGATCTTATTTTGTCACCAAATCTGAAAGTAAGTTCTGCTGGGTATAAGATTCTTGGATGGCATCCGTTTCCTTTCAGGGCTTGGTAAATGTTGTTCCAGGCCCTTCTATCTTTTCGGGTCTGGATTGAAAAATCTGCTGATATTCTTATTGGTTTCCCCCTGAATGTAATTTGATTCTTTTCTCTCGTGGCCTTTAAAATTCTGTCTTTATTTTGTATGTTAGGTATTTTCATAATAATGTGCCTTGGTGTGGGTCTGTTGTAATTTCGTATATTTGGAGTCCTATAAGCCTCTTGTACTTGGTTTTCCATTTCATTCTTCAGATTTGGGACATTTTCTGATATTATTTCATTGAATAGAGTGTTCATTCCTTTGATTTGTTTCTCTAAGCCTTCCTCAATCCCAATAATACTTAAATTTGGCCTTTTCATGATATCCCATAGTTCTTGTAGTTTCTGTTCATGATTCCTTACCATCTTCTCTGTTTGTTCAACTTTGTTTTCAAGATTAAATATTTTGTCTTCAGTGTCTGAGGTTCTGTCTTCCAGGTGTTCTATCCTGTTGGTTATGCTTTCTATGGAGTTTTTAACTCGGTTTATTGTTTCCTTCATTTCAAGGATTTCTGTTTGTTGTTTTTTCAGTATCTCTATCTCTTTATTGAAATGATCTCTTGCTTTCCGTATTTGCTCCTTTAACTGTTGATTGGTGCGATCATTTAATGTCTGCATTTGCTCTTTCATCTCTTCCTTCAATGCCTGCATTTTCTCTTTCATCTCCTCCTTTGCTTCCCTGATTGTTTTAATTATGGACATTCTGAACTCCCTTTCTGACATTTCTTCTGCTGTGCTGTCATTGGGTTTTATTGATATAGTATCTAGGTTTGTTTGGAACATTTTCTTCCCTTGTTTTCTCATATTGGTCAGATGTCAGTGGGACTCTGAGATATTGCAGATTTCCTCTAATGGCTTATAGTGTCCCTGTAGATTTCCAGTGTATCACCTCCCAGCCTTCAGTAGCCTGAAGTCTTGGCGTAACTTGATAATGTAGTGCTTCTGAAGAAAGCTTCCCCTAGCCCACTACTGATTCCAGGGCTTGGAGCTGGCTGTCTGCGGAAAGGCTCTCACTGGGTGGTCTGCTCCAAGAAGCTGGCCATGAAAGGAGCCTACCGCTGGAGGGAGCAGGGCTGCTTGGGGAAGTCTCTGGCTGCCCTGTCCTGGTCCCTGAAGCTGCCTTCAGGACAGAGCTCACTGCTGGCTCTGGGACTTGGAGCTGGTTCTGTGCAGAAAGGTTCTCGCTGAGGCCTGCTCCAAGAAGCTGGCCATGTGGGAGGAGCCCACCACTGGAGGGACAGGGCTACCTGAGGAAGACTCTAGCTGCCCTGCCCTGCTCTGAGAAGCTGCCCCTAACCGGGTCTGCCACCCGGTCCGAGCTTCACCCGGTGGGGGAGACTCACCCCGTGGCTCTGTTTTAGTCCAAGTCTCTCAATGCCTCCCTTTCTTGAATCCTGGATTCTGGAGCGACAGGAGATGCAGTCACCCTCTAGTCCACCATCTTGGATCGCCCCATAGAAAGAGCCTGTGGCCGGAGGGGGCAGGGCCACCTGGAGAAGTCTCTGGCTGCCCTGCCCTGGTCCCAGAGGCTGCCTGTGGGCCGGAGCTCTCAGCTGGCTCTGGGACTTGGAGCTGGTTCTGTGCAGAAAGGCTCTCACTGGGGGCCTGCTCTGAGAAGCTGGCCGTGTGGGAGGAGCCCACCGCTGGACGGAGTAGGGCTACCTGGGGAAGACTCTAGCTGCCCTGCCCTGCTCTGATAAGCCGCCTCTATCCGGGCCTGCCACCCAGGCCGAGCTTCACCCAATGGGGCAGACTCACCCCGTGGCTCTGTTTTACTCCAAGTCTCTCAATGCCTCCCTTTCTTGAATCCTGGGTTCTGGAGCGACAGGAGATGCAGTCACCCTCTAGTGCGCCATCTTGGCTCGCCCCCTTTTTTTTTTTTTTTTGTGGTGCTGGGGATTGAACCCTGGGCCCTGTGCTTGCAAGGTAGCACTTTACCGACTGACTTATCTCCCCAGCCCCATATGTATATCCTTTAAACATTGCTATTAAATTCTGTTCCTATACTCAGGCATGATACATGGGAACATTTCTCCTTTGTGTAATAGTAGACATTTTGGTCTTCATCTTTACTGGACTTCCAAAATATGAATTTGTTCAGCACCTACCATGTGATAGGCACCATGTTAAGTTCTAGAGAGACACATGATCAGACAAAACTGTCAACCTCAGACCCACAAAAGAATGTGAATTTGCCAATGGGAGAATGTTGTAAGGGAAGATCATAGTGGGCTCACACACTCTGTCCCTGCTACCATGAGTCTCCATCACATCCCTCTGTACCAAGCTCTGTACCATCTGACGGGAAACTACACATTCTGCTCTCTCAGCCTGGACTGCTCCTTCTTCCCTTACTTCTCCTGATTAACAATGACCCATCCTTCCTCTCTCAGTTCAGACATTCCTATTTCAGGGGAAAATGTCCTACCCAGCTCCACACACTAATTCAGTCCTTGTCGACTGTTTGCCTCTCTTGAATTTATGTTCATGGCTGAGGCATTCATAATACTGACATTTTCTGTCATGGAGTCTAAACATTTATTTCTGAAACTTAAATTCTTTCACTTTTATGGAATGAGTGGATTTACATAGTTTTTTAATATTTCAGATTGAACTTATCATGTTTCGGCTACTGACTATAATGATTTTAATACAGTCCACCCCACTGAACCACGTGGACACATGCACACACCTTGTTGTGACTTGCATTTGATGTTAATGGTGACTCCATTTTTCACCTTTTATTGCTGTGGAGTTCCCAAGTGTGTCATGTTCCTGGAATAATTCACTGGGCAGACGTTCTCTGGGACCTCCATAAAGTAGAAGTGCTCTATGGCAGTTAGAAGAGGTTACCCAGCTATGTGAATTGATAATAACTCTCACTAGGTGAGGAGGGATATTTTGAAATGATAGGCATGAACCACAAATTTATCCAGATTTTAAAAACAGAAACTCACATTTATGTAAATCCCATTCAATGTTACAGAAACCATAGTAGAGAAATTATATCAGCTTACTTATTTTCACTCCTCAATCCTGCCATACAGTGAATACTTAGGACATCTGCTGTAGAGGAGGGTTGCTGGTAGATAAGAGAGTTTGGATAACTTCATTGAGCTCACAAAGATGGTACGTTGGTAGAGCATATTTCTTTTTCAGGAAATCTGATTCAAACATCCCATTTTAAAATCAGAGCTCTTTTATGTAAATTAAGAAATTTATATATCCAAAATGTCATAAAGGAGTAATTTTATGGAATGGTTATTAACAGTAATGACAGTTATCATTTCCGAGATTATGACTAAGAAATAAAAGCATTTTTAACTTCACAAATCAGGTGATAGCAGTAACCACATGTTTATAGCAACAACACAAAGGGGCACTGAGAAAACTCTCATGTCACTACGAAATCTCGAATCACAGAATAAAGGTTGTTAAAATTAAAAATCAATGTTTAATCACTGTTAAAGAGCTTTAGTATAAAAGAGTATGGAAATTAAAAAGAAAATGTGAAATGTCTTCACCTCTTGTACGTGGGTCATATGAGAATATTAGTTCTCAGGGATAGATGGTAAAAGGAGAATAAAAACTAGGCAGTTGTTGATAAAAAGAGGTTGCTGCTGATTTTGAGAAAGTCTGAGTGATCATGCTCTTGAAGAGAGAAAAGTGCTGGCAGGTGGCAGAGTCATTGTGCTTGTTGGCAGGTATCAACTCAGGATGAAGGATGCTGATCCAAGAGTTTAAATAACAGTTCACGTGAGGTTTTCTTGCCTGCTCCTTAATTGTTCTTTACCTCCTTCCACAGAAGATAAACCAGGTACATGGAAATGGGGAACCACACAGTCCTATAATAATTCCTCCTCCTGGGCCTCTCAAGAGAATTCATACCTTCAGCCCATCCTATTTGGCCTCTTCCTGTCCAGTGTTTGGGAACCTGCTCATCATCCTGGCCATCTGCTCTGATGCCCACCTCCACACCCCCATGTCCTTCTTCCTCTCCAGCCTATCATTTGATGTTATCTGCTTTATCTCTATCACAGTCCCAAAGATGTTGGTGAACATCCAGATACAGAGAAAAAATAAAAAAAGCATCTCCTACATTGAGTGCCTGTCTGAGTTATTTTTTTTTAAATACTTATGGTGGAGTGGATGTTTCCTATTGACTATAATGGCTTATGATCACTTTGTGGCCATCTGCCGTCCCCTGCATTACACAGTCATTGTGAAACCCCTGCTCTGTGTCCTCCTGTTTCTGACATCTTGGCTCATCATGTTCTGGGTCTCCCTGATTTATATTCTACCATTGGATTGACTAAACTTCTCCACAAGCACTGAAATCCCACATTTCTTCTGTGAACTGGCTCAGCTTCTCAGTGTGGCCACTCTGATACCCTGGTCAATAACATTTTTATGTATGTCTTGTCTGCCCTGATCGGTATTTTCTTTGTCATTGGGATCCTCTTTTCCTACTCTCAGATTGTCTGCTCCTTACTGAGGATGTCCTCCTCTATGGGCATTTTCCACCTGTGGGTCTCAACTCTGTGTGGTCTCCTTGTTCTATGGAACAGCTTTTGGTGATTATCTCAGTTCTGCTGTGACCCATTGTTCCCCAAGAACTACTATTGCCTCAATGATGTACACTGTGGTCACCCCCATGCTGAACCCCTTCATCTATAGTCTGAGGGACAAGGATTTGAAGAGGCCCTGGGGAGACTCCTCAGCAGAGCAGCCTTTGATCCTTCTTGCATCGCTACCTTCAGAACTAGTTGGACAGCACAGATCTTTAAGCTGTTGTGATGAATTTACAAACCCTGGTGCTTTTTATCTTTTAAAGAATGTGGTTAATTTCCTTTATTCCCAAAGAACCTGCACCTTAATACTTATAAATATTTGCATTTATTTTTTTGTGTATGGATTTTTTTCCTGAAAACCTTTGCTTTCAATATTTTCTCTCATTCACATTTTCCTCAAAGGAAGAGGAAGTTTTGAAAGGAGAGTTCTCTAGGCTTGACATGGAGACTTTGCTCCTAACTCTGCTAATCTAGTTCCTCCATGAGCAATGTTTTATTTTTAGCTTGAAAGCTGGGATCTGCTCTGCCTTTCATTTCAGTTTTGTTCCTAGGATTCATACTGATATGATGCCTTTGGAAACTCTGATTCATTGGTTTTGTTTCGTAAAATACATTTTCATTTTCTTTACCCCTTCCTTCCTCATCTCCACTTTCCTTCATGCTCTCGACTGATTGATTAGTAAACATTAACTTATTCCACTCTTTTCTATGGCTGAATAATAGTTTACCATGTTTATACACGCGAGGTATTTATCCCTGTATCTGCTGATGGTCATTTAATAATTTCCATGTTTTGGCTATTATGAATAGAGCTGCTATGGAAATTCATGCCTATGTGTTGATTTGAGTACATTTATGAACCTCATCAGGTCATTTTCATGGATGGTCACCATGAATGACATTGGTCCCGTGACATGTATCACACAGTGACATTGTGACCATCCTAGTTTGTTCCAGTGTGAGCTTTTATGTTCATGCAATGATGAAGTCAGCTAGCAATGGGTTCCTTACAACCTACGCCCATCATTGAACACTGACTATATTTGTTTCCAATTATTTGAATTGTACCTGTAGGAGTAAGACTGGCCTTATGGCCATGGTACACTTAACTGTTTGGGGAACAGCCCCATGCACTTCATAACAACTGGCACATTTTACACCAGAGGATCCTGATAGCCTCACCACCTTGCCAATAGTTTGTCTCTTCAAATTCATGAAAGTTATAGCCTCCCATGGGTTGTGAGTTGGCTCGGGTGCTTTTGATTTGCCTTTCTGTTTGACTTATGGAGCATCTTTTCATGTGCTGTAGGCAGTGTATAAATCTGTGAAGGAATGTCTTTCAAATTGGCACTTATTTGGCAATTGGAATGATTGTAATTTTATTTCAGATCTTACATATTTTGGATAAAAGGACCATATCAGATATGCATTTTCCAAATATTTCCTTCATTCTTTAGGATGTTTCTCTGGGTTTTGTTTGCACAATTTATTACCTGTATTCGGTACAATCTTCTCCATGAAGTTGTTCATCCTAACTGAAATTTTGTGTCCTTGGACAAACATCTCTCCCCTACCCCACTCCAGAGACTGGGCCAGTCAGCATTTTCCTGTTTCCATGAGTTTGACTTTCTACCTGTTTCAGAGCGCTTTTTTTCTCTTTCCACATATTTACTGCTGCATTATAGTTGTACATAATTAGGAGATTCATTGTTGCAAATGTGCACAAAACCACATAGTTTGGTCAATAACACTCCTCAGCCCTTCTCCCCTCCCTTCCTACCTCCTGCTCTCTGTTCCCTTTCCTCTACTGATCTCCCTTTCATTTTCATGAAATGCCAATGAGTTTGACTTTTTAGATTCCACATGCATGTAAGTCACATGGTGTTTGTCTTTCCATCCCTGGCTCATTTGTCTTAACAGCACTTCACACAGGTTCATTCATGTGGCAGAAAATGAAGGAAGGTCCTTCTTTTCATGCTTCAGTAGTGTTCTTTTGTGTATGTGGACCACATCTGTACCTATAATTCTCACTATGGACAGACACTTAGGTTGATTCTGTATCTTGGCTATTGTGACTAATGCCTCCTAAAAATAGAAGTTCAGGTATATCTTGAATATTCATTACAGAGCTTTTGGATCTATACCCACTCCTGGAATTGCTGTAGCATAGGGTTGTTCTATTTTTAATTTCTGAAGGAACTCCACAGCATTTTCCATAATGGCTACACTAATTTACATTCCTACTAAGAGCATTTAATAATCCCTTTTCCAAATCATCACCTACACTTGTCATTTGTTTTTTTTTATATTTTTATTTGTTCTAATTTTTCATGTATAACCATAGAATGCATTTACCTTTTCATAGATCATATATAAATGGAGTGGAATTTGTCATGTTTCTGATTATACATCATTTGCTTTTCGATGACAGTCATTTCAATGGGTGTGAAGTGATATTGTGATTTATCATTGCATTCCCCTGATTGTTAGTGATGCTGAAAATTATTTTTTTCACATTCTTCATGTTCATTTGAATGTTGTGTTGGAAAAATGTCAATTCAGATTCTATGCACTATTTTTTCTTAAATTTATTTTAATGATATATAACAACATAAAGATTGTACATGTTAATAGTGTAATGTTGTATTTCAATATGTATGATTACATATATTGTAGGTGAAGAGTAACTTTAAAAATTTATATTGGTAGGTAATAATTATGCATATAGTGACATAAAATTATACATTATTATCCATCAATATACATTACACATCATCGTGACATGTTCATACTTGCACATAATAAAATATGATCAAGTTAATTCCTCTGTACCTCCCTTCACCCTTCCTTCCTCCATCCTCCAGATACATTTCCTGGACCCTAATGGTCTCCCTTCTATTTTCATGCTAGAGAGAAAAAATGAATAATAACTTCTAAGTCAGTTTAAGCACATCTGTCTGTTTAAAGATTTGTCATTTCTTTATGCTGATGACTTCACAATCCTTTCTTCTGGCTTTTAGAAAGTTACACTAGATTCTTGTTATCTATAGGCACTATCCTGGGCAATAGTACCCAGAATTCTGGAGCCTACCCAGCTGTTACCTAATGTTCATTGATCATCTCTTCCCCATTCCTGCCTCTTGCCTACCTTGCCCAGTCTCTGGTCACCCCCGTGCTCTGCCCAGTGTCTATGGGATCACCTTTTTTAGATCCCACCTCTGGATAAGACCATGTGATACTTGTCATTCTGATCTGGCTTATTTCATTTAATGCACCACAGGGTTTCATCCTTGATGATGGCTGGAGAGATTTTCCTGAATTGCCTGGATCCCTTTTCCTTAATCTTCTCATGTGAACGTTCAGTTTGGTTGTTTCCACGTCTTGTGGCTGCAAAGCACATGGGAGCAAAGATGTTCTTCACAATTCTGTTTTCAATTCCTTTCAATATACACCCAGGAGTGGCATTGCTGGATCTTATCTCAGAAAGGATGGTCAAGAAAATCTATTGAGCATGAAATGCGGATAATCAAACCTGGACTTTGGAGCCTTCCCTGGTGCTAGAGTTCTCTACTGTAAATAAAAGAATTATAATAGAAAAACAATGAAGCACGATGAGCAGCAGCCTGATACAGAATACTGCATAAAGAAGCAAAACAACAAAGACTTGTCTTCACAAAAGATGTTTAATTGAGTTGTATTGGGTGGATACAAATTAATCTTTATAAAAGAAAAATTTCTAAACTGTTTCCTAGCATGTCTTCACTTTTTTAAATTTTGGCATGTGCAGTGCACGCTAATGTCAGGCTTGTGTTCAGTGATGTCATTCATCATGTGCATATATATATATATATATATACACATATATATGTATATTTTTGGCACTGGGGATTGAACTCAGGGGCACTTAACCACTGATACACATCCCCTGCCTTGCTTTGTATTTCATCTAGACATCAGGTCTCACTAGGATGCTGAGCACCTCCCCATTCCTGAGGCTGGCTTTCAACTCAGGATCCTCCTGCCTCAGCTTCCTGAGCTGCTGGGATTACAGGTGTGCACCACCGTGCTCAGCTTCATCATGCACATTTAACCTAACCATATTTGTCAAAGTTGAAATCCACCAGGACTGGGGAGATAGCTAAGTTGGTAGAGGGCTTACCTCGCAAGCATAAAACCATGGGTTCATTCTGCAGCACCAAAAAAATAAATAAATAAATGAAATCCACCAAAGCCAAGGATGGTAATTATGGAGTCAATGACTCTGAAGAAAAGCAGTATTTGACGAAGCATTACATTCATGAAGGAGAGAAATGAGTCACGCCAAATAATGATGGATATCATGGAATGGAATCGGCATGGAGCAATACTTTCTGCTTATGAGTCATCATAACTAGTGTTCAAATAGTACAGTGTGATTGTAAGTATTTTATGTCAAAAGAATACATTTCATTGCTTTGGTATAAAAGAAATTAAATATAACTGACTTAATTTCTTTTAATCAGAACGTTTTTTCTTAAAGTACAAAACAGGCGGTTTTCAAGATGGCAGCCTAGAGGGTAGCTGCATTTCATGTTGCTCCAGGACTCAGGATTCAAAAGAGGAGATATTGAGAGACTTGGGACCAACTCAAAGCAGCTGGGTGACTCTCTCCCATTGGGGAGGCGTCCCGGATGGGACGGCAGTCCCAGAAAGCAGGGAACATTGTGAAGAAGAGCTGCGGGCTAGACGGCCCTCCCCCCGCTGGAACAGTGAACTCGGACAACTGGGAGCGTCATAGAGGAGGCTGCTCAGCACAGCCCTGGGGCAAAAAAAAAAAAAAAAAAAAAAGTACAAAACATACCTTCAATTGTCCACTTTTCTTAAATCAGTAGGCTATATTTTACTGTGAATATGGACTTGGGTGTCTGTAAGTTAGATATGTACAGTAGCAAGTGAATGACATAGAAGCCAATAATGAAAGAGTTTTAGAAATATCTAGATGGTCAAAAATGAGAAATATTACTAAAGGTATATGGATTTCAAGTATGAATGCTTGTGAATTCTTCAGTTCAAAATAGAAAAAGAATGTTGAATGCTTGTTTCATTTTTGCAATTCTCTTTTCTTTGCAAAAGGTGTGCAAGCAATATATAACTACAAAACCTAGC
Source organism: Sciurus vulgaris (assembly GCF_902686455.1). Taxonomy (NCBI): domain Eukaryota; kingdom Metazoa; phylum Chordata; class Mammalia; order Rodentia; family Sciuridae; genus Sciurus; species Sciurus vulgaris. The sequence goes on from NC_136477.1 coordinate 8,217,372, forward strand.
ACGTGTCTCAGAATTCCATCTCCTGGAACTCTCAGAGGATGTAGGGGGTAGTCTGTCCCCTTTGGAGAATTTCTGTTCATGTACCTGGTCATTCTTCTTGGGAACCTGCTCGTCATCCTGGCTGTCAACTATGACTCCCACCTTCTCACCCCCATGTACTTGTTTCTCTCCAACCTGTCCTTGGCTGATGTTAGTGTCATCTCCACTATGGTTCAGGATGATTGTGGATCTCCAATATTACATCACTGCCAGCTCCTTGGCAGGCCGCCTGACACAGATCTCTCTCTCTCTCTTTCAGTACCAGGGATTGAAACCCAGGCATGTTTAACCATTGAGCTACATACCCAGGCCACGTTTATATTTATTAGACACAGGGTCCTGCTGAGTTACTCAGGGCCTCACTAAGCTGCTCACGCTGGTTCTGCACTCCCAATCCTCCTTCCTCAGACTCCTGAGTCACTGCACTGCAAGCACAAGGCAGGATGTCTCTCTCTCTCTCTCTCTCTCTCTCTCTCTCTCTCTCTCTCTCTCTCTGTCTTTTTTTTTTAATTAGAGAAGATCTGCATCTGATTGTGGTGAACTATGACCAGATGTGTCCATCTGTTACCCCCAATTACCCAGTCATCAGGAACCCTCACTCTATGGTTTCCTAATTTTTATGTACAATTTAGTTAGCCTCCTGGGTCTCTTGCTGCACAATTGGCAGGCTTTACAACTTACCTCCTTCCAGGCTGTGGAAATTTCTAGATTCTTCTGTTTCTCAAGTTAAGTTTTCCTGTTCTCTCAACATCACCAAACACACAGTCATGTATTTTGTTGATGGTGCCATATTTATTGTTGTTGGATGTTTTTATTTTGATGTTTTTTTTTAAGGAATTTTTTTCTCTTATTATAGAGTTATTCAAGTAATCTGAGACTTGCACTATCAGGTGAGGTGAATAAGGTGTTATCTACCTATGGATCTCACTTGTCTATTTTCTGCTTGCTTTATTGAATAGGTCTTGAAATGTACCTAGTTCAGCTGCATCACATTCTCCCAGAAAACATGTGGTGGCTTCAGTGATGAATCCCTTCACTAAGTTCTGAGGAACTGGGACATAAAACACGCCTGAGGAGGCATCACAGCGGAACAGTTCAATCTCAGGCTGTGTAGCTCCAATATGTAATGTAATGTAGGACATTAAAGGTAGAAACTGAACATCTAGAACTATAAATCCTGCTTCCTTGGTCACACTGCTTTTTTAGTATAAAGACTTTAATTTCTCCTAAGGGTGATATCCAGGGTTGGGCTGGGAGAAATAGAAAGTTTTTGAAAAGCATACCCAACTTTGGATTGAACAGATGAAAAATTTATAAAGATGGTTGTTGGTGATGTTTCTATGATTATGTAAGTGTAATTAATGTCATCAACTATGAACTTAACAATGGTTAAAAAGGTAACTCTTGTTTTGCTTTTATATTTTACCAAATGAAAGCGGAAGTAATAGAAAAAGAAAAAAGAAAATAAAGTACATGAAGAGTGCACAGGATCTCTCTCCTGAGTATATGAACAGCAGAGGAAATTTGATAGACATTAATATTCTCCTCTTCTCTCTCTACTAAGATTAGGAAGTCCCTAGAGATTATGAAAGCATGGACCAATTTGACTAATTGTTAGGTCTATGCACAGAGCCTCCAAGGTCATTTGATAGTAAATAATGAGCCAGTGACTCCAGCCATTCAGTGTGTGCCAAGTCCAGTGGACTCCATGCCTGTGTCTCCTCTCAATCGCTGTCTGTATTTGGAAGCTCCTATCTTACACTGTACTCATCCCAATCCTGAGGAAAGGCTGAGGTATCACTGAGCACCAGGCAGAGCAGGGGTGTTGGATCTGCAGTTCTTCATCACAACCCAGCAGAGCAGCAGCATGACCCTGTAAGTGCTGAGGGACAGGATGGATGTTAGAAGACAATGGGAAGCACTGTGCCCTCATCAAGTGGACAAGCATGATGGTTTGTGCAGCAAGATGACAGGATACCGATGTCAAATTTTCAACTGTAAGATCTATGAAATTTGTGTTCTTGGTTTTAGTGGGGTGTTTCCCATGAATCTCATTCAACACTGTGCTTTCCTTCCACACTGGTCCTACTTCCCAGAGACATCTAACCCATGAGAGCAGCAAAGATTCTCTCTAAACTCCAAAATGCATGTGAAAATGATGATAATGAGAAGGAAGTGACAGCAATCCCCCCATCTTGGACCATTATGAGGGCTTCCTTAATGTGGGGCTTGGAGCTTTGTGTTCTGTATGTCTTATATCATTTCATCTGCATGATCTTCCTGAATGTATAGGTTATTATAGTCCAGGAAAGGAAAAGAGCACAGCATTTTGTGTACCTTGTGCCAACTCATTAGGAAGCAAAAAGTGACGCCTGGTTAAACTGGGCTGGCTAAGTATGGACACAGGGAATTTTGGAGAGAGAATTCTGAAAAGTTGTCCCCTTGGCTACACAACTAAGCACTTTGCTCTACAGTCTCTCTGGGAATACTTGTTGCTCACTGTGTTCTTCTCTTTGGGGGCTTCAGGTAGACCCCAGGGCAGAGCAGTGGTTTTCACCTCCACATCAATGGTAGAAAGAGTGGCTAAGATTGCATGCTCAGGAGAGAGAAAGCAGGCATAGAGTCACAGCAGTTGTCAGTCTTCCCCACGTCCTGGATACCCCTGTGGCTGTGCCCATTCTCCTCCGTTCTTGTAATTAGCTCACTCATTCTCAAAAGGAGGCACAAATTCAGGTCTTTATTTTGTTTCTACTTGGAAAATTGGAATGAGTTTTAAAATACACCTTGGATGCATTGAAAGTCTTGGATCTCTCCAAAACTTTCTGATGGTTGAAAAATCATCCAGTACAGGGACTTACAATTTAATTGTGAATGCTCCCTGGTCCACTTAGTCCTCTGCAACGTAGGGCAGGTTGTTAGTTACTGGGAGACTCAGCATCGTCATCACATGGATCCCTTGGTGGTGCAATAGCTTTGTATAAGTATTACACAGGAAAGGCATGTTTCCTATGTGATTAATGCATAATGAATGCATGAAGTATGATCAGAATAAAGTTTATATTTATCATTAATAATATGGTTAACTTCATACAATTCATCTAATATATCCCATGACATGGAGTTATGGCTTACAGATTTCCTGTTTCTATAAGGGGAGTTTTATATTTCTTTATGGAAGAATATCATATACCTTGGGAGAGGAATGACTAATGACTAACTCTCTCATTTCCAGTTGTGCAGAAACTATGCCTTTCTTGGGAGAGAGGAGGCATTCCAAAAAAGCTCTGTTAAATATTGAGTAGACCAGACATGGTTCACAAAAACTGGCCATAATCAGTGTGGCTTCAGCATACTTGAAGATACCCTGTCTGCACTTTTGTCCCTTTCAGGAATGTCCCATAAACTAGAGGCAAATAGCTCATGTTCATGTCTATGTTATGAATATATAACACCTGCAATTTCAATCAGCAGCTTCTACAACATCTTTAATGATTCAAAGACAATGGCAGAGATTTTCATGGGTTCAAAAAAGGAAATGAGGCAGACAGAGAAGGGACAGGCAAACCTTGTGTTTGTTCTGAAATATTTTTTAAAATTTCACATGATTCCAAGCTCTTAGTGCCCTTTTACATTTGCATTAATCAATAAACTATTTGCACAATTGATTTATTTAATTAAGACACCATAAACAATATATTTGTATTAATATCTAGTTTTTCCTTAGATGCCACATGTGCTGTTGAGATGGGTTTTATTTTTTCTGTGCCTGATGTAGAATAAGCACAGAGGTGCACAGATTTATACACAGTTCACTCAGAGAAGCAGGTTAAATTCATGGGAATAAAATGCTCCTCAACCTCTTCCTGTCTCAAGGTGCTGCCTCCTCTACTATATCAATGGAAACATTTTTCCCTATGCAAGATGAAATTGGTTTATGAGTTCTCATGGAAGAATTATTCCCAGATAGACTTCATGGATGTTTTTGGTAGTAAGAATAAGAAGATAAGAAGAGGATGCAGCCAGGGGCGAGGGTGTTGGTGCACACCTGTAATCCCAGCACTTAGGATGCTGGGGCAGGAAGATAGCAAATTCATGGTCAGTCCCAGCAGTCCCTAAGCAACCGAGTGAGACCCCCATCTCTAAATAAAAAACCAAAAAGCACTGGGGATGTGGCTCACTGGTACAATCCCTGGTGTCAGAATAAAAAAAGAGGCAGACAATAATGATGAATCTTTTAAATCAGGACATCAAATATAGGAACTTAATAGTAAACTGATGATGGATCATTTGTTGGAAATTGAACATCAATCCTCCATCCACATATTATGTGGAAATTCTTACCTATGAGCTATGGAGAGAGGCACAAAATTTTAGAAAGGATTGTTGTAATAATAAATGAAAATTAAGCATAAATTACCCTCAGGTAATGCTGTGCACAGCTAAAGCAATTTGATTAAATGTGCATACTTAGACTGGAAATCACATGTCAATGTAAACCTGTGCATTACAGGGCCAATCAGTGTTTGTACTGTGCGATATTTAGATGAGCTTCAAGGACATTTTAGGTGAATGTTTTAAGATACTGTTTATGGATACATAAGTCCATACTGACACGAGATTTCTGTAATGAAGTTATAGCCACTTAATTCATGTCAGTAATTTCCTAGCGGGGAAAGGTGTGCAGGAGAATGGAGTCATGTAGTGAGAGTAAGGACTCAAAGGTATTGGGTAATAATTCCAATCTCAATAAAATATTGATTATGAAGCAAATATTATTAAGTGTTTGCATTTTCAAATTAGTTTTCAGATTTATTAACAGTAATAACTAGTAACATCAGTGCATCATTTCTAAATGCCAGGAAATAGTCTATGCCACTGCTTCTCAACCATGGTATAAAAAAAAAAAAATCCCTCAGAAGAACGCAGGTGGCAAACAATCTAGGTTTGCTTGAGGCCAGAGTATCTGGGGAGTTTGAAATATCCACAGGTCAACATATTAGTAAGTATTTCAATCTATTTGATGCATGATTTAAAAGATTTATGATATTTAAAAATCATGTAAAGAAGACCATTATTATCCCCAGATTATAGATGACAAAACTCACGTGCTTTTTCACATTGTTCCCTGAAACTTCTCCTTTGCATTGTTTCCTGATTAAATCATTAGTCAGTGAGAGCTGACAAAATAATGAGCCCAAATTAACTTCAGAGAGCTAATGTAAGAAAATGCAAACCATGTATCAGGAAAGATTGATTTAAAATCCATTAACTAGCTGGATGCTGTGGAGCATGCCTCTAAAACTAGTGACTTGGAAGGTTGAGGCAGCAGGATGGCAAATTTGAAGTAGCCTCAGCAATTTAGTGAGTCCCTGAGCAACTGAATGCAACTCTGTGAAAAAAATAAATAATAAAAAAAGGGGCTGGGTATATGGCTTCATGTCAAATTGCCCCTTGTTTCAATACCTGGGACCAAAATCATAAACATGTCAACAAAGAATGATTATTGCCAGGTTTCAGGGAAAATTTGGAAATTTTAAACTAGGTACAATGTTTCCATCGAAGAAGATGAAGTTTCTAAAGATGAATGATAATGATGGTAGCAAAATAACATGAATTTAATTGATGCCACTGAGTTTTACACCCAAGAGGTTTCAAGATGGGAATTTTTGCTATGTTTATTTCACCAGAACAAACAATGGGGAAAAAGCTGATGGATATTTATTAAAAAACAAAATCAAGGAAGAAACTGACATGAATGATGTGAATAGTACACAGGAGCTTCCTGAATAGAGGGGAGTAGGAAAACCTTTGTGAACCTTCATATTCTCTTCTTCCTCCATAATATTAGGCAGTCCTTAGAGTTTGTGATAACATGGTCCAAATTTGATTAATCATGACCTGTGTGCAGTGAGCCTCCAAAGTCATAAAATAGTCAATATTCATCTTGTGCCTCAGGCCTCAATTGGTGGCTGCAGTCCATCAGCTCCAAACCTGGTTTCTTCTTCCACTGTTTTCTACGCTGGGAAGCTACTATCTTACACTATTCCCATCAGTTCTGAGGACAAAGCATGGATCCTGCACCCTCAGCTGGAGAATCCATGACCATACCAGAGTGCAAAGCTATACCGATGTACTTCATAATAGCCAGCACATCTTACCCATGAGGGTCCTGATTTGTCTCTTCAATTTCATGAACATTTTAACCTCCCATTGGTTGTGAGTTGGCTGGGGTGTTTTGATTTGCATTTCCCTATGACTTATGGAGCATCTTTTCATGTGCTCTTGACAGAATATGAATCTGTGAAGGAATGTCTTCTAAATTGACACGTATTTGGCAACTGGATTGATTGTACTTTTTTTAATTTTATTTTGTTTTAGTTGAAGGTGGACACCATACCTTTATTTTATTTTATTATTTATGTTCTATGAGGATTGAACCCAGGGCCTCATGTATGCCCGGCAAGCACTCTACCACTGAGCCACAACCCCAGCCACTGTACTTTTATTTCAGATCTCAAAATCCTTTATATATTCTGGATAAAGGGCCTTATCAGATGTGCATTTTCCAAATATTTCCTCCATTCCTTGAGATGTTTTTCTAGGTTTTGTTTATACAATTTTTTATGGGTATTCAGTACAATTCTCTCCATGAAGTTATTCATTCCTAACTGAAGTTCTGTGTCCTTGGACAAACATGTCTCCACTCCCATACTCCAGAGACTGGGCCCGTCAGCATTTTACTGTTTCCATGAGTTTGACTTTCTACCTGTTTCAGAGCACTTTTTTTCTCTTTCCACATATTTACTGCTGCATTATAGTTGTACATAATTAGGAGATTCATTGTTGCAAATGTGCACAAAACTATATAGTTTGGTCAATAACACTCCCCAGCTCTTCTCCCTTCCCTTCCCACCTCCCACCCTCTGTTCCCTTTCCTCTTCTGATCTCCCTTTGATTTTCATGAAATGCCAGTGAGTTTGACTTTTTAGATTCCACATGCATGTAAGTCACATGGTGTTTGTCTTTCCATCCCTGGCTCATTTGTACTAACAGCACTTCACACAGGTTCATCCATGTGGCAGAAAATGAAGGAAGGTCCTTCTTTTCATGCTTCAGTAGTGTTCTTTTGTGTATGTGGACCACATCTGTACCTATAATTTTCACTATGGACACTTAGGATGATTCTGTATCTTGGCTATTGTGTCTAATGCCTCTTAAAAATGGTAGTCCAGGTATCTCTTGAATATTCATTACAGAGTTTTGGATCTATACCCACTCCTAGAATTGCTGTAACATAGGGTTGTTCTATTTTTAATTTCTGAAGGAACTCCACAGCATTTTCCATAATGGCTACACTAATTTACATTCCCACTAAGAGCATTTAATAATCCCTTCTCCAAATCATCACTTTCACTTGTCATTTGTTTTTTTTTAATATTTTTTATTTGTTCTAATTTGTCATATATGACCATAGAATGCATTTACCTTTTGATAGATCATATATAAATGGAGTGTGATTTGTCATGTTTCTGATTATACATCATTTGCTTTTCGATGACAGTCATTTCAATGGGTGTGAAGTTGATATTGTGATTTATCATTGCATCCCCCTGATGGTTAGTGATGCTGAAAATTAATTTTTTCACATACTTCATGTTCATTTGTATGTTGTGTTGGAAAAATGTCAATTCAGATTCTATGTACTTTTTCCTTAAATTAAATTTATTTAGTGACATATGAAAACATAAGGATAGTACATGTTAATAGTGTAATGTTGTATTTCAATATGTATAATTACATATATTGTAGGTAAAGAGTAACTTTTAAATTTCATATTGTTACATAATAATTATGCATATAGTGACATAAAATTATACATTATTATCCATCAATATACATTACACATCATTGTGACATATTCACATATTCATACTTGCACTAATATGATATGATTGAGTTAATTCCTTAGTACCTCCCTTCACCCTTCCTTCCTCCATCATCCAGATGCATTTCCTGGACCCTAATGGTCTCCCTTGTATTTTCATGCTAGAGAGAAAAAATGAACAATAACTTCTAAGTCAGTTTAAGCACATCTGTCTGTTTAAAGATTTGTCATTCTTTATGTGAAGGCTTTCACAATCCTTTATTCTGGCTTTTAGAAATTCACACTAGATTCTTGTTATCTACAGGCACTCTCCTTTGCAAGAGCACCCCAGAACTCTGGAGCCTACCCAGCTGTTACCCAATGTCCATTGATCATCTCTTCCCCATTCCTGCCTCCTGCCTACCTTGCCCAGTCACCCACGTGCTACTCCCAGGGTCTGTGGGATCACCTGTTTTAGATCCCACCTCTGGATAAGACCATGTGATACTTGTCATTCTGAGCTGGCTTATTTCATTTAATGCACCACAGGGTTTCATCCTTGATGATGGCTGGAGAGATTTTCCTAAATTGCCTGGATCCCTTTTCCTTAATCTTCTCATGTGAACGTGCAGTTTGGTTGTTTCCACGTCTTGTGGCTGCAATGCACATGGGAGCAAAGATGTTCTTCACAATTCTGTTTTCATTTCCTTTCAATATACACCCAGAAGTGGCATTGGTTGACACTGTCTCAGGAAGGATGGTCAAGAAAATCTCTTGAGCAGGAAATGTGGATACTAAAACCTGGACTTTGGAGCCTTCCCTGGTACTAGAGTTCTCAACTGTAAATAAAGGAAGTATAACAGAAAAACAATGAAGCAGTATGAGAAGCAGCCTGTTACAGAACACTGTATGAAGAAGCAAAAAACACAGGCTTGTCTTTGCAACAGATGTTTAATTGGGTTGTATTGGGTAGAGGCAAATTAATATGTATAAAATAAAATTTTCTAAAGTGTTTTCTAGCATGTCTTCACTTTTTTAAACTTTGACATGTGCAGTGCACACTAATGTCAGACTTGTGTTCAGTGATGTCATTCATCATGTGCATATATATATATATATATATATATGTATATATACATATATATGTATATTTTTGGCACTGGGGATTGAACTCAGGGGCACTTAACCACTGATACATATCCCCTGCCTTGCTTTTATTTCATCTAGACACCAGGTCTCACTAGGTTGCTGAGCACCTCCCCATTCCTGAGGCTGGCTTTCAACTCAGGATTCTCCTGCCTCAGCCTCCTGAGATGCTGGGATTATAGGTGTGCACCACTATGCTCAGCTTCATCACTCACATTAACCTAACCATATTTATCAAAATTGAAATCCACCAGGACTGGGGAGGTAGCTCAGTTGGTAGAGTGCTTGCCTCTCAAGCACTAGACCCTGGGTTCAATCCCCAGCCAAAAAAAAAAAAAAAATGATATGCATCAAAGTCAAGGTTGGTAGTTATTGAGTCAATGACTCTGAAGAAAAGCAGTATTTGACTAAGCATTACATTCATGAAGGAGAGAAATGAGTTACACCAAATAATGATGGAAATCATAGAATGTAATGGGCATGGAGCAATACTTTCTGCTTATGAGTCATCATAACTAGTGTTCAAATAATACATTGTGATTATAAATATTTTATGTCATAGAATATATTTCATTGTCTTGGTATAAAAGAAACTAAATATAGCTGATGTAATTTCTTTTAATCAGAACATTTTTTCTTAAAGTAGGAACATACTTTCAATTGTCCACTTTTCTTAAATGAATAGGCTATATTTTACTGTGAATATGGACTTGTTGGGTGTCTGTAAGTTAGAAATGTACAGTAGCAAGTGAATGACAGAGAAGCCAATAATGAAAGAGTTTTAGAAATATCTAGATGGTCAAAAATGAGAGATATTAGTAAAGGTATATGGATTTCAAGTACGAATGCTTGTGAATTCTTGAGTTCAAAATAGAAAAAGAATGTTGAATGCTTGATTGTTTCATTTTTGCAATTCTCTTTTCTTTGCAAAAGGTGTGCAAGCAATATATAACTACAAAACCTAGCACGTGTCTCAGAATTCCATCTCCTGGGACTCTCAGAGGCTGTCAGGGGTAGACTTTCCCCTTTGGAATATTTCTGTTCATGTACCTGGTCATTCTTCTTGGGAACCTGCTCGTCATCCTGGCTGTCAACTATGACTCCCACCTTCTCACCCCCATGTACTTGTTTCTCTCCAACCTGTCCTTGGCTGATGTTAGTGTCATCTCCACTACGGTTCAGGATGATTGTGGATCTCCAATATTACATCACTGCCAGCTCCTTGGCAGGCCGCCTGACACAGATCTCTCTCTCTCTCTTTCAGTACCAGGGATTGAAACCCAGGCATGTTTAACCATTGAGCTACATACCCAGGCCACATTTATATTTATTAGACACAGGGTCCTGCTGAGTTACTCAGGGCCTCACTAAGCTGCTCACGCTGGTTCTGCACTCCCAATCCTCCTTCCTCAGACTCCTGAGTCACTGCACTGCAAGCACGAGGCAGGATGTCTCTCTCTCTCACTCTCTCTCTCTTTTTAATTAGAGAAGATTTGCATCTGATTGTGGTGAACTATGACCAGATGCCTCCATCTGTTACCCCCAATTACCCAGTCATCAGGAACCCTCACTCTATGGTTTCCTAATTTTTATGTACAATTTAGTTAGCCTCCTGGGTCTCTTGCGGCACAATTGGCAGGCTTTACAACTTACCTCCTTCCAGGCTGTGGAAATTTCTAGATTCTTCTGTTTCTCAAGTTAAGTTTTCCTGTTCTCTCAACATCACCAGACACACAGTCATGTATTTTGTTGGTGGTACAATAGTTTTTGTTGTTGGGTGTTTTTATTTTGATGTTGTTGGTTTTTTTTTTTTTTTTTAAGGGCTTTTTTTTCTCTTATTAAAGAGTTATTCAAGTAATCTGAGACTCCCACTATCAGGTGAGGTGAATAAGGTCTTACCTACCTGTGGATCTCAGTTGTCTATTGTCTGCTTATTTTATTGAACAAGTCTTGAAATGCATCTAGTTCAGCTGCATCACATTCTCCCAGAAAAAATTTGGTGGCTTCAGTGATGAATCCCTTCACCTAAATTCCAAGGAACTGGGACATAAAACATGCCTGAGGAGGCATCACAGCAGAACAGTTCAATCTCAGGCTGTGTGACTTCCATTTCTAATGTAATGTAGGACATTAAAGGTAGAAACTGAACATCTAGAACTATAAATCCTGCTTCCTTGGTCACACTGCTTTTTTAGTATAAAGACTTTAATTTCTCCTAAGGGTGATATCCAGGGTTGGGCTGGGAGAAATAGAAAGTTTTTGAAAAGCATACCCAACTTTGGATTGAACAGATGAAATATTTATGAAGATGGTTCTTGGTGATGGTTATACAATTACGTAAATGTAACTAATGTCATCAACTATGAATGTAACAATGGTTAAAAAGGTAACCATTGTTTTGCTTTTCTATTTTACCAAAGGAAAATGGAAGTAAGAGAAAATGAAAAAAACAAAATAAACTATGTGAAGATTGCACAGGATCTTTCTCCTGAGTATAGGGAGAGCCCAGGAACTTTTGGTAGACATTAATATTCTCTTCTTCTCTCTCTACTAATATTAGGAAGTCCCTAGAGATTATGAAAGCATGGACCAATTTGACTAATTGTTAGGTCTATGCACAGAGCCTTGAAGGTCATTTGATAGTAAATAATGAGCCAGTGCCTCCAGCCATTCAGTGTGTGCCAAGTCCAGTGGGCTCCATGCCTGTGTCTCCTCTCAATTGCTGTCTGCATTTGGAAGCTCCTATCTTATACTGTATTCATCCAAATCCTGAGGAAAGACTGAGGTATCACTGGGCAGCAAACAGAGACGGGATTGAATTTGCAGTTCTTCATCACAACCTAGCAGAGAAGCAGCATGACCCTGTAAGTGCTGAGGGAGGGGATGGGTGGTAGAAGGACAATGGGAAGCATTGTGCGCACATCAAGGGGACAAGCAGGATGGTTTGTGCAGCCAGATGGTGGGATACCAATGTTCAAATATTCAACTATAAGATCTGTGAAATTTGTGTTCTTGGTTTTAGTGGGGTGTTTCCCATGAATCTTATTCAACATTGTGCTTTCCTTCTACCCGGTTCCTACTTCCAAGAGACATCTCACCCATGAGAGCAGCAAAGAGTCTCTCTAAACTCCAAAATGCATGAGAAAGTGATGATAATGAGAAGGAAGTGACAGCAATCCCCACATCTTGAACCATTATGAGGGCTTCCGAAATGTGCAGCTTGGATTTCTTATGTCTTATATCATTTCATCTGTATGATTTTCCTCAATGTATAGGTTATTATAGTCCAGGAAAGGAAAAGAGCACAGCATTTTGTGTACCTTGTGCCAACTCCTTAGGAAGCAAAGTGTGACGCCTGGTTGAACTGGGCTGGCTAAGTATGGACACAGGGAATTTTGGTAGGAGAATCCTGAAAGGTTGTCCCCTTGGCCACACAACTGAGCACTTTTCTCCACAGTCTCTCTGGGAATAATTGTTGCTCACTGTGTTCTTCTCTTTGGGGGCTTCAGGTAGACCCCAGGGCAGAGCAGTGGTTTTCACCTCCACATCAATGGTAGAAAGAGTGGCTAAGATTGCATGCTCAGGAGAGAGAAAGCAGGCATAGAGTCACAGCAGTTGTCAGTCTTCCCCACGTCCTGGATACCCCTGTGGCTGTGCCCATTCTCCTCCGTTCTTGTAATTAGCTCACTCATTCTCAAAAGGAGGCACAAATTCAGGTCTTTATTTTGTTCCTACTTGGAATATTGGAGGGAGTTTTAAAATACACCATGGGTGTGTTATAAATCCTGGATCTCTCCAAAACTTTCTGATTGTTGAAAAACAAAAAATTCACTGCATTGGATGCAGACTTACAATTTAATTGTGAATGCTCCCACGTCCACTTATTCCTTCTGCAAATTAGGGCAGGTTGTTAGTATCTCTGAGATTCAGCATTGTCATCATACAGATCCCTTGGTGGTGCAACTGCTTTGTATAAGGAAAGTTATGTTTCCTGTGTGATCAATACATGACAAAAGCATTAAGTAAGATCAAAATAAATTTTATATTTATCATTAATAATAAGGTCAACTTCATAGCTTTCAGCTAATATATCACTTGATATTGAGTTATGGTTTATAGATTTCCTATTTCCATAAGGGGAATTTTATGTTTCTTTATGGAAGAATATCATATACCTTGGGAGAGGAATGACTAATGACTAACTCTCTCATTTCCAGTTGTGCAGAGACTATCCCTTTCTTGGGGCAGAAGAGGTATTCGAAAAAGCTCTGTAAAATATTAAGTAGACCAGACATGGTTCACAAAAACTGGCCATAATCAGTGTGGCTTCAGCATACTTGAAGATTCCCTGTCTGCACTTTTGTCCCTTTCAGGAATGTCCCATAAACCAGAGGCAAATAGCTCATGCTCCTGTCTATGTTATGGACGCATAACGCCTGCAATTCCAATCAGCAGATTCTACAACATCTTTAATGATTCAAAGACAATGACAGAGATTTTCATGGGTTTAAAAAAGAAAATGAGGCAAACAGAGAAGGGATAGGAAAACCTTGTGTTTGTTCTGAAATATTTTTGAAAGTTTCACATGATTCCAAGCTCTTAGTGCCCTTTTACAATTGCATTAATCAATAAACTAATTATTTGCACAACAATTGATTTATTTAATTAAGACACCATAAATAATACATTTGTATTAATTTATAGTTTTTCCTTAGGTGCCACATGTGCTGTTGAGATGGGTTTTATTTTTTCTGTGCCTGATGTAGAATAAACACAGAGGTGCACAGATTTATACACATTCCTCTTAGAGAAGCAGGTTAAATTCATGGGAAGAAAATGTTCCTCAACCTCTTCCTGTCTCAGGGTGCTGCCTCCTCTACTATATCAATGGAAACATTATTCCCTATGCAAGATGAAATTGGTTTATGAATTCTCATGGAAGAATTATTCCCAGATAGACTCCATGATGTTTTTGGTAGTAAGAATAAGAAGATAAGAAGAGGATGCAGCCAGGGGTGAGGGTGGTGTTGCACACACATAATCCCAGTGGCTCAGGATGCTGGGGCAGGAAGACACCAAGTTCTTGGTCAGTCCCAGCAGGCCCTAAGAAACTTAGTGAGACCCCCATCTCTAAATAAAAAACCAAAAAGCACTGGGGATGTGGCTCACTGGTACAATCCCTGGTGTCAGAATAAAAAAAAAATTTAAAAGAGGAGGCAAACAATAATGATGTATTTTTTAAATTGGGACAACAAATATAAGTGCTTAATAGTAAATTCATGATGGATCATTTGTTGGAAACTGAACATCAATCCTCCATCCACATATTATGTGGAAATTCTTACCTGTGAGCTATGGAGAGAGGCATAAAAATTTAGACAGGATTGTTGTAATAATAAATGAAAATTAAGCATAAATTACCCTCAGGTAATGCTGTACACAGCTAAAGCAATTTGATTAAATATGCATACGTAGACTGGAAATCACATGTCAATATAAACCAGTGCATTACAGGGCCAATCAGGGTTTGTACTGTAGGATATTTATATGAGCTTCAAGGACTTTTTAGGTAAATGTTTTAAGATACTGTTTATGGATACATAAGTCCATACTGACACGGGAATTCTGAAAGGAAGTTTAGCCACCACATTCATGTCAATATTTGCCTAGGCGGATCAGGTGTGCAGGAGAGTGGAGTCATGCAGTGAGAGTAAAAACACAAAGGTATTGGGTAATAATTCCTATCTTAATAAAATACTGATTATGAAGCAAATATTACTGAGTGCATTTTCAAATTAGTTTTCAGATTTATTGACAGTAATAACTAGTAACATCAGTGCATCATTTCTAAATGCCAGGAAATATTCTATGCCACTGCTTCTCAACCTTGGTATAACAAAAGAAATCCACCAGAAGTTCACTTGCAGGTTGCAAACAATCTGGGTTTTCTTTGAGGCCAGAGTATCTGGGTGGTTTGAAATATCCACAGGTCAACATATTGTTAAGTATTTCAGTATATGTGATGCACAATTTAAGAGATTTTTAATATTAAAAAATCACGTAAAGTAGGCCATTATTGTCCCCAGATTATAGATGACAAAGCTCAAGTGCTTTTTCACATTGTTCCCTGAAATTTCTCCTTTGCATTGTTTCCTGATTAAATCATTAGTCAGCAAGAGCTGACAAAACAATGAGCCCAAGTTTCCTTCAGGGAGCTGATGTAAGAAAATGCAACCCTTGTATCAGAAAAGATTGATTTAAAATCCATTAACTATCTGGATGCTGTGGAGCATGCCTCTAATCTTAGTGATTTAGTAGGTTGAGGCAGGAGAATGACAAATTTGAAGCAGCCTCAAGAATTTAGTGAGTCCCTGAGCAACTGAATGCGACTCTGTGAAAAAATAAAAAATAAAAAAAGGGGCTGGGGATATGGCTCCATGTCCAATTGCCCCTTGTTTCAATACCTGGGACCAAAATCATAAACATGTCAACAACAACAACAACAAAAAAAACGAAACTGTACCTAAGAAGGCTGGGACTCAAATTGGGACTTTCCCTGGTTCAAAAGTCCTCAGCTATAAATAAAAGCCTTTATATTCAGAAAAACAATGAAACAATATTACTAGATATTATAAAAAGGAAAAAAAAATTTAAAAACAAACAACTGTCTTCCATACCAGATAGTGTACTGAGGTTGAATGGATTTGGTAGAAGTAAACCTGGCTAAAATTTAGGATATTCAAAATTGTCTCTCAAGGTTCCATTGTTTTTAATTATTAACAGGTGAGGTGTACACTAATGTCACATTTGTGGTCATTGATGTTACATAGCCTAAGCTTTTCAATAAATCATATATTTCCATATTTGAAGAGCACCAAAGTCAAGGTTAGAAGGCATATATTAAAATTCTTTTGAAAGCATGATAAACATACAAAGTCAAGGAAAATTGTACTGTGCTCCTAGAATAATGTGCACTAGACTGCTTCTCCACTTCCTTTAATTAGAATGATTTATTTTTTTCTTAAAGGGTAAGAAATATTTCTTAGCCTCTATTTTGTTTTTCTTAAGCGAATGGGTTGTTTGGCTGGGGGTGTAGCTCAGTGGGAGAGAGCTTGCCTAGCCTGTGTGAGGCACTGTGTTCGATCCTTAGCACCACATAAAAATAAATAAATAAAATAAAGGTTTATGTAAAAAAGGATGGACTGTAATTCACTGTGATCATGGATTTGATTCCTCCATATTCTTTGTCTTATAACATTGTTCAGTTAAGGGCCTCTGAAGTAGGTGTGTACATAAAGAGATGAATAGCAAATAAAAATACAAATTCAAAGACTTTTGGGTTTGCTAAAAGTGAGCAATACAGCTGAATATTTATGATACTGAAATGTGAATAATTTACTTGTGAATATTTTAATTCAAAAATATGCAGAGTGATGACTGCCTTTCTTTCTTTCTTTTTTTTTTTTTTTTTCATTTTACCAACGTTCTTTTCTTTGGCAAAAGTTGTCCAAGCAATGTGGACCTACAAAATTTAACAGAAGTCTCAGAATTCCATCTCCTGGGACTCTCTGAGGATCCAGAACTGCAGCCCATCCTCTTTGGACTGTTCCTGTGCATGTACCTGGTCACAGTGCTTGGGAACCTGCTCATCGTCCTGGCTGTCAGCTCTGACTCCCACCTCCACACCCCCATGTACTTCTTTCTCTTTATTCTTTCTTTGTCTGACATTGGTTTTATCTCCACCACAGTTCCAAAGATGATTGTGGACATTCTAACTCATAGCAGAGTTATCTCCTATGGAGGCTGCCTGACACAGATGTCTGCTTATTTTACTTTTGGATGTATGGATGATCTGCTTCTTGGTGTGATGGCCTATGACCGGTATGTGGCCATCTGTCACCCCCTGCATTACTTTGTCATCATGAAACCTCGCTTCTGTAGCTCCTTAGTATTGCTGTCTATTTTAGCTAGCCTTTTGGAAGCCCTTCTGCATATTGTGATTGTGTTACAACTTACCTGCTTCAAGGATGTAGATATTTTCAACTTCTTCTGTGACCCTTCTCAGCTTCTCAACCTTTCCTCGTATGACACCTTTGCCAGCAACATAGTCATGTATTTGGGAGCTGCTGTCTTTGGATTTTTTCCAATCTCAGGAATTCTTTTCTCTTATTATAAGATTGTTTCCTCCATTCTGAGGATCCCGTCACCAGGTGGGAAGTACAAAGCCTTCTCCACCTGTGGGTCTCACCTGGCAGTTGTTTGCTTATATTTTGGAACAGGCAGTGGAGCATATCTGGGTACATCAGTGTCATCTTCTCCCAGTAAGAGTGCAGTGGCCTCGGTGGTGTACATGGTGGTTGCCCCTATGTTGAACCCCTTCATCTACAGCCTGAGGAACCGAGACATTAAAAGCACTCTGCTTAGGCTCCACAGCAGGACAATCTAGTCTCAGAATTTATTGCCTCCATTTGGAATGGAGACTGGAAAAGGCAGCAAAACTAATCATCAAGGTTGGTAAACCCTGCCTCCTTGGTCACACTTCTTGTATAGGGCAATGGATCATATTTCTCAGCAGATTTTATAATAGAATGATTATTGCCAGGTTGCAGGGAAAATTTGGAAATTTTAAACTAGGTACAATGTTTCCATCGAAGAAGATGAAGTTTCTAAAGATGAATGATAATGATGGTAGCAAAATAACATGAATTCAATTGATGCCACTGAGTTTTACACCCAAGAGGTTTCAAGATGGGAATTTTTGCTATGTTTATTTCACCAGAACAAACAATGGGGAAAAAGCTGATGGATATTTATTAAAAAACAAAATCAAGGAAGAAACTGACATGAATGATGTGAATAGTACACAGGAGCTTCCTGAATAGAGGGGAGTAGGAAAACCTTTGTGAATCTTCATATTCTCTTCTTCCTCCATAATATTAGGCAGTCCTTAGAGTTTGTGATAACATGGTCCAAATTTGATTAATCATGACCTGTGTGCAGTGAGCCTCCAAAGTCATAAAATAGTCAATATTCATCTTGTGCCTCAGGCCTTAATTGGTGGCTGCAGTCTATCAGCTCCAAACCTGGTTTCTTCTTCCACATTTTTCTATGTTGGGAAGCTTCTATCTGACACTATTCACATCAGTTCTGAGGACAGAGCATGGATCCTGCACCCTCAGATGGAGAATCCATGACCATAGAAGAGTGTGCTACAAAGCGCCACCAATGCACTTCATAACACCTAGCACATCTTACCTATGAGGGTCCTGATAGCCTCACCGCCTTGACAATAGTTTGTCTCTTCTATTTCATGAAAGTTATAGCCTCCCATGGGGTATGAGTTGGCTGGGGTGCTTTTAATTTGCATTTCCCTATGACTTATGGAGCATCTTTTCATGTGCTGTAGGCAGTGTATAAATCTGTGAAGGAATGTCTTCTAAATTGACACTTATTTGGCAACTGGATTCATTGAACTTTTCTTTCTTTTTTTTTTTTTAATTTTATTTTGTTTTAGTTGTAGGTGGACACAATACCTTATTTTATTTATTTTTTATGTGGTATGAGGATCAAACCCAGTGCCTTAGGTATGCCAGGTGAGCCCTCTACCACTAAGCCACTAATTTGCATTCCCACTAAGAGCATTTAATAATGCCTTCTCCAAATCATCACCTACACTTGCCATTTATTTTTTAAATATTTTTATTTGTTCTAATTTTTCATATATGACTGTAGAATGCATTCACCTTTTGATAGATCATATATAAATGGAGTATAATTTGTCATGTTTCTGATTATACATCATTTGCTTTTTTGATGACTCTCATTTCAATGGGTGTGAAGTGATATTGTGATTTATTGTTGCATTCCCCTGATGGTTAGTGATGCTGAAAATTAATTTTTTCACAGACTTCATTCATGTTCATTTGTATGTTGTGTTTGAAATATATGAATTCAGATTCTATGTACTTTTTTCCTTAAATTAAATTTATTTTAGTGACATATGAGAACATAAAGATTGTACATGTTAATAGTGTAATGTTGTATTTCAATATGTATAATTACATATATTTTAGGTGAAGAATAACTTTTAAAATTCTTATTGTTGCATAATAATTATGTATACATTGACATATAGTTATACATTATTATCCATCAATAAACATTACACATCATTGTGACATGTTCATAATTGCACATAATATAATAATGATTGAGTTAATTCCTCAGTACCTCCCTTCACCCTTCCTTCCTCCATCTTTCAGATACATATCCTGGACCCTAATGGTATCCCTTCTATTTTCATGCTAGAGAGAAAAAATGAATAATAACTTTTAAGTCAGTTTAAGCACATCTGTCTGTTTAAGGGTTTGCCATTTCTTTATACTGAAGACTTTCACAATCCTTTCTTCTGGCTCTTAGAAGTTTACACTAGACTCTTGTTATCTACAGGCTCTCTCCTTTGCAACAGCACCCCAGAATTCTGGAGCCTACCTGTTATGGGGCGCAACTTAAGAACAGACCAATCACCACTGAGAAGTCCAAATTTGAGAGTCTTTATTAAGCTGGCCCACTGACTGTCTCACACAATGCCCAAAAAAATGGCTATTGGGAGAACAGCCCCGAACATAGGGTTGTAGTGGTTCTTATACCAAAAATCACATCAATCAGAAGTGTCTGTTGCTATGATTCAAAATTACAAACTAACATCATGAGATCATCGACAGAGGGGGAAGTGGGTCAAATTGACCCTTACCTAAGTAGAAACTAAAGAATGGTTGCTACAAACTAACATCATGAGATCATCGACAGAGGGGGAAAGTGGGTCAAAATGTCCCTTACCTAGGTACAAACTAAAGAATGGTTGCTAACATCCACACAATTACCATTTACATGGTACATTGGTTAAGAGCAATAGAGGTCAAAGGAGAGCAATTTTCACTACATAGGAGTTGCCATTGTATATTATTAAACATGTCATGCTAAGTAACTGATGATGGGCACAGAGGTGGGATGTTCCCATGGGAGAAAATTATTTCTTACATAACATGGAATCTCAGAGCAAAATGAAGTCTGTTTAGTCATTTCCCTTAGAGTCTGGCCTATAACATTCTCATGGAGCCAGATCTGTCAGCTCGTAACACTACCCAGCTGTTACCTAATGTCCATTGATAATCTCTTCCCCATTCCTGCCTCCTGCCTACCTTGCCCAGTCTCTGGTCACCCCCCTTTGACTCCCAGTGTCTATGGGATCACCTTTTTTAGATCCCACCTATGGGTAAGACCATGTGATACTTGTCATTCTGAGCTGGCTTATTTCATTTAATGCACCACAGGGTTTCATCCTTGATGATGGCTAGAGAGTGTTCTCTGACGAGCATGCGCCCTGTTTTCTTAATCTTCTCACCTGGACAGAAAGTTTGTTTGTTTCCTCCTCTTTTGGCTGCAATGTTCATGGGAGCGAACATGTTTCTTTACAATTCCGTTTTCATTTCCTTTCAATATACACCCAGGAGTGGCATTACTGGATCTTGTCTTAGGAAGGATGGTCAAGAAAATCTATTGAGCATGAAATGTGGATACTCAAACCTTCCCTGGTGCTAGAGTTCTCAGCTGTAAATAAAGGAAATATAACAGAAAAACAATGAAGCACTATGAGCAGCAGCCTGTTATAGAATACTGCATAAAGAAGCAAAAAACAAAGACTTCTTTTTGCAACAGATGTTTAATTATCGTGTCTTCACAACAGATGTTTAATTGAGTTGTATTGGGTGGATACAAATTAATCTTTATGAAATAAAATTTTCTAAAGTGCTGCTAGCATGTCTTCACTTTTTTAAACTTTGACATGTGCAGTGCACACTGTCAGGCTTGTGGACAGTGATGTCATTCATCAAGTGCACATATATATATACATATATATGTATATTTTTGGCACTTGGGATTGAACTCAGGGGCACTGAACCACTGATACACATCCCCTGCCTTGCTTTTATTTCATCTAGACACCAGGTCTCACTCGGTTGCTTAGCACCTCAACATTCCTGAGGCTGGCTTTCAACTCAGGATCCTCCTGCCTCAGCCTCCTGAGATGCTGGGATTACAGGTGTGCACCACTATGCTCAGCTTCATCACTCACATTAACCTAACCATATTTGTCAAAATTGAAATACACCAGGGCTGTGGAGGTGGTTCAGTTGGTAGAGTGCTTGCCTCTCAAGTGTAAGTCCCTGGGTTCAACCCCAGCACAGTCAAAAAAAAAAAAAAAAAAAAAAAAAATCAAAATCCACCAAAGCCAAGGTTGGTGGATTCAGTGACTCTGAAGAAAAGAAGTATTTGACTAAAAATTACATTCATGAAGAAGAGAAATGATTCACACCAAATAATGATGGAAATCATAGAATGTAATGGGCACGAAGCAATACTTTCTGCTTATGAGTCAACATAACTAGTGTTCAAATAATACAGTGCAATTACAAATATTCTATGTCAAAAGAATATATTTCATTGCCTTGAAATAAAAGAAACCAAATATACTGACTTAATTTCTTTTAATCAGAACGTTTTTTCTTTCTTTTTTATTTATTTTAATTAAAAATCATAAATTTACATAGGGCAATGTTGTTTGATTCATTCTGTTATTTTTCCCATTCCCCCCCACCCATTCCAACCCTCTTTTCCCTCTATACAGTCTTTCCTTCCTCCATTCTTACCACCCTCCTTATCCCTAACCCTAAACCTAACACTAACCCTAACACTAACCCCTCCTACACCCCTTTATATGTCCTCATCTGCTTATCAGCGAGATCATTCGTCTTTTAGTTTTTTGAGATTGGCTTATCTCACTTAGCATGATATCCTCCAATTTCATCCATTTGCCTGCAAATGCCATAATTTTGTCATTCTTCATGGCACAGTAATATTCCACTGTATATATATGCCACAGTTTCTTTATCCATTCATCAACTGAAGGGCATCTAGGTTGGTTCCACAATCTGGCTATAGTGAATTGAGCAGCTATGAACATTGATGTGGCTGTAACTCTGTAGTATGCTGATTTTAACTCGTTTGGGTATAGGCCAAGGAGTGGGATAGCTGGGTCAAATGGTGGTTCCATTCCAAGCTTTCTGAGGAATCTCCATACTGCTTTCCAGAGTGGCTGCACTAATTTGCAACCCCACCAGCACTGTATGAGTGTACCTTTTTCCCCACATCCTCTCCAACACCTATTGTTGCTTGTGTTCTTGATAATCGCCATTCTAATAGGGGTGAGATGTAATCTTAGTGTAGTTTTGATTTGCATTTCTCTTATTACTAGAGATGTTGAACATTTTGTCATATATCTGTTGATTGCTTGTACATCTTCTTCTGTGAAGTGTCTGTTCATTTCCTTAGCCCATTTGTTGATTGGATTATTTGTATTCTTGGTGTAGAGTTTTTTGAGTTCTTTACAGATTCTGGAAATTAGCGCTCTATCTGAAGTATGAGTGGCAAAGATATTCTCCCACTCTGTAGGCTCTCTCTTCACATTACTGATAGTTTCCTTTGCTGAGAGAAAGCTTTTTAGTTTGAATCTATCCCAGTGGTTGATTCTAGCTTTTATTTCTTGTGCTATGGGAGTCCTGTTAAAGAAGTCTGATCCTAATCCAACAAGTTGAAGGTTTGGACCTACTTTTTCTTCTATAATCTGTAGGGTCTCTGGTCTGATTCTGAGGTCCTTGATCCATTTTGAGTTGAGTTTTGTGCAGGGTGAGAGATAGGAATTTAGTTTCATTCTGTTCTATATGGATTTCCAGTTTTCCCAGCACCATTTGTTGAAGAGGGTATCTTTCCTCCATTGCATATTTTTCAAAACTTTGTCTAGTATGAGAAAATTGTATTTCTTTGGGTTTGTGTCCATGTCCTCTATTCTGTATCATTGATCTACCTTTCTATTTTGGTACAGATACCATGCCGTTTTTGTTACTCTTGCTTTGTAATAGAGTTGAAGATCTGGTATTGCGATACCCCCTGCTTCGCTCTTTCTACTGAGGATTGTTTTAGCTATTCTGGGTTTCTTATTCTTCCAGATGAATTCCATAATTGCTTGCTCTATTTCTGTAAGGTACACCATTGGGATTTTAATTGGAATTGCATTGAATCTGTATAGCACTTTAGGTATTATGGCCGTTTTGACAATAGTAATTCTGCCTATCCAAGAACATGGGAGATCTTTCCATCTTCTAAGGTTTTCTTTAATTTCTTTCTTTAGTGTTCTGTAGTTCTCATTGTAGAGGTCTTTCACCTCTTTTGTGAGATTGATTCCCAAGTATTTTATTTTTTTTTATGCTATTGTGAATGGGGTAGTTTTCCTAATTTCTCTTTCTGAAGATTCATCACTTATGTATAAAAATGCATTGGATTTATGAGCATTGATCTTGTAACCTGCTACTTTACTGAATTCACTTATGAGATCTAAGAGTTTTCTGGTGGAATTTCCAGGTTCCTTTAAATATATAATCATGTCATCAGCGAACAGGGATAGTTTGAGTTCCTCTTTTCCAATTCGTATCCCTTTAATTTCTTTGGTTTGTCTAATTGCTCTGGCTAGAGTCTCAAGAATGATATAGAATAGAAGTGGTGAAAGAGGGCATCCCTGCCTTGTTCCAGTTTTTAGGGGAAATGCTTTCAGTTTTTCACCATTTAGAATATTGGCCATGGGCTTAGCGTCGATGGCCTTTACAATGTTAAGGAATGTTCCCACTACCCCAATTTTCTCTAGTGTTTTGAGCATGAAGGGATGCTGTATTTTACCGAATGCTTTTTCTGCATCTATTCAAATAATCATGTGATTCTAAACTTTTAGTCTGTTGATATGGTGAATGCCATTTATTGATTTCCAGATGTTGAACCAACCTTGCATCCCTGGGATAAAACCCACTTGATCATGGTGCACTATCTTTTTAATATATTTTTGTATGCATTTTGCTAAAATTTTGTTGAGAATTTTTGCATCGATGTTCATTAAGGATATTGGTCTGAAATTTTCTTTTCTTGATGTGTCTCTGTCTGGTTTAGGTATCAGGGTGGTATTAGCTTCATAGAATGAGTTTGGGAGGGTTCCTCTTCTATTTTATGGAATACTTTGAGAAGTATTGGAATGAGCTCTTCTTTAAAGGTTTTGTAGAACTCGGCTGAGAACCCATCTGGTCCTGGACTTTTCTTTGTTGGTAGGCTTTTGATGACCTCCTCTATTTTATTGCTTGAAATTGATTTTTTTAAGTTTGTATGTCCTCCTCGTTCAGTTTAGGTATTTCATATGTCTCTAGAAACTTGTTGATGTCTTTGAGGTTTTCTGTTTTGTTGGAGTACAGATTTTCAAAATAGCTTCTAATTATGTTTTGTATTTCACTCGTGTCTGTTGTGATATTTTCTTGTTCATTCCAAATTTTAGTAATTTGAGTTTTCTCCCTCTTTCTATTTGTTAGTGTGGCTAAGAGTTCTATCAATTTTGTTTATTTATTCAAAGAACCAACTATTTATTTTGTTAATTTTTCCGAGTGTTTCTTTTGTTTCAATTTCATTGATTTCGGCTCTGAGTTTAACTATTTCCTGTCTTCTACTATTTTTGGTGTTGGTCTGCTCTTCTTTTTCTAGGGCTTTGAGCTGTAGTGTTAAGTGGTTTATTTGTTGATTTCTACTTCTTTTGTTGAATGCACTCCATGAAATAAATCTTCCTCTAAGTACTGCTTTCATAGTGTCCCAGAGATTTTCATATGATGTGTCTTTGTTCTCGTTTACTTCTAAGAATGTTTTTTTATTTCCCTCCTGTTGTCTTCTGTTATCCATTCGTCATATAATAGTGTATTATTTAATCTCCAGGTATTGGAGAAGTTTCTGTTTTATATTCTTTCATTTATTTGTAATTTCAATCCATTATGATCTGATAGAGTACAAGGTAGTATCTCTATCTTCTTGTATTTGCTAACAGTAGCTTTGTGGCATAAGACATGGTCTATTTTAGAGAAGGATCCATGTGCTGCTGAGAAGAAGGTGTATTCGTTCTTTGTTGAATGGTATATTCTATAAATGTCTGTTAAGTCTAAATTGTTGATTGTTTTATTGAGATCTATGGTTTCTCTATTCAATTTTTTGTTTGGAGGATCTATCCAGTGGTGAGAGAGGTGTGTTAAAATCATCTCGTATTATTGTGTTGTGGTCTATTTGATTTCTGGAATTGAGAAGGATTTGTTTGACGTACATGGATGAGCCAGTGTTCAGGGCATAGATATTTATGATTGTTATGTCTTGCTGATTGATGCTTCCCTTAAGTAGTATGTAATGTCCTTCTTTATTCCTTCTGACTAGTTTTGGCTTGAAGTCCACATTATCTGAAATGAGGATGGATACTCTAGCTTATTTGCTGTGTCCGTGTTCATGGTATGTTTTTTCCCATCCTTTCACCTTTAGTCTATGGGTATCTCTTTCTATGAGATGAGTCTCTTGCAGGCAGCATATTGTTGGATTTTTCTTTTTAATCCAAACTGCCAGTCTATGTCTTTTGATTGATGAGTTCAGGCCATTAACATTCACAGGTGTTATTGTGATATGATTTCTATTCCCAGTCGTTTGACTCATTTTTGTTTTTTGACATGATTTGGTTTCTCCTTTATTTGGCTATTCCTTTAGGCTCGTTTCTCCTGTTGCTGATTTGCATCGTTGTTTTTCATCTCTTCCTCATGGAATATTTTGCTGAGAATGTTCTGCAATGCCGGCTTTCTTTTTGTAAATTCCTTTATCTTTTGTTTATCATGGAAGGATCTTATTTCATCGTCAAATCTGAAAGTAAGTTCTGCTGGGTATAAGATTCTTGGTTGGCATCCACTTTATTTTCAGGGTTTGGTAAATGTTGTTCCAGGCCCTTCTAGGTTTTAGGGTCTGGATTGAAAAATCTGCTGATATTCTTCTTGGTTTCCCCCTGAATGTAATTTGATTCTTTTCGCTCGCAGCCTTTAAAATTCTGTCTTTATTTTATATGTTAGGTATTTTCATTATAATGTGCCTTGGTGTGGGTCTATTGTAATTTTGTGTATTTGGAGTCCTATAAGTCTCTTGAACTTGATTTTCCATTTCATTCTTCAGATTTGGGACATTTTCTGATATTATTTCATTGAATAGATTGTTCATTCCTTTGGTTTGTTTCTCTAAGCCTTCCTCAATCCCAATAATTCTTAAATTTGGCCTTTTCATGATATCCCATAGTTCTTGTAGATTCTGTTCATGATTTCTTACCATCTTTTCTGTTTGGTCCACTTTGTTTTCAAGATTAAATATTTTGTCTTCAATGTCTGAGGTTCTGGCTTCCAGGTGTTCTATCCTATTGGTTATGCTTTCTATGGAGTTTTTAACTTGGTTTATTGTTTCCTTCATTTCAAGGATTTCTGTTTGGTTTTTCTTCAATATCTCTAACTCTTTATTGAAATGATCTCTTGCTTCCCGTATTTGCCCCTTTAACTGTTGATTGGTGCGATCATTTAATGCCTACATTTGCTCTTTCATCTCTTCCTTCAATGCCTGCAGTTGCTCTTTCATCTCCTCCTTTGCTTCCCTGATTGTTTTAATTATGGACATTCTGAACTCCCTTTCTGACATTTCTTCCGCTGTGCTGTCATTGGGTTTTATTGATATAGTATCTAGGTTTGTTTGGGACATTTTCTTGCTTTGTTTTGTCATATTGGTCAGATGTCAGTGGGACTTTGTGATATTTTAGAATTCTTCTATTGGCTTATAGTGTCCCTGTAGATTTCCAGTGTATCACCTTCCTGCCTTCAGTAGTCTGAAATCTTGGGGTAACTTGATAATGCAGTGCTTCCAAGGAAAGCTGCCCCTAGACCTCTACTGGTTCCAGGACTTGTGGCTGGCTCTGTGTGGAAAGGCTCTCACTGGGCGGTCTGCTCTGAGAAGCTAGCCTGGAAAGGCACTTCCCACCGGAGGGGGCCGGGCTGCGGGCTGGTTGAGGAAGTCCCTGGCAGCCCTGTCCTGGTCCCTGAAGCAACCTGTGGGCAGGAACTCGCCGCCCTGGTTCAGGGACTTGAAGCTTGATTCTGTGCAGAAAGGCTCTCACCAGGGGGGCTTGCAACAAGATGCTGGAAAATCTGGCCCTGTGGGAGAAGCCCACTGCCAGAGTGGGCAGGGCGCCTGGGGAGGACTCTTGCTTTTCTGCCTTACTCTAATAAGCCACCCAATCTGGGCCTGCCGCCGGGCAGTGCTTCACCGCTTCAGCGGGTGGGGTAGACTCACCCCGAGGCTATATTTTAGTCCGAGTCTCTCAATGCCTCCCCTTCTTGAATCCTGGGTTCTGGAGTGACTGGAGATGCAGTCACCCTCTAGTCTGCCATCTTGGATCGCCCCATGGAAAAAGCCTGTGGCCGGGGGGGGGGGGGGGGGGGGGGGGGGGGGGGGGGGGGGGCCGGGGGCAGGTCCGCCTGGAGAGGTCTCTGGCTGCCATGCCCTGGTCCCAGAGGCTGCTTGCAGGCCGGAGTTCACCGCTGGCTTGTGGACTTGTGGCTGGACTGTGTGGAAAGGCTATCACTCGGCGGTCGGCTCCGAGAAGCTAGCCTGGATAGGCGCTTCCCGCCGGAGGGGGCCCGGCGGTGGGCTGCTTGGGGGAAATCCCTGGCTGCCCTGTCCTGGTCCCTGAAGCAACCTGCGGGCAGGAACTCGCCTCCCTGGTTCAGGGAACTGAAGCTTAGTTCTGTGCAGAAGGGCTCTCACTGGGGGGCCTGCTCCGAGATGCTGGAGAATTTGGCCCTGTGGACGTTTTTTCTTAAAATAGGAAACATATCTTCAATTGTCCACTTATCTTAAATGAGTAGGCTATATTTTACTGTGAATATGGACTTGTTGAGTGTCTGTAAGTTACATAAATTCAGTTGCAAGTGAATGACAGAGAAGCCAATAATGAAAGAGTTTCAGAAATATCTAGATGGTCAAAAATGAGAGATATTAGTAAAGGTATATGGATTTCAAGTATGAATGCTTGTGAATTCTTGAGTTCAAAATATATAAACAATGTTGAATGCTTGATTGTTTCATTTTTGCAATTCTCTTTTCTTTGCAAAAGGTGTGCAAGCAATATATAACTACAAAACCTAGCATGTGTCTCAGAATTCCATCTCCTGGGACTCTCAGAGGATATAGAGGGGCAGTGTGTCCCCTCTGGAGAATTTTTGTTCATGTACCTGGTCATTCTTCTTGGGAATCAGCTCCTCATCCTGGCGGTCAACTATGACTCCCACCTCCAAACCCCCATGTATTAATTTCTCTCCAACCTGTCCTTGGCTGATGTTAGTGTCATCTCCACTACGGTTCAGGATGATTGTGGACATCCAATATTACATCACAGACATCTCCTTGGCAGGCCGCCTGACACAGATCTCTCTCTCTCTCTTTCAGTACCAGGGATTGAAACCCAGGCATGTTTAACCATTGAGCTACATACCCAGGCCACATTTATATTTTTTAGACACAGGGTCCTGCTGAGTTACTCAGGGCCTCACTAAGCTGCTCAGGCTGGTTCTGCACTCCCAATCCTCCTTCCTCAGACTCCTGAGTCACTGCACTGCAAGCACGAGGCAGGATGTCTTTCTCTCTCTCTCTCTCTCTCTCTCTCTCTCTCTCTCTCTCTCTCTCCCTCTCTTTGTCTCTCTCTCTCTCTCTGTCTTTTTTTTTTTTTAATTAGAGAAGATTTGCATCTGATCGTGGTGAACTATGACCAGATGCCTCCATCTGTTACCCCCAATTACCCAGTCATCAGGAACCCTCACTCTATGGTTTCCTAATTTTTATGTACAATTTAGTTAGCCTCCTGGGTCTCTTGCTGCACAATTGGCAGGCTTTACAACTTATCTCCTTCCTGGCTATGGAAATTTCTAGATTCTTCTGTTTCTCAAGTTAAGTTGTCCTGTTTTGTCAACATCACCAGACACTAGTCATGTATTTTGTTGGTGGTGCAATTGTTTTAGTTGTTGGGTGTTTTTATTTTGTTGTTGTTCTTGGTTTTTTTTTTTTTTTTTAAGAATTTTTTTCTCTTATTATAGAGTCATTCAAGTAATCTGAGACTCCCACTATCAGGTGAGATGAATAAGGTCTTATCTACCTGTGGATCTCAGTTGTCTATTGTCTGCTTATTTTATTGAACAAGTCTTGAAATGTATCTAGTTCAGCTGCATCACATTCTCCCAGAAAAAATTTGGTGGCTTCAGTGATGAATCCCTTCACCTTAATTCCAAGGAACTGGGACATAAAACATGCCTGAGGAGGCATCACAGCAGAACAGTTCAATCTCAGGCTGTGTGACTTCCATTTCTAATGTAATGTAGGACATTAAAGTAGAAACTGAACATCTAGAATTATAAATCCTGCTTCCTTGGTCACATTGCTTTTTTAATATAAAGACCTTAATTTCCCTCAGTGGTGGTATCTAAGGTTAGGTTGGGAGAAATAGAACGTTTTTTAAATGCATACCCAACTTGGATTGAACAGATGAAAAATTTGTGAAGATGGTTGTTAGTGATGGTTGTATGATTATGTAAATGTAACTAATGTCATCAACTATGAACTTAACAATGGTTAAAAAGGTAACCATTGTTTTGCTTTTATATTTTACCAAACGAAAGTGGAAGTAAGAGAAAATGAAAAAAACCTAAATAAACTATATGAAGAGTGCACAGGATCTCTCTCCTGAGTATACGAAGAGCAGAGGAAGTTTTGGTAGACATTAATATTCTCTTCTTCTCTCTCTACTAAGATTAGGAAGTCCCTAGAGATTATGAAAGCATGGACCAATTTGACTAATTGTTAGGTCTATGCACAGAGCCTCCAAGGTCATTTGATAGTAAATAATGAGCCAGTGACTCCAGCCATTCAGTGTGTGCCAAGTCCAGTGGGCTCCATGCCTGTGTCTCCTCTCAATTGCTGTCTGCATGTGGAAGCTCCTACCTTACACTGTACTCATCCGAATCCTGAGGAAAGGCTGAGGTATCACTGGGCTGCAAGCAGAGACGGGTATTGGATTTGCAGTTCTTCATCACAACCTAGCAGAGAAGCAGCATGACCCTGTAAGTGCTGAGGGAGGGGATGGGTGGTAGAAGGACAATGGGAAGCATTGTGCCTCATCAAGTGGACATCATGATGATTTGTGCAGCCAGATGGTGTGATACCAATGCTCAAATTTTTAACTGTAAGATCTATGGAATTTGTGTTCTTGGTTTTAGTGGGGTGTTTCCCATGAATCTTATTCAACATTGTGCTTTCTTTCCACACTGGTTCGGCTTCCAAGAGACATCTCACCATTGAGAGCAGTAAAGATTCTCTCTGAACTCCAAAATGCATGAGAAAGTGATGATAATGAGAAGGAAGTGACAGCAATCCCCATATCTTGGATCATTATGAGGGCTTCCTTAATGTGCAGCTTGGAGCTTTGTGGTCTATATGT
Organism: Sciurus vulgaris; assembly: GCF_902686455.1. Taxonomy (NCBI): domain Eukaryota; kingdom Metazoa; phylum Chordata; class Mammalia; order Rodentia; family Sciuridae; genus Sciurus; species Sciurus vulgaris. Next base: position 8,247,893 of record NC_136477.1, read on the forward strand.
CTTATTTTACTTCATCTATATGATCTCCCTGAATGTATAGGTTATTATAGTCCAAGAAAGGGAAAGAGCACAGCATTTTGTGTACCTTGTGCCAACTCGTTAGGAAGCAAAGTGTAACGCCTGGTTTAACTGGGCTGGCTAAGTATGGACACAGGGAATTTTGGTAGGAGAATCCTGAAAGGTTGTCCCCTTGGCCATACAACTAAGCACTTTGCTCTACAGTCTCTCTGTGAATACTTTTTGCTCACTGTGTTCTTCTCTTTGGGGGCTTCAGGTAGACCCCAGGGCAGAGCAGTGGTTTTCACCTCCACATCAATGATAGAAAGAGTGGCTAAGATTGCATGCTCAGGAGAGAGAAAGCAGGCATAGACCAGATATGGTTCACTAAACTGGCCATAATCAGTGTGGCTTCAGCATACTTGAAGATTCCCTGTCTGCACTTTTGTCCCTTTCAGGAATGTCCCATAAACCAGAGGCAAATAGCTCATGCTCCTGTCTATGTTATGGACGCATAACGCCTGCAATTCCAATCAGCAGATTCTACAACATCTTTAATGATTCAAAGACAATGGCAGAGATTTTCATGGGTTCCAAAAAGGAAATGAGGCAGACAGAGAAGGGACAGGCAAACCTTGTGTTTGTGCTGAAATATTTTTAAAGTTTCACATGATTCCAGGCTCTTGGTGCCCTTTACATTTGCATTAATCAGTAAACCTACTATTTGCACAACAATTGAATTATTTAATTTAAGACACCATAAACAACACATTTGTATTAATTTCTAGTCTTCCCTTAGGTGCCACATGTGCTATTGAGTGGGGTTTTATTCTCACTGTGCCTGATGTAGAATAAACACAGAAGTGCACAGATTTATACACATTCCACTCAGAGAAGCAGGTTAAACTCATGGGAATAAAATTTTCCTTCACCTTTTCCTGTCTCAAGGTTCTGCCTCCTCTACTGTATCAATGGAAATATTATTACCTATGCAAGATGAAATTTGTTTATGACTAGTCATGGAAGAATTATTACCAGATAGCCTCCAGGGATGTTTTTGGTAGAAAGAATAAGAAGATAAGAAGAGATTGCAGCTAGGGGTGAGGGTGGTGTTGCACACACATAATCCCAGTGGCTCAGTATGCTGGGGCAGGAAGACACCAAGTTCATGGTCAGTTCCAGCAGGCCCTAAGAAACTTAGTGAGACCCCCATCTCTAAATAAAAAACCGAAAAGCACTGGGGATGTGGCTCACTGGTACAATCCCTGATGTCAGAATAAAAAAAAAAAAAATTTAAAAGAGGAGGCAGACAATAATGATGAATTTTTTAAATTGGGACAACAAATATAGGTGCTTAATAGTAAACTGATTATGGATAATTTGTTGGAAATTGAACATCAATCCTTCATCCACATATTATGTGGAAATTCTTACCTGTGAGCTATGGAGAGAGGCACAAAAATTTAGAAAGGATTGTTGTAATAATAAATGAAAATTAAGCATAAATTACCCTCAGGTAATGCTGTACACAGCTAAAGCAATTTGATTAAATATGCATACGTAGACTGGAAATCACAGGTCAATGTAAATCAGTGTATTACAGGGCCAATTAGTGTTTGTACTGTAGGATATTTATATGAACTTCAAGGACTTTTTAGGTAAATGTTTTAAAATACTGTTTATGGATACAGAAGTCCATACTGACACGGGAATTCTGAAAGGAAGTTATAGCCACCAAATTCATGTCAGTAATTGCCTAGGGGGGACAGGTGTGCAGGAGAATAGAGTCATGCAGTGAGAGTAAACACTCAAAGATACTGGGTAATAATTCCAATCAATAAAATATTGATTATGAGGCAAATATTGTGTTTGCATTTTCAAATTAGTTTTCAGATTTATTGACAGTAATAACTAGTACCATCAGTGCATCATTTCTAAGTGCCAGGAAATATTCTATCCACTGGTTCTCAACCTTGGTATAAGAAAAAATCCACCAGAAGTTCACTTGCAGGTTGCAAACAATCTGGATTTGCTTTGAGGTCAGAGTATCTGGGTAATTTGAAATATCCACAGGTAAACATACTGGTGAATATTTCAATATATTTGATGAACAATTTAAGACATTTTTAATATTTAAAAAATCATGTAAAGTAGGCCATTATTGTCCCCAGATGATAGATGACAAAACTCAGGTGCTTTTTCACATTGTTCCCTGAAATTTCTCCTTTGCATTGTTTCCTGATTAAATCATTAGTCAGCAAGAGCTGACAAAACAATGAGCCCAAGTTTCCTTCAGGGAGCTGATGTAAGAAAATGCAACCCTTGTATCAGAAAAGATTGATTTAAAATCCTTTAAGTATCTGGATGCTGTGGAGCATACCTCTAATCCTAGAGACTTGAAATGTTGAGGCAGGAGGATGGCAAATTTGAAGCCAGCCTCAGCAATTTAGTGAGTCCCTGAGCAACTGAATGTGACCCTGTGAAAAAATAAAAAATAAAAAAAGGGGCTGGGGATATGGCTCCATGTGAAAGTGCACCTTGTTTTGATACCTGGGACCAAAAAGAAAAACAAAAACAAAAACAAAACAACAAAAAAAAAAAACTGAATTGTACCTAAGAAGGATGGGACTCAAATCGGAACTTTCCCTGGTTCAAAAGTCCTCAGCTATAAATAAAGAGCCTTTATATTCAGAAAAACAATGAAACAATATTACTAGATATTACAAAAAGGGGAAAAAAATTAAAGAGCAAAGAACTGTCTTCCATTACAGATAGTTTACTGAGGTTGAATGGATTTCGTAGAGGTAAACCTGGATAAAATTTTGAATATTCAAAAGTGTTTCTTAAGGTTCCATTGCTTTTAATCATAAACAGGTGAGGTGTACACTAATGTCACATTTGTGGTCATTGATGTTACATAGCTATAGCATTTCAATAAACCATATATTTCCATATTTGAAGAGCACCAAAGCCAACGTTAGAAGGTATATGTTAAAAGTTTTTTGAAAGACAGACAATATTTCACTGAGTTCTAACATTCAAAAGGGAGAATTCAGAACACCCAAGAATGATGAAAAACTCCTTGGAACTATTTGGAGCATATTTATTTTGTGAACTTTAAACTTTTAACTTAGTATTTAGATAATGCTAGGACTGCATTATAAACACTCAAAATCAAGGAAAATTGTAATACACTCCTAGAATAATGAATAATGTACACTTGACTGCTTCTCCATTTCCTTTAATTAGAATGACTTTTTTTTTTTTTTTTTTTTTTTTGTTAAAAGGGAAGAGATATTTCTTAGCCTCTATTTTGTTTTTCTTAAAAGAATGGGCTGTTGAGTTTGTAGCTCAGTGGGAGAGAGCTTGCCTGACCCATGTGAGGCCCTGTTTTCGATCCTTAGCACCACATAAAAATAAATAAATAAAATAAGGTATATGTAAAAAAGAATGTACTGTAATTCACTGTGATCATGGATTTGATTCCTCCATATTCTTTGTCTTATAACATTGTTCAGTTGAGGGCCTTTGAAGTAGGTGTTATATAAAGAGGTGAAGAGCAAATAAAAATAAAAATTCAAAGACATTTGTGTTTGCTCAATGTGAGTAATAGTGCTGAATATTTATGATACTGAAATGTGAATAATTTACTTGTGAATATTTTAATTCAAAAGTATGCAGAGTGATGACTGCCTTTTTCTTTTCTTTTTTTTCCCACTTTTCCAACCTTCTTTTCTTTTGCAAAAGTTGTCCAAGCAACATGGACCTACACAATTTAACAGAAGTCTCAGAATTCCATCTCCTGGGACTCTCTGAGGATCCAGAACTGCAGCCCATTCTCTTTGGACTGTTCCTGTCCATGTACCTGGTCACAGTGCTTGGGAACCTGCTCATCATCCTGGCTGTCAGCTCTGACTCCCACCTCCACACCCCCATGTACTTCTTCCTCTCCACTCTGTCTTTATCTGATATTGGTTTTATCTCTACCACAGTCCCAAAGATGGTTGTGGACATTCTAACTCATAGTAGAGTCATCTCCTATGGGGGCTGTCTGACACAGATGTCTGCTTTTCTTACTTTTGGATGTATGGATGATCTGCTTCTTGGTGTGATGGCCTATGACCGGTATGTGGCCATCTGTCACCCCCTGCATTACTTTGTCATCATGAAACCTCGCTTCTGTAGCTCCTTAGTATTGCTGTCTACTTTAGCTAGCCTTTTGGAAGCCCTCCTGCATATTGTGATTGTGTTACAACTTACCTGCTTCAAGGATGTAGACATTTTCAACTTCTTCTGTGACCCTTCTCAGCTTCTCAACCTTTCCTCGTATGACACCTTTGCCAGCAACATCATTATGTATTTGGGTGCTGCTGTCTTTGGATTTTTTCCAATCTCAGGAATTCTTTTCTCTTATTATAAAATTGTTTCCTCCATTCTGAGGATCCCGTCACCAGGTGGGAAGTACAAAGCCTTCTCCACCTGTGGGTCTCACCTGGCAGTTGTTTGCTTATATTTTGGAACAGCAATTGGAGCATATCTGGGTACATCAGTGTCATCTTCTCCCAGTAAGAGTGCAGTGGCCTCGGTGATGTACATAGTGGTTGCCCCTATGTTGAACCCCTTCATCTACAGCCTGAGGAACCGATACATTAAAAGCACTCTGCTTAGGCTCCACAGCAGGACAATCTAGTCTCAGAATTTAATGCCTCAATTTGGAATAGAGGCTGGAAAAGGCAGCAAAACTAATCATCAAGGTTGATAAACCCTGCCTCCTTGGTCACACTTCTTGTATAGGGTAATGGATTTAATTTCTCATCAGATTTTATAGTAGAATTGCCAGGTTGTAGGGAGAAATGGGAAAATTTAAACTAGGTACAAAGTTTCCATTCAAAAAGATGAAGTTTCTAAAGATGAATGATACTGATGGTAATAAAATAACATGAATTTAATTGATGCCACTGAGTTTTGCACCTAAGAAGGGTCAAGATGGGAATTTTTTGCTATGTTTATTTGAGCAGAACAAACAATGGGGAAAAAAAGCTGATGGATATTTATTAAAAAAAATCAAGGAAGAAACTGAGGTGAATAATGTGAATAGTACATAGGAGTTCTTCCTGAATAGAGGGAAGTATGAAAACCTTTGTGAACCTTCATTTTCTCTTCTTCCTCCATAATATTAGGCAGTCCTTAGAGTTTGTGATAACATGGACCAAGTTGACTAATTATGACCTGTGTGCAGTGAGCCTCCAAAGTCATAAATAGTCAATATTTATCTTGTGCATCTAGCCTTCATTTGATGAGTCCAAAAAAGTGGCTCCATACCTGTTTTCTTCTTCCATAGTTTTCTACGCTGTGAAGGTTTTATCTGACACTATTCCCATCCGTTCTGAGGACAGAGCATCGATCCTGCACCCTCAGATGGAGAATCCATCACCATACCTGTAATGTACAAGCTGCTCCCCCCAACCTTTCCGGTGCAGCCATTTTCCCCGCCTCCCAACCACTTGTCAATCTGTGAATATCCTAGCTAGCTATTGGTTCATCAGTCAGCTTGCAAGTATCCTTCTCTGATATTGGTCCCCTGTCAGCCCAGCGAATTCAATTGCTTTACTGTGGCTACCCCACCATCTTTCCTCATCTTTCTCTCCTACTCACTTTTTCTGGCAAAAATATAGCATTTAAGAAAAACAAAATCCTAGAAGAAAAATGGTAATGGTCATTAATTATAGCATCTCATCCTTCTGTCTAACCTCCTCCCTTTCTCTATCCTCCTGGCCTTCACACTCTCTCTAGCGTGCACCCTTTCTCTTTCCTTTCTCTTTTCCTCTCATTTTCTCTCTTACCCGGCAGGAAGACACTCTATTTGCTTAATAAATTCCCTTATGTGATTTCCCGTGTCCGGCGTGGTTTCCGTGGGATCCCTTACAATACCAGAGTGCACTGCAAAGCTCCACCTTCGAATATGTTACCAAGTCTTGATTTTATTACTGACTTGTAAACTTGAATTTAAAATGTAACTCATTACATGCACCAGTGGATAGACTTCTCCATCTCTGATAAATGAAAAGAGCTTTATAATGTTGAAAACTTTCTGATGGTTGGGGAACAAGGAAAAAGTATAGCACATCAGATCCTGTTATAGTTTGGCCCATGTGTTGAAGGCTTGGTCTTGTCTGAGTGCCTTAATGAGAGACTTGGAACTTTTAGGAGGTGGGGCCTATTGGAAGAAAGTTGCTGAAGAGGACATAGGAATCTGGTGTCTTTCTCTCTCTTTGCTTCCCAGCTACCTTGAAGTGGGAAGCTACTCCCCATGCACTCTTGCCATGACACTGTGCTGCCCCAGGCCCAAATCAATGGAGTCCATGGGAATGGACTAAAACTCCAAAACCATGAGCCAAAACAAAACTTTAAACCTTATAAGGTTTAAAAATTTTTTTTTATTTTTACAGACTGCATTTTGATTCATTGTACACAAATGGGGTACATCTTTTCATTTCTATGGTTGTGCTTGATGTAGATTCACACCATTTGTGTAATCATACATGTACATAGGGTAAGGATGTCTGTTGCATTCCACCATTTTTCATACCCCCCTCCTCCCTCTAATTTCCCGCTATGTAATATAAAGTTCCTCCATTATTCTCTCACTCCTGATCCCCACCCCCATTATATATCATCACCCACTTATCAGGGAAACATTCAACCTTTGCTTTTTTGAGATTGAGTTATTTCACGTAGCATGATATTCTCCAATACATCCATTTATCTGCAAATGCCATAATACTCTTCTTCTTTATGGCTGAATAATATTCCATTGTGATTTATCTCAGGTATTTTGTTAGTGGTTGAAAGCTGACTCACACAGACCCAGAGATCAACCTGTTGAATTTTGAATCCTCTCAGTTCCACTTATTATTTGCATGATAGAGGGAAGTTTGTTGGTTGTCCATATTCAGCCTTGGCATCTGGGTTGATTTCTAGGTGATACATACACAAGCACCAGTAAGGATTAAGCAAAGTGGCACCTCTATGTGATGAATGTAGAAGGGAAAATAAAATTTAGATACGATTATAAAATCATGATAAGGTAACCTTCAAACCAAGAGCAGCACTAAGCTGCATCTCCCTGAGTCTCACATGCAGAGACATGAACAGTTTTGGGGACTTGGGGGTGGGTACTCCAGACCCCATTGCAAGGCTGACGCTGATGCAGGTCAAAGCTCTAGTCTGTAGCAGGGTCACACAGACCTCTGCCTAATGCTGGGGAAGGTCTAGGGCTCCATGTGGGGCTCTGGTCTCTACACAGAGCCATTGTTCTCCACCCAGTGTGGCACCTCACAGGTCAAAGGCCTGTGCTGGCTTTCATGCCCAGGTCCCCTGCAGGGGGCCCTTGCTCACTGATCTTAATCAGTGATGCCTGAGGTTGGGAGAGGGATTTGGAGGGCAGTCTCTGCTGAAGGGCTAGCATAGTTTCAGTAGGTGGGCCCATGGTTTGTATGACAGTGGGGGGGTCTGACTACAACTCCACCTCCCTATCTTCTTCAATGCATCTTTTCTTTTTCTGATGCTGTTAAGCAAGAGCTAGTGTCCCCAGCTCTTTGAAACTGCTTTGGTGGCATATACAGCTATTCAATTCACTGTACCTGTGAGGAGGACAATCTCTGGAGGATCCTGGCCAACATTGTGGCCTGCACCTCCGGAGGACCTGTTCTTCTCTCTACCCTAATTCCCTGGGAACACTAGTGCTTCTTGATCCCTGGCGGGTAGCACTGGAGGCTCTGTCCTCCAGTGGCCTCCGTGGCAGCCCCACTCCAAGACCCAGCTCCCCAGGCCCCTGACCCTTCCCAGGCCCCTGACCCTTATGCCCTGTCAGCTCAGGACAGAGGCAGAAGTGCGTCTCTGGCACGCGCTCAGGGCCCTCACCTCCCGAGCCGCTCCTCAGTCGTCCTCCCGCTGTGCCCGCCTGTCCCCACCTGGTTCGGGAGGGAGGTGGGGCGCATCCCGGGCTGGTCCAGCCGCTCCGGTTCTCCCCCAGCCGCGGGCCCCCGAGCCTCGTCGGCTCCGCCCACCGAGGGTCGGTCCGGATGACCACAGCGGGGACCCCGCGCTACGCCCATGTCCGCGGCTCCTGCGGGCTGGAGGCTGGCGCGCCCCGCCGCGTTCCCGTCTCCACCGCAGAGGCCTCGGGGCGTCGGGCCGGGTCTCCGCTGCTCTGCGGATCCGGGCTGAGCCGGCCCGCCCGCCCCTGGTCGCCCCGCCCCTGGTCGCCCGCGGAGAGCTCGGGTCTGACAGCCCCACCGCGGGCCTGCTCCGCGGGTCGCATTCAGGTACAGGAGCCACTGATTTTTAAATGTGCCAACCCGCCTTGTGGCAGGTGCATTTCCTCCTTGATAAAGTGACGCCTTTGAGCCGCGTGTCTGTGGGCGCTTTAACTCACGGGAAAGTGCGCACCTGCCAGCTTCCACTTTTCCTCTCCGTTCCTCCTACTTCCCTCTTCAGTTGCTTTGCTGCGCTGGTGAGGCTTTGGAGTTCAGTGGAGAGTGGCGTTCAGGGTACATCCTGGCCTCCTTCTGATATCGGAGAACTGATCTGCCTTTTCACTATTATTAGGACGTTTGCTGTACACGCTTGTATTTTAGTCCTAATGAGACTTTTCCCTTCTAGTCCTCTAGTAGGCTAAATTATCACCACCCATGGGTATTGACACAGTCAATGTATCTTGTCTGAGGGAATGAGCCAAATCATCTTTTTCTATTTATGTCGTGAATGAATCAGATTGGATTTTTAAGCATCCTTGATTCCCAGGATGAAATGAATTTGGTTTATGATTTATACTTAATTGTTCATTTCTCAAGTGTACTGATATTTTTATATTATTTGCACTTTGTGTATGAGATCTTGTTTCAGGTTGTACTCTTTTGGTCCTGGAAATACTCAGGAAAACAGTACCCCTACCCAACGTTGGGTTTATGAATTTCTTCCTTAATTGGTGAAACTTCCTGTAAAGGAATTTGCAACTTCTGTTTTCTTTGTGGGCATACATTAACCTGTTTGTTTGTTGTTTTTTAATAACTGGTTACAACAAGGAATTTGTGTTTCTTTTAGATCATTGCTGGAAAATTGTAGTGCTTTCTAGAAATTCATTGATTACTTGCATTTCATGTCTATTTAATTTTTTATTCTTGCAGTGTATTGGCATCAGCTGCTGCCATTATTCTGTCCTCAACACCCCATTTTTCAACCCAGATCGTCAGTCTGCAAACATCCTAGCCAGCTATTGGTCTGCTTGTCAGCCTGGGGCAAAATTTGACTACTTAAGAACAGCTCCACCACCATTCTCTTTCCCTTGCTCTTGCATGTGCTCTTTTGTACTCTCTCTTTTCTCTCTCTCTCTCTTTTTTTTTTTTATTTTTCATAGCTTTAATTTTTAAATCTTTCAAATATATATGGATTATGTTTCCAAATATATGAATTCTGTCATTAACAAGAACTGACATCAATATGCAAAAAAAAAATAGTTAATCAAAACTGCAACTAAAGATGCAAACAAGTTCATGAAAATGAAATATAAGTGTTTTTTTCTTTTTTTTAACACTGGCAGAGTTTATTGTTACATCTTTTTTTGGGGGCGTTTCTTTTTATTATTGTAAACAAATGGGATACATGTTTCTCTGTTCTCTCTCTCTTTAATATCTCTCTCACACTCTCTCTCTCTCTCTCTCGCTCTCTCTCTCTCTCACACACACACACACACACACACACACACCCTCACACCCTGCGGGTAGACCACTCTGCCTGTCCACTTAATAAATCTCTTGCTTGAGTTCCCAGGTCCGAAATGGTTTCTGGGTGCTTTCACAATGTATTATATTATGATTCATTCTTAGAACTATCATTTTGTTCTATTCTCTGTTGCTCAAAATTCCTGAGTTTGCCGTGTTATTAATTTTTCAAGGATATTTCTTTAGATTTTCTGATTGTTAGGTTTTTTATACATTACTAATTTTGTCCTATTTCCTTTCTAAACTTTTATGCTGTTCTTTTTCACCTCCTGAACCAATGGTTAGTTATTCCACGAATACTAATTTTTTTGTTCTCCTGGAAGTTGAAGCTCATACATGTATGCACTAAACCAGCTATGGATGTCTAGTTATTTTAATTTTCTGCTTCTACCCTGCAACATAAACAGTCCTGAGTCACTATATATAAATATGTGTTCTCTCAACCCTATACTGTGAGGTATTTCTATGGAGCATATACCACCAACTTGATATGTTTTGTTTAACTATCTTCCCCCCAAAGATTTTAACATTCATGTTAAAATTTCTGTTCACTCTTCTATTTTATTCAGTGCTTCATTTCCCATGACTCTGTTTAGGGAAGTCAGGGTAAGTATGACTAAAATAATATGAAATGAAGGAAGAGGAGATAAGGGCCTTGAGGGAAACATCCTGGCCTGAGGACCTAGAACTTGGGGGAAGGAAGTACAGAGAGGGCATATTTGAATGGAGTCTCTCAGTCTTCCTCTCCAGAGTGCCCAATGGGATTTTGGGTCAAATGCCAGTAATACTAAGGAGTAATGGGTATAATAATAGCAACTAAATTGTACGAAATGTTCAGAAATGTGCTCATTGGACATTTAGACTTTAAAAACAAATAGCCTTGCATTCATACCCTGCTGTAGCAACTTTGTAATGGGGTAACACGTGCATGTGGTTAATAATACTCCTCAACTCTAAACTGGTGGTCAAAATAGCTGATTTGCAGTGTTTCAATAAGAAATAATTAGCCTCAGGTGTAGACATCTCTGCACATTGACTCACATATCAGCATTACTCCAATGCTTCTTTTATTATAAATTAGTAAAGAGTGTTAAAAATGTTTATTGAAGTTCTAAAATACACTTCTTGTTCACTGCGGAAGGAACTGTTGAATTTTCATTGTTTGAAATGTGTGAAAACAGCACATATCACTATTAGGAATGACACAAATCATTCCTCCTGCTACTAGTATACTGTCCAGGGAAACTTAGCATGTGAATCACATTAAAGCAGGAGTCTTTGCTACATCCGTATGGAATTCTGTGAACTGATGGTCACAAACTAGGTTTGAGAGGAAACTGTGCAGTTCACTGGTGTGGAGGTGGTCAAAGGCAGTGTTGGAATGCTTGGCTAGCTGGCCAGGGGCAGCTGAAATAGTATGTGTGTGGAAACTTGTAGAAGCCTGTCGTATAAATCAGTGTTTTCTTCAACTTGAAATAGGGAGGAGACATTCTTAGGGTTGAAGGCACTTGCTTAACAAATTTTTATGCTTTTTTGTTGTCATGGAGAAATTGACAGCCAAATTTTTTTAGACATCAGTTAACTTAATGTCGCTTTTAATCTCTATGATCAGCAAAGACAGGAGCACCCTTTCTGGCTCTAAGGGAGAGGTAAGGTTTGTATGTGCCTTCATGTGTTTGCTTGGGCATCCTGGGTGTGTGTGCTTGGGTTTTCAGGGGAGTTGTGACATTGATGTACTTGCAGCGCACAGGCACAGGGGCGTGGGGATTGTGGGGCGGTCTGGATTCCAGTGTCAGCTATTGCCTTTCCTGTAACTTCTCCACATCACGGAAGAAGAAAGAATAGCTGCTAAACCTCAGAAAGCAGTGATACAGGTAAGCCAAAGGCAATAATTCTCCAGAAGAATATTTCCATTCAACTAGGTGCCCTAGGTGCTTTTGAGCACAAGTTAGCAATCTGTTTCTTATTGGAAAGTATTTTAGGTTTTGAGGGCCATAGAGTTTCTGTTGTAAGGAAACTTTCATACAAAATCATCTATAGAGAGTACATAAACAAATGTTTTATTACGTTCCACTACTTCATTTACACAGGCAGGTGGCAGGCTGAGTTGGGTTCCTGTACTATAGTTTACTGAGTCCTCATCTAGAATACAAGAAACATGGCCAACTGTGGGGCTGGCATGGAAGAGGCACTTGTTTAGGGTTCTGGGCCTCTCAGGTTTGTGAGGAAAAAAAATGAGAAAAGTGCCTTTTCCCTCAGTATGTGGCAGGATGCTATCTCCAGCGAGAGAATCAGTGTTGTTCATGTTGTGATGATCACTATGATGGAAAATAAGGTAGCAATATTTACTGGGGCGCAACTTAAGAACAGACCGATCACCACTGAGAAGTCCAAATTTGAGAGTCCTTTATAAGTTGGCTGGCTGACATGTCTCACACAATGCCCCCAAAAATGGCTATTGGGAAAACAGCCCTGATCACAGGGTTGTAGGGGTTTCTATACCAAAAATCACATCAATACATAAGTGTCTGCTTGCTATGATTCACAATTGCAAACTAACATCATGAGATCATCGACAGGGGGAAGTGCATCAAAACTGATCCTTACCTAGGTACAAACTAAAGATTGGTTGCTACAAACTAACATCATGAGATCATCAACAGAGGGAAGAAAGTGGGTCAAAACTGACCCTTACTAGGTGCAAACTAAAGAATGGTTGCCTAACATCCACACAATTACCATTTACATGGTACATTGGTTAAGAGCAATAGGAAGTCAAAGGAGAGCAATTTTTACTACCATAGGAGTTGCCATTGTATATTATTAAACATATCATGCTAAGTAACTGATTGATGAGCACAGAGGCAGGGTGTTCCCATGGGATAAACTTATTTCCTATATAACATGGAGTTTCAGAGCAAAATGGAGTCTGTTTAGTCATTTCCACTTAGAGTCTGGCCTATAACATTCTCATGGAGCCAGATCTGTCAGCCCATCACATTTGGAGCCAGATCTGTCAGCCCATCACATCAAGTGATTGTTTCTGTAACAAGGAAATTGACAGTGTCAGTGTGGAAATTATTTCATTTTAGTGCATTCTCCTCATTTCCGTCGTGTGCTGTGGACTGTTCTGGACCATTGCAGAACTGCACTGATCACCATCTGGTGATGATGGTCCAGTATATGGTTGATTTTAGACCAATGTCCTTGGCAAGAGCTCCTGAAACCCGTGTGGCCTGCTGAAGTGGTAAGAGTAACTTCGCATGCTAATAAGATTGGTAGAGCCTAAATAGCCTTGGGATGGTTGTTCTGGAAAGAGGCAGGTGTGATTGAAGAGATGGGACTTTTCACCCCACCCCCATCTCCAGAGGTGGGAGAGGACCTGTGGTTTAAGTTCATCACCAGTTGGTCAGCTGTTGAATCAGTTTACACCTACTAGTGGCAGCCTCCATAATATCCCAGTAAGAGTGGGTTTGGATGGTAGAACATGTGGAGGTTCCTGGGGAATGGTACCCCAGTAGGCATGGAAAGTCTGTACCCGCTTCCTACCCACCTTGCTCTCTATCCATCCCTTCATCTGACTATTTCCGTGTACTTGTAATACGCTTTATAATAAACATATAAATATAAGGAACTTGTCTTGAATTCTGTGAGCTGTTCCAGTTGAATTAATCAAACTCAAGGAGGCTAATGGAAGGCCTTTTGATTTTTAGCCACTTGATCAGAAGTATAGGTACAACCCACTATTTGTGATTGACTTCTGAACTGGCCATTCTGTGGGACTGAGTCACCAACCTGTGGTGTGATACCATCGTTAGCTAGACAGTGTGATTATTTAATTGAATTGTAAGATAACCAGTTACTAAATCCCACACACATCGTATCAGAAGTGTTTGTGCTGTGGGGAAAAACTGTGTAAGAGTGACTGTGTGATCTCATTACTATAAACTGCAAAGAGAGGAATTTGATGGTTTAGGATTATAAAGGTTATGAATCAGGATTCATTCAGTCACTAAGTATATGTGGGTGGAAAGGGAAAGAGATCCGCTGACTGGGGTCCTAACATAGATTCTGGGAGACCACAGAGTCTTCTGAACTTCTCTGAATTGATTCTCAGGTCCCCAGTGCTGTCAGCCTCACCTATCCTCTTGCACACACTGGAGGAGTTGTACCTGTCTGAACAGAATTTGTGGCATCTTTTAGGACTTGGTGACCTTTGAGGATGTGGCTGTGAACTTCACCCAGCAGGAGTGGGCTTTGCTGGATCTTGCTCAGAGGAGACTCTACAGAGATGTGATGCTGGAAACCTTCCAGAGCCTGGCCTCACTAGGTAAGATGGGCAACATTAGTTCACATAGGGTTTAGGAAACAATTTATCTCACTGGTTGACCTTGTTCCAGGATTTGGGCTGAGGAATGGCGTGTGTTGGTAAATAAGACAGACGTGGTCACAGACTGCAGGGTGCTTACAGTCTGGAGGCTTCGTCATGAAAATGAACCTCAGTATATTAAACTTGCTTTTCTTTTTCTTATGGTTGAAAGCTTTAAGATTGTATTAAGTGTTGTTAGTGTGGACATTCAGGGGTCACTCTGGGGCACAGGGAGAGTTTGTGATCTGAGACCTTTGAGGATTCTACTGCTGTGAATGCCCTTTACTCAGAGACCACCAGGAGAACAATCTATAGTTAAAACAAATGGGGTTTATTTTGGCAGTGTGTCATGGGAGAGCACACCCCATGGGGACTCATGGTGCATCTTAGTTAAGAGGGCATTAGAAAGTCCCTATGACAGGATTTGGGGCTCTTTCTTTCATGATTCAGGAATGATTCTGTATAAGTGGGTTATATCAGTTCCTTGGGCCCCCTGTAATTGACAGTACCATAAATTCATAGCTAAGAAGTTCAGCAATTTCATCTTTTGTTTCTGGAGGCTGGGAGTATGAATTCAAAGTGTCAGCAGGGCTAAATTCTTCTAAAGATTCTAGGGAAAAAGTCCCTTCCTGTCCTCTTCCTAGCTTCGGGTGGTTGCTGGCAGCACTTGGTGTTCCTTGGTTTATAGATGGATCACTCAGTCCTCCACATCATCATCTCTTCCTGTGTTCCTATATCGTCTCTCTAATAGGAATGCTAGTCATTGGATTTAGTGCTCACTGTAATCCTAATAACCTCATTTGGACTTAACTTTTGTTTACAAAGACTGTTTTTCTATAAACTTACCTACATACCTACCTTTTCCCTTCTTCACTTTATTTACTCTTACAGCAGTTTCAGGTTTGCAGCAAAATTTACTAGAAGGTAGAGAGATTTCCATATAAACCTGTGTAGCCTCTTCCACTCTGAACACCACCAGAGTAAATTCGTTACAATAAACAAACCTACACTGACATATCATCATCACCTAGAGTCCATAGGATATGTCACTTGTGTGGTGTATCTTCTTTGGGTTTTGGGCCAATGCATTATAACATGTACCCACCATTGGTACATGTGGTATCCTTCAGAGTAATTTCATAGCTCTAAAAATCCTCTGTGCTCTACCTTTTTTAATCATTCATGCCCCTTAACCCTTTGGGAGCCTCTGATGTATAAATTCTCTCTAGTTTCATCTTTTGCAGGAAATCACAGAGTTGAAACTATATAGCATGCAACTTTTCAGATTGACTTCTTTCACTTAATAATATGCATTTATTTATTTATTTATTGGGGTACCGGGGATTGAACTCAGGGGCACTCGACCACTGAGCCACATCCACAGCCCTATTTTGTATTTTATTTAGAGACAGGTTCTCACTGAGTTGCTTAGTGTCTCACTTTTACTGAGGCTGGCTTTAAACTCACCATCCTTCTGCCTGAGCCTCCTGAGCCACTGGGATTACAAGCATATGCTACTGGGCCTGGCTACAATATGCATGTAAATTTCCTTCATGTCTTTTCATGACTTGATAGCTGATTTCTTTCTAGTGCTTAGTAATATCCCACAATCAGGATTTGCCACTGTTTATTTATTCATTCATCTACTGGTGACATCCTGATTGCTTCTACATTTGGGCAGTTATGAATACAGCTGTCAAAACATTCATGTGCAACTTTTGGGTGGATGTAAGTTTTCCACTCCTCTGGGTGGATTTTAAGTGGTACAGTTCCGTTGTTGGAAGGTGTGGTAAGAATATGTTTAATTTATAAGAAACCACCAAACTGTCTTCCAAAGTGGATGTCCCTTTTTGCCTCCCCACCAGCAACGAATGGGAGGGAGTTCCATGCTTGCCAGTATTTGGCATTGTCATTGTTGTGAATCTGGGCCATTCGAATAGATGTACAGTGGTATCTCATTGTATGAAATTGCATTTTCCTTATTCTTTATGATGCAGAACATGTTTTTACATACTTATTTGCCATTTGTGCATCTTCTTGGTGGGGTGTGTGTTTAAGTTCTTCAGCCAAAGTTTTTTTTTTTTTTTTTAAATAATTTTTATTTTTACAGACACATTTTGATTCATTGTATCCCAACCAAAGTTTTTATGAGGTTGTTTTCTTACTGTAGAGATTCAGAGTTGATTGTGTATTTTGGAAAAGTCCCTTATCAAATAAGTCTCGGAATTGTTTCTTCCATTCTGTGGCTTCTCTTTCCATTTTCTTGAAAATCTTTCACAAAGATTAAATTTTAATTTTGATGAAGTCTGATGTATCAATTTTTGTTCAAGACTCATTTATTTAGGGCATTTTGGCATTGTATCTAAAATGTCTTTGCCAAGCCAAGGTCAACTAGATTTTTCATACTATTTTCTAGGAATTATCTAGATGACATTTGTGTCATTTTGGGATGAAATTTGTGAAGATTTCACTTTGTTTACATGTGTGTTTCCAGTTATTCCAGCATAATTATAGGGAACCTATAATTTAAAAAAAA
Organism: Sciurus vulgaris; assembly: GCF_902686455.1. Classification (NCBI taxonomy): domain Eukaryota; kingdom Metazoa; phylum Chordata; class Mammalia; order Rodentia; family Sciuridae; genus Sciurus; species Sciurus vulgaris. The sequence continues at coordinate 8,264,577 of NC_136477.1, forward strand.
TTGCCTTTGCTCCTTTGTCAAAGATCAGTAGACTGTACAGTTATCCTTTGGTACCCATAGGAAATTGGTTCTAAGACCCTCTCAGAGACCAACATCTGTGTGTGCACTGATTTCTTATTTAAAATGGCATGTGTTTGCATGCAAATTATTCATATTCTCCTATATACTTTAAATAATTTCTAGATGACTTCCAAAAGCTAGTACAATAGAAATATGTTAATATTGTTATACTGTGCTAATTAGCTAATGGTGACAAGGAAAAAAGTCTGTTCCTGTTCAGTGCACATGGCAAGTTGTCCCCCTAATATTTTCTGCTCATGATTGATTGAGTTCGTGGAACAGAAGCCAACTGAATTTGTGTGGATTTGTCTCTTGCCTTTCTATTCTGTTCCATCAATGTATTTGGACATGAATGGGGGTGCACAGTGTTCAACCTGAATATAAGTAGTCACTTTAGCTTGTATCTGGTAGAAAACAGAGGCTAATAGAGGTACGTATGAGTATTTTGTGAGGAGTATAGTGCCCTTTTTTTTTTTTTTTGTCTGCCCTTAGGTAGAATAAAGAAGTAGCCTATTTTGTTGTATTCTGGAAAAGTTTGTCCAGAGTTGTTATTCTGAGAATATTTATTCTCATCAGGAGAAAAATATCCTGGCTGTGTCTGACAAGTTTATGATATTGATACTCATGTGTAAATGTCAGATCAGTTAGGCACATCAGAGGCTGCTTTGATCTCCCCATCTCTGCTTTTTCTTTTCTTTTATTTTATCTTTTTTTTTTTTTTAATTAATTGTAGATAGACATGATATATGTAAGGGATCCCATGAAAACCACGCCGGACATGGGAAACCACATAAGTGAGTTTATTGAGCAAACAAAGTGTCTCCCTGCAGGGTAAGAGAGAAAATGAGAGGAAAAGAAAGGGAATGAGAAAGGGTGCATGTTAGAGAGAGTGGAAAAGTGAGGAGGATAGAGAAAGTGAGTAGGAGAGAGGGAAGCATGAGAAAAGATGGGGTAGCTACCGTGAAACAGTCGAATTCTGCCAGGCTAAAAGGGGACCAATAACTGAGAAGGATACTTGCAAGCTGACTGACTAACCAATAGCTAACTAGGATGTTCTCAGACTGACAGTAGTTGGGTGGCGGGGAAATGACTGCAATGGAAAGAGGGGGGAGCAGCTTCATACATTACATTCCCCCGTTTCTGTTTTTATAAGAAAATCTTTTGCTCTCCAGTTCTTTCTGAAGCCTTCTCTCCCCTTCCTGCCTAAGTGACTGGGGCTGGTTTTGCAGGTGAGATGTAAAAAGTCCATTCTCCTTCCTGACCTCCAAAGGCAGATGGTTTTCATGGTCTTCAATATCTTTATTTATTATTTTTATGTGGTGCTGAGGATCGAACCCAGTGCCTTGCACATGCATGGCAAATGGTGGAGCCCTCTCTGAGAACTTTCAGCTAAGTTGACAGGGTGAAAACATATGCAACTCACTGAAAATGTGCCTTTCATTGTTAAAAGTCATATGGTGGAGAATATCTATGAATTCACTGAAGAAAATCAAAGTGGACAAATCTGCTAAAGAGAACTACTGAAGTCAAATCCTTTGAATGCCATTGAAGCCAGAATTGGGGATAGGCAGTTAGTGTAGAAATAGAAGATCTTGTCAAATCAAGGAAAATGGAGGTCAAGAAAGCCATCTGCCTCTGGAAGTTGGAGACTGCCCCTGGGAGAATGTAATGTCAAGGATCTCCAGAGCCCATTGATTACCAAATTTACCTGTCCTTGTGAAGGACTACAGGCAGGAAACTGCTAATTAGTGCCCCCTGGGTCCTTACCTGCCTGAATCACTTTGGCCCTCCCCCTGCCATCTGCTGCTCACCATTTTGGCTGTCACCAGCAATTACTGGGCCTAGTCACATAGGAAGGACAGATAAGGGGGGGGGGAGAGAACAGAACAAAGGAGACCCTAACCCATACAAGATGTAGGGCAAGCTCACTTCTTGGGACATGTTCTAGAACATCAGCCATGGCCCCCTTCTCCTCTCGGGAGAGCGCCTGGAGAGGTCTCTGGCTGCCATGCCCTGGTCCCAGAGGCTGCTTGCAGGCCGGAGTTCACCGCTGGCTTGTGGACTTGTGGCTGGACTGTGTGGAAAGGCTATCACTCGGCGGTCGGCTCCGAGAAGCTAGCCTGGATAGGCGCTTCCCGCCGGAGGGGGCCCGGCGGTGGGCTGCTTGGGGGAAATCCCTGGCTGCCCTGTCCTGGTCCCTGAAGCAACCTGCGGGCAGGAACTCGCCTCCCTGGTTCAGGGAACTGAAGCTTAGTTCTGTGCAGAAGGGCTCTCACTGGGGGGCCTGCTCCGAGATGCTGGAGAATTTGGCCCTGTGGACGTTTTTTCTTAAAATAGGAAACATATCTTCAATTGTCCACTTATCTTAAATGAGTAGGCTATTTTACTGTGAATATGGACTTGTTGAGTGTCTGTAAGTTACATAAATTCAGTTGCAAGTGAATGACAGAGAAGCCAATAATGAAAGAGTTTCAGAAATATCTAGATGGTCAAAAATGAGAGATATTAGTAAAGGTATATGGATTTCAAGTATGAATGCTTGTGAATTCTTGAGTTCAAAATATAAAACAATGTTGAATGCTTGATTGTTTCATTTTTGCAATTCTCTTTTCTTTGCAAAAGGTGTGCAAGCAATATATAACTACAAAACCTAGCATGTGTCTCAGAATTCCATCTCCTGGGACTCTCAGAGGATATAGAGGGGCAGTGTGTCCCCTTGGAGAATTTTGTTCATGTACCTGGTCATTCTTCTTGGGAATCAGCTCCTCATCCTGGCGGTCAACTATGACTCCCACCTCCAAACCCCCATGTATAATTTCTCTCCAACCTGTCCTTGGCTGATGTTAGTGTCATCTCCACTACGGTTCAGGATGATTGTGGATCTCCAATATTACATCACAGACTCCTTGGCAGGCCGCCTGACACAGATCTCTCTCTCTCTCTTTCAGACCAGGGATTGAAACCCAGGCATGTTTAACCATTGAGCTACATACCCAGGCCACATTATATTTTTTAGACACAGGGTCCTGCTGAGTTACTCAGGGCCTCACTAAGCTGCTCAGGCTGGTTCTGCACCCCTCAGTCTACTCCTGAGTCACTGCACTGCAAGCACAGGATGTCTTTCTCTCTCTCTCTCTCTCTCTCTCTCTCTCTCTCTCCCTTCTTTGTCTCTCTCTCTCTCTCTGTCTTTTTTTTTTAATTAGAGAAGATTTGCATCTGATCGTGGTGAACTATGACCAGATGCCTCCATCTGTTACCCCCAATTACCCAGTCATCAGGAACCCTCACTCTATGGTTTCCTAATTTTTATGTACAATTTAGTTAGCCTCCTGGGTCTCTGCTGCACAATTGGCAGGCTTTACAACTTATCTCCTTCCTGGCTATGGAAATTTCTAGATTCTTCTGTTTCTCAAGTTAAGTTGTCCTGTTTGTCAACATCACCAGACACTAGTCATGTATTTTGTTGGTGGTGCAATTGTTTTAGTTGTTGGGTGTTTTTATTTTGTTGTTGTTCTTGGTTTTTTTTTTTTTTTAAGAATTTTTTTCTCTTATTATAGAGTATTCAAGTAATCTGAGAATCCCACTATCAGGTGAGATGAATAAGGTCTTATCTACCTGTGGATCTCAGTTGTCTATTGTCTGCTTATTTTATTGAACAAGTCTTGAAATGCATCTAGTTCAGCTGCATCACATTCTCCCAGAAAAAATTTGGTGGCTTCAGTGATGAATCCCTTCACCTAATTCCAAGGAACTGGGACATAAAACATGCCTGAGGAGGCATCACAGCAGAACAGTTCAATCTCAGGCTGTGTGACTTCCATTTCTAATGTAATGTAGGACATTAAAGTAGAAACTGAACATCTAGAATTATAAATCCTGCTTCCTTGGTCACATTGCTTTTTTAATATAAAGACCTTAATTTCCCTCAGTGGTGGTATCTAAGGTTAGGTTGGGAGAAATAGAAGTTTTTTAAATGCATACCAAACTTGGATTGAACAGATGAAAAATTTGTGAAGATGGTTGTTAGTGATGGTTGTATGATTATGTAAATGTAACTAATGTCATCAACTATGAACTTAACAATGGTTAAAAAGGTAACCATTGTTTTGCTTTTATATTTTACCAAACGAAAGTGGAAGTAAGAGAAAATGAAAAAAACCTAAATAAACTATATGAAGAGTGCACAGGATCTCTCTCCTGAGTATACGAAGAGCAGAGGAAGTTTTGGTAGACATTAATATTTCTCTTCTCTCTCTACTAAGATTAGGAAGTCCCTAGAGATTATGAAAGCATGGACCAATTTGACTAATTTTAGGTCTATGCACAGAGCTTCCAAGGTCATTTGTTAGTAAATAATGAGCCAGTGCTCCAGTCATTCAGTGTGTGCCAAGTCCAGTGGGCTCCATGCCTGTGTCTCCTCTCAATTGCTGTCTGCATGTGGAAGCTCCTACCTTACACTGTACTCATCCGAATCCTGAGGAAAGGCTGAGGTATCACTGGGCTGCAAGCAGAGACGGGTATTGGATTTGCAGTTCTTCATCACAACCTAGCAGAGAAGCAGCATGACCCTGTAAGTGCTGAGGGAGGGGATGGGTGGTAGAAGGACAATGGGAAGCATTGTGCCTCATCAAGTGGACATCATGATGATTTGTGCAGCCAGATGGTGTGATACCAATGCTCAAATTTTTAACTGTAAGATCTATGGAATTTGTGTTCTTGGTTTTAGTGGGGTGTTTCCCATAAATCTTATTCAACATTGTGCTTTCTTTCCACACTGGTCGGCTTCCAAGAGACATCTCACCATTGAGAGCAGTAAAGATTCTCTCTGAACTCCAAAATGCATGAGAAAGTGATGATAATGAGAAGGAAGTGACAGCAATCCCCATATCTTGGATCATTATGAGGGCTTCCTTAATGTGCAGCTTGGAGCTTTGTGGTCTATATGTCTTATTTTACTTCATCTATATGATCTCCTTGAATGTATAGGTTATTATAGTCCAAGAAAGGGAAAGAGCACAGCATTTTGTGTACCTTGTGCCAACTCGTTAGGAAGCAAAGTGTAACGCCTGGTTTAACTGGGCTGGCTAAGTATGGACACAGGGAATTTTGGTAGGAGAATCCTGAAAGGTTGTCCCCTTGGCCACACAACTAAGCACTTTGCTCTACAGTCTCTCTGTGAATACTTTTTGCTCACTGTGTTCTTCTCTTTGGGGGCTTCAGGTAGACCCCAGGGCAGAGCAGTGGTTTTCACCTCCACATCAATGATAGAAAGAGTGGCTAAGATTGCATGCTCAGGAGAGAGAAAGCAGGCATAGACCAGATATGGTTCACTAAACTGGCCATAATCAGTGTGGCTTCAGCATACTTGAAGATTCCCTGTCTGCACTTTTGTCCCTTTCAGGAATGTCCCATAAACCAGAGGCAAATAGCTCATGCTCCTGTCTATGTTATGGACGCATAACGCCTGCAATTCCAATCAGCAGATTCTACAACATCTTTAATGATTCAAAGACAATGGCAGAGATTTTCATGGGTTCCAAAAAGGAAATGAGGCAGACAGAGAAGGGACAGGCAAACCTTGTGTTTGTGCTGAAATATTTTTAAAGTTTCACATGATTCCAGGCTCTTGGTGCCCTTTACATTTGCATTAATCAGTAAACCTACTATTTGCACAACAATTGAATTATTTAATTTAAGACACCATAAACAACACATTTGTATTAATTTCTAGTCTTCCCTTAGGTGCCACATGTGCTATTGAGTGGGGTTTTATTCTCACTGTGCCTGATGTAGAATAAACACAGAAGTGCACAGATTTATACACATTCCACTCAGAGAAGCAGGTTAAACTCATGGGAATAAAATTTTCCTTCACCTTTCCTGTCTCAAGGTTCTGCCTCCTCTACTGTATCAATGGAAATATTATTACTATGCAAGATGAAATTTGTTTATGACTAGTCATGGAAGAATTATTACCAGATAGCCTCCAGGGATGTTTTGGTAGAAAGAATAAGAAGATAAGAAGAGATTGCAGCCAGGGGTGAGGGTGGTGTTGCACACACATAATCCCAGTGGCTCAGATGCTGGGGCAGGAAGACACCAAATTCATGGTCAGTTCCAGCAGGCCCTAAGAAACTTAGTGAGACCCCCATCTCTAAATAAAAAACCAAAAGCACTGGGGATGTGGCTCACTGGTACAATCCCTGATGTCAGAAAAAAAAAAAAAATTTAAAAGAGGAGGCAGACAATAATGATGAATTTTTTAAATTGGGACAACAAATATAGGTGCTTAATAGTAAACTGATTATGGATAATTTGTTGGAAATTGAACATCAATCCTCCATCCACATATTATGTGGAAATTCTTACCTGTGAGCTATGGAGAGAGGCACAAAAATTTAGAAAGGATTGTTGTAATAATAAATGAAAATTAAGCATAAATTACCCTCAGGTAATGCTGTACACAGCTAAAGCAATTTGATTAAATATGCATACGTAGACTGGAAATCACAGGTCAATGTAAATCAGTGTATTACAGGGCCAATTAGTGTTGTACTGTAGGATATTTATATGACTTCAAGGACTTTTTAGGTAAATGTTTTAAAATACTGTTTATGGATACAGAAGTCCATACTGACACGGGAATTCTGAAAGGAAGTTATAGCCACCAAATTCATGTCAGTAATTGCCTAGGGGGGACAGGTGTGCAGGAGAATAGAGTCATGCAGTGAGAGTAAACACTCAAAGATACTGGGTAATAATTCCAATCAATAAAATATTGATTATGAGGCAATATTGTGTTTGCATTTTCAAATTAGTTTTCAGATTTATTGACAGTAATAACTAGTACCATCAGTGCATCATTTCTAAGTGCCAGGAAATATTCTATCCACTGGTTCTCAACCTTGGTATAAGAAAAAATCCACCAGAAGTTCACTTGCAGGTTGCAAACAATCTGGATTTGCTTTGAGGTCAGAGTATCTGGGTAATTTGAATATCCACAGGTAAACATACTGGTGAATATTTCAATATATTGATGAACAATTTAAGACATTTTTAATATTTAAAAAATCATGTAAAGTAGGCCATTATTGTCCCCAGATGATAGATGACAAAACTCAGGTGCTTTTTCACATTGTTCCCTGAAATTTCTCCTTTGCATTGTTTCCTGATTAAATCATTAGTCAGCAAGAGCTTGACAAAACAATGAGCCCAAGTTTCCTTCAGGAGCTGATGTAAGAAAATGCCAACCCTTGTATCAGAAAAGATTGATTTAAAATCCTTTAAGTATCTGGATGCTGTGGAGCATACCTCTAATCCTAGAGACTTGAAATGTTGAGGCAGGAGGATGGCAAATTTGAAGCCAGCCTCAGCAATTTAGTGAGTCACTGAGCAACTGAATGTGACCCTGTGAAAAAATAAAAAATAAAAAAAGGGGCTGGGGGATATGGCTCCATGTGAAAGTGCACCTTGTTTTGATACCTGGACCAAAAAGAAAAACAAAAACAAAAACAAAACAACAAAAAAAAAAAACTGAATTGTACCTAAGAAGGATGGGACTCAAATCGGAACTTTCCCTGGTTCAAAAGTCCTCAGCTATAAATAAAGAGCCTTTATATTCAGAAAAACAATGAAACAATATTACTAGATATTACAAAAGGGGAAAAAAATTAAAGAGCAAAGAACTGTCTTCCATTACAGATAGTTTACTGAGGTTGAATGGATTTCGTAGAGGTAAACCTGGATAAAATTTGAATATTCAAAAGTGTTTCTTAAGGTTCCATGCTTTTAATCATAAACAGGTGAGGTGTACACTAATGTCACATTTGTGGTCATTGATGTTACATAGCTATAGCATTTCAATAAACCATATATTCCATATTTGAAGAGCACCAAAGCCAACGTTAGAAGGTATATGTTAAAAGTTTTTTGAAAGACAGACAATATTTCACTGAGTTCTACATTCAAAAGGGAGAATTCAGAACACCCAAGAATGATGAAAAACTCCTTGGAACTATTTGGAGCATATTTATTTTGTGAACTTTAAACTTTTAACTTAGTATTTAGATAATGCTAGGACTGCATTTATAAACACTCAAATCAAGGAAAATTGTAATACACTCCTAGAATAATGAATAATGTACACTTGACTGCTTCTCCATTTCCTTTAATTAGAATGACTTTTTTTTTTTTTTTTTTTTTTTTTTGTTAAAGGGAAGAGATATTTCTTAGCCTCTATTTGTTTTTCTTAAAAGAATGGGCTGTTGAGTTTGTAGCTCAGTGGGAGAGAGCTTGCCTGACCCATGTGAGGCCCCTGTTTCGATCCTTAGCACCACATAAAAATAAATAAATAAAATAAGGTATATGTAAAAAAGAATGTACTGTAATTCACTGTGATCATGGATTTGATTCCTCCATATTCTTTGTCTTATAACATTGTTCAGTTGAGGGCCTTTGAAGTAGGTGTTATATAAAGAGGTGAAGAGCAAATAAAAATAAAAATTCAAAGACATTTGTGTTTGCTCAATGTGAGTAATAGTGCTGAATATTTATGATACTGAAATGTGAATAATTTACTTGTGAATATTTTAATTCAAAGTATGCAGAGTGATGGACTGCCTTTTTCTTTTCTTTTTTTTCCCACTTTTCCAACCTTCTTTTCTTTTGCAAAAGTGTCCAAGCAACATGGACCTACACAATTTAACAGAAGTCTCAGAATTCCATCTCCTGGGACTCTCTGAGGATCCAGAACTGCAGCCCATTCTCTTTGGACTGTTCTGTCCATGTACCTGGTCACAGTGCTTGGGAACCTGCTCATCATCCTGGCTGTCAGCTCTGACTCCCACCTCCACACCCCCATGTACTTCTTCCTCTCCACTCTGTCTTTATCTGATATTGGTTTTATCTCTACCACAGTCCCAAAGATGGTTGTGGACATTCTAACTCATAGTAGAGTCATCTCCTATGGGGGCTGTCTGACACAGATGTCTGCTTTTCTTACTTTTGGATGTATGGATGATCTGCTTCTTGGTGTGATGGCCTATGACCGGTATGTGGCCATCTGTCACCCCCTGCATTACTTTGTCATCATGAAACCTCGCTTCTGTAGCTCCTTAGTATTGCTGTCTACTTTAGCTAGCCTTTTGGAAGCCCTCCTGCATATTGTGATTGTGTTACAACTTACCTGCTTCAAGGATGTAGACATTTTTCAACTTCTTCTGTGACCCTTCTCAGCTTCTCAACCTTTCCTCGTATGACACCTTTGCCAGCAACATCATTATGTATTTGGGTGCTGCTGTCTTTGGATTTTTTCCAATCTCAGGAATTCTTTTCTCTTATTATAAAATTGTTTCCTCCATTCTGAGGATCCCGTCACCAGGTGGGAAGTACAAAGCCTTCTCCACCTGTGGGTCTCACCTGGCAGTTGTTTGCTTATATTTTGGAACAGCAATTGGAGCATATCTGGGTACATCAGTGTCATCTTCTCCCAGTAAGAGTGCAGTGGCCTCGGTGATGTACATAGTGGTTGCCCCTATGTTGAACCCCTTCATCTACAGCCTGAGGAACCGATACATTAAAAGCACTCTGCTTAGGCTCCACAGCAGGACAATCTAGTCTCAGAATTAATGCCTCAATTTGGAATAGAGGCTGGAAAAGGCAGCAAAACTAATCATCAAGGTTGATAAACCCTGCCTCCTTGGTCACACTTCTTGTATAGGGTAATGGATTTAATTTCTCATCAGATTTTATAGTAGAATTGCCAGGTTGTAGGGAGAAATGGGAAAATTTAAACTAGTACCAAAGTTTCCATTCAAAAGATGAAGTTTCTAAAGATGAATGATACTGATGGTAATAAAATAACATGAATTAATTGATGCCACTGAGTTTTGCACCTAAGAAGGGTCAAGATGGGAATTTTTTGCTATGTTTATTTGAGCAGACAAAACAATGGGGAAAAAAAGCTGATGGATATTTATTAAAAAAAATCAAGGAAGAAAACTGAGGTGAATAATGTGAATAGTACATAGGCGTTCTTCCTGATAGAGGGAAGTATGAAAACCTTTGTGAACCTTCATTTCTCTTCTTCCTCCATAATATTAGGCAGTCCTTAGAGTTTGTGATAACATGGACCAAGTTGACTAATTATGACCTGTGTGCAGTGAGCCTCCAAAGTCATAAATAGTCAATATTTATCTTGTGCATCTAGCCTTCATTTGATGAGTCCAAAAAAGTGGCTCCATACCTGTTTTCTTCTTCCATAGTTTTCTACGCTGTGAAGGTTTTATCTGACACTATTCCCATCCGTTCTGAGGACAGAGCATCGATCCTGCACCCTCAGATGGAGAATCCATCACCATACCTGTAATGTACAAAGCTGCTCCCCCCAACCTTTCCGGTGCAGCCATTTTCCCCGCCTCCCAACCACTTGTCAATCTGTGAATATCCTAGCTAGCTATTGGTTCATCAGTCAGCTTGCAAGTATCCTTCTCTGATATTGGTCCCCTGTCAGCCCAGCGAATTCAATTGCTTTACTGTGGCTACCCCACCATCTTTCCTCATCTTTCTCTCCTACTCACTTTTTCTGGCAAAAATATAGCATTTAAGAAAAACAAAATCCTAGAAGAAAAATGGTAATGGTCATTAATTATAGCATCTCATCCTTCTGTCTAACCTCCCTCCCTTTCTCTATCCTCCTGGCCTTCACACTCTCTCTAGCGTGCACCCTTTCTCTTTCCTTTCTCTTTTCCTCTCATTTTCTCTCTTACCCGGCAGGAAGACACTCTATTTGCTTAATAAATTCCCTTATGTGATTTCCCGTGTCCGGCGTGGTTTCCGTGGGATCCCTTACAATACCAGAGTGCACTGCAAAGCTCCACCTTCGAATATGTTACCAAGTCTTGATTTTATTACTGACTTGTAAACTTGAATTTAAAATGTAACTCATTACATGCACCAGTGGATAGACTTCTCCATCTCTGATAAATGAAAAGAGCTTTATAATGTTGAAAACTTTCTGATGGTTGGGGAACAAGGAAAAAGTATAGCACATCAGATCCTGTTATAGTTTGGCCCATGTGTTGAAGGCTTGGTCTTGTCTGAGTGCCTTAATGAGAGACTTGGAACTTTTAGGAGGTGGGGCCTATTGGAAGAAAGTTGCTGAAGAGGACATAGGAATCTGGTGTCTTTCTCTCTCTTTGCTTCCCAGCTACCTTGAAGTGGGAAGCTACTCCCCATGCACTCTTGCCATGACACTGTGCTGCCCCAGGCCCAAATCAATGGAGTCCATGGGAATGGACTAAAACTCCAAAACCATGAGCCAAAACAAACTTTAAACCTTATAAGGTTTTAAAAATTTTTTTTTATTTTTACAGACTGCATTTTGATTCATTGTACACAAATGGGGTACATCTTTTCATTTCTATGGTTGTGCTTGATGTAGATTCACACCATTTGTGTAATCATACATGTACATAGGGTAAGGATGTCTGTTGCATTCCACCATTTTTCATACCCCCCTCCTCCCTCTAATTTCCCGCTATGTAATATAAAGTTCCTCCATTATTCTCTCACTCCTGATCCCCACCCCCATTATATATCATCACCCACTTATCAGGGAAAACATTCAACCTTTGCTTTTTTGAGATTGAGTTATTTCACGTAGCATGATATTCTCCAATACATCCATTTATCTGCAAATGCCATAATACTCTTCTTCTTTATGGCTGAATAATATTCCATTGTGTATTTATCTCAGGTATTTTGTTAGTGGTTGAAAGCTGACTCACACAGACCCAGAGATCAACCTGTTGAATTTTGAATCCTCTCAGTTCCACTTATTATTTGCATGATAGAGGGAAGTTTGTTGGTTGTCCATATTCAGCCTTGGCATCTGGGTTGATTTCTAGGTGATACATACACAAGCACCAGTAAGGATTAAGCAAAGTGGCACCTCTATGTGATGAATGTAGAAGGGAAAATAAAATTTAGATACGATTATAAAATCATGATAAGGTAACCTTCAAACCAAGAGCAGCACTAAGCTGCATCTCCCTGAGTCTCACATGCAGAGACATGAACAGTTTTGGGGACTTGGGGGTGGGTACTCCAGACCCCATTGCAAGGCTGACGCTGATGCAGGTCAAAGCTCTAGTCTGTAGCAGGGTCACACAGACCTCTGCCTAATGCTGGGGAAGGTCTAGGGCTCCATGTGGGGCTCTGGTCTCTACACAGAGCCATTGTTCTCCACCCAGTGTGGCACCTCACAGGTCAAAGGCCTGTGCTGGCTTTCATGCCCAGGTCCCCTGCAGGGGGCCCTTGCTCACTGATCTTAATCAGTGATGCCTGAGGTTGGGAGAGGGATTTGGAGGCAGTCTCTGCTGAAGGGCTAGCATAGTTTCAGTAGGTGGGCCCATGGTTTGTATGACAGTGGGGGGGTCTGACTACAACTCCACCTCCCTATCTTCTTCAATGCATCTTTTCTTTTTCTGATGCTGTTAAGCAAGAGCTAGTGTCCCCAGCTCTTTGAAACTGCTTTGGTGCATATACAGCTATTCAATTCACTGTACCTGTGAGGAGACAATCTCTGGAGGATCCTGGCCAACATTGTGGCCTGCACCTCCGGAGGACCTGTTCTTCTCTCTACCCTAATTCCCTGGGAACACTAGTGCTTCTTGATCCCTGGCGGGTAGCACTGGAGGCTCTGTCCTCCAGTGGCCTCCGTGGCAGCCCCACTCCAAGACCCAGCTCCCCAGGCCCCTGACCCTTCCCAGGCCCCTGACCCTTATGCCCTGTCAGCTCAGGACAGAGGCAGAAGTGCGTCTCTGGCACGCGCTCAGGGCCCTCACCTCCCGAGCCGCTCCTCAGTCGTCCTCCCGCTGTGCCCGCCTGTCCCCACCTGGTTCGGGAGGGAGGTGGGGCGCATCCCGGGCTGGTCCAGCCGCCCGGTTCTCCCCCAGCCGCGGGCCCCCGAGCCTCGTCGGCTCCGCCCACCGAGGGTCGGTCCGGATGACCACAGCGGGGACCCCGCGCTACGCCCATGTCCGCGGCTCCTGCGGGCTGGAGCTGGCGCGCCCCGCCGCGTTCCCGTCTCCACCGCAGAGGCCTCGGGGCGTCGGGCCGGGTCTCCGCTGCTCTGCGGATCCGGGCTGAGCCGGCCCGCCCGCCCCTGGTCGCCCGCCCCTGGTCGCCCGCGGAGAGCTCGGGTCTGACAGCCCCACCGCGGGCCTGCTCCGCGGGTCGCATTCAGGTACAGGAGCCACTGATTTTTAAATGTGCCAACCCGCCTTGTGGCAGGTGCATTTCCTCCTTGATAAAGTGACGCCTTTGAGCCGCGTGTCTGTGGGCGCTTTAACTCGCGGGAAAGTGCGCACCTGCCAGCTTCCACTTTTCCTCTCCGTTCCTCCTACTTCCCTCTTCAGTTGCTTTGCTGCGCTGGTGAGGCTTTGGAGTTCAGTGGAGAGTGGCGTTCAGGGTACATCCTGGCCTCCTTCTGATATCGGAGAACTGATCTGCCTTTTCACTATTATTAGGACGTTTGCTGTACACGCTTGTATTTTAGTCCTAATGAGACTTTTCCCTTCTAGTCCTCTAGTAGGCTAAATTATCACCACCCATGGGTATTGACACAGTCAATGTATCTTGTCTGAGGGAATGAGCCAAATCATCTTTTTCTATTTATGTCGTGAATGAATCAGATTGGATTTTTAAGCATCCTTGATTCCCAGGATGAAATGAATTTGGTTATGATTTATACTTAATTGTTCATTTCTCAAGTGTACTGATATTTTTATATTATTTGCACTTTGTGTATGAGATCTTGTTTCAGGTTGTACTCTTTTGGTCCTGGAAATACTCAGGAAAACAGTACCCCTACCCAACGTTGGGTTTATGAATTTCTTCCTTAATTGGTGAAACTTCCTGTAAAGGAATTTGCAACTTCTGTTTTCTTTGTGGGCATACATTAACCTGTTTGTTTGTTTGTTTTTTAATAACTGGTTACAACAAGGAATTTGTGTTTCTTTTAGATCATTGCTGGAAAATTGTAGTGCTTTCTAGAAATTCATTGATTACTTGCATTTCATGTCTATTTAATTTTTTATTCTTGCAGTGTATTGGCATCAGCTGCTGCCATTATTCTGTCCTCAACACCCCATTTTTCAACCCAGATCGTCAGTCTGCAAACATCCTAGCCAGCTATTGGTCTGCTTGTCAGCCTGGGGCAAAATTTGACTACTTAAGAACAGCTCCACCACCATTCTCTTTCCCTTGCTCTTGCATGTGCTCTTTTGTACTCTCTCTTTTCTCTCTCTCTCTCTTTTTTTTTGTTTATTTTTCATAGCTTTAATTTTTTAAATCTTTCAAATATATATGGATTATGTTTCCAAATATATGAATTCTGTCATTAACAAGAACTGACATCAATATGCAAAAAAAAAACTAGTTAATCAAAACTGCAACTAAAGATGCAAAACAAGTTCATGAAAATGAAATATAAGTGTTTTTTCTTTTTTTAACACTGGCAGAAGTTTATTGTTACATCTTTTTTTGGGGGCGTTTCTTTTTATTATTGTAAACAAATGGGATACATGTTTCTCTGTTCTCTCTCTCTTTAATATCTCTCTCACACTCTCTCTCTCTCTCTCTCGCTCTCTCTCTCTCTCACACACACACACACACACACACACACACCCTCACACCCTGCGGGTAGACACTCTGCCTGTCCACTTAATAAAATCTCTTGCTTGAGTTCCCAGGTCCGAAATGGTTTCTGGGTGCTTTCACAATGTATATAATTATGATTCATTCTTAGAACTATCATTTTGTTCTATTCTCTGTTGCTCAAAATTCCTGAGTTTGCCGTGTTATTAATTTTTCAAAGGATATTTCTTTAGATTTTCTGATTGTTAGGTTTTTTATACATTACTAATTTTGTCCTATTTCCTTTCTAAACTTTTATGCTGTTCTTTTTCCACCTCCTGAACCAATGGTTAGTTATTCCACGAATACTAATTTTTTTGTTCTCCTGGAAGTTGAAGCTCATACATGTATGCACTAAACCAGCTATGGATGTCTAGTTATTTTAATTTTCTGCTTCTACCCTGCAACATAAACAGTCCTGAGTCACTATATATAAATATGTGTCTCCTCAACCCTATACTGTGAGGTATTTCTATGGAGCATATACCACAACTTGATATGTTTTGTTTAACTATCTTCCCCCCAAAGATTTTAACATTCATGTTAAAATTTCTGTTCACTCTTCTATTTTATTCAGTGCTTCATTTCCCATGACTCTGTTTAGGGAAGTCAGGGTAAGTATGACTAAAATAAATATGAAATGAAGGAAGAGGAGATAAGGGCCTTGAGGGAAACATCCTGGCCTGAGACCTAGAACTTGGGGGAAGGAGTACAGAGAGGGCATATTTGAATGGAGTCTCTCAGTCTTCTCTCCAGAGTGCCCAATGGGATTTTGGGTCAAATGCCAGTAATACTAAGGAGTAATGGGTATAATAATAGCAACTAAATTGTAAGAAATGTTCAGAAATGTGCTCATTGGACATTTAGACTTTAAAAACAAATAGCCTTGCATTCATACCCTGCTGTAGCAACTTTGTAATGGGGTAACACGTGCATGTGGTTAATAATACTCCTCAACTCTAAACTGGTGGTCAAAATAGCTGATTTGCAGTGTTTCAATAAGAAATAATTAGCCTCAGGTGTAGACATCTCTGCACATTGACTCACATATCAGCATTACTCCAATGGCTTCTTTTATTATAAATTAGTAAAGAGTGTTAAAAATGTTTTATTGAGTTCTAAATACACTTCTTGTTCACTGCGGAAGGAACTGTTGAATTTTCATTGTTTGAAATGTGTGAAACAGCACATATCACTATTAGGAATGACACAAATCATTCCTCCTGCTACTAGTATACTGTCCAGGGAAACTTAGCATGTGAATCACATTAAAGCAGGAGTCTTTGCTACATCCGTATGGAATTCTGTGAACTGATGGTCACAAACTAGGTTTGAGAGGAACTGTGCAGTTCACTGGTGTGGAGGTGGTCAAAGGCAGTGTTGGAATGCTTGCTAGCTGGCCAGGGGCAGCTGAAATAGATGTGTGTGAAACTTGTAGAAGCCTGTCGTATAAATCAGTGTTTTCTTCAACTTGAAATAGGGAGGAGACATTCTTAGGGTTGAAGGCACTTGCTTAACAAATTTTATGCTTTTTGTTGTCATGGAGAAATTGACAGCCAAATTTTTTTAGACATCAGTTAACTTAATGTCGCTTTTAATCTCTATGATCAGCAAAGACAGGAGCACCCTTTTCTGGCTCTAAGGGAGAGGTAAGGTTATGTTGCCTTCATGTGTTTGCTTGGGCATCCTGGGTGTGTGTGCTTGGGTTTTCAGGGGAGTTGTGACATTGATGTACTGCAGCGCACAGGCACAGGGGCGTGGGGATTGTGGGGCGGTCTGGATTCCAGTGTCAGCTATTGCCTTTCCTGTAACTTCTCCACATCACGGAAGAAGAAAGAATAGCTGCTAAACCTCAGAAAGCAGTGATACAGGTAAGCCAAAGGCAATAATTCTCCAGAAGAATATTTCCATTCAACTAGGTGCCCTAGGTGCTTTTGAGCACAAGTTAGCAATCTGTTTCTTATTGGAAAGTATTTTAGGTTTTGAGGGCCATAGAGTTTCTGTTGTAAGGAAACTTTCATACAAAATCATCTATAGAGAGTACATAAACAAATGTTTTATTACGTTCCACTACTTCATTTACACAGGCAGGTGGCAGGCTGAGTTGGGTTCCTGTACTATAGTTTACTGAGTCCTCATCTAGAATACAAGAAACATGGCCAACTGTGGGGCTGGCATGGAAGAGGCACTTGTTTAGGGTTCTGGGCCTCTCAGGTTTGTGAGGAAAAAAAATGAGAAAAGTGCCTTTTCCCTCAGTATGTGGCAGGATGCTATCTCCAGCGAGAGAATCAGTGTTGTTCATGTTGTGATGATCACTATGATGGAAATAAGGTAGCAATATTATGGGGCGCAACTTAAGAACAGACCGATCACCACTGAGAAGTCCAAATTTGAGAGTCTTTATTAAGTTGGCTGGCTGACTGTCTCACACAATGCCCCCAAAAATGGCTATTGGGAAAACAGCCCTGATCACAGGGTTGTAGGGGTTCTTATACCAAAAATCACATCAATCATAAGTGTCTGTTGCTATGATTCACAATTGCAAACTAACATCATGAGATCATCGACAGGGGGAAGTGCATCAAACTGATCCTTACCTAGGTACAAACTAAAGATTGGTTGCTACAAACTAACATCATGAGATCATCAACAGAGGGAGAAGTGGGTCAAACTGACCCTTACCTAGGTGCAAACTAAAGAATGGTTGCTAACATCCACACAATTACCATTTACATGGTACATTGGTTAAGAGCAATAGAAGTCAAAGGAGAGCAATTTTTACTACATAGGAGTTGCCATTGTATATTATTAAACATATCATGCTAAGTAACTGATGATGAGCACAGAGGCAGGGTGTTCCCATGGGATAAACTTATTTCCTATATAACATGGAGTTTCAGAGCAAAATGGAGTCTGTTTAGTCATTTCCCTTAGAGTCTGGCCTATAACATTCTCATGGAGCCAGATCTGTCAGCCCATCACATTTGGAGCCAGATCTGTCAGCCCATCACATCAAGTGATTGTTTCTGTAACAAGGAAATTGACAGTGTCAGTGTGGAAATTATTTCATTTTAGTGCATTTCTCTCATTTCCGTCGTGTGCTGTGGACTGTTCTGGACCATTGCAGAACTGCACTGGATCACCATCTGTGATGATGGTCAGTATATGGTTGATTTTAGACCAATGTCCTTGGCATAGAGCTCCTGAAACCCGTGTGGCCTGCCTGAAGTGGTAAGAGTAACTTCGCATGCTAATAAGATTGGTAGAGCCTAAATAGCCTTGGGATGGTTGTTCTGGAAAGAGGCAGGTGTGATTGAAGAGATGGGACTTTTCACCCCACCCCCATCTCCAGAGGTGGGAGAGGACCTGTGGTTTAAGTTCATCACCAGTTGGTCAGCTGTTGAATCAGTTACACCTACTAGTGCAGCCTCCATAATATCCCAGTAAGAGTGGGTTTGGATGGTAGAACATGTGGAGGTTCCTGGGGAATGGTACCCCAGTAGGCATGGAAAGTCTGTACCGCTTCCTACCCACCTTGCTCTCTATCCATCCCTTCATCTGACTATTTCCGTGTACTTTGTAATACGCTTTATAATAAACATATAAATATAAGGAAACTTGTCTTGAATTCTGTGAGCTGTTCCAGTTGATTAATCAAACTCAAGGAAGGCTAATGGAAGCCTTGATTTTTAGCCACTTGATCAGAAGTATAGGTGACAACCCACTATTTGTGATTGACTTCTGAACTGGCCATTCTGTGGGACTGAGTCACCAACCTGTGGTGTGATACCATCGTTAGCTAGACAGTGTGATTATTTAATTGAATTGTAAGATAACCAGTTACTAAATCCCACACACATCGTATCAGAAGTGTTTTGTGCTGTGGGGAAAAACTGTGTAAGAGTGACTGTGTGATCTCATTACTATAAACTGCAAAGAGAGGAATTTGATGGTTTAGGATTATAAAGGTTATGAATCAGGATTCATTCAGTCACTAAGTATATGTGGGTGGAAAGGGAAAGAGATCCGCTGACTGGGTCCTAACATAGATTCTGGGAGACCACAGAGTCTTCTGAACTTCTCTGAATTGATTCTCAGGTCCCCAGTGCTGTCAGCCTCACCTATCCTCTTGCACACACTGGAGGAGTTGTACCTGTCTGAACAGAATTTGTGGCATCTTTTAGGACTTGGTGACCTTTGAGGATGTGGCTGTGAACTTCACCCAGCAGGAGTGGGCTTTGCTGGATCTTGCTCAGAGGAGACTCTACAGAGATGTGATGCTGGAAACCTTCCAGAGCCTGGCCTCACTAGGTAAGATGGGCAACATTAGTTCACATAGGGTTTAGGAAACAATTTATCTCACTGGTTGACCTTGTTCCAGGATTTGGGCTGAGGAATGGGCGTGTGTTGGTAAATAAGACAGACGTGGTCACAGACTGCAGGGTGCTTACAGTCTGGAGGCTTCGTCATGAAAATGAACCTCAGTATATTAAACTTGCTTTTTCTTTTTCTTATGGTTGAAAGCTTTAAGATGTATTAAGTGTTGTTAGTGTGGACATTCAGGGGTCACTCTGGGGCACAGGGAGAGTTTGTGATCTGAGACCTTTGAGGATTCTACTGCTGTGAATGCCCTTTACTCAGAGACCACCAGGAGAACATCTATAGTTAAACAAATGGGGTTTATTTTGCAGTGTGTCATGGGAGAGCACACCCCATGGGGACTCATGGTGCATCTTAGTAAGAGGGCATTAGAAAGTCCCTATGACAGGATTTGGGCTTTTCTTTCATGATTCAGGAATGATTCTGTATAAGTGGGTTATATCAGTTCCTTGGGCCCCCTGTAATGAAGTACCATAAATTCATAGCTAAGAAGTTCAGCAATTTAATCTTTTGTTTCTGGAGGCTGGGAGTATGAATTCAAAGTGTCAGCAGGGCTAAATTCTTTCTAAAGATTCTAGGGAAAAAGTCCCTTCCTGTCTCTTCCTAGCTTCGGGTGGTTGCTGGCAGCACTTGGTGTTCCTTGGTTTATAGATGGATCACTCAGTCTCCACATCCATCATCTTCTTCCTGTGTTCCTATATCTCTCTCCTAATAGGAATGCTAGTCATTGGATTTAGTGCTCACTGTAATCCTAATAACCTCATTTGGACTTAACTTTTATTTACAAAGACTGTTTTTCTATAAACTTACCTACATACCTACCTTCCTTCCCTTCTTCACTTTATTTACTCTTACAGCAGTTTCAGGTTTGCAGCAAAATTTACTAGAAGGTAGAGAGATTTCCATATAAACCTGTGTAGCCTCTTCCACTCTGAACATCCACCACCAGAATGGTAAATTCGTTACAATAAACAAACCTACACTGACATATCATCATCACCTAGAGTCCATAGGATATGTCACTTGTGTGGTGTATCTTCTTTGGGTTTTGGGCCAATGCATTATAACATGTACCCACCATTGGTACATGTGGTATCCTTCAGAGTAATTTCATAGCTCTAAAAATCCTCTGTGCTCTACCTTTTTTAATCATTCATGCCCCTTAACCCTTTGGGAGCCTCTGATGTATAAATTCTCTCTAGTTTCATCTTTTGCAGGAAATCACAGAGTTGAAACTATATAGCATGCAACTTTTTCAGATTGACTTCTTTCACTTAATAATATGCATTTATTTATTTATTTATTAGGGGTACCGGGGATTGAACTCAGGGGCACTCGACCACTGAGCCACATCCACAGCCCTATTTTGTATTTTATTTAGAGACAGGTTCTCACTGAGTTGCTTAGTGTCTCACTTTTACTGAGGCTGGCTTTAAACTCACCATCCTTCTGCCTGAGCCTCCTGAGCCACTGGGATTACAAGCATATGCTACTGGGCCTGGCTACAATATGCATGTAAATTTCCTTCATGTCTTTTCATGACTTGATAGCTGATTTCTTTCTAGTGCTTAGTAATATCCCACAATCAGGATTTGCCACTGTTTATTTATTCATTCATCTACTGGTGACATCCTGATTGCTTCTACATTTGGGCAGTTATGAATACAGCTGTCATAAACATTCATGTGCAACTTTTTGGGTGGATGTAAGTTTTCCACTCCTCTGGGTGGATTTTAAGTGGTACAGTTCCGTTGTTGGAAGGTGTGGTAAGAATATGTTTAATTTATAAGAAACCACCAAACTGTCTTCCAAAGTGGATGTCCCTTTTTGCCTCCCCACCAGCAACGAATGGGAGGGAGTTCCATGCTTGCCAGTATTTGGCATTGTCATTGTTGTGAATCTGGGCCATTCGAATAGATGTACAGTGGTATCTCATTGTATGAAATTGCATTTTCCTTATTCTTTATGATGCAGAACATGTTTTTACATACTTATTTGCCATTTGTGCATCTTCTTTGGTGGGGTGTGTGTTTAAGTTCTTCAGCCAAAGTTTTTTTTTTTTTTTTTAAATAATTTTTATTTTTACAGACACATTTTGATTCATTGTATCCCAACCAAAGTTTTTATGAGGTTGTTTTCTTACTGTAGAGATTCAGAGTTGATTGTGTATTTTGGAAAAGTCCCTTATCAAATAAGTCTCGGAATTGTTTCTTCCATTCTGTGGCTTCTCTTTCCATTTTCTTGAAAATCTTTCACAAAGATTAAATTTTAATTTTGATGAAGTCTGATGTATCAATTTTTGTTTCAAGACTCATTTATTTAGGGCATTTTGGCATTGTATCTAAAATGTCTTTGCCAAGCCAAGGTCAACTAGATTTTTCATACTATTTTCTAGGAATTATCTAGATGACATTTGTGTCATTTTGGGATGAAATTTGTGAAGATTTCACTTTGTTTACATGTGTGTTTCCAGTTATTCCAGCATAATTTATAGGGAACCTATAATTTAAAAAAAATTGCCTTTGCTCCTTTGTCAAAGATCAGTAGACTGTACAGTTATCCTTTGGTACCCATAGGAAATTGGTTCTAAGACCCTCTCAGAGACCAACATCTGTGTGTGCACTGATTTCTTATTTAAAATGGCATTGTGTTTGCATGCAAATTATTCATATTCTCCTATATACTTTAAATAATTTCTAGATGACTTCCAAAAGCTAGTACAATAGAAATATGTTAATACTTGTTATACTGTGCTAATTAGCTAATGGTGACAAGGAAAAAAGTCTGTTCCTGTTCAGTGCACATGGCAAGTTGTCCCCCTAATATTTTCTGCTCATGATTGATTGAGTTCGTGGACACAGAAGCCAACTGAATTTGTGTGGATTTGTCTCTTGCCTTTCTATTCTGTTCCATCAATGTATTTGGACATGAATGGGGGTGCACAGTGTTCAACCTGAATATAAGTAGTCACTTTAGCTTGTATCTGGTAGAAAACAGAGGCTAATGAGGTACTGAGTATTTTGTGAGGAGTATAGTGCCCTTTTTTTTTTTTTTTGTCTGCCCTTAGGTAGAATAAAGAAGTAGCCTATTTTGTTGTATTCTGGAAAAGTTTGTCCAGAGTTGTTATTCTGAGAATATTTATTCTCATCAGGAGAACAAAATATCCTGGCTGTGTCTGACAAGTTTATGATATTGATACTCATGTGTAAATGTCAGATCAGTTAGGCACATCAGAGGCTGCTTTGATCTCCCCATCTCTGCTTTTTCTTTTCTTTTATTTTATCTTTTTTTTTTTTTTTAATTAATTGTAGATAGACATGATATATGTAAGGGATCCCATGAAAACCACGCCGGACATGGGAAACCACATAAGTGAGTTTATTGAGCAAACAAAGTGTCTCCCTGCAGGGTAAGAGAGAAAATGAGAGGAAAAGAAAGGGAATGAGAAAGGGTGCATGTTAGAGAGAGTGGAAAAGTGAGGAGGATAGAGAAAGTGAGTAGGAGAGAGGGAAGCATGAGAAAAGATGGCGGGGTAGCTACCGTGAAACAGTCGAATTCTGCCAGGCTAAAAGGGGACCAATAACTGAGAAGGATACTTGCAAGCTGACTGACTAACCAATAGCTAACTAGGATGTTCTCAGACTGACAGTAGTTGGGTGGCGGGGAAATGACTGCAATGGAAAGAGGGGGGAGCAGCTTCATACATTACATTCCCCCGTTTCTGTTTTTATAAGAAAATCTTTTGCTCTCCAGTTCTTTCTGAAGCCTTCTCTCCCCTTCCTGCCTAAGTGACTGGGGCTGGTTTTGCAGGTGAGATGTAAAAAGTCCATTCTCCTTCCTGACCTCCAAAGGCAGATGGTTTTCATGGTCTTCAATATCTTTATTTATTTATTTTTATGTGGTGCTGAGGATCGAACCCAGTGCCTTGCACATGCATGGCAAATGGTGGAGCCCTCTCTGAGAACTTTCAGCTAAGTTGACAGGGTGAAACATATGCAACTCACTGAAAATGTGCCTTTCATTGTTAAAAGTCATATGGTGGAGAATATCTATGAATTCACTGAAGAAAATCAAAGTGGACAAATCTGCTAAAGAGAACTACTGAAGTCAAATCCTTTGAATGCCATTGAAGCCAGAATTGGGGATAGGCAGTTAGTGTAGAAATAGAAGATCTTGTCAAATCAAGGAAAATGGAGGTCAAGAAAGCCATCTGCCTCTGGAAGTTGGAGACTGCCCCTGGGAGAATGGAATGTCAAGGATCTCCAGAGCCCATTGATTACCAAATTTACCTGTCCTTGTGAAGGACTACAGGCAGGAAACTGCTAATTAGTGCCCCCTGGGTCCTTACCTGCCTGAATCACTTTGGCCCTCCCCCTGCCATCTGCTGCTCACCATTTTGGCTGTCACCAGCAATTACTGGGCCTAGTCACATAGGAAGGACAGATAAGGGGGGGGGGGGAGAGAACAGAACAAAGGAGACCCTAACCCATACAAGATGTAGGGCAAGCTCACTTCTTGGGACATGTTCTAGAACATCAGCCATGGCCCCCTTCTCCCTCTCGGGAGAGTCTATAGTATTACATTTCAATAAAACCTGCTTAATAAGCTTGCCTTGGTGTGCTTCTGTGATGTTATCCTTCAACTCCTGAGGAAGCAGAACTTGTCACTGGTAAACAGCTGTATCACCATGAGTGTGGAAGGCCTTCCTGTCCCATTCATCCTTTAAGAATCACAAAAGATCTCATGCTGGAAACAAACCTTATCAGTGTAAGGAATGTGGGAAAGCCTTCCATTTTCTTGCTTGTTTTAAGAAGCATGTGAAAACTCCCACTGAAGAGAAACCATATGAATGTAAGGTGTGTATGAAAGCCTTTAGTTGCTTCTCCTTGTTCAAGGCACACATGAAGATTCACAGTGAAAAGGCAAACTATGAATGTAAGGAATGTGGAAAGATCTTCAGTAGTTCTTCATACTGAAAGAATGGACATTTTTTTAAGCTGTCTGTTTTATCTCAACTCCCTAAGGTTTCCCTCCCAGTAATGGGAACAAAGCCCTTAAAGCTGTTCTCTGTTCCCAAACAGAGAGTAAAAGAGTAAATTGAGCCTGATAGCCAGATAGTGCTCAAACAGTAGGATTACCAGAAACTATTGACCAGAATCTACACCTGTTGTAAAACATTGTGAAACATGTTGTATGTTATCAGCAAACCCAGACCCCCTTTGAAATTTCCCGGCAGCTTTGTCCCCCTTTTCCCTTTCATGTGTGACCCCTCCCGATGTGTGGTTTCTGCCTTTATAAACCTACAAGATTTTCTGCTAGGGACTCGACTCCTGGAGTTGGGTCCCAGCGCGCTGGAATAAACACCTCTTGCGGTTTGCATCAAGTGACGCCTCCTGTGGTTGATTGGGGTTGCCGTGGATCCATGGGACAGAGTTGGGGTTTCCTTTTTGGGGGCCTTACATTTGGGGGCTCGTCCGGGATAAGATGGCCCCCCTCATCCGCGGAGTCGACCTTGGAGGTAAGAAGGGGTACCCCGAAGTTGTCTGTCTTTGTCTTGTGTTTTGTTAGTTGGTCTGGTTCTGTGAACATGCTTTCGGTTTCGGTGGCAGCCGTTCGGTGACTCGTGAGAGTGGCCAAACAGTGGCCGGTAGACGTGCCTGGGGGGCCACAGGTTGCAGCCCTGGGGGACGCCCTAAGGGTGGAAGGAGAGCCAGGGATGCCTGGTAGTCTCCGTCGGTAAGGGCGCTGATGGGGTTCAATTGGTGGATCAGAGATTGGCGCCCGTCTGTATCTGGTTCTGTTGTGTGTTTGTGGCGGAGGTGGAGGAAGGGTTGGAACAACTGCGGGGTTCTCGGCCCGGGCTACTCTCGGGTGGACCCCAAAGGTTCCTTCTCTGGACTCCGCCTCCCGACAGCCCTGAAGGGTAACTTAGCAAAGTAGCTTCAGTCTCAAAAATAATGAAAAAATAAAGTCTCATAATTCTCTTTAACATCCAACCTGTCCTGATGAGATGGCTAAAATGCCTTAGACACAAAGTTTCTGTTAAAACCTGTTAGATCCTTCCAGATCTCAGTCCAGGCTTGCATTGAAATATAAATAAAAGAAGCCTAAAGGCTCAGTAGGAGACCGGTCTCAAACCCAGGGAAAGAAAAGGTAAAAAGAGTCTTTAAAACTCCAGCAAAGTAAATTTTATGGTACTTTACTAAAGTAATTAATGGCTGTATGATATTTTTTCCAGGACTCTTGGTTTTTTTTAATTATATGTTTTTTTTTGAGCTCAAAACATGACCTATAAAGTTACAAGGCCTTGATTTTGTGTTATTTGTATGTTGTGCTGTCTGATGTCATGTTTTGTCTGTATCAAAACTGAGTGCTCCTAAAATTAAGATTTAAAAATGGATCCAGATACTTTTAATTCACATGATTTAAAAAAGTTTAAATTGGGTAAACTAATAAAAGCAAAATATCTTTGAAAATAACTCACAAGTCTCTAGGTGGTCAAGCTAATAAAATATTGATGTTAATAAAGTGTCTAGTATCAATTGTTTCTAGGACTTTTCTTCAATAGGAAAGAGACAGCAAATACTGTACAGGACACTTGTCTGATATCTTGGTTTTTCACAGAATAAGTGAATTAGAGTTAACATGTATGGGATTACTCTAATGTGTTTGTAGAGACATCTGATTAATTTACAAAGTTAAAATGCTAATTGTTAAATAACATCAAGTACTTTTAACTCCTTAAATTCCATGGGGTATCATACTTAAACATTATTGGTGTTTTCATAGGTTGGTAAATAAAAGGGTTTAAACTTGCTTTGTGTCATCACTAAACTAAAAACAAGGTTACTAAGAGTTATGTCCTAACAAGTGCAATTCTATATACAAAGGGTCCCAAAAGTTTCAACTGTGTTTCAATTAGAGTACTATAAACAACAGAATATTTAATCTTATTAAAATAGAGTAATTTATCTAAATTCAGAAATTTCATAAGAGTTGTTTCAGAATGTGAACAAAAAGGGGTCAACGAATAGGAAAGAGAAAATAAAAGGTTCTGGGTATGGAAATATATTTAGTAAAAGGAAAAAGGAAATGTTTCTGGGTAAGAAAGTGCTTGTGTGATGAAATACATGAGGGTCTAAGTAAGTGCTAAGAAAGTCTGTGTAAGTAAAGGGCAAGTTTCAACAAGTTTGTGTGTAACTAAGTTGGTTATATGTATGTGAGACAGCTAAAAGTATTGAAGGTTTTTCCTAAGGTGAAATACTAACGTTCTGATATAAACCAAAGTTTAATCTATATGGTAGAATGACATGTTAAAATGACAAGGATTTGAAACACTAATCTACTCTTAACTTTGTGTCTATTAAGTTTATTCTTTAGAACAATTAGTCTTAAAAATTGGGGTGTATACAATTATGGTTAAACAACTATTATAGAGTATTGTACTTTGTTACAGAGTATACATTTCTCTTTAAAAACTCAATTTGGTAAGATAAAAGTGTCAAGGTAATTGTGAAATGGTCACTAGTTTTATATTAAATGTGTTCATATTTTTCAGGACCACAAGTTTTTAAAGCAAGGAATTTATTAAGCTCTGCTATCCTCCAGATTAAACTTGTCTGTAATGGTAATCTTAAACTTATAAAGAGTAAATTTTATTGGGGATTTATTTCTATCATTTAATGTTCTATTATAGGACCTGCTATCAATAGGGTATGTGTAAAATTTGTTACTTTTTACACTGGGATAAAGAATTTCAAATGTAAATGTATTTCTAAACATTAGAGTCTGATTTGTTTAAAGGTTAATATTGTGAAACATGAAAGAAACATGAAAACATTTTACCATTTAATCACAAAAGGAAAGTTAAAAGCTCTCTCAGCCTTTCTTTGATTCATGTTTTAGATACTATGTTAAATTGTGTTAATTATAAAGTTTATATAGACTCAGGAAACAGTATATGTAAACTATTTAATGATATTTAAGGAAGAAGCAAAGATCAACATCAGAATTAGAACACTTAAGATCTGTAAAGAGCCCTGCCTTACCTGAGATAAGGCTCTGCCTCCCACCTTACTGCATGTTAGAGTGACTCCAAAATAAGTCAGACTTCAGCTTATTTAAAGTTATAGTCAAAAGATTGGTTCTTGTTGTAAAAGTACTGTGATCTCAAATAGGGGATAGAATGTAGTTCTCAATCAAAATTCAAGATAGCTATTATACAAGCTGAATATATTTTTACTCTTGCTAATTTCATTTTGTAAAACTGTTACCTGTTAATGTTTTGCAGAAGTAGCTGCTCCAAGAACACACAACCTAGGTAACTTATGATACTAAGCCATCACCTATAGAATAGATAGTGGTAACTTCCAGTACTAATGCAGACTCCAGTTAGACTTTATGACTGGTGAGACTGGCTTGCTGGATAATTAAGATCAAACTTAGAGATTGGAGTTAAATACAGAGGTCAAGAAAAGTCCATATTTGGGTCTTGCCCTCAACATTAGCCTGAACCCAGGGAATAAGAGGAGTTCTCTAAGGAGCGTTGCAACTCTGGGTCACACAACCTCCTGATCAAGGAGATTGTTGAGACTAGTGGATGAAAAATTATCCAGTGCATCTGCTGCAGAGGAGGGTCATGGAAAAGGGGAAACATCCCTTGATGCTTCTAAAGGAAGTCACCTCATCAAGAGACCCTGCCTAATCAAAGTCACTGGTGGAGCTAAGGAGCCGCTCTTAAGTTCTGTACGAGTGACCCCTGTGGGAACTCAGCTGACTCTTTAACAAGACAGGAATCAGGGCAATTTGACCAGCTTGATCTTAGATACCCAGCAAAACAGTTAAAACCAAAATATAGCGATTCTTGAGCATTTAAAGGAAATAATAATTAAATGTAACTTAAGATGTACACTTGTATTAGCCCACTAGAATAAAGGCTGGAAGCTACAAATGAAAGAAAGATTCTTCAGCAAATGTGCCTGATAACTATCAAGAGAAACTGCCAGAGTCAGAAGTTTTTAGTCAGCTTAAGACCTTCCTAAGCTACACACGTAGACTTAATCTATGTTTGCTAGTATGATTATCTATTCCTAAGTAACAGAAGTATAGAGATCTCTAGTAAACACAGGTTATACCAATAAAGGGATATTTTACAAAATCAGATGACATTAAGTAGCTTAACTATATTTTCTGGGGACATCTATGACAATGTTAAAGTCCCCAAATAAAGGCCTTGTTCTCTCCAGCCTTTGCTAGGCCTAGTTATGGGAACAATTTCTCAGTTCTTCCACCTCCTGGTGAGAGATTAACTTCTGTCATTTTCATGATACTCAGTGGCATATTTCAGATGCTGCAACATTTACTTTGTACTAATCTCATTTCAGTACTCATGTCTTTTTGTTCTTCTATCATAGAAGCACCCACCCCCAGATGACTTTACAACCTGCTCTACCCCAACCAGGCTTCTTCCTGGGACCCCTTGATTGACCCGATTTTTAGAAAAGGAACTCCAAGCTGCTTGCCCCACGCCACCCACTTCCAGCTCGAAGAAGCTAGAGCAGTCATCAACCTCCTTCCCCAGCAGCATGGAGTTCCTGAGATTAGAGGGGGAAATGAAGCCAGAATTGGGAACAGGTTGTTAGTGTAGATATAGGGGATCGGGTCAAATCGAGGAAATGGCCATAAAATCATCTGCCTCTGGAAGTTGGAGACTGCCCCTGGAAGAATGGAATGTCAAGGATCTCCGGAGCCCATTGATTACCAAATTTACCTACCTTTATCATGGACTGTTTATCAAGGACTGCAAACAAGGTGCTGCTAATTGGTGGCCTGCCCCCTGGGCTCTTGCCTGCCTGAAATCGCCTAGTCACCTTCATCAGGGAAAGAGTAAGTGCTGTATAGGTACTAATGCTCAGGCAACAATACCAGTCCCTCCGCCAAGGAAATAGCTTTGGAGAAGAGTATATAGAGACAGAAGTTCCATGATTAGAACTTACCAGAAAAGAAAATGGGAAAATGAAAGAATGGACATTTTTTTAAGCTGTCTGTTTTATCTCAACTCCCTAAGGTTTCCCTCCTAGTAATGGGAACAAAGCCCTTAAAGCTGTTCCAGGAAACAGCCCCAAACAGACAGTAAAAGAGTAAATTGAGCCTGATAGCCAGATAGTGCTCAAACAGTAGGATTACCAGAAACTATTGACCAGAATCTACTCCCTGTTGTAAAACATTGTGAAACATGTTGTATGTTATCAGCAAACCCAGACCCCCTTTGAAATTTCCTGGCAGCTTTGTCCTCCTTTTCCCTTTCATGTGCGACCCCTCCCGATGTATGGTTTCTGCCTTTATAAACCTACAAGATTTTCTGCTAGGGACTCGACTCCTGGAGTTGGGTCCCAGCGCGCTGGAATAAACACCTCTTGCGGTTTGCATCAAGTGACGCCTCCTGCGGTTGATTGGGGTTGCCGTGGATCCATGGGACAGAGTTGGGGTTTCCTTTTTGGGGGCCTTACAATACCTCACAGAACACGGAAGAATTCACAGTGGAGAAAAGCCCTATGAATGTAAGGAATGTGGGAAGGCCTTTAGCTCCTCCTCTCATCTTATAATACATCTAAGAATTCACACTGGAGAGAAGCCTTATGAATGTAAAGAGTGTGGGAAAGCCTTCAGTGAATCCTCAAAACTCACTGTACAAGTGAGGACACACACTGGAGAGAAACCTTATAAATGTAAGGAATGTGGGAAAGCCTGCAAGTGCCCCTCCACCCTAAGCATCCACATGAGAAAACACACTGGAGAGAAACCCTATGAATGTCTGGAAAGTGGAAAAGCCTTCTACCTTCCCACTTCCCTGAACACACATGTGAAAAATCAAAGTGGAGAGAAACCCTATGAATGTCAGGATTGTGGGAAGGCATTTCGACATTCTTCATACCTTACTGAACATGCAAGAATGCACACTGGAGAAAAACCCTTTGAATGTCTGGAGTGTGGAAAAGCCTTCAGCTGTCCCTCATCCTTTCAAAGGCATGTGAGAAGCCACACTGGACAGAAACCATATGAATGTAAGGACTGTGAAAAGCCTTTATTTGTGCAGCTTACCTTCAAAGGCATAGATATATATGTTCGTTAATAGTCTTTTGACCATGTAATTTTGTTTTTCATATGCGGGCAGAAGAGAGTGTTTGTTTTCTAAGAGAACCTACAGTTTTGGGGAATATCAGATTTTAATTTCAAAGAGTATCATATGTAATAATTTCAGCATAAATTCATAGGTACAAATGTCTTGAAAGAGGAAGGTCTCATCTGACATGTTATTTTCATGTTTTCTTCTTTATCTGTGCTTATGGCTAGAGTTTAGATTCAATGTTTTGAGTTAAAACATTATGTTGTGTTCACTTGGGTATGTCTATGGACTACTTCCCAGAAACATGTCTCTGTCCAGTTCCAGGTTAGAGTCGTCCTAAAAAAGAGGTTGCATGTGGTTTGGAAAGCTTAAGGGAAGGATCCCTATTATCTGTTTTTCAGGGCCATGAGACAGATGTATGAGGACCTGGCTGGTTCCAGTTTCCAGCTTATTTTCAGGAATATTAAACCAATTGATCCATACTTGCCCCAAAATGAACAGTAAGTGCTTGACTTCAGTCTCCTCAGAGGCAGCAGCACATTGACATTTCCATAAACTCCTCTAATGATCCCAGTAGGATGTGTAGTTGGGGTCCAGGTTCCTGGTGTCTTGAACTAAGAATTCAGCAAGCCATGAAGAAGTAACAGGCAGAGCACAGATGTAATAACGCTATGGAAGCATAGTGAAAGCAACACTCTAGCTAGGCAGTGATTTAAGACCCCTGTGGCGGGCAAGGCTTATCTTGCATGCTGTGCCTCAGTCCCCTCTGTTCTCAGACCTGATTAAAGACCTCGACCTGTTTGTTCCCATTGGTTACTTTGTTTTTGTCTAATTAGAATATGGAACCTGTGCTGGGACTTGCCATGGTGATAAACCCTCAATGGAGGGAATTGTCATGGTAATGGGACTCAATGTAAACAGGGACATGATGACTCATGCCCCTTTCTTGTATTCCAACAGGCATTTTTCTTTTATCCTGCTGCTACCATCTTGATGTCCCTAAACTCCTTGTATTATGGAAGAAGTGTAGTAACAAAGGAAGAAGGGAATCCAGTCAGAAAAGTATGAGAGACTACTGTTCTTTTTTCTTTAAGTCAAGACATATTACACTCTTTTTGTATAGTTGTGTGTGTGGGTGTATTCATAGATTCATTCAACCAAAATAGCTAAGGTTTATTGAATGATTACTCTGTATCAGACACTATTAGAAGCACTATTGCTATGATTCATTTAATGTTCACAAAATGTCTCAAGGGAATGCTGTCATTATCTACATTTTATTAAAAATGAGGCAGAGAAACTAAGGAGCTTGCCTAATGTCACACAGCTAGGGATTTCCCAAATCTGCTTGGATTTATAATTCTCTCTTTAAATAATCACAATATTATACAAGAGTAATTTGTGGAAATAGTATCTATGATTCATAGAAAATCCTTATACTCTGACTTAAAGTACAATTTGGAAAAGTAAGTTGTAGTAGCCAACATTTGTTACATATTTATTTTAGTCAGCTATTTTGCTGCTGTGACTAAATGATCTGACCAGCACAATTATAGAGGATGAAAGGTTTATTTGAGGGCTCACAGTTTCAGAAGTCTTAGTCCATAGAAGGCTGGCTCCATTCCTCTGGACTCAAGGTGAGGCAGAACATCATGGAGGAAGAGCATGGCAGAGGGAAGCAGCCCACATCATCAGGATGAAGACAGAGAGAAAGAGTCTCCACTCTCCAGATACAAAATATATACCCCAAAACCAAACCCAATTCCCACCTCCTGCAGCCATACCCCACCACTTCAATTAATCCCATCATACATTAATTCACTGATTGGGTTAAGACTCTTATAACCCAAACATTTCTCCTCTGAACCTTCCTACTTTGGGGAGACATCTCACATGTGAGCTTTTGGGGTACACCTCACATCCAAGCCGTAACAATATTTATGCATCAGACACTTACATATCATTCTATATATTTTTCATTTTATTTAGTCCTCACCACAAACACTGAAAGATGAGGACTACTATTCCCTGTGTGTGTGTGTGTGTGTGTGTGTGTGTGTGTGTGTGTGTGAGAGAGAGAGAGAGAGAGAGAGAGAGAGATATGCTGGGATTGACCCAAGGGACTTGTGCATGCAAGGCGAGCACTCTACCAACTGAGCTGTATCCAAAGCCCCATATTTTTAAAAACAGAAACAGAGTCACGGAATGAATAGAGAACTATCCCTGTAAAGGTGGAGCAGAATGGGCAACCATCTATCTGATTCAGGCGTATCCGCCTTTCACCCCTTAGCTATGTTTCCATCAAGATCAGCAAGATCTGAGAGACTACTCTGCTAACCGGTATAGTCCTGGTACTTGATCCTGGAAAAGATTTCCCTAAGAGGGCAAGAGACCATTCCAGTCACCAGCTAAGGCATCTCCCAGTGGTCTCTTGCAGTTCTAATTGACATTGGGAGAATGACCAAGTCCCATCTATTCTGGGACACTGGCTGGATTGTGTGTCTGTATTTTTACAAGGTTAAATCAGTCACTGACATGTTAATTCATCAAGGTCATGTTCCCTAGTGAGAGCTGTCAGTTGGTCACCAGACTTTCCTACAGGGGTAACCATTTCTGAGGCTTCAAAACACTATCACATGGGTTGATTATTACTAATTGATTAATACACTATGTGGAGAGGACTGGAAAGAAATATCCCTGACTGTCCATGGTGACTGCCTCTGAGTGGTAGGGCCGGGGCTGGTGTGGGAAAGGAGCACAGCGTGATGAAAGGGAATGTGCTTTAGCATCAAACCTGGACTCAATCCTGTGTCAACAAGTTATGGCGCCTTTGTTAAGTCGATTCACCTCTGACCCTCAGATATTCCTAACAACAGATGGTGATTAATTGCACTTAACTTCCAAGTAGGGCTACAAAAAGAAAAAAAGATGTCCAGTTAAATTAGAACTTCAGGCAAATACTTCATATATAGTATTCAGAACATAACTATACTAAGAAATTATTCATTGTTTATCCAAAATTCAATTTTTTATTTTTATTTTATTTTTATTTTTTTATTTTTTTGGGTGCTGGGGATTGAACCCAGGGCCTTGTGCTTACGAGGCAAGCACTCTACCAACTGAGCTATCTCCCCAGCCCCCAAAATTCAATTTTTTAAACAGAGATATTAGAGTTACCTGACAAAGGTTTAAAAGAAGGCATTCTATAAATGCTTCAACAGACAACTATCAACATGCTTCAATCCAATGGTAAAATAAAATGTTGCAACCAAAATTCAATTTTAAATGGGCATCTTGTCATCTCTTTTTGTAAATAAAATTTTATTAAAGCAGTCATTCTCATTTGGGTACCTGCTATGTTTCCTTTTGTACCATAATGATAGAGTTGAGTAGTTGCAAAAAAGAGCATAGCCTACCAGGCCAACAATATTTACTATAAAGCTCTTTATAGTGAAAAAACCTTGGTGACCCCTTCCCAACATAATTGAGTTAATAATTGTTTTATTTATAGGATAATTGTAGGAAGAAAATTGATTCTATGTAAAGTGCTTGGACAGTGTCTGGTATTTAGGAAAGCATTAACACGTGAAAGTTAGAGTCATCATACGTGTTACAATTTAGATTTAAATGTCCTCCAAAGGCCATATGCTAAAGCTTGGTCTCTACCCCTTGGTGCTGTTGGGAAGGGCTGTTTAGGAGGCGGGGCCTAGTGGAAGTGTGGTAGTTCACTGGGGGCCCTGGACGGGAGTGTGACTGGTCACAACCCCTCCTCTCTTTGCTTCCTAGCCCACACTTCCCCACACGCACCCGTCATGACATTTTGTCTAGCCATGCGCCCAAAAGCAATGGAGTCGAGTGGCCACGGACTGAACCTCTGAAACCATACGCCAAAACGAACTCTTTCATCCTTAGAAGTTGTTTATCTTAGGCATTTTGTCACAGCCTTGGAAAGCTTACTAAAACAATATTAATAGGTCAAAGAAGAAAATCATACAAAGTTTTTAGAGATGCTAAAATGGCATTTGGCAAATTAAATTTGAGATTGAAATTTTTGATAGAATAGAAAACGTACATTTTAAACCAACAGCCAGCATCAGGTTTACTAGTAGAACCCTAGAATAATTTTCATCATAGTAAGCATTTATGTTTCTAGAAGAGGTAGCTTGTGTATTTGGACATAAATAAAGTAAGGGCAACAAGCCCCACAATGATGAATATATCAGATAATACAATTCTACTAAAAAAAAGGCTAGAAAAATTCTTAGAATAAAGAACAGCACTAGGTAACATAAATCCTTTAACCATTTGAAATAGGTCAATAAATTAATTATTATAAATGAAGCCAATGATGACATTCAAATCAGCAATAAAAATTGCCAAGGGATGACCCCCACAAGACATGAGAAGGGCTTCTGCTAACAGAAGCATGAAGCTTTTCTTGAAGACATAAATATGTTTAAATACAGAAATGTTTGCAGGTTCTAGAAGGAAAAGTGTTAATCAAGAGGCTAATATTTCTAATATTTTTAAATCATCAGTGCAAATGCAGTGAACCAAAATCACAACTGAATTCTTAACAGAAAATAATATAATCTTTATGGGGAGAGTCTTCCTTTTGGATACGTGACTAGAGGAGGTCAAGTGAACTTCCCCTGGGAAAGAGTAGGGCCCAGAAATCACTGAGCTAGACCAAGGACACCCACTTTCTCCTGTGGTTTCCACAAGACTGTGGTGTTTGCAGGGAATGCAGCACAGGGACCTGTTTGCCTAATAATGATCTCTGTGCATTGCACTCTCAATGTTGCACAACTGAAACCACCAGCCTGTCTCCAGCCCCCTGACTGCTGGTCCCCATCCAGAGGGCTCCACACCTGTGTGCCTTCCCAGAGTTGTAACTTTCATCAGGGGGCTCCTGCCTGAGGTTGCTTTCCTGCCTTCCTGAGCAGAGCCCTGGCTTCCATTGCTTTTGGGGCAGAAGAGAAGCAGTGAATCAGCATCCTTGGTCATGCCCCAGCACAGAGGCAGCCCCATCCAGTGAGTGCTATGGGAGAGGCTGGATGCAGCAGGGACTGCTGGACAGTGTTTCCTGAGTCAGGACAAATGGGCAGTTGGGGATCATTAAACGGGAGGACTATGGAATGCAAAGTTTGAGCTTGCAGGTCTATAAAGTTTTATGTTCTTGATTCTGATGAGAATATGGGAACTCTCCTTCAGGGTTTCACTTTCCACCCACGCTGGTCCAGCTCCTGTAGGTGTATTCCCATGACAGCAGGAAATAGTTCTTCCTAATCTATCCCCTGAGCACCCAGCGTGGTCATGATGATGGTAAGGAGAGGATGAGGACGGCACGTCCACCAGCACGCACTGAAGGCTCCCTCAGTGCCAGACCCAGAGCTGAGGTTCTATGTAACTCGCTTCATTTCATCTGCATAGTCACCTCCCCAAAAGAGGAATGCACACTATCATCATTTTACAGGTGCAGAAAGGAGCACAGCATTTAAAACTTGCACTAGATCTTAGGATCAAATTAGGCTAAATACAGGTTTGAACCTAGGCATCCATGCTCCAGACACAAAGCACCTGGCAACTCTTCTCTCCTGACATCCCACCAGCCTTCACTTCCCAGGTCACTCCAGGTAGAGACACCTGCTCACTGCACTCTTCCCAGTGGGAGGGGCTTCTGACTGACCTCTGCAGAGACCAGTGGGTCTGCTTGCTGCATCAGCTCTAGGAAGGGTGGCTGGGCTCAAAGCAGGCATCACAGAAAGGTCAGATCTCTCTTGTCCTTGCTCCTAGATTTTGTTCGCCTGTCAGTTCCACCTTCATTGCCATAATTCAGCTACTCTCCATCTCTAAGGAGATATGAAATCAGGGTGTTGTGTTGCATTTCTAGTCAGGAAACTGAAATTAGTTAAAATATGTATTTTAGATGGGTGTTTGGTTAAGACCTCTGTACCTGTGTTAAAGTTTATAAAGTGTTAGAGAAAGAGCAAAGAAGTTTAGGATATAAATTTCTGAGGCCAACAGTTTCATCCCATGTCCTCCAATTATTTCTCGTGTGATCTGGAGCAAGCCTTTACTGTCTCTGAACCTGAGTATGTCAGTCAATCTCTTGGATTCCACTGCATTGTTACAAGGATGAAACAGAACACGCAAACTACTTTGGTCATTAAACATGATGGGGCATATAGAAAGGGCAAGATGCATTTTTGATATTATCCTTAGCAGGATACCTTTATACCATTTCATGAGAATATCCTGTGATCTTAAGCTAGAGGTTTCCTAAGATTCCAGAAAGAACATTTTATTTGTGCCCTGATGCAAGTAGGCCTTGCATTCAAAGAGAAATGACTGAATCTCATTCATTTCTGATTCCCTGGAGTCTGCAGCGTAAGCAACCAAAACTAAAACAAGAAAATCTATTTAAAAATGACTGGGCTCTTCCTTCATTTTCAGGAACACAACATGCACAATATTTTCCTTCCTCACTTCTGTCAGGATGTCCTTCCCGTAGGATGAGAAAAGAAGATACATTAGGGTTTATTGTTTTATGGAAAGGGATTTCTATCAACCCATTATCTTCCTACTAGAAACTCTCTATATTTTAGCTTTTAAAAGTTGCAGAGATTTTTCAAATAATAAAACAAATTACCAAGAAAGAGAAGAAGATAAATCTTACTTCAGATACTGATATATCTTTTAGGACTTCCCATCATTCCGTGCTCAAATTCTCTGGGACAAAAAAAAAAAAAAAAAAATGTGTTATCTCTCTGCCATATAATCAAGTAAAAGAACATCAAAACTGTATTGGATTGGATTGGATTTCATTGGTATAGGTGGAATAAATCCAAATAATAATTCAAATTCTGATTATAAAATGATGGACAAATGTTTGAGTTCCACTTCCTTTAGGTGCCTACCTCTGTAGAGATGAGTTTTATTCTCCCCATTACCAGATCAGAAAAGCTAGGAGAGAGAGTGGAGAGCTTTACACATACTTCACAGTGAGTGTTAGAAGATGTAGGACTCAGACCTGGGTCTACTGATTCTACTCTTAGGACTCTTTCACTCTTATAAAATTCATTTTTTTTTCCTGTGTAACCTATTTTGTCACAGATGGGCAAACCATGGCAGAACCATTGGTTCTTTCTTTTGGGATTCATCAAGTTCATTTGTGGACTCAGGGAAGAATCCAGTGGTGTATAGCGTATTATAACATGAATATTGTGGATTTAATGCTTTCCTATGAACCATAATGCATTTTGCAGCTAAGCAGAAACCTGAGATATGGAAATGTTATTCCCAATATAAGATGAGAATTTTTTTGCATGGAGTTACAAAAGATTGATTATTATAGGATAGACTTCAGGAATATTTCTCATTCAATATCTTAATAAGAGAATGTAGTTGATAGTAACTTTTTTTTGTATTTTGAAAACAAATGTAGACAATAAGTAGCAAAACTGAACATGCACTGGGTTTTACAACTCACACAACTATCCTCTGTGCACATATCATACACAAATTCTCACTTGTGTGATGAGAGAGAAGCATAAGAATTTTCATAGGGTTATTGTAATTAGAAACAAGTCCAATCTTCAGGTAATATGCATTAGTAAAAGTTATATCTACATGTGTATATTTTATAGAAAGACTTCAACTCAATGTTGTAGTAAATAGGAATGTGTAAGATGCAATATCTATATAGTGACATAATAGTTACATAAATTTTCAGGAAAACTTGTATATACATAAATCAATTCTAACATTATAGAATCACAGACAGAAAATACATTTACCAAATTCAGGATTTATTGCATTTGGGGGACAGATGTACAGAGCAACTGAATTATTCATGGATACAAGAAAACACAAATTTTATTGGAAATATCTCAAATCTCCATAAAATAGTAATTCTTAAGCAAATGTTATATGTTTATATTTTTAATACAGTAGTGGGTATTAATTATAGTTATGATAGAAAACATTAATGAAGCATTTTTCTAGTACATGGTAATATTATAAGACACTGATTCTTGACCCAGGCCCACCAAGAACTTTACATGTGGAGATCATGATTTAATTGGTTCTATGCTATGGCAGAGCATCAGTGTATTTTAACTGATAAATAAAATGATCAACTAGGATTGATAACCACTGATCTAAGCACTTTATATGTTTCATTTCATCTAATTTCATAAGCACACCACTGTAAGTTCAACTATAATCTTCATTTTACAATGTGGACACTCCCCAGGTGTTTGTTACATTGGCCTGTTTCTGTTTTTTTCTTTTGTATTTTCCCCCAAATTAAATCATACTCTGAAACACCAAGAGAAATGAGGACTATAGTTGCTCTCAGGGAACTGGTGAAAGAGAATTGAAATTCCAGTATTAGGAAAAATTGAAATGAACAGCTGTTAACTATGCATAGGAAAGTTGGATGTCAGGCCTGGATTTGGGGTACGCATGACCCTAAATTCCTCAATTGTCAGCAGGAGGGTTGAATTTGAATTGGACCCAACACTTGTAAATGTTTAGGAATAGTAATTCATGTAAGTTTGAACCTGATCATCCGATCACTCCATACTATATACACATATCTTAGTATTACTCTATAACCCCAAAATATGTGACTATAATTTGTCAATGAGTTAAAAAAATATATATATTTAAGTACTTTGACCAAGCCACCATGAAATGAGTGAGCATTTATTTCCATAAGGGAACAAAGTCAAGAAACCAAAAATGATGAAAATCTGTGAAGATAATTGGTACAAAAATGTTTTCTGATTCTGAACACTTGGCTTTAATTTAGAATTGAGATACTGTAATTTTAACAATTATAGAGGTTATTGATATTCTGTTATCTATTTTTGCATTGGATTTAAACAAAATAAAACTGCTTCTTACATTTTTAAAAATTAGAAAGAACTTTTAAAACATCATAGGAAAATTTTCCATATTTTCTTAAGAGACTATTTTAATGTGATCAAGATTTATCTCTACTGTTTTGTTTTTGCTTTTCAAACAACTTAATCAAGTATCTCAAAAAATAGGTGTGTATAGAAAGATAAATAACACAAAAATCAATGATCAAAGGGTTCTAAGATGTTTGAGCTTGTCCCAACTAAGAAATATTGCTGAGGACTTTACTAGTGAATTGCTTTCATTGAAAGTTACACAGTGCTTGTTGCTTGTTTGCTCATTTGCTTTTTCCAACATTTTTCTTATTTTCAAAAGGTGTCCAAGTAAAACAGAACCACAAAATGTAACACATTTCTCAGAATTTTTCCTCCTGGAACTCTCAGAAGATACAGACCTGCAGTCCATCCTCTTTGGACTGTTCCTGTCCATGTACATGGTCACAGTGCTTGGGAACCTGCTCATCATCCTGGCTGTCAGCTCTGACTCCCACCTCCACACCCCCATGTACTTCTTCCTCTCCAACCTCTCATTGGTTGACATCTGTTTTATCTCCACCATAGTCCCCAAGATGATCATAAACATCCAAACTCACAACAGAGCCATCTCCTATGTAGGCTGCCTGACACAGATGTCTCTTTTTCTCATTTTTGGAAGTGTGGATGATCTGCTTCTGGCTGTGATGGCCTATGACTGGTACGTGGCCATCTGTCACCCGCTGCATTATCCAGTCATTATGAACCCTTGCCTCTGTGGCTTCTTAGTTGTGATGTCCTTTTTGCTTAGTCTTTTGGAATCCCAACTGCACAATTTGATTGTTTTACAATTTACCCACATCAAGGATGTGGAAATTTCTAATTTCTTTTGTGACCCCTCTCAGCTCCTTAATCTTGACTGTTCTGAAACCTTTACCAAAAACATAGTCCTGTGTTTTGCAGGTGCTGTATTTGGTTTTCTTCCTATCTCAGGGATTCTCTTCTCTTACTGTAAAATTGTTTCCTCCATTCTGAGAGTCTCATCATCAGATGGGAAGTACAAAGCCTTCTCCACCTGTGGGTCCCACCTGTCAGTTGTTTGCTTATTTTATGGGACTGGCCTTGGGGTGTACCTCAGTTCAGGTGTCTCAGTTTCTCCCAGAAAGGGTGCAGTGGCCTCAGTAGTATACACTGTGGTCACCCCCATGCTCAACCCTTTCATATACAGCCTGAGAAACAGGGACATCAAGAGGGGTGTGTAGCAAGCCCTCAGAAAAGCCATTTAATCTCAGGCCCTGTGCCCTCCATTTGCAGTGTGAATTGAAAAGGCAGCAAAACCAAGCTTCTACCCCTGCAAATCTCACCTCTTTCATCTCACCATTTTGTGCCTCTCATGGGTTTCATCCCTCTCTATATTTCATATTTAAGTAATGCTTTTATGATCCATCTTTAGTGAGACTGTGGGAGTGGACTCCATCCTTTGTACACCTGAATCCCTGCATTCCTGTATCCTATCATATCTATGAAGCCTTCTGGAAGTTCTTTTTAATGATACAGGCATGTCAGAAAGATGAACAATGTTTTATACACTTAAAATTTATGTCTTTTCTAGAACTCATTTGTACTTTTCATGCAATGTTTACTTACAAAATTGACTTATGCAGGTTATCTCTAAGGATGCATATTGCTAGTCCTCAAGCTTGCCTTGGTGAAGTCTCCCAGGGTGCTTTAGGAATACTGATACCTGGGTCTCACCATCAGGAATTCTGATTTATTGAATTCATATGTGGTCTGAGCATTTGTAGTTTTAGGGGTACCCCAGGTTTCTGCTAATAATTTTAGGAGTTTCCTTGTATGGAATGAGTTACTTTTCTCATGTTGCTGTCAGGATTCTCTCTTCACTTGTGATTTTTGACTGTAAAATATCTCAGTGCAGGTGCCTTTGGATTTGTCATAGTTGGAGTTTATTGACCTTTTAAATGTTTTTGTTGTTGCCTTATAAGTAAACCTAATGGTGGGGTTCATTGTGATGTATTTATACGTGCATATAATATACATAATTTTTTCCATTTTATTCCCAAGTACTTCCATCTCTCCCTTCCTTGCCCCTATCCCTTCCTCTATCTCATTGGTCTCCCTTCTATTTATTTATTAACCGGTGTATTATAATTCTACATAAAAGTGAGATTCATTGTGAGACAGTCATACATGCACATAGCATAATTTGGCCAATTCCATTCCCCAGTAACTCCCTTTCCCTCCCCCACTCCCATTCTCTTCCTCTGTTTTCTTTTCTTTCTTCTGTTTTCATGATATCCCTTTTTTATTTTATTTTTTTTCTCTAGCTTCTGCAGATGAAAGAAATCATTCAACTCTTGTCTTTTTCAATCTGATCTGTTCCACTTATTATGAGGTTCTCTAGTTCCATTCATTTACCAGCAAATGAAAAAATTTCATTCTTCTTTTCAAACTACACTGAGACTGTGATTGAACTGTTTGAATGTGTATGTTTACTTTTTCAAATTAGGGCACTTTCAGTTTTCAATTTTCAAATTGGATCTCTGTCTCTCTTTACCTCTTTCCCACGTGGAACTTCCATAATGCTTAGTTGGTTGGCTTGATGGTGTCCCATAAGTCCCTGAGGCTCCCTTCTTCCTTCTTCATTTTTTTCTTTCGATTCTAGGATTCAATAATTTTAAGTGTTGAGGTCATGCCCCTGACCCAAATTGAGGACTATGCAGGAAAGTGGATGGATGTGACCTGGGTTTTAGGTACTTAGATCCCAAAGATCTGCTAGAAATTGAATTGGACAAGCAGCTAAAATGCTCCCAAGGGTGTCCACCTGGTTTTCTTGCCCTTGTGACTTCCTCTAACAGAATGTGGAATAAACTCAATGACCTTCCTCCAGGAATGAAAATGTGGAAGAAGTGATAGGAAATCACATCACCTCTGGCAACAGAGTGAAAAAAAAATCTGGCTTTTAACTGGAAAAACAGAGGGGTTTCTCAAAAACTAAAAAATGGCACTACCATATGATCTATGAATCCACTACTGGGTATATACACAAAGAAAATCAGTCTGTGGAAGGGACATCTGCTCTCTCATGTTTACTGTAGCACTATTCACAATAGTCAAGAAATGGAAACAATATATGTGTCCATCAATGAGCAAATAGATTAAAAATATATGGATATGTGGGACATGAAGACAATGGAACACTTCTGGGTTATAAGAAGGACGAAATCATATCATTTTTCGCAACATGAATGGAACCAGGGAGAGAAAGGAGTGAGGGATAGCATAAAGTTGATTAACATGTACTAAGTTAGAGTTGAATAATAAGAGCTAGAGGTTATGTGGTTCTGTTACACAGTGGGGCGACTACAGATAATGATTATGCATTGTATGTATTTACACATATAGATTTCATACATTTTTTAAAAGCTAGAAAAAGAATGTTGAATGATTTTGTCATAAAGAAGTACACCAGTTAAAAAATAATAGAAGGAAGATCAGTAGAGTAGAGAAAGGTGGTCAGAAGTAGGGACAAGGGGAGTAAAAGGGGTAGCACTGGGGATTGAAATGAAACAAATTGTTATATGTATTTATGAATATGTCAAAATGTATGCTAAAATTATGTAAAACTATAATGCACTAATAAAAACATTAAAATAGAAATGACAAATGCTTGAAGAATTAGATACTTACCTTGATTTGAACATTACACAATGTATATTTGCATCAAAACACCACAAGGTATCCCATAATTATATACAATTTTGTGTATCAGTTAAAAATTTAAAAACAATAAAAATATTTTAAAAATAAATTTATTTTTGGAAATGAATCTAGCTTTCTCTCTACTTCTCAAGTATTTAGGTAAAATGTTTAAGTCACCATATAAGTATGTAAGAATCAATAGTTTTGTAAGATATTATGGCTTAGTTATGTGGTGTCTTCCAAAAGCTCATGTGTGAGACCCTGTGAGAATGTTCAGAAACAGAGTGATTGGAATACGAGAGGTGTAGCTTAATCCACTGATATGGATTAACTGAATGTTAGCAGTAAGCAGCTACGGCATGGTTGGAGGATGTAGGTCACAAGGATGCATTTGGGTGTATATTTTGTCCTTGAAGAGCAGAGTTCTCTCTGCTTCCTGAGCTTCTTTCCTCCACCACACTCTTCTACCCTGATGTTCTGCTTCTCCTTATGCTCAGAGCGATGGGCTGGCTGTCTATGGACTGAGAGCTCTGAAACCATAAGCCAAATAAACTTTTCCTCCTCTAAATGTCTTAGCTGGGCCTTTTGGTCACAGGGATGAAAAAGTAGACTAAAACATATCAATGCAATTCAACTGGAGAGAAAAAACTTAGAATTGAACACACATTTAAATTAGTTTAAAATGCATACATCTCCAATGCAAAATGCCAATCCAAGAAAGGACTAAGGAAATGAAAATGAGATGTTCTCCTTAGAGACAAATACTCAAAAACAGAAATAGTATTTTTTTTTGTATAGAATATCTAATTCTACCTAGACATGATAGTAATATAATGGAT
This sequence comes from Sciurus vulgaris, assembly GCF_902686455.1. NCBI lineage: Eukaryota > Metazoa > Chordata > Mammalia > Rodentia > Sciuridae > Sciurus > Sciurus vulgaris. The sequence continues at coordinate 8,308,298 of NC_136477.1, forward strand.
TTCTAGATATCAAAATCCCACACCAAATTGTTAAATTGACTTAAAGCCTGAATTTTATGTACATATTGTACAACTTGGAAGTCAGAAGCAGGTACAGGTGAGTTTCCTCCTGCAAAGTTTTCAAGTACATGTTCTTTTCTCCTTTTCCCCTTCTATTGATATTAAGTCCTCAGAGACAGGGATAACATGGATCAGTTGACTAATTAGGAGCTATGTGCATTGAGCCTCCAAGGTCACAACAATTTAAATAATTAGTGGTTGCCTTCAGACCTTTCCTTTGCCAGTTCCAGTACAGTGACTACATCCCAGTGTCAACTTCCCTCCTGGTCACTGTATCAGAAGACCCAGCCTGAGTTTGTCTTCTTCAGAGTCTTCAGAATAGACCCTGAGACTTTACTGCCCATCAGATAGAATCATAGCAGTGGATCCACACTGTTTGGTAGGGCCCCAAGAGAGACAGCAAAGCCCAGTAAGTGCCAAGGGAGATGGTGGAAGGAGGTACTGTCAGGATATTACTTCCTCACAATCAGGACAAATGACAATTGACAAAGTATATGGATTCAGCTTTAAATGACCACAGCCATCTTGAGTTGTAACCAGCATAATTTCCTCTGAAATATCCTAGCTGGGATTTCCCACAAAGTTTGCAAGCAAACTGTAAATAGATAAAATCAGTATAGTCACCTGCAGGGTTTTAATATTGGAACTGGCTCCAGGGATGCACCTGACCCTTTGAATGTACATTAAGATAAACCAGGTACATTCCAGTCAAGATAAAGTCACTTTTGTCCTAACCCATAAATACACACCTCTTTCTGACCCTACATGTGGAGATTCAACTTGTCTTTCCACTCAGGACCACACTTCTGTCAGTGAGTCCCCTAATAAATTTTATTCTATGCAATCCTATATCTCTTTCTTTGGTCTCACCATACTTTGGGGTCCTTCCTAATATGTTAGGATCAGGCTTTTCTGGAACAGATTGATGGGAGAATATGAAAAATTTTACCTCAGACAACAAAATTTATAATTTGGTTCTGGAATGGTCTGGAATTCTTGTTCAGAGTTCTGCTGTCCTCTCACACTGGTCCTAGCTCCTGTAGGCATGTCTCTAAGCTGTCCCTTAAGCAATCCAATATTGTCATGCAAGAGATGATGAGATTGATGAGAAGAAGTGTATTGTCATGCAAGAGATGATGAGATTGATGAGAAGAAGTGTATTACTTGGGGCTCTCTAGAGGAACAATACCAACAGGATATGTATGATTTTAAAAAAAGGGATTTATTAGATCAGAAGCCGGATAGCTCTGCAATGACCATCTGCAGGCTGGAGAACTGGATTCCTTCAGTAGCTGCTTAGTCCCGAAGCTGGGGCCTCAGAACAAGAGGGATCAAGGATGCAGACCAGAAGGCCTGGAAACTCCCTGGGGAGCTGCCAGTCAGAGTCTGCTTTGGAAGAGTGAGGGAGCTAGAGTTTGATGTCCTCAGGCAATTGCAGGAGCATTCAAAACACTCTCTCAAGAAGAATCAAACTTTTTAAGGAAGTCAGATCCTAAGCTAACATGGTGAAGATTTGGGCCTACTTCTTCTTCTATTAGGCACAGGCTGTCTGTTCTAGTGCCTAAGTCTTTGATCCACTTTGAGTTGAGTTTCACGCAGGATAAGAGATAGGGGTTTAATTTCATCTCATTACATATTGATTTCCAATTTCCCCAGTGCCATTTGTTGAATAAACTATCTTTTCTCCAGTGAATGTTTTTGGCACCCTTGTCTAGCATGAGATAACTGTATTCACATGGGTTTGCCTCTGTGTCTTCTATTGTGTACCATTGGTCTACCTGTCTATTTTGGTGCCAATACCATGCCATTTTTGTTACTACGGCTCCATAGTATAGTTTAAGATCTGGTGTTGTGATGCCTCCTACTTCACTCTTCTTGCTAAGTGGTGCTTTGGCTATTCTGGGTCTCTTATTTTTCTAAATTAATTTCATGATTGTTTTTTCTGGTTCTTTTTATGGTTCTTTCAAGTTTGCATCTGCTTCCTCATTCTTCCATATTTCTTTTCATCCAGGCCCCTGTCTTATTGAACTGTGCTGCCTGCATTAAGGGAGGGTCCTCTCAGTTCATTGTCTTCCATGCAGCAACACCCTCACTGACACACCCAGAAGTCTCTTAATGTTAGGCATCTCTTAATCCAATCAAGTTGGCAAATCAGATGAATCATCACAAAGAAGACAACAGCAACCGTGACACCGTGAGTCTTTATGACGGACCTCCTAATTGCCAAGCTCTCAGCTTTGTATTCTGTGTAGCCTGTTTTATTTCATCTGCATAGTCTCCAAGTGATAACTCTTATCCTATTTTAAGGATGTGGAAATTTCTAATTTATTCTGTGATCTTTCTCAATTCCTTTGACTTGTCTTTCTCAAACCTTTACCAAAAGCATGGTCACATATTTTGTTGATGATGTATATGGTTTTCCTCCTTTTCCTGGTATAATTTTCTCTTACTATAAAGTTGTTTTTACTATTTTGAGAATCCCAACACCAGGTGGGAAGTATGAAGTCTTCACCTGTGGGTCTTACCTGTCAGTTGTTTGCTTACATTATGAAGCAGAAATTGGAGTGTCCCTTGCTTCAGCTGTATCACATTTTCCAAAAATGGCCCAAGTGGCCTCGGTGATATACACTGTGGTCACCCCCAGGCTGCATCCCTTCATCCATAGTCTGAGAAACAGGGACATGAGAAGTCCCTGAGAAGCCTCCCCTGCAGAACGGCTAATCTCTGGATCTGTAGCTTCCTTTTAGAAAATTGGTTGGGAAAGGCAACAAATCTATCTATACCTGTAAATCCTGCTGCCTTGGTCTTATTATTTTTGTAGTTTAATGTTTTTAACCTCCATCATCTTACATAGTAGGGAGATGGTTTCCAGGGTTGGTGGGAGGGAGGAATGGGAACTTTATAAAAGTAGGCACTGTTTCAATTTGAGAAAATGAAAAATTTCTGGAGATGGATAATAGTGATGGTTTCACAACAATGTAAATGAGGTTACTGCCACCAGGAGTGTATTTTTAAATGGTAAATGTTTGTTATGTGTATCTTAACACAGGACAAATAGAATAAATAAAAAAAAAAAAAAAACCAGATACAAACAAAGTGACTATTGCACATGAGCATCCTCCAGAGTACACGAAGGTTTAGAAACTTTGGTGGGCATTCTTTTCTCTTACACTTCTTTCTCCATTAACATTTATTAATCCATAGAGGTTGGGATAACACAGACCAATTTGTCTAATTATGAGCACTGTGCATTGAGGCTTCAAGGGCATATAATGGTAAACATTCACCTTGTGTCTCCAGCCTTCAGCATGATGATTCTAGTCCAGTGGCTCTATGCCTGTGTCTGCTCTCCCATGATTTCCTGCACCAGGAAGTTCCCGTCACTATATTCATATCAATCCTGAAGACAGAATCTGAAACTTCACTGGCTCCAGGCCGAGGAGGAGTGTTGGATCCATAGTTCTTGGTCATGATGCAGCAGACACAGAGTGTAATCAAGTAAGTGCCGAGGGAGTCAGGGATGGAGGAAGGACTGGCTATGGGAGCATTGTTCCTTTACTATTGAGACAAATACAACAATTGCATTTGGCAGCAGGGAGGATGAGTATATGAAAAAATCAGGTATGTTAACTTTAAATTCAATTTCAGTTGTGGTGAAGGTGCCAAAATTCTCATCCAAAATAACGCTTTTCCACACCAGTTCTCCTTCTTTAGACATCTCATGAATTTTAGCTAAAACTGGTCCCTGTAAATGGTTTCAGGAGTACTCCAAATTCTTTATGATGCAGACAATGGTGATGTGGAGGAGGGTGACAGTAGCCATAACATTAAGTACTTCTACTTGGAGCTTCCGAAGTGATAATCCTGATCTATGCATCCTATGCACTTTGTTTCATTTCATGAACATAGTTTTCCCCAGATATAGACTCCCACATTGTTAATCTGATTAGGACTTATGTCATTCTTGCCAATAGAATCCTGGTAAGTTGCGCTGTTGACAACTCAACCTGATGTCCACTTCCCTTTCACTCCAGGAGAGACCTTTTACTTCCTGGGGGTTCCAGCTAGATCACAGTGGAGAGCTGTGATTGGCACCTGCTGCATGAATTATAGGTAGGATAGCTTTGGTCACAGGCAGTGTTCACAAAGCAGTGACTTGTAATTCAGTACAGACCTCTCCCTCACCATTCTTACAATCCTCCATCATGCTTACAATCTGCCACTCAATCTCAAATGGGGGAATAAAGTTGGCACCTGGCATTCCTAGTCAGGTGTCTGGAGGCCTTGAATGCACTTTAGATGTATCTGTGGTTAACGCCTCTGGGCTTCTCCTTAAAACGGATGGTTGAGAAACATACATTTCAGTGTTCTAGATCCAGAGACTGACAACATAGTTTTGAATTCTGTTGACTTCACTTTTCCTTTTTTCCTTCCTCCCTTTGCTTTTCCCTCTTGTGTGTGCACGTTGTCTCTCTCTCCCCCTTTCCTTCTCTCTCTCTCTCTCTCTCTCTCTCTCTCTCTCTCTCTCTCTCTATCTCTCTCTCTCTCATGTTTCTTTGAATTACTATTGGGGATTGAACCAAAGGTCTCATGCTTGCTAGGCAAGTGCTGCACCAATGAGCTATATCCCCAATCCTCCATTTATTATTTCTGATAAGTAGGGCAAATGTTTAGTATCTCTGACACTCAGTATGGTCATCTGAATTGGATTATAGTTGATAGAACTTCACCATGTAAGGATTTCACAGATAAAACATGCTCTCTATGTGATTAATATAGAATGGATAAATGAATATAAAAATAAGTGCAAAATAAAATTTAGACAATATTATTAATAATGATGATTTTAACCTTCAAACCATTCAACAAAAAAGTCCTGTGACTTGAAGCAACTCTTTTTCTTTACCTGTTGTAGAGCATTTTATTTTTGCCATTATGTTAATATATACTATATATCTGGTGTGAAATGACTAACTCTCATTTCTGATTCCTAAGCACCTATTCCTTGTTCACTGAAAAGGAGATATCACAAAAACATCACTTATAAATATTCCATAGATCATTCTTTTGTTCACAGAAAATGACCATAATCAACATGAATTCAACAAAGTGACATTTCATTTCAAGAATGTCCTATAGAACTGGGATGACATAAAATAGCTCTTGTTTGTGTCTAATGTCATGGGTTCTATAATTCCAATTATCAGCATCTGTAATATTTAGTTTTTCACAGACTGTGGTAGAGATTTTCATGGATACAGAATGACAAAAAGATGCAGATAGAGAAGGAGGTAGAGAATTCTTATTGCTTGGAGTTTCCAGTCATCCCAGGAATGAGTACCCTTTGACAATTAATATCAATGAATTCACATTTCATAAGAATTGAGTTCTTTAGTTCTTTAAACACAATGACCAATATTTATTGGGTTCTAAATTTCCCTAATGTCTCTTAAGTGACATAAGTGTTATTCTTTCCATTTCCATTAAGTAGTATAAGCTCAGAGAGCTGTAAAAATTTATACATATTTTGCAGATTATAGCAGGTCAATGGTATGAAATCAAGATGTTCATTTTCTGTCTCCCAATGCAGGGTACTCTGAAGGAGATGAAATTTCTTAGTATGATACCATGGAAACATTATTATTAGGACCACTGCAGGGATATTTTGATGGTATATCTTAACAAGAGAGGATATATTGATAATAACTAATATTGTATTTGAATAATGTGGGTGATAATAGTAAAACTATACATGTCTCAATTATTGGAAGTCAACCATTATCTAATACACACATATTGCATAGAAATTCTCAGTTGTGTGATGTAGAGAGAATAAGAATTTTGAAAGCACTGTCATAATGATGAAAAATTACATAATATTCCTTCCCCAGGTAATTCTGAATGTACTTAAAGCATTTGAAGTTGTGCTATGTACTTCATAGAAAGACATAAATAAACATGTCAGTGAAAACTAATGTATCTCAGGAGAAATGGGTCTTAGTTCCCTTGAGGAGTTTTGTCAAATGCTGTTCATGGATACATAAATCAGTATGACATGGCGACAGTGAGAGGAAAATACGCTAACCAAATTCCTGTTACTAGTTGCTTTGGGGGGACAGGAGGGCAGAAAATGTAATCATGTGAGATGTGAAAACCTGAAGTTTCATAAGTAACCATCAAAATCTGTGTCAACTCTGATTTTTGAATATAGTATGAATACAGAATAGATATTTTTCTACCAAAAAGAAAAATATTATGTGCAATAAGCCAATCCCAAAAAACCCAAGGCTTAATGTTTTCCCTGATAAGTGGATGATGATATACAATGGGGGTGGGGAGTGGGGAGTGAAAGCAGAATGAAGGAACTTTAGATTAAGTGGAAGGAAATGAGAGGGAGGAGGTATAAAAAATGGTGGAATGAGATAGACATCACTACCTCATGTACATGTATGAGTACACGAATAGTATGAATCTACATTGTACACAACCATAGAAACTGAATGATGTATCCCATTTGTGTACAATGAATCAAAATGCAGTCTGTAAAAAATAAAATAAATAAATAAATAATTTTTAAAAAAAGAAAAATGAAGTTGGGTCATTTTCTGGAAATTTGGATGGAAATTCAAAGTATCATGTTAAGCCAAGTAAGACAGACTTTTAAAGATAAGTGTTTTATGGTTTCTCTTCTATGTGGAAGCTAGAGAGTAAAAGGGGTAACAGGGATCTCACAAAAACAGAAGGAAGGCCATTAGTGTAGAAGGGAATGGGGGAGGCAAGATGGGCAAGGGGAGGACTGGGGAGTGAAAGTGGTCAAATCATGTTCATGTGTGAAATGCCACAATGAAACCCACTATTCTGCACAATTATTATGCACCAATAAAACATTTAGGTATTACTTTCAAACCAATATCATTAATGTTTACATTTTAATATAGGTAGTGAATATTATTGACCTTAATAAAAATTACATAATTTTATGAGGTCTCAGGAAATGCACATGGGCAGTGATTCTCAACTCTAGTGTAAGAAACGGGCATGAGGAACTTAACATGCAGGTAGTATGATTGCACTGATTTTGACTTGTGGTCACTGAATCTGGATATTTTAAAAAGCTAACCAATAAACCTGTTGATAAAGGAAACTGAGAATTACTAATATATGCAATTCAAAATATTTTCTAAAATACTTTCTTATATGTCATTTTCACCTCCATTATGCAAATGAGGAAAACACCCAGGGGTGTCCTATTATCTTTTACAGATTTCCCCAATTGAATCAGAGTGTGAGTTGGCAAATTAATGAACTTGACTTGCCTTTGGGTAGCTGAAGTGAGACAATTGCAATCCATTTGTCAGGAAGATTTGATGTTAAAATCCAACTTAACATAAGAAGGTGAGGACTCAACCCTAGAGTTTGAAACTCTTACTGATGCTGAACTGCTAAGATGTAAGAAGTATTATGGCCAGCAAAACAATTAAAGAGATTGTAAGGCCATTTAAGGTAGAATTTACATATTAAATGATCTTTAGAAGATAAACTATACTTGATCAAGTATATTCTTGAAGGAGGGAAATCTGAAAAATTGAACAGTGTATTTATTTGCTAGCAGATAAATGGCAAGTTTTTTGATTATAAACAATCGACTTTTATTTTGTGTGAAGATTGATTTCTAGCATTTTGTTTATAAATATTCTCAGAATTGAACTTATATCATGGTTGTTGAATAAAATGAGATGTATTTCAGAGTCCAAATTTCTTTCAATTAGAATGATTTTTTTCCTACATAGAGAAGAATATGTCTTATTCTCTATTTTATCTTAAGCAAGTAGGTTGTTATTTAACTGTGACCATGAACTTGTGTGTAATGTGCTTGGTCATTGAACATTACTCAGTTGAGTGTCTCTAAAGTAGTTGTGAACAAGAGGTAAATAACACAGATGCAAAGAATGGAAGAGTTCTAGGAAAAATGGATATATCATACTCAGAAATGTTTCTCAAAGTCATGGAACACAAGTGTGGAAGCTTTACTTGGGAATACTTGAATTTAAGATATATACAGAATCCTTGATGACTCTTTAATTCTGTTTCCCACTGTCTTTTATTTCTCCATAGGTGTCCAAACAATAAAGAACCACAAAATGTAACACAGCTCTCAGAATTTCATCTCCTACAACTCTCAGAGGATCCAGAGCTACAACCCATCCTCTTTGGACTGTTCCTGTCCATGTACCTGGTCACAGTGCTTGGGAACCTACTCATCATCCTGGCTGTCAGCTCTGACTCCCACCTCCACACCCCCATGTACTTCTTCCTTGCCAACCTGTCCTTGACTGACATTTGTTTCATCTCCACCATGGTTCCAAAGATGATTGTGAACATCCAAACTCACAGCAGAGTCATCTCCTATGTGGGCTGCCTGACACAAATGTCTCTTTTTATCATTTTTGGATGCATGGATGATATGCTTTTGACTGTGATGGCTTATGACCGTTTTGTGGCCATCTGTCACCCCCTGCATTACTCAGTCATGTTGAACACTCGCCTCTGTGTCTCCTTAGTGTTGATGTCATTCTTAGTTAGCCTTTTGGACTCACTGTTGCACAATTTGATTGTCTTACAATTTCTCTACTTCAAGGGTGTGGAAATTGCTAATTTCTTCTGTGACCCTTCTCAGCTTCTTAATCTTTCCTGTTCTGATGCTTTTACCAATAATATAGTCATGTGTTTTGTGGTTACCATATCTGGTCTTCTTCCCATCTCAGGAATCTTTTTCTCTTATTATAAAATTATTTCCTCCATTCTGAGAATCCCATCTTCAGGTGGGAAGTACAAAGCCTTCTCCACCTGTGGGTCTCACCTGGCAGTTGTTTGTTTATTTTATGGAACAGGCTTTGGAGTGTACCTTGGATCAGCTGTGTCAACTTCTCCCAGAAAGGGTGCAGTGGCCTCAGTGATGTACACAGTGATTACTCCTATGCTGAATCCCTTCATCTACACCCTGAGGAACAAGGATATTAGAAGCACCCTGAGGAAACTCCATAACAGCAGTTTAATCTCATGACCTTTGGTTTCCTTCTTGGAATATAGTTTGGAAATACAGCCAAAGTAAACATGTAAATCACGTCTTCCGTGTTAAATTAGATTTGTACTTTGTGTACTTTATCATCATGTTTCATAGTAGAATGGAGGTAGTGTTATTTGGGAGAAGGAGAAATGGGAGAATTTTAAAATGGACATAAAGTTTCAGCTTAGAAAGATGAAAAATTTTTGAGAAGAAAGTGAATCTCCTCGTCGATGGATGGAATATTCTGTATATGTATATTAAGTCTATGTTATTGATTGTGTTATTAAGTTCTATGGTTTCTTTGTTCGATTTTTGTTTGGAAGATCTATTTAGTGGTGACAGCGGTGCGGTGCATTAAATTCAACCAGAATTATTCTGTTGTGGTCTATGTGATTCCTGAAATTGAGTAGGATTTGTTTGATGTACAGGGATGCACCATTGTTTGGGGCATAAGTATTTACTATCGTTATGTCTTCCTGATTTATGGTTCCCTTAAACAGTATGAAATGTCATTCCTTATCCCTTCTGACTAACTTTGGCTTGAAGTCCACTTTATCTGATATAAGGACGCAAACCCCTGCTTTTTTACTGAGTCCATGTACGTGGTAGGTTTTTTCCCATCCTTTCACCTTTAGTCTGTGGATGTCTTTTTCTATGAGATGAGTCTCTTGCAGGCAGCATATTGTTGGGTCTTTCTTTTTAATCCATTCTGCCAGTCTTTGTCTTTTGATTGGTGAGTTTAGGCCATTAAATTTCAGGGTTATTATTGAGAAATGATTTGTATTCCCAGTCACTTGGCTTATTTTTTTGTTTTTTTTGCTGGCTTGGTTTCTCCTTTGAGTGATTTTTCTCTAAGGTAGTTCCTCCCTTTGCTGACCTCCATTGTTGTTTTTCATTTCCTCCTCGTGGAATATTTTGTTGAGAATATTCTGTAGTGCAGGCTTTCTATTTGTAAATTCTTTTAACTTTTGTTTATCATGGAAGGATTTTATTTCATCTTCAAATCTGAAGGTTAGTTTTGCTAGGTATAGGATTCTTGGTTGGCAACCATGTTCTTTCAGAGCTTGAAATATGTTGTTCCAGACCCTTTAGCTTTTAGAGTCTGGGTTGAGAAGTCGGCTGCTATCTGTATTGGTCTCCCCCTATATGTAATCTGATGCTTTTCTCTCGTGGCCTTCAAAATCCTATCTTTAGTTTGAATGTTAGGCATTTTCATTATAATGTGCCTTGGTGTGTCCTGCTGTGATTTTGTGCATTTGGTGTTCTGTAAGCCTCTTGTATTTGATTTTCCATTTCATTCTTCAGGTTTGGGAAATTTTCTGATATCATTTCATTGAATAGGTTGTTCATTCTTTGGTTTGTATCTCTGTGCTTTCCTCAATCCCAATAATTCTTAAATTTGTTCTTTTCATGATGTCCAATAGTTCTTGGAGATTCTGTTCATAATTTCTTACCATCTTCTCTGTTTGGGTGACTTTATTTTCAAGATTAAATATTTTGTCTTCATTGTCTGAGGTTCTGTCCTCCAAGTGGTCTAGTCTTTTGCTGATGTTTTCCATTGAGTTTTTTAATTTCTTTTATTGTTTCTTCATTTCAAAGATTTCCATTTTTTTTTTTGAGAATCTCTATCTCTATGTTGAAATGATCTTTTGCTTCCTGCAGTAGTTCTGTCAGCTTATTGTTATTATCATTCATTGCTTGCATTTGCTCTCTTATCTCATCCTTTGCTTCATGAATCATTTTAATCATGTATAATCTGACGTCCTTTTCTGACATTTCTTCTAACATACTGTCATTGGATTCTATTAATATAGAATCTAGATTTGTTTGCATCGTTTTCTTCCCTTGTTTTTTCATGTTGTTCATGTATCTTCCCCTCTAGCAATGCAGATCTTGGGTATTGCAGATTTCCCCCTATAGGCTTATAGTGGCCCTATAGGTTTCCAAAACCCTTTCTTTAAGGGGAGATCAATATTAGCAGTGCCCAATTGAGACACTATGCAATCCTAGACCAAATAGCCCCTATGAGGACAATAACAAAATTATCATAATAAACAGAATGAGTTCAAATATTATCTTCAATTAAACAAACAGATTTGCAATAAGGTCTGCTGTTTCAAATGGAGGACAAAGAGGATGCAGAGGGATGTAGAATGTGGCTGTAATGGGAAAAGAAATAATTATATATAAGTTTTATATAATAGAAAGGGTGAGAGTATAATCAAAAGAAATTGGATGTTAGCCTGCAAAATAGTGAGAAAGAGACTCTGAGGGAATAGGTAAACAAAAGGAAAAGAGAGCGTGAAAAGTAAAGAAATAAAAATGTAATTGTTTTCTGTATGGAGAATAAAGAAAATCTGCAGTATAACAGTCATATACTAATGAAACCTCCCAGTGTTCTGTAGCCTGATGCTTGAGAGGTACCTGACTATGAGCTTCAAGCCTCCAGCAGGCGTCTCAGGATGGAATTTGCCCCACCTAAGGATCAGAGCTATGGCTTCCAGGATTATCAAAGATGGCTGCTCTGGCTTCGAAATGTGTTGGCAAATGGGGAGCTGCAGCTCAGGGTGTGAATGTGGTCAGCTGGAGGTCCTGAAGGTGGATGCGGTTGGTCAGGCAGGGGTCCTGGAGGTCTGGTGTGTTTGGTGTGGTTGTGGGAGCCTGTAGGCTGGGTGCAATCAGTTTGTCTGGGGTCCCGATGATAGGGTGCCATCAGTTGGTGAGGGCCCCGGAGGCAGGGAGTAATTGGTTGGGCTTAGTGATCCTGGAGACAGGGCTCAGTCCGGCCAGGGTTCCTACGGGGACTGGCTGTTGTCTCAAAATCCAGCAGCCACGTGTAATCAAACCTGCAGGTACTGTAACAGTGAATTTCCAGGCAACAGCAGGCAGCTGGTGCTCCACTGGTGGTTGGCGATCAGTTTGCTGACTGTTGTTGGACTATCAGGAGGTGAACCTCAAGTGTTGGGTGATGGATAGGTGTAAGACAGGTGATGGACAGGCGAGAGGCAGGCAAATGGCAGATGAGAGGTGCCTGACAGTGAGCAATCTGCACTCAAAAAAGACATCCATATGCTGGCAGACTGCAGGTGGTCACAGGAGACAAATGGGGTAAACAGCAGGGGATCGATAAGCAGCAAAACTGCCTCACAAAGAAACAGATGTCCTCTGCTTGAAATCGGAGTTATGGAGTGACAAGGAACACAGCTACCCTCTAGTCCGCCATCTTGGATCTGCCAGAAAGATTTTTAAATGTGTAGACATGTTCACTTTCAGAAGGTGAAGCCTGGGTGGAGGTGGGTGGTCTTGATAGCTGCACAACCCTTGATGCCACAGAAGTTTGAACATAAAAATGGTGAAAATGGTGCTTTTTAATGTCTACTTAACCATAATTAGCAATGCAATAAAATACCAGTAGATCTTTCAAAAAATAAGCCAAGAACAGAGAGACTAGTACTGCATATTCTCTCATATGGGCAAAATAAACAAAGTTTACCTGAAATTAAGTTAGTGATTATTAAGGACTAGGAAGAGTTTTGGGGGTGGGGCTGAGAGTTGAAAATTGATGGCTGAATATGAACAATATAAGCTTTATGCATGTTCGTATGTACCACACAGAATCCCTTTAACATGTGGAATTTAACATGTGTTAATACCAGGATCCGAGAGAAGGGAATATTACACACAAGCTTTCTGCTGAATGTAGGAAATGTCCATAACCTCTTGGGTATTTGTTACTCTTCTTCTTTTCCCTCCAGTAGTGTTGGGAAGTCCTTAGAGATTAGGAGAAAATGAACCAATGTAGCTCATCATGAACTCTAAGCATGGAGCTTCCAATGTCATATAATAGTTAAAACTCTGAGTCCAGCCCTTGAGCCTGATGGCTCCAGTCCAGTGGGTTCCACACATCTGATTTGTCCTACTGTGGTTTTCTGAACTGGGAAGTAGGTATCTTACACTGTATTCATAACAATACTGAGAACAGAGTCCAAGCCTCAGGCAGAGATTGGGCAGATGAGACATTTTGGATCCTCAGCCCTTGGTCATGACCCAGCAGAGACCCAGCATTACTCAGTAAGTGCTGAGGAAAGTGATGGGTGAAGTGATGGGTCCTCATCAGGACCAATAGGGAATGTTGTAGCCAGAGAAGAGGCACCAATGTGCAAGGTTTTAACTATGGGGGTGGTGAAGTTTGTGCTCTTGGTCATGGTCAGAAATCTTATTTAATGCTTTTATTTCTTCCTGCAGTGGTTCTGCATCCCATAGATGGCTCACTCACTGTCTAGGAGAAACTGGGTCCTTCCACACTGTTCTGTAAGCACTCCAAAATATTAGGAAGGAACCATAGGACCAAGGAGGAGGAAGATACCAACCACAATACCATGAAGCATTCCTCAGAGATCTTTAAATCCCAGGCACTAGTTATGCAGCTTGTTTACATTTCATCTGCAGAGCTTTTCCACTGTTATAAATGCCTGCATTATTATTTTACATACAAAGAAAGAGACACCATTGTTAGTAACTTGCCCACAATGATTTTGGGTAGTAAAGAATGAGTTCTGTTTTCACCAGCCTGTCTGATTACAGACAGGGGCATCTTGCTATGCAAAACAGGCAGGGTGTCCCCTTGACAAACCAAAGGTCCTTTTCACTTCCTGTCACTCCAGGGAGACACCCTTTGCTCACTACACTCTTCCTTTTTTGTTTACCTGCTAGATCACAGGGCAGAACAGTGGATGACACCAGCCATCTACCATGGGAAGCACAGGTACAGACCACAGGCAAAGATCACAGAGCAGACAGTGGTGGTTCAGCACAGAACTGACTCTTGCCCCAGTCCAGGAGGTCCTTGCAGCTGTTCATGCCCTCCTGGGAACTTCTACTCAGCCCACCCAACCCCGACATGAAGTCAGTACTTGATTTCATTCTTAGGAAACTAGAAACAGCTAAAAAATATACTCCTCAGATATATGTTTTTTAATTAAAGTTCTACATCTCTGCTTCAAACTTCTGATATTTAGAAAACAATGAAAATTTAGTGCATGAAACTGAGAGGCTAAAAAATTATTTTCTCTCCTCCAGGCACCCATTTATTTCTTAAACCTAAGGCAGATTGTTATTATCTCTAAATCAGCCTCATCATCTGAGGAGATGTCTAGTCCATAAAACTGCAATGACAATGGATTAAGCAGGTGCTCCTAATGTGGTCAGTCGATGGTGCAGACACAAGGAAGGGAAAATCTAGATATCAGTATTATAAATTTAATCTTCATACCACACAAGTGTAGTGTTCTTTAGTCTGAAGTGAACTTTCTCCTATTTCTGTAACAAGACATTTTATTTTTCCCCCTTTATAAATATTAGTTGTGTATTTGGAGAGGAATAAATAATTCATTTCTAATTCACCAGAGCCTATATCTTGTAAAGCACAGAAGAGGACTAAAAAATAAGAATCTCTTTAAATATTGTAGAAACCCTTTCTTGGTTCACAAACCTTGGCCATAATCAACTGCTGGATAGCTGCCACTTCAGAAGTCATATGTGCTGAAGTCATATGTGCTAAAGTCATACTAAAAGTTCTTTGAGTGATCTGGAATATATAGACAACACTCAGTACCAAACAAAAGCATAGACCTACTTGTGTTACTGTTAAAAATTAAGTGTCATGTGATTTGGTAATAATACTTCACATCAACTTCTTCATTGACTAGAGATAGGGCCTCCGTTGTTTGATTTAAGGCTCAGGCTATGTGCTCAGCCAAGGCAGTTACCTGCATTTCAGTCACCAAGAAGCCCCTATGGTAAAAAGCCAGGGTGTCTGTCATACTCTATATTGGGCTTGTACAGTCTCCTAGTTGGCAAGCCTCTTCAGCAAGATTTGGCATATTGTAGCAGGGAGGTATGTTGACTCCAAGTGCAATCCTCTATCCAGTTCCATGGGAGGTACAGCCACCCATGAGTTCCACAGAATGCCATGTGACACTGGAATAACCATCATACCTTTTCTATGATATCTCATTGGATAGTCCAACAGGAGCCTCTAGGTACCCAATACACAGTTTCTGTACCTTCCATTTTCTCCAAACATTGGGAAACCAGATCCATTAGTTCTAGAGTTTCATGTGGAAGTCAAACCATTCCATCATAGACAGAGTACCCCAACCGTGGGCAAGAAGCTCTGAGTCATGCCTAGACTGCTATCACAATGGCTGTTTTAGTTTCATCCCGTGTTGAGGTGGCAATAAAAGTCTTTCCCAGCTACATCCAATGGTCCAGAGAGATAGTCTGGATTCACCAGGGAAGTCATGCACCAGAATTCATAGTGTTAACAGCCTTGTACAGCTGGTCCATCACAATAGAGAGTGATTAAGACACCAATTTGACATGTCAGGATGTGCAGCCATGGGCAATTCAGCTACAGGTTCAGTGGGAGCTGCAAGTTCCACACCACCCACAGGCTGCAGGCAGAGAGAGATAATGGTCTGCTCCCACTTAGGACACCTCATCCATGATGGGGTGGGTGCAGGACCTGTTGGGAGTTGTGAGAGTTCTGAATAAGCATCCCTGATGAGGGGGACCAACTCCTGTGGGGGCTTTGCTGCACAACACATCACCTTCAGTACAGGTTCAGGTAAGGAAGGATGCTGTACTTAAGCCTGGATTTGGGCAGGGAATGTTCTCTTGCCTGTTCCCACTGGATTGAATTGGGACAAACTGTGCATTGGTGTGGCCCTGGACAATAATGGCCCCCCAACTTTATTGAGTAGCCCTGTTGGCCCCATGGAGGAAAAGTTTGAAGTGTGATCTCCTTGTGATACAATGAGGACTACTGAAGCCCCCTGCCCCCTAGGTACATGTGACTTGGCCAGGTCCTGCAGATAAGACACAGATGTTAAGAGGTACATTTGTTTTTCTCTTTGGCCCAGTATGAGTTCCTCAATGCTGATGCATACAAAGCATGCTGAAATTCAAAATCAAGTTGTACCAGTGTGGTATCACCACACAGGGAAGTCACCACACGGAGCCACTGATGTTTCTGGAACCAAAGCTGGCATGTATTCTCCCAGATGGATGTGATTTGCCTGTGTTAGTACCTATAACTACTTTGTCCTTTCATCTGTAGGTGTGTCCTTGCTAACACCACTGTGTTAGCAATTCCATGGGAGGCACAGACACCCATGAGTTTCATTGGGCTACCAGAGACCCAAATGTGGTGGCAGTAACATTTTGTAGAACCAAGTCCCTCTGCCTGTCTGTCAAGTATTTTCACAGTTGCATAATGCACTAGCCCTAAAATATGTTGGAGCTCATACAATAAAGAACTAATAGACAAAAGCCCTCCTATATTCCAAATACATACCTCACTTTCCTAGTTTAAGGCATCTGGGTTACACCCAACCTTGGGGTGACAGCCCAATTCCACACCCATCCTGCCATGGAATCTGTGGTGTATACAAGGCTCCTCCAGAACTGCAAGCTGTTTCTCTATCTGGCATAGTGAACCTCTGCACTCATCCATAATTGTGACCATATGCCTGCTGGTCTTCACAGCTGCTTATGCCACTGCCACAGGCCCCACCACCCAAACCCTCTTAGGTTCCATGGATCTCCAGCCCAAATGTGCGAGCTGACTCTACTACCTACAGGAACTGAACTTGATGAGTGGCCCTCTTAGTGATCTGAGAAACCTGTTTAGCTGCATCATTCCAGTCCCACTGTGACTAGAGCAGAGATGGGATGAACCAAGTGGGCCAAATGGGGAATAAAAACTCACTGATACCCCAATAAACCCACATAGGTCTGCAATCACCTAACTGTTGTTGGTTGTGGACATGCCTCGATTTTATCAGTAACAGCTTCTAGCACAACTTCCGTCTTACCTGACCAAGTCACACCCAAGACCTTGACTGACAAGTCAGGTTCCTGCACCCTGGCAATGTTTACTGCCCAAACATTTCCAAATAGATCACTAAAGTTGGACCAGCTCCTAATCTGCAAAAGAGTCAGAAGTCAACAACACACGTCATCAATACAATGAAATGTGTACAGTAGACAGCTGACTCCACCAGGCCAGCTCATGGGCCACCAGACCATGCCAGCAGTTGGGTTGTGTCAATAACCATGTGGCAACACTTGAGTGTACATTGTTGACCTTCCCATGTGAAGGCAAACTGCTCCTGACTTATGAGTCCAGAACAATAGCAAAGAAAGCATTAGCCATATCCAGCACATAACAATATCTCTGCAATTGAAAAGTCAATTGGCCCATGAGATCATGCACTGAGGGAACCCCTGCATTCAGAGAAGGAACCACTTTATTGAGTTCTCAAGAATCCAGAATTATCCTCTAAGTACTAGCAGATTTCTTCACTGGCCACACCAGAGAGTTAGAGGCCCATCAGGGGTCATATTATGCCCACTTTATTTAGTTGCAGGATAGTATCTTCAATTTCTGCGTGTCTCCTTGGAAGGCAGTCATCCTTCACCACCATGGTCCTCCCAGATTGTGGCAAAACCTGGGGTGGGTGTTTGTCATGTCCTATCAAAACCTCCTGCACAACTTACACGTGGAGATGGAACTCCCCCATTATGGTCTGCAGTCACAATCCCTGAAGCACATCTATACCGAAGATGCACTCTGGGATAGGAGACATGTGCACCATGTACACTAGAGTGATACCCAGTGATAAGGACACTGCCATTATTTTGATTGTTCCCAGTAGCCACCAATGTGGGCATATGAACCTGGGAACTTACCAAGTTGCAGTAATCTCCAGTATACTGTGGCTAACAGCCTCTGCATATTTTCCAGGGACCAATGAATAGCGAGTTCCACATGTGCCTTCAGGTCCCTACCTGCCTCTCACTTTGATAGGGACAGAGAGACAAAAGTGGTGGGGAAAAAATTAAAAGGAATAAATTTATAAAATGGGCCCACTGAACTGACACCCCCCCATGTTTTCTTTTCCAAGAAGCAATCTACCGTCACCCCTGCCTGGTTTAAATGGACAGAATATGTCACATTCCTCAGCAAACTATCTGTTATCTGCAGGAGAAGTGCAAGCCTGAAATAATGTCAGTTAGAGGAACCCAAGTTACCCGGAAGGGGGAGACTCTGGGAGCCTTTTCACAGACCAATCCTGAGACCCAGGAAGATAAGGATAATTCTCGAACCATAAACTCTGTAAGAATTTGTGCTTAAGAATCCAATTAGAATCAGTCTGTATGGACCAAAGTGACTTAGAGTTGTCATAGCAGTAGGTACTTGAAAGTCTGATGTCATCTTGGTGTTAGTAAAAGGTCAAGAGATGAACTTGGGCAGGACTTCCTGGAAATTTTTCAGGGATCCCCAATTAAACTGGAGTGCAGGAAAAGCATGTAGTCCCTCTTCTCTCTGAGGGGACCCACTCTCTCCCTTGAGAGTGTCCCCTTTCACTTTTCCTATTCCTTTGATAAACTCAGTGTCTGTTATTCTGAGTAACCCACCAGAAATCTTTCTGACTTGATCACAAGAATGGTCTTTGAGGAATGGGGAGCCTTTGTGCTGACTCAGTTTCCCAGAATTTCTCAACTCTGTAACATCAGCAGGGTGGGCACCTTGGCCAAGTTCTCAGTGGATATTTATGATCTTGAGTACCTTTGCCAAATCAGAGGGTTTATGACCTTGACTACATGCTGAAAAGATATCCCACCATAAACCTCGAAGAGGGCGTCTAACTGTAATCATCTTTGATATGCCCTGCAATCCCTGTGTCCCCTTCCCCTGGTTGTCCACATTGGGAAGCCCCTATCTCACACTGCATTCATATCAGTCTGAGGACAGAGCCCAAGCTTTCATTAGGCAAGGGGCATGGAAGGGAGGGCATCCATCATCCTCCTGCATGACCCAGCAGAGACACGGACCAGAAGTCCCATTACCATGACAAATCCTGCTCCATAACTGAGGAAGTGCTGAGGGTAAAGATATAAGGGAAAAGGACCATCAGTAGTGTTGTTTCCTCATCCTCAGAATAAAAGGACCATTTTGGGTAGCCTAGTGGTAGGATAAAAAAACTCAATCTAAGCTATATGGATTGTCAAGAGATTGTTCTTGGTTGTGGTGGGAGTGCAGGAATACCAATCAAATTTGTGCCTACCATGTTGATTCTCCTTGCTGTGGACATCTAATTCATGAGAGCAGAAGATGGGTCCCTCAACATGCTTCCTGAGCACTCCAAAAGGATTAAAGAGACAACACTCAGATGAAGTGGGATGACTGCATCAAAACATCATGCAGCGTTATTCAGGGCTTCTTTTTTTTTTTATTATTAATTTTTTATTTTATTTTTTTATTGTACACAAATGGGATACATGTTGTTTCTATGTTTGTACATGGCATAAAGGCATACCATTTGTGTAATCATAAATTTACATAGAGCAATGTTGTTTGATTCATTCTGTTATTTTTTCCTTTCCCCCCACCCCTCCGACCCCTCTTTACCCTCTATACAGTAGTTACTTCCTCCATACTTGCCCCACTCCCTAACCCTAACTCTAACCCTTCCCTCCCCCCCATTATGTGTCATCCTCCACTTATCAGCAATATCATTCGTCCTTTGGCTTTTTGAGATCGGCCTATCTCACTTAGCATGATATTCTCCAATTTCATCCATTTGCCTGCAAATGTCATAATTTTATCATTCTTTATGGCTGAGTAATATTCCATTGTATATATATACCACAGTTTCTTTACCACTCATCAATTGAAGGGCATCTAGGTTGGTTCCACAGTCTGGCTATTGTGAATTGAGCAGCTATGAACATTGATGTGGCTGTATTTCTGTAGTATGCAGATTTTAAGTCCTTTGGGTATAGGCCAAGGAGTGGGATAGCTGGGTCAAATGGTGGTTCCATTCCAAGTTTTCTAAGGAATCTCCACACTGCTTTCCAGAGTGGCTGCACTAATTTGCAGCCCCACCAGCAGTGTATGAGTGTACCTTTCTCCCCACATCCTCGCCAACACCTGTTGTTGCTCGTATTCTTGATAATCGCCATTCTAATTGGGGTGAGATGGAGTCTTAGGGTGGTTTTGATTTGCATTTCTCTTATTACTAGAGATGTTGAACATTTTTCCATATGTTTGTTGATTGCTTGTAGATCTTCCTCTGTGAAGTGTCTATTCATTCCCTTAGCCCATTTGTTGACTGGACTATTTGAATTCTTGGAGTAGAGATTTTTGAGTTCTTTATAGATTCTGGAGATTAGTGCTCTATCTGAAGTATGATTGGCAAAGATATTCTCCCACTCTGTAGGTACTTTCTTCGCATTGCTGATAGTTTCCTTTGCTGAGAGAAAGCTTTTTAGTTTGAATCTATCCCAGTGGTTGATTCTAGCTTTTATTTCTTGTGCTATGGGAGTCCTGTTAAGGAAGTCTGGTCCTAGACCAACAAGGTGAAGATTTGGACCTACTTTTTCTTCTATAATCTGCAGGGTCTCTGGTCTGATTCTGAGGTCCTTAATCCATTTTGAGTTTAGTTTCGTGCATGGTGAGAGATATGGGTTTAGTTTCATTCTGTTGCATATGGATTTCCAATTCTCCCAGCACCATTTGTTGAAGAGGCTATCTTTTCTCCATTGCATATTTTTGGCCCCTTTGTCTAGTATGAGAAAATTGTATTTATTTGGGTTTGTGTCCATGTCCTCTATTCTGTACCATTGATCTACCTTTCTATTTTCGTACCAATACCATGCCGTTTTTGTTACTATTGCTTTGTAGTAGAGTTGAAGATCTGGTATTGCAATACCCCCTGTTTCACTCTTCCTGCTAAGGATTGCTTTAGCTATTCTGGGTTTCTTATTCTTCCAGATGAATTTCATAATTGCTTGCTCTATTTCTGTAAGGTACACAATTGGGATTTTAATTGGAATTGCATTGAATTTGTATAGCACTTTAGGTAGTATGGCCATTTTGACAATATTAATTCTTCCTATCCAAGAACATGGAAGATCTTTCCATCTTCTAAGGTGTTCTTTAATTTCTTTCTTTAGTGTTGTATAGTTCTCATTGTAGAGGTCTTTCACCTCTTTTGTGAGATTGATTCCCAAGTATTTTATTTTTTTCGAGGCTATTGTGAATGGGGTAGTTTTCCTAATTTCTCTTTCTGAAGATTCATCACTTATATATAAAAATGCGTTGGATTTATGGGCATTGATCTTGTAACCTGCTACTTTACTGAAATCACTTATGAGTTCTAAGAGTTTTCTGGTGGAATTTCCTGGTTCCTCTAAATATATAATCATTTCATCAGCGAACAGGGATAGTTTGAGTTCTTCTTTTCCAATTCGTATCCCTTTAATTTCTTTGGTTTGTCTAATTGCTCTGGCCAGAGTCTCAAGAACGATGTTGAATAGAAGTGGTGAAAGAGGGCATCCCTGCCTTGTTCCAGTTTTTAGGGGGAATGCTTTCAGTTTTTCACCATTTAGAATGATATTAGCCATGGGCTTAGCATAAATGGCCTTTACAATGTTAAGGAATGTTCCCACTATCCCTATTTTTTCTAGTGTTTTGAGCATGAAGGGGTGCCGTATTTTATCAAATGCTTTTTCTGCATCTATTGAAATAATCATGTGATTCTTGACTTTAAGTCTATTAATATGGTGAATTACGTTTATTGATTTCCTGATGTTGAACCAACCTTGCATCCCTGGGATGAAACCCACTTGATCATGGTGCACTATCTTTTTAATATGTTTTTGCATGCGATTTGCTAAAATTTTGTTGAGAATTTTTGCATCGATGTTCATTAAGGATATTGGTCTGAAATTTTCTTTCCTTGATGAGTCTCTGTCTGGTTTAGGTATCAGTGTGATATTGGCTTCATAGAATGAGTTTGGGAGGGTTCCCTCCTCTTCTATTTTATGGAATACTTTGAGAAGTATTGGAATGAGCTCTTCCTTAAAGGTTTTGTAGAACTCGGCTGAGAACCCATCTGGTCCCGGACTTTTCTTTGTTGGTAGGCTTTTGATGACTTCTTCTATTTCAGTACTTGAAATTGGTCTATTTAAATTGTTTATGTCCTCCTCATTCAGTTTAGGCAATTCATATGTCTCTAGAAACCTGTTGATGTCTTCGAAATTTTCTATTTTGTTGGAGTATAGATTTTCAAAATAGCTTCTAATTATGTTTTGTATTTCCATCCTGTCTGTTGTGATATTTCCTTGTTCATTCCGAATTTTAGTGATTTGGGTTTTCTCTTGTCTTCTCTTTGTTAGTGTGGCTAAAGGTTTATCAATTTTGTTTATTTTTTCGAAGAATCAACTATTTATTTTGTCAATTTTTTGTACTGTTTCTTTTGTTTCAATTTCATTGATTTCAGCTCTGAGTTTAACTATTTCCTATCTTCTACTACTTTTGGTGCTTGTCTGTCCTTCTTTTTCTAGGCCTTTGAGCTGTAGTTTTAGGACATGTATTTGTTGAGTTTTACTTCTTTTATTAAATGCGCTCCATGAAATAAATTTCCCTCTAAGTACTGCTTTCATAGTGTCCCAGAGATTTTGATATGATGTTTCTTTGTTCTCATTTACCTCTAAGACTTTTTTAATTTCCTTCCTAATATCTTCTGCTATCCATTCATCATATAATAGCATATTGTTTAATCTCCAGATGTTGGAATAGTTTCTGTGTTTTACTCTTTCATTTATTTCTAACTTCAATCCATTATGATCTGATAGAATACATGCTAGTGTCTCTATCTTCTTGTATTTGCTAACATTAGCTTTGTGGCATAATATATGGTCTATTTTAGAGAAGGATCCATGTGCTGCTGAGAAGAAAGTGTATTCACTCTTGGTTGGATGGTATATTCTATAAATGTCCGTTAAGTCTAAGTTATTGATTGTGTTGTTGAGATCTATGGTTTCTTTGTTCAATTTTTTTCTGGAAGATCTGTCCAGTGGTGAGAGCGGCGTGTTAAAATCACCTAGTATTATTGTGTTGTGGTCTATTTGGTTTCTGAAATTGAGAAGGATTTGTTTGACATACATGGATGAGCCACTGTTTGGGGCATAGATGTTTATGATTGTTATATCTTGCTGATTTATGCTTCCCTTAAGCAGTATGAAATGACCTTCTTTATCCCTTCTGACTAACTTTGGCTTGAAGTCCACATTATCGGAAATGAGGATGGATACTCCAGCTTTTTTGCTGAGTCCATGTGCATGGTATGTTTTTCCCCATCCTTTCACCTTTAGTCTATGGGTATCTTTTTCTATGAGGTGAGTCTCTTGCAGGCAACTTATTGTTGGATCTTTCTTTTTAATCCAGTCTGCCAGTCTATGTCTTTTGATTGATGAATTCAGGCCATTAACGTTCAGGGTTATTATAGAGAAATGATTTGGTTTCCCGGTCATTTGGTTCATTTTTAAAATTTTGTTTATTTATTTGTTTGACACAACTTGTTTCCTCCTTTATTTGACAATTCCTTTAGGATAATTCCTCCCTTTGCTGATTTGCTTCTTTGTTTTTCATCTCTTCCTCATGGAATATTTTGTTGAGAATGTTCTGTAATGCTGGCTTTCTTTTTGTAAATTCTTTTAGCTTTTGTTTATCATGGAAGGATTTTATTTCATCGTCAAATTTGAAGGTAAGTTTTGCTGGGTATAAGATTCTTGGTTGGCATCCATTTTCTTTCAGTGCTTGAAAAATGTTGTTCCAGGACCTTCTAGCTTTTAGGGTCTGGATTGAAAAATCTGCTGATATGCGTATTGGTTTCCCCCTGAATGTAATTTGGTTCTTTTCTCTCACAGCCTTTAAAATTCTGTCTTTATTTTGTATGGTAGGTATTTTCATTATAATGTGCCTTGGTGTGGGTCTGTTGTAATTTTGTGTATTTGGAGTCCTGTAAGCCTCTTGAACTTGATTTTCCATTTCATTCTTCAGATTTGGGAAATTTTCTGATATTATTTCATTGAATAGGTTGTTCATTCCTTTGGCTTGTTTCTCTAGACCTTCCTCAATCCCAATAATTCTTAAATTTGGCCTTTTCATGATATCCCATAGTTCTTGTAGATTCTGTTCATGATTTCTTACCATCTTCTCTGTTTGTTCAACTTTGTTTTCAAGGTTAAATATTTTGTCTTCAATGTCTGAGGTTCTGTCTTCCAGGTGTTCTATCCTATTGGATATGCTTTCTATGGAGTTCTTAATTTGGTTTATTGTTTCCTTCATGTCAAGGATTTCTGTTTGGTTTTTTTTCAATATCTCTAACTCTTTATTGAAATGATCTTTTGCTTCCTGTATTTGCTCTTTTAACTGTCGATTGGTGCGATCATTCAATGCTTGCATTTGCTCTTTCATCTCATCGTTTGCTTCTCTGATCATTTTAATTATGTACATTCTGAACTCCTTTTCTGTCATTTCTTCTGCCATGCTGTCATTGGGTTTTATTGATGTAACATCTAGATTTGTTTGCAGCATTTTCTTTCCTTGTTTTCTCATATTGTTCAGGTATCAGTGGACCGCTGAGATATTGCAGATTTCCTCTGTTAATTTACAATGTCCCTGAAGATTTCTATATATATCCCCTCTTAGCCTTCAGTAGGCTGAAGTCTTGGAGGAAGTTGATAATGCGGTGCTCCACAAGGAAGCCGCCTCTCTAGGAGTGGTGGCCTTCAGGTGGGGTATATTCCCTGCTAGTGGGCAGAGGTGCCTCCACTTGTTGACCAATGGTTATCCAAAGGGGACCTAGGCTGTGGGCTGAGGCAAGGCCTGTTTGGGCCTGTGTCTCTGGTTTTACCGTCCTTGTGGGGAAACCTCACCAGGCAGGGAAGACTCACCCAATGGGGAGGTCTCGCTGGTCAGTTTCCTCCTAGAGGTTCCCCTCAATTTACAGCTACTGCCTGGGCTGGGCTGCCTTCCTCTGCAAAGTTTCCAGGGGCCCGGCCCTACCTCCTGGGCCTGGGAGCCTCACCCTTCGCAGATGAATCTCCTTAGGCTGCCCCTCCTCAGAGAATTTGCCCACAGGCCTGGAACCTTCGCTCCGCCCTAAGCCTGTCTCTGTGCGGCTCTTCCACCAAGAAGCCTCCTAGATCCTGGGACCCTGTTCTGCACCTAATCGCCTGGCTGCGTGGCCCCTCCTCTGAGCAGCCACCTGTGGCCCCGAACAATCGCTCTGAGTCCCAGAGACCCGCCACAGGCCTCTTCCTCCAGACAGCCGCCCAGTATGCCGGTGCGGTCACTAGGAGTCCAAGAAACTCACTTCGTGCCTCCTCCTCCCACCAACCACCCGTAGCCCGGGGCAATCAATCACTCTGAGTCGAAGTTCCTCCTCCTTCTCCAGATAACCCCCCGGGTGTTCAGGAGCAGTCCCTCTGAGTGGCTCTGAATCCACTTGACCCGCTGCACGGGTCCTGTGGGCACCGCCCGGAGCTCAGGTGCGGCCACTCAAGACCAAGCGTCCCACCACGCTTCTCCTCCAGGCAGCCCCCCTGTGTTCAGGAGCTGTCACTTTAAGACCAAACAACTCACCACTCGCCTTCTCCTCTGAGCAGCCGCCTGGAGTGCTAATGCAGTCACTGCGAGTCCAAAGGACCCGCCGCGCTCCTCCTCCTCCTTCTCCTACTCCTCCGGGCAGGCCCCGGGGTTCAGAAGTGGTCAGAGTCCAAACAGCTCGCCACGCAGCCCCTTCTCTGGCAACCGCCTGTAGCTCTGGTGTAGTCACCCGAATCCAAGCGGCCGCTCCTCTTCCTCCTCGTCCTCAGGGCAGGCCCCGGTGTTCAGAAGCGTCGTTCTGATTCCAAACAGCTCGCCGCGCAGCTTCTCCTCTGGCAACCGCCTGTAGCTCTGGTGCAGTCTCTCCGAATCCAAGTGGCCACGCTCCTCTCCTCCTCCTCAGGGCAGGCCCCGGTGTCCTGAATCCACACAGTTCTCCTCGCCACTCTTCCCCTGGGCAGCCGCCGGAGCCCCAGTGGCTGCTCCGAGTCCCAGCGCTGTGCCCAGCGGCCTCCTTTACGGCGCTCCCAGCTGTCCGAGTTCACTGCTCCAGCGGGGGGAGGGGCGTCTCGCCGGCAGTTCTACTTCACAAATTTTCCTGCGTTCCGGGACCCCCGTCCCATCCGGGATGCCCCCCCAGGGGGTGAGAGTCACCCGGCTGCTATGAGGTGGTCCCAAGCGTCTCAATATCTCCTCTTTTGAATCCTGAGTCCTGGAGCAACATGAAATGCAGCCACCCTCTAGGCCGCCATCTTGAAAACCGTCCTATTCAGAGCTTCTAATGACAGCCTCCAAGCTATATATTCTATGGAGCTTGTTTTATTACATCTACAAAGTGTTCCTTCAGATATAAGTGGTAAATTATTATTATTATACAGAAAAAAGAGCAAAGTTTTAAAATTAAATATACTACATGACCAGGTAGACAAGACTGAAGCCATGCTTGAATTTTGCTGTTTGATTAGAGAGACTGAGCATCATATTAAAAAATCTTGGCAGGCTTACCTTTGGTGACCAAAGCAGCTATTCTTTTTCCATTTCACTCTTGGAGGAGACCACTTGTTCACTCTGTTGTTTCCTTTTGAGGTTCCTGTAGATAACAGGAGAGCATGGTAGTTGACACTTGCTGCCTCCGATGGAGAATGAATGACTACAGGTAGCGGGCAGAGATCACAGACAGTGTAAGTGCATAGTAATTCATCCTGACAATGCAAATCTCTCTTTTGTCCCTAGTTCAGAACACCTTAGGAGTCCTCTCCATTCTTCTCCTTGAATCTCAAAAGGAGATTGAAAATCGAAAGGTGAGGTTCAGCCCTTCTTAGATATAGTTGTATAGTATGCCCAGGATGTTCCTGGGATAAAGACTCCAGTACCTCTACTTAAATCTTTGTGATGGTTAAGAAACAGTTAAAATGTTCCCTGCACTGAATCCAGAGAGCAACCATCTAAGTTGAGTTCCTATGTCCCCACCTATTTCTGAGACTATGGAAGTTTGTAAATATGTCTTAGACTCAGCATTGCCATGTGTCTGGATTTCCACTTGATATAATTGCATTGAATATAGATTAAAAAGGTACTAGATGCTCCCTGTGATTAATACATGATCAATACTTCACATAATAGGGAAATATGACATATCGTTATTATTGCCATCAAGACTTAGGCTAATCACTGTGTTTCTTGACTTAAATATCCTCCCATCTCAAGTTAAAGCTTTCCCAGTTCCCTATAGGACATTGCATTTTTGTTCTTCTGAGAGTAGTGTTGAATGTTTGGGGAAAAATTACAGTTTGTTATTTTGTTTTCCCAAAGCCTATGCCTTATTTAGCACATTACAGACAATAAGAATTAAAATCTCTGTTAAATACTGGTAGAGCCTTCCTTCCTTCAGAGAAACAGAGCATGGAGTATGGATACCCACCCTGGGGCCATTCATGCCTGTACTTTCCTCTATGTAGGCATGTCTCAGAGGAACAGAGATGAGAGAAAACAATATTAATTATTTCTATGCCATGGAAACAAGAAACTCACTATTATTTTTAAAATTCAACAATGTTAAATTATTCAAAAGTCATGAAGGAGAATTTTATGAACATAAAATGTAAAGGACAGAGAAAAAACTGCATTGCTTGGGATCAGATACATTTGAAGTTCCCCAAGTATTCCATATTCTTTTGACCTTAGATAAGAGATAATGACTGTTCATTGATAAATTGCCTATTTGCACAATGATTGAATTGTGCATTAAAAAATGAACATTTAATTATTAAGGTTCAAAGTTGCATTAGATGCTGCACATGTCCTTGATATGGGTGTTATTATCCCTATTTCCTGTAGGAAACATGAACACAAAGAGGTGGAGAGATGAAAGTTCAGGGTCAGTTCTGTCCAGTGGAGCCAATTGGGCATATTAATCTTTTTATAAGTTGGTGAAATTTCTTTTTGAGCTATCATGGAATGACAAGATGTACTTCAAGGATATGCACTTAAGTGCATATGTTCATAATGAGGATATGGCTTATAGTAACTGATTTTTGTATTTCTCCACAAGTGTAGATGATAAGTAGAAAAACTGAATGTGTATCAACTGCTAAATTCAAACAACTATAATGTATATGTCATTAAAGATTTATCTTTTTAAGTTGTTACAATTTTTTTAAAAAATTGACATATGTATGCTGCCATAGTGTTCTTAGGTAAGAGTTCATGGATGCCAAGATGGCGGAGACAGGACATAAGAAATGTTCCAGAGGAGGACAAGATGGGGAGATGATCACATCTGTTGACCAGAAGTCCCATTACCATGACAACTCCGGTCACTGAAGACTTATCACCATGACAATTCATGCCACAAGTTAGGTAGTTTTAAATAATCAATGCCAGTAAAGAGGGTAGTATTCTAATTAGTTTCCTAAAAGTAACTGATGGGGGGGAAATTAGACACTATCCTAATCAGGTATCATAAGGCACGCAGTGGGAGCAAATGGAGTAAGGGCTTCCACCCAAGCCCTATGGGAAAGAGAACATCTTACAGCTCAGCACATAAGACACTGATTATCCAGACATTCTGACCATGAGCATGTCTCTCACTCAGTCCGCTCTGCTCTGTCCTAGGGAGTCCCACCTACTCTCACCTTTGCTTTCAGTGAATGTGGACTTTGCCTGTTATGTGTGTGGGTCTTGCTCAATTCCTTGTGTGGGACATCAAGAACCTGGAACCAAACTGTGATGGCAAAAACAGACCTGGTTGTGAAATGAAATTATAAAAAGTTTATGGGTAAGAAATCAATGTCTGGGGAAAGTGTCAGTTCCCTTCCCCTCTCTCAACCTTTCTCCAGGAAGCCTAATTCACCTTGGGTCCCTACCCTTTGGATTGTAAATGGCTGCCCTAGGAGTCTGACTACTCCTTGAAAGGTAACAGATTACTGTGGAAAGAGCCCTTTCTTCTTATCTGTTTCCCTGAGCATGCTTTATGTTAGCAATCCTGCATAAGGCCTTCAGCTGCAGGGTAGATTAGGATTTGTTTTTTAAAAGAAGAGAAAGTCCCAGTGGTAGGATGGGTCTAAGATGACACCAAATAACCTATAAATGTTGAGAGGAACTGTGGATCAGGGCTCAGAATTTGTTTTCCTGTGTGTCTGCTGGTGTAAAATGATGTTCGGAGTTCTCAAAGCGCTACTTGCTGCTTATCAACCATCTGCCTGCAACACAACTGGACACCCCAATGATAACACTGGGATATTTCAAACATGTAACAATGTGGAATGATCATATCAAAAAACTCTGTACCCATCACTGAAGGTTATGGAAATGATAACCCCCAAAACAGTGTGGCCTGGGAAGAGCGGGGGAGGAAAAAGGAAAATATTGGTGACATTGATCCTTTACCAGCTCTTCCTTTCCCAGTGACAAGACAATCCCTGGAAAGAAGATAAGCTTTGATCCTTTCCCGATACGTCCTTTCTCAGTGACAGTACAGTGGACCCTGGGGGAAGAGTTAAGCAAGGGACGCTAAATCTGGACCCTCCATCCTTGCCTGGTAAAAACACAGCTAAGTAAAAACAAATTTCTAGTTTTTGCAACCTTATTCCTGAATGCTCACATCCTGCTAAAATCTTTGGTAGCTGTCACCTCCCGGTGTGTAACCGGTATAAACCCAGACCCCTCCTGTAATCAGGGACCATTTACTACCCAGAAAGTGTTCCCATCCGATGCCTGACTCTGCTGCTGAATAAAGGCTTGGCTGAATTTGTGAGCTCTGCACCCGTCTTGGTCATTTTGTGCTTATCATTTTAATGTATAAAGCTGCTCCCCCGCCCTTTCTGGTGCAGCCATTTTCCCCACTTCCCAACCACTTGTCAATCTGTGAACATCCTAACTAGCTATTGGTTCATCATTCAGCTTGCAAGTATCCTTCTCTGTTATTGGTCCCCTGTTAGCCAGTAGAATTCAACTGTCATCTTTCCTCTCTTGCTTCTCTCTCCTACACACTTGCTTTTCCTCCTCCTCGCTTTCCACTCTCTCTAGCGTGCATCCTTTCTCTTTCCATTCTCTTTTCCTCTCATTTTCTCTCTTACCCTGCATGGAGACACTCTGTTTGCTTAATAAATTCCCTTATGTGATTTCCCGCGTCTGGCGTGGTTTCGTGGGATTTCCCTACATTGGTGCCATGAATTGGGATGGGATCTTCCACTGTCTCTTAAGTGAGTGGAACCCCATTTAAGCCCCAGTGCCCCTGGACATGGCCCCACCTTCCATTCTGCCCAGACGCTCTGCTCTGCATTCATCACAGGACTTCAGGTTGGTGAGTCTTCCGGGCTGGTTCCCCTAGGCCGATTTATCTGGGACCCTCAAGGCGGCTGAGGGGTGGGGGTACACCCAGCCACAACTTTTATAGTTACGGCTGGCCCCTATAGTCAGTCTTATCTGCCGGGTGGACTCCTGATTTTATGGTGCAGATTCTCAAGGTTGATGCTCATCTCGTGCTCACGCTCTCGTACTCAAAACCCTGGTATCAGGTCCTCAAACCCTTCTCGGCTTTTAATGACCATTGTCATTTTTCTTCTAGGACTTTTGTTTTTCTTAAATGCTATATTTTTGAGCTCACAATATTGATCCTACATACCTAGGTTAATAATTTTTGATCAGTTCTTTTTATCCAACTCTACAGTTATTTTTGGACATCCATTACATTGCAATGGAGATAAATATTACAAGTCCTTTGCTTTTGTGTTAAATATAAGCATGCATAAAAATTAAAAATTTAAATATGGATCCAAATATTTTTTAATTCACGTGATTTAAAGAGGTTCAATTTAAATTCGGTAAACTAATAGAAGTAAAATGTTTTTAAAATTAACTCACAAGTCTCTAGGTGGTCACACTAATAAAATATTGATGTTTATAAAATGTCTAACATCAGTTTTTCTAGGACTTTTCTTCAACAGGAAAGAGATGGCAAATACTGTTTACACTTGTATAACATCTTATTTTTTTATACTTGTCTGATATCTTGGTTTGTTTTACAATAAGATGAGTGAATTAGAGTTGACATGTATGTGATTACTCAAACATGTTTGTTAGAGACATCTAATTAATTTACAAAGTTATTCCATGGAGTAACATACTTAAAAACATTATTCTTTATATATTAAATGTGTTCATATTTTCCAGATATACAAGCCTTTAAAGCAGAAAATTTATCAAGCTGCTATTCTCCAAATTAAACTTGTCTGTAATGGTATACCTATCATTTAATGTTCTGTTATAGGACCTGTCATAAATAGGGTATATGCAAAATTTGTTAAATGTATTTTTAAAAGTTATTGAGAGCCTGATTTGTTTAAAGGTTAAGCATGAAAACATTTTACCACTTTGCCACTCAAAAGGAAACTTAAAAGCTCTCTCAGGCTTTCTTTAATTCATGTTTTAGATATAATCTTAAATTGTGTTAACTAATGTTCATATAGACTCAGGAGTCAATATATGTAAAATTCTTAAAATGATATTTAAGAAAGAGTGTAATGTGCAGTAGCAAAAATGGGACAACTGTGACTGAGATTGGGGTCTCTGATGACCTCATGGCTGTGGCATGCCTGGTGCCTGGGAGTGCTCTTGTGCAGGGGCACAAGATGCCTAACTGCTGTGGCAGTACATTGATCTCAGACACACAGCTCTTGGGCAGGAAGGAATTCTTTTGCTAGATAACCAGTGTTTCATCAGCACCCTTCTCTGGTTCCTGCCCACCTTACAGTAACTTTGGAACCTAACATTGCATATATATGAAGATTGCTGACATAACTCTTTAGATCTGCATTTTCATCAGATAACAGAGCTCCCTCTGATCTCAGCTTAATCATCAAAATCTGTGTTTATAAACCTTTATTTTCTAATACTCCTTGCCCCTCATTGAACTTGAGAATTTGGTCATGCTGATCATGGCAAAAGAGGAAAAATT
The DNA here is from genome assembly GCF_902686455.1 of Sciurus vulgaris. Taxonomy (NCBI): domain Eukaryota; kingdom Metazoa; phylum Chordata; class Mammalia; order Rodentia; family Sciuridae; genus Sciurus; species Sciurus vulgaris. The sequence continues at coordinate 8,340,347 of NC_136477.1, forward strand.
AGCTTCAGGATTAGAACATTTTACCTAAGATTTGTGAAAAGTCCCACCTTACCTTAGATAAGGCTCTGCCTCACAACCCTGCTGCACTTCAGAATGGCTCCAAAGTAAGCCAGACTTTAAGAATTTAACTCGTTTAAAGTTGTGTTCAAAAGTTTGAAGTTTGTTGTAAAGATTACTGTGATCTCATACAGGAACTCAGCCAAAATTCAAGATAGCTATTGCACAAACTGAATGTTTTACTGTTGCTGATTCCATTTTGTATTTTCCTTGTAAACTCTAATTGTTGCCTGATCAATATTTTGCAGAAGTACTGCTTCAAGAGCAAACACTGTAAATTAACTTGGAATAGTAAGCCATCACCTATAGGACAGATAATGTAAACCCCTATTAGATAAAAGAGGGTAAATAACTGTAAAGTCATAGACATTGAAGTTAAATCCAGTACTTTTGCTTTATGACTGGTGAGGTTGACTTGCTTGATGGTTAAGATCAAACTTAGAGATTGAGATTAATTACAGAGGTCAAGGAAAGTCCATATTTGGGTCCTGTCCTCAAAGTCAGCCTGAACCTAGGGAACAAGAGGACTTCTCTTAGGAGGTTTGCAACTGTGGGTCACACAACCTCCTGATCAAGGAGATTAATGAGGCCACTAGAGGAAAAGACACTCAGTGCACCTGCTGCAGAGGAGGGTCAAGGAAACTCCAATTAGATAAAAAGGGAGACATTCCTGGTGCTTTCAAGGGAAGCCACCTCATTGAGGAGACACTGCCTAACCAATGGCACTAATGGAGCTAAGAAGCTGCTCTTAAGTTCTCTATGAGTGACCCCTGTGGAAACTCAGCTGACTCTTTAACAGACAGGTACATGTCATTTTGACCAACTTGATCTTAAACACCCAGCAAAATAGTTAAAACCAAAATATAGCCATTCTTGGGCATTTAAAAGAAATAATACTTAAATGTAACTTAAGAGGTACGCTTGTGTTAGCCTACTAAAATAAAGACTAAAAGCTACAAAAGAGATTCTTAGGCAAATGTGCCTGATACCTATCAAGAGAAGCTGCCAGAGTCAGAAGTTTTAGTCAGTTTAAAGCCTACAGACACAGGTAGGCTTAATCTATGTTTGCTAGTAACAGAAGTATAGAGATCGCTACTAAATGTTGTGTTTACATTCCTGATAACCTGAACAATGTTAAAGTTCCCAAATAAAGGCCTTATCCTCTCCAGCCTTTGCCAGGCCTTGTTATTGGAACATCTTCTCAGTTATTCCACCCCTTGGTGAGGAATTATTGACTACTATTATCTTCGTGATATTCATTGGCATGTTCCAGATTCTGCAACATTTATATTGTATCAATCTCATTTCAGTACTCATTTCTTTTTGTTCTTTTCTTATAGAAGCACCCATCCCCAGATGCCTTTACAACCTGCTCTTCCCAAATGGACTTCTACCATGGACCCCCTCAATTGACCCGATTTCTAAAAAGGGAACTCCAAACTGCTTGCCCCACGCTGCCCCTTTTTGGCTCGAAGAAGCCAGATTGATCATCACCCCTCTCCCTACAGCAATGAAGGAGTTCCTAGAATTAGAGGGGTAAATGAAGTCAGAATTGGGGACAGGCAGTTAGTGTAGAAATAGGGGATCAGTCAAACCGAGGAAATGAAGTCCATGAAAACCATCTGCCTTTGGAAGTCTGGAAGGAGAATGGACTTTTTACATCTCACCTGCAAAACCAACCCCAGTCACTTAGGCAGAAAGGAGAGAGAAGGCTTCAGAAAGAACTGGAGAGCAAAGTATTTTCTTATAAAAACAGAAACGGGGGATTGTAATGCATAAAGCTGCTCCCCCACCCTTTCTGCTGCAGTCATTTTCCCCGCCTCCCAACCACTTGTCAATCTGTGAACATACTTGATGCCATCCAGTGGAGTCAATTTGGCATGGGAGACAAACAAGTAGCGAGCCTCTTGAATTCAGAATGTTTTTTTTGTAGATTTAGGAAACCCGGGAACCCTGGCGCTTGAGGAGAGCTAGTTTATATCCCCTCCAGTAGGTGAAGGGTAGGGCTGATGCCAATTATACAAAGATTAGGCGAGGAGCTAGCTGTCTAATCATGGTAAAGGTCAGAATGAGCAGGCACGATCAGGAGCACTTGGGAACACCTGTGCACGCATTGTGTGTGTGGACTTAATTGAATACAGCCAATGACAAACCACTTGGGTGTGCTTATGCTAACCGGCTTCCTCACTGCCAATGTGATCAAAACAACTTCTGGCTGGCTGCCAGGTGCCATCTTGGTGTAGTCCGTATGGCATAGCCCCCAACAATTCCCTCTTCCTTATATAAAATGAAAATGAAACTGGCAGGTATCGTGTCTGTCTTAGGTCCCGGGAATCAACATCCTGTCTTTACCCATCATCAAAGGATACCAAAGCAGGGTTGGCCCTTCTGTTTTAGGTTGGTACAGTGTTTTCCCATGGTTTCCCATCTTTGACTACCAATCCAGCATACCAAGCCATATACTGGGAAATTGTCCTGCTCCAAGGGCGGCCATGGCCTGTTTTATGATCACATTATGAGCCTGTTAACTGGCTTTGAGGTGTTTGTAAATGTAGAATAGAATTAACACAAGCACACCCAAGCTTATTAGTGTGAGACTTAAGAGTCCCCCAAATTTGGTGCCAAATTGTGCTAGCACTTCTAATGCTCCTGTGATAAGTCCTCCTGGTTTGACTTCCACCGTAGTGACATTTATGGTGAGGATTTATTGTCAAAACCCTGTTACTAGCTCTTTGAATCTATCTGTCCATTGTTGTGTGATCTATGAAGATAACTGTCAGGAGATGTTCTTATTAGAAGTCACAAAAAGGAAAGGGAGAGCTAGGCACACAGGAATATATAAAAAAAAAATTGTTTCACTCTCTCTATATATTTCAGTATTAACTCCATTAACCTTTTGATCAGTGCACTTCCCTTTACTTATAGACCCTCCTTAAAGGTGAGGCACCAACATGAGGGACTAGAAAGTGAATTACACAGGATGAAAATAAGCAGCTTGCCTTACTGAGAAAAAGATGAAAACATCTGAGTGGTTAAATCAGCTTATGAGGGACTATGGGTCCAGCCAATTCTAATTTGGGAATCGCCCTAGTGATGCTATCACTATCAGCAAAAAGATCATATTTCTCCTTAAACTCTACAAGGGCTATGACAGCTGCTCCCATTTCTACCAACTGAGCTGATATTTGAGATGTAATCTGAATAATAGTATCTTGTTGAGTAACTACTGCAGCAGTACCATTAGAAGAAACATTTATGGCCTTAGGAATGGATTGTGTCGAGGAACCACCTGAATTCGTGATCTGACATTGTTCCCCTCTAAAGCTCCGTATATTTGTGAGCCTTGAGTCGAAGAGCCCTGTGCCCCATTTCTTAAATGATTTGGTAACATCTTGCCCTGAACATCAGTAACTAATTTGTACTCATTAGCCCAAAGTTTTCCTTTTCTTCACTTTGAGCAAATACCTGGAGCACGAGGTGTAACAGATTTTACTGAAGTATCTCTTGTCTTTTGTTAGGTCATTGTCTCTTTGCCGCTGTATATATCTGTGCATACACTCCAAGATCATATTGATTTTGAGTATCTGTTCAAGTGTATTGGCCTTCTCCTATTAGCATATCAACACTTCTACCAGGAAACCTTGCTACTGCATTTCTGCAAGCAGTTTCAACAGCCATTTCCTGCCACTGAGCTCTCCAATTCAGATATTGTCCTTCAGATAACACTGCTCTGCATAGCTGTTTCCAATCAGTCATAACTGCCTCTTTAAAGTTTTTCTATTGGTTGATGGTATCCTTATTTTGGTGCTCAAATAGGGGCTGGTTCCACGAATTTTGAAGTTCTTTGTATTAGGTTTAGCTTTCTCCTACCTTTTTCCCTTGTTCTTAAATTTTCTGAGTAATTGTTTTCTAGGTTACTACCACTCAATTCTTCCTCACTTTGTTCTCTTTCCCATTGTGGCACCTTGAGCAGCCTTTCCTCTCTAAACCCTGGACTTATTATTTTCTAGTTCCTCCCCAGTGTCTCCTTCTTCCTCAAAACTCTCTTCCTGTTTTTGGCCATTCCAGCCAACCTGCTCTTTAATCTCTTCTAGCACTTCTCCCTCCTGTAATATATTTTTTATGTCTCCTTTTTGAATCATCCTTTCAGACTGATTCTGTGATATTTACGAACCCATCTTTTACTACTAAATAAGTTTGATACAGGACAAACAAAGACCACACTAACAGTAGTACAAACACACAAACAATACAAGATACATGCACTCCAGAACTCCTTTATCATCCTCTTCATATTTCATCACCTGGCCAGCTATCCTGAGTGCCTAACAAAAGCAATAGATATATTGACACAACTAACACTTTAAACAGGATGTCCTTTTGCTGTCTTTTGGGACAGCCTTCTGTTAAGTTCCCTCACTAGGGGAGCCTTCCGTTAAACCTTAAGGCCACTGTTTCCTCAAATAGGGAAACCTAGTTAATTACGCTAGTGAAACTGTCTTTTAGTTACCTTATCCTTGTGGTGGTGATAGCTGTGTAAAATGTTACGGGTCCCCGTATGGGCCACCATTTGATGCCATCCAGCAGAGTCAATTTGGCATGGGAAACAAAGGAGTAGCGAGGCTCTTGAATTTGGAATGTTTTTTTGTAGATTCAGGAAACTCGGGAACCCCAGCACTCGAGGAGAGCTGGTTTATATCCCCTCCAGGAGTTGAAGGGTAGGGCTGATGCCAATTATGCAAAGATTAGGTGAGGAGTTAGCTGTCTAATCACGGTAAAGTTCAAAACAAGCAGGCACGATCAGGAGCACTCGGGAACACCTGTGCACGCATTGTGTGCATGGACTTAATTGAATACGGCCAATGACAAAACACCTGGGTGTGCTTATGCTAACTGGCTTCTTACTGCCGACGTGATCAAAACAACTTCTGGCTGGCTGCCAGGCGCCATCTTGGCGTAGTCTGTATGGCATAGCCCCCAACACATCCTAGCTAGCTATTGGTTCATCATTCAGCTTGCAAGTATCCTTCTCTGTTATTGGTCCCCTGTTAGCCTGGCGGAATTCAACTGCCATCTTTCCTCTCTTGCTTCTCTCTCCTACACACTTGCTTTTCCTCCTCCTCACTTTCCACTCTTTCTAGCACGTGCCCTTTCTCTTTTCCTCTCATTTTCTCTCTTACCCTGCAGGGAGACACTCTGTTTGCTTAATAAATTCCCTTATGTGATTTCCCGTGTCTGGCGTGGTTTTGTGGGATTTCCTTAGAATCATCACCTCATGGATTCATCATTACTTTGTTTGGGGAACATTGGAAATCCGTTCTTCTAGCTGTTTGAAAGTACACAGCAAATTACTGGGAACGATAGTCACCCTCCTGTGCTGTAGATGCCAGATATTCTTCTTCTTTTTTTTCCTCTCTCCCTCCTTCTACCTACTTCTCTCTCTCTCTCTCTCTCTCTCTCTCTCTCTCTCTCTCTCTCTCTTCCTCTCTCTCTTTTCCTCTTTTATCACACTTGGAATAAAACCCAGAAGAGCTTTGCCATCCCCATTCCCTTTTATTTATTTTTTCTTTTCTTTTGAGATAGGGACTTACTAAACTGGTCAATCTGACCTTGAACTTGTGACCCTCCTGCCTCAACCCCCTGAGTAGCTGGGATTAAAGGCTTGCACCCACATGACAGGCTCTTTTTAAACATGGATTGAAAACATGGACTGGAATGAAAAGCCAAGAAACCACACAAAGAATGATTCTAAGAAGGAGGATCTACAGGTCTGGATGAATACTTTTTTCCAAACCAAATTAGAAATGTAGCTGTGGTCCAGCTCATGCTTTGAATACAGACCCTGTTGCTCTGCCTCTGAGGCTTATTGTGAAAGGGGCTTGTTTCCTTCCTCTTCTTCTCTCCCTTCTCTAACCTGGGGGAACAGATGGCCTTCCTTCCCCTCCTAGTGAGTTCATGACGAAGGTCAGCAGTCAGCTTAGATGATAGATGATGGGACCAGGAAGATGGGGGCTGATTCAGGAGGAAAGAAGATGCTGATACCTCCAGTGCACTTCTCCCTCCTCACAATGGGTTCCCCAGGTTACTTGACCTCCAGGGAATTTCTCCTCCCAACACAAAGAGTTCCTGGGAACATGGACTTGTTATGTGCAATGCTTTTGATCTTCTAATGCTGCTTTGCTCAGTACCACTAAAGTAGGTGTATACATAATGTGGTGAATAATAGCCACCAATAATGGGAAAGTTCTGAGAACACTGGGTTTGTTAAAAGTCAGACAAATTTCTGAAGGTACATGGAAAATCTATGTGAATATTTCAGTTGTGAATTCTGAAATTCAAAACAAGTACAGAGTGCTAGGTGCTGACTCTTTTGTTTCCTTAATCTAATCTATAATTATTCTAATGCTTTATTTTCCAATTCAAAAGATGTCCAAGCAAAGGTGTCCAAAACCTAACATCTGTATCAGAATTCCTCCTCCTGAGCCTCTCAGAGGACCCAGACTTGCAGCCCATCCTCTTTGGACTGTTCCTGTCCATGTACCTGGTCACAGAGCTTGGGAACCTGTTCATCATCCTGGCTGTCAGCTCTGACTCCCACCTCCACACCCCCATGTATTTCTTCCTCTCCAACCTGTCCTTGACTGACATTGGTTTTATCTCCACCGTGGTCCCACAGATGCTAACAGACATCCAAACCCACAGCACAATCATCTCCTATGTGGGCTGCCTGTCACAGATGTCTATTTTTATGCTTTTTGGTTGTATGGATAGTCTGCTTCTGACTGTGATGGCCTATGACCGGTATGTGGCAATTTGTCACCCTCTGCACTACCCAGTTATCATGAACCCCTGCCTCCGTGCCACCTTGATTTTGATGTCATTGTTAATTAGCTTTTTGGACTCCCAGATACATAATTTAATTGCATTACAGTTTACCTATTTCAAGGATGTGGAAATTTCCAGTTACTTCTGTCACCCTTCTCGAGTTCTTAATCTGGCCTGTTTTGATTCCTTTAACAGGAACATAGTCATTTATTTTATTGGTGCCATATTTGGTTTTCTTCCTGTCTCAGGAATACTTCTCTCTTACGCTCAGATATTTTCATTGATTCTGAAAATTCCATCCTCAAGTGGGAAGCACAAAGCCTTCTCCACCTGTGGGTCTCACCTGTCAGTTGTTTGTCTATTTTATGGAGAAGGAATGGTAGAGTACCTTGGTTCAGTTGTGTCACCTTCTCCTAAAAACAGAGTGGTGGCCTCAGTGATGTACACTGTGGTCAGCCCCATGCTGAACCCCTTCATCTACAGCCTAAGGAACAGGGATATTCAAAGTGCCCTGAGGAGGCTGCCCAGCAGAGTAGTCTTAACTCAGGAGCCGTGGCATCCACGTAGAGGACAAGGTGGGAAATAAACAAAAGCACACTTAAAGACTCCCGAGTCCAGGGTCCTGGGTCACATTATGTTTTATTCTGTGTGCTGTAAGTCCTCAGCAGCTTTCTTAGTAGAATGGTTTTCAGATTTACGAAACAGGCACAAAGTGTGCTTTTAAGAAATGTGTTCAAAATTTTAGTTTCGGAATTGAAAAATCTTCTGAAGCTTCATGATGGTGATGATTGTCCACCTGTGTTTGTGATTAATGCCCCTGGAATGTGCAGTAAAAGTGGTAATTATTTTATGTGCTTTTTTGTTTTTTTACCCTTTTTTACCTTTGTGCAATGGAATATAATGAAGTTGACTCTTTAAAAATACAGAAAATAATTCAATTCAGATGCTTCCTGCTCAGTAATAGAGGAATCTAAAATCTGTGTGGACATTCATTTACTCTTCTTCTTGCTCCACTGCTATTAGGAAGTCCCTAGAGACTTGCATATTGTGGATCCATTTTGGCTAAGTGTGAGCTCTGTGTGTGGAGACTCCAATGTAGTCTGATAGTCACTCATCAGCCTGAGCTTCTAGGCTTTGTGCAATGTCCCTGGGCCACTGGACTCCAGCCCCCTGTCCTCCTTCCATGGTTGTCTGTGCTGGAAAGCCCACCTCACACTGCACTCATATCAGTCCTGAGGACAGAGCCCAAGCTGTCACTAGACACAGGGCATGGTGGATATGAGTCCTTATCCTCCTGCATGACTCAGCAGAAGCACAGCACCACTCAGGAAGTGGTGAGGGCCAGGATATATGGGAAAAGGACCATCAGGTGTTGTTTCCTCATCCTCAGGACATACCTAGCATTTTGGGAAGCCTGGTGGTAGGATGAAAATACTCCAAACTGAAGCTGTGAAGAATGTCGAGTTTTTGTGCCTGGCCATGGGGCAAGTCCTGTAATGCTATGCAAATTTCTGCTTTCCTTCCATGCTGACTCTCCTTTCTGGGGACATCTTGCTTTTGATCACAGAAGATGTGTCCTCCAACCTGCCTCCTAAGTACTCCAAAAGGATAATGAAGGAGCAGACACAGAAGTGGGATACCTGTGTCCAAACACCACGCCTGTAATTAAGGGCTTCTAATACTAGCCCTTAACCCTCTGACCTGAGTGTCCTGTGGAGTCTGTTTCACTTCATCTGTATTTTTCCCTCAGGTACAATCAGTAAATTGTAATTATTATACAGAAAAAGAAAGGGCAACAATTTTTTTTTTTTTGTTAAACATACTACATAGTTGGGTAAAGACTATGAAGCCATGTTTAAATTTTGCTGTTTGATTAGAGAAACTGAGCACCATATCAGAAAAATGCTGGCAGACAGACTTTTAACAAAGAAGCCAGATGTTTTTCTACCAGTTCACCCTAGGAAGACACCCTTATTCACTGTGCTTTTCCCTTCTGAGGTTCCTGTGGCTCTCAGGGGAGAATGGTTCTTGGCACTTGCTGTCTCTGCTGTGGAAAGGATGACTAGGGTGGTGGGCAGAGGTCACAGATGGTGTAGGTGCATAATAATTCTTCCTGACAATTCACGTCTCTCTTTTTTCTCTAGTTCAGAATCCCTAAGCAGGTCTCTGCATCCTCCTCTTTGTAAACTGAGCACTGAATATCAAGAGGAGTCAGAAGTTGGTTGTGGTGGTGGATCACACCTGTAATTCCAGTGGCTTGGAAGTGCAGGTTGAGGCAGGAGGATCACAAGTTCAAGGCCAACCTCAGCTACTTAGTGAGCACTAAGCAACTTAGTGAGACCCTGTCTCAAAATAAAACAAAATAAATAAATAAAAGAAAATGGAGACTGTGGATTTGGCTCAGTGGTGAAGAGAATCTGTTTTAGTTTTCAGTATAAGAAAAAAATCAAAAGGAGATAGAAAATCAGATGATGATTTTATTTGTGCTCAAGAACATGAAAATAGTCAGATAGTCTGCCCAGGATGTCCCTGGGGTAAAGTCCTCAGGACCTCTACTAAAATCTTTGTATGGTTGAGAAACAATTAAAATGTTTGTGCATTAGATCCAGAGAGAAATCATATAAGTTTGAGTCCCTATATCTCCACCTGTTTCTGAGATGTCTGGAAGTTTGTTAATATGTCTAAGACTTAGCACATTCTCATTTGTCTGGATTTCCACATGATACAACTGCATTGAGTGTAGATTAAAAGGATACTGGATGCTCCCTATGTGATTGATAGGTGATGGACCCATAAAAAAGGGAAAATAGGAGATATCATTATTATTGCCATGAAGAAGTAGGCTAATCAGTGTATTTTGACTTATATATCCTCTGACCTCTAATTAAGGCTTTCCCAGTTCCCTGTAGGACTTTGCATTTTTGTCCTCCTGTGAATAAATGCTGAATTTTTTGGGAGAAATTACCGAATCTGTCATTCTGGTTTCCCGGAGTCTATACCTTACTTGGCACAGAACAGGCATCAAGGGTTAAAATCCTGGTCCATACTGTTATCTTCTTCCTTGGTTCAGAGGAACTGAGCTGGGGTGTGGCTGCCTCCCCTGGGGCATTCATGTCTGTGCTCTCCTCCTTCCAGGGGAATCTCACAGACCAGAGATGAGATCAAATAATGCTTTTGTCTATGTCATGGAAACAGGAGACTCATTTAAAAACAATCAACAACATTGAATTATTCAAAAGTCATGGACAAAAATTTCATAAACGTAAAAAGTAGAGGTGGAAAGAGAAAAGACAGGTAAACCTTATTGCTCGGGCTCAGAGTCACTGGAGGATTTCAAGTCATCCCATGCTCTCAGGAACTGCACCAAGAGAATGTGACTGCGTTCATGGATAAACTGGCTATTCCCACAATGATGAATTCTTCATTAAAATGACCACTTCATTATTAAACCTCCATGTCCTCGATGTGGGTGCTTTTAATCCCTATTTCCAGTAGGGAACTTGAACACAGAGAGGTGGAGAGAAGAAAGATCAGGGCCCGCTAATGATCTCCTGATCCCAGTACCAGGGGCCTGTTCTCTCCAGAGGAGCCAAATGGATTTATTGTTCCTTATACAGAAAATAAAATTTCTTTGTGCTGTATCATGATTATGGATTACATACTACCTTAATAATGGGAGAATGTTTTATAGTAACACATTTTTGTATTTCACCACAAGTGCAGGTAATTGATGGGTACATTGAACATGCACAAACTGTCAAATTCAGGTAACTATGATGTACATGTCATGGAGAATGTCTCTTTCTAAAGCTTTTTGTAATGAATTTAATTGGCAGATTTATGTTGTATGGTGTGACATTGCAAAACATGTCTACATGTGGATTATCAAGTGAGAAAAATTTGGTACCCATCACCTTAAACATTCATCTTTTCTTCATGTTGGAAACGTTCAAAATTCATTCTTTGAGCTGTTTTGAAGCACAGAATAAATTATTGTGAACTATAGTCCCCAACCTGTGCTATAGACACCAGATTCAATACCTTTCCTTTATATTTTTTCTTTCCTTCCTTTCTTCCCTTTCTTCTCCTTTTCCTGTTCTTCCTTCCTTCTTTTCCTTCCTTCCTTCTTTTCTTCCTTCTTTTCTTCCTCCCTCCCCCTCTCCCTCTCTCTCCTTCTCTTCCTTCCTTATTTTCTTCCTTCCTTCTCTCTCTCTTTCTCTCTCCCTCTCTCTCTCTTTCTTTCTTTCTTTCTTTCTTTCTTTCTTTCTTTCTTTCTTTCTTTCTTTCTTTCTTTCTTTCTTTCTTTCTTCTTTCCTTCCTCCCTCCCTCCCTCCCTTCCTTCTTTTCTTCCTTCCTTTCTTTTTTCCTTTCCTTTCATACTTGGGATTAATCCCAGAGGAACTCTGCCACTGAGTTACATTCCCATCCCGTTTTACTTTTTTCTACTGAGATAGTATTTCATTAAGTTGTTGAGGCTGACCTTGAGCTTGTGATCCTCCTGTCTTAGCCTCCTATGTAGCTGTGATTAAAGACTTGCACCACCATGACTCACAATTCTCTATAAAGATATTTTCACACTTAATAAGCAACCTATCTCTATGCCCCCACTCCCCTTGCTTCCCAGCCTTGACAGTAATTATGCTATTCTCTGCTTCTTTGACATCCACATTTTTATCTTCACATCTTCTATGTGTGAGAACACATGGATATTCCTTTCTGTGATTTATTTCATTTATATGATATCCACTAGTCAAATCTAAAAGATGAAGAATGTATAATGTGCCAAAATTATTCATCTTTTTACAACTGAATAATGCTCTATTGAGTATATGAACCAAATTTTCTTTATTCATCCATCCATTGATGGAAACCTTGACTGATTTCCTATCTTAACTATTAGGAGTTGAGTCAAAAATGAAGACACATAGAATTTTGAAGATAACGTTGCAAAATAAACTGAAGAATTTAGTGATGTTCCTTTGTTGCATAATGACATATCTGTAAAAGAGTTTGAAGTAGATGTTCACTGAAAGACCTAAAATGTTGAAGTAAATCAGTTTTCTTCAGGAACAATAGGCATTATATACCACTTAAACAAGACTTGGCTACCTTTTAGGCAAACTTTTAGGAACTGTTCTAAATTTATTGGATATATATTGAAGCAGAATTCTAAAATCACCAACTGGAAAATTATGTACTCCCTGCAGGTGATGCTGTGCACCAGTTAAAACACTTGAAATAGATATGCATACTTTGCCGCGAGACCCAAATACAGTCTTGTGGTCACAAGGTCACTTCGGGGAAGCGTGCGCATGATGCTGTTCAGGTGTTAGTGCTGTGGCCTCTGCTTGCAGTTTCTGTGCAGGGGGGCAGGTTTCAGTGCCTTCCACACTCACTGCCCTATGAGTTCATTTCTGGTTGATCCATGTGCACTCGATAAGCTTTATGCAGAGAAACCATGCTCTTTATAAAATGAATATGTGAAAAATGCATAAAATGAATAAAATACAATTTTGATAACCTTCCAATACTTAGGTTACTCTTCATGCCGTTGCACATGATCATCCTGTGATCTGAAGCTGCCTCTTCCCTGCTTCTGTCCTGGTGCATCTTATTTCCCCCATGAACACACTTTAAGTATTTACCGAGGAAGACGCCCTTTCATTTCTGACTGCCCAGAACTCATCCTATCCTGCGAAGAGATCAACATCAACAATAAAACTTATTTTGATCCTTGAATAAGCTTCTCCTCGGTTCACAGACACTGGGCACGCTTAGTGTGGCTCCACCACTCTTGGTACTTTTCTGTCTGCACTATTTTTTCACTTTTTATTGTTTCTTTTTACTTACACATAATCTTAGGATTCATTTTGACATAAAGGCATGGAATAAAATTTGATCTAATTCAGTCCCTTTTCCTCCTCTTTGCCCTCAGCCTGTTCCCTTTGAAAAGAAAATGCGATGCAGATGAGCAACGCAGAAAGCAGGCAAGGAGATCTGCACATAGATCAGGAAAAGCCAGAAAGGCAGGAAGAAGTTAACTCTGTTTTTTTTTTTTTTTTTTAAATGTTTTTTCCAGTTGCCAATGGACCTTTATTTAATTAATTTACTTATACGTGGTGCTGAGAATCAAACCCAGTGCCTCACACATGCTAGGCAACTGCTCTACCACTGAGCCATGGCCACAGCCCAGCTCTGGGGTGTTTTATGGAGCAGTTTGGATGGCTTGTGTACAATCACATGAACTCCTATGAGCTGCCTGGAAAGAACTTATGATGTGCTGATGGGACAAGCAAGGGATGTTCCAGCGGGGTGGCTAATGAGAGGCGGGAAGGGGAAGTTACATTTTAACTCTTGTTTTCTCTGTAAGTACCCCTCTAGGGCAGAAAGCAACTTTTGGTAAGAATTTAAAATGGCTGCATAGGTGCTAAGCCTTGGACCTAATACCCTTCCCTCCACTCTACTGATATTTCTGCTATTTACTTTTAGTTTTGTTTTTGTTGTTTTTGTGTTTTAGTGTCCTGTGGATATACTCTCACTCCTTTAAGGAATGTCTTCAAAATTAGAGAGAAGATACAATTGCTCTCTGTTGAGTCTGTGTCATAGACTCTCGGGTCCTGTGACGTCCTTTAGTATTATCTACGACCTCTAATTATTCTAAAATCATTGCAGAGATTTTCACAAGTAGAAAAAGGCAAAAAGAAGAAGAAAGTTTTGGATGGGGGACATAAAACTTGGGCTGTGACACATTTTGCACTTTTACTTCTCTGCATTAGCCAGCTTCCCATTACTATAGCAAATGCCTGAATCGACGTATAAACAGAACACTTGCTTTTTCTCACAAGCTGGGAGTGTTCCTTCCAGTTTCACCTGGTCCCATTGTTGGGTTTGTAGTGAGGCTGGATATGATGGTGGAGCACATAGAAGAGCCAAACTGCTCACTCAATTGCCAAGGGGAAAGGAGAGGGAGAGGAGGGGCTGGGGTCCCTCTCTCACTTACAAGAACACATGTGGAATGACCCAAAGCCCACCCACAAGATTCCACCCCTTGAAGGTCCCAGTCCTTCTGATGATGAACCTGGGGATTGAGCTATTAGCACAGGGGTGTTCTGGGGACATGCAACATCCTGATGATAGCAGTCTCTAATATATGTGTTTAGAAACAGGTGAATAACTCCAAAATTAATGAAGCAGGAAATCTAAGAGAAATGGGTTTTCCACAGATGAGAAATGTTGCAATAGGTGTTTGTTCCTCAAATGTGAGGACTTTCCTAGTGAATTGCTTCAGTTTAAAACACAGGTAATTCCCAAATGCTGATATATTTGTTTCCCTGCTTAAAAACCTTTTTTAAAATTTCAATAGGTGTCCTAACAATACAACTAAAAATACAGCTAAAAAATACAACTTGTGTTTCAGAATTCTATCTCATGGATCCCTAAGGTAATCTAGGACTGTAGGATGACCTCTTTGGATTGTATCTTCTCTTGGTGCTTGGGAACCTGCTCATCATCCTGGCCGTCAGCCCTGACTCCCACCTCCACACCCCCATGTGCTTCTTTTTCTCCAACATGTGCTTAGCTGACATCTGCTTCATCTCCACTGAGTCCTCAAGATGATTGTGGACATCCAGTTTCACAAGAGACCTCTCCTATGTGGACTGCCTAACACAGCTACCTTTGTCATTTCTGGAAGTATGGATGGTATGCTTCTGCTCTGATGTCCTATGCTAGTCTGTGGCCATCTGTCACCCATGCCTTATTACCCAGTCACCATTTCAGCATTACCCCTCACCACTATCCCCAACATGTCTTCTCAATTCTGTTTTCTTTTCTTTTTTCCCAGTCCTTTGATCTTCCAGCTGTCAATCTGATTGTCTTGCACTTTAAACACTTCAAAGAAAAGGGGATCACTGATTTCTCCTGTGACACTTTCAACTCTTGATCTTGTGTGTGCTGACATTTTTACTAATAATGCACTGATAAACTTTATTGGTGCCATATTTGGATTTCTTCCTCCCTCAGGGATCCTTTCACCTTGGTATAAAATTGTTTCCTTCATTCTTTGAAACCCAGCATCCGGTGGGAAATCAAAAGCCTTCACCACCTGTGGGTCTCAATTTTCAGTTGTTTGTTTATTTTGTGGATCATGCAAGGAACTTCCCCTCAGTTTAGCTGTATCACATTTGCCCTCAAATATGAGTTGGCTTCAGTGATGTGCACTGTGTGACCCTAGTGCTGAATCCCTAAATCCACAGCCTGAGGAACAGGAAAATTAAAAACACCTTAAGGAGGTGAACAGGAAAACAGTGCAATGTTAGAACATGAGACATCCACAGCACAACAAATTAATGTAATTAATGTCACCAAACTGTTCTTAAAAATGGCTAAAATGGTAATTTTTTATGTGTGCTAACATAATAATATATGGAAATAAAAAGCAGATAGATCTTAGAAAAAATGAAAGAAATTAATAGCTTACGTGATATTTCCTCTGCGGAGAGGAGAACCCCAGATCTTATTGAGGGCATTCGTTTTCCATTTTTATTCCTCCATTATTGTTAGGAGACCCTTAGGGATTTGTGTGCTGAGGACAAATTTGAGTAATTATTGGCTCTGTGCCCTGAGCCTCCAAGGTCTTGATGTAGTAAATACCCAGCCCATGCCGCCAGCCTTTCATCTGGTGTCTTCTGTCAGGTGGCACCACACCTGTGTCTGTTCCTGCCCTGCTTCTCTGCACAAGGCAGCTCCTGTCTGTCACAAGGTTCAGATGGGTCTTAAGGAGCAAGGTTGAGCCTTACTTACCAACAGGAAGGGGAGATTCATCATAACTGCCGTCCATGGTCATGACCAAGCAGACACTGGGCACACCCGAGTAAGTGCTGAGGGAAACAGGGATGGAGGAAGAACTGACAGAAGGATTACTTGTTATCATTGGGAAAAATATGACAGTTGGGTCAATCAGATGGGAGAAAGAGAGAGTAAAGTTTCAGGTATGTGGACTGTGAATTTTATGTCCTTGGTTGTGATGGAAGTTCCAACAATCTTATTCAAAATTTCACTTTCTGCCCACAGTGGTTCTAGTTGCCAGGGACATCACATCACACCTACAAGAGCAGGAGAAGGGTCTGTGGGACCTGTGTCATAAGTACTCCAAGGCACTGATGTGGGGGTGGGGGAGGATAATGATGGTGGCCCTGATGTCATGCACCAGTGCTGAGGGCTTCCAGGTGCCAGGCTCGGAGTTGGGAGTTGAGTTCTGGGTTCTATGTAGCCTGTTTCATTTCCTGTGCACAGTCTACTCCAAGTTGTGTGTTCCCACCCTATTATCCACTTACAGGAAGGAAGCAGCCCAGCACTTTTGTGTAACACAGGGAAGGAAAAGGTGGTCAGAGTGAAGCCTGGCTTGAGTTGATCTGCATGATAATGACACAGGGCACTCCTGCTGGTAGGAGCCTGGCAGCTGGGGCTGTTGACAACACACTCAAACATTTCACTCTCTTTTCACACCAGGAGAGATTTCTTCAGTATCCTGTTCTTTCCTTTTGTGAGATCCCAGGTAGATCACAGTGGTGGAGATCCATGATCGGCACCTGGTGCCTGAACTATAGGTAGGATAGCTGTGCAAAATAATCAGGGATTAAAAAAATAAAAGAAAAAGAAAAGAGTAAGCACAAAATAATTCCATTCCATTCAAATATTTCTCTTTCCTCAGGTCCAGGTTATCCTTGAAAGCTGTTCACATCTCCCTCCAGTGTTGCAATGAGCCCACTTGATCTCAAACAGAGAAATAAAAGTCAGGTCCTGGTATCATTTCTTCTCAGAAATCTGGAGGGAGTATAAGCATGTAACTCAGATGGTCCTGTGGTTATGACCTCTGGAAGTCTTCTTAAATTTCCTGGTGGTTTGGAAACAATAAGACAGTTTATTGTTCTATTCCCAGAGACTGGCAATTTAATTTTGAATGTTGTTGGCTCCATGTATTATTTCTGTGACATTGGGCAGGCGGTTAGTGTCTCTGAGTCTGAGCACTGTCGTGTGAGTTGATTTCCAGGGAAGGGGACACTGAGTAAGGATTGCAGAGGTAAATCTGTAAGCTCATAGCCCACAGACAGGAGATGTGAAGCCAACCTCAGATCAGCAAGCTTTCTTTTATTCTGCAGTGAAGTCAATCAATCAGGCTCAGGAGGGCCCATATTCTGGGCATGGAGATGACCTGCTGGGTAACAGAAGGAGTCTGGGTTTCATCATTTCATTGGAGACTGCAGACATTCAGTTTGGACAGTCAGGGGCTAGTTAAACTTTAACTTAGGAAGGTAGTTGTAAAAAGTTCACAACTCATTGTCACTGGGAAAAGCTCACAACTTGGAGTTCCCTGCTTATCTTCTTCCTCTGGGACCCATTGTTACCTAGAGCTTCACTATTTGCTTTTCTCCTTCCAGGACTCATCTGCAATGGGGGAGGGTCAAAGTCCAGGGCCCAGCTTCTCAGAATTTGCCGCCTTCCTTCAAGATCCAGTGGGGTTGGAAAGGGGTAAATGTTTGCTTTTGGTGGAGATGCTGGGGGTTAACCCAGAAAGGAATGGAAGATTGCTTTCTCCCCTCAGGGCCCATTGTTACTGGGAAATGACTACTGGAAGAGGTTTAATGTTTGGCTAATTCCCCTCCCTTCTCCTGGATCACACTGTCCCTCCATTTTTCTTGGGGTGCTGTCTTGTAGGAATATTATTTTCTATAAGCCTTCAAAATCATGTCACAAATGTGAAGAATGTAAACATTGATATACAAAATTAAATGTCCCTCTTTTGTAGCGAAGATCTTCTTCTACTTTGTGGATTTTCTTTTCATACTCTTCATTGTTTCCTTTGTTGTGCAAAAGCTTTCTAGTTTTATGCCATCCCACCTGGTTCCTGGTTCTATTTCTGAACTCCAGGGATCTTGTTATTGCTTGCATCCTAGGTTGGAGTGTTGAGTCTGTTTTCTTCTAGCAGTAGCAAGTTTCTAGTCCAATTCTCAGGTTTTTTAAATTTTTTAATTCACTTTGAATGGATTGTTTTTGTGGGACAAGAGATAGGAATAGAGTTTCATTCTTCTACGTATGGATACCATATTCCCAGCACCGTTTGATAAAGAAGGCTACCTATAAATCTGACCAAGGAAGTGAAAGGCCTCTACAACTAAATTATAGAACACTGAAGAAAGAAATTGAAGAAGACCTTAGAAGATGGAGAGACATCCGTGTTCTTGATTAGGCAGAATAAATATTGTCAACATGGCAATATTACCAAAAGCATTATACAGATTCAATACAATCACTATCAAAATATCAGTGGCATGCTTCATAGAGAAAAAAGAGTCCTAAAATTCATATGAAAAAATAAAAATAACCAAAGCAATCCTGAGCAATATAAGCAATGCTGGAGGCATTATTATACCTGATCTCAAATTATACTATCCAGCTAGAGTAAAAACAACAGCATGGTATTGACATAAAACAGACTTTAAGACAAATGGAATAGAACAGATGATACAGAGGCAAATCTGTATAAACAGAGTCATCTGATCTTTGACAAAAGTGCCAATGACAGTCATTAGTTTTTAATCATTGACTGCTACTTTGATCCATGACACATTTATGGTAAAGGATATCATATGACTAAATGGATTTAACTAAACTGTATTTACCAAAATTTGAGTTTCAGTCTGCCTAGAATAGGAGTTATTCTGTTACATGATTTCTAAACTCCACAATTGAATGAAGCATTATAGCTACAAAAGAGGAATATAATAAAAATCAGTGACAGTAAAAACCCTGGAAAATAACTAGCAAATAACAATGCTTGTACTTATAAACAATTAAATGTAGTATGTAGATAATTTGCTTGTTCTTACATAGAGTTTAAAATACTCTAAGTAAAAGGACTTTAGGCAATTGCCTTTGAATAAAATAAGAATTGTGTCTTAACATTCATAAGTAGAATGACTTTATTTATAAAGGTAGAAGGCTATTGCTACTTAATTTTTTTCTCAAAAGTGTTGGATTTATTTTACAGTAATAATGGAGTGACTATCTGTAATTTCCTTGGTCTTCTAACATTGTTCCTTTGGATGTCTCTAAAATAGATACACATAGAATGAAGCCAACACAGAAGTCAGCACTGAAGGAGGTTTATGATGACTGAGTGGATCACAGCTGAGAGTATTAGAAAAGCACCTTGATGTTGAAGTGTGAACAAATACTCTGTATACTTAAATTCAAACTATATGGAGACAGCTCTATGCCTGGAGTTGTCTTTTTCTAACCTTCATCTCTTTTTTTAAAGATGGTCACCAATTCGGAATCACAAAATCTGACATCCATATCAGAATTCCATCTCATGGAACTCACAGAGGATCCAGAACTACAGCCTGTGCTTGTGGGACTCTTCCTGTCCATGTACCTGGTCACGGTGCTTGGGAACCTGCTCATCATCCTGGCTGTCAGCTCTGACTCCCACCTCCACACCCCCATGTACTTCTACCTCGCCAACCTGTCCTTGGCTGACATCTGCTTCATCTCCACCATGGTCCCAAAACTGATTATGAACACCTAAAGTCACAGCAGAGTCATCTCCTATGTGGACTGCCTGATGCAGATGTCCCTTTTTATCTTTTCTGGATGTATGGATGACATGCTTCTGACCGTGATGGCCTATGACCGGTTTGTGGCCATCTGCCACCCACTGAATTACTCAGTTATCATGAACCCTCACCTCTGTGGATTCTTAGTTTTGATGTCCTTTTTGATCAGTCTTTTTGATTCTCAGCTGCATAACTTGATTGTCTTAAACTGTAGGTACTTCAAGGATGTGGAAATTGCTAATTTCTCCTGTGACCCTTCTCAACTACTTAATCTTGCCTGTTCCGATACTTTAACAAATAACATCATCATGTATTTTGTTGTTACTCTGTCTGGCTTTCTTCCCATCTCCGGGATTCTTTTCTCTTACTATAAAATTGTTTCCTCCATTCTGAGGATCCCTTCCTCAGGGGGGAGATACAAAGCCTTCTCCACCTGTGGGTCTCACCTGGCAGTTGTTTGCTTATTTTATGGGACAGGTCTTGCAGTGTATCTTGGTTCCGCTGTATCACTTTCTCCCAGAACAAGTGCAGTGTTCTCTGTAATGTACACAGTGGTCAGCCCCATGCTGAACCCTTTCATCTACAGCCTGAGGAACAGGGACATTAAAACAGCCCTGAGAAAGATGCACAGCAATGCATACAATCCCAGAGCCCAAGGCATCTGTTTTTAAGGGAGGCTAGAATTGGCAGCAAAACTAAATGTGCAGACCTGTAAGCAGTCTGTCTTGCTCACATTTTTTTTGGGGGGGTTTAATTCCTCATCATGTTTCATGAAGGAATGGTCATTGCCATGTTTGAGAGAGGGAGGAAGCCGGGCATGGTGAGGCAGGCTTGTAACCTCAGCAATGTGGGAGGCTGAGGCAGGAGGATGGCAAGTTCCAGGTCATCCTCAGCAACTCAGTGAGGCCCTAAGCAACTCAGTGAGACCCTGTCTCTCAATAAAGAATAAAGGGCTGGGGTTGTGGTTCAGTGATTAAGGACCCCTGGGTTAAATACTCAGTATCAAGGAAAAACACAAAAAAGAGGGAGGAATAAATTTTTTAAATGGTTACAAAATTTAAATTTGTGAAGAGAAAATATTTCTGGAAATAGGTGTTGGTGATAACTGTATAAAAAAGTGAATGTGATTAATTCCACTGAATGGTTCACATAAAATTGTAATTTTGTCATATATTTTACCACACCAATTGAGGGAAATATACAAATAGATCTTTAAAAATGGGCAAGGAAAGACAGGAAACAAATTAAGTGAACAGTACCTGGGACTTCTCCCAGAGAGGAAGAGCCTAGGACTTTGGCGGACATTCACTTCCTCTTTCTTGTTCTTCTACTAATGAAGAAGTCTTCAGAGAATGGGATTGCATGGGCCAATTTAGCTAATTGTGGGCTCTGTGAACTGAACCTTTGTGGTTGTTTTATAATAAATAACTAGGCTTCAGAGAGAGGGCTTCAGCCCCATGTGCCGCACACCTGCATCTGCTCTCCCCCTGGCTGCCTGTCCCAGGATCTTTGCCTCATCCAGTCCATTCATTCTGAGCCAGAGTGGGGTGCTGAAACCTTTGTGGGATTTGCACTGGACCCTCACTGCTGGGTCATGACCCAGAAGAGAAGCAGCTTAAGCCAGTAAGTGCTGAGGGAGAAGATGGGTGGGGGAAGCTGACAGAAGCACTGTCTGCTCACCCTAAGGATGAACTTGAGAGGTGAGACAGGCAGTGGTGGGAGAGCACCATGCAAGTCTTCAGCTGCTCTATGGGATGCTCTTGCTCTGTGCAGAGCTGGGGTCCTGCTGACTTGTGTGAGTTTTTTTTCTTCCCCCACTTGTCAATACATCTCACCCATGCATGAAAGCATTACTGCACCCCCACACTGACCGCTAAGCACACCCAAAGTATAAAGAAGGGATCAGGAGGAGGAGGAGGAGGAGGAGGAGAGTAACCATCACACCCTGAACTGTATTTGAGGGATTCTCGAGTTCAGACTCTGAGGTATGAGCAGCTTGTTTCATTCCATTTAATATGCATGGTTCTCTGCAAACTACTGCTAGTTATTTTCCCAAAAGGGAGGGAGAACTGGATTTTAAGGTAACAGCTATCAGTTGTTAGGTAGAAAGGACTGAAGGGATTTTGAATTGGTCTGTCTGAGTACAGACACAGGGCATCTGCCAGGAGCATCCTGCTGGGTTTCTCCGACAACCCAACTGACAGCTGCAATTCCCTGTCACTCCAGGAAGACACCCCTTGCTCACTGTGTCCTTCCTGGGATCTCTGTTAGCCCATAGGGCAGAGCAATGGTTGGCACCTGCTGTATCAAGTATAAGAGGGATAGCTAAGATCCCAGGCAAGGATCCCAGGAAAGGTAGACTCCTCACAGGTCAGCACAGATCACCTCTTGCCCCAATGCAGATGTCATGGCAACTGTCTGTTGGGACTAATGACACATTAACTAACTCAGGCTGACTCCTTACACCCTGGCGAGTGAACAAGATCAAGGCCTCAAAGGCGGTTTCAATAGTTAATGACGATAAATCGGACCACTGTCAGGGATTGGTTAACAACAGTTCCATGAACATGATCAGCTAGTGCTTGCCATATAGTCCTATGGGACTCTTTCCTGTGTGGAACGCCGCCCCATGCCTTGCTGACCTTTAAGCTGATTGGTTCCCACCTAGCCTCCACCCTACATAAAAGCTGTGTGATTTCCTCAATAAATGAGTTCCTGCTGTGAGTGGTCTCCCTGAGGCGTCTGATTGTCCTCCTCCTGGAGGGCTGGGAGCGGGCAGTCAGTAGGCCCTACCTATCCCAGCCTGGCCTTGTTGGGGAGTGTCCCCTTCCCTTGTTGCTGGTCAAGAAGAGCAAGAGGACTTAAGACCCTGACAACTATCAGCAGCCACCTGCATTCTTGTTATTTGCAAAGCCAGTTTCTAAAGGAGACCGAAATTATGGTCTTGGTTTCATTTCTACACAAGAAACTGGAAAGAGTTTTTTAAAGTTCCTCATGTGACTCTGTCATTGGGACCTCTGGTTTTCTGCTTAAAACCTTCTGATCTTTGGAAGACAATTAAAAGTGTAGGGTTTCAGACACAGAGACTGATGATTTAATTTTTGAATCCAACCCTCACACTTGTTACGTCAGTGACAAGCAGGTTATTGGAACCCGTGAGCCTCAGCATTGTCATCTGAGTTGATTTCTAATTGATACAAATGTGTTGAGTACAGATTAAACATATATGAAGGCTCCCCATGTGACTAACCTGTGAGGAGCATATCAAACAATTGTGTAATGCAATTTATGTATTATTATTATTATTATTATAAGGATGATGTTAATCTTTGTACAAGTCAGCTAAAATATCATGTTATTTGTAGTTACTGTGTGCCTGTTTCTACAATGGGGAAATTGAGTTTTTGTTCCTATATAAATAATGTGATGTGTATTTGGAAAGCAATCTAATCCTTGTTCATCTATGATTCCTCAGATTCCATACCTTGTTTGATAAAAAGGAGGCATCAAATATAAAAGGAATCTGCTTAAAACCTAGAATAACCATGTCTTGGTTCACAAAACCCAGTGTGGCTTCAAT
Organism: Sciurus vulgaris; assembly: GCF_902686455.1. Classification (NCBI taxonomy): domain Eukaryota; kingdom Metazoa; phylum Chordata; class Mammalia; order Rodentia; family Sciuridae; genus Sciurus; species Sciurus vulgaris. The sequence continues at coordinate 8,363,426 of NC_136477.1, forward strand.
ACACTTAGTGCTTTCAGGTCTACACTTTTATCTTTTTTATCTTTTCATTGTGCCTATACAACGAACACACAGATCTTAAAGTTTAGTTTCACAGCATTTACACTGTTCTGTTATTCAAAGGTAATAGCACAGGTATTTATGAGTATTAAAGACAAAAGAGGGAGAAAGAGAAGTGGACAAGTATTCCTCCTTCATGAGCTCATTTGTGTTTTGATTACATCATTTCAGGCTTCACTGGTTTTTGAAAATTGTTTGCATCAATAAATTCACTATTGGTATAAGGAATGAGTTCTTGAAAAAGTGATTTAAGGACCAAAAGTTTACTGGTTTCCAAACTTAACTTACATATCTTATATGTGGAAGTTATGGGTGTGTATGACTGTGGGTTAATGAACCAGGACTGAGTACCTGAGTCCCATCACAGGGGACTGTGTCCTCTACTGAAGCCAAATGGAACTACTAAATTCCCTATATGAGATGATATTTATTCATTAATCCTGCAGGAACACCTACCACATATGGATCAGTAATAATTTTTGGCAGTATAAACTAACAGATGTAGATTTTTTTAATAGAAATGATTTTTATTGTGATACCAAATATAAATGACTGATAGTAAAATGGAACATGTATCAATTATTGAAATTCAAATAACTATCTCACACATGTATATGTATATATATATATAGATATACATATACATGTATATATTTTCATTTGTGCAATATGGAGAGAGACACAGGATTTTGAAAATATTAGGGTTATAGTTAACTCAGTAAGGAAATGATGTTCCTTGCTTGGGACATGTTCTGCATCATCTGAATCATTTGACCTAGCTGCAGATACTGCATAGAGACTTAAATCCAAGACTTTACAAAGTGGTCATTTCAGGCCCAATGTGCGTGTTGTAGACTAGACTAGCTTTACATACTATTTAGGTAAACCTTAAAGAAACCCAATCATGAATACACAAAGCAATCCTGACATGTCTATATCAACACACAAAATCCATAGAAACATGACAGTATTTTTTAGTGGAACAGGTGTGCAGAATGGAATTATTCAGAGACACCAAGAATTCAAATTTCATAGATTTAAAATGAAATCCCTCTAAAATATTAGGTTCTGAAGCACATTTTGCTTAAAGTTTGTTTTTAATATGAGCGGTGGGTATTATTGCCAGTAACAGTAGATAACATTAATGGTGGTGGCCAGTCCTGGTGGTTCTCAATCCTGGTGCAGGAAAGGATCATGAAGAACTTCACATGAGGATACTTTAAGTTGGATTTTGTCCAAAGCGTGGTATGTTGATATTTTAAAATATTTAAAATATTTGAGTAAATATATGTGATAAACAAATCACATACACTGATAACATTATGAGAAGTATATTGGTAAATGAAACTAAAACCACTAGTTGAATTTTTAAAAATCTTCTAATAACACTATAAGCCAGGTAATTATTATATCAATTTAAGGCATAAATCAATGTACAGATGTGTTTACTAAGGTAAACCCCTAAATATTTTCTTTTGCACATTTTTTGTAATTATATCATGGTGTGACCTCACCAAATAATAACCCAGAGAGGCTTTTAAGTGCTGAGGAAGTATTTATGTGAAGTTCTGTTAAGTAGCACAGAAGGGTGTGACTTTGCTGGTTCTAAAATCCTCAACAACATGTAGAAGGATTTATGATCAGAAAAGCAATGAAGATTATTCCAAAGTCATTAGAGAATAAGAAATGAAAAAAGGTGGGGGGGGGGCAAGGAACCCTCTTCTTCACTTCATATTTTACTGAGATTATATCAGATCGATACACATGAACCCTAATAAAATATACAATTTCAAAAGTTTTTAGCATTTCATTATTGTTTCATCATTGACACATTGACAGGTGCAGTCCAAAAAATAAATTTATGGTTAGTGATAACAATGGTTTTGTGCCTCTAAAGTAAATATGAATATCACAATTTGAAGTCCAGAAAGAGAGAAGTTCTATACTTTATACAATTTTTTGAATAGAAACAAAAATTGAGTGAGGACTTCATCCACAGAAGAGTGTAGAGAAAAAAGGAGCCTTGTTTAAGAGTGCTTTCAAAAAGTGAAATCAGAGCAAGGAGTAAACAACTTGCATGATAAACTTAGTGGTCTGGCAGTGGCCCTGTTCAAGGACAGATAAGCTCTCCATCCAAGAACATTAAAAAATTTAAAGACATCTGGTTTCTGCTCTCAAGGCCTGGCTTCTGGCCAGATCCATGTCTGAGACCAAACGTACTAATGGCACTGAGTTCCGTGGCTCCAGACAATAACTTCATATGTTTATTCCAGTGTGTTTAAGAGAGATGAGAAGCACTCAAAGGTGATAAGACTGCTTTCTTTGGTTATGTATGCTGTGAAATGCCCATGATATCCCTCTGGTGCTGAGTTGGTATGCTACCTGCAATGGTTTTCCTTTCATATATACTTTATATGTGTTAATAAATACTACCTTTTCCTATATGGCTTGTGGTGGCACATTCAGCAGATCGACTCATATAAATTATAAGTCTTTGCACAGCAATGTGAAATACGTTCCAAAGAGGTAATCAGAAAAACACAAGAAGCTGAAAATATTCTGGAAGGTAAGTGGCACATAACGTTCTCTGATATGGACTCTCAACTCTAGTATTCAAATAATGCAGTCCTAATTTTACACAGTGTTTGGGTATTCTAAGTCAAAATAATGCATACTGTTGTTTATGTGGTAATTGATTATTGGGTATTTTTTCTAAACCTCTTTTCTTTCTTTCTTTCTTTCTTTTTTTTTTTTTTTTTTCTTTTTTTTTTTTGTGATGCTGGGGACTTAAACCCAGGGCCTTGTGCTTATGAGGCAAGCACTCTCCCAACTGAGCTATATCCCCAGCCCTAAACCTCTTTTCTGTTTCAAAAGGTGTCCAAACAAAAGTGAACAAGGAAATATAACACACGCTTCAGAATTCCATCTCATGGGACTCCCAGAGGACCCAGACCTGCAGCCTGTCCTCTTTGGACTGTTCCTGTCCCTGTACCTGGTCACAGTGCTTGGGAACCTGCTCATCATCCTGGCTGTCAGCTCTGACCCCCACCTCCACACTCCCATGTACTTCTTCCTCTCTAACCTGTCCTTGGCTGACATTGGTTTCATCTCCACCACGGTCCCAAAGATGATTGTGGACATCCAAACTCACAGCAGAGCCATCTCCTATGGGGGTTGCCTGAGTCAGATGTCCCTTTTTATTATTTTTGGATGTATGGATGAAATGCTGCTGACCGTGATGGCCTATGACCGCTTTGTGGCCATCTGTCACCCCCTGCATTACTCAGTTATCATGAATCCTCGTCTCTGTGGCTTCTTAGTTTTGGTGTCTTTTGGTTTTAGCATTTTGGAATCCCAGTTGCACAATTTGATTGCCTTACAGTCTATATACTTCAAGGACATGAACATTTCTAATTTCTTCTGTGACCCTTCTCAGATCCTTAGTCTTTCTTGTTCTGATACCCTTACCAAAGATATAGTCATGTATTTTGTTGGCCTGGTCTATGGTTTTCTTCCTCTCTCGGGGACATTTTTCTCTTATCATAAAATTGTTTCTTCTATTCTGCGAATCCCATCATTAGGCAGCAAGTACAAAGCCTTCTCCACCTGTGGGTCTCACCTCTCAGTTGTTTGCTTATTTTATGGAACAGCCATTGGAGTGTACCTTTCTTCAGATCAGTTATCATTCACCAGGAAAGGTGTCGTGTCCTCAGTGATGTACACTGTGGTCACCCCCATGCTGAACCCCTTCGTCTACAGCCTGAGTAACAGGGACATTAGAAGTGCCCTGAGGAGGCTGCCCGGGAGAACAGTGTGATCTCAGGTGTGTGGCATCCATTTGGAATGTATGCCGGAAACTCAGCAAAACTAAACATCTAGACATTAAATTTGCTTTCTTGATCACATTATTTGAGTTTGATGTCTTTATGTCCACATCGTGCTTCATGGTGGAATAGTGGCTTGCAGAGGCTGGAAAGGAGGAATTGGAAGTGTCTTAATGGGTATAAAGTCTGTTTGGGGAGATGAAATTCTCCTGGAGATGGGAGATGGTGATGGGTGCACAAGGACTTGACTGTAATTACTGCTACTGAGCTGTGCACTTGATCACGGCAAAAGTGGCTGCATTGTCATCTGTATTTTGACAATATTACTTATGAATCAGAAAAACCAGTGGAATTTTAGGGAAAAACCAAAAGAGAAATAAAGCGTACGTACAAGATTTCTCCTCTGTGAGAAGAGCTGTGAAAGTACAGGAGACATTCACTTTCTTCTCTTCTTCCTCCTCTGACATGAGGATATCCTTTGTGACTGAGATGGTGTGGATAAATTTGACCAAGTATGAACTCCGTACTTGGGCCTCCAAAGTCATGTGAGAGTAAATAAGACTCTTACTCCCCATCCCTTCCGTTTGAAGCCCAGTCCCGTGTGCTCCATACCTGTGTCTACTCCTCCCATGGTTTTCTTCACTGGGAAACTCCTATATGGTTTTATGTTAAACTTTAGGACAGAGGCTCAGCCTTCACTGGGCACCAGTCCTTGTGTTGAGGGGTCCAGTTATCAATGCCTAGTGAGACCACCGGAGACTAAAGTAGGAAAAAAATTTATTTGGAGCAAAGATAAAAAAAAAACACTAATGCGTCAGGACCAGTACTCCAAGTAAGGGAAGCGGTAGGGGGAGTGACTTCAGCAAGCTGGTTTTGAAAGTGACAACCATAAAACAATCCTGGCAGGCTTACAATAGGTGCTTTTTTCCATTTTTTTTTTCTTTTTTCCCCAAGGAGTGCAAGCAGCCAGGTCCAGCTTATCTATTTCAGGTTGCACCTGGCGAGTTAGCAGGGCGAGCTAGGTGGCAGGGAGCTAGAGCACCCATATCTGAAACCGGCAGCTTCTGGGGCCTCTGAAGGGATGGGTTGCTTCACACAAATGGTCACAATGTCCTTAATTCATGGCCACATTATTTTCTCTTGGGTACTGTCCTTGTATTTACCGCAGTCAGCACTACTCAAAGATTTTATTCACATTCATTTTGGTTTGGTCAATCTTAACTAGATGTATTTGTTTTATATCAGAGGGTCTCTACCTTTTCTTTTCATAAGGGGTCTCCACTCTTCCACACTTGGAGGGATGTTGTAACTCCATTCCTTATCCATAACCCAGCAGAGAAGGAGCACGACCCACTAAGTGTGAGGATGTTGGTGGATGGAGAAAGGCCCCTCAGAATCTTCATTTCCCTTCAAGAGAACAGACATGAAAGTCTGGATGTCAAGACACCCAGACATGAAAGTCTGGGTGTCAAGACAGGAGGATATCAATATTAAAAGTTCAGCTATAAACTTTATGTGGAATTCACGTTTCTGGTTATGACAGGGGTGCAGGAAACTCACATGAGATTGTGATTTCCTCCCACGTTGATTCTGGTTCCCTCAGATATTTCATCCATAAGAGCACAATGTTGACAAAAACGGTTACCTGTGTACTCCAAAAAGATGATGAAGAAGAGGATGACAATATCCATAATGTCATGGACTGATCTTGATGGATTCCTAATTGCTGGGATCTGACTTCTGTGCTCTGCTCTGTATAACTCATTTCATTGCATCTTCATTATCTTTCCACAGTGTAAACAACTATATTATTATTGTTGTTGTTTAGAAAAGGGAGGAACGTTGTATTTTTATGTTGGTCTGGGTCTAGGTGTGGAGCCTCATGAGGGAACCCCTGAATGTTGACTGCTCAGCAACACCACCAGAGCTTTCACTGGCCTGTCTCTCCAGAAAGGGGCGCCTTTCCCACTGTGCTGGTCCTTCGTGCAGTGACTGACACACCACAGGGAGAGGCATGGTTGAAACCCCCTAGGTCAATGTAGGGCGGACCGTTCTAGATGACAGGCTAAGGTCACAGTCAGAGCAGACCAACAATGAGCAGCTCTGGCCTCACTTTCCCCCAATCCAGGGTGTCCCCCAGCTGTCCACAGCCTCCCCTGACCTTATACCAGCCTACTCAATCTCAAAAGAAGACATTCAAGCCAGGATTTTATACCATAACTACTTGGAACTGGCCCGCGTTTGAATCTGTACCTGTGATTTAGAAATTTGGACCTCTGCTTAAAATTTTATGATGTTATAAAACAATGAAAATCTAGGTGCATCTGATCCACTCACTGAGTGGATTTATGGTTGATACAACTGCATTAAGTAAGATTAAATTTATGTGTGTTTCCTGTGTGACTAGAAATTGATGTAAATATGAAATTAGGGCAAAATAAAATTTAGGTATTATAAATGTTCCTTTATCCTCATATTTTCTCTGCATTTATTATTATTTATTTTCTTGATTAAAATTCTGTCAAGGGTTAGATGAAATTTCAGTATAGTTTTCATTTGAATTTTCTGGATTAATAAGAAACATGAAATTTATTTTTTGTATATTTATTAACCATTTGCATTTCTTGATTTGATGAATATCTGTTTAGTTCATCTGTTCATTTTTAGATTGGGTTTTCTGGTGTGAAGTTGTTCGAGTTGCATATATAACTTATGTGATGTGGAAGATACAGCAGTATTGCAAGATAATTTTTATGATAATAAACTCAAAAAATTGCCTTTTGCTTTTTTAGAAAAATAAACTAGTATTCAAAAAATGAAAAAAGAAACTAAAAAAAAATGGACTCTCCCTCAGGTAATGCTATTTAAAGTAGTTCTACATACCCCACCAAGGAACAAAGCTGCATGTCTACAGGAAGTAGTACATTTCAGAGGTAATAGGTGTTGTGTTGTAGACTGCTTAGACGAACTTTGGCATTTTTAGGTAAATTTTAAGAATCCATTTTCTGGATCAGTAAGTCAATACTGATATGGAGACATTCAGCAAGGAAATATACCTGCCAATATTCTGATATTGTTTGTCTTTCAGGAACATAACTGCATCTGAATGGAATCAGGCAGAGATGCCCAGAACTTAAATTTCATAGATAATAAATCAAATCTCTACAAAATATTAGACATAAACACACATCATCAATGTTTATATATTAATATAAGAAATAGGTATTATTTGTAGTACTAAGAGATAATACTAATGGGTTATTACCCAAATGCCAGAACACATTCTCAGGTGAACAATACAAAAAATTAATAAGAAGCAAGATCTAAGAAGGTAGAGTTTGTCAAAGTGAAAAGAATTCTTGAAGAGGGTGGACCTCAGCTGTGAGCATTCCACTTGGGAACACTTGAACTCAGTTCAAATGTTCACCATGCTGGGTGCTATTTTTTGGTTTCATTTTTTCCAACCCTCTTTTCTGTTTTAAAAATTGTCCAAGTTATAGAGAACCATGAAGTCTAACACACACCTCAGAATTTCATCTCCTGGGTCAGTATGAGGACACAGACCTGCAGCCCATCCCCTTTCTACCTTTCTGTTCTGTCTCTGTACCTGGCCACAGAGATTGGTAACCTGCTCATCATCCTGACCATCAGCTCAATTACCAACATCAATTCCCATAAACTTCTTCCTCTCCAATCTGCCCTAGGTTGACATCGGTCACATCTCCTCCATAGCCCCAAAGACGATTGTGGACATCCAAACTCACAGAAGGATCATTTTCTATGTTGGATGCCGGATACAGATGCCCCAGGTTCTTATTTTTGGATATTTGATTGGTATGCTTCTGACTATGATGGTTCATTGCCGGGGACCAGCCCTAGCAGCAGAGTCCAAGGGTCCTTGATGGCCTGAAATGTAAAAGCCCCGAGTGATTAGGCGGCGCAGCGTCGGCGATGGACAGCAACCACACAGACTCAGGTCAGTGTTAGGTTGCTGACAAGTTTATTGAATTCACCAGCAATTTTTATACCCTTTACAAACTTACTAAGAATAAAGGAGGGAGTTTCAAGGGCATAGATAACAGAAGAAGGATTTGGGCATTTAGCCAACAGGCGCCATCTGGTAATATCTTATCTTACTTGACATTTTCCCACAATGAAGTATCCTTGACTCGAAACTTACAAAAGCAAGTTATTGTATACCACTTGTTTTTCCTTGAAGTTTAACTTCTATTTGATTTCTTACTGCTAAGATTAATTATAACTTCTAGTAATTTGTTATTAATTTTTCATGACTATAATTACATGTCTATGCTATGTTAAATCATATTATACTATTAAGAACCAAGTTATTATCTTCAGAGTAAAAAATCTTCATCTAAAAGAACTAAAACTTTTCTTTTGAACTAAATATAATGTATTTCTGTGGGAGGCTCATTACTTTGCAGAAGAAACCAGATGTAATAAATATGTTGATCACTGAAGCTAAGAGAATCACTTATATGCAACTAGATGTCTGGGAATCTTGTAAAAGTTAGTAAAAACATCACAAGACATATTGCTTCAGAATGTCCACCATTCCCTATAGGAATATTAGTGCTTTGTGTAAACAAATGAACTTTATTTTACTGGAATTGAGTTGACTCATATGAACTGTTTGTGTTCCCATCATCCTTCAACCGAAGAACTTTATTAAACATGATTAATCCACGTAATATTGTGAGTTCTGGTGAAAAACAAAAAGGGAAGAGAGATTAACACTCTGAGGAAGGGGCTCCAGCTTTACTCAACTTACGACGAGTCCTTGCTATCGTCTTCCAGGGAAGGCCTTGGCAGCACCCAACTTATGACGAGTCCTTGCTATCATCCTCCAGAGGAAGATTACCAACCTCTGGCATGGGTCTTTATGCGCCAGGCACACTTCCCTGGCATGAGTTTTATGTGCTAGGCGCCCCCGCAGTTCCCCCTTTTTTGTTTTGAAGATCAAAAAGACCTTTTTGAATTTGAAGGCCCTTAAAAACCTTTGTTAAGAGTCGAAGGATAACTGGAAGACAAAAAATTAACATAAAGAGACAAAATCCAATTAGAGCAAATTGTAAAATAGTGTTAAAAAGGGTACTATTAGTAATTGTTTTTTAAATATTATTAAAAATATCCATTGGAAGGTTGGCATCTGGAGCAATAGCGAGGTGTGCTTGGCTTATTATCACAAGTTACCTAGGTTGTATGTTCTTGAAGCAGCTACTTCTGCAAAACAGTAACAAGCAACAATTTTACAAAATGAAATTAGCAAGAGTAAAAACATATTCAGCTTGTTTAATAGCTATCTTGAATTTTGATTGAGAACTACATTATATCCCCAATTTGAGATCATAGTAATTCTACAACAAAAACCAATCTTTTGACTATAACTTTAAATAAGCTGAAGTCTGACTTATTTTGGAGTCACTCTAACATGCAGTAAGGTGGAAGGCACAGCCTTATCTCAGGTAAGGTGTGGCTCTTTACAGATCTTAAGTGTTCTAATTCTGATGTTGATCTTTGCTTCTTCCTTAAAAATCATTAAATAGTTGATAGGTCCCATAATAGAACAATAAATGATAAAAATAAATCCTCAATAAAATGTACTCCTTAAGTTTAAGATTACCATTACAGACAAGTTTATTCTGGAGAATAGCAGCGCTTGATAAATTCCCTGCTTTAAAAACTTGTATACCTGGAAAATATGAACACATTTAATATACAACTAGTGACCATATCACAATTACCTTGACACTTTTTTTTTGTCTTACCAAATTTAGTTTTTAAAGAAAAATGTAGACTCTGTAATATAGTACAATACTCTACAACAGTTGTTCAACCACAATTGTATACACCCCAATCTTTAAGACTAATTGTTTTAAAGAATAAAACTTAATAGACACAAAGTTAAGAGAAAATTAGTGTTTCAAATCCTTGTTATTTTACCATGTCATTTTACCATATAGATTAGATTTCAGTTTATATCAGAACATTAGTATTTTACCTTAGGAAAAACCTTAAATAGCTTTAACTGATTGTCTCACATACTTGTAACCAACTTAGTTACACACAAACTTGCTCAAACTTTCTCTTCACTTACACAGACTTTCTTAGCACTTACTTAGACCTTCATGTATTTCATCACACAATCACTTTCTTACCCCAAAAACATTTTCTTTTTCTTTCTACTAAATATATATCCATACCCAGAATCTTTTATTTTCTCTTTCCTTTCTGTCGACACCTTTTTGTTCACATTCTGAAACAACTCTCATGAAATTTCTGAATTTAGATAAATTACCCCATTTTAGCAAGATAAAATACCTTGTTGTTTATAGTACTCTAACTGAAACACAGTGAGAGGGGAGATGGTAACTCTAAATCCAAACCTAAGAGCTCCTTGGAGCTTTGCAGACCTGGAGGGGGAGCAGGGGCAGTGATAAGGAAGCAGATGGAATGCTTATCCTCCGGGTTGGGGTTTTACCTGTTAGGATATAACTCTTAATAACCTTGTTTTTAGTAATGACATAAAGCAATTTTAAACACTTTTTAGTTTACCAACCTATGAAAACACCAATAATGTTTAGGTATGATACCCCATGGAATTTAAGGAGTTAAAAGTACTTAATGTTATTTAACAATTAGCATTTTAACTTTGCAAATTAATCAGATGTCTTTACAAACACATTTGAGTAGTCCTATACATGTTAAATTTAATTTACTTATTCTGCAAAAACCAAGATATCAGACAAGTGTCCTGAACAGTATTTGCTGTCTCTTTCCTGTTGAAGAAAAGTCCTAGAAACAATTGATATTAGACATTGTTTAACATCAACATTGCATTAGTTTGACTACTTAGAGACTTGCGAATTATTTCTGAAGACATTTCACTTTTATTAGTTTACCCAACTTAAACTGAACCCTTTTAAATCACGTGAATAAAAGTATTTGGATCCATTTTTAAATTTTAATTTTAGGAGCGCTCAGTTTTGATACAGACAAAACATGACATCAGACACAAAAACAAATAACATAAAATCAAAGGCCTTGTAACTGTGAAGAACTTACTGTAACACCTCTTTTCTTTAATAAATGCTTTGCTATATCAAGAAATAAAGTTCTCTCCTTAGATGCTGTATTATCCATTTTTTCCAATCCCTGCCCTTTCTTTCTCAGTCTCTGTTACTGAGGGGACCGCGGCTCCCCGGGCAGTATCCTAGCTGCCAACCGCCTGAAAAAGAAAAGAAAAGAATAAGATACTTACCAATCAGGTCCCTGTTCGGGCGCCAAACTGCCGGGGACCAGCCCTAGCAGCAGAGTCCAAGGGTCCTTGATGGCCTGAAATGTAAAAGCCCCGAGTGATTAGGCGGCGCAGCGTCAGCGATGGACAGCAACCACACAGACTCAGGTCAGTGTTAGGTTGCTGACAAGTTTATTGAATTCACCAGCAATTTTTAAACCCTTTACAAACTTACTAAGAATAAAGGAGGGAGTTTCAAGGGCATAGATAACAGAAGAAGGATTTGGGCATTTAGCCAACAGGCGCCATCTGGTAATATCTTATCTTACTTGACATTTTCCCACAATGAAGTATCCTTGACTCGAAACTTACAAAAGCAAGTTATTGTATACCACTTGTTTTTCCTTGAAGTTTAACTTCTATTTGATTTCTTACTGCTAAGATTAATTATAACTTCTAGTAATTTGTTATTAATTTTTCATGACTATAATTACATGTCTATGCTATGTTAAATCATATTATACTATTAAGAACCAAGTTATTATCTTCAGAGTAAAAAATCTTCATCTAAAAGAACTAAAACTTTTCTTTTGAACTAAATATAATGTATTTCTGTGGGAGGCTCATTACTTTGCAGAAGAAACCAGATGTAATAAATATGTTGATCACTGAAGCTAAGAGAATCACTTATATGCAACTAGATGTCTGGGAATCTTGTAAAAGTTAGCAAAAACATCACAAGACATATTGCTTCAGAATGTCCACCATTCCCTATAGGAATATTAGTGCTTTGTGTAAACAAATGAACTTTATTTTACTGGAATTGAGTTGACTCATATGAACTGTTTGTGTTCCCATCATCCTTCAACCGAAGAACTTTATTAAACATGATTAATCCGCGTAATATTGTGAGTTCTGGTGAAAAACAAAAAAGGAAGAGAGATTAACACTCTGAGGAAGGGGCTCCAGCTTTACTCAACTTACGACGAGTCCTTGCTATCGTCTTCCAGGGAAGGCCTTGGCAGCACCCAACTTATGACGAGTCCTTGCTATCATCCTCCAGAGGAAGATTACCAACCTCTGGCATGGGTCTTTATGCGCCAGGCACACTTCCCTGGCATGAGTTTTATGTGCTAGGCGCCCCCGCAGTTCATGACTGTCACCCCCTGCCTTTGTCCGTCATCATGAACCTTCAACTAAGTCTTCTTGGCTTGATGAACTTTATGATCAGTCTGTGAACTCCCAGATGCACAGTTCAATTGTTTTGTAATTAACATACTTCAAGGATGTGCAATTTTCTAATTTCTGAACCTTCTCAACTCCTTAATCTTGTCAGGTCTTATTTTCTAAAAGTATAGAAAGTATATTTTGTTGATTCCCTTTCAGGTTTCTCCCTCTCTTGAATTTCATTTTGTCTTACTCTAAAATTGTTTTTCCCATCCTGAGAATCCCATCATCAGGTTGAAAGTATAAAGATTCTCCTCCCCTAGGGTCTCCATAATGCCATTGGTCTGTGCATTTAACACGGGTCAATTTTTGTTATGTGTATTTTACCCTAGTATGCAATTGAAATTAAAAGGAGATGAATCTTTTTTAAAAAGAAACATTTGAAGAGAACTCACAAATTTCATCCTGAGAAAAAGACAGCCCCAAAACTTTTTGGACATTCTTTTTCTCTTTTCCTACTTCTTCCACTAACATCAGGAAGTTCTTGGAGGTTTGAATGACATGGACCAGTTTGGCTAATTATGAGCTCTGGGCTTGGTCGATGCCTCCAGTCCAGTCAGTCCCATACCTGCGACTGCCTCTCCCATACTTTTCTGCCTCAGGAAGCTCTCCTATCACCTTACTCATATCAGTGCAGAGCCTGAGACCTCACTGGGCACCAGGCAGAGGAGGGGCATTGGATCCTCAGCTCTTGGTCATGACCCAGGAAAGAGGCAACTTTTCCCAGTAAGAGCTGAGGGAGAGGAGAGATAATGGAAGGACTGGTGGAAGCAGTCATCAGCAGGATGCACAGTTAAGGATGCATTGATCATAAGTGTGGATATAAACATGCTGAATACCAGCTGCTGTGACTTTGAAGTGTAGGTATTTGGTGGTGGTGGATGTGCCAAATGGTTTGTTCAAACCTTTTATTTCTTCCCACCCTGGTTCTACTTTACCGTAGGCATCTTATCCATGTTGTTGGAAAATGGGTCCCTGATAGCTATTCAATAAGGTTTGTGAAGTTAATGAGGATGAGAACAGTAACCATAAATCCTGAACCAATATTGAGGGCTTCCTAAATGGGAGGTGCTAACCTATATGTTTCATGTGGCTTCTTGTATTTAATGTTCATAGTTTTCCTAGTTATGTGCCCCCACAATATTATTCTTTTACTGAAAGAGGACAGTATTTTTATGTAACTTGAACTAAGTTGTGAGGTAGAAAAAGTGAGGCAGTGGTTGGAGTGAGCTGTCTGATTACAGAATCAGAGCATCTCACCGTCAGGATCCTGGCAGGTTCCCCCTTTCACACCCCACCCAGACACTCCCCCCGGTCATTCCAGGAAAAGACCCCAGGCTCACCGTGCTCTTCTAGTTGGGATTCCAGACGGGTCACACAGGGGAGCGGTGGGTGGTGCCCCCTGAGTCATTATAGGACAGCTGAGATCACAGGCAAAGATCACAGGAAGAGAAGGCACACCACCTCCAGCACAGTTCCCTCCCTTTCCCCGCGACAGGGTATCCATCCAGCTGTTCTCTCTTCAAAGGAGAGACACAGTCTGGTGTTCATTTCAGTCCTCCTCAGGAAACCGATCAGAGGTTTAAAGTGAGCTTCAGATATACCTGGTTTACCTGGTTTAAAGGACCAACCTCTACTTCAAATCTTCTGGCAATATTTTAATGGACCTTAGCAACTTAGTGCATCAGATTCAGAGACAATCTATCTGTCCCCTTGGAATGTCTGTGACATAGAGCAGATTATTAATTTCTATGATACAACATTATCATCATTTTAGTTGACTTATCATTGATAAAGATGAATTGAATAATGGATAACAGATACAGATGCTCCACATTTAACATTATGTACATATCAAATGAGAGTGAAATAAAATTTAAGTAATATTATTCTTTTTTTATTGTAAGCAACTGGGATACATGTTATTTCTCTGTTTGTACATGGTGTAAAGGATACCATTTGTGTAATAATAAATTTACATAGGATAATGTTGTTTGATTCATTCTGTTATTTTTTCCCTTCCCCCCACCCCTCCCACCCCTCTTTTCCCTCTATACAGTCCTTCCTTCCTCCATTCGTGCCCCCTCCCTAACCCTAACTCTAACCCTAACACTAACCCCTCCCACCCCCCATTATGTGTCATCCTCCACATATTAGCAATATCATTCATCCTTTGGTTTTTTGAGATTGGCTTATCTCACTTAGCATGATATTCTTCAATTTCATCCATTTGCCTGCAAATGCCATAATTTTATCACTTTTATGGCTGAGTAATATTCCATTGTATATATATACCACAGTTTCAAAATCCATTCATCAATTGAAGTACATCTAGGTTGGTTCCACAATCTATACTGAATTGAGCAGCCATGAACATTGATGTGGCTGTATCTCTGTAGTATGCTGATTTTATGTCCTTTGGGTATAGGCCAAGGAATGGGATAGTTGGGTCAAATGGTGGTTCCATTCCAAGTTTTCTAAGGACTCTCCACACTGCTTTCCAGAGTGGCTGCACTAATTTGCAGCCCTACCAGCAATCTATGAGTGTACCTTTCTCCCCACATCCTCGCCAACACCTGTTGTTGCACATATTCTTGATAATCACCATTCTAATTGGGGTGAGATGGAATCTTAGGGTGGTTTTGATTTGCATTTCCCTTATTACTAGAGATGTTGAATATTTTTCCATATGTTTGTTGATTGCTTGTAGATCATCTATTCATTTCCTTAGCCCATTTGTTGATTGGAGTATTTGCATTATTGGTGTAGAGTTTTTTGAGTTCTTTATAGATTCTGGAGATTAGTGCTCTATCTGAAGTATGATTGGCAAAGATTTTGTCCCACTCTGTAGGCTCTCTCTTCACATTGCTGATAGTTTCCTTCACTGACAGAAAGCTTTTTAGTTTGAATTTATCCCAGTTATTGATTCTTGCTTTTATTTCTTGTGCTATGGGAGTCCTGTTGAGGAAGTCCGGTCCTAAGCTGACATGTTGAAGATATGGTCCTACTTTTTCTTCTATAATCTGCAGGGTCTCTGGTCTGATTCCAAGGTCCTTAATGCATTTTGAGTTTAGTTCCATGTATGGTGAGAGATATGGGTTTAACTTCATTCTCTTGCATATGGATTTCCAATTCTCCCAGCACCATTTGTTGAAGAGGCTATCTTTTCTCCATTGCATATTTTTGGCCCCTTTGTCTAGTATGAGAAAATTGTGTTTATTTGTGTTTGTGTCCGTGTCCTCTATTCTGTACCATTGATCTACCTTTCTATTTTGGTACCAATAACATGCTGTTTTTCTTACTATTGCTTTGTAGTAGAGTTGATGATCTGGTATTGCGATACCCCCTGCTTCACTCATTCTGCTGAGGATTGCTTTAGCTATTCTGGTTTTCTAATTCTTCCAGATGAATTTCATAATTGTTTGCTCTATTTCTGTAAGGTATGTCATTGGGATTTTAATTGGAATTGCATTGAATCTGTATAGAACTTTTGGTAGTATGGCCATTTTGACAATATTAATTCTTCCTACCCAAGAACATGGGAGATCTTTCCATCTTCTAAGGTTTTCTTTGATTTCTTTCTTTAGTGTTCTGTAGTTCTCATTGTAGAGGTCTTTCACCTCTTTTGTGAGATTGATTCCCATGTATTTTATTTTCTTTGAGGCTATTTCAAATGGGGTAGTTTTCCTAATTCTTCTTTCGAAAGATTCATCAGTTATGTATAAAAATGCATTAGATTTATTTGTATTGATCTTATACATCGCTACTTTACTGAATTCACTTATGAGTTCTAAAAGTTTTCTGATGAAATTTCCTGGTTCCTTTTAGTATATAATCATATCATCAGCAAATAGGGATAGTTTGAGTTCTTCTTTTCCTATTTGAATCCATTTAATTTCTTTGGTCTGTCTAATAGCTCTGGCTAGAGTTTCAAGGACGATATTGAATAGAAGTGGTGAAGGAGGGCATCCCTGTCTTGTTCCAGTTTTTAGGGGGAATGCTGTCAGTTTTTCAACATTTAGAATGATATTAGCCATGGGCTTAGAATAGATGGCCCTTACAATGTTAAGGAATGTTCCCACTATCCCTATTTTTTCTAGTGTTTTGAGCATGAAGGGGCGCTGTATTTTATCAAGTGCTTTTTCTGTATCTATTGAAATAATCATGTGATTCTTGACTTTAAGTCTATTGATATGGTGAATTACATTTATTGATTTCCGGATTTTGAACCAACCTTGCATCCTTGGGATGAAACCCACTTGATCATGGTGCACTATCATTTTAATATGTTTTTGTATGCGATTTGCTATAATTTTGTTGAGAATTTTTGCATCGATGTTCATTAAGGATATTGGTCTGAAATTTTCTTTCCTTGATGTGTCTCTCTCTGGTTTAGGTATCAGTGTGATATTGGCTTCATAGAATGAGTTTGGGAGGGTTCCCTCCTCTTCTATTTTATGGAATACTTTGAGAAGTATTGGAATGAGCTCTTCTTTAAAGGTTTTGTAGAACTCGGCTGAGAACCCATCTGGTCCCGGACTTTTCTTTGTTGGTAGGCTTTTGATGACTTCTTCTATTCCAGTACTTGAAATCGATTGATTTAAATTGTGTATGTCCTCCTCGTTCAGTTTAGACAATTCATATGTCTCTAGAACCCTGTTGATGTCTTCGAAATTTTCTATTTTGTTGGAGTATAGATTTTCAAAATAGCTTCTAATTATGTTTTGTATTTCAATCCTGTCTGTTGTGACATTTCCTTGTTCATCCCGAATTTTAGTGATTTGGGTTTTCTCTCGTCTTCTCTTTGTTAGTGTGGCTAAAGGTTTATCAACTTTGTTTATTTTTTTTGAAGAACCAACTATTTATTTGTCAATATTTTGTATTGTTTCTTTTGTTTCAATTTTGTTGATTTCAGCTCTGAGTTTAACTATTTCCTATCTTCTACTACTTTTGGTGCTTGTCTGTCCTTCTTTTTCTAGGCCTTTGAGCTGTCGTTTTAGGACATGTATTGGTTGAGTTTTACTTCTTTTATTAAATGCGCTCCATGAAATAAATTTCCCTCTAAGTACTGCTTTCATAGTGTCCCAGAGATTTTGATATGATGTTTCTTTGTTCTCATTTACCTCTATGAATTTTTCAATTTCCTTCCTAATCTCTTCAGTTATCCATTCATCATATAATAGCTTATTTTTAATCTCCAGGTGTTGGAGTAGTTTCTGTTTCTTACTCTTTCATTTATTTCTAACTGTAATCCATTATGATCTGATGGAATACAAGGTAGTGTCTCTATCTTCTTGTATTTGCTAACATTAGCTTTGTGGCATAATATATGGTCTATTTTAGAGAAGGATCCATGTCCTTCTGAGAAGAAAGTGTATTCGCTCTTGGTTGGATGGTATATTCTATAAATGTCTGTTAAGTCTAAATTATTGATCGTTTTATTGAGATCTATGGTTTCTTTGTTCAATTTTTGTTTGGAAGTTCTGTCCAGTGGTGAGAGAGGCATGTTAAAATCACCTAGTATTCTTGTGTTGTGGTCCATTTGATTTCTGGAATTGAAAAGGATTTGTTTGACATACATGGATGAGCCACTGTTTGGGGCATAGATATTTATGATTGTTATATCTTGCTGATTTATGCTTCCCTTAAGCAGTATGAAATGTTCTTCTTTATCCCTTCTGACTAACTTTTGCTTGAAGTCCACATTATCTGAAATGAGGGTGGATACTCCAGGTTTTTTGCTGAGTCCATGTGCATGGTATGTTTTTCCACATTCTTTCACCTTTAGTCTGTGGGTATCTTTTTCTATGAGGTGAGTCTCTTGCAGGCAACATATTGCTGGATCTTTCTTTTTAATCCAATCTGCCAGTCTATGTCTTTTGATTGATGAATTCAGACCATTAACATTCAGGGTTATTATTGAGCTATGACTTGTGTTCCTGGTCATTTGGTTCATTTATTTTATTTTATTTATATATTTATTTATTTATTTGACACGACTTGATTCCTCCTTTTTGACAATTCCCTTATGATAATTCCTCCCTTTGCTGATTTGCTTCTTTGTTTTTCATCTCTTCCTCATGGAATATTTTGCTGAGAATGTTCTGTAATGCCGGCTTTCTTTTTGTAAATTCTTTTAGCTTTTGTTTATCATGGAAGGATTTTATTTCATCGTCAAATTGGAAAGTAGGTTTTACTGGGAAGAAGATTCTTGGCTGGCATCCATTTTCTTTCAGGGCTTGAAAAATGTTGTTCCAGGCCCTTCTAGCTTTTAGGGTCTTTATTGAAAAATCTGCTGATATCCATATTGGTTTTCTCCTGAATGAAATTTGGTTCTTTTCTCTCACAGCCTTTAAAATTCTGTCTTTATTTTGTATGTTAGGTATTTTCATTATAATGTGCCTTGGTGTGGGTCTGTTGTAATTTTGTGAATTTGGAGTCCTATAAGTCTCTTGAACTTGATTTTTCCATTTCATTCTTCAGATTTGGGAAAATTTCTGATATTATTTCATTGAATAATTGTTCATTTCTTTGGTTTGTTTCTCTAAGCCTTCCTCAATCCCAATAATTCTTAAATTTGGCCTTTTCAGGATGTCCCATAGTTCTTGGAGATTCTGTTCATGATTTCTTACCATCTTCTCTGTTTGTTCAACTTTGTTTTCAAGGTTAAATATTTTGTCTTCAATATCTGAGGTTCTGTCTTCCAGATGTTCTATCCTATTTGTTATGCTTTCTAGGACGTGCTTTATTTGGAGTTCTTAATTTGGTTTATTGTTTCCTTTATTTCAAGTATTTCTGTTTGTTTTTTTTTTCAATGTCTCTAACTCTTTATTGAAATGCTCTTTTGCTTCCTGTATTTGCTCTTTTAACTGTCGATTGGTGCGATCATTCAATGCCTGCATTTGCTCTTTCATCTCATCATTTGCTTCCCTGATCATTTTAAACATATACATTCTGAACTCCCTTTCTGTCATTTCTTCTGCCATGCTATCATTGGGTTTTATTGATGTAACATCTAGATATGTTTCGGGCATTTTCTTCCCTTGTTTTCTCATATTGTTCAGGTATCAGTGGACCGCTAAGATATTGCAGATTTCCTCTATTGACTTATAATGTCCCTGAAGATTTCTAATATATCCCCTCTTAGTCTTCAGTAGCCTGAAGTCTTGGAGGAAGTTGATAGTGCGGTGCTCCACAAGGAAGCTGCCTCTCTAGGTGTGGTGGCCTTCAGGTGGGGTATGTTCCCTGCTAGTGAGCAGAGGTGCCTCCCCTTTTTGACCAATGGTCATCCATTGGGGAACTGGGCTGCAGACTGAGGCAAGGCCTGTTTGGGCCTGTGTCTCTGGTTTTACCATCCTTGTGGTAAAACCTCACCTCACAGGGAAGACTCACCTGGGCGGGTGAATTCGCTGGTCAGTTCCCCTCCTGGAGTTTCCCCTTAATCTACAACTACCACCTGATCTCGGCTGCCTTCCTCTGCAATGTTTCCAGTGGCCCGGACCTACATCCTGGGCCTGGGAGCCTCACCCTTCGCAGACGAGTCTCCTTAGGCTGCCTCTCCTCAGAGAATCTGCCTGCAGTCCTGGAACCTTTGCTCCACCCCTAAGAGTGTCTCTGTGTGGCTCTTCCACCATGAAGCCTCCTAGGTCCTGGGACCCTGCTCTGCACCTAATTGTCTGGCTATGTGGCCCCTCCTCTGAGCAGCCACCTTGAACCCCATACAGTTGCTCCAAGTCCCAGCGACCCGCTGCATGCCTATTCCTCTGAATAGCCGCCGGTGTTCTGGTGTGGTCACTAGGAGTCTAAGCAACACACTGCGTCCCTCCTCCTCCCGCCAACCGCCCGTAGCCCTGGGCAGTCACTCTGAGTCCAAGTGACCCACTCCATTCCACCTCCTCCGGGTAGCCCCCTGGGTGTTCAGGAGTGGTCACTCTGAGTTCAAGCGACCCACTGTGCGCCTCCTCCAGGCAGCCGTCTGGAGCTCTGGTGCGGCTGCTTGGAGACCAAGGGACCCACCACGCTCCTCCTCCGGGCAGGCCCCTGGTGTCTAGGAGCGGTTGCTTTGAGTCCAAACAACTCACCACTCACCTCTTCCTCTGAGCAGCCACCCGGAGCTCTGATGTAGTCACTCCGATTCCAAGCGACCCACCACACTCCTCCTCCACCTCCGGGCAGGCCCCGGTGTTCAGAAGCAGTCTCTCTGACTCCAAACAGCTCACTGCGCAGCTCCTCTGGGCAGCTGCCCAGAACCCCAGTGGTGGCTCCGAGTCCAAGCGCTGTGCTGAGCGGCCTCCTCTACGATGCTCCCAATTGTCCAAGTTCACTGCTCCAGCGGGGGGAAAGGGTGTGTCGTTGGGCAGCTCTACTTCACAGAGTTCCCTGCATTCCAGGACTACCGCCCCATCTGGGAAGCTGCCCCAATGGGAGAGACTCACTTGGCTGCTTTGAGTTGGTCCCAAGTCTCTCAATATTTCCTCTTTTGAATCCTGAGTCCTGGAGCAACATGAAATGCAGCCACCCTCTAGTCTGCCATCTTGAAACCCCCAGTAATATTATTCTTAAAGATAAGATTAATCTTCATACGATTTAACTAGAAGATACTATTGCTGAAATTTACCATATCCAATTTCAATAGCAGGACATGGTTTTTTTGTCCTCATGTGAGTAGATGCTACATTTGTGGAAAGAAATGCCCAAGCCTATCTTATCTTGGAATCCCTATTTCCCATAACCTGCCTGCCCCACAAGAAGAATTAATAATGAAAACCTGTGTTAAGCACTGAATAATCTTGTTTGGTTTGCGAAAATGGTGTGCCACCAGCATTTGCCCAATGCTCCAGGCGCCCTTCTGTTTGCAGTGTCCTCTCTTTGAGGAACGTCCCAATAAAAGGAGATTGAAGAAACAATGGCTCTTTTTTCCTTCATCTATCATGGTCACATAGTCTGTAAAATTTTATTTAATTGCAACTAAATCATTGATTGATTCAAAGATCGTGGCAGACGTTCTCCCGGGAATGAAGAAGCACAAAGAGAAGGGGGCGGGTGAAACTTCTGGGTTGGGCTGACCCATTTTGAGGTTTCACATCATTCCAAGCTCCACTGACTTTGATAATTGTTTTTGGAAGGAACATGCTATTTCCATAATGACAGAATTCTTTATTTGATAAAATGAGCAAATGACCAAATGTTTACTAATTTCTTTTAGGTGCTATCCATGCTGGGGAGATGGGCATTTTTCTCCTGATTTCTATTAAACATTCTGAGTGCAGTGATGGAGAGATTTATGTACATTCTCCATACAGTAACAGGTCAATGAGATGGAATTAAAATTTGGATTTCCTGACTCATATCATAGGGTAATGTCTCCTATACAGCATCACAACAAAAATGTCATTCCCTATTCAATATGAAATAATCATGAAAGGATTGCTGTTGGATATATTTCAGAAATATATTTGACAATACATCCTTAAAGAAATAGGTTGATTATCATTAGGATTATTATTATATTTTTTTTATGCTTAGTTATCCCAGCAGATTATTCTAAAGCTTGATAAATAACTTGTTGGTCTGTGTTGTGTAAGTTAATAAGTACTCTTAATATTTTTTTAATTGAGCCCAAAATGTAGGTGATTAGTAATTAAAGTGAAATATGTCAGTCATTGAAATGCAAAGAATTATCCCCATTCACATATTGTGTGCAAATCTCACTTGAGTGATATGGACACAAGCTCAAGATTTTGGAAAGTTGGTTCTAAAAATAATCTGATGAGTGTCATTGGGATTTTAATTGGAATTGCATTGAATCTGTATAGCACTTTTGGTAGTATGGCCATTTTGTCAATATGAATTCTGACTATCGTGGAACATGGGAGATCTTTCCATCCTCTAAGATTTTCTTCAATTTCTTTCTTTAGTGTTCTGTAGTTTTCATTGTAGAGGTCTTTCACCTCTTTTGTTAGATTGATTCCCAAGTATTTTCTTATTTTCTTTTTCTTTTTTTTTTTTTTTTTTGAGGCTATTGTGAATGAAGTAGTTTTTCCTAATTTCTCTTTCAGAGGATTCATCACTTATTTATAGAAATTCATTAGACCTATGCATATTGATTTTATATCCTGCTACTTTGCTGAATTCATTTATTGGTTCTAGAAGTTTTCTCGTGGAGTTTTTTGGATCCTGTAAATATAGAATCATGTCATTGGTAAATAGTGACAGCTTGAGTTCTTCTTTTCCTATTTGTATCCCTTTAAATTTTTTGGTCTGTCTAATTGCTCTGGCTGGTGTTTCAAGGATGATGTTAAACAGAAATGGTGAAAGAGGTCATCCCTGTCTTGTTCCAGTTTTTAGAGGAAATGCTTTCATGGTGTTGCCCATGGGCTTAGCATAAATAGCCTTTGCAATGTTGAGGAATGCTTCTACTATTTCTAATGTTGTAGTTAAAGACATTTCCTCGCTCAAATATTGGCTTATGAAACAGAGAATTTGGACAACTTTCAGCTCCTGAGCCTCGGATTTCTCAGGAGCAAGTGAACTGCAAGAGTACAGTTTTTCAAACACCTTCAAATAATTGTATTTACGTATGTCATGAGCCAATTCAAATAATAGTTTCCCATTAATGATAGCTCCTCTTATTAAGGGATGTATTTTCAAATGTGTATTCCTAGAATGCATAAGTAATCTGGTATTAGAAATTCAGGTAGAATTTTCACAAAAAGTAGTATATTCAGAGATCATCAAGGAAGGAAGGAAGGAAGGAAGGAAGGAAGGAAGGAAGGAAGGAAGGAAGGAAGGAAGGAAGGAAGAGAGGAAGGAAGGAAGGAAGAGAGGAAGGAAGGAACACAAGTAATACAGCAATATTTCACAGACATTAAGTCACTCATTATATCACCATGAATCAAAAGGACAAACTCACTTTCAAAGCTGGATTTCAGGTTTCATGTTGAAAATGCAATCTTTCTTAAAAAAAAAAGGAGGCTTGGCAAGGAGTGTGGGCTCAGTGCCATGTTCCAGGTAGTTACCACCTGAATATATCACCCTTCTATTTGATCCTGGCAAACACAGTGAGTCCCTCCATGGAGTGGTAGCTCAATTCTCATTTAAATTTATGTAATCAGCCACACTTCCTTTAATGTAGCATAACTTCTGTCTACACCAACTGGCCTGTTTTAATACTTCCTTTTGAATTTATGGACATCAACTAATTTTATATTTTATAAAGCCATTCCAAAATAACCAAAGACATTCCATGTATTTTCCTTGATGATTTCTGAATATACTACTTTTTGTGAAAATTCTACACTAGTCATTAACTGTGGACTTGCAACATAAAGAACCATCTTTCTATGATTTGACACTTGATTGCAAAGTGACACTTCACTCTCAGTGTCTTAATTTTCTTTCTTTTAAAAATGAGGTTATTATTGTTACATTGTTGGTATTGTTTAAAAATGCCTCTCTTCATGCTAGGAATTTCAATAAATGATAGCTATTATTATTATTATCATTTCCATTATCTTCATCATCCTATTAATTATGATTTTTTTGATATACAAATTCCAAAGGTACAGTACAGAGTTCTCACTTATTGGGTTCTTGAGATGGATTTCTTTTTTTTTAATTATTTATTTATTTACTTTTTTATTTTTTACAGACTGCATTTTGATTAATTGTACACAAATGGGGTACATCATTTTGTTTCTATGGTTGTACACGGTGTAGATTTATACCATTCGTGTATCTACATGTACATGGGGTAATGATGTCTGTCTCATTCCATGATTTCTCATAGCCCGCCTCATTTTCTTCTACATAATCTAAAGTTCCTCCATTCTTTCACTCCCCATCCCTCTGGGGTGCTGGAATTCTAAGAGTTGAATTTTGGTCCACCTCTGTGACCTCATACCTCTGTGACCTCATACCACCTCTGTGATCCTGAAAAGTTTAAACCCTCTTAGAAGCAAATATCTCACCTTTGCTGTAGGAGAAATAAATGCTCACTGTATGGTAGGATTGATATTGAAATTATAAACAATGATATAACTATTCTCCTGTGGTCTCTGTGACATGCATGAACTTTCATAAATGTAAAATTCTGTTCTTAGGACCTCAATAAATCTTTCTTGCAGGTCTATCAGGAATCAATACCCCCTTAAACTGTGGTTATCATCTGTATGCAATTCTGATCATTATCAATTCATCATTAACTGTTTGCTATAAAACATTTCTAATAAATGAAGATCCTTGTAGCTCCTTTCTTCAAAGAATAGTTGTCCAGTGAATTCTCACAAAAAGAGGAAAAAGAATGTGGACTAAGTCAATAAGAGAAGGAAATAAAAGGCACCATCATTAAAACCAAATATAAGGCAGAATAAGGTCTCCGTGATTGAGTGGGTATGGACTGGGGCAAAATCACAGAGCTAATGGCCAAATTAGATGATAGATGGAATGGACAAAAATATTCAAAAACTAAAAAATCCTGTAAATATTAAGTGGAAAATCATGAGTTAAAAATAATTGATTACATTCTCCATGACACAAAATCTCAGGGGTATGAATGCCCAGAGATTGCTAGTTAACTAAAGCCAGGGAAACATCTCCAAAGACGAATTTAGTATGTGAAGGTGAGTAGAAGAGTCTTTTCTGAAATAGGAATATCCACACCAAGAGAGGAAGGAGGGGTCATCGTTAATCACTGGAGGTGAGGAAGGAGGCAATGTTCAGGCTGAGCAGAGAGAACGTGTAGTCACCCTGTGGTATGGCGGACTCCACACACGAGGGGCTTTGAGAGGCCTGTGTGATGGAGAACTGGGGATAAGGCTCAAAAGGGACCAAGCGTGTGAGGCTGACTAAAGCTTCCATTAGGCTGCTTTAAGTTCCTATCACACTGGCAGGTTCACAGTCATCTGAGGTCTGGAGGTTGTGATGGTTTGGCTTACCATTTATCTTTCAGGGACTCACTTGCTTCACCAGCCACATTTCCAGTGCGGAGCGAGTAGCAATGTTGGACACATATTTAAATACAAATGTGTTCTCTAACACACAGGAGAAGTCATCATGCCTGTGACATGCCTGAAGATTCGCCGACAGGAGTAGTGAGGGTGATGTAGTGCATTCCTGTCTATTTTAAAAGAGAAACACAAGATTAGAGGGAACAACTATTCTGTGACTTGAGCCTGTTCACCATAAGGAAGTTTGTTAACATAATCCAAGCAAAAGTAGATCAATGAATATGAATCCTAGATATAATCACAGTTGAAAACCGCATTTGAAAAGCAACATCAGGTATTTGTGTGGTTACCATCCAGGGCTGAGACTGCCCACAAACAGAAACCATGGACATTTTCCTGACCCAGTAAAAAATGATTGTTTTCAAACAACAGGCAACAGGAAATGTTACCTTAAAATGCAACAGTATTCATGCCAAATTCATGAACATAGCAAGACAGTCTCTTCCAACTTCCGTCATTTGATATTTTCCTAAACTTTCAAAGGAATTGGAAATAGGAGTAAAGGAATTTGGATTAATAAACATCAGAAACAATGTTACTCATTGGGAGATGCTGCTGTGGACACTAAAGAGAAGTAATAATGATAAAATACAGAAATAATAAGAGCTTTCAAATAACTACAGACAAATTTGGAAATAGGGAGAAAAAAAAATAGAAAACTCCAGTTACATTTGGAAGAAAGTAGATAGTACTCCATGTGTAACAGACCTCTGGTGATTTGATAGTAAACAAAAGATCAGAGGCAGAAAATTTGACAGGAGGCTGCAGTTCATAAGGAAGCCTGGAGAAGAGTTAGGGACTCTGTGGAAACAAAACAAAACAAAACCCAAAACAAACAAACAAAACAAAAGCTGGTGCTGAGGTGGATCCAAAGAGTGAAAAGGGAAGCAGAAGAACAGCTGGAAGAGACATCTCAACGGAAACCTCCTGAAGGTCCTTCAAAGAGACCTCCCCTTCCTAGCCTGAAGGAATAGGGGGCTTTCTCAGCAAGACGTCTTAGAGGCAAAGCCCAGTGCCACCTTCTTTCCTCCTGCTCTGTCGCCTCCCTGGGACACCAGCTGTCATGAGTGGTTGTCACTGAAGTGTTCTCTTTTCACCATCTGTCTGAAGGAAGGGTGCAGGATTTTTAAGCCTGATGTGATTGGAGAACTCCACGTAAGGGGCACCAGGAGCATCATTAAATTTTCTACTGCCTCAGAGTCTGAATTCTCAGAGGTCCTCAGTAAGTACAGCTCCCTTGGGGTACAAAGAAGAGAGCAGACTGGAAACATTTCAGTGAATTTTGTGTCCATTTCGACGGAATTGAATGTAATTTATTTTTTATTCCAAGGAAAATCTCTTTTCCCTGCCTCGGTTTGATTTCAAAGTCATGAGGTTTACTCTTAGGGATGTTTAATTTCTACAAAGAATCAATCCTAGGAGCAATCTCTCTGTGATAATACCTCCTTAGAGGAACGATTTGAGATGTTTTGGATAGTATATTTCCATAATGTTATGAAGAAAAAGATGTCCTTTCTTTTCAATGTTTCCCAATTTTTAAAAACATTTTTCAGATGTATTTTTCTCTTTTTAACCTATTTTTAATGTATTTTTTCTATCTTAAAGTTTATGTTCAACTTCTACAACATGTTTATGAGTATTGTATTTTGTGAAATGGCTAAATCTAGACAATTAACATAAGCATACTCTCACATAGGTATTTTTGTGGCGAGAGCACTTAACACATACTCAATATTTTCCAGTACACTATACCCTCATTAACTATGGCCACCACTGTACAGTCACCATGCTGTACATCTTTTGAAGTCATTCCTTATATCTAGTTAGAATTTTGTGTCCTTTGCCCAACCTTTTCCAACAATGCTCCCAACTGTCCCAGCCTCAGGAAATCTCTGTTCTGTTATCTATTTCTATGAGCTCCACTTCATAAAAATACACATAGGAATGAGATCATGGAGATGTCATCTCCCTGTGTGTAGTTTTTCACATAATAACTTCAGGTTCATATTCATTGATGTAAATGACAGGATTTTCTCCCTTTTGTGCCTCTTTAATTGACATATGTGGGATTTTGGAAAACTACTGATGTTTTGCCCTTACTTACAACTCCATACTTCCCTTAAATGATTCAGAGCATCACACCAGTCTGTAATCAAGGTGTTAATGAGGGTGGCCTCACCACAAGGTTCTACAGTTGGAGGAGGATCTACTGGGTGCATTTTCTGCTTACAGGCTCACTCACTGGGCTGGTGCTAGGATTTAGTTTCTTTCATGCTGTTGAACAGAGGATCACTCCCTTGGTCCTTGACACTTGAGTCTGTCAAGGACATCTCTCAACATGGATGTTGGTTTCCATAAGACCTAGTAAGAAAGTAACAGAGTAATAGGCAGCCATGAATCTAAAATCCAGAGTTTAATTCTCTAATCTCACAAGTGACATGTCACCATTTTTCCAACTTCTGTTAGTCAGTTTGGTTGCTGCTAGTCCTGGGACCAAAATGTCCTGGAAGAACAAGCTAGAGGAAGGAAAGCTTATTTAGGCTCATGGGTCCAGCGGTTTGGCCCATGGTCAGTTGAGTCCATTGCTCTGGCCCAAGTGACACTGGACATCATGGTGGAAGGGGAGGTGAGGGAGCACTGCTCCATTCATGGATGACCAAGAAATAGAGAGAGGGAAGGGAGAAGGGGCTTCATGGAAGAAGAACCAATCCAGGGCACACCCCAGTGACCCACCTCCTCCAGCCTCACCTCCCTGCCTATACTTACCATCCAGTCAGTTCTTTCAAAATAGAATGGACTAATTAGGTTATAGCTCTCATAACCTGAGCATTTTACCTCTTAATGTTCCTTCAGTAACATAGGAGCTTTGGAGGGACAATTCATCCAAACTGCAGTGTTATTGATTAGATGGAAAAGAGTGGTTCCTAGCCACACTCGAGGGGATGGGTCTGGGCAATGGTATGAATACCAGAAGCGAGTGCATGTGAAAACTGCTCACTTCACTCTTGAGATCCAAGCAGAAACGAACAAGATTCTAGAGATGTTACTCTGCAGTCCAACATAGTCCAGAACTCATCACACCAACAAAACCTCAATCAAATTTCCTCCAGAATTGGGAAGGGGATAAAAATTGGCTCCAATATTTGTCTTTCTTAAGACTCTACCATGCCATTCCAGGCCCTGTAGTCAGTTCCAGTAGTGCTGTCACACCACACATTCAACAAATGTCCCCACTGGTTTCTGATTTCCACTTCTCTAGAAAGAGCTCAACTTGTTGCAGAATATATTTGTTCAGAATAATTTGTGTTCATGGTTTCTGAAGGTTTAAGTAAATGTGTTTCATCCCTCTGTTCTTTTCTAGTTGATGAGTTGGATGAGAATAGAGGTACTTGGCTACCTTCCATATCCTATGCATGCAGTCAATATTAATAGGTGTGCATGTCATAATTGATGTGAAGGACTCTTACCAATATGTCTACTTACAGTGGATACTAAAGAAAGGATGGTATGTAGCTGTATGTGGAAAAGTAAAAGACTGTAACTTTGGTGAAATCAAATGATCAATGGCAGGCATCATGGTACAATTTCAGGTCAGGAGAGTAGATTTTGAGAGCTTTTAGAATGCTTGAAGAGGAGCAAAAATGGGATATGATAGTGAACTCATTTCACAGAAGACAAAAGTGATCAGATGCTAGCATTGCTGTCAATGATGAGGGTAGAAGACAACAGTGTGAGAAAAACAAGACATTTCTGCTTGTTTAATCAAATGAGTGAGCTCATTCTCAAGTCATTTATGTTCTCAAATTAATGGGTACAATGGTAACATCTCACATTCCATTCATTATTCTTGCAAAACCTATCTCTACCCTTTTTGTCTTATCCCTTTCTTATGTGCAGAACACTCAAATCCTATCTATTCATTTTTTGTGTTAATTCTGTTGTTACTATTTGAACAAAATTATATGTTATTGAATGTTCAAGATAATATAAAAATAAATGGAGATTCTTCTCTCAGGACATCTTAGACAAATGGACTTGTACAGAAGGTGCACGACTCCAAGTAAAGTTGAAAATACTGGATTTATGAAAGAGAAAGTTTCTTTGTGCTTTCTAGGACAGTTGTAATTTACTCTATGGTATACAAGTACAGATGTGCCAATAATTACCATCCTTATGCTATGTTTTGATATATAGATGAATGGTATTCATTCTATTTGCTTAACCTGGTGAAGATATCATTGTAAACATAAAATTGTACCTATAAGGTATCCAGGGTAAGGCACACTGAAGTCCAAAAAATTTATTGGAATTGCATCAATCTGGGAATAGAGGATAAGGATATATCTCCTTCAGGATTCTTACCATGTTCACACATTTCCTGTTTAATCCTAGGGGACTACAAACAAATATCATTAAAAATAAAAATACTGATAGTTTCATAGTTAAGTACCAAGTTCTGGCCCACACAACTGTAAAATTCAGAAGCTAATATTAAATCATATTTTCTGTCTGCCAAGTCATTAGTTGAATCTATTAATGTGAGAATAGAAGTTTAAAATTATCAGTTTGTTTTAGTACACTAAAGACTGTCTTGATCAATACATTTAACTACATTCTCTAAAGCACCCTCTTCATTAAGTCTTTTTTTCCCCCACAAATAAACACTTGAGGAAGTTTAACAGAATGAATTTTGTATCATATTCAAATCACATTATTTATGTAAGGTTACTTTTAAATTCCTGGAATGCTCAGTTTTCAAAATGGACTTATTTAAAATGAGAAGAGAAATATTTTTCAATAGGAAACCCTTTGCCTGGTCTTCAACAAAATTAACTACAATAATGACAAAGCCTCAGTAATAAGCACTGTGGCATTTAACCTGCTCCTGTAGGATCTGAGCATTAGAGAGGAGCCTGCAGCAATGTCTGGAAGACAGAGCAACATGGCAGCCAAGGTCCTCCAGGAACCAACTCCCCAGAGATACACCAATTTGAGCAGTTATTTGCACACGAGGTGCCCTCAGTGGAGATGAGGATGTCAGGTGAGAACATAGGACCATTTTGACCATAGTATGACTCTTACCTACCAAAGGTCTCAAATACTGAGCTGATTTTTTATAGTTAAAGACATTTAAATCCCACACTTTTCTACTCCCTGTATAGCTCATTCAATCATGGATTGCCACAGCACTCCTAATTTAACTTCCTGAGATATTTCCCATAGTCTTTCCACATATTTAGATTTCTTTGTGTTTTCAGCTCTTAGACATTTTAATGTAGATGTTTCCTGGTTGCAATTTTTCTCATGTATAAAGTAAGATTTATGTGAATAGTGCTCAGTTTCAATCTTGTGTATTCTGTCCATGGCGCTTTCTCCCTGAAAACTCTCTGTGCTATGGAGGTGAGATTTATTTATCCTTTACTTAGATGAAGAACATCATGGTATATACATAATTGGTTACATATAGAGGAAAGAATAAGGTTAGCAATACTTGCTAACCTGTGAGTGGATAAATCATGGGGGTGTGTGGGAGACCAAATGGCAGGTACGGAGAATGGACAGGGATGGAAGTATCAGTGCTGAGTCATTTGGAGTGATTAGGTCATAGCAAAAGTGTTTTTATTTTGAAGACATGACATTGTGGGTGGCAGGGATAACATATGGAGTCTATTGCCAAAGCAGAAAGAATTTACAGGGTATGGTATGAAAAAAAAAAATAAAACAACAACAACAAAAACAAAGGTAACTATGTTGGTATAATAAAATGTTATATATATTTTGTTTTGATTTCATTCTGCTTCCTCTGATGACTATCCTGAAGAAAAAGTGAACCCAGAACTTCTGACATTCTTTGAATATTGATTAAAAAATTGTGTCTTCATTATTTTATACTTTGTTCTTATAGAAAAGATCAAAATCTATTTTTCATTCTGTAACTCTTAAATTTGGGGAAAATTAATTCCCTCAAGTTATTTGATAATAAAAATAAAAACTTCCACATGTCTTTTCTGAGGAATTTATGGAGTAGAAAGTCAAGCAGTCTGATGAAGTATGGAAATATTAGATATACATGTTTCTTGTGAGGTAGTGTGGAATTTAGAGGACTCTTGATGAATCATGACTACCCAGATATTTGGGTATGTGTGTTTGAAAGGGTTTAATATTTATTAGTTGAGATTAACTCTTGAATTGATAGATTGATTAAAACATATTGCCCTTTTGTATTACTATGTTTTCTGTTGCTATAACAAAATACCTGAGGTTGTGAAAATTGTGAGGAAAAAAGTTTTTTAGCTTGCAATTTTAGAGTCAGACATTCAAAGAAAACATGGTGTAAACTCTAATGAGGGACTCATGACAAATGAGTATATTATGAGTTAACACATGTGGGAGGAAGAGAACACAGGGCAAGGCAGGAAGCTACAGAGAAGGGAAGGACCAATTTTATTCTTTCAAGGGAAAATATGTAAAATGATATCACTCCTGAAACTTCACTCACTTGAACACCATGAACAAGAATTTTATTTATTTCCTAATCACATTTTAAAATATTGCAATTTCAGACAATTTACAACATAAATTTTCCCCATGTCACAATTTATCACTCAGGGTGCTATAAAAATAAAAACAAATATAAATATTTTGATGGAGAGGGAGGGAAAAGGGACTAGTGAAATGTAATAGGTTTTCTAGATAGAGTAGTGACCATGGTGAAAATTGTGTAGCAACTAAACAAGGTGGAAAATGTAGAAGTGATTCCAAGAGCCCCCAGTCAGCATGAGGATATAACTACAGAAGGGTGAGGCTGCAGAAGAAAGACACTCACTTTAAACCAGTGCACAAGAAGCTACATGGGGTTGATGGGCAGTGTGTTGAAAGAGGAGATTTGATAGGCTTAGCTCTAACTTACCCATTTGAGCCTGATTCCTTTAAGAACCAACATATGAACCTTCTTAGAAGGTTCTAAACATTTAATTAGTCAGATCCATATAAATGGGCATCCATAGGCATGAGACCTACTCAAAAATGTTTTTAACTTCTCAGGTGCTTACAATGAAATCTAAGCTGGAGACCCAGCGATCTCACCCTGAGATGTAGCATGCCTCAATACATATCACAGGTGCAATTCTTAAAGAAAATTGGTAAGAACTTTAAAGGACACCAATTTTAACTACATAAAAATAGAGTTTAGCATTTCACCTGGAGTCCAGGGTACTGCTGAGAAGTGACAGAGGTTGCCAGTCATGATGTTTACAATGAAAAGGGATCTCAGAAAAATCATG
The DNA here is from genome assembly GCF_902686455.1 of Sciurus vulgaris. NCBI lineage: Eukaryota > Metazoa > Chordata > Mammalia > Rodentia > Sciuridae > Sciurus > Sciurus vulgaris. The sequence goes on from NC_136477.1 coordinate 8,396,082, forward strand.
AGATTGAATTAAAGACACTCCCATAAAACAGTGTTCAGTCATGAAACATGCTGTGGAATAAAAATGAAGGCAAAACAAAAATAATGATTCCAAAATGAAGCATCAGAAGTTCTAGATGATTGATTTTCTAATAAACAGTAAGAGAAGGATGGAGAATGATGAAATAGACCATCCTGCTGTGCAGCCTCCATAGGGCACTTTTAATGTCCCTGTTCCTCAGGCTGTAGATGAAGGGGTTCAGCATGGGGGTGACCACAGTGTACATCACTGAGGCCACCATACCTTTCTTGGGGGAGGATGACACAGCTGAACCAAGGTATACTGTAAGCCCTGTTCCATAAAATAAGCAAACAACTGAGAGATGAGACCCACAGGTAGAGAAGGCTTTGTACATCCCACCTGAGGATGGGATCCTTAGAATGGAGGAAACAGTTTTATAGTAAGAGAAAAGGATTCCTGAGACAGGAAAAAAATCCAAAGATGGCACCAGTAAAATACGTGACAACATTATTGGTTAATGTATTGATACAGGAAAGATCAAATAACTGAGATGGATCACAGAAGAAATTAGCTATTTCCACATTGCTGAAGTAGATGAATTGTAAAGCAATCAAATTGTGCAGCTGGGAGTCCAAAAGGCTAACCAGAAAACACACAGAAACTAAGAAGCCACAGAGGCGAGTGTTCATGATGACCGCATATTGCAAGGGATGACAGATGGCCACATACTGGTCATAGGCCATCACAGTCAGAAGCACATTATCCATAGATCCAAAAATGCTAAATAGAGACATCTGTGTCATGCAGTCCCATAGGAGATGACTCTGCTGTGAGTTTGGATGTTTATAAGCATCTTTGGGACTGTGGTAGAGATAAAACCAATGTCAGCCAAGGAGAGGTTGGAGAGGAAGAAGTACATGGGGGTGTGGAGGTGGGGGTCAGAGCTGACAGTCAGGATGATGAGCAGGTTTCCAAACACTGTGACCAGGTAAATGGACAGGAACAGTCCAAAGAGGACGGGCTGCTCTTCTGAGTCCTCTAAGTGTCCCATGAGATGAAACTCTAACACCTGTTAGATTCATTCTTCCGTATTCCTTGTACATCTTTGGAACAAGAAAATGATTGAAGAGAAAACAAAGTTACTCAGAAATCTATCTATTTTCAATTCACCTTTGAAATTTATAAACTCTTTGCAATATTTCTCAGTTGTAATGAACCCAGTCTTTTTGAACTCTTTCATTATTGGTTTCTGTTTTATTTGCCTCCTTCTGTATAGAACTACTTTAGAGATGTTCAACTGAACAGTTCTCAAAGATAAACAATATTAGAGATAACAAATACACATCTCAGTAAAATAAAACCTACTCATTTAAGAAAAGATAACAATATTTATCTCCATTTAAAAATTATTTTTTAATAAAGAAAATTAAGAAGCACTACAGCACCTCTCAAAAGAGGAAATACAAATGACCAAAAAATATCTGAAAACATGTTCACCATCCCTGATATAGCAATCAGGGAAATGCAAAACAAAACTACATTGAAATTTCACCTCACTGGAGTTAGAATGGATAGTTATCAATAAGACAAAAACTAATAAATGCTGGCAAGTATGTGGGGGAAAATTTTCCCTTATGTATTGTTTTTGGGACTGAAAATTAGTATAACCACTATGAAAAGTGGGGAGAGCTTCCTCAAAAGATTAGACATGAGGCTGGGAAATGGCTTAGTGATAGAGTGCTTGTGTAGCATGCATGAAGCTCAGGGTTCAATACCAAGCACCTCAAAACAAACAAACAAACAAAAAGACTGAGAATGAAATCACCATATGACCCAGCTATCCCACTCCTTGGTTCTTATCAGCCTACTGTCATGATATAGCCACATCAGTGTTTAAAGGAATGCAATTCACAATAGCCAGGTGATGGAACAAGCCCATCTGTACTACTTAAGGGACCCGTTTTCTGCTACTTCAGGTGAGATACCTATGGCAAGTAGAAGCAGTTTGGGTGGACAGCAAATTTTGAGTAAGATTTCTGGTACCCTTGCCACAACCAAGAACATAAACTCCACAGTCTTTTTAGCAAAAACTTTAAATATTGATAATCCCACCTGGCCCAATACCAAAGATTTCAAGATACTAAAGATATCTGGTCAGGTGAGATTAAGGAGGACAGTTTAAAAGACAAATGGACATGATTGTACTCATTATGAGGGAACAGCACTTCCAAGGGTCTTTCCCACAACCAAGGATTCCCTTTGTATTTACCTGATTGCTGTGCTTCTCTGTTGGGTCATGACCAAGGAATGCAGATCTGAAGATGGTCCCATGTCCAACAAAGACTCAGACTTTATCCCCAGGATAAATATATGTATCCAGCATCTGACAAGCATACAGCATCAGATAGGAGCTTCCTGATGCAGGCCAGCTTCTTGATGAAAATGCGCAGGCATGGAGCCCTTGATACTGGAGTCATCCAGCTGTGACCAGAGGGACAGGCTGACTCTTGACTATTAAATGACTGTGGAATGGGCAATGCACAGGACTCGTAATTTGTCAAATTGCTCCATGTTACTCCAATCTCTAAGGACTTCCTAACACTAATGACAGAAGAAGACAAAGAGAAGATTAATGCCCACAGTTGGTTTTGAATATATTCTTCAACTTGGTAGGAAATATGTGTATCCTGCTCACTTCTTTCATTTCTGTCATTTCTGCAAGTCTTTAAAAGACATTTGTCTACATTTAAAAAGGAATTTATGTGAGAAACAGAGTAAAACATGACATAACACTTTATAAATCACTTTATACAATAAACTAGGCAATAATAAGTCATTTTTGTAAGTATGAGGAACCAGGTATAGGAATAACAGTGACTTAAGTACAACAGCTAAAATGAGGTGAAACTGAAGGGTGTAGGTGTATGTCACTAGAGTTGGTGATTGTGTGGAGCCCGCTTGATAACTATGGTGATCTGAAACACCATGGCAGACAACCTGAGTCTCTTGACAAGACTGATCAACAAGCAAACTGGGTTACCTTTGCACATCTAGTCACCTAAAAAGCAAAGATCTCAAGGAATTTTATCTTGAACAAATATAGATGTTCATGGAAGTTGTCACTCCACTGACTACCTTTCAATGTTTGTACATGTGTGACACAATGTTAATGTTATGATAATGCACTTTTGTGGAATATAATTTGCAGAATGATCCATCCCCTATTTATTTCCACTATCATGGAAATAACAGGCTTATGACAGGACCTATCATTTCAACTATTTTAAGTACACATTTTGGTGACATTTTCTTCACATTGTTGTGTAAATATTGTCTACCTTCAGAAATTCTTCTTCCCAAACCTTCAATATGCACCTATTTAAAAAACCCTCTACTTGCTGCACCCCAAATCCCTCCAACCACCATTCTACTGTGACAAGTGATGAATTCAAGTCTGAATCACCAAGGCAAAGAAGGAAGGATTTACAGGTCATGATGTTTGGTTTTGCTGCCTTTTCCAACAAATATTCCAAAAGGGATTGATATTTAGTATATTACTCAAAAACAACACCATAAAGCAAATAACCCAGTTAATAAAGGGACGAGAGAGCAAAACAGATACTTTTCAAAGGGAGAAATACAAAATGACCAAGAGATATATGAAAAAATCTTCAGCTCCTCTAACAATTAGGAAGACACAAATCATAATTACCTGAGATTTCACCTTACTCCAGTCAGGAGGGCAATTCTCAAGAATATAAATAATAAGTGCTGGCAAGGACATGGGGAAAAGTAAGACGTTTTGGTGGGACTTCAAAGCAGTATACCCATTCTGGAATTGGATGTGGAGCTTCTTCAAAAGACTAAGAAAGGAATTATTCCCACTCCTGGGTATTTATCCAAAGAAACTAAAATGATATGCTGAAGGGATACAGGTACATCAAGCAGGGCAGTTCACAACAGCCAAGTTATGGAACCAGCACATGTGCCCGTCAACAGATACATGGATAAAGAAAATGTGGTATAAATACATAGTAGAGTTTTAAATAAGTTTATTTCTATCAAAGCCATGCAATCTCAGTAAAATATCTGGTAAGGAAATCTGTCTTTGATTTTGTTAATTTTTATTCTGTATTATATGTTGATTGTTGAGACCATCTTATTGTTTATCTAATCCCAGAACTTCCATTTTATAGTTAAGAACTTTAGCAATATGGGAGAGTTCTAAAGTTTGGATTTCAGTTCCAAACTTTGTAATCCTCATTAACAGACTTTCTTGTCAATTCTTTCTGATACGTGCATTACAATAAGAGTGTCTTATGTCTGAATGAAGGAAACTCAGATTCATTATTTCATTAGTTCTCACAAATATCTAGTTTTTACAAACAATGCACAGAGAAAAAATGCACGAGAAATAGTGTCAGAAACACTCAGGCAGTTTGGACATTTATAATATGGGGACATAATTACTTACTGTATATAATAACTTTTTAAGTTTTTAAAATAGTTAAATCTAATAGAATAGTTTGTCCATTCATTAACATCTGTGAATGTTTCAAAATATACCCTGGTCTCAGGTTAAAAAAAAAATCAGAATATCTGCAAGTGAAATGCTTGGTGGTCATTGTTTTTGTTGTTTTTAGTTACACCTGAGAGTAGAATGTATTGTGACATATTACACATACATGGAGGAAAGTTCCCATTTTTGTGGTTGTGCATGTTGTGGAGCTAGACTGGCCGTTTATTCCTGTATGAACATAGGAAGGTCATGTCTGACTCAACCTGCTGTCCTTCCTATTCCCATCCACCCTCCCTCCCTTTAGTCCCCTTTGTCTAATCCAGTGGATTTCTCTCCTCCCTGTCCCCTTATTTTGTGTTAGCATCTGCACATCAGAGAAAACACTTGGCCTTTGCATTGTCGGATTAGCTTATTTCACTTAGCATGACAGTCTCCAGTTCCATTTTGGTGGTTTTTTTTTGACCCAGGTTGAGAACTTCTGCCTTTGATACCTCCAGACATTTAAAATGGTGCACTAATATTACTTGTTATTACTGTGAATAAAAATACCAGTTTGAAAAATAAACACTTAACTGAAAAATAAACATTAAATAGCATATGCTTCTTATGTAACACTCTATCATGGTTTGATTTATGTACAAATTTAAGATCTTGATGTAGTTAACTGCCTCTCTCTCTCTCTCTCATAACATTCATACACACACACACACACACACACACACACACACAGCACACACAGTTTCAGAATGTCATGAGGGAGCAGATTTCCTCACCATGCCTCCTCAGCCTGGTGTTCTGCCTCACCACAGGGCTGCTGGCCATGCATTGAAATCTCTCAATCTGTGAGCCAAAATAAGTACTTCCTCCTTTCAAACTGTTGAATTGTTCTTCTCGGGTATTTTGTCACAAGGATAGAAAGTAACACACACAGAGGCATTCACATTTACTCACATATATCTATATTCAGGATATTTTTGTAGCCTGATATCTTTAATTTCTTCATCATGTTTCACACTAGGTGGAGATACCCAGGTCATTGGGGAAAGGAATGGGGAGATTTTGAATGCAGTGCAACTTTTCAGTTCAAGAGGATGAAAAGTTTCTGGGGACTGGTGGCATGGCAGATTGCACCACAATGTAAGAACGACATGGAACTGTGCTCACTGAAAATGGTGGAAAGCACACTTTGGGTATATTTTACCACAATGAACGACAGAAGCAAAAGGAAACTGGGTACTTCAAAAAATAAGCCAAAAAAACAAACAAACAAACAAACAAAAGAACCCAAAAAACAAAACAAGACACAGCAAGACTAGTACGCATAATCTCTCTGATATCTGGAAGGTGACCAAAGTCAACCTGCATGTGGAGTGTGATTGCTAGGAACTGGGGAGGGTGCCCAGGCACGGGAGACCAGACTGAGGGTTGGATGAGGATCATCGTGCACTGTGAACATGGAGAGAAATACCACGCTGTGCTCCAAAAATGTGAATAAAATTGATGTGGAATAAGTAAAATTTTACATATAAGTTTCCAACTTAGTAGATGAAGAGACAATACTCTTTAAGGGACATTCATTTCCTCTATAAGCTGTCATATTTAATAGTGTTCAAATAATGGATTGCTGGCTCTAGCACAGTACTTGTAAATATTCTAATGAAGAACATTTGTGGGAGGTTTTCAAGATGGCGGCCTAGAGGGTGGCTGCATTACGTGTTGCTCCAGAACTCAGGATTCAAGAGAGGAGATATTGAGACGCTTGGGACCAACTCAAAGTAGCCGGGTGACTCTCACCCCCTGGGGGGGCATCCCGGATGGGACGGGGGTCCCGGAACGCAGGAAACTTTGTGAAGTAGAACTGCCGGCGAGACGCCCCTCCCCCCGCTGGAGCGCCATAGAGGAGGCCGGTCGGCACAGCGCTGGGACTCGGAGCAGCCACTGGGGCTCCGGCGGCTGCCCGGGGGAGGAGAGGCGGGGAGAACTGTGTGGACTCAGGACACCAGGGCCTGCCCTGAGGAGGAGGAGAGGAGCGTGGCCACTTGGATTCGGAGAGACTGCGCCAGAGCTGCAGGCGGTTGCCAGAGGAGAAGCCGCGCGGCGAGCTGTTTGGAATCAGAACGACGCTTCTGAACCCCGGGGCCTGCCCTGAGGACGAGGAGGAAGAGGAGCAGCCGCTTGGATTCGGGCGACTATAGGGAACTACAGGCGGTTGCCAGAGAAGGGGCTGCGTGGCGAGCTGTTTGGACCCTGACCACTTCTGAACCCCGGGGCCTGCCCGGAGGAGTAGGAGAAGGAGGAGAAGGAGCGCGGCGGGTCCTTTGGACTCGCAGTGACTGCATTAGCGCTCCAGGCGGCTGCTCAGAGGAGAAGGCGAGTGGTGAGGTATTTGGTCTTAAAGTGACAGCTCCTGAACACAGGGGGGCTGCCTGGAGGAGAAGCGTGGTGGGACGCTTGGTCTTGAGGGACCACACCAGAGCTCCGGGCGGTGGCCCAGAGGACCCGTGCAGCGGGTCACGTGGATTCAGAGCCACTCAGAGGGACTGCTCCTGAACACCCGGGGGGTTATCTGGAGAAGGAGGAGGAACGGGCAGGGTCACTTCGACTCGGAGTGATTGATTGCCCCGGGCTACGGGTGGTTGGTGGGAGGAGGAGGCACGAAGTGAGTTTCTTGGACTCCTAGTGACCGCACCGGCATACTGGGCAGCTGTCTGGAGGAAGAGGCCTGTGGCGGGTCTCTGGGACTCAGAGCGATTGTTCGGGGGCCACAGGTGGCTGCTCAGAGGAGGGGCCACGCAGCCAGGCGATTAGGTGCAGAACAGGGTCCCAGGATCTAGGAGGCTTCTGGGTGGAAGAGCCGCACAGAGACAGGCTTAGGGCGGAGCGAAGGTTCCAGGCCTATGGGCAAATTCTCTGAGGAGGGGCAGCCTAAGGAGATTCATCTGCGAAGGGTGAGGCTCCCAGGCCCAGGAGGTAGGGCCGGGCCCCTGGAAACTTTGCAGAGGAAGGCAGCCCAGCCCAGGCAGTAGATGTAAATTGAGGGGAACCTCTAGGAGGAAACTGACCAGCGAGACCTCCCCACCGGGTGAGTCTTCCCTGCTGGGTGAGGTTTCCCACAAGGACGGTAAAACCAGAGGCTCAGGCCCAAACAGGCCTTGCCTCAGCCCACAGCCTAGGTCCCCTTTGGATGACCATTGGTCAACAAGTGGAGGCACCTCTGCCCACTAGCAGGGAATATACCCCACCTGAAGGCCACCACTCCTAGAGAGGCAGCTTCCTTGTGGAGCACCGCATTATCAACCTCCTCCAAGACTTCAGCCTACTGAAGGCTAAGAGGGGATATATATAGAAATCTTCAGGGTCATTGTAAATCAACAGAGGAAATCTGCAATATCTCAGCGGTCCACTGATATCTGAACAACATGAGAAAACAAGGAAAGAAAATGCTGCAAACAAATCTAGATGTTACATCAATAAAACCCAATGACAGCATGGCAGAAGAAATGACAGAAAAGGAGTTCAGAATGTACATAATTAAAATGATCAGAGAAGCAAACGAGGAGATGAAAGAGCAAATGCAAGCATTGAATGATGAGATGAAAGAGCAAATGCAAGCATTGATTGATCGCACCAATCGACAGTTAAAAGAGCAAATACAGGAAGCAAAAGATCATTTCAATAAAGAGTTAGAGATATTGAAAAAAAACCAAACAGAAATCCTTGACATGAAGGAAACAATAAACCAAATTAAGAACTCCATAGAAAGCATATCCAATAGGATAGAACACCTGGAAGACAGAACCTCAGACATTGAAGACAAAATATTTAACCTTGAAAACAAAGCTGAACAAACAGAGAAGATGGTAAGAAATCATGAACAGAATCTACAAGAACTATGGGATATCATGAAAAGGCCAAATTTAAGAATTATTGGGATTGAGGAAGGCCTAGAGAAACAAGCCAAAGGAATGAACAACCTATTCAATGAAATAATATCAGAAAATTTCCCAAATCTGAAGAATGAAATGGAAAATCAAGTTCAAGAGGCTTACAGGACTCCAAATACACAAATTACAACAGACCCACACCAAGGCAAATTATAATGAAAATACCTAACATACAAAATAAAGACAGAATTTTAAAGGCTGTGAGAGAAAAGAACCAAATTACATTCAGGGGGAAACCAATACGCATATCAGCAGATTTTTCAATCCAGACCCTAAAAGCTAGAAGGTCCTGGAACAACATTTTTCAAGCCCTGAAAGAAAATGGATGCCAACCAAGAATCTTATACCCAGCAAAACTTACCTTCAAATTTGACGATGAAATAAAATCCTTCCATGATAAACAAAAGCTAAAAGAATTTACAAAAAGAAAACCAGCATTACAGAACATTCTCAACAAAATATTCCATGAGGAAGAGATGAAAAACAAAGAAGCAAATCAGCAAAGGGAGGAATTATCCTAAAGGAATTGTCAAATAAAGGAGGAAACAAGTTGTGTCATACAAATAAATAAACAAAATTTTAAAAATGAACCAAATGACCGGGAAACCAAATCATTTCTCTATAATAACCCTGAACGTTAATGGCCTGAATTCATCAATCAAAAGACATAGACTGGCAGACTGGATTAAAAAGAAAGATCCAACAATATGTTGCCTGCAAGAGACTCACCTCATAGAAAAAGATACCCATAGATTAAAGGTGAAAGGATGGGGAAAAACATACCATGCACATGGACTCAGCAAAAAAGCTGGAGTATCCATCCTCATTTCCGATAATGTGGACTTCAAGCCAAAGTTAGTCAGAAGGGATAAAGAAGGTTATTTCATACTGCTTAAGGGAAGCATAAATCAGCAAGATATAACAATCATAAACATCTATGCCCCAAACAGTGGCTCATCTATGTATGTCAAACAAATCCTTCTCAATTTCAGAAACCAAATAGACCACAACACAATAATACTAGGTGATTTTAACACGCCGCTCTCACCACTGGACAGATCTTCCAGACAAAAATTGAGCAAAGAAACCATAGATCTCAACAACACAATCAATAATTTAGACTTAACGGACATTTATAGAATATTCCATCCAACCAAGAGTGAATACACTTTCTTCTCAGCAGCACATGGATCCTTCTCTAAAATAGACCATATATTATGCCACAAAGCTAATGTTAGCAAATACAAGAAGATAGAGACACTAGCATGTATTCTATCAGATCATAATGGATTGAAGTTAGAAATAAATGAAAGAGTAAAACACAGAAACTATGCCAACATCTGGAGGTTAAACAATATGCTATTATATGATGAATGGATAACAGAAGATATTAAGAAGGAAATTAAAAAATTCTTAGAGGTAAATGAGAACAAAGAAACATCATATCAAAACCTCTGGGACACTATGAAAGCAGTACTTAGAGGGAAATTTATTTCATGGAGCGCATTTAATAAAAGAAGTAAAACTCAACAAATAAACAACCTAACACTACAGCTCAAAGCCTTAGAAAAAGAAGAACAGAACAGCACCAAAAGTAGTAGAAGACAGGAAATTGTTAAACTCAGAGCTGAAATCAATGAAATTGAAACAAAAGAAACAATACAAAAAATTGACAAAATCAATAGTTGGTTCTTCGAAAAAATAAACAAAATTGATAAACCTTTAGCCACACTAACAAAGAGAAGACGAGAGAAAACCCAAATCACTAAAATTCGGAATGAACAAGGAAATATCACTACAGACAGGATGGAAATACAAAACATAATTAGAAGCTATTTTGAAAATCTATACTCCAACAAAATAGAAAATTTCGAAGACATCAACAGGTTTCTAGAGACATATGAATTGCCTAAACTGAATGAGGAGGACATAAACAATTTAAATAGACCAATTTCAAGTACTGAAATAGAAGAAGTCATCAAAAGCCTACCAACAAAGAAAAGGCCGGGACCAGATGGGTTCTCAGCCGAGTTCTACAAAACCTTTAAGGAAGAGCTCATTCCAATACTTCTCAAAGTATTCCATAAAATAGAAGAGGAGGGAACCCTCCCAAACTCATTCTATGAAGCCAATATCACACTGATACCTAAACCAGACAGAGAGTCATCAAGGAAAGAAAATTTCAGACCAATATCCTTAATGAACATCGACGCAAAAATTCTCAACAAAATTTTAGCAAATCGCATACAAAAACATATTAAAAAGATAGTGCACCATGATCAAGTGGGTTTCATCCCAGGGATGCAAGGTTGGTTCAACATCAGGAAATCAATAAACGTAATTCACCATATTAATAGACTTAAAGTCAAGAATCACATGATTATTTCAATAGACGCAGAAAAAGCATTTGATAAAATACAGCACCCCTTCATGCTCAAAACACTAGAACAAATAGGGATAGTGGGAACATTCCTTAATATTGTAAAGGCCATTTATGCTAAGCCCATGGCTAATATCATTCTAAATGGTGAAAAGCTGAAAGCATTCCCCCTAAAAACTGGAACAAGGCAGGGATGCCCTCTTTCACCACTTCTATTCAACATCGTTCTTGAGACTCTGCCAGAGCAATTAGACAAACCAAAGAAATTAAAGGGATACGAATTGGAAAAGAAGAACTCAAACTATCCCTGTTCGCTGATGACATGATTAATATTTAGAGGAACCTGGAAATTCCACCAGAAAACTCTTAGAACTCATAAGTGATTTCAGTAAAAGTTGCAGGTTACAAGATCAATGCCCATAAATCCAACGCATTTTTATACATAAGTGATGAATCTTCAGAAAGAGAAATTAGGAAAACTACCCCATTCACAATAGCCTCGAAAAAAATAAAATACTTGGGAATCAATCTCACAAAAGAGGTGAAAGACCTCTACAATGAGAACTATACAACACTAAAGAAAGAAATTAAAGAACACCTTAGAAGATTGGAAAGATCTTCCATGTCTTGGATAGGAAGAATTAATATTGTCAAAATGGCCATACTACCTAAAGTGCTATACAAATTCAATGCAATTCCAATTAAAATCCCAATGACGTACCTTACAGAAATAGAGCAGGCAATTATGAAATTCATCTGGAAGAATAAGAAACCCAGAATAGCTAAAGCAATCCTTAGCAGGAAGGTGAAACAGGGGGTATTGCAATACCA